>NC_069684.1:15045000-16295000 GCF_023699985.2 Odocoileus virginianus | reverse complement strand
TTTTCCCCCAAAATCCATCCCAGTTAAAGTTTACTACTTGTTCTCAGCGTTACAATGAGCACAAACACAGGTACTGAAACTGCGTGCCAGGCCTCAGTCGTGAGAGGGTGGTTCGGGTGGTCTAGCATATGCTCGTGGTTGACAGATTGTGACTTAAATGCAAACACAAATTTACTGAAAGCTACTGGAGAATGTCTTTAGGCTTCCAGGGCTCTACAGATCACAGTTTGAAAACACCAGTATAATAGAATTCTTATCTCTGCTACTTGGTACCTATGGGACCGTGTTAGTGGTACCTAATCTCTCTGAGCCTCACTTTGAACTCAAATAGGTTGCTCAATAGAAGGCTGCCTGTATTAGTACAGTACAGAGGATACCCGATGGTTCAGTGGATAAAGGATCTCCCTGCAATGCAAGAGACACAGTTTGAACCCTGGGTCGGGAAGATCCCCTGGAGGAGGGAAATGGCAACCCACCACAATATTCTTGCCTGGAGAATCCCATGGACAGAGGAGCTGGCGGACTATAGTCCAAATGGTTGGAAAGAGTTGGACATGATCAAGCTGCTAAGCTCAGAGGATGAATTGCATAAGGGAGACAGTGAAGTCGGGAAGGACGAGTTGGAAAATGATTGCAATGGCTCAGTTGTGAGCAGAGAAGGGATATGACTAGATTACCAGCAGTGGGAATGAACAAGGATAGCTCCAGAAGACTAAAAGAAAGAACTGACATTTGTGACTGACCTGCATGCTTTCCTCAACTATACTCCCAGGATATTGACGGGTATGTGTAAAAAGTATGATTCTATCTTTGAAGAAACCTGGGGGATTTCATAGGGGTTAGATAGTTTCATAGGGGTTAGTTAGAGCTAGCAAGTAAGATTTATGGAATAAGATTTATCAGGATTTCTTAGGTTAGCTTATAGCCCAATTTCTTCAAAGTTGAAGAAATTATGCTATAGTATGATTGACAAATATGGATGTGCTGTAACAGAAAAAAAGAAAGGCTGCTTGAGTAGACATCCCTGACAAACAAAAGAGCCTGTGACGATAAAAGTGGGATGGTGGCTATAGCAAAAAGAACCAAAGTTCCCTCACTCTAGCAACTCCAAAGATGATTTCCTGTAGCACATACCTCAGGTGGAGTCCCGGCTAGACAGCCAGTTGTTACTGTGGCTTCCCAGAAATTACCAAGCGAAGCCATCAACAGCCTAATATAACCAAGTTGAAAGGTCAAACTAGGAATTTAAAATACCCAATATATGGGACATATAGGAAACCCAAACTCAGAAGCATGGTTCTAATAGTCTGCTCTGAAAAAGGATTTAGGTGAATGGATTTAACAACAGAGTATGATCAGATATACAAATGCTGTGGTTACAGGCAGTGACTCCTCACAGTGTCTGATAACAGGTGTTTTATAGTGTTTTCTGTTAATTAAATCTCAACACAGTTTTGTGGCAAGATTATTTGTCTTGTGTTTCAGACAGTCCCAAGTGCATTGGGTAAGAAATGATATACCATGCTCAATATTCCAAGAAATGAATTACCTGGGGGAACTCAGTGAAGATTGTGGAATTATGATGCTGCCTTTTAATATCCATCTGCTATTTTTTTTTCAATGGTTTTGTTGACTATTTAAACTTGCTAGCTAACATAGGACATCAGGTACGAAACGTGTAAGGAATTTTGGTGGGATAAGACAAATATAGCCAGCAGATAGGGGTTAGGCTACGACTGGGATTTGGGTCCAGGTGCAAGCTTGGGCCAGGACAGGACTGGGACAACACACTGGAGTGAGTCTTACCCATTTCTCTAAGCTGAGGCTACACTGAAGCACCAGGAGGCTGGAGACAGCTTGAAGATTAAGGAAGCAAAGGAGATATTGCTAAGGATGATGTCAAGGGTCAGCCAGGGGTCAAGGTAAGGAGGAAAGTAACGAAGGCATATCTACACTGTCCAATAAAATTAGGAGTATTTGCAGTCACAACACTGACAGACTAACAGAGATGCATGAAGCTAATAGTATTCTATTTAATGGCATGGCTAGAACAAAAGACACAACCTGAATACCAAATTATTTATTTTGGCTTCAGATTTGGGTAAACAAAAAGCAGATCAGTCACAATATAACTGAGCTTCCCAGATGGCTCAGTGGTAAAGAATCCACCTGCCAATGCAGGAGATGTAGGTTCAATCCCTGAATGAGAAAAATTCCCTGGAGAAGGAAATAGCAACCCACTCCAGTATTCTTGCCTGGGAAATCCCATGGACAGAGGAGCCTGGTGGGTGGTCCATGAGGTCACAAGAATGAAACACAACTGATCGACTAAATAATAACACCACCACCACAATATATAAACTGATTCTCTACATTCATAGGTAGGTATTGATTTGACTGGAAGCTGAAGAATTCAATCATAATAGTTATGGTTATAGTTTTTAAATGCCTGGTTTATGATACATGCAGCAGAGAAAGCTTTATGATGTCCAGACATCACACCTGATAGGAAGGTGTTATTGCCAGTTTAAAAGATTGGAATTTGCTCATCTGTAAGCCACAGAGAAAATAATTGAAGGAATCTTGGTCTTGTTACAAACATGTTTTCAATAACCTGGTATTCCTACATCCTTCTCTGACTTTGTAGTTGATCCAAATAATTTCTCGTGCATTTTAATGTTGTCTCATTATAAGGTGTGGTTTTGTAAGAATTAGGCTTGACCAAGATGATCTCTCGGTAATAGAATCTACTAATATTAACTAAGGAGATGAGGGAATTGACCTAAATACCCAAGTTAGGAAACAAAGACTTAACTTTGTATTGTCAGCACTCAGAGGATGTTGTGAGGCTCAGAGCCTATGATCACTCAGTGTCAAGTCAATAAAAGATTGGGGTTTATTGCAAGTTGAACTTAGTAGTTTCTAATACTAAGTAATTTCTAATACTAATTCCTAAGGCAATGCTGTTCATAGAGATATGTGAACCACTAACATGCTAATAGGAGCCACATAGGCAATTTTAAATTTTCTAGTGGCCACATTGGGCTTCCCTGATAGCTCAGTTGGTAAAGAATCCGCCTGCAATGCAGGAGATCTGGGTTCGACCCCTGAGTTGGGAAGATCCCCCAGAGAAGGGAAAGGCTACCCACTCCAGTATTCTGGCCTGGAGAATTCCATGGACTGTATAATCCATGGGGTCTCAAAGAGTAGGACATGACTGAGCGACTTTCTTTTTTTTTCACTTTCAGTGGCCACATTAAAAAAGGTAAAAAGAAAGAGGTGAAATTAATATGCATGATATATTTTAATATAATATAGCCAAAATGTTATAATTTTAACACATACTCAATATTTTTAAATTATTAATCGTACATTTTACATTCTCTTTTGTTACACCAAGTTGTTGAAATTCAGTATGTATTTTACACTGATAACATGTCTTAGTTCAGACTAGCCCCAAGTTAAGGACTCAGTAGCCCCATGGGATTAGTGGCTACCATAAGGCCAACAGAGTCCTAAGATCTCAAATGGGTAGTGAAATTCAAATAGATAGGGAAAAAAACACTTATTGAATATATTGTACAACAAATCAAGCTTTCAAAAACATCAAATTGTTTTCACATATATATAACATAGATATTATAACTATCTATGTCAACAGACATAATTATCTGGAAGTAAAGTCACTGCTTTATTGTTAAAAAAGAAAGGGTTTTTTGTTTGTTTCTAAATTAAGAAAAGGTATCCATTAGTAAATTTTTGTGGTAGAATGCTTTAATCCAACAGGATTTGAAGACCAATGCTTTGGAATAACATAGGTTACACACAGCTCTGAAAACAATGAAAACTTGAGCACAAATTTGATGGGGATAGGGTGGGAGAGAAGGAAGGGGAAAGGAAAGAAAGGAGGAGAGGTGGGTGCTTTGACAATGACAAAGGGCCTGGGGGAGGGGCTTCATCTCCACTTCATTTCGCCAAGAGCCGGTCCTGATACTAAAGAAGTTTATGCCTCTACACAGCTTTATTGCACCAGTTTGCAATTATTTATCACTCTGCTCTTTTTATTCACAAGAGACACATCTGAAAGTGTGTCTCAGCTATTCATTCTGATTACCTTGATGACTGATACATATCGCCATGGCCTGCCCCACACAAAAGTATGGGCAGTGACCTACAAATGTCCTTTCTGCCCCCAAACGCCTCCTCCAATTCCCACTGTGATGCCTGAAATCCACAGACAGCCTTCCTCCGGATAAAGAGAGGATTTCCCAGATTTCAACCATTGGATTGATTATGTTAGTCATTATTTCTGCCAAATCTGTATGTGCTGTGCTGTGTTTAGTCGCTCAGTCGTGTCCAACTCTTTATGACCCCATGGACTGTAGCCTGCCAGGCTCCTCTGTCCATGGGAATTCTCTAGGCAAGAATACTGGAGTGGGTTGTCATGTCCTCTTCCAGGAGATCTTCCCAACCCAGGGACTGAACCCAGGTTTCTTGCATCGCAGGCCAGTTCTTTACTGACTGAGCCGCCAAGGAAGCCCAAGAACACTGGAGTGGTTAGCCTATCCCTTCTCCAGGGGATCTTCCCAACCCAGGAATCAAACTGGGATCTCCTACATTGCAGGCGGATTCTTTACCAGCTGAGCTACCAGGGAAGCCCACCAGATCTGTATACCACCTGTTCTATTACTTTTAATGTTTTCTTTAAACCAACTCCTTCTTTTCCACTGAAACAAACTTACAAAGAAAAGAAACTCTATATCATTACCAAAAAGTAAAATCTACACAATTTGCCATAAATACTCTAAAGATACAAACACCACCATTATGCTTTACACAGTTACATATGTAACACTGCAAATCATCACGCCTACCACCAGTGGTAAAAGACCACTTATTAGGAAATAAATGGGTTAAGAATTTTCAAACACTTTAAAAAGCGACTGCAAAAAAATATGAATATCATAGAACAGAGGTAGCATTCATAAATAGCTAGGAAAGCTGCTTGAGGAGGGAATCTGGTTTATGTTAGTATTCTCATCTTTACTGTGCCTAAGAATCACCTGGGAAGCTTATTTAAAATATAGGTTTCTAGGTCCCACAGCAGATTTCATAGATTTAGTAGAACTGGGTTGGGTGTGGATATGTGCATTTTAATCAAATTCCTCAGGTGGTTAGGATGTAGTCGGTCTGCAAAGCACCCAAGAAATCCTGGGATACTGCACTGCAACCCAGTAAGAGATGTGAAGCTATGTCAAAGACAACAGTGCTCTGGGGGAGCAGTGGGACCTAATACAGAGCTGATGCATAGGGGCTGGGCTGGGGAAGGGAGAGATCTGAAGGCAGCTCCATCAATTCTGCTGTTTTGTGGAATGTCCCTTTCCAGATGACCAGAGCTTAATGCAACCACCTATTCATAAAATACTTCAGTATAAACCCAGCAACAACATCACTTCAATAGTTATAAATAAATCATATACATCAGCCCTGGATGGAATCTCTCTGTGGGTGTCTCCTATTTTCCCCTCTCTCAGAGAAGATAAAGGTCACACGTTTATTTAGGGTATTAGGAATTTATATAAAGCTTCCACTTGATCATGAAAGTCCACATGAAAGATGTGCGATTTCAGGTTGACGTAAAAAGGATGGGTAGAGAGTATGTGCTTGAACTTTAACCCGCAAAGTGAGTGAATCAGAATGGATCCTATAGGAAATAAAGTCATTCCCCAAAAAAGCCCTCCGGGGCCAGAGACAGAAAAACCTCAGCAGGAGCCTGTCTGCAATTTGAGATACTTTCTGGTTTCCCCTTATCTCACATCAGATATTACGGTTGCTGTGTGGGAAGCTTCTAAGATGGTGCCCAGTGAGGCCTGCCTCCTGGTATCCATGCCCTTGTGTAACCCCCTCCCCGCAGTGGGGTCAGAATCCAGTGACTTCCTTCTAATTTACAGAATAGAGCAAAAGTGATGGGATGTACCTCTGAGACGGTAATGGTGCATGCGTGCTCAGTCGTGTCTGCCTCTTGCAACCCTAGGGACTGTAGCCCACCAAGTTTCTCTGTACATGGAATTTTCCAGGCAAGAATGGTTGAACTGGTTGTCATTTCCTTCTCTAGGGAGCCTTCATAACCCAGGAATTGAACCTGTGTCTCCTGCATTCGCAGGCAATGTTCTTTACCCACAGAGCCGCCAGGGAAGCCGCCTCTGATATTAGGTTCCACAACAGTGACTTCCATCTTGCTCATGCTCTCTTTCTGGATCTTCCTGCTTGCTCAGTCTGATGAAACAAGCTACCATTTTGTGAGATGTCCTGCAGAGAGGTCCATGTAGCAAGAGACAGAGGGGTTATATCCGTTCCTATGGCTGCTGTAACAGATTAGCACAAACCTGGTGGCTTAAAACAACAGAAATGTATTCACTCCATTCTGGAAATTGGAAGTTTGAAATGAGTTTCACTGGCTGTAATCAAGGTGTCAGCAAAGCTGTGGCTTCCTCTGGAGGCTCTAGGGGAGAATCTTTTCCTTGGCACTTCCAGCCCTGGTGGCTGCCAGCATCCTTGACTTGTGGCTGCATCATTTCTATCAACACCTCTATGGTCACATTGCTCCCTCCTTTCCTGTGTCGAGTCACCCTGTGCCTCTCTTTTGTAAGGATACTGCTGATGCCTTTAAGGGGCCACCTAGAGAGTCCAGGAAAATCTCCTCATCTCAAAAATCTTCATCTAGGATTTCTCTGGTTGCCCAGAGGTAAAGAATCCACCTGCCAATGCAAGGGACGTGGGTTTGGTCCCTGGTCTGAGACGATCCCACATGCCACAGGGCAACTAAGCCCATGCGCCACAACTGCTGAGCCCCGGCACCCAGAGCCCGTGCTCCACAACAATGAGAGGCCCACACACCGCGACGGAGAGCAGCCCCCACTGCCACAATTAGAGAAAGTCCTCACTCAGCAACCGAGACACAGTGCAGTCAAAAATAAATAGATAAATAATTTTTTTTTAAGTCTTAATCTCATTCACAAAAACTTTACCATATGGTAAATTCTATACGATGTACTTTACCACAATTGTTTTTTTTTATTTTAAGGTCAAAGTCAAAGTGTTAGGTGCTCAGTCATGTCCAACTCTTGGCAACTCCATGGACTGTAGCTTGCCAGGCTCCTCTGTCCATGGGATTCTTCAGGCAAGAAAACTGAGGGGTGGGTTGCCATTCCCTTCTCCAGGGGCTCTTCCCGACCCAGGGATCGAACCCAGGTCTCCCACATTGATGACGGATTCTTTACCACCTGAGCCACAGGGAAGCCCAATTTTTCCTTTTAAATTTTAAGATAACATACACATATTTCAGAGATTAAGGCCTGGTATCTTTGGGAGCCACGATTTCACCCACTACAGGTGATTCCTAGCCAACAACTAGAGAAGCACTGAAGCCAGCAACAGTCAGTGAGGAACTCAGTCCTGCCAATGGGCACTTGAATGAGCTCAGAAGCAGATCGTTCTCTAGTCCAGCCTGGACATGACTGCAGTCCAGATGAAGCCATGAAGACAGTCTGCAGAGACCCGAGCCAGAGAACCCAGCTAAACTGTGCCCAGATTCCTGGCTCACAGAAGCTGTGAGATAATACAGGCTCCTGTAACCAAGTTTGGGGGTGCCACTACACAGCACCAGATAACTGACAGTTGTTTCCTTCCAGGCTTCTAGAATGTCAGTTCATTACATTGTATTCATATCTATCACATGAGAATGGAACCAGAACTATTTTGTTGATGGAGGCCACCTAAGACCACCAGCTGCAGTGAGGAAAAGCCCACTTACTGCAGGACCTTAAGCAAGGTCTCTGAGACTTTGTTTCCACTTATGTTAGATGGAGTTAATGATAATACTTCATGACATATGTAAAGCAACCTCTTCAGGATCTGGCATATAGTAAGTGCTCAATAAATAGTAGTCTATGTACTATTTTTACACACCTTAAGAAGACATATGTGGTCTTCCCAGGCAGCTCAATGGTAAAGAATCTGCCTACCAATGCAGGAGACACAGGTTCAATCCCTGGGTTGGGAAGATCCCCTGGAAGAGGAAATGACAACCCACTCCAGTATTCTTGCCTGGAAAATCTCATGGACAGAGAAGCCTGGTGGGCCACAGTCCATGGGGTTGCAAAGAGTCAGACACCACTGAGTGACTAAGCATGGACGCATGCAAGAAACCATGTATTTTAAAACAAAATAGAATTAAGTATATTTTAGCATCTCAGATGTTTTAAATGAAAATATTGTTTCTCCAAGGCCAATGACTTGGTGGTCCATTAAAAAAAAAAATCTAGTATCTCCTATAGTGGGTTTTCACATTTCCATAGGCCATACCAGCTGTTCTCTGGGCACCCTTTTGATGGCTGATCCTGTTTGAAACATTAAAAATAGTTAATATAAAACATGGACTCAGGAAAGGAAGGAATCAATAAAGAAATCAAGACCAAATTGTTTCAGCTGGAGTCAATGAACCATTTCTTGACAGAGAGAGATGATGCAAACACTTACCAGGAGAAAATTAACAAAGGACCTTGAAACCAACTATGAGTCTGGGAAACTGCTCACTGATGGATGGCAGGTCCATTTAGGTGGCAGGGACAGAATGAAGAGGCAGTAACATCCCTTGGAGGGCCGGGGAGATCGTTTCAAGAGCAGTCTGTGGGGAAAGAGGCTGAAGGTTAATGACAGGGAACTCTGCAAGATGTGGAAGCCAGAGAGTTATGGTGACATCCTCTCTCTTTTGCGAAAGGTTTGATCTAGAGTCTCATCCCTGAACTTGATCAGCACTTAACCTCTGCTCTCTCCTCATTCCTGAAATAAGGAATCACCTGGATCATCTCCCGGTCACTTTTAGTTGACATTCACAGCCACTGCCCATGTGAAAATGGATTATTCCCTCACACATATGCTCAGCTTACCGATGAATGGTGAAATTCACTGGGGACAGTCAGCTGCTACTCAGCTTCACTTTCTGCTCTTTTTCTAGTGTAAGTTATTATTCATTTAGGAGGAGAATCGGTGCTTAATATGCGAGAGAGAAAGCACCTGGGAGATGGCTTTCCAAGGGCCTCTGCACAGCCAGGGAAAACAATTTATCTTCCCCCTAATGTTGACAGAGTCACTGTGGCTTCCCTTGCAGGATCAGGTGGTAAAGAATCTGCCTGCAATGCAGGAGAGCCAGGTTCAATCCCTGGGTTGGGAAGAACCCCTGGAGAAGGGAATGGCTACCCACTGCAGTATTCTGGCCTGGAGAATCCCCGTGGACAGAGGAGCCTGGCAGGCTACAGTCCATGGGCTCACAAAGAGTCCGAGATGACTGAGCACTAACATTTTCACTTTTCACTTTCAGCACTGACGGTGAGAGCCACTGCAACAGCTGACCTTGAGTGCTGAGAAGGGAGACCGAGGTGGCTTGGATGGAGGTGGTTCTGGCACCAACAGTCATGTCCACACACACACGTTTTCTGGGGTTCAGGGGCATTTGTTTTCTTTTTAAAGGAAAAAGAGAAAAGTAAGTCCAGTTGTTTATTCCTTTTCCAAAATATTTTATATTTACTAGCTTTTTATTTGTGTCAGAGATTAATATGCATGGGAAAAGGAGGTGCTGAGGGTTTCCTTGTTATCTCCACATTTCCAGGCCTCCCTTTCTTCCATAAGCCTAAAGGCTGTCTCAGCAGCCCTGGTTTATATATACAGACACTGACGCTTCCATCCCTGTCAACCTTGACCTCTGGCTCCTTGCACCTCCCTCCCAGTCACCCAGCAAGTGGGCAGCCAAGCGCAGGCCGCTCCCCAGGAGGCTTTGCAGTTACCTGGCAACAGTGACAATCTGCGAACAGGAGACAAAACAGCAGCAGACACCAGAAAGAGCATCTTCATCCAGAATCTAAAAGAGGGACAGAGAAGGGAGGCAAATGGCTCTTTTTATCAATGGTTTTTATCCCCGCCTGTGCTGTTCTCCTGAATCCCCAACTCCCAGTGTCTATCATCACCTGGTAAAAATAGCCTCCAATTGGAGAGTTTCATAAGAGCCATAGAGACTCACATGGAAGAGTGTACTTGGGTAGACTCACTCCCTCCCTTAACCCCAGTGTGGAATGCTCAGGAGTTAATCAACCTAGTTTCCATCTGGGCACATGCTGTGTTTCAATCCAAGGATGTATTTTGACCATCTAATTATCTTTCCAAGATAACATCTGAAATTCTGTGTACTGAGAAGCACTGACAAGCAATTATCTCACATCTTGCCTCCTTAACCATAATTCTACAGTGAGTGGTCTTTGGTGGGGGTAGGGGGTAGGGGGGGTGGAAGAGCATAGTAGCTAACAATAGCTAACATTTACTGAAAGCTTACTCTGTTCCAGCCACCGCTCTGAATGCTTTAAACTTTCAAAACAGTCCTATGAGATCAATAATATCATTATCTCCATTTTACCGATGGGAAAACTAGAGGTCAGAATGACTAACTGTCAAACGTCATACATCCATTAAGAGCAAGGCTGGGATTTAAATTTGCCTCAGTGTTTGAACTCATGTTCTGAATCACCTTGTTAGGTAAATGAAAGCTGGAGACTGTAGGATTTGCTAAGAGGGAACTTGACTGAATGGTAAGACAGAGGTGAAAAGCACGAAACTGTAAGAGTCAGTGGATAAAAATTAATTATGCTACAGTCACCTAATAGAATATGCTAATCAAAACTTACTCCTCCATTAAAGTGGGATTGTGTAATTATAGGAGAGGCTGATCAACCCTCTCGGCAGAGTTCTGGGAAACTACGTAAACTCCCACAGGGCACAGAGCATATAAATGTCAACCTACAGGGACAATGACCCCTGAGGACTCTGTCATCCTCATCTGTGATTTGATGGGCAAAGCAACATAGGCCATGTGAGTCAACACAAACAGACCGGGGTGTGGAATGAGATGACCAAGTCGTGGCTTGCTTGTCCACGTGCTTTGTGACCTCAAAGAAGTCCATTCCGTAAACATTCACGGGGCTTACATGTTGCACACCAAATGCTGATGTAGGGACTGAGGAAGTAGGAAATCCCAGCCATGCATCATGTGCTGAAGTGGGGTCACAGGCTCAAGGAGCAGGGAGAATTGGGAACTGTTCCCACATTTTCCTTATCTCTAGACTGAGACGACTAATTGCAACTTCTGTTCTTGTGAGCATCAGACTAGATAATGGCTGTGAAAAGGACTTACGGACTGCAAAAAAGGCATGCAAAGTTAGTAGTGATTATCAACGCTAAGACTGAGCTCTTAAACTAATTCACAGATATTATTATCATGGCTATTACCCTGCACGACCCTGACCCCTGCCATCCTCAACTGTATTTCTCACTTGCTCCCAGTTTCTCTTCTTATTTGCAAAGGCCAGAACTATCCCTGCCTTAGGGTCTGCACTGTCTGAGATGTCCTTACTCCAGTCACCTGGATGGCTCATTCTGGGAGGACCCACAGAGGTCCTCCCTACTCATCCTATCTAAAACATAGAGAACATGTGTGACTTCCCTAGCGACCCAGTGGTTAAGACTCTGTGCTTTCAATGCAAGGGGCATGGGTTCAATCCCTGGTCAGGGAACTAGGATCACACATGTCTCACAGCATGGCCAAAAGTAAAAATTAAAATAATAATAATAATAAAGGGCTTCCCTGGTGGCTCACTGGTACAGAATCCACCTGCCAATGCAGAAGACATGTGTTCAATCCCTCATCCAGGAAGATCCCACGGGCCACAGAGCAACTAAGCCCATGAGCCACAACTACTGAATATGTGCTCTAGAGCCTGTGAGCCATGACTACTGAGCCCACATGCTACAACTACTGAAGCCTGCATGCCCGAGAGCCCGTGCTCCCGACAAGAGAAGCCACTGCAGTGAGGAGTCCATGCACCACGACTAGACAGTGGCCTCAGCTCACCACAACTAGAGAAAAGCCTGCACATCAAAGAAGACCCAGCACAGCCAAAAATAAACAAATAAAAATAAAATCATGGGGAAAAAGAGACATATAAACTGGAGTCTGTTCCTGGAAAGTCCCACAGGGTCCTGCTTGGTTTCACTACAGTGATCATTTTAAAGAAATAAAACAGAGAATATGTGTGCACACACAGACACACACATATATACATGATGCACACATATACATATGCACACAATAACACATGCACACAGATGTGGACACACACACATTCACATTTGCTTGCACACATATCACTCTACTTCCTTATCCTCTCTTTTTCTTCAGCGTACTATCTTGTCCTAAAATTGTGTTTTTACATGTTTGCCCACACATCCGTTACCTGACTCTCTCACTGAAATGTAAGCTCTATGAGGACAGGGACTTAGTCTCCTTAATATTCTATTTCTAGTACCCAGAGCAGAGTCTGACTCATAACAGTTTTGTAATTATTGAGATATAACTCACATACCACACAATTTACTTCTGGTGTTCAACAGTTTTTAGTATACTCACAAAATTGTGTAACCATCACCACAACAGGTTTTAGAACATTTTCATCCCCTCAAAAAGAAACCCCATACCCATCAGCAGTCACTCTCTGTTCCCCGCAAAGCTCCCACCCCATTAATCTCCCCCACCCTACTTTAATTTACTTTATTTCTATGAATTTGCCTATTCTGGACATTTCATGTAAATAGAATCATACTATACATGGTCTTTTGAACATTAAATTTTAATGAATGAATGGGAAAAAATGTTAAATCCAATTTTTGCCATTCTCTCTAGCTATCTGTAGATTCCCAGAGTTTCCTTCCCTGAGTTTTGAGCAATCTATTCTTCAACCTAAGAAACCAAGAATCCTTCTGGCAAAAATATAGCAAAAAGCTCATTTATTCATAGTGCACTTTTGTTTGTTTTTTAATTGTGACATTTTGACAGGCGTTGAACAGAAGCCTCCCTTAGCACCATCAACAGAAAAAAAGGAAAGGCTGACAGCAAGTAAATACTTGAAATGAGAGTCTTAGGGGCCTCTTTATTTACTTAAGAGACCAACTGTTTTCATACACTCTGAATTACAAATGATTTAATTCTAATCTAAGCAGAGGCCAGCGAGTCTGGTGCTCTGATATGTTGATTACAAATCATTCCCTATTCATTAAAGCAGGACCTTGATCAAGCAACTTCAGCACACATAATTCCCCACAACCATGGACTTGAAAGTCATAAAATGGCCTTTTATTATTTACAAGTATTTCATAATCAACTTCACCAACGAAACTGGCTTTCCCGTTCAATTATTTTAAATTAGTGAGGTTTTAGTGCATAAATACTCTTTTCCAACATATACTGTCAAATGATTTCTCATATTTGATTCCAGTAAGAGTAACTGATGTTAGTATCTCAATCAAGCTATGAACCGGGCTTCCCAGGTAGCTCGGTGGTAAAGAATCTGCCTGCCAATGCAAGAGACAACAGGAGTCGTGTGTTCGATCCCTGGGTCATCAAGATCCCCTGGAATAGGAAGTAGCAACCCACTCCAGTCTTCTTCTGGAGAAGGAAGTAGCAATCCACTCGAGTATTCTTCCCTGGCTAATTTCATGGTGATTGGGTATAAATTCTCACCCAATGCTGGAATCCAAACCATAGCTTCCCTGGCTTGACTGCATCCCAGTGACAGAGAGCACACCTCTACTGGAGGTATCTCCCTCCACCATTCCAAACATCATCAATGCCCTAGAGTTGTTCCTTAGAGTAAACTCTCCACATATCCTAACTTAAAGATTTTCCCCCATGACTATCTCCCTGCACCTACTCTTTTTTTTGGAGCAAGTTCTTTGAGTCCAAGAAGAGGGGAAGCCTACTTCTTCCTGGCCAGGGCAAGTGAGTCCCCCGAATATCTGGAGACAGATTGCCTCCTTCAGAATTCTCCCCTGAGCTTAAAAGAGAAAGAAAGAAAACTTGGCTTCTCTCTGCTGCCACCTCCCACCACCACCTTTCCGATCGCCCACCTCTGCAGTAATTCACTGGGGTCCCTCACTGTGTGAGCTCAGCCCCCAGTCGTGTCTGACTCTTTGCAGCCCCGTGGAATGTACCTTGCCAGGCCCTCTGTCCATGAAATTTCCCAGGCAAGAAAACGGGAGTGGGCTGCCTTTCCCTTCTCCAGGGGATCTTCCCAACCCAGGTATCAAACTTGCGTCTCTTAGGTCTCCTGCACCGGCAAGTAGATTCTTTACCACTAGCGCCACCTGGGAAGCCCATCCCTCACTACAAATATGCAATATAGGCACTTCACTGTGACCCTTTCCAGTTAAAAGGGGGTCAGTGACATGTGCCTCATGTTAATGGCTAAAATACCCTCTTAAATGCAAACACAATCTATATGAATTGCCGAGATCATACAGATAAAATGATCCATATTGAGGGACATCTATGGGCTTTTCATATTCATGTGTGGGTCAAGGGCTGCTTTGAGCTAAAATGAGCAGATCTCATTGAAACAAAGAACAATATCCATTCAGGAGCTCTGACCTGCAAGTCCTATCTTTAGACACATGTAATTTCAGCCGAAGTTATCATGAATCAAACCAGGAAAGCCAGAGCTCTTTCAGCAGCTGTGAAAACAAAAGCCATAATATCAAGCTACTTGTATTCATTTAATTTGGAGCTTTCCTGTGGAGGAAAAAGTAAATTTCAGCACGCTTCCCATTTAAAGATGCCACAGAGAGAATGTTTTGTGTCTTCACAACTCCTTCCAGAGGGTAATCGGTGCCAAAACATAGGGGAAGAAGTGACAGTCTATTTTTGTCAGGGCGCTTAGACATTACCAGAATGAGAATGCTGCAGTTCAAGGTCTGATCTGTTTCCATCCTCTCCATTCAAACCCAACAACAAGTTCACACAGAAATAACCAGTTTGAGGGACTTGAGTCCCACCAACTGTGGCCATTTCCAGCCAGGGAGACAACTCTGGTGCAAGATTAGAACCAACCAGAAGCATCAAGCAGTTTCTTTCCAAGAGGCAGCAGCATACAGAAAAGAAAGAAGGCATTGAAAGTTAGTCCAAGCAGCATTAAATCAGAGTTCTACCATTTCTGATGAGTAACTGAGGAAATGACCTAACCACCCTTAGTCTTTAGTTTTTCCATTCTTAGTCTTTCCACTAGCCATGTATGGACATGAGAGTTGGACCACGAAGAAAGCTGAGCGCCGAAGGATTGATGCTTTTGAACTGCGGTGCTGGAGAAGACTCGAGAATCCCTCGGACTGCAGGGAGATCCAACCAGTCCATCCATGGGAAATCAGTCCTGAATAGTCATTGGAAGGACTGATGCTGAAGCTGAAGCTCCAATACTTTGGCTGTAAGGCATAGTTCCGGCGAGGCAGAAAAGGAAAGACGACCTCAACAGAAGTAGGTTACCTTTATTCAGGCAAGGAGGGGCAACAGTCGACCTAACGACCAGGCTGAGCGCCGAGAGGGATCAGGGAGGCTTCATCCTTATAGGGAGGTTTGTGGAAGCGATAAGGGAAACATTAATCAGGCGGGATATTTTGAATATTCTTTTGTTGAGATGATATTTGCAGTTGGACAGGGGGTGATAAGTCTTCTGGGCAGGTGTAGGGGGTGGAAGGTTTCTGGACAGGGGTTGATAAGTCCCAGATAGATGCAACCGGCCTGGAGCATCAGGGTGGAACTAAAATTCTGTTTTTTCTCCGAAGTTAAATGATTCAGCAAGGGGCCTTTGAGACTGTTGTTCTCCTTTCTAGGCCCAAAAGACTCCTTCATAGGCCACCTGATGTGAAGAACTGACTCACTGGAAAAGACTCTGATGCTAGGAAAGATCGAGGGCAGGAGGAGAAGGGGACGACAGAGGATGAGATGGTTGGATGGCATTACCGACTCAATGGACATGGGTTTGAACAGGCTCCAGGAATTGGTGATGGACAGGGAAGCCTGGTGTGCTGCAGTCCATGGGATCGCAAAGTTCAGATTGAGCAACTGAACTGAACTGAACTGAATCCTCAGTCTGTTTCTTCCTCTAAAAATAGGCTTCTCAATACTTACCTCAAAAGGTTGCTGTGAGTAGCCATGTATGAAAATGCTTGTGAAGTGTGCCATGAAGTATGTCTATGAAGACACGGCCAGGTACACAGTGTTGTTTAGTCACACAGTCGTGTCTGACTCCTGTGACCCCAGGGACTGTAGCACACCAGTCCTCCCTGTCCATCACCAACTCCCAAAGCTTGCCCAAGTTCATGTCCATTGCATCAGTGATGCCATCCAGCCATCTCATCCTCTGACGCCCTCTTCTCCTTCCGTCCTCAATCTTTCCCAACATCAGGGGCTTTTCCAATGAGTTGGCTGTACGCAGTACACAGTAGGTTCTCATTAATAGTGACTAACAAGCAAATTACAGATCATAAAGTTGTTTGGCGAAAACAGAATTACAACAGAGTACATGGAATATGTTTAAGGGCTCTTTTTCTTGGGCTTAATGAATTGCCCCCTTTCCACTCTCTAAAGAACTGGGACCAGTCAACTAGAATGGCCTGCCCTCTTTCCTGGACAACAATGAAGACATAGTAACACTTTCCAAATTTTCTATTTTCAAGCTCTGTGCAGACCAACACCCTTCTCTGGCACTTGTCATGGTAACCCTACCCTCTTGACATCAACAATAGTTTCAGATCCCTGTCTTTACGGAGGATTTTTCTTTCTTTATAATGAATGGGAAAATGTTTAGGTCCACTGGTAAACCATTCTTTATATATTAGGCTGAATTCTTTCTGAAGGTTTTCTAGATAAAAATTTTAATCCAGTCACTAGAATTAAGTTTTAATTAATTTTTCCTTGGAGTATCCTGTTCTTTGCTTTTTCTTTTATTGGAGTATTCTGTTCTTTCACCAAACTCATCCGTTTGGGAATTCCTCAGTGGACTGATGGCCCCCTGAAATCCACCACCAGTAGATAAATATAGGCTCTCAGTTTTATCAGTCAACACGAAGACCTTGGATGCCTTTTTGCAAATGAAATAGGCCATATATTCCAGGCTTTTCAGTAAGTTTATCCTCTCTAATCCCTCCCCAGCAGTTCCAGGTCATTAGCCCATAGATAAGAAAACTAAGACCCAGAGAGTCCCAACCCACCTATTGTCACCCGTCAAGCTAATGTCCAGTTAATATAGAGACAAGAGTTCCAAGACAGCACTCCCTCCGCTCCATCCCACCTCCTGCCCTCACAGCAGAGTCTGGGCTGTGGACATTCTTGAGGGATAAGCTTGTCTCCTTGGTGACCAGAGGAGTCGGCACATCATTAAGGTGTGCTCAGAGATGGCCAATGATTCAAGGCCCTGACTCAAGATGTCCACAGGTGGTTCCTCTCAGGAACTGTCTTTCCTGGCAAGAGCAGCCTGTTATCTCGGGGGATGCTGGATCAGAATGGACGGTGGCAGCTTTGTCACCTTCATTAGAATTTCCTCCTATTGTGCATCTACAGGAGAGAACGACTATGCGGCAGAGTGACTAAAGAAAGAGACTAAAGTTGGAACTGGGGACAATCCAAGTTGGCAGCCACTGAATCATGAGGAGATTCTATGCTGCCACTTGTTCTTCCACCGAGCAAAGTGACTCAGTTGTTTAAATCTTGTGGCAAGACACCTGGAAGCTGTTTGTCTTTTTCTGAAGAACTCATTCACGGGTTAAAAATGTAATGATGTTCATTTACCATCATTCTAATGCCTTGAAGACCAGATTGCTGCTAATTCAATGCGGTGCTGATTCAGTCGTCATATCACTGAGGCAACATTCTTTTGCAATAGCTATTTATGTCCCAGCACCATTTGAAACACCCTTCTGATCTTTTTTTTGAAATGTTTGCATCCCAGAGAGGCAGCCTGATCTGAAGAGCATCGCATTTGATGTGGGTCCGAGGAGAGTGTGTCTGAAGGTCAGCCCACCACCTTGGGGTCATACCATCCAGCCTGAGTGATACCTGTCTTTCATCTTCAGACTTGTTTCATGACAAACCCAGCTCACCTGGGCTCTGGAACAGTCCCTGCTCACTACAGACAGGAAGGAGGTGGAGAGATGGGTTGGTAGCTGAACATTTGGTAATGCTTGATCCGGAACGGCCAATGGCCTGGCATAAGAATGCAGTCATTCTGCGTGGCCTCTCTGTGCCCCAGCTTCCCTGACCAAGAACAAGGATAATTACCACAATGAAAGGAGGCAAACAAATGATGGAATAAGAATAATTAATTACACAGTAGTGGCTAATTGGACACCCACCCAGCATGAAGCCAGGGAAAGGCTAATTCTGTGAATCTATTTATACACTGAGAGAGTCCCTGGGTTTGCTTCCCTCATGCTCTGCTTCAGAGGGCCTGCGGTCTCAGCTAAGAGTGACCATGGAAAGAAAACAAGCCAAATGCTGTCCTTTCTTCCTCCATCCTTCCCAGGTAGCCAGGTGAGAGCAGCTGATAAAATGCTTATGGAGGACTTCAAGCTCCTAGGGGATCAATGCTACATGAATAGAAAGTTTTATTATTATGCAAAACACTGGAGAACGGCTTCCCCGGAAATCATCACACACCAGGCAGAGAATAGATGAAATAATTTCATTTCCTTTCTTCTGATCTCTGGCTAAAAGCTTCTCAGTCATTTAAGGAGGATTTAATCCACTAGTGGACTGTCCCCATTTGAGGACTGCAGGGCTAAAGTTAGTACTGACCTGAACACGACAACCACAAGGGGAAATAGACTGTGGTCTGTCTCTACTGCTGCAAACCAGTCGCCTGCCAGTTTGCACATTTCTTTCTTTCCCAGGGTTTGGGGGACAGTCATCCACCAGGATTTCTCCTCTGAAATGCCTTCAAGCCAGAGCAAACTTAGGAAAAAACTTCTCTCTAGACTTGGACTTTCTCTCCACCCTTGATTCTCACCCCTTTTCTTCAGAGAACTTACTCCTACTCATTGGCACAAAGTTTGGCTCTCAGCAAGTTGAATTGTAACCCCTTTCAAGACCCTCCTGTAAACAGAACCAATTTTAAGACTCCAGGGAAGAGTCTTGCCAGGGGCTTAGGAAGACCTTTTGAGGCTAGCTGACTTACTCTTTCCCCTTCAAATTTCTCCATAAAAGGAGCTTCTAACTCGAGTCTTCATATTAGTCCATTTTTGAAGACCTCAACTGTATGGTCCAGAGAGGAAGGACCAAGAGAGGGAATGAACATCAGGCATAAAGATTAGCTGATTGAATTGGGGGTCTTAGAGAGGGATCTCTCAGGAGATGCCCAGGTATTTTCAGATATGTGAACACACATCATTGTAGCCTGTTTTTTCTGATAATGTTATTGTTGCTCTTGCTGTTGTTTAGTCACTAAGTTGTGTTTGACTCTTTGCAACCCTATGGACTGTTGCCTGCCAGGCTCCTCTGTCCATGGGATTTCCCAGCAAGAATACTGAGTGGGTTGCCATTTCCTTCTCCAGGGGATCTTCCTGATTCAGGGATCAAACCCATGTCTCCTGCATTGCAGGTAGATTCTTTTCCAGAGAAGCCCTTTTATGATAATAAACAACAGTAACTCATTCAAACTAGTTTAGGTAAAAAGGGACTAGTACAGATCTAAAAAGGGTCCTGGGAATTCAAGAGATGAAGCCATAATAGGCTTGGGCCTCCTAGAAAAATGGTGGGAGAGTAGATTTGAACTTCAAGTGATCCAGACACTACAGGAGCAGAAGCTCAAGTGCCTTTTTATAGAAAAGTCACCTTTCACATGACTCATCTGGCCCCCCCATCTGCTTCTTCCTCTAACAACTAACAAATTCTTTCCAAGTGGCTTCATCTAAATGCCACTGAGTGAGAATCTCAGTGGTCTGACTTTAAAAAAAAAAAAAAAGACTTTTTTAGAGCAGTTTTAGGTTCACAGCAAAATTGAGAGGGAAGTACAGAGACTCCCCATATGCCCTCTGCCCCCACACAGGCGTAACCTCTTTCATCATCAATATTCCTCACCAGAGCTGTACATTTGTTGCAATTGATGAGCCTACATTGACACACCATAATCACCAAAGTCTGTAGTTTCCATTAGAGTTCACTCTTGGTTTCACGCATTCTATGGGTTCTGAAAAATGCTATAATTACCCAGATCCATCATTATAGCATCACACAGAGTATTTTCACTGCCCTAAAAATCCTCTACTTTCTGCCTATTCATCTCTCCTCTCCAACCTCCAGCCCCTGACAACCACTGATCTTTTCACTGTCTTCTTCGTTTTGCCTTTTCCAAAATGTCATATAGCTGGAATCATACTATATAATTCCAAGTATGTAACTCTTTCAGTTGACTACTTTTTTTACTAAATAATATGCTTTTAACTTTCCTCCACATCTTCATGGCCTGATTTTGGTCATTTAGTCGTCAAGTCATGTCCAACTCTTTTGCAACCACATGGATTGTATCCCACCTGGCTCCTTTGTCCATGGGATTTTCCAGGCAAGAATACTGGAGTGGGTTGCCATTTCCTTTTCCAGGGACTGTTCCCGATCCAGGGACTGAACCCTCTCTCCTGCACTGCAGGCAGATTCTTTATGGCTTAGCTACTGGGGAAGCCTCATGGCCTGATGGCTCACTTCTTTTCAGCGCTCAGTAAAACTCCATTGTCTGGACCACAGTTATTTATTCATTCATTTACTGAAGGACATCTCAGTTGCTTCCAAGGTTTGGCAATTATGAATAAGGTTCCTATAAACATCCAAGTGCATATTGTTGTGTGAACATAAGTTTTTCAACTCCTTGGGATTACACCAAGGGGCAAGATTTCTGAATCATATGGTAAGAGAACATTTCATTTTGTAGGAAACCATAGGCTGTTTCCCAAAGTAGCTGAATCATTTGGCGTTGTTGTTGCTGTTGTTCAGTCACTAAGTCACGTCCAACTCCATGGACTGCATTCCCACCAGCAATGAATTAGAGTTCCGGTTGCCCCACATCTTCACCAGCATTGGTGGTGTCAGTGTTCCAGATTTTGGCAATTCTAATAGATGCATTTAATTTATATTTCTCTGGTGATATATGCTGTAAGCATATTTTTGTATGCTTGTCATTTGTGTATCTTCTTTGATGAGGTATCTGTTAATGTCTTTGGCCCCTTTTTTAATTGAGTTGTTTGTTCTCTTATCCTTGAGTTTTAAAGTTCTGTGTATTTTGGAAAACAATCCTTTACCAACAGGAAGAAATGTAATGAAAAATGCTGCCTTTTTCCTTTTAAACACATGAGCTTACCTACTTGGTTCAAAAGGAGGATATTGCTGAGAAAAATGACACTATTTTTTAATCACTTAAGTAAACATACGGGGTTTTAAGTTTTAATAAATCCATTACATTAAAAAAAAAAAAGCCAACCCTTTGCCAGATGTGTCTTTTGCAAGTATTTCCTCCAGTCTGTGGCTTGTCTTCTCATTCTTATGACACTGTCTTCACAGAGCAGATGTTTTTAATTTTAACAAAACCCAGCTTATCAATTACTGGTTTTTAGCAGACCACACAAATAATAAATTATAGTGTAGCTATAGATTGCCTGGCAATGAATCCGGGATTGGTCTCTCCTCCAATTAGCTATAGCAAGAGGGTGGGGTTAAGTGGTATAAACAAATTGCTCCTGCCCTGGCAATCTGGGCATGAGATAGGAAGCAACAAATTCTTCTTGAAAGAAGCACAGAAGGATGGGCAAACAGGGAGATAAAGAGCATATAAGAGGTGCAAACTAGTTAGGTATAAAATAAGCTACAAGGATATATTGTACAACATAGGAAATATAGCCAATATTTTATATAACTATAAATTAAGTATAATCTTTAAAATTTCACATCACTATATTGTACACCTGTAACATATAATATTACTGTATACCAACTATCCTTCAATTTGGGGAAAAAAAGCATGGAGGTGCCATTTGAATTTCTGCATACCACTTCCTCATGGATAAACCTACAGCAAGTCACTCATCTCTGTGCCTCAATCTTCCCACATGTAAAATGGGAAAAATAAATAAGGTTATTGAAAGGATTAATTAAGCAATCCACATAAAGCACTTAAAACAGTGTCCAGCAAAGCGCAGCACTCAATAAAGGCATGTTATTATTTTTCTTGCCAGTATAGCATTTCTCCAACTTTAATGTGAATATCTGAGGAGCTTGTAAAGTACAGATTCTGATTCAGTTATACAGGGTGAAACCTGAGATTCTGCATGTCTAATCAGCCTCCAAGTGATGTCAGTGCTTCTGGTCTGTGGGTCACACTCTAAATAGCCAGGCTCTGGTACCTAGAACATGAGGAAGAAGGAATAGACTATTTCTAGGGGAAAAGAACTAGAATAAAAGTCTTCAAAGGAAAAAAAAAAAGCAAACTTCTAGTTCAAAATAAGAAAGCACTTTCTATCAAGTTAAATTGTCCTTAAATGGAACATATAGGCTGCTCCATAAGATAAACAGTCTCCTCTTCAGAAGCATGGCTGACTTCTTTAAAGTACGGGAAGCAAGTGTCTAAAGCCTGTGACTCTTTTAGGAACCTGGAAAATGTTTTCATTTTGCTTTCTTTTAAAATCATAAGAAAAATGTAGGTAATAATAATAAATAGATGATAATGAATCCAGCCTGGTCTATAGCCGGCTTTATTTCACTGGAGTCACAAAATGCAATTTTAAATATTTCTTATGAAGCAAAAGGCCAACAAGAGCAAATATACCTGGGACTCATGAAAATGATAACGTGCCCCCGACTGGCTGTTTTCACAAGGATTGAAGCACTAAAGCATGAGATAAAGTATGGAGATGGAGGATCAAAAGGTTCCTTCCAACTTTAAGAGTCAATATGTCTTTAAAATTCTATGACCTTGCACTAGGTCTGCTAGTCACAAACCTCACACCTGCAAAAGTTCACTTCCTGCCTGTTCCACATTCTCACATATAGACTAGCATTGCTTATTATAATTACTACAATAATGATGTTTATGATTATGATTATTTACTACTGTCAATAAATTAGCTTGGAAAGACAAGCCACCCCTGGAATTTATCACCTATCTCTGTCGTCTCCCAGTCTGCTTCCAAAATAAAGTATGATTTTTATTTTTACAGAATACATTTATTCCAGAAAGATTTTGCAGACATTGCCTCATTTATCCATAACTCACTTTTTGGAAGAAGGTGGAGTTTTGTTTTCACTTTTAAGGAGGGAAATGAAGCTGAGAAACGAGTAAGTGAGACCTGTGCTTTGAGAGGCCATGGGAGAAAGAAAAATGCTTGTCTAAAATGATAGCTATGTTTATGATGATTATTGACATGGCTGTGGGTGTAAAACATACATTAAGTACTCATCAATCACTTGGGAAGTGATTCTCAACCATTGGTACAAAACGATGGAATTATTTGTGTAATCTGGACCCTCCCACATCCTTCTCAGAATATCCAGAGAACAGAGCCCCAGATCAACATTTCGGAGTCTTCCCTGGTGGTCCAGTGGTTAAGAACTCACGTTCCCATGCAGGGGATGCAGAGTCGATCCCTGGTCAGGAAACTAAGATCTCACATGCCAGGGGCAACTAAGCCAGGCATGTGACAACTACAGAAGAGCACGCACCACAGCGAAGAGCTCAAGGGCTGTGACAAAGACCCAGTGCAGCCAAAATAATAATAGTAATGGTAAAATTTTATAAAAAAAAGGAAAGCTCCCTGTGTGAGGGTTTAAAACCACTGTGTTACAGCCATAGAGAAGCAAACTGCAGAAGCCCAGGAAGGAGAAGGTTCCAAGGAGAAAATGGCTTGGTTCCCTGGGGGTGCACAGAGAAGGAGTGATAATGCAGATGGAAAAATGTCCTTTGAATTTGAGGGGAGATTTGTGACTTTAGTGAGAATAAGGACTCTGGGCCAAGGGAGTCAAAGCCAGATTATAAAACATTGCTTGCCCTATACACAGTCAGCACTCAACAGATATCTGAGGAGTCATAAATTTGAGAGATGAATGGAAGATGAGGAAGTGGGCAGGGAACAGAGACTTTACCAAGGCTTTTAATCTGGGGTCCACAGATGCCCCCACCAAGGGAACCATGCATAGAAATCAGGGAATCTATGAACTTGGAATGGAAAAGAATGACATCTTGATTTTCACTCGCCTTTAGGTGAAATTTAGCTTTTCCTTTGATTATGATTGTAAGTATCACACTTTCATAGCAGTAGTAGTAGCTGCTACTGTGTCACCTGTGACAAAGGTACTTTTTAAAAAATTTTTTGGCTGTGCCAGGTCTTAGTTGTGGCACGTGTGGCATGCAAACTCTTAGTTGCAGAATGTGGGATCTAGTTCCCTGACCAGGGATCGAACATGGGCCCCCTGCAGTGGGAGCACAGTCTTAAGTCACTGCACCAGCAGGGAAGCCCTGACAAATCTATTTTAATGTCACATCACAGTTGATACAATGTTATAAAATGTTGTTTACAGTCATCACTGCTACTTTGACATTACAAGAGCTATTAGACCCATTTCAAGGTTTGATTATTTAATATATTAATAAAAGACACACAATAAAATGAAAAAAATAAAATATGAAACAGATACACTCTGTGCCAGGACAAGCTTAACTGATAGAAGCTTCCTTCAAGATCATCCAGCCTGAGCCCTCAGACACGAGACGCAATATTCTGTGCCTACCCTACCCAAAGGGTAATGCGGTATTCAGTCACCTTATTCCTTGACAGTGAGGGATAAGGAGCAGAAGAGCAAGAGAAAAGAACTGGGAAGAGGTTTTCTGTTTTTTTTTTTTTTTTAATAAAAGGAAGGAAGACTTCCCTGGCAGTCCAGTGGTTAAGAATCCACCTGCCAATGCAGGAGACACGGGTTCAAACCCTGGTCAGGGAACTGAGACCCTCATGCCGTAGGGCAACTAAGCCTGCATGCCACAGCTGCCCAGTCGGTGTGCTCTAGAGCCTGTACTCTACAAGGAGAATCCAGGGCTCAGGGATGGGGCCAAGAGAAGTAAATACAGGGCAAGGAGCAGTGAACAAGGAACTGTGGAGGAAGGAGGGAGAAAGGCAACTCAGGAAATCTTGAGGGCTGACAACATCCACGCTCCCGAATGCTGCGTCTCCGCCCTGCTTCAGGCTTACCCCAGCTCACTGTGCACTGTTCCCGTTCCTGCCCACGGAGAATAAAGTCACTGGACAAATCAGCAAGAAGACGGCCTCACACAGTGCTCTCCAGAGGCCAGGCCTAGGTGGGAATCTGTCCTGGGCAGAGCTTTCACAAGGTCCCAGTGAGCTGGGAAAATTAATACAAGGTACTGAGTATGTTATAAAACTAATAGATCCCATTTCAAAGAATGTTCTTTGTTCTGAAATTATGGCTTTTCTATATTTTTATATTAAAATGTCCTTTTTAGCAAACAGTACTGATATTAGATAACATTTGGTTTTATATTTTAATATTCTTACTTGGAAGAATGAAGTATTATAAGCCCTGTGCCTGTTCCCCAACAGAACACAATTTTTAAAACCATTTTCATTGCTCTTGAAATCCGCAAGGCTGGAAAGCACTATCTTATGTGTTTTGTTTAACTCACTCTTCTTCTCTTAGAGATGAATTTTCAACAAGCAATGTGGCTTCTGCTCCAGCATGTAGGTTTAGCAGCATATGATTTAGGGTCAGTTTATTTTGATTTTGACCTCTGCCTCTGCCCTTCTCTACCTGTCTGACCTTGGGCAAGGAACTTGATCTTCCCAAGCCTCAGTTTCCTCATCCATAATTCTGAATCATTTTTATCTCACGAGATTGTTGAAGGATTAATGAGATAATGAATGTAAAGTTACTTTGAATATTGCTAAGTGAAGTTGTTATTATCACTATTATCAACATCATCATTTTTATTATTGTAATTCAATATTACCTGATTAATAGCAGAACTTGATTTCACACTGGATTTTGGCTTCCACACTGGACTGACTCCTTGCCCAGTATTCTTCAAACTGTCCAGTGATTGACAATTCACACTTAGAGAATCTATGTCAGATTGTGTCTTCTATTTAGCTCATGACACATTAACCATTTATTTAATATTCCTGCCAAAATTGCATAATCTGACTCTAGTCATGAGGGAACATCAGACAAAACCCAATTTGAAAGACCTCTAAAAAATAACTGGCCTAAATTCTTCAAAAATGTCAATGTCATGAAAATCAAAAAAAGGGCCAAAAACCTATTCCAGATTTATAACTCTGTATTGAATTCTGGACCAAAAAAAAAAAAAAAAAAACCATCACTATGAAAAAAAAGAAAGCAACTTGCAAAATATGAGCTGTGTAATTAGATAACAGTATTCATTGTCAAATATCCTGGGGTGAATATTCATCTTAGAAAATATATGCTGACGTATTTAAGGAAAAAGGGGCATGGTTTCTGAAACCTGCTGTCAAGAGGTTTGGAAAAAATATATATAATGTGCGTGCTAAGTAACTTC
Source organism: Odocoileus virginianus (assembly GCF_023699985.2). NCBI lineage: Eukaryota > Metazoa > Chordata > Mammalia > Artiodactyla > Cervidae > Odocoileus > Odocoileus virginianus. The sequence continues at coordinate 16,268,505 of NC_069684.1, read as the reverse complement.
AGTCATGTCCGACTCTTTGCGACCCTATGGACTGCCTGCCCATGGGATTCTCCAGAAATAATACTGGAGTGGGTCGACATGCCCTCCTCCAGGGGATCTTCCTGACCCAAGGATTGAACCCAGGTCTCCTATGGCTGCTGCGTTGCAGGCAGATTCTTAACCGCTGAGCCACCAGGGAAGCCCAATATAAAAATATATGATACATAAATAATACACATAAGAAATAGATATACAGAGAATGATACATAGAAAGAATGATAAAACAAATTTGGCAAGGTGTTAAAAGCGGCTGTTACATGTAAGGCACTATGTAGGACAATAACGGGGCTTCTGAGGTGGCTCACGGTAGGGACTCCACCTGAGAATTCAGGAGACATAAGAGATAAGAGTTCGAAATCTACGTCAGGAAGATCCCCTGGAGGACGACACGGCAACCCACTCCAGTATTCTTGCCTTAAGAATCCCATGGACAGAGGAGGCTGGTGAACTACATACCATCCATAGGGTCACAAAGAGGCAGACACGACTGAAGCGACTTGGCACTTAGCACGTAGCAGTTAATATAGTGAGACCGTGTCTGCACAAACTATGTGAGGACGCCTCACAGTGACCACCTCAATAAACAGTAAGTTCTCAAATTATTATCCCACAACTTCTCTTCAGGAAATTAAAGCAAACTCTCCTTCATTATCAGTTCATTTTTCACTTCCTAAGGCAAGAAAGAGAGGGGAGGGCTCCAGGCAGAAATGAATAGGGGTGGCATTAATGCTCCAGATTCATTCATGATGCGTAGGGATTCAAAAAACATGCTGCAGGAAATTTAACCAGGAGCAGGGTCTCAAAACCCAAGTACCCGTAAACAAATGCCGCCTCTTACTTCTGAAAAGATGAAAGGAGAAGAGATAGGTAGATAACAGAGTTAACATTTACCCAACATATCAGCCTCTTGCTCAAATTTCAGAACACAGTTAAGAGGTGAGTAATATTATCACCATCTTCTGAGTGAAGGGACTTGGGCCCAGGAGAAGCAAAGGGACCACTCAAGATCACACAGCTATTAAATATCTAACCAGCTGGAGGAAACAAGTATCCCAGCCCAGGCTCCTCCAAGGTCAAAGTCTATTTCTTTAACCATTTGCAACATAATGCTGCTCTCCATAAAGTGAGTGATTGCCAATACTTTTTCCACTCTCCAAAATAGTGTTTTCTAAGCTGAAATAGGCACCCATTGATTAAACCCAGCAGCCCATTATTGATCAGTTTCTAGATAGATGGGGAACAGTGGAAACAGTGTCAGACTTTATTTTGGGGGCTCCAAAATCACTGCAGATGGTGATTACAGCCATGAAATTAAAAGACGCTTACTCCTTGGAAGGAAAGTTATGACTGACCTAGACAGCATATTAAAAAGCAGAGACATTACTTTGCCAACAAAGGTCCATCTAGTCAAGGCTATGGTTTGTCCAGTGGTCATGTATGGATGTGAGAGTTGGACTGTGAAGAAAGCTGAGCGCCGAAGAATTGATGCTTTTGAACTGTGATGTTGGAGAAGACTCTTGAGAGTCCCTTGGACTGCAAGAAGATCCAACCAGTCCATCCTAAAGGAGATCAGTACTGGGTGTTCATTGGAAGGACTGATGCTGAAGCTGAAACTCCAGTACTTCGGCCACCTCATGCGAAGAGTTGACTCATTGGAGAAGACCCTGATGCTGGGAGGGATTGGGGATAGGAGGAGAAGGGGACGACAGAGGATGAGATGGCTGGATGGCATCACCGACTCGATGGACATGAGTTTGAGTGAACTCCGGGAGTTGGTGATGGACAGGGAGGCCTGGCGTGCTGTGATTCATGGGGTCGCAAAGAGTCGGACATGACTGAGTGACTGAACTGAACTGAACTGAGAGTGAAAAATAAAACATCAGGTTCCAGCATTTTTATTCTTAGCTCCCTTACTAGGAGAAAGGAGAGACAGAAGGGGAAAGGAAGGAAGCTGGCATCCAAACCCAAGATAGCTAACTCAAATCCATCTTTGGCTGCCCCTGGATTCCCAAGTGCACAGCCCTTGACCAGTTCCACAGCAGCAAAACGTCTGCAACTCACTTTTGAATCCTGGAACCATTTATTCCTCCACAGTGACAGGGCCACGGCATTGCGTGTCCCTGTTATTAACAATGCATTTTCCCTCAATGGGAACTGGTTAAAATTCGCAGGTTAGAATGACAATGATCTGCCATGTGAGCCCTCTGACTGCCTCATCTGCCCTTCACTTGTCCAGGAGTTCCCACTGCTGGTGATCACGATGTCAAGGTTTTGACACTCCTCCCCACTGCCACACAAATGCCCAGTGATTCACTCATAACTGACACTCAAGCCTTACTTCTCACTATTGGAAAAAGAATTTCGAATCTCTGGGAGTTCTAACCTTTCCCCATTTTTCTCCTGTGCTGATAAATTCTGGAGAGCAGTAGGGATAACAGTAAGACATCCATCATGTTGCAGGATTTAGAAGCTGCTGGTGTGACATTCTCAGCCAGTATACCCACTCGCTAACTTTAACAATGATCTGTGGCTCTGTTTCCAGGAATATTGCCTGGATGCATCATTCCATTCCTCCTCTATGCCAAATGCTCTAAGGAAGGCGTTCTGAGTCTCACCCTCTAAAACCCAGGGAGGAGGCAAGCTACAACTAAATCCCAGTGACAACAGTATATTATTCTGCGGGGATGCAGAGAACTCTTCTTTCATTTGCAAAGGTAAGTGGAAAACACTCAGGACTTAAAAGTCCACAGGCCTCAAAAGAAGACAATTTCAGCTAAAGTCTGAGGACACGAAAGTATTTGCAAATGTTAGCAAAATCCATGCCAAACAAGTGTCCTATCTTGCTGAATTTCACTGGTTTCTTCCTATAATGTTCATTATTTCCCTGTTTTCTATTTTTTTTAATTTTTGGTTGCACTGGGTTTTTGTTGCTGCGCGCAGGCTTTCTCTGGTTGAAGGCAAAGTGGCGGGTTGGAGGGGCTACTGCTTGTTGCGGTGCCCAGACTTCTCATTGCAGTGGCCACTCCTGTGAAGCACAGGCTCTAGGCACACGGGCTTCAGGAGTTGCAGCTCCCAGACTCTAGAGTAGGGGGCTCAGTAGTCGTGGACGTGGGCTTAGTTGCTCCGGGGCATATGGAATCTCCCCAGACCAGGGATCAAACCCATGTCCCCTACAGTGGCAGGCAGATTCTAATCCACTGTACCACCAGGGAAGTCCCACATTTTCTAACACCATCTTTGGATCACCAATAAGGCCAGTAGCTTTTTGTCATTAATGGCAACCTGAGTTTGTGAGTCTTCCTAAAAATTTCAGTTCTTCAAAAACTACTTTCAGTTCCACAAAAATAAAACTCAGCTGACTTAACCATCATTCCATGATAATTAGAACTTCTGATTATGTGAGGGGATGGGCTTAGAAATGGTGAGCTGCTATCTCCTGAGTATGACAGGATAAAACAACCCTGACTATTTCATTAGCATTTAACTAGTCCTTAAACCAGTGGCCTCCAAATAGTTTGCACATGCATTCCCTCCCCCCCAAAAAATGTTAAGCATACTATGCTAGGCTGTAATAACAAAGAGACCCAAATATGTAAGAGGACTGAAATACACTGAAGTGTCTTTCTTGGTTGTATAAATAATAGCCTGAGCTGTATGTTCCTTGTAAGTGAGTGGCTACCCTCCCAGCGCTGTATCAGAGATGCAGGTTCCTTTCATCTTGGGCCTCCAACATCCCCAGGACCTGGCCATTTTCTGCATCTCAGCCAGCAGCAGGGAAAGAATACAAAGGAGACATGTCAGAAGCCTTGGCCCATAACTGACACATATCCCTTCTACTTACCTCCCACTGGGGAGAACTGGGACCCTTCACTTACAAGGGGTCTGAGAAAGTTGCCTCTGGCCGGGTAGCAGCTTCCCAGCTACTGTATTTTCTGGAAAGAAGGACAGATTTTGGTGAACAGCTAGCTGTTTGCCATAACTCTCAATTTATTCTTTCCTCTATTCAGTCACTCTTTTTTATTTATAAATGGTATGCATGGATGCTCAGTCACTTAGTCGTGTCTGACTCTTTGTGACCCTGTGGATTATAGCCCACCAGGCTCCTCTGTCCATGGACTTTTCCAGGCAAGAATACTCAAGCGGGATGCCATTTCCTTCTCAGAGGATCTTCCTGACCAAGGGATCGAACCCACATCTCTTGCATTTCCTTCACTGGCAGGTGGATTCTTTATCACTGAGCCACCTGGAAAGCCCATAAATGGTGTACATATGTGCAAATATATGTAAAGCATTGTACTAATATGTATACTGTAAAGCATACACAGAAATGTACATTAAAAAGATAAGAAGAAAAGTTTAAATAGAAGTTTTGAATGTTCTTCCTACAGACCACTGAGTTATGAGCATTCACCCCTAGATTTATTGCTCAAGACCCTAGGCAGTCCTAGAAGTTAGAAGTGCTCTTCTAGGGGAGAGATTGAGGAAATGAAGGACATCACCCTCCCCTAGTCTTTCCCATCTCTGTAGATAGCACCCCCCCCCCCAACTGCTGAAGTCCCAAAGAAAGAAATCATCGTCAATATTTCCCCACCCTTCCCCTCCATATCCAGCCCCCAGCTTCTCCTGCCCACTGACCCTCCCAATCAGACCCAGAATCCCACTCATCTTTCCACCTCCAAGACTCCAACCCTCCCCCAGGCACTATCATGTCCTATCTAGACTCTGTAGTAGTCTCATGTCCCAAAAAAACACCCTCTATGAGACAGCCAGTGTGATCTTTAAAGCTTAATAAAGATTAGGTGACTGCCCTTCAAACTCTCCAATGAGCTGATATTTCATATAAAATCTAACCTCCTTATCCAAGCTCACAAAGGCATTGTAAGAACTCAGTGAATATCTCGAATATTGTTAAATGTATGCATGGTAAAAAAAAAAAATGGTTGAAAACATTTGCCAAAATATTTTTGGCAAACAAAATGTACTCATCTTCACTCTTCATTTGCTCAATGGCATCTTTCCTCATTGAAAACAAACTTATTCACATTTTGTAAAGAAGAAAGAGGAAAGGGAGAGGAGGAGGATAAGGAAAAGAAATTAAGGGTATCTGTTTCCAGGTAAACTCCACCCCAGGGACCAATAATTCTTTGAATTACTGTTCCCCCTTCTAATTCAAGCTGATTTTCACTTACTTGCCTTGCAAGAGATTAGTAGCAAAAAAGAAATAGGAAAGATAGTTTATTTCCAAGCTTTCCTTTTTTTCCTCCCAAAGAGCAAAACCCATTGAGGAGAACAGAATTTAATGAAAGAAAAAGCCTCAGAGGGAAACTGGGGAGGAAAAAGAAACAGCTCTGGGTCGAGGGAAGACAGACTGATCTGAGGGCCTTGGAGAAAAATGCCATGTGTGGCCGGAAGAAGCTGGGAGGCTGTGTTCTCACTTAAAGCTCCAGATTCCTCATGAGTGTCAGGGCCCCAAGAGCCAAAGGGATCCTGCAAGCTCAAGACAGCAGTAGTCTCAGTGGAACCAATATAAAGACTTGTCCAGTGCAATATGTTGGCACTGCATAAGACCCAAGAGTCTTGGCACAGCTCATGGGAAGTGAGAGAGGTTAGACCAGAATGACAGAGGTTAAATTTTCTGTCAGTCCAAGAAGCTAGGTGTCCAGAGTCAAAATTAGGTCAATTTATAGAAACAAAAGAAATGTCATTTCTCTTGAATAGCTTTATTTGTATTTGAGATTTATACCCACTATATCCTTGTAAGAAAATGTGCAAGGATTTATCACCTTCATAACGAGTTCTGATTCGATGTCATAATTGTAATAATGTCACTCTTACTCATATGCATTATAATATGCTTTCCTGGAGCAAACGTGTAGAGTAAAAGGGTGGCGGTGGGGGGTGGGAGGAATTATGGAGAATGCTGATGCTGCCCCCAAAGGATGCATGTCATGCGTGCATCTTAGCTGGCATGCATTTCAGTGGGCAAAAGGCTGAGAACCGGTGCTTGGCCCCTGTATCATTCTGACTTGATTACAGTTTCTTGTTTGCATCCCTAACCAGGCTTATTACATAACTTCAGACAGGAGGAGGTGACATGGCTTGGAAGGTTGTGAACCAAGACTCTCTGGGATGGAAATCAAGGTCTGCCAGCTCAGTAAACTATGTATGTGGAGCAGGTTTCCTAATGCCTCTGTTTTATCATCTGGATAATAACATTCTTAGTTTATTGGGTTACTGTGGATTAAATGTGATGATTTTAAGATGCTTAGACAGTGCTTGTCACATGAGAAGTTCTATTACATGTACATGTAAACTGAAGGGCACACAGATCACTTTGTTCTCCACCTGAAACTAATACAACATTGTTCATCAGCTACGTTTGTTGTTGTCGAGTCGCTAAGTCGTGTCTGACTCTTTGCAACCCCTTGGACTATAGCCTGCCAGGCTCCTCTGTTCATGGGATTTCCCAGGCAAGAATACTGGAGCGGGCTGCTATTTTCTTTTTCAGAGGATCTTCCCAGCCCAGGGGTCAAACCCATGTCTCTTGCATTGGCAGGTGGATTCTTAACCACTGAGCCACCAACTATAAAGTAAAAAGTTATTTAAAATGATGATCATTTTTACTAGCTTTTACTATACTGGCACTTGGAAAAGGCTGAGTGAATGAATGAATGAATGACCTGCCCTTCAGTGTATTAAGAATAGAAAATTACCAAGAAATACAGAATAGTGCTGTCCCAGGCCAAATACCGACATTCAGTGCCGCGGCTAACGCACACACATTCGGTGCTTGTCACCTATCCTGAGGCGGCCTTGAGACAACGCGTGGGACACATGGTCTCACTATGATCACCAGCCGACATTGGCAAGAACTTCAGCCTTGATCAGGAATACACTTCGTGGTTATGCCCAGTAATTTCCTCCTGGAAATGCTGTGTTCAGTGGAAATCAATCTTGCAGTTTTAGCCCCAAGTAGCAGTAGAATAAATCAACTTCAAGAATAATGGGAAATCAAGAAATGTGTATCCTTCTACGGGAGATACATTTAAGACAACCTTCACCTAACAACTCAGCAGGGTGAACAGTTGGACAGCAGCCATTTGAAAAACATTCAGATTTTAAGAAATGGTGTTGACAAATTCCTTTCCTAATATCCTCTGTGGGGAGGGAGGGGAACAAAACCTCTGTGTTGAAAGAAAAATGATGCCTGTATGATCAATGGCCTGTGTTGCTTTCCCATCGAAACACAAAACAAAATCACAAACGTGCCGTGTTCTCTCACCTCTCTGCGCCTTTGCCCATGCTGTTGCCTGAGCCCAGAATGTCCTCCACACACCTCCTGTCCCCACTCGGTCCCATAATCCCAGCAAATCAGGGTTAACAGCAGGGGTTCAAATCCCAGCTCCACGTTTCCCTGGATAGGTGACACTGAACAGGTTAATTCTCTATTATTCAGTTTCCTATGGGGATGAGAACTGTACCCACCTTGTAGGGCTTTTGGAAAATTAAATAGGTTAATATATGTAAAATACTTAGAATAGGACAGTTCTTGGAATAGAGGAAGTCTTGTTTTTCACATCCTAGCTTCAGCTCTGACCTCTTATGAAGGTTCCTTCATTCCCCTGGGCAGAATGACACTCCTTCTCCTCCAGGCTCGCATTCATCTCTGCTGTAGTATGTATCACCTTCAATCACAACCACCAGTGTGTATGTCTGCCTTGCCACTCTGCCAAAATATGATGAATAGGAACACCATCATTTGACCCTGGGAGTCTTCAGGGCTTTTACCAGAGCCGTGAGAGTGATAGATGCACAATGAATATTTGGTTACCATAGGTAGGCATGCCCTTCCCTCGTAGCTCAGTTGGTAAAAAATCTGCCTGCATGCAGGAGACTTGGGTTCGATCCCTGGGTCGGGAAGATCCCCTGGAGAATGAAATGGCAACCCACTCCAGTATCCTTGCCTGGAAAATCTCATGGACAAAAGAGCCTGGTAGGTTGCAATCCATGGGGTCACAAAGATTCAGGCATGACTGAGCGACTAACACTTACTTTACACTTACAGGAGGGCATTAGTTAAACACTACTTAAGGTTTTCAAGCTTCCTATGCAATCTTTTTCCTTCCTTTCATGAAACTGTTGAAGAATTGTTGTTGCTCGGTCTGCTTGGAAAGTCAAATAACAGAAGGGTCTGAGTTTGTATGACTATCACTAATTTCATAAAAATTCATTCTCAGCACCACTGGTAATGATGGATTAATGTTGTTACTGAGAAGGCAGAATGACTTGACCTAACACATGTTATCTCTAGAGGTGACCTTTAACATGTTCTCAGGAAGCCTCAACTTCTTTGCATTGCTGGGACATGAGACCAGTCACAGGCCTGTGCAGAGACATGGGAGTGGCTACTCACAGCCAATCAGCAAGTGGGGTAGGACCTCAGCCAGAATGTGATGCAAGGAGCCACTGAAAATAGCAAGATGGAAGGCCAGGGGAATTTCACCCTGTCAAAGTGAGAAGGGGATGATGAAATAAGCTTCCCGGCAGTTGAGTAGAAAATATCCTGACTGAGTTGGAAGGCAATGAGGAACTGGGGAAGGTTCTGCCCACCTTGGGAAGGCAGTGGAACAGTCAAGAGAGCACCGGATGTGGGATCCCAGAATCAAATCTCTCCTACTGCGCAGCACAGGGAACTCAGCTCAGTGTTATGTGGCAGTCTGGATGGGAGAGAGTTGGGGGTGGAAGGGACACATGTATATGTATGACTGAGTCACTTTTACTATCTACCTGAAACTATCACAACATTGTTAATTGGCTATACTCTGATATAAAATTAAAGGTTTCTTTTAAAAAACAATCAAATCTCAGTTCTTCCACTGGATGAGTTAACTTTCTCCTCTTCAAAATGGAGAATTAAGTGAAGAAAACTGCAAAGTGCTAGATAAATGTAAAAGAAATGGGGACTTCCCTGGTGGTCCAGTTCCTAAGACTCCATGCTGTCAATACTGGGGGTCCTGGGTTCAGTCCCCAGCCAGGAAACTAGATCCCGAATACCGCAACAAAGATCCAGTGCAGCCAAACAAAAGTAAACATTTTTTTTTTAATATAAGAAATGATTCAATATGTTTGAAAAAGTCCCCTTCATTCAAGAACTCATGGAAAGAGCTCCCACCTTGAACAGAAACCTCTCCATCTTCTTCACACTATGAGTTGGAAGAGAGGTCTCTGCCTTCATTTAGCTTAAATTAGCAACTTTTAGAGAAATTTAGAGGGACAAGAGGTTTAAAGGTTTTATCTTGGGACAAAACATTATTAGGAATCTCCTCTTTCAGCTACTATACCTTTGAAATATATTCAACTCTACAGTATGATTTATGACCTATGTAATTTTTTACCTTAAGAGCAAACATTTAAGATGCAAACTTGCAGGGGTGTGTGTGGGGAGTTGGTGCCTTGAGGTAGCAAGAATTTATTTTGCATATCTCTTCCCAGTTTTGTGTTTTGTGATATCATGTTGGTAACTGAAAGTTAGCCATAGTGCATGTATTTCACTCTGGCAGTTGACAAATGCTATAAATCAGTTGTTGAGTTTTTTTTTCTTTCTCTCTCTCTCAAATTTGGCTGACCAGCACACCACTGACTGGGCCCCAAAGGACTCAAGATTCCCCTCGCCATCACTCTCCATCCAAACACTACAAAAAGAAAACTGCAGCCATGTACACAAATACTAGACAGGGACACAACACTGTGTGGATAGAACAGCAAAAACAAAATGAAAACCCCTGGTGTACTAACCCTACATTCTTATCACATGAGATTCTGACAATGAGATGTCTTGAGTTTTCTTCTTTTTAACTGAGAGTAACTGTAATATGTCAGAGAATTTTGAATCAGCCTTATCTGGAGCTTCAAATGAATCTACTCAGAAGACGTATAACAGCTGGAATTCAAGCATCTCCATTGCACATTGCAGGTAATATAATGACAGAATAACTGGCTTGTCAAAATAAGTGACCTCTCATTTTTCCCAGTGAGCTAATGCAGTGTTGCATTTATAACCTTTCAATCCATGATGGTCAACTGAACACATAGCCTTTGTTTTCTCTTACTTCTATTATCTGTTCTCCTAAAGTTTAAATGGATTTTTCCTTTTCTTCTGCAACCCCAAACATTAGGCTGTGTTCCCAAGACTGACTGGGGAAGAGGAAAACGCCTGCATGTATAGACCACTGATGCTCCTCAAGGGTTCTTTTCACATGCAATTCTCACTTAATTCTTACGCACACCCTCTAAAGTAAGGTACATCCGTTTTCAGATGAGGAAAAAGATGTTCCTCATGATAAGAGCTGTGGACTCTGCACCCTACTGTCATTATTGCTACTGGCCATTGGACACTGACTATCATAGCCATCAACACTCTGCCACTAGAATGACTATAGTAGGGAGCAAAAATTGCCACCCCAGATTGTGCCTCTTTGGCATGAAAATTAATCTAGGCTGGTTATTTTTCAGGCCTAAAAGACTCAGGAAGAACCACTGAATTTTCCCTAACAGCCTAAAAGAGTGTAAATAGAAGACCAATTCCAGGAAGGCATTGTCATCATTATTGATACTGTGAGGCTGCGCCATGACAGGCAGCCTAGATTAGGAGTAGGCCTGGTTTTCCGGGCTAACATGATTATCAGGCCACCTGGAGCCAGCCAATCAACATGCGCCTAGTAAGAACGAGGGAACCTATCAGGGGAAAGCTGAAAGAGCCCGCAAACGCCCAAGTTTGAAAAAAAGCCCTCGAAGGTTTGGGCCAATAAGATTGCTTTGCAAACATGTAACCAATCCGCTTAAGCCAGCTACCAACGGCTTATGCACACTCTATAAATTTGGATAACAGCGTGGGCTCAGGGCTCTCTGACCCTGCACCACTGCGTTGGTTGCGGCAGGAGCCCTGACTCGAGTCAACAATAAACTTCCCTTTTTTGCGTGTTGCATTGTCTTGGAAGCCTTCTCTCTTCCCGCTCGGGGATTCGGACATCGGGCATAACAATACCTGTAGTATGAACTAGGGAGGAACCTGGGAAATTTCCCTCTCTGTATCCCACTGTCTCCGTATGGCCTGCAAACATTTATTTTATTTATCAAATATTTGCTTTTCCACCTCCATATATATAGCATTCCTCCCTTTCGTAGGTCCAAACCATTACCCCCAGCATCCTCTTTTATCTTTCGCTAAAAATGGAATTTATGATGAGGGGCTTTGGTGAGTTATTTTGGCGAGTTATTGAGTTTTCCTGGGTTTCTCCTATGTATACATGTTATAAAACTTTTGTTTGACTTTCTCCTGTTAATCTATCTCCTGTCTACATAGTTTTTTGGACCAGCCAAAAGAATCTAGAAGGGTAAAGGAAAATTCCTTCCTTCCTGACACCGCCAAAGTGCCCCTGCTTCTTAGGGTCATAAAGCACAGGACAAGAACTTAAGTCTCACGTTCAAATACTGTCTCATGGCAACATTTCAAGAAAACCAGTATCTGGTCTTTTTTTTTTCTTTTTTTCTTTTTTTTGGCTTTTGCCATAGGAAGATTCTCCACCTAGAAAGACTTACAAAAAGGTAAATTCCGCAAACATAGCAGGGAGTTCAAATTCAGGACAGTAAATATTAAGATGATGATTATGGGCATCTATCCTATTCATGGCAGCCTATTAGCTCATGAGTCTCCTTCTTTATTTGGGGAAATAACCAAATTCTGATCATCACAATTCCAACACAAGAAAGAATGCAAAGTCCCAGCCTTCCTGGCAGCTAGGATTCAGGCACACACTTTAGTTAAAACCAATCAGGGATACCATGATAAAACTTTGATTCAGAAGTAAGCCACAAGGAAAGAGGCTCTGGCTTTCTGTGGTGGCAGCAGCAGTTGTGGTTATTTCCCAGGGATTGCAACGGTGTATTTCTGTAGAAGCAGCAGCTGTGGAGCTGCAGCAATTTTCTGTTAGATCTATGTCCTGGTTTGTGGTATTGTTCCTCTAGGCTTGTCCTCAAGTCCAGTTTTCCAGTCCACTCAACAGTCTTGTGATCCACTTGGTGTTTTTTAAATAAAATGCTTTTCCACTTATTCAGCAGGAGTCAGATTCTACTGCTTAGAGAATTCTAACACAAGAACAATTATTTTTCTATTTCTCAGATGTGGAAACGGAAGCTTTAAGAGGTTAAATTCCTCAAGATCACAAAGTTAAACAATGACAGAGCAAAGATTTGAAGCAGGACTCTCATCATCCAAAACTCACATTACAAACCAGGAAAGTTACACCCCAAGGACGTAAAACTGATGAATCAGAGTTGAGTGGCTGTTGTTTTTTAAAGTTAGAATAAATTATAGAAATATCTAGTCCTAACCTGAAGTTCTGAGATGTAAAGTGAAAAAGCAGAGGCCATAACCCAGATCTTCTGATCTGACATGTTTTCTATGGTACCTCTCATCCTTATAATCCTATCATATTGTTGCTTTATACATTTTGAGATGAATTTTTTTAATTGTTTATTTATTGGCTGCACTGGGTCTTTGTTGCTGCGCATGGGCTTTCTCTAGTTGCAGTGAGCAGGGGTTGCTTTTCATTGCAGTGCACAGGCTTCTCACTGCGGCGGCTTCTCTTGTTGCGGAGCACAGGCTCTAGGCACACAGGCTTCAGTAGTTGCGGCTCACGTGGGTCCAGTAGATGCAGCTCTCAGGCTCTGGTTGCCCATGGCATGTGGGATCTCCCCGGACCACAGATTGAACCTGTGTCCCCTGCATTGGAAGGTGGATTCTTATTCACTGTACCACCAGGGAAGTCTCTTGAGAAGCAATTTTAAGTGCAGGTGAATTCAAGACTTATACAGGGAGGCTTTCCATTGTTTCTTGCATCTCACATTTCCCTTCTATATCCAATACCTATCTTACCAAAGTATATGCTTTGGTAGTTCTGTCCATAAAAGTCTATTTTTTTTTAATTATTTATCATTAAATACTTTTATTTCCCTCTCATTCTTGAATGATAATTCAGTTGAATATAGATTTCTGGGCTTCCATGGTGGCTCAGAGGGTAAAGAAGCTGCCTGCATTGCAGGTGACCCAGGTTCAATCCCTGGGTTGGGAAGATCCCCTGTAGAAGGGAATGGCTACCCAGGGCAGTATTCTTGCCTGGAGAATTCCATGAACAGAGGAGCCTGGTGGGCTTCAGACCATGGGGTCGCAAAGAGCCAGCCACGGCTGAGGGATTAAGCACACATTGATTTCTAGGTTGAACATTATTTTTCACCAAAAAAAGGATGGAGAACCTCTCCCTGCCTCCCTAATGGTTTTCTGATATGAGAAGTGATGGTTGTATCTTCTGGATAGTGCTTTCAGGGAAATGGGCATCCATGCCCCTTTTCTCTTCCCAGTAATCTCCCTGCCACCACTCCTGCCTAGGATGCAGACCAGAAGGCCAGGGCTAAAGAAGCCGTGTAGGATCCTGAAACAGAAGCCACAAATTGAAAAGAACAAAGCCACTTTAGCAGCCTTTGACATCTCACATGGGAGAGAGTGCTTTTCTACCTGGGTGTTAGGGCATCTTTTTTAAAACCTTTTTGTGTCACGCTGGGATACAGGTGAGTAAAAAAGTTGTGTTAGTCTCAGATGTACAACAAAGTAAAAGTGATACTTTGATATATGTGTGTGTGTGTGTATACACATATACATGTATCTGTGCTTTTTAAAATTATTTTTCCATCTAGTTAGTTGCATAACACTGAGCAGAGTTCCCTGTGCTACACAGTAGGTCCTTGCTGGTTATCCATTTTAAATATAGCAATGTGTACGTCAATTCTGAACTTCCTAACTGTCCCTAGGCCCCAACACCTCCCCTCTGGTAACCAAAAGTTCATTCTCTGTGAATCTGTTTTGTTTTGAAAGTAAGTTCATTTGTACCATTCTTTTTAGATTCCGCATATAAGTGATATCATGTGATATTTGATGTTCTTTGTCAGACTTACTTCACTCAAGTGGTATGACAATCTCTTGGCAGGACACTCTGTTAAATCTGAATTTCAGATAAACATTTTTCACTTTAAGTATGCACCATTCAACTCTTAGGACATACACCAATATATATATATATGTATATATATATATTCATGTTTATGCAGAACTCGGCTGTAACTGAGTATTCTGTATTTTAGTTTGCTAAACCTGGCAAGCTTAGTCACCCTGCCTAAAACTGGCCTGAGGCCACATATCCAGTCTCTACATGGGTCTCAGCACCCCAGCCCCCAGATTCTAGGACACACGTGCAGATCCAGCAATATTAGCTACAGTTAACACATTGACTCTGAGTTCCTTTTTCATAATGAGAACTAGACTGTTTCACTTACTTTTTCAGTACTGGTTATACATATTTTTAATTGCTGACATGTTTTATCCAGACCTCTACATACAGGTAGGGGGAGAGGCTTGTCCATGTCAGCTATTGGCCATTGTCAGAAGTGCTTTAATTACCAGCTATATGCCTCTCACCCTCCAGCGGAGCACTGTGCGATGCCATCCAACTGAAAGCCTGGAGCACAGAGGGTTGATTCACCCGAATTAAAGGGAAGACAAGGGAATGTGCAGGAACAAGCCCTCACTTGTACTCCAGGGATGCTGCCCACCTCAGCAAAAGGAATTATTCCTACAGGATGCACTCTTCAAAAGGGAGGCAAACATGCCCCTGTTTTAGCTAAGGTTTGACTTTCCCCAAACCTGGGTATCCAAAGATTTCTTCTATATTTGGGGAACACAGAAGAGGAGGCAAAATTTTGACTTTGCTGGGTTTTATTTTCACTGGGCCAACTGAAGATGAAACACTAGATGGTGAGGTAAAAATAGAAAATTATTAACTAAATGGGGTTCAAACAAGTATATTTTAAGACCTTAAATTAGTCAAAACCTAAAAAATGTAAGACACCGAGTCATAGGATGAGAAAATAAAGTACTTTTGTATTGAAATGTTTTAGAGAAAGGCCCCTTTCAAAACAGCTCTAAATCAAGTTCTCGGAATTGAAAAAGAGTATTTTGTTTTGACTTTAGACATGGAAAATCCCGTGGACCAAAAATTCCAAACTCCTTTCCAGAATACTCCAGTATTCTGGCCTTTTTTCCAGCAATTCCACATCCTCCATGTGGTTTCAAGGCAGGGCCTAATTTGTCTTCGACCTCATATTCACCAAAATTCTCAAACTCAGGCCTTTGACCTATCTCCAAATGAAATTTTACTCTCTGTTCTTGGACTCTGTGTTCAGGGTATTCATCTGTTCAAGATAAACATTTAAAATACAACACAACTTCTCAAATTCTGCTTTGGTGTGTTTTGTTTTGTTCTTTTTTTTTTTTTTTTTTTTTAGTATTTCAGACACCTTAAAAATTGATTCATGTCCTAGGCTTTCTGCCCCTGTTAAGGTTTTTCTGTTAAAAATTCATGTTGTATGGGCCTTAAAAAATGTGCATACCTCCAAAACATCTACTTGATATGAGCTCAAGAAATAAGGCACATATTCTGCTAAACAGAAATTATTTATAACTCAAAGGAAAATGGAATAGTGCTTTTGATGTGTGCTCTAAGCCCAGAACTCCTCCGTTGCATGAGTTCTTCAGTTCCATCAACCTCCACCTCCACCTCCACCTCCAGCCGCTAGGTCTGTAGAATTCCTGTAGGACAGGTCTACCCCATGCTTAAAAAACTCACAGGATAACAGTCCAAAGTCAAACTCTCAAACTAAATCAAATCCAAAAACCATAGGACTTTAATACATATTTTACTACAGAGCAAACCATGTAGCTTGGGCAACATTTGGAAATTACACAAAAGCGTAAAGAAGTGGAAATTTCATATATCACCACCCCTCTGGTAAATTTTTCTACACAAAACATTTTTAACAAAAATGAAATGCTACTCTAGAAGATGTAGAAATTGCTTTTTTCCACTTAGCTACATATTGTCAATATTTTCCACCAGATTAAGTATTTTTCTACAGCATTTTAGTAATTACACATGCCATTTTCTAAATGTGTGTTATTTCATTAGTCCTTTATTTGAGGACATTTAGGTTGTCCCCAGTTTCTCCCAACTCTGTAATACTTAATCTTGTAGAAAAGTTATCCTTGCAGTCAGCCATGATTATTTCCTTAGAATAAATTCTCAGAAGTGAAATTGATAAGCTGATGACCAAGGGCATTTTCAAGATTTGAGGGACACATTGCCAAATTACCTTGCAACAGGTTTGTCAGTCCCACCAGCATTCAAGAGCATCTATTTGCTTGCTTTAAGGAATCTTGTATAAACTAGGAAAATTATCTATTATGCAAAAGTACTCTTTATTGATGAAAAGGACTTAAAACACAGTTCTTTAAACACTGAATGTCCTAGTACATGTAAAACATTATTCAATTTAAAATAAGGCTTTAGGAACCTCCTTGGTGGTCTAGGGCTTCCCTGGCGGCTCAGACGGTAAAGAAGCTGCCTGCAGTGCAGGAGACCTGGGTTCGATCCCTGGGTTGGGAAGATTCCCTGCAGAAGGGAACGGCTACCCACTCCAGTATTCCGGGCTAGAGAATCCCATGGACAGAGAAACGTCCATGGGGTTGCAAAAAGTAGGACACTACTGGTGGTCCAGTTAATAAGACCCCATGCTTCCAATGCAGGAGGCACAGGTTTGATCTCTGGTCAGGGAACTAATTTCTCACATGCTATGCAGTGGGGCTAAAAAATAAGTTAAAAAAACAAACAAACAAACAAACAAAAAAAACCCTATCACAGCAGCAAAGACCATTAAAAAATAAAACACAGGGACTTTCTTGGTGGTCCAGCACTTAAGATTCCATGCTTCCAATGCAGGGGGTGTAGGCTGGATCCCTGATCAGGAAACTAAGATCCCACATGCCTCGGGGTGCAGTCAAAAAAAGTAAAAATATGACTTTATGTTTCTGAGGAAATTTTCTGTAACACAACTACTAAAGAAAAGAAGGCATTTCTCTATTTGAATATGTTTAAATGGAGAACACCACCTGTCAAAGAACCCCTTCTCTTTGTCCTCACCCAGCCGAGGGGAGGGGCCATGGAACAGCAGAGTTATTCGGCTCTGTTCCATCTCCTGTTTCACATTCAGCTTCCCGTCATGCACTGGGTGAACACGGCAGCCTGACATGATGAGAAGCCTCCCTGAAGACTACAGCCCACACTCATCCATCCCTTCACTGAACTCCTATTGTACTTATTGTCTGTACCACACAATTAGCACTTTATTATATACTGTCTTGTTCTCTAATTGCCTCCACCACACAATTTAGCACTCTATTACATTCTGTCAGATTCTGTAATTCTGTCATGTATTTTTGTCTTGTCTTTCCACATAGATTACGAGTACCAGGGTGGCAGGGACCCTGTCTGGTCTTGCTTTGGAGTTTCCCACAGCCCTGAACGCTCTTCCAGGAACAACACAGTGGGCCTTTGACAAATGCTGGCTAGTTTATTGGTTGGTGGGGGGGTTTGGGAGACTGGTTGATTTTCTGATGGGCTTTAAGCCAGCATCTGAGCTATCTAGAACCTGGAGGAGAAAACAGAGAAGGTGCTGGGTTACAGAACATGGCGCCATGGTCATTCCAGCCACCATCTTTCAGTTCAACCTGTCTTATCACCGAGAAAAGCATTTCGTTTCTCTCTACCTAGGTTTTCCATGTATGTAGAATAGGGAAACCAAAACATGTCACCAGATAATACCATTTTTTAGATTACATGATGTTTTTCATCCAAAGATTTTACATGATAACATCCTCCCATGGGACAGGCATCACCGCATAGAGGAGAGGTCATGCTTTGAAATTAGAGAGGCTTCTTACCAGTTATGGGATCGTTAACAAATAGTTAAATAAACCTGTCTCTCTGAAACTAAACTCTCATCTCTGAAGTTACTTCAGTTACTGTAATTACTTGTAATATTACTACTGTCCATAAGCTTGTTGGAATATTCTTATTTTTTCCAATTTATGCAAGTGCCATGCCTCACAGGAAGTGTTAAGAAATATTATTATCATGATAAGTATAACAAACACCTCTGTTTGTCTCATATACTAGTTAAAGAGTGTCTGCTTTAGCGGTGATTCATGGGTTTGCTTCTTAGAGAACAAAGTCAGGTAGTTACACAATTTCTTATCTTTCTTGGTTGAGGAATTGTTTATGCTTAATGGTCTATCACATGACTTCAGACTTATTCAACTAAATAATAAGTGAAGAAACACCCGATATGCAGCACTAACAAATCCATTTCTCAGTCTGTCACTTTCGCCTCTGCTATAAACATGTAGGTGAATGGAACCCTGAGTTAACCTTATTTCTCTGAACTAGGGATGATACAAATAAAATGTTCTGTCCCTGTGTGTCATTTGCTTTTCCCCCTTTTGATCAATATGTTTTCCCATACTGTATCCATTTCTGTTTTTGTCTTTGTTTTCTGGATCAGCAGGTACACGATACAATGCAACTAGTCACATAGTTGTGATGTGTTATTTTCTTAAAACAAGATCAATTTAAGCCTCCCCCAAAGTGCTGCTCTAACCCTGGATCTTCTCTACCTGAGAACCCCAGGGGTTGTCACGAGCACTGGGCTGGGCTCCCCGTGTTATAGAGCAACTTCCCAGCAGCTCTCTATTTCACACAAGGTAATGTATGTTTCAATGCTGCTCTCAGTTCGTCCCACCTTCTCCTGGCCCCACTGGGTCCACAAGTCTGTTCTCTGTGGAGAGGACATCCTTTAAGAAGAGTTTTCCTCCCTCTTCGTGGGTTGCCTGAGTATCCCTTGGGGAAAGATGAAATGTTTCCTTTTGCATATCTGTGCTAAACAACTATTCGATTATTCTCTCAAAAGTGTTCATCAAGGTCTGCCTTGTAACGGGCAGGGCCTGGGGGCTGGAGAGACAAAGGTGACTACCAGTCTACCACCCAGAGCTGGGGACTCCCACTGTGGGAACCCACAGTTTGATGGGGGAAGGAGAAAGCCTGAAAGATAACTACCACACAGGGAGATAAGTGTGAATAGAAAGTGTGTGGCCAGGCTGTCAGGCTGAGGCCAATGCTGCCCGCCACCAAGAGTCAACTTTGTCTGATAAATCTAAGGGAGCCGTTGGCCTGGTTAGGAGCTGATTAGACTGAAGGGAAGGGACGGCTTGAAGATGTTTGGGATTGAGGAACGACAGGAAGGAACAGTCCTGGGGTGCAGAATGGGGCATGGGAAAGAAAAAATATCTTCTCTCTGACTTTGGCTCCCTGCCTAAACTCTACAGACTCACTTCTGAGCCTGTGGACAGAAAGCCTGCAGGCAGAGAGGGTAGGGCTCAGTGAGCTGCTGGATACAAGTCATGTCACTTTGAGACAAGGGTGAAAAACTGTGGCAAAGAAGGGGCTTTTCTCTGTGTCTTTAGGTACCGAGAGAGCAACTCTGGCTGAGGGGAGACACTGCCCCCCAGTGGCCTCATGGCAGAGGACACCAACAAGGAGCTGGAAGACTAACAGGAAAAGATGGGAGGGAACACATCAGAGGTACCACATGCCTTCCAGGAACACCGAGGGAGACGGGGAGCGAGGGCTGCCCACTCCGCAGGCGGGTGCAGGCACAGCCAATGCAATGGGAGTTTTCACCACTAAGACAAGAACCGTTACCAGCAGTGCTGATGCATAGGTAAAACTTCAGGAAACAGAGGTTCAGTTCAGTTCAGTCGCTCAGTAGTGTCTGACTCTTTGCGACCCCATGGACTGCAGCACGCCAGGCTTCCCTGTCCATCACCAACTCTGGGAGCCTACTCAAACTCATGTCCATCGTGTCAGTGATGCCATCCAGCTATCTCATCCTATTTTGTCCCCTTCTGCACAAGTTATGTGAACACCAATAAAAGCCCTTATTTTCTGGCCACAAGGTTAAGCAGAGTGGTACCTACACTAGTTAGTAATGGATCTGACAGGTAGACCTATAGGAAGTCCAAGATTAGTAACAAGAGGAGAGTCAGACACAACTTTGGGGGTGGGGGTGGAGACTGGGTGACGGTGAGCAGGAGTTCAGCCAGACGCGGAGAGGGGCTGATGCAAAGCTCTGGGTGGAGGCGCTTCCAGGAAGATGGAACTAAGGAAGACGGCCCCGAGGCTGTACACAGACTGGAAGTCAGACGACCAGACAGGAATGTTCAGAACCAAATTTGAAAAAGGACTTCTCTCCTGAACTAAACAAAATGAAATTCTCTCCACAAGTACATGGTTCAATGGAAAAAAGAAACAAAATCTTCAAACAGCACTAAAAGACACGTTGAAAAATAAGTCCCTCCCTTCCTCAATTCCCTGTTGCCAGGAGAAATGACTGATACTACTGGCATACACTAGTATAAAACAACCAGAGAGTTGTTAAAATTCTTAAATATTTCCTTTCAGGTTGATAAGCAGCCACTGCTTCAAGCCCATAAAGTCCTGCCTGCCCAGAATTTCAATCAATCATTAATGGCTTAAAGCTTAGATTCTAGGGCGTCTCCAGCATCCTTCCAGCTTGAAGGCCAGCAGCCGTCCTGTTTGTCAATGCCGAACCAGTTAATATTCTGAACACCACTGTTATCCTTCCAGATAACCTATTCGCATATATAGGCATATCCCCACATACATCTTTACTTCTTTTAATACAGATGGAAGAATTGAACACTGTTCTGTGTTTTGCACGTTTTTTACCTGCTGGGCCCACCTTTACAAATGTGGACTGCATGTATTTCTTTCAGAGCTAACATAATTTAGCTATGACTAAGCTAAACTGACCTGAGGAATGGGGCACAGGAATAAAGAGTGAGATTCTGGAATAACTTATGGGAGCTTTCCAGTAGACCCAGAACTTGGCCAATGGATACAGTGGAAATACCACTGAAAGCTGGAATCTGAGAGTGCTGGCCTAGGAAAACGATGCCCTGCTGGCTTGGGTAGAGAGAATAAGGAGGCACAGAGCCAGCAAAACCTCCCTGAGTCTCCCTCCAGGGACCATATGGACTCCCGCCCCTGCTACCAGCTGACAGAGGGGACCTAACCTTTCCAGAGGTTGAACTATTAGAGCCTAAATTCAGGCCTTACCCAGAATCAAACCAGAAACTTCAAATCACGCTTACCTCAATGAATTCCTTCCAATGAATTTCCTTTCTTTCAAAAGGGACACATAATAAATTTTCCTCATGAAAGAGTCAAAATATATATCTCCTAACTGCTCCGTCTTCATCTCAAATGTGAAAAGAAGCATAGGGTCTTTTTATTCATGAGGGAGAAAATACTTACAAACTAAACTTGAACCACATTTTTAATTATCCTCTACATATCAAAAAATCAAGACCACTGAATATACCTTTTCTTATAGTCATCTTTATCATTAAAGCACAAAAGACTACTATTTGCTGGGGGAGGGGGGACATAATTTTTCATGTCTAGCTTTTATGTTTCTGTACATCTTTTTTTTAATATTAAGAGGCAAGGATTAAAGAAGATTTAAAATTAAAGATGTCATCTGCATAGATTAAGGGGCAAGGAGGATGAGGAAATGGGAGAGGGAAAGGATTAGCTAATATTTTTATTGTTTACTGATATTCCCAGAAACTTTCAGTCCAGAAAGGAGTCATCAAAAAAAGTTAATTTCCACTGATAGACTGTCACCTAGTGGTGAATTTTTACTTTACACATAATGTTGGGTTGGCCAACAAGTTCTTTTGAGATTTTGAACTCAAAAGAACTTTTTGACCAACACAATATAAGCAGTTACTGAGTTTGGGGATGTTTTGGAAGACACGTTTATTTCTCTTTGAGATCCCTGGGGAATGTTAAAGACTATTGTCACACGGAGAATGGACTCACTTGTATGGACTCACTCCTGAGAATGCACTCACTCACTTCCCAAAGACCTAATGATCAGGTGGCACAGTGGTAAAGAATCCGCCTGCCAATGCGGAAGAGACACATAAGACCCCAATGTTGGATCCCTGGGTCAGGAAGATTTGTTGGAGTAGGAAACGGCAGTCCGCTCCAGTATGCTTGCCTGGAGAATCCCATGGACAGAGAAGCCTGGCGGGCTATAGTCCACGAGGTCCCACAGAGTTGGGCATGATTGAGTACAGACATGCAATGACCAGGTAGACAACAGCAAGGTAGGCTGAATATCTTTCAAAAGGGAGTCTTGCCTTTGTAATTATTTGAAGATTATCAAAGAAGCTCAACCAAGTAAAATTAATATTATTACATTTCTCTTCTGTTTTCAACCTATGGCATGTTCATAAGTCACCCCTGCTAGCAGTCAAACAAGGCCCAAATTTTCAAAGGGTTTTCCTCTTATTAGGTGGTGACAAAACATGTGTGCAACCCACTGGTACATCAGTCTAAAGACAGAACAGAGAATGTCCAAGTCAGCAACAAGGCAATGTTCCCTGGGTTTAATCCACACTAGGAATAATCCCCTCCCTGCTCTCAGAGAGGCATTACTCTTTTTGTCCAGTTCCTGTGTCCATCGGGCTCCCTAGTTTCACTTCTTCTGTGCTGACACCATCCCTCTTAACCACAAAGGTCCCTCAACAAAATATTAGCAAACAAAATTTGACAAAATATCAAAAGGATCATACACTATGATCAAGTGGGAGTCATTCTAGGTACACAAGATGGTTCAACATCCACAAATCAATGTGATACACTACATTAAAAAATGAAGGAGGGACTTCCCTGGTGATCCAGTGGTTAAGAATCTGCCTGCCAATGCAGGGGACATGGGCTCAACCGCTGCTCTGGGAGGATTCCACAAGTTGAGGAGCAACTTAGCCCATGTGCCACAGCTACTAAGGCCCATGCATCCTAGAGCACACGTTCCAAAACAAGAGAAGCCACTGCAATGAGAACCCAAACACCGCAACTAGAAGTAACCTCCACTCGCCGCAACTAGAGAAAGCCCCCACGCAGCAACAAAGATCCAACACAGCCAAAAATAAATTAATAAAAACTAAATAAAATGAAGGATAAAAACCATATGATCATTTCAATTGATGAAGAACAAGCATTTGACAAGATGCCAAATGAACTCGGTGACTAAATCACCAACCACCACCAAAATGAACTCCAGCTTTTCAACCAGGCCCTCTGACATACCTGAACGGCCAGAACTTCCAGGAGAATTTTCATAACTGTAAGCTGGTTATAAATTCTTTCCTCTGAATGGAAACAACTCCGGCTCACCTAAGGACACACCTATTTCTGGTCCACAGTGGATAGCAACACTTTAAGATCCAACTTACACTCTTTCCTTCGTGGATGCGCCCTAACGTAGCACATTCAGAAAGCATGTTAGCTGTCTGAAATCCACTTCTTCTTTTCTAATAAGGCAACTGTGATATTTTGATCTATAGTAAGAAATACATATTTGGTCTTCATTCAGTTCCTGGCATGGAGGGCCTAACACCCTTGGAATTTCCTAAGTGATAAGAGCCAATCATTGCAGATGGTGACTACAGTCATGAAATTAAAAGATGCTTGCTCTTTGGAAGAAACGCTATGACCAACCTAGACAGCATATTAAAAAGCAGAGACATTACTTTGCCAACAAAGGTCCATCTAGTCAAGGCTATGACTTTCTAGTGGTCAAGTATGGATGTGAGAGTTGGAATATAAAAAAGCTGAGTGCTGAAGAATTGATGCTTTTGAACTGTGGTGTTAGAAATGACTCTTGAGAGTCTCTGGGACTACATCCAGTCAATCCTAAAGGAAACCAGTCCAGAATATTCATTGGAAGGATTGATGCTGAAGCTGAAACTCCAATACTTTGGCCACCTGATGTGAAGAACTGACTCATTGGAAAAGACCCTGATGCTGGGAAAGACTGAAGGCAGGAGGAGAAGGGGACAACAGAGGATGAGATTGTTGGATGGCATCACCGACTTGATAGACATGAGTCTGAGCAAGCTCCAGGAGGTGGTGATGAACAGGGAAGCCTGGGGTGCTGCAGTCCTTGGGGTTGCAAAGAGTCAGAAACGACTGACCAACTGAACTGAACTGAACTGGCCTCTGTTCACCAGTACTGGATAGAAACGAGAAGACAGAATCTGAAGGGGTAGAAAAGAATAGCTTTATTACTTTGCCAGGCAAAGGAGGACACAGTGGGATCCTGCCTTGCAAAACTGTGTGTCCCTACCCAGGAGGATCTGACTTGGAGCCTTGTAACTCCCAAGGGCGAGGTCTCTGACAAGCTGAGGGTGTGTGCAGGGCATCAGGTGATGGGTCTCCTAATCTTCACAAACTTCTCATTAATCTTGCCTCAGGTGATTCTTTGGCTGCTTCTCCCTTGTTTAGCAACTGTTCATATCTGCCCTTTGGAAGGTCATGGAGGCTGGAGTCTTGCGCTCTTTGCTTAGTCTCTCAGTCGTGTCCGACTCTTTTCGACCCCATGGACTACAGCCTGCCAGGCTCCTCTGTCCCTGGGATTCTCCAGGCAAGAATATTGGAGTGGGTTGCCATGCCCTCCTCCAGGGAACTCTCCCTAACCCAGGGATTGAACCCAGGTCTCCCACAATGCAGGCAGATTGTGTGCCATCTGAGCCCACCAGGGAAGCCCAATTTCTTTTGAGAAATGGGGGACAAAAAAGAGGCCTCCATGCCCCGGGGCCCCACAAGGCTCCACTCCATTTTACTTGGAGAGTGGTCAGCCTGGTGAGGGCATGAAAAAGTCTCCTTACCCTCTTTTCATGCCTTGCCGTGAACATCTCTCCCATCTGGCTGTGCCTGAGGTGTATGTTTCTAGTAAACTCCGGGAGTTGGTGATGGACAGGGAGGCCTGGAGTGCTGCAATTCATGGGGTCGCAAAGAGTCGGACACGACTGAGCGACTGAGCTGAATTGAGTTCTGTGAACCATTCTAGCAAATCAATCACAAATATGATTGAAATTGGCACTAGCACCTTTCAGCAACCTCACAAGAAGAAAAGGGCAACCTTTTGGGGAAATCGCCCTTTACTCAGTCAGTTCAGGAGCTTGTGATATGACTCCACATCCTGCTCCAAGGATGGAGCCTGTGGCCATTCTGATCAATTACAGTGCTGCAGAGTCCCGAGCTCTTTTCTCTGAATCACCAGGTTTCAAACCTGAGTTATAGTGAACAATAAACGATGCAGAACTCCAATATATTTTTAAAAAACAGGGGTACTCTTTTGCCCCCTTCTGATGCCTATGTCAGAAGCTTTCTCTATCTCCTTTATACTTTAATAAAACTTTATTACACAAAAGCTCTGAGCGATCCAGCCTCGTCTCTGGCCCCGGATTGAATTCGTCTCCTCCAGAGGCCAAGAATCCAGGCGCTTATCGTTCAGCAACAACCTTTTAATATCTAGAACAGTATTAAAGAAAATTGAGAAACAGAAGAGATTGGTCTTGAGCACCCTTCCTTTATTCCTTCAAGCCCTCCCTACCTTTTCCCCACCTCTTTCAATCCTTAGGTACTTGATTTCTCTTAATAGCTGTGTACACTGAGGATCAAGGAACCTGTTTTAAGGGTAGGGATGTTTATAATAGCTTAAAATGCATGAAAAACACAACTGCTTCTTCTGCCAAAATACAAGAATTGTCATACATTTGCAAAAGGGGTTGAAATAAAATTAAAGGGAAATTTTATAGGACTATGAACATTTTCATAATACAGAACAATTTCAAAACAGACCACATTTTGTATAGAGAAATTTTGCCGAAAAAGCATTCATGTTTCTTAATGGCAGTCTGAACTATCTTGTTTACTACCTTGATCTCTGACACTGAGCTTTATTTATTACTCTCATTAAAAAAAAAACAAAGAAGGGTTGAAGGGAGTCAGTGCCTGCAAGCCCCACCCTTCTGGCCTCCAGATGGACAGACACTGTGCTCTCTGCACTGCATGAAAAACAAAGAAATGGTCCTTGGTGCCTGCTTGGAGCACCTTACAGTGGTGCTACGGGGCAGAAAATACAAGCATGAAAAGTTAATGAAGGTGATTAAATAACACTGGATAACAAGAGACGAAATATCACAGAGTCCTTGCCACTCATCAGAAAAGCGTCAGGGTGGGGAGTGATAGGGAGTTTGGAGCGGACATGTACACACTGCCATATTTAAAATGGATAACCAACAAGGACCTACTGTATAATACAGGGAACTCTGCCCAATGTCACGTGCAGCCTGGATGGAAGGGGGTTTGGGGGAGAATGGATACATGCATATGTATGGCTGAGTCCCTCTGCTGCTCACCTGAAACCATCACAACATTGTTAACTGTCTATACCCCAATACAAAATACAAAAGTTTTTAAAAAAGAAAAATGTCAGAGGACTTGAGGCCTGCAGTGTGGCTTTTTTTTCTGCCTCTCCCTTCTTCTAAGGCCTACTCAAGTGTCTAAGACTGAAGTTAGGTGTCACCTTCCCCTAGGGAGACCTCCCTGAGACTCTCTTGCCTCGTCATACACACAGTTACAAACACACACACATACTCAACCAGTCCCCATGGAGTCTCCCCTCAGTGCTAATATCTTTACACAGTTCTATATATATATAGGTATTTTAATAAATGGCTTTCTCACAACTCATAGTTGAGACTGTGAGTTTCTTCAGAGCAATTAGTGGATATTGGGATATGCACACCTCTCCCTCATTCTAATGAGACTCTTCCTATCCAACCCTCTTTCTTTCCTTCTCCTTCCAGAGGTATCAGAGCTCCATGACAACCTAAAGGCTCTCCCTGCCTTCCCTTGCTACCTCCCTCTGAAAATCTCCTGCACATCAAATTCCACGTTAGCATCTGCTTCTTAGCAAACCCTAACACATTACAATAGGGAATTTCCAGGTGGCCCTAGTGGTAAAGAACCCATCTGCCAATGCAGGAGACCTAAGAGATGTGGGTTCGATCCCTGGGTTGAGAGGATCCCCTGGAGGAGGGCACAGCAACCTGCTCCAGTACTCTTGCCTGGGAAATCCCACAGACAGAGGAGCCTGGCAGGCTGCAGTCTACAGGGTCACACAGAGTCAGACACGACTGGGGTGACTTAGCACATAAGTGACTTAGCCCATGCATGCACCAAATTTATATAAACATTTATATATTTATATAAATAGACACATGCTAAGTCACCCCAGTTGTGTCCGACTCTCTGTGACCCTATGGATTGTAGCCCTCCAGGCTCTTTTGTCCATGGTATTCCCCAGGCAAGAATACTGGAGTGAGTTGCCATTTTCTTCTCCAATAAATATAGTTATTTATAAAATATTCATATCAAATAGATTCAGAATATTGGCTTATTGGCTAGCAATACTACTCCTACTGATTTACACCTTTTGGGTACTTAATTTTTCATATATTAAAGTGTGACTTTGAGGGCTTGGTGGCTCAGTGGTGAAGAATCTGCCTGCAAACGCAGGAGACATGGATTTGATCCCTGCACTGGGAAGATCCCACATGTGAGGAACAACTAAGCCCGAGAGCCACAACTACTGAGCCTGTGCTCTAGAGCCTAGGAGCCACAACTACTGAGGCCCGTACACCTAAAGCCCGTGCTCCGCAACAAAAGAAGCCACCGCAATGAGCAGCCCACGCACCACGAGAGTCGTGCCACTAGAGAAAAGCCCAAGCAGCAACAAAGACCTAGCACAGCCAAAAATAAAAAGAAATAAAATTTGTAAAAATTTCTTCAAGTGTGACCTTGAAAAAAATAATACTAACGTCCCACTGGGATATAATATTCTTTTTAACATAATGAATCAAACAGATGTAACTAGGACTCTTCCTTCCTTCCTTTTTTGCAGGATAACACAGACTGGCAGTTAGTAGATCAGCTCCCACATGACTTGAGATCAAATCGCAACTCAACTGCTCACTGGTTCTATGTGTGTTAGTCACTCAGTCGTGTCCGACTCTTTGCGACCCCACAGACTGTAGCCCACCAGGCTTCTCTGTCCACGGAATTCTCCAGGAAAGAATACTGGAGTGGACTGCCATTCCCTTCTCCACAGGAACTTCCCAACCTAGGGACTGAACCCTGGTCTCCTGCCTCACAGGCAGATTCTTTACCATCTGAGCTACAGGAAAGTCTATAGCCTTTGGCTGGTTGTATAGCCTTTGGCAAATCACTTAAGCTTTTTAAACTCCTGTTTCTGATCTATAAAATGGGAGGATGCATCCTCATCTGTAAAGTATGACTTTTTAAAAAATGGTACCCACCATATAGGATTGTTTTATGAATTCATTAATGAATTAATTTCTGGTGCAACGTGCAATGAAAGACCTATCCTAATGATTTAAAAGCACTTTGCAAACTAGAAAGCACTTCAGGAAATTCACTTTTTCTAAATGAAATAAGCATTGCCCGTTGTCGTTTATGGAAAACTGAGGTTAATTCACACCAGCAAGAGAAAGCTGAGGGATTTGTTTATGGTTGTGTTTCTGATTTATTAACACAGCACTTGATATTAGAAAATAAACTCTCGACATTTCTACAAGTGGAGATATTTTGGTTAAAAATACTTTTTCCTTTCAAAATTCTTTCAACTGTTCTCCAGAATAAGCCAGAAAAGCTGTTGCATTAGTAACAAATCCGCTTTTAATATCCGTTCATCTCTTTTTTAAAACTGGAATATAGTGATTCACAACATTGCATTAGTTTCAGTGAATCAGTTATGCCTGTACATATATCTTTTTTTTTTTTTTTAAGATTCCTTTCCCATTTAGGTCATTACAGAGAACTGAATAGAGCTCCCTGTATTATACAGTAGTTCCTTATTAGTTATTTACTTTATATATAGTAGTATGTGTCAATCCCAGTCTCCCATTTTACCACTCCCCCTGTCCCTGCTGGTAACCGGCAAGTTTGTGTTCTATACCTGACTCTATCTGTTTCACAAATTAGTTCATTTTACCATTTTTTTAGATTCCACTTATACACAACGCTTTAGCCTGGTGGCTTAGAGGTTAAAGCGTCTGCCTGCAATTCGGGAGACCTGGGTTTGATCCCTGGGTTGGGAAGATTCCCTGGAGAAGGAAATGGCAACCCACTCCAGTATTCTTGCCTGGAGAATTCCATGGAGGGAGGAGTCTGGTAGGCTACAGTCCACAGGATAGCAAAGAGTCAGACACGGCTGAGCTACTTCCCTTTCTTCATACGCAACATCATATGATATTTGTCTTTCTGACTCACATCACTCAGTATGACAACAATCTCTAGTGTAAGTCTTTCTAACAGGAGAACCTGCGGGGTTGCGGCAGCAGCAGGAGCTGGAAGGGCACCGAATCCCCAAGGGCAGGCGGTGTTCTCAGCCCGCTTCTAGAAACAGCAGCCCGAATTTCCAAATTCAGAACCACAAAATACCCTCTGTGGCAGGGCCTCGGGCAGAAGGCAGGTTAACACAGAAAGGAGCCCAGGAGGGGAAGGACTGGCCCAGCAGAAGAAAAAGAAAAGATAGGTGTGGCTGCAGCTGAAGGGAGATGCGGGATGAGCGCGCGTTCGGAGAACCCAGGTGCAAGTTCCAATGCTCACAAGTGCTGTGGAGCCGGAGCTGCGCGCCCGTGTGCAGCCAGGCCCCGGCTTTGGCGGGGACACCCGGAGAAGAGGGAACTCCACCTGTGCGTCCGGCCTTGGGCTACTGGCGGCGCCGGCGGAACTGCAGCTCCCGGGCCGGGCGGGGCGGGCACGTGGTGCGCGGCCGCCGCGATAAAGAACTCGCCTGGGAGCCGGAGCGCAGCGGCGCAGGCGGACTCGCGGCGGCTGGGTGAGCGCGCCCGGGCGGCGTGGACGGACGGACAGACAGGGAATGAGCGCAGAGGGGTGTGGGGGAGTGGACTCGGGGGTGGGTGAGACCGTGACGGCCGGACTCAAAGGTCAAGGCCGGGCAGCTGGGAAATGGAGCCTGGAGAAGTGTGAACGCTACACCCTCCCGGCCCGGGGCTAGTGTCCAGACGGACGGACGGACGGACAGACGGACAGACTGGAAGAGGGACCCACTCCGCTAGGTTCTGTCGAGACCGCAGAGCCGGGCTTCAAGGATCATTTTTTCAAAATGATCAGCCACTGGGGAGAAGAGAGTTTAGGGATTAAGTGTGATACAGCCCCTTCATTTGATGGGAAACTGTTTCTGCATTTTTGTTTGTGTGTTAGTTCTCTATTTCTGTTTGTATCTTTCCAAGTATTTCTATCTTTCGAGTGATTCTCCACGCCTAGAACTGCATCCTCCTCGTCCTCCCCCAGCGATTTTTTTTTTAACTTTGCCCTTTTAGGAGAGCTTGACTTAGGCAGCTTGAATTCTTTGCACTAAGGATTCTTCTTGTAGGTGGATAGAGGTGTTAAGATTTTGAGAGTAATAGGCCCTCCCCAAGTGAGGACTGTTATTAACTAATGACATTCTAAATACTCCTATTTACAAAATATGGATCATTCTCAGTTACCATGATTGTGATTTTTTATTTTTTTTTATCTCCTTCTCTTCCTGAAGCAGTTTCACAGTTTACAAAACCAGCAAACTTTGCTCATTTATTTTCCCTTGTGACCCAGCTGGTGAAGAATCTGCCTGCAATGCAGGAGACCTGGGTTCAATCCCTGGGTTGGGAAGATCCCCTGGAGAAGGGAAAGGCTACCCACTCCAGTATTCTGGCCTGGAGAATTTCATGGACTGTATAGTCCTCGGGGTAGCAAAGAGTCAGCCAGACTGAGCGACTTTCACTTCACTTCCTGAATCATTTTCACGGTTTCCAGAGTCAGCAAACTGCTCATTTATTTAGTGTATTGTTCTGCACAAAGATAGATTTTTGAACCCTTCTTGCCCCTGGAAAAGAAAGAGCCAGAACTACTTATCTCCGATGTAGTTTTTAGTGAAAAGCAAATGTTTGCGGGAATTCTAAAGAGTAAGAAGTTACTTTCATTTAGGGGATCAGAGAATGTCCTCTCATATTTAAGGTGAGTTCCAAAACTTGGTTATACTGAAGGGGTTGAAATGGGGGATGCTGCCATTCTGGGTGGTAGAACAGGCGAGCCAGGACAGGGTAGCTTGCAGCAGAGCGCCAGGGGCCAGTTGGACTGGTGCTTCAGGCGTGGAGAGATCGCTACAGAGACCATAGACCAGGAAGTTGGGTATTTGTCCCATGGAAGCTGGGAAGAAGTTAATTAGCATTTTCTGAGCAGGGCAAAATCAAGATCAGAAATGTCTGAGCTACTAGGTTGGTCTGGTAGCCTGCCTATGTTGAAGAAGAGAGTTGGGGTTAGGACAGTGATTCCCAACTCTTATCCCAAGCCCCATATTTTTTAACAAAGCAAGCTGTATTTAAGTGCACTTAATTTGAGACATAAGTAGATAAGTCTTTCTATCTTGCCAGTTCAGGCTTTTGACCATCCTAAGAATATCCTTGTAACTGCCCTAAATATGAAATAAATGCAGCTAAAAGCACAAGAATATGGCAATCTAGAGTGTACGGCCTCTAGGAGACTTGATATGGAACCTAGCTCTCTGAACTCTTTTATCTCTTGAAACTTCTTGAGTCCCTTTAATGTGGAGTTGTGCCCACTGGTCTAGATAAGAGGTAATTAATGATGTGTAAGTTATGAGAGGGACAGTAAGGGAAGCGGGAAGGATTGCAGGGAAAGAAGATAACAGATAGAAAGGAAATGACTTAGTCCCTGAATAGAAGAGCATAGCCAGTGTTGGGGAGGTGGTACCGATGGAGCTGAGATGACAGGAAACAGTGCTGATAAAGGAATGCTGCCTAGTTTCTCCTATAGTCAGCAGACAAGACTTCATGGAGGGGGCTGAACCTGTACTTGCTATGTGCATGGCAGCCTGGCACTGTTAATCACTTTACAAGAATCAATTCATTTCATTCTCTCAGCACCCCTATGAGAAGTGATCACTGTTATCCCTGTTTACAGAAGGGGAACCTGAAGCACAGAGAGATTAAATAGCTGTCCCGAGGTCACCCAGCTGATAAATGGTGGAGCCAGGATGTGGATGCAGGAAGTCTGACTCCCGACCTAGAGCTCTAACCCCCCTACTGTAAGGAGAAAACGAAGACATTAGACGATCAGATGGCAGGTTTGATTTAGGCTGTCCTGAGTTGAGATGTGTGCAGGAGGACCAGGTGACTGTGTGCAGTGGACACAGCGTCTGCCTCATTTGGTGCTCAGACCTTCTGGGGTAGACAGGGTCCTGTGTTCCTGGGCTTGCATTTTCCCCATGGGCCAGGTGTTTACATTTCTCTTTCAAAACTTCCAACAGGATTTAGTGTCATCTTCAAACTAGGGAAAGTCAGAGAAATCCTAGTATCCTTTATATCTGGTAAGGTCCCCCTTTATTGCCCTTCAGTACCGAGCAAAACTACTCGAAGGCTTTGGGTTTAATTTCAGGAGCAGAGCTCACCAGGGATATATCTATTTGTAAGGGGAGGTATCATCGTTGTCCAGTCACAAAAGCAATTGTTTTCCCACCTATAACCTTTCATGTTTTTGTCCTTGTTCTGCTCTGTTTCTAGCTTCAAGAGCTCACTTCAGCCAGGATCTTAGGGGATACAGAAAAAGTAGAAGTGATCTCTATACTCTGGAAGTTGATGCTCCTATTTGGGGAGATGAGACTAACAGTTATGAAAAACGAACACAGTAGATAGTCCATAATATTACATTATGTGGGTCAAATTTAAGCACAGTGGGCATTGGTGTTTTGGGGTTTTTTTGGTGCGCTGGGTCTTCGTTGCTGTGTGTGGACTTTCTCTAGTTGTGGTGAGCAACTAGAGAGGCTACTCTTCCTTGCGGGTGTGCAGTCTTCTCATTGCAGTGGCTTCTCTTGTTGTGAAGCACAGGCTCTAGTTGCAGCTTTGGGCTCTAGAGCACAGGCTCAGTGGATGTGCTCAGGCTTAGTTGTTCTGCAGCACGTGGAATCTTCCTGGACCAGGGCTCGAACCTGTGTCCTCTGTGTTGGCAGGTGGATTCTTACCCGTTGCGCCACCAGGGAGTCTGGCATTAGGTTTTTAAAAGTGACCTCAGAACTATAATATACTCTCTTGTTAATTATAGACATCACTAAATTTTCACTAAGCCAAACATCTTTTGTATCAGTTCAGTTCAGTTCAGTTGCTCAGTCATGTCCGACTCTTTGCGACCCCATGAATCGCAGCACGCCAGGCCTCCCTGTCCATCACAAACTCCCGGAGATTATGCAAACTCATGTCCATTGAGTTGGTGATGCCATCCAGCCATCTCATCCTCTGTCGTTCCCTTCTCCTCCTGCCCCCAACCCCTCCCAGCATCAGGGTCTTTTCCAATGAATCAACTCTTCGCATGAGGTGGCCAAAGTATTGGAGTTTCAGCTTCAGCATCAGTCCTTTCAGTGAACACCCAGGACTGATCTCCTTCAGGATGGACTTGTTGGACCTCCTTGCAGTCCAAGGGACTCTCAAGAGTCTTCTCCAACACTGCAGTTCAAAAGCATCAGTTCTTCAGCACTCAGCTTTCTTCACAGTCCAGCTCTCCCATCCATACATGACCACTGGACAAACCATAGCCTTGACTAGATGGACCTTTAGTTGGCAAAGTAATGTCTCTGCTTTTTAATATGCTGTCTAGGTTGGTCATAACTTTCCTTCCAAGGAGTAAGCATCTTTTAATTTCATAATTGTCACCAAATACTGTCTGATTATGTTTTATTTTCTTCTTCAATTGTTAGATTTTGCATGTGTGGCTTCAAATTTTTATGTCCTCCAGCTCAAAAATTAATAGTGCTTCTATAACTGATTAAATGGCAGAGGTGGGAGATGAACTAGGTAGCCTCCTGTGGAATCTAGGCTTTTAACCAGGATGCTTGATGCCTCTCATTGCCTATTTTGGGCAACTTCTTGGCTTTTTTATGCTGGTTATGAACAGGTACATTCTCTGCCAGGTGGTGAGGGATCCTTTTACCCCAAATGAGTGTTTGCTAGGTTCGTTGTCTCAGCAGAGATCTCTGTGGAAGTCATCATCCAGCTATAATCTGGACACTTCATTCAATCGCTCACATACCCATCACTTTTTAATTGAACACAAGGTGTCCAACAGAGCACTCAGTTCAGGGAAAGCAAAGACAAATGATATCTATTTCCTGTCCTAGGGGAGCTTGGTCTAGTGGGGAGGAGGTGAATGTAGTATTTGTGATGTGATTTACTAACGCCAGGGAAACAGGGGAAAACTGATCAAAACTAGAATATGAAAGGATAGTTAAACAAATCTAAAGATAATTATGTAGCTTACACTGAAACCTTTTAAGACTTAAATACTGGTCTTAGGGAAGATTCTTGCTCAACATATGAAGTTATGGAAAGAGTTAAGAATGTCCCTTTTCTCCTGACCGTATTTCAACTCGAGTAATGTATTTGACTTTGCTGGATTAGGTTCATATTCTTTCTTCTGCTGTTTTTCATCTCTGCTCTCTGAGGTTGCAGACTGCCTTGGTCATCTGTATAGATAAGCCAGGAGTCCTTTCCAGTGGTATTTTCCTAGAACATTACTCTCTTGTCTCCATCTCTCCTGTCTTTAAAATACAGTTTCCTCCTTTATAGTGTAAAGCTCTCACATTTTACATTCCTCTCATTTGCTCTGTGTTTATACACTTGTAAGCATTTTTCACAGTTCTAAACTGTGTAGGAATGGACTTTGCCCCAGAGTTTTATCATTAATTGACATTTCTTGAAGACAGGAAGGACATTGTATGTTTTCCAGACATTTCAGCAGCTCGATGGCCTCCCCAAAGAAGAAGCTCCAAGGTCTTGTTGCTGCGACCATCACGCCGATGACCGAGCATGGGTAACTATGGTTTGGGACTAAAGGGATCTCCCTCCACCATAATGACCAGAAGGTCTCTATAGTAGTAGTGGTTTGGACTCCGCAGCTTCCACCCCTACAGTGTCTCTGACCCCAGGTCAGAGAAGAGGTCTCTATATCACAGGCAATGCAGAGGGAGATGAGATAATATATGGCAGCTCACCTTCCTCCCAGTGTCTGTACCCCACAAAGCAAAAGTCTGCTTGCATTTCATCAGAGCCCTGCCCATCCCAAATAAGACCAGTGGAGTTGGGTGAGGAAAATCTCATTTTAGCAGGATTTTATATCAAGCTCTGGCCCCTAGAAGCTGTGTCTAGGCTGTGCATGGATGTGATGAAATGTCATACCCTGAAGAAAGTGGGGATGGTTTCTGCCAGATGGCCCCCTTAGGCATGTTTTACACATTCATTTCAACGTTGGTTAAATAATGGGGAGCTTGCAAAAGGGAGGTAATAACAGATGATTGCTGAAAAATTGTTACCCAAGCAAGCATTTTCCAGATGAATAGTATGGTGGTACTAGCAGAGAATGGTCATGTGCCCCGGGCATCCATGAGCAATATATAAATCCTCCCTGAACATTATCATTAACACAGTGGGGATTCATCCGCCTTCTGGATCTGTTTTTGATGTTAGAAGAAAAGCTTCTCCATTCTTCCTCTATTTAATTGCAGCCATACCTACTTTATGAAGTTATGAGTATTAAAATGAGATAATCCATGTAATAATGTTTAGCACAGGGTCAGCATGTGCTTAGGTTAATTAGTTTGAATTGCTGTTGTGGCATAAGGGATAAGTGAAAGATGACGTATTCAGTAAGCATTTAAATAAGACTTTTATGTTTTGGGTCTTCTGTTACTGAATTTTTACAAACCTTAACCCTACCCCTTTAAAGTGGATGACATTTCTTATGACATTTACTCTTTTTAATTCAGAGTTGGCCAGATACTGAAGTATCACAGTTTTCCCTTAGGTTATTGGAGTTCAAACATTTTAACTTCTAAGATTCTCAAAAAAATCACATCTTTACTAGGTCTAAGTAAAATTCCTGCTGAGATGGCATGGTTAATAGCAATTCTTTTTTGTTGTTGATGCCTCTCCATTTCCACAAGCGCTAAGAAAGACTGAAGTCAGCTCTTTCTCGATGTGTCAGCTACTTGTTGGGCAGATAAAACAGCAGTCATATGATTGCACGAGCAGACAGGATTTACTTCCTGTTATGGAGCAAGATCCTGTTTGCAAGCTCAGAACACTGCATCTGGTTGGTGCTACTTTAACCTTTTTAAGCAGATCCCTCTTAGCCTAGAAGTGGCTTCTTCAAAGTCCTGCTTGTTCATCTGGAAGCCTCAGAGTGTCACTGTGTTCTCACTCTGTCCTGCTGTTTTCCTGGGACACCAGGACCCACACATATTAGAGATAACTAAAATGACTCTGTTTTTCCGGATCCTTCTCTGTTTCCCAAATACTTCTAGCCCTGTTGCCTCCATTCACTATTTCCTCTTTTTTTCAATGAATTCTTTTCTCTTCTAGGACCTTCACTTTCCTGAAGTATGAAATAAAAATGTGTTTTTAGAAGGGCCTTGTAAGAAATTAAATAAAATGTGTGTAAGTACATGGTACACAGTAGGCATGTAAGTTTGGTCAGTTCCCTTTTCTCTCCATCTTTCTGCTCCATCAAAACATTCCTATAGCTATGAAGCAGGTTTGGAGCACCCACCAAGAGCAGGTAGATATTAACCTACTTGCCCACACGAGAATCTGTTTTTTCTGACATGTTTCTAAGAGACAGGACAGAAGGAATAGCCACATGGAATCTAACACCTAGAAATTCTGCCCCATGACCTACCAACATAGGAGTTTTCGTAACCTGGCTCTTAGAGTAAACCATGGCCTCCATAATTCAGAATGGCTGAAGATTCTTTTTTCTTCATAATTCTAGTAGTTCAACTCTGAATATAAGTTGATGTCTTAAAGTGAGGAAGTTGGCAGGAAAAAGACATGGTTAAATAGATTTTAGTTAGAGTATCTGGGTTCCTAACCCCCAGCTCTGACACCACTAACTATCTGACCCTGGGGAGCTCTATTCACCTTGTAAAAGTTCTCTTACATTTTGTAAGGAGACAAAATTCAACCACATAATCTCTAAGGCCCATTCAAATGCTAAGAGTCCGCAGTTCTCTGGTATTAGGTTATTAGGGATAGTGTGGTGATCTCCACTAAGTAAGAATTTCTGAGTACCTGCAACTCCAGTCCATCCTCCACACTGTAGTCCAATGAGTTTCCTCATAAATAAATATCATTTAATGGACATGAACTTGGGCAAATTCCGGAAGCTGGTGAGGGACAGGGAGGCCTGGTGTACTGCAGTCCATGAGGTCACAGAGTCAGACGTGACTTGACGACTGAACAACAACAAATTAGATTTACTCCTGGCTAATTCATTTCAATGTATGACAAAAACCACTGCAATGTTGTAAAGTAATTAGCCTCCAACTAATAAAAATAAATGGAAAAGAATAAAATAAAAAAAAGATTTACTCCCTAAGAATCTCTCTGAATTCCATTTTGTCTAAGCCTTGCTACTCGCCTAGTCCATGGACCATTAGCTCCAGCATCACATAGAACTTGCTAGAAATGCAGTATCCCAGGTGCTACTACATACCACTGAACTAGATGATTCTTTAGCACGTTGAAGTCTGGAATGAACTGGTCTGAAGGTTAAAGCCCAGAACCTGGGATGACGTAGGAAGTCCTTTACAGTCTACCTTTCCTACTACATTTCTTTTCCTCAAAACATCTCATCCCCTTTCTTCTCTGTGTGCCTTTACACATTTTGTATCCACTGCCTTTTTCTACCACCATCCTCTTTCTCTGCTCCATTTGAACTTGCTTATTCATCCATCAGAACCATTCCCTGGTTATTCTTCTCCAGTTTTTCCTGAAAAGAGTATTTATAGAGTCCTTCCTCTATGGCCTCATAGCACCCTGTGCCTACCTTTTCATATTATATCACAATTGTTTGTTTATGATAATTATTATAATAACTGTTTGTTACATGTGTGTTTCTACCAACAGATTTTTTTTTTTTTCTTCAATCTGGCTGTGCCGGGTCTTAGTTGTAGCGTGTGGGCTCTTCTATCTTTGTTTCAACATGTGGGCTCTTTAGTTGTGGCATATAAACTCTTATGTTGCAGCATGTGGGATCTAGTTCCCTGACCAGGGATCAAACCTGGACTCCCTTCACTTGGAGCCTGGAGTCTTAGCTACTGGACTAACCAGGGAAGTCACCCAACAGGCTTTGAGCTGCTTACCCTTATATATAGATATTTATTGGGTACCAGACACTGCATAGGGACTGAGCATATATCTTATTTATCTTTGAATCTTCAGCATTTCACACAGCATATGGTAAATTTAGTTAGCTGTAATTTCATGAGGAGAGGAAGCTAACCTTGATTGGCTGAACACTATGTATTAGTCTTCATGCGGGGCATTTTAAGGGACATATTCCATTTAAATCTTCCCAGCAACTCAGAGAGGTGTTACCTCTATTTGTGCAGTTGTTGAAACCAAGATCCTAAAGATTAATGCCTAATTGGAAAGGAAGGTCAATCTCTACCTAGCCCAATTCGTGTCTTTTTCTACAGTAGAGTGAAGGACTCTTGTTTTCCTTAGTTGCTTCAAGAAGTCACTTTTTCCACCGGGCAAGTTCACAGTCATTAGAACAGAGAGTCCATTTTAGATTGGCCAAAATGTCTGGAAAAAAGTTGTGTTTTCTCCCTCGAAGGCCCTGGACTTCCTCATGAGAATCTTTACAACACCCTTTAGTAACAACAAACCTGTTACACAGCTAGTCAAAGGGCCCAGCCCACTGGAGATGGATTTGTGTAGACTGTTGTCTTCGTAACTGTTGTGGGAGACTGAGTGACCCAGATTTCCAGAATAGGATGCTTTCCGCCTCTGGCAGGGTGAGGTCATTATAATGAGCCCCTGCATGCTCCTCTCCGAAAGGAGTTTCTAAGTAACCGGGTAGTTATTTTGCCAAAGAGGATGAGTAGCTTCCATCTGATTCTGAAAGCTGAAGTATACATGGACTAGTGTTAGAGTGAACGTGTCAGTCACTCAGTCATGTTTGACTCTGCGTGACCTCATGGACTGTAGCCTGCCAGGCTCTTGTGTTCATGGGATTCTCCAGGCAAGAATACAAGAGTGGGTTGCCATTGCCTTCTCCAAGGGATCTTCTGGACCCAGGGATCGAACCTGGGTCTCCTGCATTGAAGGCAGATTCTTTTTACCTTCTGAGGCACTAGGGAAGCCCAGGAACAAATTAGATTAAACCAAAAGAAAGCATATCAAAGTGAGTAGAGTGCCTACCAGGCCTCGGTCACCTGAAGCTCTAGAGGTTCCTCCTTGCTGAAAAGGCCAGGCCTGCTCTTGGTGTGTGAGTGTGTGGCTGTGGTGGAACTGGGGAGATGTTGAGACTTCAGTGAACGTCTGCAGGAGCCACTGTGTCTGAGCCCGTGACTCCAGCATAAGCTATTGCCCAGGGACTTTATTTCCGGTTTCCAGTCCGTGATTGGAAAGTCTCTGGGGCCTGCCAGAGGTGTTCCCTGCTTGCATGAGTAGGTGGACATCACTGGTCAAAACTAGAGCTCCTGTCCCACAGACAAAGCCCCTGCTGATGGTTCCTGCACCTCAGGACTTGTTCCAGGCGGGGAAGAGCCGACGGAAGCAGCAAGGAGCAAGTGTGTTGTAAAGGTGTGGTTCCGAGTGGTCACAAATGTCTGAAGCAGAGAGACTTCAAGAAGTTGAGCAGGTCAAGCTGACCTAAATGCAAGTCCTGAGATGAATTGTCTAAGCAGCCAACTCCCCCATCTTAGAGTCTTGCTCAGTGAGACTGAGGCCAGGATTTGACATTTGAGCAAGTGGGGCAGGGAGGGGCAGTGTTAACGATGCTGGGACATTATGGAAAGTGCCTGCTCCCCTTGCAGGCCTCTTAACTACATTAAAGCACACCTTTGCCCAAGTGGCAGCTTGGACTGGTTGTCTCTCACGCATTGTGGGCAGCGGTTGCCTAGGCATTCTTTGTTTTCATCTCTATTGTTCTGTTTCCTTTGACAAATACCCTTTGATGTCTTTTGTTTTCTATATGCCTCAGATATTTTTGTTTTTTTTAAAGGAATAATAAGATGAAAAGAATGTTAATAAGTTTAAAATTAAATTAGTATTCTCTGGCCCCACTGACAAAAATGCAAAAGTACTAGCCAACTCATATCAATACTTAGTTTTCTAATCAACCATGCATTCTGCAACATTTAACACACCCTTGCCCCACTGTTTTCCTTTGTGTTTTCATTCTCCATCCTCCCCACCTATGTTTTGATTGAGAACAGGTCACGTTATCTGATCTGTCAGTTTCTAGATTTTTAAACTCAACATGATTTTAAGGAAAAGAGCCCTTATTGCCTGAAGTATCAGATCTTTACAGGGTCAGTACTTTTCAAACTGAAAAGCGCATACAGATCATCTGGAGATCTTGTTACAGTGCAGATTCTGACCAGGAGAACTGTGTGTGGCCTGGGACTCTTCATTTCCAGCTAATATAACCAGATACTGATACCGCTGTCCCATTTTGAAAGACAAACTGATGCCGAAGTTCCTTTCCAACTGTTATTCCCCTTCAGTTTAACACTAACATATATAAATGGCTTTACACCTTCCTCTATTGTCATAAATATTAAGTGCTAAATTCTTCAATTACTAAGATTGGATGTTCTTACTTCCTAAGGAATGATTGCTTCTAGCCACACGGAAAATGTTAAGTTCTCATTTACTCACACCCCAGCCCATCACTCGTCCCCAAAAGGGCAAAAGATAATTAAGTAATTATTTTTTAAATATTACTTGTGATGCAGTTTAAATGTAAAACCTTTGTGGATAGCTAATAAGGTTTTGCTCACATCATTGAGGCACATGTGGCTGAGTAGAGAAGAAAAAAACCCAGGCATCATTCAGAGCAGGCTAAGAATTTCACAGTCTGGTTGGGTGGATTTGAATAACGATTAACAAGAGAGAGCAGTTTATAGTCACGGTGGCTCAGCTGTTAAGAATCTAACTGCCAGTGCAGGAGATGCAGGTTAGATCCCTGGGTCAGGAAGACCCCCTGGAGGAGGAAATGGCAACCCACTCCAGTATTCTTGCCTGGGAAATTCCATGGACAGAGGAGCCAGACGGGCTGCAGTCCATGGGGTTGCAAAAGAGTCAGGTACCACTTAGCGACTAAACAATAACATGGATTGAATAATCTAAAAAAGAATAAATGTGCATTCTTTTCTGATTTTTTTGTGTTTTTCAGAGAAATCAACTTTTCAGTCATTGGTCGGTATGTGGACTACCTTGTAGAGGAACAGGGAGTGAAGAATGTCTTTGGTAAGTCATCTTTAGGGATTTCTCTACATATCTCAAGCTCAGTCCTTGGAAAGCAGATTACTAGCCTGGAGGTCACAGTGTTATTGTGTTATAGATTATGGTTGAGCCTGGCTAAGCGGTATAAAATTTGTGAATTTTTAGGTTCATCAATTTTAGACCTAAAAGATGATCAAGAGATTATCTAATTTGGTAGTGTGCTTGAGATAGGCCAGAAACTGGGACCTTTTACCAGAGCACTTGCACCTATAGCAACAGACTATAAAGAGACTATAAGGGACTAAATATCGCTATGCACATGTGTGGTTGGGGCTAATTATGAGCAATAAGATACAAAAAGTCAGGAGCCAGTGGCCACTTCTGAGATGCCGGGAGCAAAAGCAGGGTGCTGTACACGATCCCTGCACACAGCACACCAAGGGAGTGGGCAGACCACCTGTGCCTCCTGCCCAATCCACGGACCACCCTCTTGTGACCCCCTTTAAGGACCGGCTCGCCACTGTGGGGAGCGAGCAAGGTGCCTGTTTCTGGTTCCTCCTCCCTCCGGCTGCAACACGAGCCGCCATAAAGCCTTGCCTGAAATTCTCATCTGGCCTCTTACCAAATTCTATTGATTAAAGAGTCCAAGGACCCAGGTCTATAGACGGAGGTCATTTTAGATCTGCAGTACCCACCATTGTCTTTGTAAGTAAACACCACTTAGGACCGCCGGGACATCCCAGTACTGGGTGGTATTGGTTTTCCTGCCATTAAACCCACATAGAGGACTTGCCTGGTGTGTTCAGAGACTTGCCTGAAACCTGGGCAGTCATCTCTGTCTCCATTTAAAACACTTACTCTTTATCCCTGAAAACAAGGACAGATTTGTAATTACAAGTCGTGCCTAACCTTCCCGGTCCTTTTGATAAGTTGAAGATGAACAAAAGACTGGGTCTGAAGGGAAAAATGGAAACATGGTACCACACCACTGGCTCCAGACTCTGTCCTCGGGTCTGTCTCCGTGTCCCTTCCTCTTGAGCAGGGATTTCTGCCCCTGCACTTGCCAGCGTTGGTGCTGGGGGAGTGACAGGCATCATCTGGTCCCCCTGACTGACTCTCTGTTTGGAACAGTGAACGGCACGACAGGAGAAGGCCTATCACTGAGCATCTCGGAGCGCTGCCGGGTCGCGGAGGAGTGGGTGACGAAGGGGAGGAACAAGTGAGTGGCTCCATCGAGATAAACACCCTTATCTGCCAGGGCAGCAGAGACCACAGCTCTATCCCAGATGACACAGCCTCCCTGCCTTCCGGCCACAAGTCTGACCCAAGGTCAGCTTGTGGGGAGAGGAGCGCCCTTCCTTTCCACGTGGAAGGGCAGCAAGACACGCCCGGCTTCCGGAGATCCCATCGGGTAACCGGAAACTGCCTCTGGTCTGTCTACCAGGCCAATCCCTCGGAGGGCGGCAGGGTTCCCTGTGCTTGGACTGAGGGGCAGAGGGTCCTGGTGATTGGCTGCTGGCCCTTCTGCGGAGCAGCTCAGCATCCTTCCTGTCTCAGGGTGGGTACTATTGCTTCCATCAGGTCTTGTCTCTGCACGTGACTCTGCGTGCTCTCTGTGGTGCTTCCTCTCATAATCTTAGGGAGCTTTCTGCGTCCTCTAAACTTCAGTGCAATGATGGATTTTTGTCATAACACTCAATTCGTGCCTTGGTAAAACCAACAGGGCTGCATTGATTCAATAAGCACATCCACGAACCAAGTTTGGTTCGTTGTCTGTTACTTTGTGTGTTATGCACTGTGCTGGCACTGGGGATATAAAACAGGATCTCTGCCTTCAGGTTGCTTACCATCCAGTGGAGATGTTAGACCCTGAAAAATAACACTGATCCTTCTGATAAATAGTGCAAACAGGGATCAGAGTGATTGACAGTGCCTTAGATTGGAGATAAGTCTCCAATCCTTAAATGGCTTTAGAGCACCTTGCATGCATGCTAAGTCACTTCAGTTGTGTCCGACTTTGCAACTCTATGGACCATGGCCTGCCAGGCTCCTCTGTCCATGGGATTCTCCAGGCAAGAATACTGGAGTGGGTTGCCGTGCCCTCCTCTAGGGGATATTCCTGACCCAGGGATCAAACCCGAGTCTCTTATATCTCCTGCATTGGCAGGTGGGTTCTTTAACACTAGCGCCACCTGGAAAGCCCTTGGAGCACTTTGGGCACTTTGAAATTGTACGCCAAATTTGATGTCCACATAGGCATTTTCTGTCAGTTTTCAGCTAATTTTCAGTCAGATCCTGGGCCCCAAACAATTAAAGACCATGGGCAGAGTGAGACGAGGAAAACTAAGGGTAAACATTAAGAAAAGCACCAGAGGAAATTCCCTAGTGTTCCAGTGGTTTAGGATGCTGCGCTTCTACTGCTGGGTTGCAGATTTGATCCCTGGTTGGGGAACTAAGATCCCATATGCCTCCCAGTGTGATCAGAAAAGAAAAGCACCAGAAATGGGGCGATAGTAAAGTGGGCACAGACAGAAAACACTCAAAAGGGTTGGAGGGAGATTAAGAGAGAGTCCTGTCACTGAAGGAAAGATGGTCTTGTAGAGCGTCCAGAGAACATGGAA
Organism: Odocoileus virginianus; assembly: GCF_023699985.2. Taxonomy (NCBI): domain Eukaryota; kingdom Metazoa; phylum Chordata; class Mammalia; order Artiodactyla; family Cervidae; genus Odocoileus; species Odocoileus virginianus. The sequence continues at coordinate 16,224,576 of NC_069684.1, read as the reverse complement.
ATTAAGAGCAGGGCTTGGAGGCCAGACTGCTTGAGTCGGGTGCTAGCTCTGCCTCTTAGTAGCTCTGTGAGCTCAGACTGGTCTTAAACGCCCTGTGCTCTTTCTATCAAGCAGGAATGTTAATAGTACCCATCCTACAAGGTGATGATGAGGGTCCAAGCAATGCCTGACACAGTGCTAAGTATTATATAAGAATTCACTAATTATTTGCAGTGGGTGCCGTGTCCATTATAACATTTGTTTTAATAATTGTTAAATGTTGTGAGAGTCCGCAAATGGAGGATTGAGAAGGCAGGAAATGACCAGTGACCTCAGAGAGAGCAGAGCCCATCGGGTCATTGTCACAGAAGCAAGTGCAGTGAAGGTAGAATGCAGCAGGCACCTGGAAGGGGGACCAGTAAGGGTAGCTTATTCTCACACTCGAAAAACATTTGCAGGTGGGGACTTTCCTGGTGGTCCAATGGCTAAGACTCTGAACTCCCAATGCAAGGGGGCCCAGGTTCAATCCCCAGTCCAGAAACTAGATCACACAGACCACGACCAAGACCTGGCACCGAGAAATAAATTTTAAAAATACTTATTTTCAAAAATGTGTTGGGATGAAGGGAAGGAGAGATGGAATAATGGATTCGAGAGGAGGAAGCAAGATTAGAAGAAGGGTGGTTTTCTTTCTCTCAGAGTAGGAATGTCTTAAACACATTTCCATGCTGAAAGGACAGTGCCACTGGAGAAGAGATAAAGAGAGTGGAGAACCGATGCCTTTGATGGAAGATCTGGGCGGGGCTTGAAATAAAACCAAATGTAGGTAGAGTAGCTTTAGGAGACAGGTAAGAAGCTGGGAGGAACACACAGCACGGGACACAGCTAAGCACAGAGGTGAGGAGGAGGAAAAGGGAGTCTGTGTGCAGAAGTGCCTTTATCTTTGGTGTCTTGGAAGCAAGGAGCAAGGACATCTGCCAAAATTCTGGGGTAGAATTTAGAGCTTGAGGTGACAAGTCAAGACTTGGAGCAGCCTCTGCAGGGACTTGAAAAATGAAGTAAGTCATGATGGTGAGAACACTTTGGGGAGTCTTTTCCTCCTGAATTGAGAAATTACAGGTTTGTACTAAAGCCAGAGAGTCAGCAGCCTGCTGGAGAGGAGAAGGAAATGCATGATTGTTTTAACCTAAGCCAGGAGATGGGGTAGTAAAAGGTTTAAGGGAGTCATGCAGTAAAGCTGCTGGTGAGGGTAAAAAGCCAGCCACCTTTTCTCCTTTCACAAATCTTCTGTTATCCTTTGCAAATGCAGATCTGATCACAGGGCTTCCCAGTGAGATCCCATTTTACCTAAGACAGCACAAGTCAAGGATGACGGAAGGACTCAGTGCTCGGGCCTCAACGGGGATGGCATGTCTCCATCCCGTGAGAGCAGCACGTGTGTCATTCGGGGTCCCTGGAAGACTCACCAGCACGACTGAATTCACAACTGAGTTTTATTGATCCTACCCACAGAGGACCAGTCTAAGTGTGACTTCTTCCCAGGGGGCCCTGTATCACACATCCAAAGATGAACATTGGGGTCTCAGAGTAAACCTTTTTCATGGCCAAATCCCTGAGGACTTTCAAGATAGGAAAAAACTTTTCACAGAGTTCCTTTCTTGCAGGACTGATTCCTGGGTGTACTTCTTAAGGAACCTCTTTATTTTCATCTCCAACCCAAAATATCTCAGTTTTACACCTGTGTTCATGTGTACTGTCACCATCGAATGCAGTATCTCTAACAAGGCATAGGCAAAGCAAGTCCTCAAGTACTGGTTAATCTGTTATTGCTTTCAAAATTCTATTGCTTCAGTTCAGTTCAGTCGCTCAGTCATGTCTGATTCTTTGTGACCCCATGAACTGCAGCAGGCCATGCCTCCCTGTCCATCACCAACTCCCGGAGTTTACTTAAACCCATGTCCATTGATTCGATGATGCCATCCAACTAATCTTATCCTCTGTCATCCCCTTCTCCTCCTGCCTTCAATCTTTCCCAGCATCTGGGTCTTTTCAAATGAGTCAGTTCTTCACATCAGATGGCCAAAGTATTGGAGCTTCAGCTTCAATATCAGTCTGTTGCTTGGTTGAATCTTAAATTGTATTCCATGGACTTTAAAAAAAATCCCTGATCAGATTAATTTTAAGTAGAGCACGGTAGAATTCACTAGTCTTAAGAGTGAGATTAGCCAGATATTAGCTAACTGGTAAAACCGGCACAAACCAGAATAGCACAGGCCTTTGTAAACTTCAAGTTATGCAACAGAGTTTTCTGTTTTGCAGGTTGGATCAGATAGTAATTCATGTGGGAGCCTTGAGCTTGAAGGAGTCCCAAGAACTGGTATGTATGTGGGTCCATCTGGGAGAGACCACTTGAGAGGCCTCCATCTTTATGCTGGAGTTAAAGTCAGTATCATTTTTGCTAAATATTGGATGCTATGCTGGTGCATATAAGGTATAGGACCTCAGGGAAGCCAGCAGGGCTTCCTAGATTAAGTAGTTATTAGCTTCAAAATTCTGTTGTTTGGTTGAACCTTAAATTTTATTCCCTGGACATTTATTTAAATCCCTGATTAAATTAATTTTAAATAGACCTTGGTAGAATTTAGTAGTCTTAAGATTGAGGTTACTTAGGTATTAGCTAACTGCTCAAACAAGCACAAACTACAGTTCGGGCAGCCTTTCTGTGTCACTGTAAACTTCAAGTGATGCAACCGTGCTTTCTCTGTTGCAAATTTGATCAGATGTATGTATAAATATAAAGAATATATATTCAGATTCTTTTTCATTATAGATTATTATAAGATATTGAATATAGTTCCCTGTGCTTTACACTAGTCCTTGTTGTTTATCTGTTTTGTGTGAAGTAGTATGTATCTGTTAATCCAGCATGGATGGACCTAGAGAATATCATACTAAGTGAAGTAAGTCAAATGTATATGTGGAATCTAAAAGAATGATACAAATGAACTTATTTACAAAACAGAAACAAACGCACAGACAATAGAAAACAAATTCATGGTTATTTGGGGTCTTAGAATTACAATTCAGGGAGCACAGATTGCAGCAGCCACCAGAACAGTGCCCTTCTGGGAACTAAAAGGCAGGAGTTTTTAAAGGAAAACAGAAGTACACTTAGTTTCCGTAAGTTATTTGCCAAGAGCTCTGATTGGGAGGTCTATATCTTCTTTTTTTTTCCTCTGTTACAATTTATTGGCTGGTCAAGTGTGCCTCAGATATGCAGATGACACCACCCTAAGGGCAGAAAGCAAAGAGAAAGTAAAGAGCCTCTGATGAAGGTGAAAGAAGAGAGTGTAAAAACGGACTTAAAACTCAATATTCAAAAAACCAGGATCATGGCATCCAGTCCCATCACTTCATGGCAAATAAATGGGGAAAAATAGAAACAGTGACAGACTGTATTTTCTTGGGCTCTAAAATCACTGCAGACAGTGGCTTGCAACCAGGAAATTAAAAGATGCTTGCTTCCTGGAAGAAAAGCTATTACACACCTAGACAGCATGTTAAAAAGCAGACACATCACTTTGCAGACGAAGGTCCGTGTAGTCAAAGCTGTGGTTTTTCCAGTAGTCATGTATAGATGTGAGAGTTGGACCATAAAGAAGGCTGAGCGCTGAAGATGCTTTGATGCTTTCAAACTGTGGTGCTGGAGAAGACCTTGGACAACAAGGAGATCAAACCAGTCAGTCCTAAAGGAAATCAACCCTGAATGTTCATTGAAAGGACTGATGTTAAAGCTGAAGTTCCAACTCTTTAGCCACCTGATGCAAAGAGCCAATTCATTGGAAAAGACCCTGATGCTGGGAAAGATTGAAGGCAGGAGAAAGGGGCGACAGAGGATGAGATGGTTGAATGCCATCATCGACTTGAATGGAGATAAGTTTGAGCAAACTCCGGGAGATAGTGAAGGACAGGGAAGACTGCCGTGCTGCAGTCCATGGGGTCACAAAGAGTTGGACACAACTGAGCGACTAAACAAGTGTGTCTCACTTGTTATCAGTAAAAGCACATTTCTGCACAGTACCCCAAGATGCCTTTCTCAACAGATAGCTGCTGCTACTGCTTCTTTTTTTTTGTCAGCAGGGTCAGCACAGTTCACAGTTTAACAGGATGGAGCCCTAAAATGCAAAATAACATTCCTATTGACAACTCCTTCCACAAGTTTCAGATTTGCAGGATGAATAAGTTCTATAGATCTGTTACTCAACAGTGTGAATATATTTAGCAGAACTGAACTGTACACTTAAAAATAGTTAAGATGGTTTTTTTTTTTTTTTTAACCTTGCAGCTTGTATAATCTTAGTTCCCCGACCAGAGATTGAATGCAGGCCATAGCAATGAAATCCTGGAATCCTAACCATCAGGTCACCAGTGAATTCCCAGTGTTTTCAAAAGTCACAGTTTTGACAAATAAATTTTAAAATAATTAAATTTTTTTAAAAGGATTGCCCTACACGCACACCAAGGAAACCAGATCTGAAAGAGACACATGTACCCCAATGTTCATCGCAGCACTGTTTATAATAGCCAGGACATGGAAGCAACCTAGATGCCCATCAGCAGACGAATGGATAAGGAAGCTGTGGTACATAGACACCATGGAATATTACTCAGCCATTAAAAAGAATTCATTTGAATCAGTTCTAATGAGATGGATGAAACTGGAGCCCATTATACAGAGTGAAGTAAGCCAGAAAGATAAAGACCAATACAGTATACTAACACATATATATGGAATTTAGAAAGATGGTAACAATAACCCTATATGCAAGACAGAAAAAGAGACGTAGATGTATAGAACAGACTTTTGGATGCTATGGGAGAAGGCGAGGGTGGGATGACCTGAGACAACAGCATCAAAACATGTATATTATCAAGTGTGAAACAGATCGCCAGTCCAGGCTGGATGCATGAGACAAGTGCTCGGGGCTGGTGCACTGGGAAGACCCAGAGGGATGGGATGGGGAGGGAGGTGGGAGGGAGGTTCAGGATGGGGAACACATGTAAATCCATGGCTGATTCATGTCAATGTATGGCAAAAACCACTACAATATTGTAAAGTAGTTAGCCTCCAACTAATAAAAATAAATGGAAAAAAAATAATTGAAAAAAAAAAAAAGGATTGCCCTAGTGGTGCTAAGAACCAACTAAAGTTTTAAGTCTTAAGTTTGTCACACCACCACTCAACACAGCTGTGGAAATTTTCTTCTCTTACACTCTTCAGTTAGAACATAGGAACAAGAGTGCAAAGAGTTGGATCGCTCTGGGTTTAGAGGTGAGCAGGTTAGGTGGAGGAAAACTGTGGCAAGGGAAGAAGGAGTTAAAAGTTGCTAGCAGAAAAGTCAATGGTGTGGTGGTTTTGAAGCCTTTGTGAGTGGATTAAGTAAAGGAAACCCAGAGATTATTAGACTGGACTGCTGTCAGTTGACTGTTGACTGAAAAAAATGTGCAGCCAAAAAGGCAAAAATTTTATTTTAATCAGCGTACTTAACTGAGGACTCCGGCCTGGGGTACAGCCACTCAGCTAGCTCTGAGGGACTGTTCCAAAGAGGCCAGGGAAGAACCTGGATGTGGAGAAGTTTCTGGCTGAAAAAAACAAAAATAAGCCATGTAGTTGAACATCAAAAGATTTTAGCTTATCACAAAAGTACACTTCAAGTTAATTATTTTAGTGCTTTTCTTTGTATGGGAAAGTGCACGCGGGCGTATTGAAACCATTCCTTTGATATGCATATTTTTCTCCATCCTGAGTTCTCCTCAGGGCACACTGACCTGGTGGCTGCAGCAGCTGATGGCAGTTTGGCCGATACACTGTTTACTGAAATGGCAGAGATGTTCTTTGTCCACGTAACTTTGATACTCTAATTCCAAGGAGCACAATGACCTGATCTAACTCCAGCATCTTCTTGTGGGTTTTGTTTGAGTCTATGAATGCTAGGTTGCTTCAGTTGTGTCCTACTCTTTGCAACCCCATGGACTGTAGCCTGCCAGACTGCCCTGTCCATGGGATTCTCCAGGCAAAAATACTGGAGTGGGTTGCCATACCCTCCTTCAGGGGATCTTCCTGGCCCAGGGATTAAACCCATGTCTCCTGCATTGACAGGCGGATTCTTTACCACCAGCGCCACCTGGGAAGCCCTTGTTTGATTCTATTTCCTATTATTTGAATTAATTAATTAAGTTTTATTTACTTATTTGTCTATTTATTTATTTATTTTGGCCCTGACGTGGTATTTGGGATCTTAGTTCCCTTACTACAGATTGAACCCGTGCCCCCTGCAGTGGAAGCCCAGAGTCTTAACCATTGGACTGTTGGAGAAACCCCTATTAATTGAATTTAGAAATGGGATGCATACTGTATACTTGCAAAACTGCAATTCAACACTCTTAGGCAAGCCACAAGTGAAGGCATTACTAAATGATTGCTTAGTAAGCCTAGAATCAGAACTTGAAAACTTGATTTATTCTTTTTGATTTGTTGTTCTTACAATCGGTCTTTCAAGTAAGGTAGTGTAGTGGAGGAATTCTTTTTTCTCCCCCTTCTCCTTTCAATTGCTTTTTTCTCTGATAGAAGAGGTGTTAGTTGATCAGTCATGTCCGACTCTTTGAGACCCCATGGACTGTAGGTAGCCCATCAGGCTCCTCTGTCCATGACGTTGTCCAGGCAAGAACACTGGAGTGAGTAACCATTCCCTTTTCCAGGGGATCTTCCCAACCCAGGGACTGAACCTGGGTCTCGTAAATTTTAAAATATTGTCACATCATGCCATGAGAGACAGTGTTGTTCATTGGGCTCAACACTAGAATAGTATAAAGACAATCTTAACAAAAAGATTAATCCCCTGCCGTGGGATAATCTTGCCAAGGAGACAGTAATATTGGCATCTGCTTAGACATAAGTCTCCATTGGATGATGCTTGAATGGGCACTGCCATCAACTATCCATGAAGTGGTTTTTGTCCTTCCTTTTAGCCAAGGTTACCCTACTACTCTTGTCCTAAACAGTGTACTGAATGATTCAAATATATCTCATTTCAATCCTGTATTAATAAAATTCTGTCCAATGTCCTTGACTGGTCTTTAGACTGTATTCCAGTCTCTTTTTGACTCTTCTACTTTACTTCTGCAGAAAGTTAATCACATCTATTAGATACAGATATCAAAGTTAATGTGATGCCCCTTTTAGGTAATGGGGCGTGTTTCACACATCTACTGGGTACTTGCTATGTGTTCAGCACCATGGATGATCTGAACCCAAGAGTCAATAAGATCTGACATCCTACCCTCAGGGAATTAACTCTTGTTGGAGACAGTAACCATATGCAACTATCTTACAATGTGGTAGGCTTAGGTACTGTACTTGAAATAGATTTTTAAAAAAAGTTATGAGGGCTCAGCGGGAAGAAAAGTTCATTTTTTCTGAGATAATGTGAGAAAACATCAGAAGAGAAGAACTGTATCTTCTGTGATGTTTATAATCTTTCTACTTAACCTTTTTCAACTGCATTGCTGAAACCACTGTGGCATTTCCGGACAGCGTGAGGGGTTCTCCAAAGAGCTCCAGTCCTTTATGTCTCAGTGCAAGAATTCAGCAAGAGGCAAAATGATAGCTAAGAAGTGATTTAGTTGAACAGGATAAATTGTAAGCTTGTGAGGCTTACAAGAGGGTGGGTGAGAGGTTATCAGGCTATAGTTTTATAAGCAGAGGAGAAGTGGGGAGGGGGAGAAGATCTTTGTTTTTCTTGAATAGACATCATACTTCCAACATCAGTTCCTCCTTCAGGTTGGGCAGGGGAGTTTTCTTATCCCTTCATGGTCAAGCTAGGTACACAAATTATTGCTTTTCATGGGTGCAAAGAGTGTGCCCTAACTTAAGTGAGCTCACTGCGCATGGTGTAGGTCTCATGCTTGTTGTTATTCAGTCGCTCAGTCGTGTCTGACTCTTTGCTACTGTTGTAATTGTTTTATTGTTCTGGGTCATGTCTCACGCTTCTGCTGCAAAGCAAGCATGCTTGGTTTTGTGGATAAGCAAACCTGCTTTCTGGAGCAATCATTAACTTAGAGAGTTCTCCCATTTTTTGTCTGCTTACAATCCCCTAGTAGCATTAACTATTTAATCACCTGCTTTGTCCTTTTACTCTGTCTCTAACATTTCCAGTCTGTAATATAAATTTTGAAATGTAACTATTGTTATCTTTGGAGAGGAAAGTCAGTATTATCCAATGGGCTGAACACTGGAAGAGGAATGACATTTGCAAGTTTCTCTATCGGGATGAGGAACACATGTAAATCCATGGCTGATTCATGTCAATGTATGGCAAAAACCACTACAATATTGTAAAGTAATTAGCCTCCAACTAATAAAAATAAATGAAAAAAAAAAAACAGTTATAGTTTATCAAAACAAACTGCTCATGTCTCCATAGCAAGTTTTTTTTTGTAGTGACAAAACCTGCAGAAGGTTCAGGTTAAATACACAGCTCACCTCCTCCAAAGGTCTCTACTTTGCAACCTGGGATTTTCCTGGCAATGACATCATTAAACATGGCTAATTTCCCACTCTAGTGGTACATCAGCTGGCAAATTTGAAAAGCCTGTTGTTAACCTCTAGTATCTAAGTTAGAGGTGAATATAATAAATCTCTTACTCAGGATAGTTGTGATATTGTGATTTATAACAAGAAATATATTGAATTGGCCGAAAAATCATTTGGTTTTTTCCATAACATCTTATATATTTGATTTTTGTCCCATTTCTGGCACAGAGCTCCTAAAACCCTTGGAATTCCCAGAGATGAGAACAATAAAAGCGTCTCCTGTTATGTTAATGAGGTGATTTTTGGAAAGCACTTAAGGTTGGGAGCTGGTTGTCAAGAACACCAAGCAGTGCTCACTTTGGCAGCACATATACTAAAAATCGGAACGATACAGAGAAGGCTAGCATGGCCCCTGCACAAGGATGACACGCAAATTCGTGAAGCGTTCCATATTTTTGGACAATCAGAGCCGGTCTCTGCACAGGCACGGGCTCTTATTGCACTGGACACATTCCCCACCCATCTTATCTCAGAGGTACAGGAATTATGTTCTTAAGCATAAAAATCAGAAAAGCTATATTTAACCAACGTGAACAAAATAAAAACAAAAACACTGAGAAAAAAAAAAAGAACACCAAGCAAGTGAATTAAGGGGTTGGAATTTTCATTCTCAGCTCTGTCCCTGCAGGGAGGGAAAGAGGCTGGAATTTGAACCAGTCACCAATGGCCAATGATATAACCAATAATGCGAATATAGTAAAACCTCATTAAAGATACCAAAGGATGGATTTCAAAGAGCTTGTAGCTTGGTGAACATGTAGAGATTTGGGGAGGGTGGTGCACGTGCACTGGGAGACATGTGGAAGTTTTATGCCCCACCCGCCCCGTGCCCTGTGCATCTCTTTGATCTGGCTGTTCCTGAGTCATATCCTACTTTGTATATATACATAAAGTAGACAGTGGTCTACTTAGTCAGTTGTTTCTCTGATTTCTCTGAGCCACCTTAGCAAATTATCTGATCCTTAGAGGGGGTCATTGGCACCTCCAATCTACAGTCCGTAGGTCAGGAGCACAGGTGATGACATGGCATTTGAAGTGAGGGTAGTATTTCTGCCTGGAGAATCCCCATGGACAGAGGTGGCTGGCAGGCTACAGTTCATGGGGTCGCAAAGAGTCGGTCATGACTGGGCAGCTGAGCACAGGAGGCTGGTCTTATGGGGCTGAGCCCTTAACTTGAGGAAGCTGATTCCATCTCCAGATAGATAGTGTCAGAGTTGACTTGAATTGTAGGAAACCCAGTTGGTGTTTGAGAATTGCTCGTTGGTGTGAAGAAACCCCCACACTCACCCGCATTGGAAATGTGACCAATGGTCTTTCTTCTTTTAAAGGCCCAACATGCAGCAGAAATAGGAGCTGATGGCATCGCTGTCATTGCACCTTTCTTTCTCAAGCCATGGAACAAAGGTAAGTAGATAGGTCTAAACACAATGCCACACATGGCCCATTTCTTTATACCGTCATTCCAAATGCTTGTGTTTAACTCATGAAAGTAAAGTCCTATGAACTGCCATGAAAAGTCTCACGGCATGAGACTGCCGTGGCATAGTAGTTCTCTGGAATTTTCAGACTTCCTGGATCCGTAGGAGAAAAGACTCCATTAAAGGACTTTGGCTCTTTTGCCAAGTAACCTGATCAGGTCATTCACCAAGCCCGGGGTCAACCTATAGGTGCCTGTGTTTCGGTCAGGTGTCCACTTCCTGTCCAGTCAGTTGTGTAGAGTGTCAGAGTTACATGGCAAAGCATGAGACCATTTTTCTCCAAAAAAAAAAAAAGAGGAATATAAGTGATGGGTATTTTGAGACTACATGTACTATTCAAGTAAGTAAGTGGTGAACTGGAAAAAAGATTTCACAGAAATATCCATTGCTTTCAAAATATCAAGTTCTTGTTTTCTGTATGGAAACTGTGGTTTCCAAGTGTACTGAGTCCTTTTAATTCTTTTGATTAGCAAAAATACAATAAAAATTTAAAAGGATTAAAAACACAAGATGTTATTTGCATGCAGTTAAATATTTATTGGTAGAGAGAAAATAGTTGTTAATATAGATAAATAAATACTGTAATTCGGAAGTTTAGAGTGAATATTTTTTAAGTTTTTTAACATGGTTTTTAATTTTTCTTGCATAAATACTTTACACAAAAGACAAAGAAAAAATAATACATAATTTTGTCAGAAATATTTATCATAGATAGAAAATATCATCACAGCATTCAGATGAAGTATGTTGGATTCCTTCTCCCGCTATTCAGTGGCATCCAAATGTAAGCAGTCTTGCTGGATTTGTTTATCATAAATACCTATATAAACAGCAGTGAAGTTGCTGTTGAAGCTCAAATTGGATGATGTAGGAAACCCCAGTTCTTCAGTAAACCAAACTGAACTCTCTTCTGGAAAATATAAATTTCTCTCCAAAGGGGGAAGGTACCAAACTTTGGTTGAAATGTGCCATTACTTTCATGTCTTCCCATTTTGAGCAGATGTTGTTTTATCTTTTTGTTGTAGGATTTTCTCAATTACAACTTTATTCTGATCTTAATGCAAAGTCTTTGCTATTCACTGATCACACTTACCCTGCTGGGTAAGAGGAAGAGGATCCTGTTTGATGGGCTCCTGGTTTTTGTAAGAGTATTTCATGACTTCTCTTAGTACGTGGGAAGATTTGCACCAGTTTTTTTGTTAGTATTTTAGTATAGTAGGAAAGTGAACCTCTTATTTTGGCCCTTCTGGAGAGAGGAAAATAAAACTTTGCATGAAATGAATTGCAGTAGCAATCTCAGAGATAGTAAGCGTGGTCAAGAATTTTCAGCCTCCGAAATAGATGTTTGCATGTCACTCGATGGCTCTTTTCTACTGGGGAAAAGCAGTGTTTTACATTTGTTCACACCATGCCTGTCCTTTCAGATGCCCTGATTAATTTCCTAAAAGAGGTCGCTGCTGCTGCCCCTGCATTGCCATTTTACTACTATCACATTCCTGCCTTGACCGGGGTAAAGAGTAAGTACTGCTTCTTTCCATGGCTCTTTCCCTTCACTTTTCACATCGTACCCTATTTCACTAACAAACTCCCACACTCCACCCCATCCCACCCCACCCCATGTCACGAAAGCCTCAGACTGTAGACTAAGATAGTTCCAACTGCTCCAAAATCAGTCACTCATCAAAAATAAGTCAGCCTGGGACTGCCCTGGTGGTCCGGTGGTTGAGAATCTGCCTTCTAAAGCCGGGGATGTGGGTTCGGTCCCTGTTTAGGGAATTAAGAGCCAACATGCCACTGGGCAACTAAGCCTGTGCACTGCAGCTAGAGTCTGGGTGCCGCAATACCCAGCGCAGCTGGAAAAAAAGAAATGTCAGTCCTCCTCAGTCATCGACACTACCTTATAATGGAACATTTTAAGTATGAGAGACAAGTTGACCCCTAGGCACTTCTAGTAGACACCTGTGTCTGTGTCACACACCGCTCCTTCTTATATGGGAAGATATAGCCTACAAATCCCACTAGGACAATTGCCTTTGTACCCTACCCCGTCCTCGGTGCCTGGCACACAAGAAGCTACTCTGATCTCTTCTCACTTTTCTTCTAGCTTTTCTGTCATCGTTATCGTACTTCTCCTGCGTGAAGATTGTTAGATGAAATTTCTTAGGAGGTTATTTTTAAAATGCTGCTCCTCTTAACTTCCTTAAAAGAAAATACTGAAGTTGAGCTTTATATATATGCATCTATTGTTCAAGGAACAGAAGATTTAGATCTGTAATTTGACAAGTACAGATGAACGAGGAGGCAAGGGCAAGTGATTGTATTCAATTGGCAGCCAGCTGCAGCTGAGAGCAGCTCCTGGCAGCTCCGTGCAGACGTGTGGGGCTCGATGGGATGTCCTCTGATACTTCCCGAGGGCGTGCAGGTGAACAAGACATTTATTGTTTTGAACAGTTCGTGCTGAGGAGTTGTTGGATGGGATTCAGGATAAGATCCCCAGCTTCCAAGGGCTGAAATTCAGTGACACAGATCTCTTAGACTTTGGGCAGTGTGTGGATCAGAATCGCCAGCGACAGTTTGCTTTCCTTTTTGGGGTGGATGAGGTAAGTCACCTCCTGGCATGTCCTAGCTGGTTAGTTTCCCTCCCAAACAATTGATGTAGCTGCTTATATAGTAGCAACTCTTCTCCTTTTTCATCATAGTAATTATGTCCTTTGCTTCTGTTTTTTTTTTTTAATATATTTTAAATTTTTATTTGCTATTTATACTCAATAAAACTGAAAAAAGTCTACCATAGCCTCATGATGAGGCTTTTGCCATAATCTGTTAGAAGCAAGTTATTGGTCCCACCCACTCTCAAGGAAAGGGACTTATTCAGGGGGTAACACTAACAAACAGAGATCAGCTAGGCCATCTTAGAATTCTGTCCATTATAATGAAATAATTCAATAGGTTACTGAACAGTACTTGTATTATTGGCTAACAGCAATTTGGATGTCACTCTCTAGCATGGGGAACTAGGGTAATGGGGAGAAAACTGCTTTATGTGACTATTCCTTGCAAACACTGCACAAATTTATTGATAAAAGTTATAAGAATATATAGTAAAAAAAACTGTCATTAAGCAGAAGTTGAATGTAATTATGTAGAGTATGTTCAATGATGTTTATATTTTACATATAAAATATATATTTTATATATATGTATATATTTTTATCTGTCAAAACATAATGGAAGAAAATCTTTGTTTCTGATCAGCAACTGTTAAGTGCTCTGGTGATGGGAGCAACTGGAGCGGTGGGCAGGTAAGCAGGACTCGTTTTCCCCAATAATTATAACTGTAAAATCCCCCCCAGAGCCATTCATCACCTGAGTAGTTGTGTTTCTTGCATGTAAACCTTTTCTAAGAGAAGTTGCCCTTCTTTGCCACATTCTCAGCGAAAATGAATTAAGTAGGGCTTAGCACTTTGGTGGGCTTCCCTGGTAGCTCAGATAAGAAGCTCTAACTCTACCAATAGTATCTTAGACTAATTACTGGATTCTTAGAGTAACCAGCAAGGCAGGGGGTTCTTGAAATTCAGAACCAGGATGTTTTCCCAGTTTCTCATACAGTAACTCAGGATCAGAGAAGTTTTATCTTGTTGTACTGGGAACAGCAATTTCTTACCTCCTCCTCCTCTAATGCAGGAGACCTAGGGTTTGATTCCTGGGTTGTGAAGATCCCCTGGAGAAGGGAATGGCAACCCACTCCAGTGTTCTTGCCCGGAGAATTCCTTGGAAAGAGGAACCTGGCGGGACTATAGTCCATGTGGTCCGAAAAAGGCCGATAGGACTAAAGGACTAACTTTCTTTCGCTTAACACTTGTTTTAAGAAGCAGCTGTTGTAGTTAGAGATGAGGCACACAAGCTGAAAGTATGCACAGAACTTCTTTGTCAGAAATTACCTGGTCACAAATAACAGAAGACCATTCAAACTAGCTTATGTGAAAGAAGGTAAGTTATTGTAAAATACTGAGAGATTTCATACACCCCAAGGGAGGGAGTGCAGTGAGGTCTCAGAGAAGATGAGAACCCAAAACTGCAAAGCTCTCAACCGCAGACTGTTCTCCATCTGTGGTCCTTTGGACATCTCTCCATCTCCCTTCTCTCCAGACGGGCTTTCTCTGCTTCAGCATGCACGTGGCCGGTCATGGTGCCTGATTGGGGCATCTCAGGCTGTCACTAGATAGCACTGCCAAGTCAAATGTCCACGTAAAGCCCGATCAGTTCCACCTGGGAGGGCAGAATCATGTGGCCCGATGTCTACTCAGCAGAAGGCCCGGGGACATTTGATTGAGCATGTCCACTGCACATGTTAACCTAATTCATTAGGAATGTGCCTGCAAGCAGATTGAACTATTTATATTAACTGGAAGTGTATTTTCCCCCCCATGAGAAAAGTCCAGGGGAAGCAAAGTGATAACTCAGAGCATATCTTGGTGAGCATGGCTTTGATGAAGAGGAGTTGAGTTGATGCTCTTAATGGCTCTTTCACCAAGCCAGGATGCCTGAAACAACCATTGTCACACAGGCCGTTTCTACTGAGGAAACCTGAATGCCTGGATCTGCTGACCACGGAAGTTCTTACTTTTTAGACTTTTTTTTTTTTTTCTGACCTTCATACTGGGCGTTTTTATTCTGTCAACATAATCTGAAGGCAAAGTACATTTGGTTACACTTCATTTCTTCTTAATTATGATGAACATTCCTCTCTAAGTGAAGACATAACCTGGGACTTCCTTGGTAGTCGAGTAGCTAAGATTTTCCATGTTCCCAATGCAGGGGGCCCAGGTTCGATCCCTGGTCAGGAAACTAGATCCCACATGTTGCAACTGAGACTTCAGATGCCACAACTAAGACCCAGTGCAGCCAAATAAACAATTATTTAAAAAAAAAGCATTTAAGAAAGAATTGCATCATTAAAAAATTTTTTTTGATAAATGAGAATACACCCAAGACCCCTGGGATTCAACTTATAGTATTCCAAGACCCCTGAGACATTTCATATAACATATTGTGAACTCCGGTGTTTCACATGTGCAAGTAACTTACCTCAGCAATTATATTTATTCTTCCCTATTTTATTACTGGGAGATAATGTGAATTTTACTTTCTTGGAATCCCTTGTATGGACTCCAGAGACTACTTATTTGAAGTACCAAGAATATGCTGTTCCTGGTACAACAAGATAAAACCCTTCTCTGATCCTGAGTTACATTTTGAGACACTGGGAAAACATCCTTGTTCTGAATTTCAAGAAACTCCTGCCTTGGTGGTTTCTCTAAGAATCCAGTGATTAGTCTAAGATTCTATTGGTAGAGTTAGAGTTTCTTTTTTAAGATGGCAAGAACATCTTATCAGATCAAATAACTAACTCTCACCTCTATTTTTGTTGAAGTGTAATAGAAGGGGATACAAAGGGATGGAAAACCTTCTCGACAACTCTGTAGCCTTTTTTTGAGGCATAGCATCTTCATGGCGAAATGGAAACCACATCTCCCTCACAGGGTTTTGAGAGGATCAGACTTGGTTTATGTCAGGCAGTGAAACATAATAGTCAATAAGAGGTCTCTCATATTATTATTATAATCAGTATTAATATTATTATTAGAAACTAGTCTCTAGGTAGCATATAACTCAACAAAGAATTGAGGTAATCTGCTAGGATTTTCCCCTTTTACTGTGGTGCTCGATTCACCCTGTTCCTCAGCTTAAAGTTTCTAGGATGCACTTTAGACATTGCATTTTATCCACAGTTCTTATCTAGTGTTGCACCTCTGTATGTGCCCTGGGCCAGGGGTTGCCCTCATTCACTCTTTGCCAAATGTACCTCTGTCTTTCACTTTTTTCCAACTCTACCCTTTTTGTATTTTTCCTCCCTTTTCTTCATTCCCTTTAGTGTTCTTTGCCTCCTCTGCACTGCTTAGTATTGCTGGAAAATTCAGAACTAAAGACACCTGATCCTTTAATAGATTAGGGCCCAAACATAGGCTTCTGAAAGGCTTGGTATATTTTTCCCTTTTAAGCTTCAGAGGGGTTAGTAGAGCTGGGTCTTCCCGCTGAGTTACTGATCCTACTGTTTCCTCTTTCTAGTACCTATAACTACCTGGGAAAAAAGACAAAGCAGATGTTGGAGGCTTTTGAACGAAAGGACTTCTCTTCAGCTCTGAGCCATCAGGTTAGCTTTCTTTTTCCTTCCTTAGAAATCACAGCCTTTTTTCTTTCCCACTTGAGAGTTCTTATTCTCTCTCATCAGCATTCCTACCATGCCTGCCCTCTTTAAAATTGCCCAGCTGCTTCTTTCTGTATTTTCCATCTTTTTTTGTTGTTGTTTAAAACCAAATCTGCTCCCATTGTCCACGCTCCCTACATGTCTAATCAGGACAGGCCCCATACGGGAATGACTCCTTTCTGTTCCTCCTAGAAATGATCTTATTTTTAGTCTACATTCAAAGTGTTTTTATGACTGTGAAATAATAGTGATGGATTTCTGGGTAAGTGACCACATGCCATCCCCTTGAGAACTTCACACTTGAGTCACCAGAGTATATAAAGAAGCTATGAAGCTGGTGACCCAAAAACGGGAGACTTAATCCAAAATCAGAGCAGGTTGGTCTCCTTGCCCTGGAGATGTTGCTGAGAACTATATCCACCAAGCAGGAAACAAGAGCTGAGTAGGTGATCCAAAAGGAAGACACCAACTTTGAAGCAGGAAGAGAAAAGCATCAGGAAGTGGTGTATGTCAGGGAAGACCCCTGGGGGACATGGTGGCCGCTGTTAATGTTACAGGGAGGACAGCCTAGTTGTCTAGAGAAGGAAGAGCTTCACCAAAGGCTAGAACCAGTCGCAGCAGCTGGTAGTGTGTATACCTTAGTTAAACAGAATAAGGTGGAAAGAAAGAGTCAGCACAACAGAGCAACTTCTGGAGGTCCTAAGAGGTCCAGGAACTTTCAGGATCATAAAAGTGACCAAGAGGAGTAGCCAAAAAAAAAAAAAAAAAATGAGTAGGAATGAAAGGCATAAGCAAGATCAGAGCAGGTGGTTGGTTCCAGTAAGCTCAGATAAGGGATCTTTTGAATAGGACAGGCCACCATCCTGTCCTAAGAATGGACTCATTGGACAAGACCCTGATGCTGGGCAAGATTGAAGGCAGGAGACGAAGGGAAGGCCAGAAGATGAGATGGCTGGATGGCATCACCAACTCGATGGACATGTGTGTGAGCAAGCTCCGGGAGTTGGTGATGGACAGGGAAGCCTGGCGTGCTGCAGTTCATGGGGTTGCAAAGAGTCGGACCTGACTGAGTGACTGAACTGAACTGAACTGGCCGCCATCAGGGCAAATCAGGAATTACAGAGCAGAAGCCACGAAGCATCCTGAAGGTTAAGAGGGGGTGACCTGAGCTCTAACCAAGAAGAAAACAGGAGAAAGCAGTTGCCAAGAGTGATTAAATACATCCTTCCTGGGACTTCCCTGGTGGTCCATTCCTTAGGAATCTACCTCGCAATGCAGGGGGCATGGGTTAGATCCCTGGTTGGGGAACTAAGATCCCACGTGCCACAGAGCAACTAAACCTTCGCGCTGCAACTGCTGAGCCCATGCCACAGGGAAAGATCCAAGATGCAAAGAAGACCGTGTGTGCTGCAACTCAGACCCAACGCAGCCAAATTAATTAGTTAATTAAAAAAAATACATCCTTAGCCTTTAGCCCTGAATGTTGAGCCAGCCTAAATCTACTTCCTGCTTAAAGTTTAAAACAGCTTATTTAATATTCATCTTTGTTCAGCCTCAGACCAGATGAGGCTGAAAGCAGGAACACCTTTAAGGATCTAGGAGGCAACTAGATTAAGCAGTCTGAATTGTGCAGACTCGTGCCATCTCTTTCCATTTATAATTTTCTTCTTCCTAAGTTTTCCAGAAAAAAAGTATTTCTGAAAATTTCAACCTGTTCTGAGCTGAATGGTGGGTGGGAAAATCATAGAATGGCATAAACTGGGAAATAGATGCAAGATGGACCCTTCCATTTAGTGGTTTCTTTTATGGCCTGACTCAGCTTCCATCTCCATCCCATTTTTTCTTTTAGTCCTACTCAAATAAATCATCTCACGTAAAACATTACTGGGAAGGAGTTTCGGGGGGAGGGTCCCCTAGTGGCTCAGACGGTAAAGCGTCTGTCTGCAATGCAGGAGACCCCGGAGAAGGAAATGACAGCCCACTCCAGTATTTTTGCCTGGAAAATCCCATGGATCGCAGAGCCTGGTAGGCTGCCATCCATGGGGTCACAAAGAGTCAGACACGACTGAGCGACTTCACTTTCACTTTCACTTAGTTCATCACATGATATTTTTTCTTACAGAAAGCCAGTGTGAGCGGGTCTCATTTACTTACTTGTTAATATACCAAGGGCTGAACTGAATGCATGATTTCAGTAAATCTGGTCTCAGCCCTAAAGGAGTTTGTAGTCAAGTGAAGAAACAAACAAGTAAAAAGTTAGGGCTAAAGTTACTCATGCTAATAATTTAAATGCCATCCATTATATTTACAAAGTGAAATGATGCATATACAAAGATATTCCTGATAACATTGTTTATAATAACAAAAGATGAAAACAGCTCAAATATCCACCCAAGGAGACAGTTAAATACATAGTTGTTGTTTAGTCACTAGGTTGTGTCCAGCTTTTTTATGACCCTCATGGACTTCTCTGTCCATAGGGTTTTCCAGGCAAGAATACTGGAGTAAGTTGCCATTTCCTTCTCCAGGGGATCTTTCCAACCCAGGGATCGAACCCATGTCTCCTGCATTGGCAGGTGGATTCTTTACCACTGAGCCACCTGGCAAGCCCGCTGGGCACAACCTAAAGGGAAAGGTCCCACCGCTATGTTTGAGTTATTTAATGGAATTATTTACAGCCCTTTAAAAGGATGAGATAGTTTTATATGCACAGATTTGGAGAGATCTCTATGATATTTTAAGTGTTAAAAAAAAGCAACAAAATAGACTTTTGGGGTTTTTATTTTGGGTTTTTTTAAATATTTATTATGAGTAGCTAAAATTATTAATGAATGGTTTGATTAAATTATTTCCACTGAGCACCAAGCTAAGACAAGGTTGGATAGTGTGATAGTGAATAGGAAATAAAAGCTTAGAACAAAAGCAGAGACTTTTGAATGTAATGTGCCATAGTTTGTGTGTCAGGAAAAAAAAGGACATGTGTATATGTTCTTGGTATTAAAATTTTATTCTGCATTGAATTTTTTATTGCTTGTATACAATTGATTAAGGGCTTCCCAGGTGCCACAGTGGTAAGGAATCCGCCTTGCCAATGTAGGAGATGCAAGAGACACTGGTTCGATCCCTGGGTGGGGAAGATCCTCTTTAGTAGGAAATGGCAATCCACTTTAGTATTCTTGCCTGGAAAAATTCCCATGGACAGAGGCAACTGCCAAGCAGTAGTCCTTGGAATCACAGAGTCAGACATGACTGAATGACTAAGCATGCATGCACATACATACAAACATTGTATGTATTAAAACATACATAAAACAACATAAAAAGCAAATGTTATTGAAAATGCATCTCTATTGAAAATAGTGAGATGGATGGGAATCTCTTTTTAAGAACTGCTTCATGAATTTGTGGGTGAATATCCTTTAATGCTAGAATCAGTTACAGTTGAGCATTCGATACTATTTCTGGTTTTTGTTTTTATAGAAATAAGTGCTATGAAAGCATGATCATATATATTAGTAGATAAGAATGGAAGAAACTTTAGCAGTGTCACTCAGTTCTTTAAGCAGTTTTTGAGTCATATGCCACAAATCACGGAATGCTTGATCATTTAATGATTTTCAACTGACAATGTGAATCACAACATTAAAAGGAATGTTGAAAGGAAAAAATGGAAAATCCTATGATTTTTAAGAGGACTTGTTATCCATTAATTAGAGGAATCACTCAGCTCTCTTTGTGGATGCCAATACCAACATTTGATTTGCTCCTTTATTTGATTCCCAGAGGTGTCCCAAGGCAGTGATATAGGAAGTATGTCTTTATTTTTTCAAAAGTAGGAGAAGGACTGTGAAAGGGAAGATAGACAAGGACAATCTACACCTCCATTATGTGTGAATCCTTACTCTGATCAATTTTAGAAATAGCACTTATGGAATTTGAGTATCTAGAAATTGATTTCCATAAATCAGCCTTGGCCAAGTGCCCCCAAGCTGTCTTGGAAAGTAATCCAGAAGTTAGAGCACCCCAATCTGGAAACAACTACACTAGCTGGTAAGCTTACTTATGTAACCTAGATGGGTTGAGGTTACCTTCCCCACCCTAACTCTGTATTGAACAGTTCCTTCTTTGAAGTTTCTTCTCTTCATCGGCTCAATTCATAAAGCTTATATATATGGAAAAATCCTACCTTAGCCTAGATGGATCTCAGCCATCTTCACTTGGCTGTTTTTCTCCATTCTGTCAGACCTTCAGAAAACTAAGATGTGTGGACTTCTGGTTTGAGGTTTCTGTAATTTGACCTCCAAATTCTTTAAATTGTTGTCACAGTTCAGTAATACTGACTATAGATTTGTTTGTTTCTTTCCAGTTTTGTATTCAGAGATTTATCAACTTCGTGGTCAAACTAGGTAAGTTTCCCTGTTTGTCTGCCACTCGGGAGGGTTTGGGGTCTTCCCAGGTGGCACAGTGATAAAGAATCCACCTGCAGGAGATGCAAGAGACTTGGGTTTGATCCTGGGTGGGGCAGATCCCCTGGAGTAGGAAATGGCAATGCACTCCAGTATTCTTGCCTGGAAAAAAATTGCATGAACAGAGGAGCCTGGCCGGCTACATTCCATGGGGTCGCAAAGAGTTGGACACAACTGAGCAATGAACACACACACTGGGAGAGTTTCAGAGAAAGTGATGAGGCACTTTCATCACTTTCTCCAAGGGTTCAACAAGACACCTTTTAATCAGTTGTAAACAAGGTTTTATTCCTCATGATAACTTTCAGAGCCAATCCTATCAAATGGTGAAGTAAACCTAGTTGGAAGACCTTGGCACCCTTCTCCAAATCTCTCTTCTCCATCTCAGCACTTTGCTCACCTCTCCACTCTGTGCAAACACCATTTGTTACCCCTTTTCTTCTAAACCATCAACACTCCCTCCCTTCCCTTGCCTCTACTCCTTAAAATTCTACTTCCACACTATAGCTGACTTCAGCCTAAGTATTTGGAGGAAAGCAGCTTGAATATAGATCTTTCTAAACTGTGAATGACTGACAGCTCTCCCAAGAGTATCTGCCATTTAAAAGTTTATTAACACAAGTACGCTTGAATGGATAGAGGTTTGAATAACATGACAACGTAAAGTTTGAGGGAAATATAGTGAATCTGAGTTGAGAAACCTCTCCACAGTCTCCTAAGTCTTATCCCATAACAAATGACAAATGCCACCATTCACTCCACTTCTTCAAGAGTTTGGCCCTTCCTGAGAACCTGGGTCAAGTCCAGGAAAAGTTTTAGGTTTTTTTTCTTGGCAGACCTCCTCCCTTCCTTTCAGAGCCTTTCTGCCTCTTCCTGGCAAGTCTTCCCAAGCCCTAAGCACCTATTATGTATTATGTCCCTCATTCTCACGGGTTTTCAGCCAGCTCTCTTTATCCTTCAAAGACAATGCTTCCCATTTGCTTTCCACGTCGATGATTTTTGTCATATTTGTGTACCCCCAGTACTAATGGATCAGCCAAAAAGTTCATTCTGAGTTTTCATAACTAGAAGGAAAGTTTTTGGCCCACCCAATATTGTTAACTATTATTATTCCCTTGTCCTAACCAATACTTTTCACAAAATCATGGGTTGGTATATGTTCCTAAAGTGCATAAAAGTAGATATTGAACTACTACTAGTTTTTTTCAGTTTTTAAAGAACTAAAAGTTTACCTGTATGTCTAAGCTCACTTTGCATACCAGCAGTTATACTGCAAAGAAAGATTTTTCTTCCAGTTTTGAGACAAATTTGACATACAGCACTGTATAACTCTGTTTCTGTCTTGTGTTTATTTTTGTATTTTAGATTTCCAGTGAAATGATAGAGTGTCTTTTTCTGTCTGACATTTCAATTTCATTTAGTTTAATACCCTCTAGGTCCATCTGTTATAGGCTGCAAGATTTCATCCTTTTTTATGGCTGAGTAATAGTCCATTGTATATAAGAGAGACTTAATCTTAATAAACATGATAGTCTTATCATGAAGGTAGGTCTTCCTCTTCCACCATTCATAGTAAGCAAAGGAGGGCCACTTTGCATTTAGTAAAGTATATTCTATGTATTTAGCCAAGCTAGTATTTTCCTTCCCGGTGCTCAATTGTTACTGTTACTAAGTTATCTTAGCAAAAGAAAGTTACTGCTCATAGCTTTGATCTAAAAGTAATAGCCAGTTAAGAAAACAAATATCTTCCAGTGCTGTATTCTGGATTATTTCCTTAAGACCTACCTTCAAAATCACTAATATTATCTTCAGCTATGTTTTCTACAGTTTTATTTCACTTGTTATATATTTTCATTTCCATTATTTCTCTTTGGTTATTTCTTCCAGATCATCCCATCTTTACTTATATGCCCTTCTCTTAGCCTATGACTTCTATTCTTAAATATTGTTATCTCTGTGAAATCTCTTTCAGAATTTTGTGTCATCTTTTCTCTCGATGTGAAATGTGTGAGTTGTGTTATTTTCTGGTTCCCATGCAGCTTCTTTTTCCTCATGTGCTTTGTAACTTTTAACTGAATTCATCTTCAGAGACAATTGTTTCCTGGGGAGTTCGTTGTACTCCAGGTTGTGAGGTGTCTTATCAAGTGATTTTACATCTGCCTCTGCAAACACTTTATTTTCATCAGTTCTAACCAAGTCTTTAGGTATATTTTTTAGTCTGGTTCCTGTACTAAGCACATAATACAAATAGAGATTCAGCATTTATATATGGCACAGGCTTGGGATTTCTTTTACTGCCTCTTTTTCCAGCCACAGCCCTGGCAGAAGCCAGGCTCCCTTGCCTCTTAGGAGAGTTTTTGTTTGTTTAGTTTGGTTTTGTTTTTTCTATTGCTTTTCATATAAGACTGACTACCAACTTTATACTGGGAGTTTTAATTCCAGCTCCTTGCTGTATACAGACTGAAGACTTTATGTTGCATTGCAACCCTAGTCTAAAACACCAGCACTGAGTCATAAACTATTCCTTAATTAGTGCGTTTCTCAGGGGCTTCTTAGATGTGTCAGAACTAAATTCTGTCTTAGTGATGAAGTCCTCCATCTTTCAATCCACAGCAGTACATTCCTGAATCAGATTATCCTCATGGACCATTGGCTTCAGCATCTCCCTACCACTTTGACCTCTTTATTCCTGATACCTCTTGTCCCTCTTTCTTGCTTCTGAGGTTGACTTTGAGTCTCACTTTGTTTTGTTTTATAATTTATCAATTTTTTAAAAAAGCTTCCAGCATTTGTATGTGTTCAGAGCAAGCCTAGGGATTTCCTAAGGGCCTTCCCAGGTGGTGCTAGTGGTAAAGAACCCTTCTGCCAGTGCAGGCAGACATTAAGACGCACAGGTTCAACCCCTGGGTCAGGAAGATCTCCTGGAGAGGGCATGGCAACCCACTCCAGTATTCTTGCCTGGAGAGTCAATCCCATGGACAGAGAACCCCGGTGGGCTGTAGTCCATAGGGTCGCACAGACTTGGACACAACTGAAGCCACTGCGCATGCATGCAGGGATTTCCTGCATCTGCTCAACCTGCCATATTGACTGGAAATGCCCCATCTTTTACTTCCATTTTATCCTGTCCTAGGAATCACTGTAAGAATATGATCTCTTCTCTGGAATGTTTGTGGCAACTTGGACCGTCCCAGCCATGTTTCCTTTTTATTTTTTCTAGGTTTTGGAGTGTCGCAGACCAAAGCCATCATGACCCTTGTCTCTGGGATTCCTATGGGCCCACCCCGCCTTCCACTACAGAAAGCCTCCAGGGAGTTTACTGATAATGCAGAAGCTAAACTGAAAAGCCTAGATTTCCTTTCTTGTACTGATTTAAAGGGTGGAGACATGGAAGCTTGTAGCTAGTGTCTATCAAATCTGGGTGTGTACATTGAAATATAATGTACCTGAATACTGCATTTATTTCTCAAAGCCTTTTTAAACTCAACCTTCCTAGCAAATGAAATCTTACATCAGTCAACAAGTATTTAAATACCTACTATGATCTTTTAAAAGTTTTAATTTGTAAAAGGGCAAAAACTTCAAAAGGAGTCATAGCCCTAAATCATTCAATATTTCACAAAATTTTTGTAGAGAAAGTTTTGCATATATGGATGAGATCAAATCAAGAGGAAAACTGTACTTGATTAATTCCATTTGCCTTCGGGAGCTCCCATTATCTTAATTCCTGGTTCTTAATTCTATTTTAAAGTTTTCTAATTTTAAACCACCACAATATACTTTCATTTTAATAAATATTCATTTGTAATCTAGGACAACTCTGAGTGATTGCATTTAGGCAGATATTCTAACTTACAGGCAGATTAATACAATGTAACTCAACTATGCACAACTATTAACATATCAGTTCACTTGGCTGCTCAGTCTAACCCTAGTATATCTGCTTTCAGATTAATTACAGTGTCACAATTTTCCCCAAAAACTTTGGGTTAGGTGAAGACTTGCTTCAGTTACTATAACTAAAGATCTATTTGGGTGGTTTTCACATAACAAAGGAGAGGCGTTCCCCAAAGATGAATTCATGTCTCTACTTGCTGCTGTAGAGAACTTCTCAAAGTTCAGAGTTTCGAAGAACCAAAGATCTCTCTACTCTGGGCACCACAACTTCCCCCTTTCCTCACTGGGGACAAAGTGTCCCCCAGCAGTGCACTGAATTATTGGAAGTGAAAACCAGAGTCCCTTCTGCAGTGAGCCCAGCAGCTACTTGCTTTCATTTTCCAGTTGCATTTTCAAGCAGTCAGTTTTCAGTGATAAAAGGTTTAGGGAGGACCCAAAGATCTCACTTTAACATTCTCTACACACCCTCTTTACTTTTTTCTTTCTCTGGAATGTATAACTGGATGCTCAGCCACCTCTGTAACAAACCCAGGTGCGTGCTTTCTAGCAACAATGTCTATTGTGATTTTAAACTTGATTATCCAATCTAGTAACTACCTAGGGTTTTATTTTGTTTCCTATCTGATTAGTCTGCAGAGAAGTGTTTGAAATTCATATCAGTTTACTCTGTTTTTTAATTTTTAAAATTAACAAGAAAACTTGTTCAAAATGAGAGTTCGAAATGAACAATGGATTCAGTTATCTTTGCTAACCCTTTTTAAAATTGGTTGGGTAGGCAACAGTTGTTATATTTATATCTCCTTCCTCCTTTTACTGACTCAATGGACATGAATGTGAGCAAACTCCAGGGTACAGTGGCGGATAGAGGAACCTGGCATGCTGCAGTCCATGGGGTCACAAAGAGTCAGATATGACTTAGTGACTGAAGAACAACAGCACTGCTTTTTGGCCCAGGAATAACACATACTTTTTTTTCATGTTTCTGTCTTCTTTGGGAATAAGGTATCTGAATTAGAAATTGAACCACAGTGGCTTATGTGAACTTATATTCTACCTCATTGAAACTTCTCTGTATAGCTGTTAACTTCCTAAAAGAAGAAAAGTGAGGTTTTTGTTAGTGTTTATTTCTGACGATGTCATATCCCTATTTAATGATACTAAGGCCAAATTAACTTTTCAGTGAAAATAAATACTGGATATCCACTAAGCAAGGAGCTCTGTTTTTCTTTTTTTGCTCATCTGAAATTAGCACTTGGAGAGCTTTTAACATTATTAATGAGATCTTGTGAACACAAAGAGAAATATGATGGTTAAACAAATGA
This sequence comes from Odocoileus virginianus, assembly GCF_023699985.2. Lineage (NCBI taxonomy): Eukaryota > Metazoa > Chordata > Mammalia > Artiodactyla > Cervidae > Odocoileus > Odocoileus virginianus. The sequence goes on along the minus strand of NC_069684.1, from coordinate 16,198,513 downwards.
CCAGGGCTGAGTTTAAACTTTGTTATGTTGGGTTTTTTTTTTTAATAATTTTTATTTCATTTCTTATTTTTGGCTGCTCTGGGTCTTTGGGGCTTTGCATACGCTTTCTCTAGTTGCAGCGAGTAGGGGCTGCTCTTTGTTGTGCTGCATGGGCTTATTTCAGTGGTGTCTCTTGTTGCAGAGCACAGGCTCTAGGCATCCAGGCTCAGTAGTTGTGGCACACAGGCTTAGTTGTTCCGAGGCCATGAGAAATCTTCCCGGACCAGGGATTGAACATCCATCTCCTGCATTGGCAGACAGATTCTTTACCACTCAGCACCAGGGAAGCCCCCAGTGTATGTTCTTTATACATCACAGAGAAACATTACATTGCTGCTAAACTGCTAACTCAAAGGCTGGCAAAATAAAGTTGAAAATGATACAAAACCCAAGAAGTGATATAGAAATTTGCATGTATTATCATCAGAGATCAGATCACAGTTCCACTCTCAGATTTTTTCCTAGGTTGCAAACTTTTGACTGTGCTTCTAACAGTAGCAGATGGGGAATGGAAAATATCTATGGACTCTTGAATGATCCATGTATCACTGTTTGGAACAGTGGCAAATACAATGAGAGAATGCCTTTTGCTAAGTGACTTTAGAGGAACAAGCAGGTCAAAGAGACATAGATTAAAAAAGTTACCATCACTGCAAGATTTGAAGTATTTATGTGTTTATGGGGCTTACTTATATGCAGAGTACATCATGAGAAACGCTGGGCTGGATGAAGCATAAGCTGGAATCAAGATTTCTGGGAGAAGTATCAATACCTCAGATGTGCAGATGACACCACCCTTATGGCAGAAAGCAAAGAAGAACTAAAGAGCCTCTTGATGAATGTTAAAGAGGAGAGTGAAAAAGTTGGCTTAAAGCTCAACATTCAGAAAACTAAGATCATGGCATCTGATCCCATCACTTCATGGAAAATAGATGTGGAAACAGTGTCAGACTTTATTTTTCTGGGCTCCAAAATCATTGCAGATGGTGACTGCAGCCATGAAATTAAAAGATGCTTACTCCTTGGAAGAAAAGTGATGACCAACTTAGCATATTAAAAAACAGAGACATTACTTGCCAACAAAGATCTGTCTAGTCAAGGCTATGGTTTTTCTAGGAGTCATGTATGTATGTGAGAGTTGGACTATAAAGAAAGCTGAAAAAAAAAAAAAAAAAAAAAAAAGCTGAGCGCCGAAGAATTGATGCTTTTGAACTGTGGTGTTGGAGAAGACTCTTGAGAGTCCCTTGGACTGCAAGAAGATCCAACCAGTCCATCCTAAAGGAAATCAGTCCTGAATATTCATTGGAAGTACTGATGCTGAAGCTGAAACTCCAATACTTTGGCCACCTGACGAGAAGAACTGACTCATTTGAAAAGACCCTGATCCTGGGAAAGATTGAAGGAGGGAGGAGAAGGGGATGACAGAGGATGAGCTAGTTGGATGGCATCACCAACTCAATGGACATGAGTTTGAGTAAACTCTGGTAGTTGATGATGGACAGGGAGGCCTGGCATGCTGCAGTCCATGGGGTCGCAAAGAGTTGGACACGACTGAGTGACTGAACTGAACTGAACTGAATGTGTTTATGGGCTGGGAAGGTATATGACATGACTTTTTGTTTTAAAAATGTCACTCTTGAAGCGGTGTGATGAGTAGATTAGAAGACAGACTGGGAACAGAAACCATTAGGTGGCCTATTGCAATTGGTAACTAGTTGTGGAGCCTCAAACTGAGGAAATGGCAGCGGTGATGGAGGGGAGGGAGTGGAATAAAAGATATTTGGAAAAAAGAATCAACAGAAACTGGATACAGAAGATACAGCTGGCACTCCACATCTGCAGGATATCTCTCTATCCAAGGATTCAACCAACTACAGAAGGAAAATATTGGGGAAAATAATTCCAGAAGGTTCCAAAAAGCAAAACTTGAATATGCCACATACTGGTAACTATTTACATAATATTTACATTGTATTTACAACTATTTACATAGCACTTACATTGTAGTTATTAGAAATCTAGAGATGATTAAAATATACAGAAGGATATCCTATAGGTTTTATGCAAATTTATGCCATTTATTTAGAGATTGGTGAATCTCCATAGATTGGTATCTGGGAGGGTCCTGGGACCAATCCCCTATGGATACTAAGGGACCATTGCACTTGTGTTTGTTATTTAGTTCCTGTAACAAATCACCCCTAAGTGTAACAGTTTAACATTGGAAACATTAACTCATGTAGTTTCTGCCCCTTAGGAATCTAGGAGCAGTTTAACTGGGTGATTCTGGTACAAAGTCTTTGAAAAAACTGCAGTCAATCCATTGGCTAGAGCTTTATTCCTCTCAAGGTTGAACCGGAGCTGAAGAACCCGCTTCTGGGTTCACTTACGTAGCTGGGCAGGCCTCTGTTCCTTGCTGGCTATTGGCCAGAGACTTCAGTTTCTCACAACACTGTGGCAGCTTTCTTACTCCAGGAAGATCTGAGAGAGTGATCTGAAACATAGAGATGGCACACAAGTGAGCCAAAACTCAAAACAGAAGCCACAGTCTTTTAAAGCAATCTCAGAAGTGGCTTACTATCCCATTCCGTGTGCTTTAGTCAAAAAGACCAGTCCTAGTAACAGTGTAGGATGGGACTACACGGGGTGTGTATGCCAGGAGGAAAGGGTCGTTGTTGGCCATATTGAAGGCTGCCTACTCCAATAATAAAAGAATCAGGATTGAGACCCGAGACTCCAAAGCCTGGGGGACATTAAGGAGAGAGGTTCACCAAGCATTTACATACGACCTGAAGTTCAAAAGAAAGTTTGGATAGGAGATTGAGGTTTAGAGGGTATTCACACATTGATGGTAGTTGAAAGCATGCAAAACAGTCCAGGCAGAGTGTATATAGACTGCTGAGAACAGAACCTGGGCATGACTGGCATTCGGTGTGCTTACAGAGGGAGCTTCATAGGAGTCTGAGATGGAGGGATTGGAGACATGGGAGCACAGCTGTGCTCGGAGGAACTCCAAAAGCCTCAAATGTGAGGGGTGGTGATGTTCAGATAAGTTCAGAAGTCTCTTCGTCAGAGGAGAATGTTAAAGCTCAGAGGGAAATGGGCAGTTGGCAGATGTCACCAGTCCCCAAAGGACCAGGGTCTCTCAATCACCCCTGAAGTCATCTTGCAAGCATGGAAAATCCTGGAACCTCAGAAGTTGGGTACCACATGAGGTTCCACTCCCAATCACCTCATCACTGAGCCCCAGGCTCAGGACACAGGCTCTCTAGGGCAGCTCAGAAGTAGCACAACTCCCCATCGACTGCCTAAGCTGCAGGGCAGGAGGCTGGAGCTGAAAGACCAGCATCCAATTCACCCCTGGTTCAAGGGAAGGGAAGATTAAACCTAGGGCAGTTGAAGGACTTGCCCGGGCTAAGGACAGTGATGAGCTGATAAATGGTTAACAATCGACTCTGGCAGAAGATTGGGCAGGGAGGTGGGGGTGGGGGGGTTCGTGGCTCAGGGGAGGCCCAGGCTTGTAGCATTTGCCTAATTCCATGGTCTAAATATTCTCACCATGGGATGAGGATCAAGATGACAGACTAAGAAGATACAGAGCTTACTTCCCTCCGCAAATGTTACCGAGTCCAGGCTCAGTCTGCTTGCTGCATGACAGGCTGATAATCAGGAGACAAGATGCTGAGGCAAGGCGTAGCAATTTTACTCAGAAAACCAGGCATCCGAGAAGGTGGCGGACTAGAGTCCAAGACATCTTATGGGGTCTGGATGCTAGCTTCTTTTATAGAACAGAGGAGAGAAGGTGAGGAAGTAAAGTAAAAAGGCGGTAAGTCTTGTGAAGTATCTCCTGGTTTGGTCAGCCTCCATTAGGGAAAGTGTTAATTCCTTTTTTTTCTGCAGCCATTCACAGGTGGACAGGGTCAGGATGTTTCCCTATGAGCTGAATAAAAAGGCACTTTAACATTCTGGCAAAGGGGCAGGTGTTCCCCGAGGCCATGATGTACACTTATAGCTTCAGGCAGCATCTTCTTAGTGATTATAGAAACCAAAGCGATGGAAAGCAAAGCTTAGAGTAAAAGAAACAGATCGAATGTGGAATCAGATTTTATTCTTCCCTGTTACTCAAATGAGTCAAAAATACATCTACATGTGGAACAACTGTTATGGAAAACTAACTGAAAACTGGCAGAAGAACTAAACAACTAAGGCTGCAAGAAAGACTCCCATATAATTGGGAAGAAGAGTATGGAGTGGAGACCTGTGACCTCGGGAGGGGACAAGGGGAAAAGGGAAATCACACAGGTGGCCCTGGGGAGTGAGCCAGTGAAGCCACAGACTGGTCCTCCCAGGAGAGACAAGCCCCTTTGGCTACTTGACTGACCACTGGGACAGATAAAGAAGATGGGGAAGCCTAGATTCCATTCATGAGGAGTGTGCAGATATTGGTCTGCCACCAGACAGGGTGGAGAGAAGTCTGCCCTAGTGGTTGCTTCTTTGCTGCTCTCCCTAATCTGAGCTGGCTTCCCTGATGTTTCAGGTGGTAAAGTGTTGGTCCTTTAATGGACCGGAACCTGGTGGTCCGGAGTTGACGATGAGAGAGTGAAAGAAGGAAAGAGGCTTATGGTCCCTGGGTTATGCAGCCAGCTACCACGCTCCAGGGAATCAGCCACAAATAGAGAGAGAGAGAAAGAAAGAAAGACACAGGGACAAAGCTCTGGAGGAGCAAAGGTGTTTTAATCAACATGGTGTGGGCATATATACTGTTTTACAAGGTAGTTATTCTCAGCAAAGATAAAGATTAAAATTCCAGACTTACAAAACACAAGGCATCCCTATTAAAGAGAGAGGAGGGTACTTATCACCATAACGAGAAACTAACAAAGGAAATGCCTGGATTCCTCAGCCCCAGGGAAAAGCGTGCCTCTCCTCTTAATTCCTGAATATTCAGGAATTAATAAGGGCCAGAGGATTCCAGACAGTAAAGAATCCACCTGCCAATGCATGAGACCAGGGTTTGGTCCATGGGTTTGATCCATCGGGAAGATCCCCTGGAGGAGGAAATGAATTCACTCCAGTATTCTTGCCTGGAGAATTCCATGGACAGAGGAACCTGGCAGGCTCATGGGGTTGCAAAGAGTCGGACATGACTGAGCGATTAACACTAGTCTGAGCTAAGAGAACACCCCAGCCCCACATACTCCACAGCACAGCTTGGCAATGAACCTAGTACCCCAAGACCTGGGGAAGACTTGATCTAAAGATGCAGAGGCAATCCAGGGGCCTGGGGTGGGTCTAGGTGGGGCAGCAGTGGCCATTGTTGGCACTCACTCAAATGGTGCCACTGAAGCCCAACCAGATTTCTGATAGCACGGTCACTTAAACCAGCGTGACCCCTGGTCACGACCTGGCGAATGCTCTGGCCCCACTCACTCCATACCACAACATTGCATTAGATACGGGATGGCCACAACAGGGGATAAGACATGACTCTGGGCTGCTTCTGAGCAGAGCCACAGATGCCTACACAGACAGCGCACACAAGCCTGTCTTACTTCACCAGTCCCCTCCTTTGAGGCAAAGGCTCCAGTATGGGGAGAGGTAAAGATATACACACTTCGGGCCTTCCCTCATAGCTCAGATGGTAAAGAATCCATCTGCAATGCAGGAGACCCCAGTTTGATTCCTGGGTTGGGAAGATCCTCTGGAGAAGGGCTAGGCTACCTACTCTAGTATTCTTGGGCTTCCCTTGTGGCTCAACTGGTAAAGAATCCGCCTGCAACATGGGGGACCTGGGTTTGATCCCTGGGTTGGGAAGATGCCAACCCAGGAGAAGGGAAAGGCTACCTACTCCAGTATTCTTGGGCTTCCCTTGTGGCTAGCTGGTAAAGAATCTGCCTCCAATGCGGGAGACCTGGGTTCAGTCCCTGAGTTGGGAAGATCCCCTGGAGAAGGGAAAGGCTACCCACTCCAGTATTCTGGCCCAGAGAATTCCATGGACTGTATAGTCCATGGGGTCACAAAGAGTTGGATGTGACTGAGTGACTTTCACTTCACTTCAATTAAAAGACGTCAAAGATATACACTTAAAGGGAACAAAGTCAGACTGAGTCCAACCCCCAGGGCTTTGGCTCGAGCAACACAGAGCAGACCACTGACAGAGTGGTGACAGCCACTGTGCAGAGCGAAAGTCCCACTTCACACCCTGCACAGGCTCCAGCTACTTCAGCACCCCTGATAAGGTGATGGTGGCAGGCCCACCCTGAGAAAAGACATCGCTGCTGGCACATCAAATCCAGCACTCACATCAAGGACACTGGGCACACAGTCTATATCGGATACTCCCACATGCAAACACCTATGCAAGACCACAAGGTAACTGTTTCACCTAAATTTATAGACACAGAGAAATGTAAGTAAAATGAAAAGACAGGAACCACTCTAAATTGAAAGAACAGGAGACAATCTCTGAGAAAATAATGAAAGATATATGTAATCCATGCATTCAAAACATTGGTAATAAAAATTCTCTATTTTTTATCTACAAGAAAACACCTGTAATTCATTTATGCTAGTTGGGTTTCCCTTATTATAAAATAAACAAAACAAAACAAAACCCTGCTGGTTTAAGTACCCTTGTAATGCAAGTTTGTGTGCCTGACAATGAGGCCAAACAAACTGTTGTTTGCAGCAGAGAAAGGTTTATTGCAAAGCCATTCAAGGAGACAGGAAGCTTATGCCTTAAAAGCCCTGAGCTCCCCAAGGGTTTCCGTAAAGCACTTTTAAAAACCAGATGGGAGGGGGTGGTCTGCGATCAGCTTGTCACAATTCCCTGATTGGCTGACGGTGAGGGTGGTGTCACAGGGGATAAAAAAAATTGGTCCTTAGGCTCCAACTGACTCATGGTCATATCTTCCATTTGCTGGAGAGGGGAGGTTTTTTACATCTGCAAAATAATTCAGGAAATGTGCATCAAACTGTATTGTCTAGGTACTTCAGAGAGGAGCTTTGGGGGAAGATTTGGGGGAAGGCCTGTCCCTGGAAGCTCCCGTGGCTCCTGCTCGGTTACACCCTGAAAGGGATAAAGAAACAAAAGATTAAGGTGTTTTCCTGAATGGTTTTGTTTTTAGTTGAAGACAGCAAACCCATGAGGAAAATAAGATTGAATAAATGCTGTGTTATTCTAATCATAGGAGAAATACAGTTTTAAAGCGATTAATCACAGTGAGCTAGAAGAGTTAGGAAAAAACTTAGTGAAAGAGGTGAAAAATAAGGATGGTAGGTATGATGGGGTCAGATAATTGATTAGTCTGGATTCTCTGGAACAATCCCAACTTTAAATATTTTGTACTATTGACTCTGTGGGAAGCACTAGAGTTCAAAAATTTAAGTGACTACTACAGTAGTTAAGAATACAAATTATTCCAAAGACTGAAGACAAGGATATCCAATTTGAGCAAAAACCACCTTACAGTTTTTAATCTATTCATTTTAGTGAGTATGTGATATGTACCGCAGTGGTAGCAGGGAAAAACCAGTTCTGACTCCACTCTGTAACTATTTGACTTGCTTTTAGTTGCTTTTGTTATTATAATCATACATAACGGCCTGCCTCAGAGAATCCTGCCCCTCTGCCTGTTAAAGTGTCTTTGTTCAGAACCCTGTCCAGCTGTAGATGGCAGGAAGGAAGAAATTAACACATCCCTGTTTGAGGCTTCTCTTTCTAGGAGATAGTTGCAAGATTAATGGCCTTTCTCCTTTGTTTCTTCACCTCCCCCAATCTTGAGTCATTTGACATACAGGAGACATTCCTGTTAAGAGTGTTTGAATCACTACAGCAGTATCTGTTGAACACCTATTGTGTGTCAGGAACACACAGTAAGCCCACTTCACATGGAGACTCATTTAACTACCCTAACAAGCCTCTGAGGTCTTCCCTGGTAGCTCACCAGGTAAAGAACTCACCTGGCAATGCAGGAGACACCGGTTCCATCCCTGGGTCGGGAGAAGGAAATGCAACCCACTCCAGTATTCTGGCCTGGGAAATCCCATGGACTGAGGAGCTTGGCGAGCTACCGTCCAAGGCATCGCAGAGTCGGACACGACTTAGGAACTATAACAAAAACCCTATAAAGTTACCACCTAACATTTCAGTTCTGTCTTGGAAGGGCACCTCATCTACCACAGGTCCCTATGACAAAAGCTGCAAAACATTTTGATGCATTAAAATGCTACCGGGCCCCCCAAGTTCCCCCAAACGTTCAAACAGGAGGTGACTCTGCTACAGAAGGAAGCCAGGCTAGGACTGCGGGCGCCATTGGCGGACCCATCTCCCAGGCGACCAGAAGCTAACGGCCGCTACGTAGCCGCAGCCCCGCCCCTCCCTCGCGGCGCCCTGGGCCGCCCCCCCGCCCCCAGCTCTCTTTCTGCGCAGGCGCAGAGCGCTGGCCCCGCCTCCTGGCGCCGCGATCGCAGCCATTTCGCAGCCGTTTTCTTGCAAGTTGCGGTTCGCTCGCCCGGTTTCCGTCGCTAAAGGCCGGTGCTACGGTCGGTCCTAAGAGGGCTGTGCTCTCGGGCACCAGGAAAGCGGACGAGGGTAAGGGGAAGACGGCCTTATGGTTCTCGTTGGGCCGGCGTGAGCCCCGCGGCTCTGCAGCCGGGCTTTGTTCTCTGGCGCGGGCGGTGGCGGGTTAGGGTGGGGGTGGGGAGCCGCCCCGCCGGGTTCCCGGATTGCTGCCCGCCGCGCTGGGCTTGCGCTGCAGGTGGGGTCGCGGGGGGCGGGGGCCGCGTTGTGGCCCTGGTTGTTCTCGCAGCCATTCTCGGCCTGGTCTGCGGAACAGCCAGGCCGCACTTCCTCCTTCGGCCTAGCGCCGCGGTGCGGCTCTCGCCGCAGAGGAAAAGGCGGGGGTGGGTGTGGGGGGGGGGGGGCGGCGTTGAGTCGTCCTGTGGGGTTGAGCCCGCCGAGGCGCCACGCTCGCCTTAGGGCCCTTCGGTCGTTCAAGCCGCACAGAACGGGATGTTGTCTCGGGACACTGTCCTGCGGCCGCTGTAGACAGAGTAAAGGGGTGAGGCAGCGTCCCGGCCCTTCATTTCCAGAGGTTGTGGTGGGGGTGGGGAGGCAGTCGGAAAACCGGCGTCTGCAGGTTTCCGTAAAGAGATCGCGAGAATTAGGGTCAAGGGAGAGAGCCGCTTGAGATCGGGTGGCGAGGGCAGGCGTCCGGGAGGAGGTAGACCTTTGAACTGTCGGGCCATGGGGCGGAGGATGCGTCAGCGACGGAGGAGGGGGCAGAACCGCAGAGGCCGAAGGGAGTAGTTTTAACGGGCAGGCGTTGGAAACTGAAAGAAGGCCATGTGACTGGAGTGTGGTGAGAATTTTAAGAGAAGCAAGGATTCGGGGGTAGCTAGAGTGGAGAAAGTGGGAATCTTTGAGGACGTCATTCCCGGACTCCGGGTGGGCAGAGTGGTAGCAGGGAGATGGGACAACTGCCTTGGAAGTAGAAGTGGGCAGTAGATGAGCAGTGAGTGGATCCGGACTGCCTGGCTGGAAATTCTGGGTCCCCCAGGTAGGAGCTCTGTCTCTTGGGGCAGGTTATTCTTGACTTAGTGTACTCAGCTGTAAAAAGGGAATAATAATAATGCTTTTCTGCAGTGTTAAGGTTAAGTAAAATAGTTCACATAGGTGCTCCTTTAAGGATACCGACTGGCACATAACGGGAGATAGCTGTAGAGGATCTTCAGGGGCTGGGTAGATCCCAGTTACCATGAGTAACTTGGTGGATGGTGGTGCCATTTGGGGAGATGGGAAAACTGGGTTTAGGGGGAAGAACAGATTTGGGGAAGAAATTTAAAGTTTTGTTTTGACTGAGTATGCCAAGGTAGCATCCAAATGGGTCTGTTAGATGAACTTGGTTTTGGAGGTTAAAAAGACTATAAAGTTTTATTTGGTTATCATTAGGGTATAGTTGATGTTTAATATTATGGAGCTAGATGAGACTACCGAGGGAAGAAGGAATTTGATAGTGCAGTCCTTCATATTTCATGTTACTCGTTCACCTTGAGGGCTTGTTTCTTTCTTTCTTTCTTTTTTTGAGGGCTTGTTTTTTTAGTTAATTATTCATGATTGGGATATGTAGATAGATATCCTTATTTTTCCACAGCTTTTCATTAACAGGGTGTCTCCAGGGTTAACTTGGTTGGCAGACAAAGGTCTGCATCATCAAGGCTTGGTTTTTTCCGATGGTCAGTTGCAGACGTGAGAGTTGGATCCTAAAGAAGGGTGTGGGTGTTTGTGGTGTGTGAGTGTGTGTTAGTCACGTCCAACTCTGTGTACCAATCGACTGTAGCCCACCAGCCTCCTCTGTGCATGGAATTCTCCAGGCAAGAATACTAGAGAGGGTTGCCATATCCTTCTTCAGGGGATCATGCCCACCCAGGGCTTGAACCCTGGTCTCCTGCATTACAGGCAGCTTCTTTACTGTCAGAGCCCCAAGGAATTGATGCTTTCAGATTGTGGTGCTGGAGAAGACTCTTGAGAGTCCCTAGGAGTGCAAGGAGATCAAACTGCATCCTAAAGGAAATCAAGTATAAATATTTATTGGAAGGGCTGAAGTTGAAGCTCCAGTACTTTGGCCATCTGATGCTAAGAGCTGACTCATTGGAAAAGACCCTGATGCTGGAAAAGATTAAAGGCAAAAGGAGAAGGGGGTTGCAGAGGATGAGATGGTTGGATGGCATCACTGACTCAATGGATTTGAGTTTGAGCAAATTCAAGGAGATAGTGGAGGACTGTCTGCCTGGTGTGCTGCAGTCTGTGGGGTCAAAAAGAGTCTGACATGACTTAGCAACTGAACAACAGGGTGACTGTGACTACAAATTAAACTTTATACTAGGTCCAGTTTGATGACACAAGACTTAGGTGCTAACAAAATATACTGAACATTATCGGAAGACAGACTTAATGCTTGAAATGGGATTTCTTCTCACATCACAGCAAACATTGAATTTATAGTATATTTTCTCTGATTCTAAATTTAGTCTCAGATACTTAGCTAGTAATTTAAATTCAGATTTTAGACTTAAGCTAAATATCTTGCTATCTTATGGGGGAGTAGAGGGAGAATGCTAACAAGTGCAATATGTTGTACTTCAAGAAGATGTAATATTGTCAAATTTTAATGAATATCAAGGCCTAAAGATTTGGTATAAAATATTTAGGTTCATTAATTAGTTTAAGTACTGATTAATTTATGTATTTGGACTTACTAACAATATATTGCCTACAGCTTTGAGGACAGTCTGCTAGGAGACAATGCAAATGAGGGTAAACTATTGAATTTATATATGAAATAATTGATGACCATTTCTTAATGTAGTAGTTTGGGTTTGAACTTAGGCTTCCACAGTGGGTAACTTGGAAGTTACTCTCTATGCCAAAGTTCCTTCCCCTGTAAAATGATGATATAGTAGGATCTATCATGTATATCTCCCATTGTTGTGAGGATTAGATAAAACACATAAAGTGCCCCTTGTAAAAAGGAGATTACATAAAATGTCTTTTAAGAAGAGGTAAAAATCACATGTAGTTACCTAAAGATAACCATTTGTGGGGGATAGTTCTTTTCCAGTCTTGATTTATTTATGCATACTTTTGTGTAGTACAAATTATACTTGGTATTCTGCTTTTTTTTTCTTTTAACAAAATGTGATAGACTTTCCAATTTCATCATTAAAATTTCTTAATAGTCTATGTTAATAGCAGCATGATAGAATATCCTGTGATTAACATAGATTTTCAGTAAATTTCAGCCATTGGGTATTTCCAGATTGGTAATTTCCACCGTTTACTCTTATAAATAATGCTGTTTCTAACTAACTTGTTTCTTAGGTCTGAAGAAGACACTTGAATCATGGGTGATGTTAAAAATTTTCTGTATGCCTGGTGTGGCAAAAGGAAGATGACCCCAGCATATGAAATCAGAGCAGTGGGGAACAAAAACAGACAGAAATTCATGTGCGAGGTATTAAAAAAAATACAGTTTGCATTTATGTGACTTTTAAGCTTATTTTATTATTAAAAGAATAATGTTTTCTGTTTGGAAATGTTAATGTGTTGTACATTGGGATAGGTCCTTTATTGTGACTTGCCTGCTATTTCTGTCTCATTCTAAATGATTTTCAAGTGCTATGAAATCAATCATTTTAAAAAAACTTTGGCCGCACCACACAGCTTGGGGGAATCTCAATTCCCTGAGCAGGGGTGGAACCGATGCTGCCTGCCGTGATAGCAGTCCTAACCAGGATAAGAGTCCTGACCAGGGGACAGCCAGGGAGCTCCCTGGGCATTACTTTTAAAACAACCTGGTAGGTAAATTATTCTGATTAGAACAATGTGTTTTTCACACTTCATGCACTACCAGTAGTGCAGATTAGAAAAATTGGACTGTCTGTAGTTAGTTATTAATTCCAGTAGAAAGTAGGTGCATTCTCATCAGAGTGCTTTAAAATAACTACAGGTAGTTTATTCTTTGGTCTTGTAAAATCAGATTTTAATGTGGAACTTAATGTTGCATTAGAAGAGATTATCTGAGCCACATAAGTTAACATTCTTGTTTTTGGATTAGTTTATCACTGGACAGTATGAATGAGCATTTTTTTTATAAGACAGCCTGTGAATTCTCTTAGATGTGTTATTTTCACTATGTTTACAAAGTATATCTCCAGTAATTAACTGTAATCCCTTAATGGTGTAGTGAAGTATGAAGTTTTTAAATCCCCAAATTACCCAGGTCACTCTCTCAATATATTTTTTTCTTGAAGGTTCGAGTGGAAGGATATAATTACACTGGCATGGGTAATTCCACCAATAAAAAAGATGCACAGAGCAATGCTGCCAGAGACTTTGTTAACTATTTGGTTCGAATAAATGAACTAAAGAGTGAAGAAGTCCCAGCTATTGGGGTAAGTATGGCCAAGCACTTGAGACATAAGGTCATGCTAATCCAGTATGTATGGAGGCGCAGCATGATAGTTTCTCAGTGTTGTTTTCAAATAGTATGTTAATGTGTTCCTTCGTGAACCTTGGGAGTGATTTGTTTTCTCAGAAAACTGGAATAATTTCCTAAAGATTTGGATTTCATTTCCGTTACATACCTGACTTGGGGATTCCCTTTAGTCTGTATGTCTTATGGTTTTACATATTGTGTTCATTCAAAACAGATTTTTCAGAGCCTGTTGTTTTCTGTGTACTTCAAAAATAACATTTTAAACAATATAAAAATCACTAACGTTTTAAGATATATTTGCTCCCATTGACATTTTATTAGCAGAGTTAAAATAGTATTTAGTACAGTAGAATACCATTCTTGTGTTTTTGATAATGTAATTATTTTTAATTGTGTGCAGCAAAAGTTTTGAAAAAATAAACTTTTAAGCAGATGCCTTAGGTGTTACATGAAAGATCCAGTTTTTATAAAACCTTTAGGAATCATATATTAATTTCAGCACCTTTCAATGGGATTCTGTATTCTGACTTGCTTATAAAAGTAAAAATACATGTTTTTACCTTTCCATTGCATTTGCCCAGGAATTGAGTTTATTCTCTAGTATGGTGTGCCACTGTATAATTACAAGATTTTTAATTAGATTGGCTGAACCATCTGTAAACTGAAGAGATTGGACAAGACGACCTTGATTCTTTTTCAAATATTTGACCCATTGGCCTCTGTTCCCTGTGTTATGACCTATTCTAGTTGTGTGTGTGTGTGTGTTTTTTAAGCCTCTTCCTAGGTCTGTTGGTGGCAAACTCTTTCGTTTCTTTTATGTAAAAATGTTTTTATTTTACGTAGAATAGAAGAAAACGCAATTCTGAGGTGCCGGTTTTCTTTCAGCACTTCAAAGATCATATTGCACTGTTGTCTTCCATTGTTGTCTGATGAGAAGTGGGCAAGTAATCAAATCATTTCCGCCTATATGTGTTTTTTTTTTGGTTGCTTTTTTCCTTTGGTTTCCAGTACCTTGGCTATGATGTAACTAGACATGGTTTTCTTTGTATTCATCCTGCTTAGAGTTTGCCAAAATTCTTGAATCTGTAAATTTATGTCTTTTATCAAATATGGGAAACTTTTGGCTATTGTTGGTTTTTTTTTTTTTTTTTTCTGAAACATTTCTTAATTTTTTCTTCTTTTTCTGGGACTTTCATGTTAACATATGAGAAACCTTTTGAAACTATTTTGGAGGTCCTGGACAGTCTTTTTCTCCTCCTTTCTTTAATTTTCAGATTAGATGATTTCATATATATGTTCAGTATATGTTGAAGATAATCAGTATCTTCAAGTTCGCTGATTGCTTTCACTGTTGGTTCCATTTTGCTCTTAAGTCTGTCAGTTTTTTTCCAGATACTATTTTTTTTCCCCTAAATTTATTGCTTTTTATCTTTTAAACAGGTTTTGTTTTTCTGGTGGCATTTCTTTTCATTCATTGTAAGCATACATTCATAACATGACTGAACTTCTTTCATGTCATTTAGCATAGCTACAATAGCTGCATTAAAATTCTTAACTGCTAATTTGAACATTGGGGCCATCTCAGGGTTGGACTCTTGATTGTGCTTTTGAGATTTTTCCTCTTTGTATGTCAAATGATTTTGCATTGTATCCTGGGCATTGTGACTGTTATATTTTGGAGACTAAATGATGTTAGTCCTCCAAAGAGTATTTATTTTGTCATTGTGTTGTCAAGCAGTCAATTTAGATGGACTCAAGTGCCAGCACTGTCTTTTGAGTGATAGTTCCAATCTCACTTAAGTTTTCTGATCCTGTGCTAGGAGGCTTGAAATCTCTCCGTATATATAAAGGTTAGCCAGAGATTTGGGGAAAGTTTGTACACAGAGTTTGGGATTCCTGTTTGTTTCCTTTCCAAGATTTCTCACTTTCCAGCAGCTTTGGTTTCGCCAAATTCTTATCCTTTGATACTTCTGACCAGAAAGACTGGATTTTCTATTGAGTCTTAGCTGTCTCAGATGGTCTTCCCTAGTAATAAAAGGCATAATAACTGGAATTATACTTTCTATTTTTTGCTTGCTCATTTCAAGTTCCTTCTAGACTTTGCCAGATTTTGTTCACATTTTAGTGCCTGTGTATAGCTGAGGGGAGTTTTAGGGTTTTTGTTTTTCTGGAGTTCATGTTACCTGCAGGAGTCAGTGTAGTAGGAGCTACGGGGCCCTACCAGAAATAATGTCCTATTTTCAATTTTTTGTTGTTAGCATTGTAACACATTCAGATCTTTTCCATTAAGGCTCCAACTATGCATTTTCTACTTTCTCCCTCACTTCCACACTGGCCTTCTTGCAATTCCTCAAATTAGGCTAGCACCTTTTCCATCTCAAGGTGTACTTGAGATGTGTACAAGGTGTACTTTTGTACTTTACTATCCTTTCTGCCTAGAGTACTCTTTCCCAGCCATTGAAAGTTGGAAATCTCTTGTTAATTACAAATTGAAAATTATAAATCTGCTGTTAGCCTGGTGTTCTATCTCCTTTCACTATTTGATTTTTCTCCATAACACTTAACTAACTTCTAGTCTAGTGTTTCTTAACTGGGAGTGATCTTGTCCGCCAGGAATGTTTGGCAGTATGTGGAGACATTTTCATTACAACTGGAAGGGGATGGTGGCCTTATTGACATCTCATGGGTAGAGGCCAGGGTTGCTGCTAGACATCATACAATATACAGGAGAAAGCCTCCTGAAACAAAGAATCATCCAACCCAAAATGTCATTTATACTGAAATTGAGGACCCCTCTTTTAACCTATTTTTTGCCCCTAGATCCTCGTACTATAGTTCATGAGAGCAGAGGATTGGGGGGGTGGGGGGGTGGTTCCTGTGTTTTAATTGTTGCTGTCTCCCTAGCATCTAGAATAGTTCTGGTCCATATAGTAGGCACTTAATATTTTTTGGTTAGATGAATGAGGGATGAACTTGGAAAAATATTACATCACAAGCCAATCTTTCCCATACCATCTATATTTTACCTCCCCATCCTCACCAAACCCTGTGTCACTTCACTTGCCCTATCATGCAACAGAATGTACTTGCCAAAAAATGACTTATTTCTAAATGCCAAGGATACTTAAACTTTTCTTTTATTGTGGAAAATGTCAGATGTGTCTCAAAGTAAGACTAGGAATAATATCACAAACCTGTGTGTTGCAGCACTTTTCACCATGACCAGTCATGATTCATCTCTTAATTTCTATCTACCTTCTTCCATTTGGATTATTTTTTGGCAAATAATTAAAAAACCAAACATCCTGTCATTCATCTGTTACTATTTCAGTTTGTATTTCTAAAAGGTAATCCTTTTAAAAAAACATAGCAATTCCATTATCAAACCTAAAAAAAATTGTTTCTTAACGTCCCCAAACACCCAGTCAGTACTCAAATTTTCCTGATTGTTTCATGAGTCCATTTTTAGTAGTTTATTTAAGTTATGTTCTAAATGTTGTCTGTGTGCTACAGTTGATTGATGTCTGGTGCCCTCTCTCCCTTCCCCCTTTCTCTCTCAATTTTTCTTTGGAATTTGTTAAAGAAAGCATCTTGTTTATTTTTTAGTTTCTCACACTTGAGATCTTGCAGATACAGCCCCCTGGTATCATAAAGGATTTCTGTGTTCCTCTGTTTCCCGTAATGGTGGTTAGAGACTTGATCAGATTCCAATTTGATTGGAGTAGAGGGGCAGGCACAGGAAAGATGAAGTCTGTACTCCCATCAGGAGGAGGCGTGTGATGGGACATTAGCAGCCATTGGATATCATTGTGGATTTAATTCTTCAGTAATTTTCTTTGATTTTTTAGTTCAGATACTTTTATAACAAGAAACCACCTTTAAAAAAAACAGAACTTCTCTTTATCAATAATTTAGTTATTCTGAGGTATAATTTATGCAGAAAATGTTAAGATAAATGATTCTTTCCCTTTAACAGTTAAGTTCGTCCCTAGTATCTTCTGCTGCTATCTTCTTCTTCTTCTTCTTCACTTCAGTCATGTCTGACTCTGTGATCCCATAGACAGCAGCCCACCAGGCTCCCCCGTCCCTGGGATTCTCCAGGCAAGAACACTGGAGTGGGTTGCCATTTCCTTCTCCAATGTGTGAAAGTGAAGTTGCTCAGTCATGTCCGACTCTTAGTGACCCCATGGACCACAGCCTACCGGGCTCCTCCATCCATGGGATTTTCCAGTCAAGAGTACTGGAATGGGGTGCCATTGCCCTCTCCTCAATTAGGTATTATTTCCAGAATTGTTATGAACTCATTGATTCAAATATGTAACATGTTAATGCATTCATTAATCTTTTTGTTGCTGTTTAAGTTGTCCCATTTTTAGCTTGTAGGATCTTCTTCAGATTGATTTTTCAGTGTGTTTAACCTTACCCTTAGTCTGATCACTTTCTTGCTTTGTGGTGTATCATATGTTTGACTCAACTTGAATTTTACTATTACAGATGTGGAATCAGCCATTTGTTAAGATCCCTGGTTCTTTTTCCTGGGGGATGGTGTTTAGAGACCACAAACTGAGTGCCAAGAGTCATTGCTACTAAATTGGTCATTGTTTTAGCCTTTCCAGTATACAAAGCTTGGGAAAATTTTTCCCAAGACAGGGTATATTTTGAGTTCAACCTGATGCTTCCAGTGTAAATTCAGAATGGCAGAGCTTTTGCTCACCCTTTGTGTGCATCTGTTTGTCTGTTATCCCCTCAAACCAAAACTTTCCTTGTAGTGCCCTAACATAATTACTCTCTTGCTTTATTCACCAATACATGTACAACAGTCTCATGCTGTAAATTCCAGTACTATTATCAATAATGCAATTACTGAAAAATTTAAGTTTTTGCAGTTCTTTTCATATTTAGGGTATATACCACTTGGTGGTGTTTAATCACTAAGTCATATCTGACTCTCTGCAACCCCATGGAGTGGGTTGCTATTTCCTTCTCCAGGGGATCTTAACAACTCAGGGATCAGACCACACCTCCTGCCTGGCAGGTGGATTCTATACTGCTGAGCCACCTGGGAAGAAGCCCCCATATCCTACTGCAGACTTAAAATGACTGCACTTTCACGTTAAATAATTCCTCTTTGTGATCATACTGTCATCTCTATCCTCTGGTTTGTTTTCATTTTGCTTTAACTTTTAGGGATTATCTTTGTAAAACTGGACAATTACATTAAATAGTTACATAATTTTGTTAAATTAATGAAACAAGTGTATTTAGAAAAGTCTGACTTCCGTCCCTGTCTCCTCCATCTGTTTTCCTGTTGGGTTTTTGTTTTTTAGTTATTAGTCAGCCTTCTTTTTTCTAACTGTAAGCCAAAAAATGATGTATATTAATATTCCTTACCCCAGTTCTTTATTTTACTAACAGTATCTTGTGTACACTTTTCTTTTTCTTTACTTACCTGCTTTTCACTTCAATAGTACCATAGTTTATTCAGCTAACCTCTACTGATGGATTTTTGTGCTTTTTACTGTTACTTAGAATGCTAAAATGAATAGTCTATGTATTATGCTTGTGTATGCATATAAATTTTTGTATTTTTGCTAATCTGTCTTGGGCAGAGATTTCATTGAAATTGAATTGCTGGATCAAAGGATATTGCATATGTGCTTTTGCAGGCTGTTACATTTTCTTTCTCTGTAGGATAAGAGTTGAATTATTTTGCATTTCCACCATTTCAGTCATTTCCAGTGGTTCTCAATAGGGGCAGTTTTGGCATGTTCCCCCAGCCCCCATTGCATTTTTGACTAAGAACAGGGGGAGGGTTGCTACTGGCATCTTGTTGGTAGTCCAGAGATATTGCTAGACATCCTGTGATCAAAGCATCATTCCCACTTTGGCCCTTACTGGAGCTGTTAGTAATCGCCCTCCACTCTTCCCCAGTAGTATATTGGACACCTTCCATCCTGGGGGGCTCATCCTTCAGGGTCATATCTTTTTGCCTTTTCATACTGTTCATGGGATTCTCCAGACAAGAATACTGGAGTGGGTTGCCATTTCCTCCTCCAGTGGACCACATTTTGTCAGAACTCTTCACTATGACCTGTCCATCTTGGATGGCCTTGCACAGCATGGCTTTATTGGGTTATGCAAAAAGGTAAATGATCTATATAGCATAAAGTGATCCCAGTTTTTGTGTGAAAATTATATTCATCTACATAATTATGTAATCTCCAGAGAGAAAATTGCGGATATTTTTACTACCCTTACCTTTTCTGCCTGAAATGAGAACATAATAGTTTTATAATACTGAAAGCAACAATATTAATATTATGAGGAAAAGAGGGGGCTTCCTCTAAGTTTTAAAGAAGGTCTCTGAAGGCAAATTTACTGACGTTCCCTTGACTTTTCCTCTTGCAGGTAGCACCCCCTCCACCCTCAGCTACTGATTCATCTGATACCACAGCAGATGATGGAGGTTTAACAGCAACCCTGGGAGGA
This sequence comes from Odocoileus virginianus, assembly GCF_023699985.2. NCBI lineage: Eukaryota > Metazoa > Chordata > Mammalia > Artiodactyla > Cervidae > Odocoileus > Odocoileus virginianus. Next base: position 16,178,987 of record NC_069684.1, on the reverse strand, counting down.
CCTCTTCCTCCACATCTGGCTCTCCAGGCAGGTAAGGACGTGAATGTGTGCACATGACTGAGAATAAGATACACTGTCTTGCACAGTCATCATCTTTTTCTCACTTGGACAGATAGAAATAACCATTCTGAACTCCCTAATGTGGAGAGAACCCAAAATCTTCATAAGCTTGCAGCTACCACCGGGTTATTTAATCTCTTATAAAGTGGTACAGCTCAATTCCTTTCTGTCATTAGATTTTGATTTCTGGATAGATTTTGCACAGGCTAGAATATTTGGTTAAAGAGGTTTTATTTACTGCCCTTTCTTGTTTTCACTTGATTCCTGCCAAATATTTTAGGTTTGTTTGTTTGCCATATGGGTCCTAGTCACTGCTGAATTCTGTATATATCAAAACTACCATTAGTGTGTCGACTGTGGGGTCAATTACCTGAAATATTTGTCAAGTTACCTATGTCTCAGATCCAATGTTTATGAAACAAGGATAACAATGTTTACTTAAAAATTATTTGAGTAAACTTTTTAAAAGTATCAATAAACAGTTTTAGGCAATATTAACTACAATTTTTACTCTGGTTTCTCATTAAAATTCATCACTTTTTAACACCTTTTTAACTTCTCCTAATTTCCATCTCTAGCACTAGCATGTAGCTTTCTTACAGGGTCATATCTAGCGAAGAAACAGTTACCATTTAATCAGTTATTACATATGTAACAACTTAAAACAGCTACATGATAATGTATGCCAGGTTATCAGTCACTTTGATCATTACTAGCAGCACCCCACTGCATACCATCTTTGCAGTTAGTAATTTAGACCTGTATTCAGTGAGGTAACACTGTAAGTAAGTGAGAAATTTCAGGTCCATTTCTAATAATAGAGCTCTGAAATCTAAATTAGGAGTAGTTTTTAAAAATATTCAGGTTATTTGTACAATTTGATTCATTGAAAGAACATCATTTTCTTTCCATAATAGAAAATAATTCTGGAGGTGGGGGTTCTGGCTATGTGCCCACCTGGGATCGAGGTGCCAACTTGAAGGATTATTACTCAAGAAAAGAAGAACAGGAAGTCCAAGCGGTAAGGCTGTAAGCCTGTGTTACATCTGCTAGAATGTGATTTAGGACTTGGTTCATGGCATGGTTTAAAATATTTGCAACTTTATAATTTAGTGATTGTTTTAATTATTTGAGACTGATAGTTCACGCAAAACACCGTCAACCTAAGCTACCTGTTAATTCTGTTCAGTAGATTGCCTATGAAATAAAACTTGTTTTTCCCTGGTATTAATAAAACGTCTTTTCATCTGCTTTGTAGGAAATTTAGTTGCCTCAGTAAACCTCATTTCTTGAGCACTCGCAGTAAAAGTGCTTTCATAAGGCAGCTTACTTTTCTAACTTGATAGATCGATACTTTATTTTTTTGGCTGTGTGCAGCATGCAGAATCTTAATTCCCTAACCAAGGATCAGACTCATGCCCTTTGTAGTGTGGAGTCTTAACCACTGGACCACCAGTGAAAATCCTTTCACTTTATTTGTTTAAAGTTTTCAGTTCAGTTCCGTTGCTCAGTCGTGTCCAGCTCTTTGTGACCCCATGAATTGCAGCACGCCAGGCCTCCCTGTCCATCACCAACTCCCGGAGTTTACTCAGACTCAGGCCCATCGAGTCGGTGATGCCATCCAGCTGTCTCATCCTCTGTTGTCCCCTTCTCCTCCTGCCCCCAGTCCCTCCAAGCATCAGGGTCTTTTCCAGTGAGTTACCTCTTCTCGTGAGGTGGCCAAAGTACTAGAGTTTCGGCTTGAGCATCAGTCCTTCCAGTGAACACCCAGGACTGAACTCCTTCAGGATGGACTGGTTGGTTCTCCTTGCAGTCCAAGGGACTCTCAAGAGTCTTCTCCAACACCACAGTTCAAAAGTATCAATTCTTCAGCTCTCAGCTTTCTTCACAGTCCAACTTTCACATCCATACATGACCACTGGAAAAACCATAGCCTTCACTAGATGGACCTTTGTTGGCAAAGTAATGTTTCTGCTTTTTAATATGCTATCTAGGTTGGTCATAACTTTCCTCCCAAGGAGTCTTTTACATGGCTGCAGTCACCATCCGCAGTGATTTTGGAGCCCCCAAAAATAAAGTCTGACACTGTTTCCACTGTCTCCCCATCTATTTCCCATGAGGTGATGGGACCAGATGCCATGATCTTAGTTTTCTGAATGTTAAGCTTTAAGCCAACTTTTTCACTCTCTTCTTTCACTTTTCATCAAGAGGCTTTTTAGTTCTTCTTCACTCTCTGCCATAAGGATGGTGTCATCTGCATATCTGAGGTTACTGATATTTGAAGTTTTAAAACCAGCCTAAAAAAATTGGTCAGAGGTTTCTTAGGAACAGTTTAAATGTATAGTACATTAACCAATAGCTTGTTTCTACGATAGGACCGTCACATGGAGTAAAAACTAGTTCTGGCTCAGTTTTAACTAGGATCAGAAGCTGTTAAAAAGACAACTTTTGCACTTTAAAGCATGGTACAAAGAAATTGTTGTTACAGAATCATGAAGCCAAATTTAATTATTATTGATTCAACAGACCCTTGAATCTGAAGAAGTGGATTTAAATGCTGGACTTCATGGAAACTGGACCTTGGAAAACGCTAAGGCTCGTCTGAACCAATATTTCCAAAAAGAAAAGATTCAAGGAGAATATAAGTACACCCAAGTGGGTCCTGATCACAACAGGTTTGCTTGGTTCACTCTTTTCCTTCTGTAGTAAGTTAGGGTTTTGTAGTTATTGTTCTTGTATGTGGCATCTGGTTCAGTTTGTGGATGAGTAGCTGATGGTGAAAAGATATGTTACATTGACCAAGAAAAATTGTCACTGATGTGTAATGTGCAGTTTGCTATGGTTTTCACTTAGGAGTGTGATTTTAAGAATAAAATCACAAAAGTATTCTGTGTAAGAATAAAATCTGCAAAAAATCTGCTGTTTGTGTTGCTAGACTTCTGGTTCTCGTATGAATCTGAGAGGCAAAAAATTGTAGCCTCAAGTAGTGGTTTGTCCATGTTCGACTTAAAAGTCAGCCAGAGATAGTGGGTTTATTGTTCTCTGCGGTATTAGAAGTAGTTATAATATTTATTTCTTTAACGTGTCAAGTTAGACACTTAAAAGTTTAGAGTCTTCAGAGAGAGATGGTGTTGCATCTAGAACCAAATTTCCCATCGGCTTTGAAAGTTGCCTGTGTTCGAGTTCTATTAGTGAAGTTTTAAGGGCCTGTTGCGAAGCCGAAGGAGAGCCTCCGTCTTTGTATGTGAGTTAAATTAGCACACGTTTGTTCTGTTAAATTTCATAAAACTGAACATACAGGGAGGAGGAGGTTCTCACAGTGACAGTATGTTTCTCAGCCTGCTTGCTGTTCTTCCTGAGAGCATTCCAGGGTGTAGTAATTATTACTCCCAGGAAGGCTCATATGGATAAGACTTCTGGGGGCACTAATATTTTATTGAAAGGGAGGGGATGTTTTCATGAAAATCTGGATGATTTAATTTGCTGTCCTTATATGAACTAAGTCAAAATGCATCAAAACTGTTTTCCTTAAAAATAAAGTGTTGCATCTAGCAACCCTAAAATAATTATTACTGAAATAAAACTTTGATATTGATCAAAATGATGTTCAGAGCATTGTTCCCCCTGCTTCCCAATGTTTTATTCAATCCTGAATTCTCAAATACTTAATTTTGACATCTGACTTTATTAAAACATCAGATTATAAAAGAAAGATTCGTTTGTTGATGATTTTTTAAATTTTGTTTTTCTACACTGATTGGGCTTGGTAGCACTTGATAACTTTAAGGGCAGTTAGATAATTTAAGTATGCCTGAAACTTACTGTAAATTTTTTTTTAATATCTTAATTGACTTCTGATTACAAAGAGTTAAAGAATTCAGGCTGTGACAAGGAAGGCAGAGGCAGTTGGGGGAGCTTGGACAGCATTGCTCTTTGTATGTCCTTTAAAGGCATAACAGACAGCAACACTAGAGGTCTGTGTTCATACACACATGTGCTGCTGCTTAGGCTGAACTAAGCAATCACATGGGAAACTATTGTAAACTGATTTCTGGTGTTGCTGTTCCCCCCTAGGTGGAGGAGAATGAGATTGAGTGCTGACTTTAAGCCTGGCTGAGAAACATACTGGCATCGGTGTCATTAATGAAAGGGTGGATGTTGTTTCCCTGAAAGCCAGTGGCCTTTGACCCCTGAAGCCGCTGTGCCTGAAGGTCAGTTCACGAGGTATAGGAAGGAATCTTAACTTTTTTTTTTTTGTAAGTCTCACCTGACCTTTTATTCACAGCACAAAGCCAAGGTTAGAATATACCTGAGCAATGGAAGGATCAGAAAGCATAGTTTTCAAAGGGCAATTTTCCCCTTTTTAAAACCCAAATTTATTCTCTAGTGTCTGCTAGCTGTTTTAGCTATAGTTTTCAAAAATATTTTGTTCTCCAAGACTTGACTTAAATAAGCTAATTTTTTTGTTATTAAGGGCTACTTCCAACTGCAGGCAGATACCAGACCTCTGTCTCCAGCCACTGACATGGGCTCAGTGTTCGTATACCCATGTGTATGTGTGCATACGAGCCTATTTTTAGCTGATCGTAACAGATTGAATTAGTGGGTGGCCCATGCAAAGGATCTTAACCACAACTGTAGTTTAAGGAGAGTGTTGGTCCTATTTTATTTCTTGGCCTCAAGCTAAGTGGAAAATTCCTTTTCACTAAATATTTTCTAGCTATTCAGACTGCAGCCTTTGAAATACAGTTTAAAGTAAGTAAATATGGAATCAAAACTCCTAACATTTTCTTTCCATGAACAGTTGGCTCATCAACTTTGATTACAGCTGTCTCATGCCGTGTTGTACATTATTTGACGTTTATATACTTCATTTGTTCTAGGAGTGAACAGAAATGTTTACAGTGGTTTTTTGCTTTGATTTGCCTAAGCAGTTGGAAAGCCTGATTTAAGAATCCTGGATTTAATAATTTCTAATGGTGAAATTTCTAACCTTGTTTGTATATGTTGTTACAGGAGCTTTATTGCAGAAATGACCATTTATATCAAGCAGATAGGCAGAAGTAAGTGTTGTTGCTTTCCTAATATTCTGAGTCTTGTATAGCGTAGTAGTATTCATTATAGTCCTGAGCCACATATATTATTAATTTGACAGAGTCCATGCTATAAAGTACCATTTAGGGTGTTTTAGAATATTAGTGATTAGCAGGCCCAGTTTCCCAATTTTATGTATGAAAAGAGATTGTGCTAGTATTGTATTTCAAAGGGTAAGAGGTGGTAGGCTGTTGATGAATCTGCCAGTGTCAAAAAATTAATCTTTCCATTGATACAGAAAAGATAAAAGCTCCTTCAGGTAAAACTTACTCAGTGACATTTAGAAAGGAGTTAGTCAGATGATAGGATTGGAGGTCTAAAGGTGAATGTGAACATTTAAGAGTCATAGAGTCAAGAAAGAAAGGTGAGAAAGTTACCCTTGAGGCATTTAAGGAACAGACTGGACTTATTCATAAAGGAAGTAAAAAGACAAGCATATACATGAATTCTCTATTCTTAGTAAGTTTAAAAGCAGGCAGTATGTCATGTTTGAAAGTAAAGAATAGCTCTGTGTACCTTATTTTCTCACTAACAAGTTTTATGATTTCAACTAAATCATTCCTATGTTGCTGGGACTCAGTTTACCTCACTACAAGTTGAGGGAAGTGGGTAAAGATTCTTTCCAGCTTGAGAATTACACGGCTACCCCTCATGACTTAAGTGTATCAAAGACTTACAATAAAATCAAGTCTTTGAAAGAAGCCCTAGGAGATGATGATTAATTTTTTTAATCCTAGACTTTTAAGAATAAATTACTTTGAGTGGATAGGAGTTTTAAGCTTTTTGGAACATAGCGACAGTCATTTGTTTACATTGCTGCTAAGTCGCTTCAGTCGTGTCTGACTCCGTGACCCCATAGACGGCAGCCCACCAGGCTCCCCCATCCCTGAGATTCTCCAGGCAAGAACAGTGCAGTTGGTTGCCATTTCCTTCCCCATTAGGGAATAGCAAACTTCTGTAGAAGTCCAGATAAATATTTTAAGCTTGGTGGGTCACATATGTGACACATTATTATTTCTGTCTTATATTTATGAACTCTTTACATGAGAACATGTCTGTTCCTGGGCCCATAGTCAAACTCTAGTTGAAGTGTTCTTAGTGAATGGTTTCACTCTTGAGAGAGAGACTTGAGTAACTGTGACAGAGACTATGTGGCCTTAAAGCCTGAAATATTTTTTGACCCTTAATAGAAGAAGATTGCTTGACTCCTGGTCTAGGCACTTTGGACCCATTTTCATTCCTTTGATTTGCTTTTGATCCTTTATTTTTCAGAAGTTATATGATGTTGATAATGACAGCTTCATTGAAATAATTTTATTTGCTTTTTAATGTAAAGATTTGTATGTGGTATGTGTCTTAGTGTGTGCCTATAACCAGGATGGTCAGTTATTTAGTTGATAAGCTGTTAATGATACTGGTTTGAGTTAGCAGTTAGAATGAAAAGGAGCTTAGAACTCATACTCTGTATTTTAGGTCAGCTTTTTTACCTAACCTAGTTGCTTATGATGAGATATTTCTTTACTTAGACGATTTATCCTTTTCTCTGTGGTAATTTTGAACTTAAATTATAGGGATTTTTGCACGCGAACATGGATCAAATAAAAAGCTGGCAGCACAGTCCTGTGCGCTGTCACTTGTCAGACAGCTCTACCACCTTGGCGTGATTGAACCTTACTCTGGACTTACAAAGAAGAAAGAAGGAGAGACAGTGAGTCTTTAGACTTAGTAGCCCAGAGAGATAATACGAGATTCAGTTTTGTTGTTGTTTAGTCACTAAGTCTTGTCCAACTCTTTGTGACCCTGTGGACTAGCCCGTCAGGCTCATCTGTCCATGGGGTTTCCCAGGAAAGAATACTGGAGTGGGTTGCCATTTCCTTCTCTAGGGGATCTTCCCAACCCAGGGATCAAACCCTGGTCTCCTGCATTGGCAGGCAGATTCTTTACCGCTGAGCCACCGGGGAAGCCCGTGCGATTCAGTTTAGCTCTGAATTTGGCTAAAGATGTTTGATCGTTCTAGGACTCTAACCTCAAGAAATGGAAATGGCCATCATTAAAGTAATTCTTTCACGAAGGAACTGACTTCTTGTTGACTTTAGGTCTATTGTAGGCCTAGTATCAACTCCATACTCTTAACCCTCCCGTAGTAGATTGGAGTAGTGTTCATGTGTATGTTACACAATTCTGATGACTCTCCCTTTTCTATAGGTGGAGCCTTACAAAGTGAACCTTTCTCAAGATTTGGAGCATCAGCTGCAGAACATTGTTCAGGAGTTAAATCTTGAGATCGTGCCCCTAGTAAGCATACAGCTACTTAGTTCTTCACTTTTGTATTGACCTTCTTCAGTCAGACAAGCAGCTGGTATTTTTGGTTTTCTTTGTTTTTTTACTAGCCTGAAGATCCCTCTGTGCCTGTTGCCCTCAACCTTGGCAAACTGGCTCAGTTTGAGCCATCTCAGCGGCAGAACCCAGTGGGTGTGGTCCCTTGGTCACCGCCACAATCCAACTGGAATCCTTGGACTAGCAGCAACATTGATGAGGGGCCTCTGGCTTACGTGAGTGCAACGCTGGTGTTGAGATCAGACTTCTGTGTTTTACTTTTGAACATTTTCATTAGATGTCTAGTTTTATGAATTCAGCTTCAAGCTGAATTACGCTTTTGTGTGACTGTTGCTTTCCCATTTTACAGGCTACTCCCGAACAAATTAGCATGGACCTCAAGAATGAATTAATGTATCAGCTGGAACAGGATCGTGATTTGCAAGCAGTAAGTCTGAAGTATTTAAGAGCTTCAAAACAGTGAATAATATATTTTTCCCCTTTCAAGGAAGGAAAATCAAAGATACTAATCTAACTGCTAATCCTAGTTACCTCTGAGGATAGTAGTAGTGAGTTAAGGGCCTGTGATTCTTAATGTAAATGAAGAGATGGAGTGTAATAACTTTTCATGTGTGTGTGTGTTGGTGTTTTCTGAATAAAGTGACTTAAAACTTTAGAAGAAAGGGAGTGTATATGTAATGTCCAGGATAAAAATGAGGAAAATAAGGATGTGGATAAGGCCAAAAGATAGATTTTTTCAGAAATTTAATGGAAAGAGGTTGTTCAATTAGATGTGTGTGTGTGTGCATATACTTTTATGAAAAAGTATTTTCTGAGTATCCAACCAGTGGGAAGGAGTAACTTTTCCTAGAGATGGCAGCTTTTTTTTTAAGAATTAAAATAGTTGTTTCTAATATGTATGTTGGTTGACATGTGAAGTGTAACTTTTCTAATACAGGTCTTACAGGAGAGAGAGTTACTGCCTGTGAAGAAATTTGAAAGTGAAATCCTGGAAGCAATTAGTCAGAATCCAGTTGTCATTATTCGAGGTGCTACTGGATGTGGTAAAACCACACAGGTTCCCCAGTTTATTCTAGATGACTGTATCCAGAATGACCGAGCAGCTGAGTGTAACATTGTAGTAACTCAGGTAAGTAACAAGCCAGTTTATGAGGCATGTGCCTGTTGTGAATAGTGTTTGAGAGGTGGAAGCGTCTCGAAGCTGGAGTGTTCCTAGTTCTTTGATCAGCTTCCCTTTGTAGTGACATGAAAGTCTGAAAGTGGTAGAGCATTAGGCCCCTTTAAGTTAAAAACAGAAAAAAGAAAAGGCATGAAAAGAATTTTAAGTTTTGTGTTAATCTCCAGTATCTTTCACTGATAAGGTAAACTGAACCACATGGTAGATTCTTAGTGTCTGGGCTTGAGGGAGTCTTTAGGCCTCATTTCAGCTCAGTTCAGTCGCTTGGTTGTGTCCAACTCTTTGCGACCCCATGGACTGCAGCACGCCAGGCCTCCCTGTCCATCATCAACTTTCGGAGTTTACTCAAACTCATGTCCATTGAGTCGGTGATGCCATCCAGCCAGCTCATCCTCTGTCACCCCTCTTCTCCTCCCTCCTTTGATCTTTCCCAGCATCCAGGTCTTCTCAGAAGAGTCAGTTCTTTGCATCGGGTGGCCAAAGTATTAGAGTTTCAGCTTCATCATCAGTCCTTCCAATGAATATTCAGGACTGATCTCCTTCAGGATGGACTGGTTGAATCTCCTTACAATCTAAGGGACTCAAGAGTCTTCTCCAACACAGTTCAAAAGCATCAATTCTTCAGCAGCTCAGCCTTCTTTATAGTCCCAACTCTCAAATCCATACATGACCACTGGAAAAACCATAGCTTTGACTAGACAGACCTTTGTCGGTAAAATAGTGTCTCTGCTTTTTAATATGCTGTCTAGGTTGGTCATAACTTTTTTCCAGTGAGCAAGTGTCTTTTAATTTTATGGCTGCAGTCACCATCTTCTGTGACTTTGGAGCCCAAAAAAACTGAAGTCTGTCACTGTTTCCATTGTTTCCCCATCTATTTGCCATGAAGTGATAGGACCAAATGCCATGATCTTAGTTTTCTGAATGTTGAGTTTTAAGCCAACTTTTTCATTCTCCTCTTTCACTTTTATTAAGAGGCTCTTTAGTTCTTCTTTGCTTTCTGCCATAAGGGTGGTGTCATTTGCATATCTGAGGTTATTGATACTTCTCCCCGCAGTCTTGATTCCAGCTTGTGCTTCATCCAGTCCAGTGTTTCTCATGATGTACTCTGCATATAAGTTAAATAAGCAGGATGACAATATACAGCCTCGATGTACTCCTTTTCCTTATTTGGAATCAGTCTCTTGTTCTATGTCTAGTTCTAACTTGCTTCCTGACCTGCATACAGATTTCTCAAGAGGCAAGTCAGGTGGTCTGGTATTCCCATTTCTTTGGGCCTAAAATAAGATAAAACAGAGTACTTTGTCCTTAAGTTTACATCCAAACCTTGTTTCTCTTTGTCTTATCACCTTAAGGTTCAATAAAAACCAATCAGAACAAGAGTAGACAAGATAGAAAAACAGATAAATGATTGACTTCAGCAGAATGCTTATTATATGCTGGGTTCTATTTTAAACAATTGATACCTTTGAGCTCATTTAAAGTTTATGACTCTTAAAGATGTAAGTCCTGTAGCATTTAGTATTTTTCTTTCAGTAACACAAAGAGGCACAAAGAGATTTAAAAGTTGCCTAGGATTAACACAGGAAGTGGTTGAAACTAGTATTCACAACCAGTCTGCCTTCAGTATTCCCCGATTTGACTGCTACGTTCTGTTACCTTACCAGCTATAAACAATGCCAGCAAGTCTGTCCCACTGTTAGGGAAGAGGTAATTACCCTTCCAAGTTTTCTTAGGTAAGGCAGTTCCTGTCAGCTATAACCCTGTACTTCTGGCATTTGGAAGGAGAGCATTGCAGGTAGCCGGATACCACCTCTGAGGCTGACTAGGGTTGTCTTAGGGATTCTTAACCTGGAAAGTATAATTGATACTCAGGAGAGTGTCTTGAACCTTGTGCGCGCCCCTCCCCCGCAAAGAAAAAAATTGTGCATATACATTTATGTGGACATGCGCAAACCATGCTTTTAATGTGTTTGAAATGAATATATGTCTTAAAATTGCCCTGTATATTTTATAGAAGAGTTGGGTTTGGGGAGGATCTAGAAATGTTGACCAAAGGAATGCATTTAAAACTGATGATATCGTAAGCTTGAAAAGAGAGGATTGGTGTCCGTTTTTCTGGGATAGTACCCTTAGGTTTTTTCTTCTCAAACTGTTCCTTGATTGTCCTTCTCACTCCCCAAACTAGCTATGATTTCTTTGCCTCACAAGAGACGTTCTAACTCCAACTACACCTATCAGTAAAGTACCGTTCCTCTTAATACTTCTCTTCCAGGAGACGTGTTGTTCAGGAGGATGCCAGTTTACATGACATTTGAGTTTTCTTTTGCCCTCCCTGTCCTGCCACTCTGCATTTTTACACTCAGAGCAATTCAGCAAGATGGGCAAAAATCCAGACTCCAAGAAATGAGCTGAACACCTATATTTTCACTCAGAAGTTGTTTGCATGAGTAGGAAAAAACTTAACTCCTGCTCGAGTAGGAAGTGATTTTTTTCACCTCCTGTCTGACTTAGCAAATCCAAGTTGTTCCAGACAAAAATGGCTTCTGTTTGTTCTAAACAGAATAGTTTCTGCATTATGGTCTTCAACTTTGTATGATTTGCTCACTAACTTGTGCCCCCTCCCAGATAACTTGGATAGTTCCAGTGGGCTTCATCTGTAAAATTGCACAGATTTCTGTAAGTAGGCTGTACCAAATATAAAAGCAAGAAAGCTAGTGTGGAATGGTGGATCGAGGGTTATTCTGTTTCTTTGCATGTAAAACAGCTTTCAGTTATTCACTAGTTTTCCTTTATTGTTATATCCTTCATAAAGTAGTAAACTTATGGAGTTGAAAAATGTTTCACAGAATTATTCCATCTTCCTTCTCAGGGTGGAGTATTTATAATAGATGGTCACCTAACTTCTGCTTGAAAATTTCCAGTGGTGTGGAGGAGTAGCCTATATCTTCTGATTCCAAGGCAGCCTGGAAACATTTAGTCTAAGTCTACATGTACCTTTGTAGCTATACTCACAGGATATCATATTAGCCATAGTATCTACTAAGTATAATGCTGTTTTATATACTTGGATGATAGGGAAATCTTTGGAAGTTTTCAGAAAATTCAAGGCCCAACACTTAAAAGCATTAACCCATAGCATCATCCTTATGACTCAGCCTGTTTACTCCTACATTGCAGGAAATAGTTATATACATTGTTTTCCCAGCTACATAAGCTCATCAAAACTAGGAGTGATTTCATTCTGGTTTGTGGTTTTTGTTTGTTTTTTAATCTTTTTGTTTGTCTAGCACCTTCTGTGGCACCTGATACTAATGTGTTATGACTACTTACCTTATGAATTAATAAATGGGTGAATGGTAGATACAGCAAAGGAGGAGATTGTTCACGTTCATAATAACTTGTACATCTCAGTTAAGTAGTTCTTTAAAGGTGTGCCTCCACTTACAACAACAAGCTCTCCACCACATGTGATCGGTTTCCCTATTGAAAGATCACTTGATACCATTAAGAGTTAGGGCCAGTGGTGAAGAAATTTCTATGAAAACCTTGGAATCCCTTTATTTACAGAGTGAAAAACAGCATTTTAAACATGTCTGCCATAGGATTAAATTTTTTTTTACTTTTGGATCTTTCTAAATGTATCACTATTATTATTTCTATTGATTACTGAACTGGCAGTGGGTCAGGTTTACTGCAGTAATTTAATAACCCTATTAAGTATAACTAATTTTGTAGCATTTAAGTCACTTTTTTTGTTTGTTTGTCTCAGCCCAGGAGAATCAGTGCTGTTTCCGTGGCAGAACGAGTTGCATATGAGCGAGGAGAAGAGCCTGGAAAAAGCTGTGGCTATAGCGTTCGATTTGAGTCCATACTTCCTCGGCCTCATGCGAGTATAATGTTTTGTACTGTAGGTCAGTGACATGTTTTATTTTTGCCTTTCACTTGGGGTGTGCATTGTGTTGTTTGTGAAGAAAACTTGATAACGGCACAGAATGACTAGAAATGATAAATCAAGAGCGCAGTCTCGGAATTCTTGTTTAAACGGAACTTTTGACAGCTTTCCTCTTAGACAGTATGATACACTTCTGGTTGTTGTAGCACAGAGCGAATGAAATCAACTTAGGTTATAGTACCATCTTTTTCATACTCTTCATTAGACAAGTGTGTTTCAGAGTACAAATCATTTCTTAAATAATTTATGCCAGTGATTGTTTCTTTTCTGAAATGCTGGGGTTATAGTAGTTGAAGCATGGATGATTGTTTGGAAATTTATTTCTTTGCACTTTTCTGTACCTCCCTACTTTAACATAGAAGCTCATCTCTAGTGTTTACTCTGATTTTCTTTTCAAGGTGTGCTCCTAAGAAAATTAGAAGCAGGCATTCGAGGAATCAGTCATGTAATTGTAGATGAGATACATGAAAGAGACATAAATGTAAGTAACTTGAGAATTATAGTAAGGTACTGATACTAATACTCTAAACAAAGAGAGATGAAAGTAGAATATCTTTATTTCCATTTTCCCATACCTTACAACTTCTGACAAAATTATGTACTTTAGTCACTAAGATGTTGGCCATTCTATTTTAGCAAAGTCATTAAACCCTTTTGTTGTTAAAGCAGAGTTCTAAAAGTAAAGACCTCTTATTGTAAAGTAAGTATAATTTCAGTGATTACTAAGCTATAGCATAATTCAGCAACTGAAGTGATTTATCACTGAATATCTGATGGAATTTTAATGATAAGTTTTTCTTTGAATTGAAAATTTGTGATAAATTGTACTTATTTTTTCCTTTTGGCCATGTGGCTGGTGGCATCTTAGTTCTCTGACCAGCATTGAACCCATCCCCATAGCAGTGATAGTGCTAAGTCCTAACTGTTGGACCACTAGGGAATTTTAAAATTTAATACAGTTAACAGTGTTTTTTGGATTTTGTAGTTTTAGTCTTTTTTGATGTTAATGGTAATAATACCAGAATTAAGGAAAAAGCTAGATTTTTCACATCTGATCTTCTTGGTTCTTAGCAAAACTTGTATAGAATTAAGTTTTTATACAGTTAGTATAACTCAGAGATTGATCCCATAAAGCAGTGACTCTTTTCTATGGCACTGTTTTACATATCCAAACGAAGATGTTAGTGGATGTATAGTCAGTCACATTCAAACTGTTTCCAAACTGCTGTTACTTAAAACATTTGTTAGTGCTCCTCCTCCTTAGCAAATCCTTCCATCACCATTGTTGTTAATCATATAGTTTTAACCAAATTTTGATCGGTTGTGCTACAGCAAATTTAAAAAAGTTTGCCTGGATGACTTTTTTAAATCACAAATCTAGCTGTTTGGTTGGATAACATATTTGCTGCTTTTGTCATTCAAAATCCTTTGAAAACGCAGGGTTCCCCCCTCTAATTAATCAAAACTAAATGTTTCAGTATTATCTTTATTACTAATAGGTAACACGCAAATGTTCTTCGAGTTTAAATTATTCCAGATCATACTAGAAATATTATGGATCATTGTTACTAATTTCCCCCAAAATAAGTGGTTTCGGTTAGCTTTTCTTGAAAGCTTGTCAGGTCTATATTAATATATTGTTCATTTGGTAAAAATGGAAAAACAACTTGGCAGAAACTTATGTTCTCTTTCAGATGAACCTAATCTAAACTTGTCACTTTAAGAGGGAAAACCCCAAAGAATTTACAAGACCAATTATTGGAAACATTTAGCAGTGTGGCTGGATAAAAAGTTAATATACAAAAGTCAGTTGCATTGTATATGTTACCAACAGCTAGAAAACAACTCAAAAGATACCACTGCACTGATCAGAATGTCGAACAACTAAAGCTGACTCCAAAAAAAAGACATGCGGAACCTCTATAGGAAAAATAAAACTTCATAACAAAATTCTAGAAAAGAGCAGGTTGTATTCATGGCTAGAAGGACTTAATGTCAATTCATCTGAAGTTGATCCACATTTAAATGTAATTCTAATCATATTTCTGGTAGTTTTTGTTTTTTTTTTTAATGGGATGATTGTAAATAGGGAAGATTTATGGCCAAAAATAACCAGGACTCCTATAGAAGGGCAGAATGAAGGCTCTTGCTTTACAGATGTCAGGACCTAATTTGACGCTCTAGTAATTGAGATAGTGTGGCACATGGGATGACCGTTTGACTGACAGAGTAATACAGAGTATAGAAACAGATTGTGTTGTGTGCAGCTTTGGTGTAGTAGAATGAGTGATAGAGGTCACGTCAGATCAGTGGGAAAGGGAATGAACTATTCAAGAAATGGAGCTGGAAACAAATGGTCATCTATAAGGAGATACTTTCGATCCTTACCTCATAACCAAATATAAAAGATCAACTGCAGGTAGATAAGGATTTAAGTGCCAAAGCAATTTTAAAACTCTAAATTAGAATATGTAAGTAGACATCTAAACAGCAGTACCCAGTAAAAATATAATGTGGCCCACACATGTGATTTTTAATTTTCTAGCCTTGTATTTTAAAAGGTGAAGAGAAATGTAAAATTAACTTAGTATATCTAAAATTTTCATCATGTGGTCAATATACAAAATATATCTAGGTTTTTTGCATTTTCTTTTTCATATTGGGTCCTCAAAAATCTGTATTTTGCTCTCAGAGCACATCTTAGTTTAGATCAGGCACATTTCATGTCCTCAGTAGCCACAACTCTATGGGGCAACAATAGTCCCAGTCCTTCTAGAAGAATTTCTTAAAACATGAGATGCATTAGCCATGAAACAAGACTGATGTGCTCATCTAAATTAAGATCAGTTATTCATTCAAAAGATACTTTAAGGAAAACCACAAGCTTGAAGATTGCAATATAGCCAACAAAGGATTAGTAATATATAAACACCTGCAAATTAGTAAGAAGTGTACAGATGACTCAGTAGAGAAATTTGAAAGAGGAGTTATATTTGGCCAATAGACATGATGTGGTGGTGTGTCTCATTGGTGAATAGGAAAGTACAGACTAAGACCATAAGATATTTCTTCATATCCATTTGATTAATAAAATACAAGTGATGATACCAAGTATTGAAGAATATAAATGTCATCCAGATCTCTTATCCATTGCTCCTGGTGGTTTATGAACTGGTGAAATGCCTCAGGAAAATATTTGAGCATTATCTCCCTAAGTTCAACATTTCACACCCTCTGAGTACAGTTCCACACGTACACTTACTCATAGAAACTTGGATATGTACCACAGGAGGTATGCACAAGAATGTTCAGAGTGGTGAATGTTTGGAAGATTAAGATCCTGAAGACAGCATAGATACCTGCAGAGGGTATCCCCAGAAATCTTCTGGTGAATTAACGGGTATATACACACATTGTGATATTTAAATAGTTTTGTCAGACTGGTTACACACGTGGGTGAATCTTAGCAGTGCTATAGTGTGTGAAAAAGGAAATCCCAAAAGGTGACGTAGAATATCGTACCTTCTCATAAAGTTAAGAATAGGTCAATTTAAAAATTCTGTGTATTTGTGCATATATATGTCTGTGTATATATATTTAGATACACATATAGATCAGAGGAAAGGTATATGAAAAGGAATAATGAAAGATTCAGAATGATGGATCTCTTGCTTGGGGAGGCAGAATGATGGACTTAAGATGGTATTGCCAGAGAAAAGTTTGTCAGAGATCCACCTTTCAGGTTGTTTGGTAGGTTGATGGAAACTCTATACATTATTAAATAAGTTCCTTGATCATTAATTGTTTAAATGGACCAAGTACAGCCTTTTCAACATTTTTAAAATTAGGTTTACAGGTGATTGGAAAACTAATTATAGGCTCATCGTGACTTTCACCCTTTCTCTAGTTTGTGCAACTGAAAATGAAGTTTGTGCAACTGAAGATGTAAATTTCATTGAAAATTTCCTCTCGTTAAATTTTTTTCTTCTCCCTTCCCCTACCATGATAGCACTCATTTCGAATTCCCACAACGAATAGGCTACAACTGTTAAAAGTACTGTTACTCTATCCCACTGTAATCCCTCTTGTACTTACAAGCCACCTAAAAAAACAAATTTCACTGATGTCTTTTTAGGTGTATCTCAAGAGCAAGGACTTCTTAATTCATTTGTTTCTCCATTTGTGTTTATGTTTTGATAGACTGACTTCCTTTTGGTAGTGCTGCGAGATGTGGTTCAGGCTTATCCTGAAGTTCGCATTGTTCTCATGTCTGCTACTATTGATACTAGCATGTTCTGTGAATATTTCTTCAATTGCCCAATCATTGAAGTTTATGGGAGGACTTTCCCAGTTCAAGGTAAATGTTGTGGGAATAGGGTGGGAGGGTGAACACTTTGTGTGCAGTGGTGTATAGTTTTCCTTAGTCCTGGAGGTTAGAGTAGTAATCTCAAGGGTATTTAAAACAAAGTCTAAATCAGGGTATCAAATACATCATAACATTCTTGGGATTTTAGTCAAGCAGTAGTGAATGATCACAACTTGAGTTTACTTATCCAGTAAATTGTGTGTCCTTTACTTACAGCTAAACTTTTAAGATTCTGTACAGTCAAATGTAAATTACTATGGCCTGTATATATTCATGGAAAATGCTGTTAAAGGGTTAAGCTGCCGGGGCCAAGTTAACTAGAGAATCAATCAAGTAGAGCCAGAGCAGGCCGATTTTGAAATGAGGTTGAGGTGAATGTTTTGTCAAGTTCATGCATTTCTGATTGTTACGAACTTCTTTATTTGGAAGATTTTTATCATCACCATATTCTACGATAGTCATCTAGTAGCTTGATTTTAAAAATAAATTACCTGGTACAGTCTAATTTGAGGACATGAAAATAAGCTAAATAGTTTTCAGTGCACATATGGAATGATGAATAGCTGTGTCAAGATGCTAACTTTTGAAATTGAAAATGTAAGAGTAGCTCTGAAATAAAAGTCAGTGCACTCATATTTCATGATGGTACAGGTTAATAATTCCCAAATGGCTTTGCCTGCATACTGGGATTCAGAAAATAAGTAAGTGGATGGCAGATGGTGAGAACCAGGTTAACTGCTGTAGTGAGAGGCTATATAAGTAAGTATGAGGGAAGACTTGAGTAAACCCTGTGGTATTAGATTGCAGTTGTAGACATCTGTAAGAACTCATATTTTAATAGAAGTAAATAAATGCAGACAAGTCTGGATCCATGAATTTGTATACATGTATTTCCTAGCTTTGTCAGCCAAATACGCCTAGAAGTAACGACATTCTAGTATGATACCCAGATCTTGTTTCCAGTACCATTCTCCAATTAAAGGAACAAGATGTCCTTAAAGAAAACTGATTCTGAGGCAGGGAATACAAGATGAGCCTGAAACATCTTGTGGTACCAGAAAGAAGGAAGTGCTTAAAAACAGTGAAGGAGTCAGAGGGACATAGGAGTCAACATGTAAACTCTCAGTGGCCAAAAATGGAATAGTTAAATAGAAAAATAAAAAACATAGTATTGGATTATAACCTGAAGTATAAAAATGGGTATCCATGGGGTCGCAAAGATTTGGGCATGACTGAGCCACTGAACTGAACTGATTAATTTATGCAGTGGTTGAATAAAGATGTGGGTAATAAAGACACAACCCTCATGTGAAGAATTACAGAAAAAATTATGTAGATACTCTCTTAAAAAGTGACTCTCTAACTATATCTTCAGTGTGCTCTGCTTAACGACTTGCTTCCAAAGAGTAATGTAGGGAAATGGGGAAACAAGTAACTTGGCAAACACTGCCTCAGCATGATCAGGTTAATAACACCAGTGATGAGTTGTGTTGATATGTACCTTTGATATAATGTGATGAGAATGGTACTCTGGGGCTCTTTGGTGTGGTGGTGAAGTGTTGAGAATATGAGACATTTGCAAAACACTTCTGGAATGCTTCAGAGAACCTCAGGAGCATAATTGATTAGTAGATGTTCCAGCCTTTGCACCGAGGTCCTTCTTTAGTAACTGATAGGAACCCATTTTATAAGGATGAACTATGGTTTATTATTAATTTCTATCCACATGTAACACACCACGGGAGTATACAAAATAGAGCACAGTATGCAGTCCGTGAATATTAGTGGATACCCTGACTGGCTTTGTGGGAGCATGTATGTATAAGAGATATCTCACCCTCCTTCAAGGTTTAAGAAATGGGAACACTGAGTTTGGTTGGGAAACAGGTTATTGCCCCTGAAATTCCTTGGCAGTTGTGAAGAATCAGATTGAAGGTCATGAAAGTACTTTTGAATTGTGAATTAGAGGATGAGTTTTAAAGACTGCTCATTCTGAAAGTTGCTATTACTTACCCGACTGTATTGTCCTGGCAGAATACTTTTTGGAAGATTGTATTCAGATGACCCACTTTGTTCCTCCACCAAAGGACAAGAAGAAAAAGGATAAGGATGATGATGGTGGTGAGGATGATGATGTAAGTGAATTTAATGAAGAATTTTCATTATGGGCTAAATGCTTATTACAGAGAATGATTTCAGTAAAAAGATGCAACGAGTTATCATTATTAAAAAAAACCTCTAAAAATTGACTATAATGTCTATCTTTGAATTCACTAATGTATTTGAATTCACTGATGTATTTTTCTCCAAAAAATTCCACATTCAGTGAAAAGTTTTTTTCATATGAGTTTTCTCTCTGGCATAAAGGTTTTTTAAAAAAAGGAAAGAGGAGGATATTTAGTAACTATTTTGTGTGACTTTGCTGCTCTGTTTTCCATGAGCCATAGCACCTGGAAAACTGGTAGGTACAATCTTGTACCTCATCCCAGATGTACTGGGTCAAAATCCATATTTTAAGAAGATCTCCAGGAGACCCATATGTACAGTACAGTTTTAAGCAGCAGTTGTAGTCCTTGGTTACACAGACTATATGGTGATGACATTAGCACATGGAGAGAGTATTAAAGTGGGGGGTAATGAGGGATTTCCTAAGAAGAAACAGGAAAGAAAAGTTGACACTTATCTCATAGTGCTTAAGAGTTGGACCAGTGATATTTTAAAATGCGTCTTGAGTCTGGAAATGTGAGCAAAATGAAGACTACAGGGCAGCCAACAATGTAGAATATAATAAACATAACCTCAAAATTTTTTTTTTTTTGAGGATTGGTAGTTTTAATCAGATAATTTAAAGATATAAATGAATTATATTATGATTTATGTTCTCAAATCTTCTGATGAATTAGAAAATGTATGGGGGGATGGGAATCATAACATGTTTGTTTCTCGTTACTGAAGGTTTGGGTTATCTTTGTTTCTCAGGCATACTTTTTGGAAAATACCAACCATAGTATTTCAGTTGAAGGTGATCCAATATCCTGTCTGCAGGATTCATTTTAGAATTAAAGGACTTAATATTTAGGGTGAGATGAGTTTGGAAATTACACAGAG
Source organism: Odocoileus virginianus (assembly GCF_023699985.2). NCBI lineage: Eukaryota > Metazoa > Chordata > Mammalia > Artiodactyla > Cervidae > Odocoileus > Odocoileus virginianus. Next base: position 16,158,893 of record NC_069684.1, on the reverse strand, counting down.
AAGCATTGTGTATATATAAAGTATACAGTAATTGATACAAAGAGAGGATCATAGAAGCAGTTCATTAATTGGTAAGGAAAATATCTTTTGGAAAACCAAGTTTATAGTCAAAAGAGAGAAACTTGGTAGAAGGAGCCATTAGTAGTTTCAGTCAAATGAAGAGTTTGTGCTTTGAATTTTAGTTATGGGACATGTTGGTCAGTAGAAAAATTCAGTGGTTTTACATTTTGTATGTTTTACATACATGCAGTGGTTTTACATTTTTAAAACTTAAATTTCTTCTATATGCTAAATACAACTGAACAGCTAGAGATAATAAGGATATTTAGGTGTCATTTGAATATTGAGAACACATCTAGTTAGTTGTGAGTTGTGGTGATTGAGACAGTCCAAAATGTTTCCCAATTTTTTGCAGGCAAATTGCAACCTGATCTGTGGTGATGAATATGGTGCAGAGACGAGAGTAAGCATGGCTCAGCTGAACGAAAAGGAAACTCCTTTCGAACTCATTGAAGCTCTGCTTCTGTATATTGAGACCCTTAACGTTCCTGGAGCCGTGTTGGTCTTTCTGCCGGGCTGGAACTTGATTTATACTATGCAGAAGCATTTGGAAATGAATCCACATTTTGGTATGAGTCTTTCTTGAATTTTCAACTACTTGAGAGTGGAAAATGAATGATTTTGCATGTTCCCTAGCCAGTATGTGAAAACAAAGTTTAATGTATCAATTTTTGATTAAAAAGTACATAATGTAGGCAGTTTTAAACTAGGCTCCTTTTTTAAAACCTGAACTTTTCCATATTGTTACAGGAAGCCACCGGTATCAGATTCTACCTCTGCATTCTCAGATTCCGCGAGAGGAACAGCGCAAAGTATTTGATCCAGTACCAAGTGGAGTAACCAAGGTAACAGGAGTTACAGGGTTGCAAGTGCCTTAGATATTAAATGGGATAGACTTTCAAAGAGCTATGCAAAAATGTTGTAAATGATCTAAATTGAGGAAGAAAAACACAGGTCTTTTCTTCATGACTTTAGTGGTTTTTCCGTTATACAGTCATTGAGTGATTTTTTTAAAGAAACTTCTGTAATTCTGTTGTCACTTACTACATAGGCAGATCATTCTTTTGAGTACATGATAAAATATTTTCCTAAGTGTAATTTTTTAAATATCATTTCTTCACAGATTATTTTGTCCACAAATATTGCTGAGACAAGCATTACCATAAATGATGTTGTTTATGTCATTGACTCCTGCAAGTAAGTTCACAAGGAACCCATTGCCTGGGATATAAGACAGCTTTAGAAAGTTTTATGTCGTGTCTAAAGTCAGTGAACAGAATCAGAACACTTGATTTTTGAAACTCTGTTCTCTTACCATCACAATTACTGTGCTGTATCTGTATGTACTGAGTTGCAGGCTACTGAGTGATTCTTCTTCTTGATCATCATATCAGTTATGGTAGAAAGTGACAGTGTTAAGCCAGAAGCTTAACATTAGCTTCTGGCTGCTTCTCACTATTTTTATCTGCTGGTGTTTTTCTTATATGCCATTAGGTGTTTCCATTGACCACTGCAGTACAATAGTGAGCTGTTTGGTGTGTAAAGATATCCAATCTTTAAGTTGTGACAGATGTCCTACTTGTAGGACACTCACTTAGAATTAAGACTTCGTATTTGTATGAGATGGCCTAGGAAACAGCCAGGGAGGCGCTGTGTTACAGGTAAATAACACAGAGAGCAAGAAATGTCAAAGCTTAGTTCTGTCTAGCCAGCCTGTGCTCCTTGTCTTCTCCGTATAGCCCCTAGGCCTGTCCTGGAAGTTGAAAAAGATTTGCCAGTGCCCATGTCAGGCCAACCTGTCATTTAGTGACAGCTGCCTGTGTGTGACATTGACAAATTCTCAGTTTGCTACAGGGCTCCAAGAGTACCTTGCTGACAATGCTTGGTGAGGTCATTTAATTAGAAGTACTACATATTCTGGTTTAGCACATAGTCTTTCGATCATAGGTTGCCTAACAGTTACACTAAACTTTGGAATAGAATTGGCTTGATAATTATTTAGTTACCTATATGCGTCAGATCCTGTTTAAATGCTGTATGTTCATTAATTCACAAAATGTTTATAAATGCACTATGAGGTAGGTGCTAGTATTATACACGTTTTCAGATGAGGAAAATGAGTCACAGAAAGATTCGTAACTTGGCCAAGATCATCCAGCTGGCAAGTGGCCCGTGTGTATTGTATCCCATCATAGTAGGTTGGCAGCTTAGGGAGTACCGAGTCAAATTCTTGGTGCTGCTCACAGTCAGACATTGCAGGTAGGCCTAACTGTCTGGAAAGCACCTGCTACTTAGTGGAAATATAATAGCCATGTATTGATAGTAATGTGAGTTTTAGAATTAACCGCCCATTCCTATTTAGGCAGAAAGTGAAGCTGTTCACTGCTCACAACAATATGACCAATTATGCTACAGTATGGGCATCTAAAACAAACCTTGAGCAGCGGAAAGGACGAGCTGGCCGTGTACGCCCTGGATTCTGCTTTCACCTCTGTAGCCGAGCTCGTTTTGAGAGGTAAGACCAATTCTTGGGGGAAGAAGAAAGATTTCCTTTCAGCCTTTTTTACACACACAGCCCTTTCCCACACCTCTGCCCTGACATAACTTAATGAACTCAGAACACAGTGCTTTCAGTTACGTTCATTGCAGGAAACTTAGCTGAGATATAAGATTGTGGTGAGAATGAGATGAAATTAGAAATTATCAACAGTGGCATATTTGATACTGGTATACTGTTTATTGATAACCTTTTAAAATAAGCATGACATGTTTTCCCCACCCAAAAAAAAAAGAAATATGTGCAGCATTCTGGCACCACATAGGGAGTACTGATATTTATGAAATGATTAGCTTTCTGAAAAAATATGTTAAAATAATAGCACTTTTGTGTTTATAGACCACACAACCACCCAGCACATCACCTCTGTCATATGATCTGCCTCATGTATGTGAGAGACAAAGGGCATTGTTCACCTAAGGAAACCAGAGCCTAAGGAGCTTAGCAGACTTCTCCAGTGCTGAAATCCAAGTCTGTTAATGCCTTGTCCCTTTCCATTTATACCACAAAGCCTTTTGGGGAGTGTTAGTGGATGAGACCAGTTGCTTGGATGGATGAGACCTGGGATGAGACCAGACTCTGGGGCATGAGTGCACCATCTTCTCAGTTTGTTGGCTCTCCAAATAAAGTTGTTATTCCCTGTGTGCCTCCCCACCCACCCCCCCGATATTTTTACTACACTTGATCTTAGCCAAAAGGCCGAGAAGCGATCTCCGATATTTTTAAATAAAAAAAGATACTGTCCGTGAATTATCGACTTAAGATATCTACTTAGTTGTATGTTTTCTGGAAATCAGTGTGTGTACGTTAGCTTTAACAAGTTGATAATAAAGGTAAGTTGGGGGGGGATGTATTTACCACAGTGAAGAATTGTGGGCCAGGCTAATTTAGGTCTAGGTGCATGTAACACACTGAGTGAAAATCAGAGCTTTGATTTGCTCTTATACTGGTCGCATGGCTCCCTGGTAATTGTAAATGTAGGTTTATTTCAGCATCAGAAATCAATACAGGCAACTGGCTGCAACATGGTACTTAGTTCTTTTTAAAGGTTGGATTTTCCCTTGAACCGAAGAAGCATCTTAGAGTAAAATCAGCTCACAGCTAGTAACAGCATGAATAGATCTGAGATTTTTGTTCTTTTTTTTCTGTAAGATAAGATGTAGGTATGCTATGTGCGTTTATGTAAACCTGATTTAAGCTGATCTAAGTCTTGCCAGCAATGTTGGCATTCACCTCCAGACGGTCCCTCTGAATCTTCACTGTAAATAGTTTATATAGAATAAGCCTGAATTAGAAGTGTGGGGACTTGAATTTTAATATTATTTGTACCTAATGTATCACATAACCTTAAACATTCACACTTTTTAGGCCTTTATTTCCCCATTCTACAAAATGAGATGTGAAGTTACTTAACCTTTTTGTGTCTCTTTCCTCAGTGGGGAAAAAAGGTAGTATAATGCTAACTTCATAGGATTTGTTTGAGAATTAAGTATGTCAGTAATGGGAAGTATTGAGAACAGTGCTCGACACACAGTAAACTCTCAGTAAATACTATTATTATTGTTAATTTATTTTTAATAGCTTTTATTAATAAAATTTTAAAAGGTTAGAGTCTTGTCCAAGAGAGTCTTTGTAGTAAATATAAGTGTTCTTTGGTAATTGTGGAAGGATGAGGGAAGGGCCTGATTTGCTCTCTGCAATGTTTTTGTTAATTAAATGTCTGTGTACACAAAAGAAGATGGTTATTTTATGCTTATTTTCTCCTAGACTCGAAACCCACATGACACCAGAGATGTTCCGAACACCATTGCATGAAATTGCTCTGAGCATAAAACTTCTGCGTCTGGGAGGAATTGGCCAGTTTCTGGCCAAGGCAATTGAACCTCCGCCTTTGGATGCTGTGATTGAAGCAGAGCACACACTTAGAGGTACCCACAAATACAGATGTGCCTAACTCATGTGAATTATACCATCTGTCTTGTCCTGACAAATAACACTTCACAAAGGAGTCAAGAAGAGGATACAGTCCATAGGACTGCGGAAGTAAAACTTCCAATGTTGCTTAATGTACTTAGTATGATCAGTATATAAAATGAGCAACATTTTATATAATGTGAGTCTCATTTGGGGAAAAAAGGAGAAAAGGCAGATGTTATTTCTTAACCAATATTTAAGATCAGACAGTGAATTGTTCATGATGCCCACAGCATTTTATGTACATCTCTTAGAACCTCTATGTTTTCTAATCACACTTAGAGGAGCAATGTATAGTGGGAAAATTAAGAACATTGGAGCCAATTTGAATTTTTAATCTCATGCTCATCTGCTATGTGAACTTCAGAAATTTATTCTCCAGATTTCATTTCTTACTAAAAATTATTAACAGATGGTGTCAGACTTGTTACAGCATGTTTTACACACCTATTATAGTTAATACTGTACTTACAGACTTCTCTTGAACTGTACTCAGCTTTACAGCCTACAGGGCCTAATTCTAGTGCTTTCTTCGTGTTAATTTTGTGTTCTGTTTTTGGGTGAAGGGAATTGTTGATATGGTCATAATGCTGGGAGTTGGCTTGACAAATGATGAAAACCTCAGTCAGTATCTGAACCTTAATCTGTAAAGATAAGATTCATCTTTGCTGGGGTTGAAGGGGTATTCGTTACTATTTCTGCTTACAAAGAAATCTCCCCACAGAGCTTGATGCATTAGATGCCAATGATGAGTTGACTCCTCTAGGACGAATCCTGGCTAAACTCCCCATTGAGCCTCGTTTTGGCAAAATGATGATAATGGGATGTATTTTCTAGTAAGTGCTTTGCTTTATTGCTTACAGTTAAATGGTAAAACAGTTTCAGAATTTTATCCCCCTCCCAGTAAAAACCGGATGGGCCCAAATAGAAGAAAAAGCTAAATATTCCTCAGTAGAGAAGTGGCATACTTCAGATACTGAGGAAAGTGTGAAATGAGAAGAGACTATTCTAGTAGATGGATACCTGGGCCTAACTTGTTGAGATGAGGAGCACAGATTTATCACAAGAGAAGTGTAGTTCCTCTAGGAGGTTAGGCAACTGTCCGAGAAAGAGAAAGATTAGGAAAACAGGTATATTTTGTTCACAAGTTTTGAAGATTAAGAGATTTAGTAAGATGAGGGAGAATGGGAAAGGAAAATATAATACTGGTCAATTTATGGTAAATAAGCATCCATTAACATCAAAGCTCATTATGTTTTTTTCTTTTTGTATCTGGAGAGCAGCTGTAAAATTCTTTTTAAACCAATTTCAGTACTAAAAAAGCAATATGATAGCTAATAAATACCCTGACCCACGATTGACTATACTGCCCGAGTTGCTGGAAGAAGAATGTGATTTAGACTGAATTTTCCTGTCTTTCAGTGTGGGAGATGCTATTTGTACCATCTCTGCTGCCACCTGCTTTCCAGAGCCTTTCATCAGTGAAGGAAAGCGACTGGGTTATATCCATCGAAATTTTGCTGGAAACAGATTTTCTGATCATGTGGCCCTTTTATCAGTATTCCAGGCTTGGGATGATGCTAGGTATGGGCTTGAAAGACAAAGATTTGTAAGATTTGAATGAACTGTCTTAGTTTGTAATCTGTATCAGGTTCTTTAGGCTTTGAGCATAACATCTTAACCTGTTTGTTTAGAATGGGTGGAGAAGAAGCAGAGATACGTTTTTGTGAGCACAAAAGACTCAATATGGCAACACTAAGAATGACCTGGGAAGCCAAAGTTCAGCTCAAAGAGATTCTGATTAATTCTGGATTTCCAGAAGGTAAGATTTTCATATCTAAAATACCTTAATATTATACATTCACATTGACCGTGCAGTATATTTTAGCTTTAAGGCCTTCTGCTTTCTTTGTATTCCTAGCTATTTCTTAGTTTTTTGAACTCTGGTGATAATCAGTTTTTCACATTAATTGAATTTTTTTTTAAGGATGCAAAAGGTTATAGTGTTCAAATTACAATTTTGTATAATTATGATTAGTAGATGTTTTGAGAATTGTGCTACTTTGGGAGTTTTTTTTTTGTTTTACTTTTATTGGATTAGAGTTGATTTACAGTGTTGTGTTAGGTTCTGCTGTACGGGAGTGAATCAGTTACACATCACGGTCTTTCTTAGATGGAGGGGTGTGCTTTTATTTCCAGTCCATTTACTTTGTGAACAACAAAGGCCGAGCTTTTTGCACTTACAGAATGAGCAGTTTGTTGAATTAACCTCAGGTAGTGGTTTGTAAAGTGATGTATTAATTTGTCATCTGTTCATTCTTAGATGTGAAGTAAACTCTATTGCATTAAATTTTAATTGGCTTTGAGTAAGTTTTAATGGATAGCTAATCATAGAGGACTTTGATACATGATATTGGAATAGTAACCCAACTGTTCATTTCCTATGTGAATTTGAACTATTGTACTTCTCCAACTAGATTGAGACAGAGTTAATTTTCTGAAACATTGAGAATTGAAACACATAACCAGAAACAGGACTACCTTCTGGGCCATATCTAAATAACTAAACATTTTTCTTCTGTTGTAAACTGACAAATTTGTACTTTTTAAAATCAAAATCAAAGGAAAATAGGACATTTTTGTATGATAGACTCTTTATAAAATTCCTGAGATGCAGATATGACCTCTGTTTTACAGGTGAGGCAACTGGCACAGAGGTTTAAATTTACTTGTCCGCACTCATTCAGTTTGGAAGTTTATAAGACTGGTGTACAGGCTTTTTGGAACAAAGTTTATCCACACTCTTACCATCATACTTTCCATGTGATGGGCTGGGCATAAAGCATTGTTTGGGTGAAAACATCAGCATTTTTCTAGTGTGTTCCTCTTGGTCATCATTTCATCTTCTGTAGAAGGAACAGCTTTTTAAGAGCAGCAGGTGGAACACTGGTCATATCAATCTAGCTCTAATCTGAGAGGAGATGGTTAATTGGGACATTTTTTTTAAGTACTAGAAAACACATTTTACTAAAATTGTGAAGACTCAGCAGAATTTCTCCTTGCATTAATCTGAGTGCAAGAATGCTAAGAACAGAGGCAGTTAGATGGGTTATTTGAAAAAGAGAATGAGGGAGGAGTTAATTCTTATAATTGTCATTTAATTTTGGTAAATGCAATGTGAGAATTAGCCAGATACTTGATTTTTTTTTTTTTAATCTCCTTCCTCTTAACAGAGTGTTTACTGACACAAGTGTTTACTAACACTGGACCAGACAACAATCTGGATGTTGTTATCTCTCTCCTGGCCTTTGGTGTGTACCCCAATGTGTGCTACCATAAGGAAAAGAGAAAGATTCTCACCACTGAAGGGCGTAATGCACTCATCCACAAGTCGTCTGTTAATTGTCCTTTTAGCAGCCAAGACATGAAGTACCCATCTCCCTTCTTTGTATTTGGTGAAAAGGTAAGAAAAGAGAGGTTTAGAAAACTTTTACATTTAAAATCCAGATTACTTTATTAATATGTAGTGGGGACATGAGTTTTAGTTCGTTATTATTATACGGTAGTTGATTGACAGTTGGAATGTCAGCTTTTTCCTCTTACCTCTTTATCTTCAGATTCGAACCCGGGCCATCTCTGCTAAAGGCATGACCTTAGTCACCCCCTTGCAGCTGCTTCTCTTTGCCTCCAAGAAAGTTCAGTCTGATGGACAGCTTGTGCTTGTAGATGACTGGTATGGATTATCAGATGTGAACTCACCTGAATTCCCAGAATTGAAATGTAGCAGAATTCAGCTGCTAATCTATTTGTGAAATATGGCAAAATTTGATGGCATAAACAATGTGTTTTATAACACTGTCTTTCTTGGAGAGTAGTATATCTTAGGCTTATGGTTCGTAGTTGATAGTGAAGTCTTAAATTGATGATACTTTTAGAGGCAGATACATTAAATCAGAGGTGCCCACCCTCTGGGATCTAATGCCTGATGATCTGAGGTGGAACTGATGTAGTAATAATAGGAATTCAATGCACAGTAAATGTAATGCACTTGAACCATCCCAAACCATCCGCATCACCACCCCGGTCTGTGGAAAAAGTATCTTCTACAAAAAATCAATTCCTGGTGCCAAAAATGTTGGGGACTGCTGCATTATTCATTGGAGTCCTATCCACTGCCATGAATACCACACTAAGGAGTTAGAATCTAATTGGAATTTGGATGCCTCTTTTTTATGCACACTTCATATTGCTCAGAGACTAGTGGTGTCTGTGTAGTAAGCACTTGGCAGAATTGAACAGAATTTAATGGTTAGTAGGCTCAGTCATATTCATGAAAGTTTACAGAACTCTGAGTCTCCTGTTTCATTCTTCTATTGGAGGCTGAAGTGATCTGTATTGCTAAGAGTACTTCACTTGGTAGACTTCGTGGTTCACAACTCCTACCAGTAGCTAGCAGTGAAATTTAAGAAGTTGCTTTAGCTTATTGTTACTTTTCATACCTGTGTTTCCTAAATCTAGGGCCATTACATTTGTTGAAAGTACTGTTACTTGGAAAAGAAGTTAAGTTTATCCCATCACTTGCCATGGGTGAAATTGGGAGGTAATAGTCTTTTTCTGTGTGTACCACCTCTCATTTTTAATCGTTTTTCCCTAATTTAGGATCAGACTGCAGATATCTCATGAAGCTGCTGCCTGTATCACTGCTCTTCGAGCAGCCATGGAGGCTCTGGTTGTTGAAGTAACCAAACAGCCTGGTATCATCAGCCAGTTGGATCCCGTTAATGAACGTATGCTGAACACAATCCGCCAGATCTCTCGGCCCTCAGCTGCTGGTATCAACCTTATGATTGGCACTACACGGTGGGTGCCACAGTAACTTTCCTTTGAACTAAGCAGAAGAGACAATAATGTTACTCTCCATTTAGTTTATAGAGGCCTTGTTATTTAAAATTCTATACAAATTCTAAATGAAGTTCTGGTTAACACATTCAGAGAAAAGAGTGTTAATGATACGTTACACCAGTGCATGCTAGAGATAAAGAGACCTTGGAAGTACATATAGAGTCCAGGATAAGTCCCATGACAGGAAAAAAAGTGACAGACCCAGACAGTCAGTCCTCTTCCCATAGAACTGCTTTGCCATCTCTACAGGAAAAATGATGAGGGGTTAAATTGCTGCTGCTTCAAATGAAAAGCATCAGAGTTTAATCTTTAAAATGTTTTATTTGCTTCAGTTTTTTTCACCTTTAAAATTTTTCTTTGCCCACTGCTTTTTACTCTCAAAATTTTTGATACCTGTAGAAAAGGCAGAACAATAGTACAGTGAACTCTTACCTTAGGTTTCCATGATTGTCAGCATTTTGTGACACTTGCTTTGATATATTACACATACTTCTGTTGAATCATTTGTGATTCAGTTGCAGGTGTTACGACATTTTACATCAGTATGCTTCATGTATCTTTTAAGAACATAGCTACAAGTCACACCCCAAAAATGTGTTAAAATAACATTATCTAATATACAGTCATTAAAATTTGTCATTCAAAAATATTTCTCAATCTCCCCATCAAAAATCACTTTTAAAGTGTTAACTTACAGAAATGCTTTGTGCTTTATGGATTCTGGCATTCCATTTTGGTTATAACTGAGTTAAGTTTTCCTTTGAATTAAACATAGTACTTAGGGTGTGGCATACTGTGCTAAGTGCTTTTCTGATATTAGCTTGTTTTAATGCGTATGCCGCCTGTGATGTTAGTAGATCATTATCCCTTTTAATATAAATGAATAAACTAAAGCACAGGGAAGTTAAAACCCGTAATCACCCAGCTAGTGAATGGTGGAGCTGGATTCTCAGACAAACAGGATGGCTCCTGAAATGGTGCTCTCATAACGGTGGTCTGCCCACAAGGTCAGTAGTACAGAATAATTGAGAAAGAATCTTCAGAGAGAAGGATGGAAAATATGTGTCCCAGGCATGGTATAAATGCAATACTCATAGATGTTTAGGAGATACAGCTTTTGTCAGGAAGGGGTGGTGATCAAGAAGCCTTCACATACAAGCTGCTCTGTGAAGGACAAAAGACCAGGAACTAGTAAGGATGGAATAGAAATAAGAGGTTAGGTTGTGTGAATAAAATGGTGGTCTGAATTACAGTCAGGGAAATTGAAATGAAAAGTGACTAGATTAGAAAGATTTACAATAGAGTCAGTAAGTATTGGTGATGGATTAAAATGGGGAGAGCAGTGTAGTGAGGGAATGAAGACAGATCCCACCGTGTTTCTGGCTTTGACAGCAGCTGAATTGGTAATGCTAATGTCTAAGAAAAGCTGCACAGGAGGGATGAGCAGACTGGGGTTTGTTAAATTGACATTTTGGTGAGACATCTTGATTTTCTGCAGTTTTTCATTACCCTCCTTTCTTTGCCATATGAAGCCGATTTAGATGTAAGTAAATTACCCAAAGGCATTTTGCAAAAACATTTTTCAGAGTTCACAGGAATATTTATAGGAAAATATTTTGTGGTAAAGGTCAAATAATTTATTGCCAGGTCAAATTATTACTTTCTTAGAATGCCATGTATTTGAGATGAGTGAAAGTTGTAAGCACGTGCCAAAATTTTAAGATTTTTAGAATGAAGCAGTAAGAACTTTAGAAAAACATATTTATAGATATGCCTCCTCTTATGTCTATCTTGGAGTTAGCAGATTTATTTCATTTCAGCTTAATTTGCATTTGACTGTATTCCCTTTGTGTATTAAATATTCAAATATGACTATAAATGTTAATATTTTGTGACTAATTGAGAAGTATTCAGGCTGCTTTGCTAAAGTGTGACAAAGTGGTGGTTTTTTGCTTTTCCTAGGTATGGAGATGGGCCCCGTCCTCCCAAGATGGCTCGCTATGACAACGGAAGTGGATATAGAAGGGGAGGTTCCAGTTACAGCGGTGGAGGCTATGGCCTTGGAGGCTACGGCACTGGTGGCTACGGGGGTGGTGGGGGCTACGGTGGGAGAGGAGGCTACGGCGGCGGCGGCGGCTATGGGGGAGGCTCCAACTCCTTTCGGGGAAGCTATGGTGGAGGTGGAGGTGGAGGTGGCGGCGGTGGCGGTTTTAGAGGGCTTTCCCGCGGTGGCTATAGAGGAATGTCAGGAGGAGACTACAGAGGGGAGAGTGGAGGAGGATACCGGGGGTCTGGAGGATTCCAGCGAGGAGGCGGCAGGGGGGGCTATGGGGGTGGTTACTTTGGACAAGGAAGAGGAGGTGGAGGCTATTAAAGTTTAGTTATGTCAGTGTCTATGCATAGACAGTTTAAAAAAAAAAAGCATGCTACCCATTTTCTCAAGTTATTTGCTGCCAGTAAGTTAACCCATTTTCCACCTGTTCTGTAGTTCATTGTAGCTTAAACTACTAGACATTTAGTTATATTAGTGATTTTGTTTATATTATGTAAAATATAATCTATAATAAAAGTACCACAGTTTGTATTTTTTTTTCTTTCACGAGTTGAGAATTGCCTTTAAAATTAACTTGGTATTTTCTTGACTTTAGTTTAATACAATAGAAAATAAAGTATTACATTGAATACTGGCCATGTATAGTTAATTGTTGATCTTACACATTAGAATAATTTCAAAATGCCAGTTAATTACATTCATTAGTTTTAAACATCAGAGGAAAAACTACTTCATTTCATAGCTATACTAACTGATGTCATTACCTATAGTAGTTAGAATAAATAGCCTTGGAATGCTGTTGTTATTCTTGCATTAAATACTGGCCGGTACCCAATTGACATGGATCTCTGTACCTGAATAAAACTTTTGACCTAGGACTGAGTATTTTTACTTTTTCCCAAGCTTTGTCTTTGAAAAATCTAAGACCAAGGTCAGCATTCTGTTTTTTCCTGGTTAGTTTCCAGTACTAAAATGAATAAAAATTAATCCAAAAAACTAAGGTAAGCGAAGCCTCACCAGTGCATAATGTTTAGGTGTTTGACAAATAACTACATTAACATGTTATTTCAAAGGATATTTGTTTAAGCTAGGTTATTTTATTGGAGATGTATATACTTTGTTTCCAGTGAATTTTCACATTTCTCATTTCAGTAGCACAGTATATAGTATAGTAGAGATTACAAAGTTCTTTGATTAGAACCGAGTTCATATCTTAATGCTGCTGACATGTGAACTTAGACAACTTATATTTTGTCTTAGTGGCATTTTCAAAATCCTCTTCTTGTGGATTATCTTCAACAGTTAACTGCTGACTAGTCCAGTTTATTTATAGGCTCTCAAATCTGTATCTCCAGCTGAGATTTTCTTTCTGTGCATCAGGCCTTTGTAAAAAAAACCTGCTTACTGAACAATAGATTGCTGTCCAGAAACAAAACTTGCCAAACTGAAGAAAAACCCCCTAATTCACTGCATCTTGTGTGTCTCACAAAGAATGAATTAGCAACTCCTTGTACCTTGTGCTGCTGAAGAGTCCTTTCAGTCCTTCGGTTTGTATGTAGCCACCTGCTACTTTTACTGCTTCTAATAAATTGACAAGAGACTTAGGGTTCCCATTCTGTTCTTTAGTTGAGACTTTACCATAGCTGCTACTGGCATTTCAGTGGAGCAAAGAAAACTCCTTACAAAAAAGGGGGTTCTAATTCATTCCTTTTCCTTGCACACCAACACCACTCTTTTCATCTTGATTTGTCCAGTCTTCACCTCCAAAATCCTAACATTTCCATTCCCAGCAATTAGGATGAAATATCCTTAACAGTCCTGCATTGTAGACCTCATTTTTCTGCATAAGCAGAGACCCATTGGTAGCATTCCTTTAAAACAGTTAACATTATTACTTCCAATGCACAGTACAGTGTGGAATACAATGGTTACTAGGACCCAATGCCTGTACTCCAAGATTAGTAGGCCAACCAGGTACATGCACAAAAGGGAAAGAGAGCAGAAAAAACAGAACGACTTTAGGTTCTGAATTAGACTCTTCTAAATGTACAGGTTATGTGTTGGTTTGTCCTGGAGGAGGAAGCTTCTTAAATCCCATGTGAGGAGTAGGATTAGGATTTGTCATCCCTTGATTTAGAAAATTAAGATGGGTGGTAAGTAGAAGGGCCCCTTAAAAGATGTCCACATCCTAATTCCCAGAGCCTGTGAATATGTATCTTGCATGGCAAAAGGGGCTTTGCAGATGTGACTGAAGTTAAAGACCTGGAGATGGGGTCATTACCCTGGGTTATCCAGGTGGGCTCAGTCTAACCACGGGTTCTTAAAAGTTCAAAGGAGGGGGCAGAAGAGTTGGGTCAGAGAGGCAGGAATTCAGATCAGAAAAGGGATTCAGTCCACTGTTGCTGGCCTTGAAGATGGAGGAAGGAAGACAACCGAAACGCAGCTGGTCACGAGAAGCTGGGAGTACCCCCCAGGTGACTACAGTTCTCAGTCCTACAACAGCAACAACAGAATTCTGCCAACACTCAGGTGAACAAGGGAACATCCTCCCCCAAAGCATCCAGAAACACTGATTTTAAGCCCAGTGGGACCCATGCCAGACTGCAACCTATAGAACTGTTTGATAATACATTGGTGGTGCTTTGGTAGGACTGATGCTGAAGCTGAAACTCCAATACTTTGGCCACCAGATGTGGAGAGCTGACTCATTTGAAAAGACCCTGATGCTGGGAAAGATTGAGGGCAGGAGGAGAAGGGGACAACAGAGGATGAGATGGTTGGATGGCGTCACCGACTCAATGGACATGAGTTTGGGTGGACTGTGGGAGTTGGTGATGGTCAGGGAGGCCTGGCGTGCTGCAGTTCATGGGTTCACATAGAGTTGGACACGACTGAGCGACTGAACTAAACTGAAGCCTCTTAATATGATGGAGATAAAAATGTTAAGGGTGGAAAGGCAAAGGAGGGAGAAAAATAAAGTTCTTAGAAAATCTTTAAAATGCTTTGCATATGCTTCAGTGAACTGAGAATGGGGAGCAGGAGGAACTGTATTCTGAAGGCCTGAGAAGTAATTGGTTGGAAACCAATGGAAGCAACCAGAAGGAGGCAGGTAACCAATGATTGAGAAGTTTGTTCATGCAAGGCTATTGCTTTGTTTACTCTCAAAATTCTCTCAGCCTTAAGAGATTACAGCAACCCAGGGTCACTTACTAAATCGGAGACAGTCAATGTGCAGAAGGAAAGATGAAGGGCTGAAGCCTGTGCTTATTTCTTTTTATATCCTGAAGTCAACGTAAATTGTGCTTTGTGAAAAAGACCAGTTTCTTAAAAAACACCCTGTTGTACAGCACACCTGACAATCCAATTTAAAGGTTATATTTTCTAGCTTAATTTGCACTTAGATATAACCATGTGATTAGATTCTGGCCTTGGCGGGGCATAAAAGTTGAAATAATCTGTATGACTTAGTAGAGAGGTCTTATCCCTTCTGCTTGGCTTGAGCAACAGTTGCTGTCTTAGACCATGTGGTGATTTTGGATGAAAACCATACAAATGGAAGACAAGAAATTTGAAGCACTTTGAATTTCTAACACTTAACACCTAATACTGAGTACACATGTGGATCATCCTCTAGTTCTGTAACTGAATACCTCTGGATTTCTTGAATATAAGGGAGAAATACATTTTCTTTGTTTTTTGTCTTATTTTGACTTTTTGTGTTTCCTATAGTTAATCCTATATAACTGTTACCTTATTCCAGTTACTGCATAGATATGTAGGAATGAATCGGGAATTGACCATAAATTGGCCATAAACTATGTAAAAATCCTAATGCTTCTTATTGGACTAAGGCTATAAGAAACAATATTCAGGGACTTCCCTGGTGGTCCAGTGGTTAAGACTCCATGCTGTCAATGCAGGGAGCTTGGGTTCAATCCTTGGTCAGGGAACTAAGATTCCTCTTGCCCCATGGCGTGACCAAAAAATTTAAAGAATTTTAAACCATATTTGCTTTTGGAATGGGTGGTGATGGTATTACCACTTAGCTTTTATGTTGTGTGATATTTCAAAGACATTTTTAAAAAAAAACATTAAAATGAATCTTCAGTGAGAGAGCATTAAATACAACCAGGGTAGCCCACCTAGTGTGTGTGAGTTGCCCAGGTGTGTGCGACTCTTTGTGATCTCATGGACTGCAGCCCGCCAGGCTCCACTGTCCATGGAATTCTCCAGTCAAGAATACTGGAGTGGGTTGCCATTTCACTCTCCAGGGAATCTTCCCGACCCAGGGATCGAACTGGGGTCCCCTGCGCTGCAGGCAGATGCTTTACTCTCTGAGCCACTGGGGAAGCCCTTGAATATTTAATTTTTTTAATTAAATAAAATTTGAATTTAATTAAAACTACCATTTCTGTGGGATATGAGATTTATTAAACAAATATCTGAAATATAAAACTTTAAATCCAGATGCTTCAACTTGCTACTATTCTAATATCCCCCTTTAAGTTTGCTTCTATTTTATTATTGTTCATTTCCAAATTCAGATTTTGCATTACTTTGGAGAGCATATTATCATCTCTTTTATCTCCTGAAGCAGCCCCTTTGTTGAGGGCTTCTTCCGCTACAATAAAAAACTGTTCAGTTGGTTGAAGAATGCTTACTCCGTAGCCATTGTTGTTGTAAATATGATTATTGGTCATCTTCAGTTTGGGTGCTGGAAGAACCTGTTAAATTATTCAAGGAAATTAGGTTTTCAGTAATTTCTGTAAAAATATGAACTAATGAACATTTCATAAACTCTAGAACTTAATTCTTGAGCTCACACATTTCCTTAAAAAACTGAATCTCAGTTTTGAACAAGTGTTATTTTCCTCACACTGGATTAATGTAATATTAACTACAAAAATGTTTGAGGAAATAGTATATGAAGTTTTCAAGTTTATCGTTAACTATACAAGTCGAGAGAGGGACCTAGAAAGGTAGAATTTACATAAGGAGAAAAGAATGGGAAAGCATTTCACTTACAAATTATTGCTATTTATGTTTTAATTGGTTAGCTTAAATTATTTTACAACTTTTGAATGACTTAAATATTTCTTAATATATTTATCCTGTTTATTTGCTTTACTTAGCCAAATGTATTAATACTACAAGTCTGGCTCAATGAAAACAAAATCTAAAAAGAACTTACCCCTTTCTCATATTCAAAGTTATTTACTAAGAATTTAAGTTGAAATAATTATAAAATTTGTTTCCTGTCAACTATCATCTAAACTGTATTTTAATTGCTTATACCATACTTAACAGACTAAAATTTAAGGCTGAAGCTAATACTTTGGTATCTTTCTAATATTTATAATTCTTACATTAAAAAAATATGAGAATACCTTCATATTAACTCCACCTAAGGTGCTTTTTGAACTGTCACAGGTTCTGAGGTTATTACAGTGATGAATTTCATTTCTTTCCAGAATGGCTACACTCCCAGGATACAGTTCAACACCAGCACCCTGTAAATTAAAAGCAAATAAAACAATCTACAAAACGCATGTACACCTCCAAATTTTTCTTTAGATTTGAAAATTGTAGTTCTAAAATTAGCAGTCTAAACATATTAAGTTACATGAAAATACAATAGTACAATTTATTGTGGAAATAATGTTTAAAACATTGAAAACAAACTATCTGTGTCAAAGAATCATTAGACCCATAGGAAGGCTGAAGTATGGACCATTACATTGCCCTCTACCCAACATCCAAGTCACGTCTTAGAAGGGAAGGTCTTGCAACAGTTATTCTCAGTAGTTATAAAAATTAATGTATGTGTACTTAAAGTCCTTCATAATGCTCCTAAAATCTGTTAACCTGACTCATAATCTGTTTATAACCACTGATTCTTAGATTTTTTTAAAAAGCACACATCACCAAAACTAATTTCTTACTTTGGCAGCTCACTTGCCTAAGTATACTAAGTGTGTAAAATGACATGCTTCTACTTGTTCTTGTTTAATTTACTTTTATCAGTTTCCAAGCTTAATTATAATTCCATTCAAAGATAAAACAATTGGTACCTTCTGTTTACACATTAAGATCAATCAAAGTTATATACAGCCAAGTAAAGCCATAAATTTTATAAATAAAATACCTGGGCACCAGTTATTTCACTGTCTGTAATAGTCAAAGCAGCCCCTGTAAGAACACAGACTCCTGTTCCTTCACATTTTAATATACAGTTTTCTAGAGTCATGTGACCAGACTCTACCACCACAATACCATCAACTGTCCCTTGTTGTATCAAAGATAGATGCATTAGTTTCACGTTATCAGCTTTGGACACCACAAAACTGTCATGAGAAGGTTCAGAAGTAATAATAATTTCCTCTCTCTTCCCAATTCCTGATTTATAGGGACAAAAAAACATAATTAAATGAGTACTTCCAAAGCTTAAAGCCCGTTAGTCATTCAGTAATACTTGCTATTACAAGTAACATTTGTAATTATTCAGTCAACCATTTAGACACTTAACTATAATGTAGTCTTGTTTCCATATTTTGATGCCATGATGGGAGAATCTGTGTTTATAATCAACCCAGATGTAAAACTATGGTACTTAACACACTTATTCCACTACATATTTTCCTATATTACATAGTGAGCAGTAATTACAAAATGTGTAAGATACAAAAAGTATCTTACCATAACCTGGTTTCAAAACCATAATAAACCATAATAAAAAAGACTGGCAGAGACTCTTGAATTAGGTTATAAGATTATTGTAATCGTATCTATGATTTTGCTCTAGTATGCCTCGCAATCACCTAACAACTATCCAAAAAGAAGGGGTTGTATATTGAAGACAACAAATTTTTAAAATTAACAAATATCCTTATTACCCATATAGTTCAGCAAAGTGAACATTACAGTCATCAAAATCTAGTGGAAATTATGCTCAATTTTTGAAATAATAGCAAAGTTTAAGTCATCTGTCTTGTCTTTTGGCCAGACAATGGGAATAACCTTAATGTAAAAGGACAGAATTAAAGTCACTAAATATGTTCAGAATCTAAAAGACATTTAGTAAACTCTGCTTTTTTACTTCTGGTTTAGTAAGTTTCCATAGAATTAAGCTTTTAGAGAAAATACTGAGTATATTTTAATATAATCTTACATTTGGGTTTTCTGCTAAAGTAATATGAAATGTGGTGACAGAAGAGAAAAAATAGTTTAGATAAAAAATAGAGCTGATAGAAGATATTGTGAGCAGGTTTTTTTTGTTTGTTTTATTATGACTTTGATTGTTTATCACTGGGAAGCAGTCTCACTGATCTGCTCTGGTACAGTATGTCCAAATGAGGTAATCTGCACAGATAATATCCTACTGGACAGGTGCACATGCGTGTGCATGCTCAGTTGCTCATGTCTGACTCTTTGTGACCCCATGGACTGTAGCCCACCAGGGTCCTCTGTCCATGGCATTATCCAGGCAAGGAAACTGGAGTAGGCAGTATTCCTTCCTCCTCTAGGGGATCTCCCCAACCCAGGGACTGAACCCTCATCTCCTGCATCTTTTGCATTGGCAGCTGAATTTTTTACCACCGAGCCACCTAGAAGCCCACACTGGACAGGTGAGAAAATATTAATTGGAAAAGGCACACATAATTTTCATGAAACACAAAACTCTAATTTCTAGTAATCTGATTAACCATGTTTATAATATATAGTTTGTCCAGAATACACTGCTATTAAAAAATTAAAAAGGATGACTTGCTAACCCTTTATAACAATGTCATCAGTCAATAAAGCAAGATTTACAGCTTGATATTCTCCTGGAAAAATAACAACTGTATCTCCACTGTAACAGCTATCCAAAGCCAAATCCAAATCATCATGCTGTTGGAGAAGTGTGTCTGGAGATAAGTCCTTTACCTGAAAAGAAGAAATAGAACAGTAGATCCAACTGACATAGGTCATTTAAATCAGCTAATTCCTTGGTAATGTGCTTTTTCACATTATCTTATAGGTAATGCACTGTTTAAATATTGTGTATATTTATGTTCATTAAATGCTCAAAGAACAATGAAAGGAGATTTTCCTTACAATCCCTAACAATTTTTACAGCTACTAAATACAGCCAGAAGTTATTATGACCTTTACCTTCTAAGCCTCCCAACAGTTCTTTGAGGTAAAATATTATTATACCCTTGTAATGTTAAAAAATTGAAACTCAGAGTAAATGATTTGCCTATGGACACAGAGTGAGTGAGTGGTGAAGCTAAACTTTAGGTCTAGGTTTTGATGACCCCAGATTTCTTTCCTATTGGAAACTATTACTTTATTTTCTTTAACTCAAACTGACCCTAAAATTTTGGTAAACCATCAAAAATTTATTACAGATTCTAAAACTAAAATGAAAAAGTATCAGGAATTTGCACTGGGAGTAGAAAAGGTGAAAGAACTTCATTATTAGAACCAGTAAGAATGAGAAATTTTAAAAATAAAATCTGAAAACTAAATATATACCATGAAAAAAATGTCTATTCTTTTATCCCAATAGAAATGGCATTATCATTCATGTATCTTTTTTCTTATAAAAAATAGAAAATTGAAACAAAGCATAACAAAAATGGAAATTTTAACAAATTTTTACCTAAATAGAATATATTTATGAAGCTATTTTCCTTCTTGTCTTTTTCCTATGCATATACTTACATGCATAATACTGATGTATCAAAGTTATGTAATAATACATCACATAGATGTGTATATACTTATTTATTTGACTGCCTGAGTCTTAGATACGGCATGTGGGATCTAGCTCCCTGATTAGGGGTCGAACCTGGGACCCCTGTATTGGAAGTGCAGACACTTAGCCATTGGGCCATCAGGGAAATCCCAATGTGTCATAATTTATGTTATGATTTTCTATCCTTATTTAGATGGCTTATAATTTTTCAATACCATGAAAATACTACCACAAATAAACTATGCACATCTCTGGTTATTTTTTTAGGGTAAATTGCTAGATTGAGAATTACTGTCAAAAGGTATAAAACATTTTAAGCCTCTTGTATACATATCGCTAAACTGCCCTCCAGAAAAGTTTAACCAATTGAAACTTGATCTGGGAACTCACTTTTCTGCAAGCTCATCAGAATGGGGTACCTTTTAAATGTATAAAAATATTTGCCATTTTAACAATTTTCGCTGCCTAATTTTAATTTTCCTTGATAAGCAGGAGTGAACATTTTTCTAGAAATATATATATGAAACTCTTATAATAATCCTAAGTCAGCAAACCAAGATAGTCATTTGTGTTTGTATTACATCTTATGTACTCTTATACATCTGTGGCAAACAGTACAAGGATTATCTCTGTAAATAGACACTTTGGAAAAACTCTAGAATCCATCTCATTTTTTTCCCCTAAGTTTTTTGTTTGGGCTTTGTTTTTTGTTTTGTTTTGTTTTGCTGTGCCATGCTCGCGGCTTGCAAGATCTTTGTTTCTTGATGAGGGATCAAACCCATGTCCTCTGCACTGGGAAGCTTGGAGTCCTAACCACTGGACCACCAGGGAATTCCCATCATTTATATTTTTCTTATTCCCCCTTATCTCAGAAGAGGGACTGGTAAGGAAACTGACTTTTGTTTTACTTCCCTCACTTCATGGCAAATAGATGGGGAAACAGTGGAAACAGTGACTGACTTTATTTTGAGGGGTTCCAAAATCACTGCAGATGGTGATTGCAGCCATGAAATTAAAAGACGCTTACTCCTTGAAAGGAAAGTTATGACCAACCTAGACAGCATATTAAAAAGCAGAGACATTACTTTGCCAACAAAGGCACATCTATTCAAGGCTATGGTTTTTCTATTAGTCATGTATGGATGTGAGAGTTGGACCATAAAGAAAGCTGAGCACTGAAGAATTGATGCTTTTGAACTATGGTGTTGGAGAAGACCTCTTGAGAGTCCCTTGGACTGCAAGGAGATCCAACCAGTCCATCCTAAAGGAGATCAATCCTGGGTGTTCATTGGAAGGACTGATGTTGAAGCTGAAACTCCAATACTTTGGCCACGTGATGTGAAGAGCTGACTCATTTGAAAAGACCCTGATGCTGGGATAGACTGAGGGCAGGAGGAGAAGGGGACGGATGAGATGGTTGGATTGCATCACTGACTCAATGGACATGGGTTTAGGTAGACTCCGGGAATTGATGATGGTCAGGGAGGCCTGGCATGCTGCAGTTCATGGGGTTGCAAAGAGTTGGACACAACTGAGCGACTGAACTGAACTGAACTGTGGATGGAGGAGCTTTGCAAGTAGCAGCTGATAAAAAGCATTTAAAGACATACTATACCCAAAGCTACCTGGGACAAGGATGAAGGAAGGAACAAGAAAAAGCCTACAAATGAGGAAGCTGAAGAAGATTCTTGGGGTAATTCTTGGGGTAATAAGAGCTACCTCATATCCTGGGAACTTACAATGAAATACACAATCTCAGGGATGGATGCATACTCAGAAAAGATCCGTAAAGAACTTAAGCTTGTGCTTCTGGCCGATAATGGCCCTGTGCAAGCAGAACATGAAAGCAATTGGCAGCCTAACATAGCTTTGAAGAGTACCTATTCTGCAAAAACAAGATTTTTTATTTTTAACTGCAGGTTTTTAGGGAAATTTCTGTCAGGTCACTAACTGTATTTCAGTTAGTGACATAATATGGGCTTTAGCAGCCATACACAAAATAGAGCCTTTGCAAAAATAGCTTGAAAAATTCACTAAACATCTCGACAACTGCAGTCCTCAACAATCAATACAGCAAACCCTGGGGATGAGATGGAATCCAAGTCCCAAAGTTACCATATTATAATATTAAAAATACCCAGTTTTCAACAAAAATTTTAAGACATACAAAGAAACAGGAAACTATGGTCCATTCATGAGGAAAACTAAAAAGAAAAAAAAAATTGACGGAAACCACCTGAGGAAACACAGAAAAGTATCTGGACCTTTTCTTTGGAAAGAATATTTGACAAAATAGCAGTTGAAACCTTGAACAAACTTTAAAACTTCTGTGCATCATTGAACATTATTAAGAAAGTCAAAGGACAACTACAGAATGAGAGAAAATATATGCACACATATATCTAAAATGAATATAGTATCTATATAAAGAATTCATAATTGATAAAAAAAAAAAGACAAACAACCCAACTAAAAATAGGCAAAGGACTTGAGTATATCTCTCTCCAAATAAGACACACAAATGGTTAACAAGCACATGAAAAGATGAAATGAAAATAAAAATCACAATGGGATACCACTTCATATCCGTTAGGATGACTATAATGAAAGAGACAGATAAGTGCTGATAAGAATGTGGAAAAATCACAACCCTCATACACTGCTGGTGGGAACATGAAATAGCTCAGCCTCTGTGGAAAACATTTTAGCGGCTCTTTAAAAGGCTCTTTAAAAGGTTAAACATAGAATTACCATACTCAAAAGAATTGAAAATAGGTAGTCAGACTAATATTTGTATATGTTACCATTCACAATAGGTGGAAACAACTCAAATGTCTATGGACTGATGAATGGATAAGCAAATCGTGGTATATACATGCAATGAAATATTATTCAGCCATGAAAAAAATGACATACTGATACATGCTCCAGTGTGGATGAACCTCAAAAACATTATGCTAAGTGAAAGAAGTCAGACACAAAAGGTCATATATACTATGATTCTATCTATACGAAATATGAAGAATAGGTAAATCTACAAAGACAAGAGATTGGTAGTTGTCAGGGCCTGGGAAGAATGAGGTCAACAGTTGGATGGATACAGGGTTATATTTGGGGGTGATGAAAATGTTTTGGGACTAGATAGAGATGACAGTTGCACAAGATAGTGAAATAATATTACTAAATGTCAGTGAACTGTTCACTTTAAAATAGCTCATTTTTTAATGTGAACTTCATCTCAATTTCAAAAAAGGGAAAAAATATACAAGAAAGAGAAAGAATAACCAAAAGCACAGTCTCTCTGAGGAATCAGGTAACAACAGACTCAGTAGTGCAGATGGAAGGGAACTGATTATTCTTCTTTACACCTGGTATATTTTCAGACACACTTTACCACACACATTACCACACTTTCTGAAGCATTACAGGGAAACAATGATAGATACATGACTGAGATCTGAATGGCAAAATAGTAATAATATTAGTAGTTTACATTTTTGTGGTAGGCACTTTGCTAGAAGATTTACATAAATTATTTTACTTAAGCCTAATGACTCTATAGAATAGACTTCATTACTCCTTTTTATAGATAAGGAAATAAGAGAAACTATGTAAGTTTTTAAATCCAACCCAATTATTATGAAGAAAAACTATGAATCAAACCTAGATTTCTATTATTTTAAAGCTTATATTCTTTACCACCACACTATCCTGCGTTCTAGACAAAGAAGGAGCAGGATAGAGTTCTATGATGAACAATGGGGACATTGATATTTCCCCTAAATATAGGAGAATAACTAATGTTGAACCTTAGTTTAAGTACTGAAACAAATACTGCTTATCTCTGTCAGGAATGATTCAGAAGTCAGACTGAGTCTAAAACTAAAGACAATCATCACAATTTGACAGAGTTAGAGAAGTTAAGACATATTTAGTTCAACTGACTGGAAGGATATTTAGGACGTTAATTCAATAGAGAATACAGGAGGACTAAGGACAGGCTGTGTACAAAAGAACAGTAAGTTCAAATTTAGGGTTGTTATCTGTTAGTGAGACATAAGGTAAAGATGCTGAGAAGAACTTGTAGTGATGTTGATCAGCAAAAATGCAAGAGGGGATAAATTTACTGAAAAATCACTGCATGCCAGGTACTGCTAGGTATTTTATATATAGGATTTAACTTCATCCTCAAAAAAAAAATAAAGTTTAGTGGTGGTATTGGTGGTGATAGTTGTGGTGGTGGTGGTAGCCATCATACTAGTAGAAAACATTTATCGAGCACTTACTATGTGCTGGCCATTATTCTACGCACATCACAAATATGAATTCATATAGTCTCTATAAATAAAGAACACAGTATTATCCCTATTTTACAGACGAGGAACTAAAGCACAAATGGGAAAACAGCTTGTTGAAAATCACATAACTAATAAGTGTCAAAGCCAAACTCTGCATCCAGGCAGTTTGGCTCCAGAGATCATCCTCTTAATCAGCACAGTTTTCTCTATAAATAAAGAACACAGTATTATCCCTATTTTACAGACGAGGAACTAAAGCACAAATGGGAAAACAGCTTGTTGAAAAATCACATAACTAATAAGTGTCAAAGCCAAACTCTGCATCCAGGCAGTTTGGCTCCAGAGATCATCCTCCTAATCAGCACAGTTTTTCTCTCTCTTTAAAGCACTCTGGAAATAAAGAAATTGGGGTTCAGAGTTAGGCAGCTTGCCCAAAACAGGCTATTTAAACACTGGGCTACCTGACTACAAAGTCAATGCCTTTTCACTACACTACTTGTAAAGATCACCAGCATAATGATAATGGGCATAGATAAAACTGTTTAAGGAGAGAGTATGCTGCTAAGTCGCTTCAGTCGTGTTCAACTCTGCGACCCCATAGATGGCAGCCCACCAGGCTCCCTCATCCCTGGGATTCTCCAAGCAAGAACACTGGAGTGGGTTATCATTTCCTTCTTCAATGCATGAAAGTGAAAAGTGAAAGTGAAGTCACTCAATCGTGTCTGACTCTTCACCACCCCGTGGACTGCAGCCCACCAGGCTCCTCCGTCCATGGGATTTTCCAGGCAAGAGTACTGGAGTGGGGTGCCATTGCCTTCTCCGAAGGAGAGAGTGTAGAGCAGGTAAAAGACTAAAGAATCTTCAAAGTTGAGAAAACTGTTAAAGGCTTATATACACAGCTGTGACTAGGTACACCACCTCAAAGGTAAATCTAAAATCAAAGATCTGAGCAAAGTAGAAATTGATGATGCTGCCTTATCAGAGTAGTCTTCCTCTCATTGTCCTGTTGTCTGAAGTTTGTGGATATTTACTTACACAAATGAAGACAGGGTTGCAAAGCACTGAATAAAAATTACAGAAATATTTTACTGTTCTATAGGAAAATAAAGCCAAAAACAGATTTAAAAACAAATAAAAAGATAGGCAAAAATAAAAATATTTTAAAAGGGTAGAGATAAAATCTATACCTTACTTTACAATGATGTTTCAAAATATGTTTACAAATGTAGTTGGTGGAATAATTGTTATTGAAAATCTGATCTAGTAAGCAAATCAAAGGAAAATTAAATTTTGCTTAATAAAAATTGGTAGGATAACAGACAAGACCAGTCTAATCAGCCAGGCTTTATCTTTATTCACTCTCCTACTAGGTATTAAATACCATCCTTTCTGGACTTCTTTTAGTTCCTCATATATACCCCATACTCTGTCAAACATGTACTCATTTACTATTTAATGAAAAATGCTCAGCACCCACCTTATGCCAATCATCATGCCAGGTGACTAGATGAATGCTAAACATACTCCCCTTGCTCTTAAGAGCTAGTATATTAATAGTAAAGGAGACAGACATTCAATAGGTAGCCACAGAAAATATTTAACACAGTTATGATAAGGAAAAGTGACAGTAAGGGAACATGCAGGGTGCATAGGAGTATGTAGTCTATGTATTCTGGAAGGTTGAGCAAGTTTTTTTCTGTGGAAACGACATTTAAATTGATACCTAAAGGACATACAGTAGCTCTCTGAAACAATATGGTGTACACCAAGATGTGGTTTAGTGAGGGAGGAAGGGGTATATGAAGGTGATGATGGGATAATAAACTCACAGAAAGCTGTAATTAACACCTGGGTGGATGGTGGTGCTATTTACTGAAAGAGAGAACTCCAGAATGTAAACTAGTTACTGGATAAGATCATGAATTGAAGTACTCAGGAGATAATTAAGGGGTGATGGGCAATAGGTAGAGACATACAGGTTTGGGGCTCAGAACAAAAATGTGGGCTGTGGATACACATTTTAGATTATCAGTGTATATAACTGAAGGCATGGGAAAAGATCACATAAATCTCTTAGGCATATTATAGTGCAGAAAAAAGATAAGTTCCAAGCATTTAGAGGACAGAAGGAGAAAAAAAAACAACAACAACTAGAGAGATTGAACCAGCAAAGTATGGGAACAGAAGACAATGAAAAACTATTCAAGGAGAGAGCTGTGAAATACTACTGAGAAGTCAAGTGAGATGACTTAAAACATTTCCCCGCTTGGGCTAGTTAAATATACACTCATCCTTTAGGTTTCATCTGAGTTATTTTTCTCAGCCAGCATTGCAGAATTCCTAACTCTGCTTATGTTCCCTTCCTAAGGGCCTCCTGTATATACTCCTATCATAGCATCTATTATTATATTATTCTGTGTTGCAACTGCAATAGCCTATTCACTTATCTGTGTCTCCACCATAGGGCTTCCCAGGCGGCTCAGTGGTAAAGAATCCGCCTGCCAATGCAGGAGACGTGGGTTTGATCCTTGGGATGGGAAGATCCCCTGAAGAAGGAAATGGCAACCCACTCCAGTATACTTGCTGGGAAATCCCATGGACAGAAAAGCCTGGCAGGCTACAGTGCACAGAGTCACAAAAAGAGTTGGACATGACTCAGCTTCCACTAAACAACATCTCCACCATCATTCAAACTGGTCAGATGTATGGAAGAAGCAGGACTGTGGGTCTGGTTCAAAAGTGTATCTCCCTCAAATGCAGTATTTCTCATATTTCTCTCCCAGAGGTGCTAGCATAGCACCTGGCAACAAGATTAGTACTCTGTAAATAGTGTGGACATTTATTTATTTAGTATTATATGTCAATCACTGAGCTGGGTGTAATGGAGGAAATAAGACATTAATGTCAGACAAGAATCCAACCTTCAAAGAGCTTGTTTTCTAATTATATGCAGCTAAAACTTAAATTAACAAATAAGAATAAAATGTATTTCTTACCATGTCAGTAGTCATCACTTTTGCTACGATATGTGTTATAGTCTTTCCAAAGTTTCTTTGTCCTTTCCTACGCCTCAGAATTCTTGGAAAGAAAGGTCCATGGACTCTGAAGTTGAAAACATTTATTTTTAATTAAATCAATATGAAAAATACTCAAGGTACACCTACTTAAAACTTGGTACTAAGCATCTTTGAGAAATAGGTTCCATTCATTTTGAGCTTCTTGAGAGCAATGAGCAACTTGAGAGTGATGGCGTAATTGAGATCTTTTAGATAACTGAGTGTTTAAACCATTGAACTCTGAAATCTTTTCATTGTAATGAAAATCTGCATGCAACTCACTACAATCAATACCTCAATCATCTTAACTTTTCAGTACAGTAGAAAATTTCCTGATTATACTTTCATAATACATTGAATTGTAGACACTCAAAGCAGAGATAGGTTATGTCTGTGCTACTGAGGTATAAGAATATTTGGGGACCTGCCTAATTTGAGAGACTATGTTTAATTAATATTGTTTTTGTTATCTATGGAGAATTTATCTTTTGAAACAGGATAAGTTGGCTGTTGGCCTCCATCAAACAATTCTAGCTTCTTTCTTCATTGTTTTTAACTGATTGCTATTCAGCACTTTTAGAAAATTCCATTCTTTGTCTTCTTCCTGCTTTCCTTTACAGTTCCTGTTTCCTATTAATCATTTAAGTGTTATCAAAAGAAAGAAAAAAAATTAAGTATGACTTTTATCATTATTGTCAGCCACATTTACCTTATGTGTAATCTTTTGGGTTCTCTGCAGCACTTTGATTATTGCTTGATGCAGCCTTAATACCAATATTTTTCAGTTTATGTTTCAATTACCAATATTTAAAATAATTTATTGAGATATAAATAATGTATAAGGTTGTGTTAGTTTCAAGTGTACAGCAAAGGGAATCAGTTATGCATATACATATATCCACCCTTTTTTTAGATTCTTTTCCCATATAGGTCACTACAGAGTATACAGTAGAGTTTCTTGTGTTATAACAGTAGGTCTTTATTAGTTATCTATTTTATATACACTTTGTAGTGTGTATATGTCAATCCCAATTTATTTCTCTCCCCTCCCCTTTATACCCTGGTAACCATGAGTTTGTTTTCACATTTGTGACTCTACTTCTGCGTTTTAAGTAAGTTCATTTGTACCCTTCTTTTTAGGTTCCACATAGAAGCAATATCTCAGTTACCAATATTTTTGTGAAGCTTAAAATTTCAGAGAACTGTTCCTAAGTATTTATCATTCCAATGATTAAATATTGAACTCTAAGATATTAGCAATGTCCTCCAAAGGAAAAGTTTCATTTAACATTTCAACATCAAACCCATTCAGCACTTTTATACCTATTTAAGCAAATTTTGATTTGAGAAAGAGAACTACTCGTACATTTTTTTCACCATATATCTAATTACTAGTTGTTCAAAGAGTAAAGCAACTTACATGCAGGAAATAGTTTATCATACAATCCTAGCTTTAAAATTAAAGGTATATGTCAGTGATTTTCAAAATTATACTTCTAATAAGGTATAATTTACATAACACTCATTTTAAGTGAACCACTCTATGAGATTTCACAATGTATACACCCATTTAACTCAATCATAACACTCAGGATATAGAACATTCCCATCGTACAAGCTCCTTCATACATCTTTGCAGTCAGTCCTCAACATCGACTTTCAGAAATCCACTGGTCTCTTTGTCATAGATTTTCCTTTCTTGTAATTTAAATTGGAGGATAATTGCTTTACAATGTTGTGTTGGTTTCTGCTATCTAGCCATGTGAATCAGCCATAAGTATACGTGTGTCCCCTCCCTACTGAACCTCCCCCCCACCCCTCACCCCATCCCACTCCTCTAGGTTGTCACAGAGCACTGGGTTGAGCTCCCTGTGTTATACGGCAACTTCCCATTAGCTCTCTATCTCATATATGGTAATGTTTCAGTGCTGCTCTCTCAGTTTGTCCCTCCCTCTCTTTCCCCAGCTGTGTACGCAAGTCTGTTCTCTATGTTGGCATCTCTACTCCTGCCCTGCAAATAGGTTCATCAGTACTATTACCTTTTTTGTAATTTTAAAATGGAATTTTAAAGTAGAATATGCTATGTACTCTCTTGTGTCTAGAGTTTTTCAGTCAGACTATTTTGAGATCCATCATGTTATTTTGTGTATCAGCAATTTCTTTACATCACAGAAAAATATTTCATCATTCAGTTCCGTTCAGTCACTCAGTTGTGTTCAGCTCTTTGCGACCCCATGAATCGCAGCATGCCAGGCCTCCCTGTCCATCACAAACTCCTGGAGTTCACCCAAACCTATGTCCATTGTGTCGGTGATGCTATCCAACCATCTCATCCTCTGTTATCCCCTTCTCCTCCTGCCCTCAATCTTTCCCAGCATCAGGGTCTTTTCAAATCAGTCAGCTCTTCACATCAGGTGGCCAAAGTATTGGAGTTTCAGCTTCAACATCAGTCCCTCTAATGAACACCCAGGACTGATCTCCTTTAGGATGGACTGGTTGGATCTCCTTGCAGTCCAAGGACTCTCAGGAGTCTTCTCCAACACCACAGTTCAAAAGCATCAATTCATTAAGATTTTCTATATACAAGATTATGTCATCTGCAAGTAGAGATAATTTTCATTTTCCTTTTTGGATCTGGATGAATTTATTTCTTTTTCTTTCCTATTGCTCTGGCTAGAACCTCCAACACAACTGAATATAAGAGTGGACCTCATTGTCTTGTTCCTGATTTTAGGCAGGGAAACATCCATTCTTTCATTGGTAAATATGATGTTATAGAATTTTCACAGATGGCCTTAAACAGGTTGAGGAAGATCCATTCTATTCTAAGTTTTCTTAGAATTTTTATCATGAAAGAGGAATTTTGCCAAATGATTTTTCTATAACTTTCGAGATGATAATGTGGCTTTACTGTGTATTATATTGATTTATTTCCATATGTTAAGCCAACCTTGCATTCCTGGGATAAATTCCATTTGTCACAGTGTCTAATCTTTTTCATATGTTGCAAGACCCAGTTTGTTAAACTATTGTTGAAGATTTTGCATCTATATTTATTTATTTTATTCATTTATTTTTTATTTAAGTCTTTTGGCTGTGTCCTGCAGCATGTGGGACCTTAGTTCCCTGACCAGGGATTGAACCCAGGTCTTGTGCATTGGACGCTCAGAGTCTTAACCACTGGACCACCAAGGAAGTCCCTGCATCTATATTTATATAGGATATTTTCTGCGGTTTTCTTGTGATATCTTTCTATAGTTTTGGTATCAAGGTGATAATGGCCTCATAGAATGAGTTCAGGAAATAGTTCCTTCTCTTCTTATTTTTTGGAAGACTTTGCAAAAAAAAAAAAAGTGTTGGCTTCCCTGGTGGCTCAGTGGCAAAGAATCCACCTGCCGACACAGGAAGACACAAGAGACACAGTTACAATTCCTGGTTTGGGAAGATTCCCTGGAGTAGGAAATGCAAACCCACTCCAGTATTCTTTCTGGGAAAACCCAAAGGACAGAGCAGCATGGCAAGCTACAGTTCATGGGACTGCAGAGTCAGACATGATTGAACAACTAAACACACACACACAGGTAGGACTTCTTTACCCTCTTGGCTTCTTTCAAAATATTTTTCTTATCTGTGGTTTTCTTCAGTTTAAACATAATATGCCTATCTGCACAATTTGGGAGTATTTGTCCTACTTGGTGTTCTCTAAGTTTCTTGGATCTGTGGCTTGGTGTCTTCATTTAATTTTGGAAAATTTTCACCATTACTAATTTGAATATTTTTTTTTCAGCTGCATTTGCTTTCTTCTCTTCTGGTATTCCAACTGCATATATGTTACATTCTTTGAAACTATTCCACAGTTCTTAGATTTTTTTTTCATTATCTTTTCTCTTTGCATTTCAGTTTGAGACAATTTGTCATATCTTCAAGCTTTCTGATTCTTTCCACAGTTGTGTCCCATCTATTTGTTAGCCCTTCAAAGGTAGTCTTCATTTCTATTTACAGTGTCTTTGATTTTTAGAATGATATTTTAATTCATTCTTACAGTTTCCATGTTTTGCTTGAACATTATCCATTTTTTTCTTGCATGTTGTATACTTTTTTCCATTAAAGTCCTTAACATTTATCATAGCTACTTTTTTTTTCCTGGTTGCACTGCATGGTGTGCGGGATCTTAGTTCCTGGACCAGGGATCGAACCTGTGCCCCCTGCAGTGGAAGTGCAGAGTCCTAACCACTGAACTGCCAGGGAAGTCCCAATCATAGCTATTTTAAATTTCCTGTCTGGTAAATTCCAAAATCATACTTGAGTCTGTTATTGATGCTTGCTTTCCCTCCTCAGACTTGGTTTATTTCCTTGCCTTTTAGCATATCATAATTTTTTTTTTGAAACCCACACATGGCTAACAGGAAGTGAGGTAGATTAATTATTAATCCTACCAGGAGGTAGCCTGTGTTTATTTGCTGTAGTTTTATGTGTCAGAGGCTTCAAATTCCTATAATTTCCAATTTTCGGTCTCCTCTATATATCCTCAGGCTTCCTTTAGAAGCCCCAAACTACTCTTTAGAAGAGTCTGTGTCTTACAACTCTTTTAACTATAATCCAGTTATTATACTGGAATCTTGTTGGTATGGTTTTAAGATTTAGCAGAGAGGAAGTGTCTATACTCTTGTGATTACTTATCAGTCTTTTACTGAGTCTATGTCCCTGGACTGTGACCTTCACAAGTGTTTCTTAATCCTTTCTTTCCGCAGACAGGAAGGCTAGAAGGCACTAGAGTCAGAGAAATGCCTTTCCTCTAGGTGGCAAAAAGCTCTGGTAAAGACTTTTCTCCTGGAGAATAGCAGATCTTTATTATGGAGAATGCTCTGGGTATATTTCATAATGGGTACTTTTCCCTTCACCCTGCCAGAGTGATAACAGAATATTTCTTGGCTCTTTACTGAGAACCTAGTGAGACTCCTAGAGGTAAAACCCCACAAAGGTATGGGATCTCCCTAATAACTGCAGCTCCCTGTGAGTTTCTTTCATACTAGTTATCATTCAGCATCCAGCAATCTATCAAAACTACCATTTAAATGTTCTTATAATTTATGGCTGTAGCTGGTTCTGTTCAAGATAAGCAGATCTTAGCTGTGACTCTCTGAATTTACCTTTCTCAAAATTTCAGGGTGGCAGTTTGTCCTGTGATCACAGTTCTCTGATGGTTCCAAAAAAGTAATTTTCACGTTTGTTCAGCTTTTTTCTTGTTGTAAGGATAGGAATGATAACTCACAAGCTCTTTCCATGTCAGAGCTAAATCCAGAAATTCTTGGTTCTTTTTTACTATAGTTTTCATTTTTCTGTTAAGATTCTTTGTTGCTCAAATTTTGAGTCTCACTCCTTTTGCAGCTCTCTCACTTTCAGAATATCCCAACTAAATTTCCAGCTACTCTGTCAGCCCTGAACTCTGTCCTTTGTGTCACCTTGAAACAGTAAGATGGCACTTTTTTGCTACCTGAGCTATAAGAGCTGGTGATGACCCTCAAACCAAAATGCCACAAATTCTCACTCTCTACTTTGCATTTTATATGTGGACAATGTCTCCCTACTCTTTTCTTATGCTTTGGCTAAAATTAAGAAGATAAAGAAGAAAGGTAAGGAAAGGACTAGATTTATGAGATTTTTAAAAATAAAAAACCCCCAAACATTGATTTCAGTGAATTCAGTTAATATAAAAATAATTTTCCAATACTGGACGTTGTGCCTGTGCTTATCTCATAAATTCAATTCAGTTCAGTTCAGTCACTCTGTTGTGTCTGACTCTTTGTGACCCCATGGACTGCAGCACACCAGGCTTCCCTGTCCATCACCAACTCCCAGAGCTTGCTCAAACTCATGTCCATTGAGTCAGTGATGCCATCCAACCATCTCATCCTCTGTTGTCCCCTTCTCCTCCTGCCTTCAATCTTTCCCAGCATCAGGGTCTTTTCCAATGAGTCAGTTCTTCGCATCAGATGGCCAAAGTATTGGAGTTTCAGCTTCAGCATCAGTCCTTCCAATGAATATTCAGGACTGATTTCCTTTAGGACTGACTGGTTTGATCTCCTTGAAGTACAAGGGACTCCCAAGAGTGTTCTCCAACACCACAGTTCAAAAGCATAAATTAGACATCTATTTTTATAACCTATTTCAATTGGGGTGATATATATAAGTGATATGATAAAAGAATGACCATGGAAGATGGTGGAGGAATAGGACAGGGAGACCACTTTCTCCCCCATGATTCATCACAAGATCATTTGAATGCTGAACAACTTCCACAAAACAAATTCTGAATGCTGCGGAGGACACCAGGCACCCAGAAAGGCAGTCCATTCTCTTTGAAAGAAGGTAGGACAAAATATAAAAGACAAAAAGAGAGACAAAAGAGTTAGGGATGGAGAACTGTCCCGGGAAGGGAGTCGTGAAGGAGAAGTTTCCAAATAGCAGGAAACCCTCTCACCAGTGGGTCTGTGGGGAGTTTTGGAATCTCAGAGGGCAACACAACCAGGAGGGGAAAAAAAAAAACCCCACAGAATACACGCCTAACTGCAGCTCCCAGCAGAGAAGTAGCCCAGACACTTGTGTCCACCACCAGCGAGGAGGGGCTGGACAGGGAGGTGCGGGTTGAATGCTTAGGGTAAGGACCAGGCCTGAATGCCCTGAAGACAATCTGAGGGAGCTAACATGAGATAGCAACCCAAACTCTGGGATAGCCAGAGTGAGAAAAAAAAAAAAGAGAGAGAGAGAGAACTTTCCCACGAAAAGCTCTAACCTAAGGTGCAGCCTGGCCTGCTCACAGAACAAAAGATTGCATGAATACCAAAGGAGAGCTAGCCAGCTCTGTACCAGCCCCTCCCTTTGCCGGAGGCAGAGAGGCAGGCATGCGACAGCCAAAGTCAGAAGAAGAGGGGCAATCTCGGCCCCAGAGCCAGCATCCTCCACCAAACTGTGAGCAGGCTCCCAGCTGCTAACCAAGTCTTCCTGGGATCCTGGACGGTTGACATCTGCCAGGAGGGCTGCAGCCAGAGATCAGCTCCCCAGAGGAGACACACAGCACACCTGAGACAGCGCTCTCCTGGCGCTCCTAGGAAACCGAGCAGCTGGGACTGGGGAGGTGATGAAGATGCACAGCCCACCTGGGACAGTGTGCGCGCCAAGCACCTGTCACCTGAGCTGCTGGGACCTGGAAAGGGCACAAAACGCACTCCCAACCAAGTCTGTGCCTTTGTGGAGTACCCGAGAACCTGAACCTGAGCAGCGTAGACCTGGGACGTGCACGAGATGCAGGGCCTGCTTTGGGCAGTTCTCCTGCAGAGTCTGAGCAGTGTAGGCCAGGAAAGCACATGCCACCATGCGCGGGGGCAAACCCAGTGTGGCCCACAGCAGAGCGCGCCCCACACACGCCAGCGATATTTGTCCGCAGGGTTCCTCCCTCCCCACAGCACAACTGAACAAGTGAGCCTAAGTAAGTGGCCACCTTCACCCCCTTCTGTCAGGGTGGAAATTAGACACTGAAGAGACTTGCAAACAGAGGAAGCCAAAATAAACAAAGAAGAGGGAACCGCTCTAGAAGTGACAGGTGCAACAGATTAAAACCCTATAGTTAGCATTGACTATGCATTGGAAGGGGCCTATAGACCTTGAGAGAAAGTATAAGCTGGAACAAGGAACTATCTGAAACTGAACTGACCCCACACTGCCCCAAACGGCTCCAGAGAAATTCCTATTTTTACTATTATCATTTTTTATTTTTATTTTTTTACTTTTAAAATTTTTAAGTTCTTTATTACTCCTTTAATTTTCATTTTTATAACCTACTCAGTTCAGTTCAGTTCAGTCACTCGGTCGTGTCCGACTCATTGCGACCCCATGAATCGCAGCATGCCAGGCCTCCCTGTCCATCACAAACTCCCGGAGTTTACTCAAACTCATGCCCATCGAGTCAGCCATCCAGCCATCTCATCCTCTGTCGTCCCCTTTGCCTCCTGCCCCCGATCCCTCCCAGCATCAGGGGCATTTCCAATGAGTCAACTCTTCGCATGAAGTGGCCAAAGTATTGGAGTTTCAGCTTCAGCATCAGTCCCTCCAATGAACGCCCAGGACTTATCTCCTTCAGGATGGACTGGTTAGGTCTCCTTGCAGTCCAAGGGACTCTCAAGAGTCTTCTCCAACACCACAGTTCAAAAGCATCAATTTTTTAGCACTCAGCTTTCTTCACAGTCAAACTCTCACATCCATACATGACCACTGGAAAAACCATAGCCTTGACCAGATGGACCTTTGTTGGCAAAGTAATGTCTCTGCTTTTTAATATGCTGTCTAGGTTGGTCGTAACTTTCCTTCCAAGGAGTAAGCGTCTTTTAATTTCATGGCTGCAGTCACCATCTGCAGTGATTTTGGAGCCCCAAAAAATAAAGTCTGACACTGTTTCCACTGTCTCCCCATCTATTTCCCATGAAGTGATGGGACCAGATGCCATGATCCTAGTTTTCTGAATGTTAAGCTTTAAGCCAACTTTTTCACTCTCCTCTTTCACTTTCATCAAGAGGCTTTTTAGTTCCTCTTCACTCTCTGCCATAAGGGTGGTGTCGTCTGCATATCTGAGGTTATTGACATTTCTCCCGGCAGTCTTAATTCCAGCTTGTGCTTTCAGCCCAGCGTTTCTCATGATGTTCTCTGCATATAAGTTAAAAAACAGGGTGACAATATACAGCCTTGATGTACTCCTTTTCCTATTTGGAACCAGTCTGTTGTTCCATGTCCAGTTCTAACTGTTGCTTCCTGACCTGCATACAGGTTTCTCAAGAGGCAGGTCAGGTGGTCTGGTGTTCCCATCTCTTTCAGAATTTTCCACAGTTTATTGTGATCCACACAGTTGAAGGCTTTGGCATAGTCAATCAAGCAGAAATAGATGTTTTTCTGGAACTCTCTTGCTTTTTTGATGATCCAGCGGATATTGGCATTTTGATCTCTGGTTCCTCTGCCTTTTCTAAAACCAGCTTGAACATCTGGAAGTTCTCAGTTCACGTATTGCTGAAGCCTGGCTTGGAGAATTTTGAGCATTACTTTACTAGTGTGTGAGATGAGTGCAACTGTGCAGTAGTTTGAGCATTCTTTGGGATTGCCTTTCTTAGGGATTGGAATGAAAACGGGCCTTTTCCAGTCCTGTGGCCACTGCTGAGTTTTCCAAATTTGATGGCATATTGAGTGCAGCACTTTCACAGCATCATCTTTCAGGATTTGAAATAGCTCAACTGGAATTTCATCACATCCACTAGCTTTGTTGCTAGTGATGCTTTCTAAGGCCCACTTGACTTCACATTCCAGGATGTCTGGCTCTAGGTGAGTGATCACACCATTGTGATTATCTGGGTCATGAAGATCTTTTTTGTACAGTTCTTCTGTGTATTCTTGCCACCTCTTCTTAATATCTTCTGCTTCTGTTAGGTCCATACCATTTCTGTCCTTTATTGAGCCCATTTTTGCATGAAATGTTCCCTTGGTATCTCTAATTTTCTTGAAGAGATCTCTAGTCTTTCCCATTCTGTTGTTTTCCTCTATTTCTTTGCATTGATTGCTGAGGAAGGCTTTCTTATCTCTCCTGGGTATTCTTTGGAACTCTGCATTCAAATGGGTAACCTACTACTACTTTGCAAAAAAAAAGACCCTATTTTTAAAGCAAATTTCATATATATATTTTTAATAATTTTTGAGATTGATTTTGTTGTGTATTTTTAATATTGTATTTTTGAGAGTCTAATCTCTACTCTGGATTTTTAATCTTTGCTTTTTGGTATTTGTTATCAATTTTATACCTTTAAGAATCTAATCTTCGGTACCCATTTTTACTTAAGGGTATGATCACTGAATTGGTTGCTCTCTCGCCTTTTGATTCTCCCTTTCCTCCCCCAGGTCACCTCGGGCTCCTCCCTTCCCCTTCTCTTCTCTACTTAAGTCTGTGAATCTCTCTGGGTGTTCTGGGCTATGGAGAACACTTAGGGAACTGATTACTGGCTAGATTGGTCTCTCCACTTTTGACTCCCCCTCTTTTCCTCCTGGTCACCTCTATCTCCCTCTTCCCTCTTCTCTTCTCTGTGTAACTCCATGGACCTCTCTGGGTGTTCCAGACTGTGGAGAGCACACAGGGAATTGATTACTGGCTAGACTGCTCTCTCCCCTTTTGATTCCCCCTCTTCTCCTCTTGGTCACCTCTATCTCCCTCCTCCCTCTTCTCTTCTCCATGTAACTCTGTGAACCTCTCTGGGTGTCCCTCACTGTGGAGAATCTTTTCACCATTAACCTAGATGTTTTATCATCTGTACTATATGGATGGATAAGTCTTGAGGCTACTGTAAGAATAAGACTGAAAGCCAGAGGCACGAGGCTTAAATCCAAAACTTGAGAACACCAGAAAACTCCTGACTCCAGGGAACATTAATCAACAAGAGCTCTTCCAAAAGCCTCCATACCTACATTGGAACCAAGATCCACCCAGGAGCCAACAAGTTCCAGAGCAACACATACCATGTTAATTCTCCAGCAACGCAGGAACACATTTTAATGCCCTGAGCATTAAAATTCAGGCTGCCCAAAGTCACACCAAACCCATAGACACCTCAAAACTTACTATTGGACATTTCATTGCACTCCAGAGAAGAAATCCAGCTCCCTCCACCAGAAGACAGACACAGGCTTCCCTAACCAGGAAACCTTGACAAGCCACTAGTCCAACTCCACCCACAGGGAGCAACCTTCACAATAAAGAGAAACCACAAGCTTCCAGTCTACAGAAAGGCCACCCCAAACACAGCAACCTAAACAAAATGAAAAGGCAGAGAGATATTCAGCAGGTAAAGGAACATGATAAATGCCCACCAAACGAAACAAAAGAGGAGGAGATAGGGAGTCTACCTGAAAAACAATTCAGAATAATGATAGTAAAAATGATCCAAAATCTTGAAAACAAAATGGGAGTCACAGATAAATAGACTAGAGTCAACGATTGAGAAGATGCAAGAAATGTTTCACAAGGAACTAGAAGAAATAAAAAAGAGTAAATCAATAATGAATAATGCAATAAGTGAGATCAAAAGCACTCTGGAGGGAATCAACAGTAGAATAACTGAGGCAGAAGACAGGATAAGTGAAGTGGAAAAGAGAATGGTGGAAATAAATGACACAGAGAGGAAAAAAGAAAAAAGAATTAAAAGAAATGAGGACAGCCTCAGAGACCTCTGGGACAATGTTAAATGCCCCAACATCCAAATCATAGGAGTCCAGAAGAAGAAGACAAAAAGAAAGGCCATGAGAAAATACTTGAGGAGATAATAGTTGAAAACTTCCCTAAAATGGGGAAGGAAGTAGCCACCCAAATCCAAGAAACCCAGAGAGTCCCAAACAGGATAAACCCAAGGTGAAACACCCCAAGACACATTAATCAAATTAATGAAGATCAAACACAAAGAGCAAATATTAAAAGCAGCAAGGGAAAAGCAACAAATAACACACAAGGGGATTCCCATAAGGATAACAGCTGATCTTTCAACAGAAACTCTTCAGGCCAGAAGGGAATGGCAGGACATACTTAAAGTGATGAAAAGAGAAAAACCTACAACCCAGATTACTATACCCATAAGGATCTCATTCAAATATGAAGGAGAAATCAAAAGCTTTACATAAAAGCAAAAGCTGAGAGAATTCAGCACCACCAAACCAGCTCGTCAACAAATGCTAAAGGATCTTCTCTAGACAGGAAACACTGAAAAGGTTTATAAACTCGAACCCAAAACAACAAAGTAAATGGCAAAGGGCTCATACTTATCAATAATTACCTTAAATGTAAATGGGTTGAATGCCCCAACAAAAAGACAAAGACTGGATGAATGGATACAAAATCAAGACCCCTGTACATGCTGTCTACAAGAGACCCACCTCAAAACAAGGGATGCATACAGACTGAAAGTGAAGGGCTGGAAAAAGATATTTCACACAAATGGAGACCAAAAGAAAGCAGGATTAGCAATACTCATATCAGATAAAATCGACTTTGAAATAAAGACTGTGAAAAGAGACAAATGATCACAGGATCACAGGATCACAGGATCAATCCAAGAAGAAGATATAACAATTATAAATATATATGCATCCAACATAGAAGCACCGCAATATGTAAGGCAAATGCTAACAAGTATGAAAGGGGAAATTAACAGTAACACGATAATAGTGGGAGACTTTAATACCCCACTCACACCTATGCATAGATCAACTAAACAGCAAATTAGCAAGGAAACACAAACTTTAAATGATACAATGGACCAGTTAGACCTAATTGATATCTATAGGACATTTCACCCCAAAACAGTGAATTTCACCTTTTTCTCAAGTGCACACAGAACATTCTCCAGGACAGATCACATCCTGGGCCATAAATCTAGCCTTGGTAAGTTCAAGAAATTTGAAATCATTTCGAGCATCTTTTCTGATCACAATGAGGTAATATTAGAGGTCAACTACAGGAAAAAAACTTAAAAAGACAAACATATGGAGGCTAAACAACACACTTCTGAATAACCAACAAATCACAGAAGAAATCAAAATATGCATACAAACAAATGAAAATGAAAACACAACCCAAAACCTATGGGATTTGGTAAAAGCAGAGCTGTAAGGGGAAGGTTCATAACAATACAAGCTTACCTCAAGAAACAACAGAAAAAAAAGAAAAAAAAAAAACAGAAAAATCAAATAAATAACCTAACTTTACACCTAAAGCAACTAGAAAAAGAAGAAATTAAGAACCCCAGGGTTAGTAGAAGGAAAGAAATCATAAAAATTAGGGCAGAAATAAATGAAAAAGAAACAAAGGAGACTATAGAAAAAAAAT
Organism: Odocoileus virginianus; assembly: GCF_023699985.2. Classification (NCBI taxonomy): domain Eukaryota; kingdom Metazoa; phylum Chordata; class Mammalia; order Artiodactyla; family Cervidae; genus Odocoileus; species Odocoileus virginianus. Next base: position 16,118,346 of record NC_069684.1, on the reverse strand, counting down.
CAACAAAACTAAAAGCTGGTTCTTTGAGAAGATAAATAGACAAACCATCAGCCAGACTCATCAAGAAAAAAAGGGAGAAGAATCAAATCAACAAAATTAGAAATGAAAATGGAGAAATCACAACAGACAACACAGAAATACAAAGGATCATAAGAGACTACTATCAGCAACTATAAGATAATAAAATGGACAACTTGGAAGAAATGGACGAATTCTTGAAAAGTATAACCTTCAAAAACTGAACCTGGAAGAAATAGAAAATCTTAACCAATTAATCTCAAGCATGTAAATCAAAAGTGTAATAAAAAATCTTCCAAAAAACAAAAGCCCAGGACCAGATGGTTTCACAGGTGAATTCTACCAAAAAATTTAGAGAAGAGCTAACACCTATCCTACTCAAACTCTTCCAGAGAATTGTAGAGGAAGGTAAACTGCCTAACTCACTCTATGAGGCCACCATCACCCTAATACCGAAACCAGACAAAGATGCCACAAAAAAAGAAAACTATAGGCCAATATCATGAATGAACATAGATGCAAAAATCCTCAACAAAATTCTAGCAAACAGAATCCAACAACATATTAAACAGATCATACATCGTGACCAAGTGGGCTTTATCCCAGGGATGCAAAGATTCTTCAGTATTCACAAATCAATCAATGTGAGACACCATATTAACAAATTGAAAGATAAAAACTATATGATTATCTCAATAGATGCAGAGAAAGCCTTTGACAAAATTCAACATCCATTTATGATAAAAACCCTCCAGAAAGCAGGCATAGAAGGAACATACCTCAACATAATAAAAGCCATATATGATAAACCCACAGCAAACATTATCCTCAATGGTGAAAAATTGAAAGCATTTCCCCTAAAGTCAGGAGCAAGACAAGGGTGACCACTCTCACCACTACTATTCAATATAGTTTTGGAAGTTTTGGCCACAGCAATCAGAGAAGAAAAAGAAAAGGAATCCAGATTAGAAAAGAAGAAGTAAAATTCTCACTGTTTGCAGATGACATGATCCTCTACATAGAGAACCCTAGAAACACCACTAGAAAATTACTAGAGCTAATCAATGAATATAGTAAAGTTGAAGGATATGAAAGTAACACAGAGAAATCCCTTGCATTCCTATACACTAACAATGAGAAAATTAGAAAGAGAAATTAAGGAAACAATTCTATTCACCATTGCAATGAAAAGAATAAAATACTTAGGAATAAATTTACCTAAAGAAACAAAAGACCTATTTATGTAGAAAACTATAAAACACTTATGAAAGAAATCAAAGATGACACAAATAGATGGAGAAATATACCATGTTCATGGGTCAGAAGAATCAATATAATGAAAATGAATATACTACCCAAATCAATCTATAGATTCAATGCAATCCCTATCAAGCTACCAATGTTATTTTTCAGAGAACTAAAACAAATAATTTCACAATTTGTATGGAAATAGAAAAAGATTGCCAGAGCAATCTTGAGAAAGAAGAATAGAACTGGGGGAATCAACCTGCCTGACTTCAGACTATACTACAAAGCTACAGTCATCGAGACAGTATGGTACTGGCACAAAGACAGAAATATAGATCAGTGGAACAGAATAGAAAGCCCAGAGGCAAATCCACACACCTAGGGACACCTTATCTTTGACAAAGGAGGCAAGAATATACAATGAAGAAAAGACAATCTCTTTAACAAGTGGTGCTGAGAAAATGGGTCAACCACTTGTAAAAGAATGGAACTAGAACACTTTCTGACACCATACACAAAGATAAACTCAAAATGGGTTAAGACCAAAAACTATAAAACTCCTAGAGGAAAACATAGGCAAAACACTCTCTGACATAAGTCACAGCAGGATCCTCTATGACCCACCTCCCAAAGTAATGAAAATAAAAGCAAAAATAAACAAATGGGACCTAATTAAACTTAAAAGCTTTTGCACAACAAAGGAAACTATAAGCAAGGTGAACAGACAGCCCTCAGAATGGGAGAAAATGACAGCAAATGAAGCAACTGACAAAAAAAATTAATCTCAAAGATATACAAGCAGCTCATGCAGCTTAATTTCAGAAAAATAAATGACCTGATCAAAAAATGGGCCAAAGAAGTAAACAGACATTTCTCCAAAGAAGACATAGAGATGGCTAACAAACACATGAAAAGATGTTCAACATCACTCATTATCAGAGAAAGGCAAATCAAAACCACAATGAGATACCATCTCATGCTAGTCAGGATGGCTGCTATCAAAAAGTCTACAAAGAATAAATGCTGGAGAGAGTGTGGAGAAAAGGGAACCCTCTTACACTGTTGGTGGGAATGCAAACTAGTACAGCCACTATGGAGAACAGTGTGGAAATTCCTTAAAAAACTAGAAATAGAACTGCCATATGGCCCAGCAATCCCACTTCTGGGCATACACACTGAGGAAACCAGAATTGACAGAGAAATGTGTACCCCAATGTACATTGCAGCACTGTTTACAATAGCGAGGACATGGAAGCAAGCAACCTAGATGTCCATCGGCAGATGAGTGGGTAAGAAAGCTGTGGTACATATACACAATGGAATATTACTCAGCTATTAAAAAGAATGCATTTGAATCAGTTCTAATGAGGTGGATGAAACTGGAGCCTGTTATACAGAGTAAAGTAAGTCAGAAAGAAAAACACCAATACAGTATATTAACACATACATATGGAATTTAGAAAGATGGTAACAATGACCCTATATGCAAGACAGCAAAAGAGACACAGATGTAAAGAACAGACTTTTGGACTCTGTGGGAGAAGACGAGGGTGGGATGATTTGAGAGAATAGCATTGAAACATGTATATTACCATATATGAAACAGATTGCCAGTCCAGGTTCGATGCATGAGACAGGGCGCTCAGGGCCCATGCACTGGGACAACCCTGAGGGGTAGGATGGGGAGGGAGGTGGAAGGGGGGGTTCAGGATGCAGGATGGGGGACACATGTATACCCATGGCTGATTCATGTCAATGTATGGCAAAAACCACTACAATATTGTAAAGTAATTAGCTTCCAATTAAAATAAATAATAATAATAATAAAAAAGAATGACCATACAATCTTTTTGTTTCCATTTAAAGTAGAGCAGGGCTTCCTTGGTAGCCCAGTGGTTAAAAATTTGCCTTGCAATACAGGGGACATTGGTTTGATCCCTGGTCTGGGAGGATCCCACATGCTCCGAAGTGGCTGGGCCTGTGCGCCACAACTGCTGAGCCCGTGTACCCAGAGCCTGAACTCTGTAACAGAGAGACCACCATGGCGGGAAGCCCTCGCACTGCATCAAAGAGTGGCGTCTGCTCGCTGCATCTGGAAATGGCCGGCGCACAGTGATGAGGACCCACACCTAAGACAACCAAAAAAACAAACAGATAAACAAATAAATAAATCTTTAAAAAAAATAAAGCGAATTATTACCGGAGGCGTAAATCTTCCCACATTTTCAGTAGTCCACAGAGCATTACTATCTCATAGTACTTTTTCCAGCATTCTACGGCTTCTGCCGCAGATGGATCTTCTTTGATATTGCTCTGATACTCAATGAGTTCAACTCGCTTGTTTTTATACTTCTCCAAAGTTTTTTTGAAACGTTGTGCAATAGGACCAGGTATAGTTCCATCTTGTATATCACACCACCTGAAAAGTATCAGTACAGTGACAATGTTTATCTTACATAATGTGATGAGTAAGTTTTTAACTATACTTACAAATTAATTCTTTCTTCAATCAAAGCAGTATAATTCTCACAACTTTCTTCATCATCCCAGTCTCTCCAAAGAAAGTCATAAAAAAACCTATGACAAATCAAATTGAGATGACAGTGATCAAAATCAGCCAGTACCATGTTTATAATTAAAAAGATATCCTGATATCAGAAATCTTTATATGAATCTTAATTGTTTAAAAAAATCAGTCAGTTCAGTTCAGTCGCTCAGTCGTGTCTGACTCTTTGCGACCCCATAGACTGCAGCACATCAGGCTTCCCTGTCCATCACCAATATTTCAATATAAACTTTCAGTGAACTAATACTAAAAGTAAAACTTCAAACATTAGATGATCTGCATTATATTTCAAGTTACTACAGATAATGTTTCTTGAAGTGGGATTGTAAAATTCATGTTCTACATTTCATAGACTGTGGCTGATTTTGTTTACCAAAGAAATAATATCTGACATAGAATCATATTTTATATTGGGGGAGTATTAGGAAAACAAAGACATGCCCCCCAATATTCTGTATTATGCTTACATATAGCTTCTCTCAAATTGTATCAATGTGTAAGAAGCATTCATAATGGGGATGATGACATCTGGTACTTGTAAAGCTTTTAAATGTGAAAAATGAAATCTAATATATTTAAGATGCTTAAATATGAGCAGAATATAGTGGTCTTGTTTTTTGGGTTATTTTTTTGCCATCCCATGCAGCCTTCCAGATTTTAGTTTCCTGACCAGGAATTGAACCTGGGTCCTGTCACTGAAAGCCAAGGAATACCCCAGAATTTATTGTGACTTATCTCTAGAAGTTTTTAAAATTCAATTTTTGTAAAATGCAAGATCAAAAACCAGCAAACTTATTGCCCACATAAAATACCTCCACAAGAGAGAATATTTTAGGCACAAATATGTATATTAAAAGTAGAAAAATTGAATTCAGCAGTGAGCAAAAGTTAAATAAAGTACCTATATGAACAAGACTTACATATTAAATCAACTTTTTTAATATGAGAACTTTCAGAAGTAAAAAGCTCTAATACCTTACAACTTCCAAGGCCAAAGCAATATCATGTAAATCAGAATCTTGCCCTTCAACAGGGTACACTTCCAAGAGAGACACACTATGCTCTAATTCTTCCAAAATCTCATCAACCAAATCTCTTGGAATATTTGCAATGTTAGAAGAAAAGGGCTCAGCAACAGAAACAGTAACCTTGAAACAAGACGATGAGCTTTGGCGTGGTTTACAAGTTACCTAAGATAAATATAAAGTTTGTAGTTGTAAATGAAAGTAAATCACAAAGATTCTTCCAAATATGAGCTACTTATAAAATTTCTTCTTTTAAATTTTTATGACTTCTCTAACAATCAATGTACATAAAAACAATAGATCAATACAGAATAAAATATCAACACAAATTTTCAAACTACTTCTTAAACAATTATTAGTTTTTAAGGTTCATGAGAGTAACTGTCTGTCTCCTACATAATTTCTAAGTTTGAGTTGCCAGACTTTTGGATTTAATAAAACAGTAGCATTTAAAAAAAATTTGGACTAATTTTGCCATGAAAGTATGTCTTAAAAAATCCTATTGTCTATATTGGACACGAAAGCCTGGCCTGCTGCAGTCCACGTGGCCACAAAGAGTCCAACACTACTGAGGAGCTGAACTGATTATCTGTATTACAGTATTAGTAAAAGAAAGGATTATAAAATACCAAAAAAGTAGAATGGACATAATAAAAAAGTTAAGTCCTAAAAAGAAAAGTAAAAGGTAAAGTCCTTAGGTTGAATAAATTTAGCTTCATAAACAACACCCTTATGTTTTCTTGTCTTATTTCATCACAATAGAGTGATAACCTCTAGCATGTCTGAAAATAAGTGCACGAAATCACTGAGTTGACAGAAGCTTTATTTCGTTTTAAAGTCTTTATTGCCATTGTTACAATACTGTTTCTGTTTTGTTTTGGTTTTTGGCAGGGAGTCATGGGGTCTTAGCTGTCTGACCAGGGATCAAACCAGCACACCCTGCATTGAAAGGGGAAATCTTAACCAATGCACAGTAGCTTTAAAAATTAATAAATTACACTAAGTATTAGCAGAAAATATAGAATTACAGAAGTTGGTAAAAATTTTCAGCTGTAAGATGAAAAAGATTTAAGGATCTAATATATAACGTAGTGACTATAGTTGATAATTTGTTGTTCAGTCACCAACTCATGTTCAACTCTTTGTGATCCCACGGACTGCAAAAAGCCAGGCCTCTCTGTCCATCACCATCTCCCAGAGTTTGCTCAAACTCATATAGATTTGAAGTGTTTTCAGATAGTGTGTAATGTAATCAGTTTCAAACACAATTTTTTTCTTGTCACCAAAACCACAGATTTGAAATATCTATCTGAAGTAGGAGTACCATTTGTGATTGCAAATATTAATTTCTACACAGGATAATTGACCTTTAAGGCAATCAGTTTATGATGTCAAATATGCTACAATATTTAACCTATAGACCTGTAAAAGCAAAATCTTAAGTAAAAGCTTGGAAGTAGATGTATTATACTAAAAAGGCACTTTTCATATGAAAAAATTTCATATTTTACCAATAATTTTCTGATCTCATTTATTCTCTCATAATATAACTAAACTGCATAATTAAGATAAATGAAGATTAAAGATAAACAATGAGGAAAAAAGACCCAAATTAATTAAAGCCTAATTTACTAATTTTTAAGAAGTGCACTTTTTTTATTTTTACATTATTTGAGCAGTTGAAAGTAGGCTAATAAATATTATCTAATGCTATGAGATTTGATTTAATGATAACTGTTTACAGGAAAATGTGTACAAATATCCCTCCTTACCCTCTATGTACACTGTTAACTTAAGAAACTTAAATAGATGTAAACTTTTGCCAACCTTTGTTTAAGTATCCAAGCCTCAAATTTATAAAGTTACATTTTGGTCTTAAAAAGAATTGATAATTTCACACAAAGAAAAAGGATCAGGTGAAAATTATTTACCTCAACCAATATACCAACAAAAGGGATAGAAGATTCTTCATATTTTACAAAGAATAACTCAGGATTAGCTTTCCAGACTCCAAGCCATTTGTCTTTCAACTTTAATTTTTCTAATAGATATTTACTCATAGCATCATCAGCATCTTCTGCCTAGCAAAACAAAAATATGTACACATATAAATATATGAAATTATAGATTTATATGTAAGTATTTTTACTGATTTCTATTTAATATGCAGCCCATATGCCCTTAAAATAATGAAAAAACTCAGAAATAATAATTTTAACTGAATCTATATTTAATGAAAAATAGAAACATTAAAAAATTAGAATACATTTAAAAGACATCTATTCACTCAATGGAGTAATTCAGAGATGAGACATCTACTTATTATTTATTTTTTAAGTAATTTGTTTTATTGATCTACTGAGCAATTTCAGTTCAGCCACTCAGTTGTGTCTGACTCTTTGCAACCCCATGGACTGCAGCACACTAGGCCTCCCTATCTATCACCAACTCCTGGAACTTGCTCAAACTCATGTCCATTGAGTCGGTGATGTCATCCAAACATCTCACCCTCTGTCATCCCCTTCTCCTCCCACGTTCAATATTTCCCAGCATCAGGGTCTTTTCAAATGAGTCAGTTCTTTGCATCAGGTGGTCAAAGGATTGTAGTTTCAGCTTCAGCATTAGTCCTTCGAATGAATATTCAGGGTTGATTTCCTATACGATTGACTGGTTTGATCTCCTTGCAGTCCAAGGGACTCTCAAGAGTCTTCTCCGACACCACAGTTCAAAAGCATCAATTCTTCAGCTCTCAGTTTTCTTTATGGTCCAACTCTCACAACCATGCATGACTACTGGGAAAACCATAGCTTTGACTAGACAGACCTTTGTCAGTAAATAATGTCTCTGCTTTTTAATATGCTGTCTAGATTGGTCACAGTTTTTCTTTCAAGGAGTGAGTGTCTTTTAATTTTGTGGATGTAGTCACCATCTGCAGTGATTTTGGAGCCCAAGAAAACAAAGTTTGTCACAGTTTGCATTGCTTCCACATCTATTTGCCATGAAGTGATGGGACTGGATGCCAAGATCTTAGTTTTCTGAACGCTGAGTTTTAAGTCAGCTTTTTCACTCTCCTCTTTCACCTTCATCAAGAGGCTCCTTAGTTCCTCTTCGCTTTCTGCCATAAGGGTGGTGTCACCTGCATATCTGAGGTTATTGGTATTTCTCCCAGCAACCCTGATTCCAACTTGTGCTTCATCCAGCCCAGCATTTCGCATGATGAACTCTGCATATAAGTACGTAACCAGGGTGACAATATACAGCCTTGATGTACTCCTTTCCTGATTTGGAACCAGTCTGTGGTTCCATGTCCAGTTCTGACTGCTGCTTCTTGACCTGTATACAGATTTCTCAGGAGGCAGGTCAGGTGGTCTGGCATTCACATCTCTAAGAATTTTCCAAAGTTTGTTGTAGCCACACAGTCAAAGGCTTTGGCAGCCAATAAAGCAGAAGTAGATGTTTTTCTGGAACTCTTTTGCTTTTTCTATGATCCAACAGATGTTGGCAATTTGATTCTGGTTCCTCTGACTTTTCTAAATCCAGCTTGAACATCTGGAAGTTCTTGGTTCACATACCATTGAAGCCTGGCTTGGAGAATTTTGAGCATTACTTTGCTAGTGTGTGAGAATGACGGCAATTTTGAACATTCTTTGGTATTGCCTTTCTTTGAGATTGGAATGAAAACTGACCTTTTTCAGTCCTGTGGCCACTGCTGAGTTTTCCAACTTTGTTGGCATATTGAGTGCAGCACTTTAACAGGATCATCTTTTAGGATTTTAAATAACAACTGGGATTCCATCACCTCCACTAGCTTTGTTTGTGGAAATGCTTAAGGTCCACTTGACTTCATATTGTAAGATGTCTGGCTCTAGGTGTGATCACATCATCATGGTTATCTGGGTCATTAAGATCTTTTTTTATATAGTTCTACTGTGTATTCTTGCCACCTCTTCTTAATATTTTCTGCTTCTGTTAGGTCCATACCATTTCTGTCCTTCATTGTGCCCATCTTTGCATGAAATGTTCCCTTAGTATCTCTAATTTTCTTGAAGAGATCTCTAGTCTTTCCCATTCTATTGTTTTCCTCTATTTCTTTGATCACATAGGAAGGCTTTCTTACCTCTCTTTGCTATTCTTTGGAACTCTGCATTCAAATGGGTATATCTTCCCTTTTCTCCTTTGCATTTCACTTCTCTTTTTTTCTTAGCTATTTGTAAGGCCTTCTCAGACAACCATTTTGCCTTTTTGCATTTCTTTTTATTGGGGATGGTCTTGGTCACCGCCTCCTGTACAAGGTCACGAATATCTGTCCATAGTTCTTCAGGCACCCTATCAGATCTAATCCTTTGAATCTATTTTTCACTTCCACTGTATAATCGTAAAGGATTTGACTTAGGTCATACCTGAGTGGTCTAGTTACTTTCCCTACTTTCTTGAATTTAAGTCTGAATTTTGCAATAAGGGGTTCATAATCTGAGCCACAGTTGGCTCCTGGTCTTGTTTTTGCTGACTATATAGAGCTTTTCCATCTTTGGCTGCAAAGAATATAATCAATCTGATTTTGGTGTTGACCACCCGGTGATGTCCATGTGTAGAGTTGTCTCTTGTGTTGTTGGAAGAGGGTGTTTGCTACGACCAGTGTGTTCTCTTGGCAAAACTCTGATAGCCTTTGCCCTGCTTCATTTTGTACTCCAAGGCCAAACTTGCCTGCTACTCCAAGGAGCTCTACTGTAACTACATATAAAAACATGGTTATTATCATGTTTAAAAACCTAGTCATGAATTTTTTCTGAACTTTAAAGATTTAATGACCTATTTAGAATTTACTCAGCACATAAAATTTTAAAATAAAAATCCATTCTATAAAACAAATGATTATACTAAAGATTCAATCAATATTTTGCTCATTTGGTTTTCTGCCCTTCAATTCAACTACCTCAGGATGATAATCTAAACTATTATGAAACTCAGACCTTAAACCCTGACTAATTAATGACACAGTAAAACAGGAAAAGGAGTACATCAAGGCTGTTTATTGTCACCCTGTTTATTTAACTTATATGCAGAGTACATCATGAGAAACGCTGGGCTGGATGAAGCATAAGCTGGAATCAAGATTGTCAGGAGAAATATCACTAACCTCAGATATGCAGATGACATCACCCTTATGGCAGAAAGTGAAGAACTAAAGAGCCTCTTGATGAAAGTGAAAGAGGAGAGTGAAAAAGTTGGCTTAAAACTCAACATTCAGAAAACTAAGATCATGGCATCCGGTCCCATCACTTCATGGCAAATAGATGGGGAAACAGTAGCAGACTTTATCTGGGGCGGGGGTGGGGGGGCTCCAAAATCACTGCAGATGGTGACTGCAGCCATGAAATTAAAAGATGCTTAATCCTTGAAAGTTATGACCAGGGCACTGATAAGGCCTATCTTCCTTCAGCTCTCAAAAAAACTGGAAAACGCTACGTGATCTGTTTGAAGGAAAAACCGAACTGGAATTCCTTTAACAGGGCCTGGGAACCTCTACCAAGGTGCAGTCCTGTAAGCGTGGAGTAAATTGACTTTTGTGACATGCAGGTTCTTTGAGCTCTCCGTGCCCGCATTGGCCCGGAAGGTGGCCCCGCGTCCCTGGGGTCCGCTGTCTCCTTGTCCTCACCTTGTAGCCCCGCAGCACTTCGTCGCAGTACAGTGCCACCTTCTCCTCCCGCCACATGCCCCTCATGGGAAACACGCACACCGGGGGCAGCGGCTGCGCCTCCTCGTCTTCCTCGGGCACTGACAGCAGGGCCTCCTCTTCCTCCTCTTCCGGCCCCTGTCCCGGGCCCTCTGTCTGAGAGCCCGGCAGGAGCTGGAGCCGCCGCCGGGCCGCCTCCCGGCCCGCTTTTCCCTTCAGGGGGCGAGGGGAGGCCACCACCGACCGCACCGGGGACGCGGCGCTCTTCAGGGCTGCCGCCATCACCGAGTCCCCGGTGAGCGCCGAGACAATCTCCTCGCCTCTTCGGCCGGGGCTGACGGCCCGGACCGCGTCCTCAGGCACCCGGGACCCTGACGCCATCCCCTCAGCACCCTGCGGGCCAGGGGCAGCCGTTAGTCACTTTTCCGGCCCGGGCCGCGCGGGTCAAAGGGCGAGCCGTACCTGCAGGTCCCGCGACGAGAGCGGCGGCTCGAGGGGATGCCGCTCGGAGTGGGTTAGGGGCAGAGGTGTTGGCCGCGGGTCCGAATCTGGGGGCTAGGGGCGGGTAGGGATGCTGTGGGGCGCGACGGGGGCGGGGCGGGATGGATGGAAGGTTCTGGGCGAGCTGTTGGCGGGCGGGGGAGGAGCACCACAAGATGACGCCCGCTCGGCGCCCGCTGGGTCTGGTGGTGGTGGTGGTGGTAGTTTAGTCATTCCGTCTTGTCCGATTCTTTGGGACCCCACAGACTGTAGCCCACCAGGCTCCTCTGTCTATGAGATTTTCCAGGCAAGAATACTGGAGTGAGGCGCCATTTTCCTTCGCCCGGGGATCTTCCCCACCCAGGGATCGAACCTGGGTCTGTTGCATTGCAGACACAGTCCTTACCAACTGAGGTATCAGACGCTGGGTCTAAGCACACCTTGCCCTCTTTAGAGCCGTCTCTTTAGAGACGGAATTCTCTCCCAAAGGAAGATTTTTGTAGGGTCCTCATACGTTTTCAGGATGATTGTGAGACACCCTCCAGGGCCTCAGAACCTAATATATGTAGGTGGTACCTAACCCTCCATGCACACGTGTCTGCACAAATACAGCCTGAAAGAAAGTTTATTTTTATACTGAGTGGCAATGGTAGCTGGGCCTTTCTGGTTATTACTAGAGGAAAATCTAGTGACAAATCCAGCGACCTAGGTTTCCCCCCAGTTTTTCACAAGTTTCCCAAAATACAATTTTCTTTACATTTTAAAGAAGACACTTTCTGCCAAGAAGGATAGGTTTGGTCTATTTTCATGTCCCTTTTGTGCTGCTCAAAATTCTCACGTGAAAGAATATGTTTTGTAACAGTTCAACTGGACGCAAATTTCCAGCTGGGAGTAATGTGTACAAATGAGGAAGGCTTTCACAATAAAAGTCTGCTCAAGATAATAGTTTTGGAGAACAGAGACCGTTCGTTTCTGGTATTTTTGCTATTGGAAGTACTGTTGAGCCAATTGGAATAACTTTTGTTTACAGTCTAGCTGTGAAATACTGCGCTGGGGCTGACAGCTCCCACGGAGAGGAACAGCATTGGGAAAACACCTGCCTGCCTTCCCGCTCATCTGGAAGGACACTGTGTTAAATTTGCAGTTTATTTTGAGGAAAATATTAGTATTAATACCGTGTAACTGTAGTTCAGGGAATAATTACAACATTCATCATATTTGACTCTTGTTTATTCCTTTTGTCAGAAGTCCTGGATTTTTTAAAAAGTTGTCCCTAACTATAGGTTTTACTCATCAAAAGAAAAGTAAATTACATTAGCATTTCTTGAAAAAGTTTACTTTTAATGAAATTTGGGTTTTTACTCTAGGTTCAGTAACAGAGACCACTTGTCTTAGTCAAAAGTTAAAAAAAAAATAAAGAAAAAACAGCAACAACCTTCCACCAAAGAAAAAGAAAGAAGAAAAGAAAACAATTTGTTAGGAAGCTGCTATTTGCCAGGCAGTGCTTAGATGCCTAAGTTATAGAAATAAGTGACAAGATTCTTATCTCCATAATCTTAGTGAAGGGTGCAGATGGGTGAATAGGTGATTGTCTTTGGTAAGGACTGTGATTAAAAAATATATATATATACACACATAGATACATATATTCTGCACACTGTGAGAAAAAACGTCTTTTCTTCCCAGAGGTGATACTTAAGCTGAATCTTGATTCTGAAAGTATCTGTTCCCTGAGCCAATTTGGCAATATGGAAAAGCATAATAAAAAAGGCAATTTAAGTAAGTTTACTTTCAGGCAATAACAATTGTTAAATTTTGTAATATTTTTTCAATATTTTTTCCTATCACATCATTGCAAAGTTTTGGTCCTAATAATTTCATTTTTTATTTAGTTATCATAAACATTTTCTTATCATTGCAAATTATTTAAACACATCATTTTCAATAACTACAATTGTTTGGTATGCATATAATTTCCATAAACCTATGCTTTCAGATATTGGTTACATTAATTTTTATAATAATAAATATGCCATTTTAAATATCTTTGTGCATAAATTTTTGAAAATTTCAGATCCCCACCCACTAGAAAAGTGGGGTTCCTGAACCATTTTAAGGCTTTCAGTATTGCAAAATTGTTTCCCAAAAAGGGTGTATTAATTTCTACTTCCATTAGCAGATTAGATTCCCAGGTGGGCTGTGTGAAATAGAAGTAGGCTATAGGTGTCTAAGGCAGGGATAGAATGGGGATGGAGTAGGGTAAACATTCTAGATGGAGAGAGTTGTTAATGATTTTACAGAGGAGTAAAATAACTTGGCCAAGTAACTTGGTTTTATTGGAATAGAGGGGGCAAATTAAGACAAAACCTCTGGTTTGAAAGACATGCAAAAGTCATGTCACAAAGAGTCACATATATGATGTATTAAGGAGTTGAATTCCAACCATATTGATAAACTGTCCCTTGCTGTGCCTAGTTGCTCAGCTGTGTCCAGCTCTTTGCGACCCCATGGACAGACAGGCTACAGTCCATGGGGATTCTCCAGGTAAGAATACTGGAGTGGGTTGCCATGCCCTCCTCCAGGGGATCTTCAAAACCAAGGATCAAGCCCAGGTCGCCCACATTGCAGGCGGATTCTTTACCATATGAGTCATGAGGACTGTCCCTTATACAGCTTTATATTCCACTCTCTGATCTAGTACCTTCAGTATCCATTTCCAGATAAACTTTCCCACTACCTGCCAGTACATATGGGCTACTCCTACAGTGTCCTTCTCTTCCCTTGGCAGACCCAGTAATTCTCTGGCTGAGTGGCCAGGAGGAAATATGGGTGGATCGTCAGGAGTGGTGTAAGACACTTATGTAAGACAGAAGCCTATGCGTCATCTCCAGGCACAGGGGGAGCAGGCTTTAATCGGTTGCTGTATGCCCAGAAAGTTCAAGGGAATCTGGGGATTCAGTATTTTCAAATGTGTCAACCAAGATGTCCCCAAGTCTCAGGATCTTATTCCTTCCCAATCAGAGCCTCACTTTGGTTTAGCAATCTTGCTCTGGCTGAGAACTCAACCAGCTCTGAAACTTCATTACTCTTACAAAAACCTGGAGCTATGTTTTTCCTGTCCTTCAACAGTAAATTAGTATTTTTATTTGCTGTACTGGAGGCCTCTGGCCTCAAACCTTAAACTGGAAAGTAATTACCTCAGCCTTTCTTTGTCTTATGCCTGTGAAGAGAATAAATAAGATTTAGCAAGAGCCATTTGATTCTATTGTCATTTTTCAGTCATTCAGTTGTGTCCAACTATTTGTGATCCCATGGATTGCACCATGACAGGCTTCCCTGTCCTTCATTATCTCCCGGACTTTGTTCAGACTCATGTCTGTCGAGTTGATGATACCATCCAACCTTCTCATCCTCTGTCATCCCCTTCTCCTGCCCTCAATCTTTCCCAGCATCAGTATATTTTCCAATGAGTCAGCTCTTTGCATGTGTCTGACAAAGAGTCAGACACAACTGAGCAAATAAACAACAACAACTAGGTTTTGTCATAACTTTTCTTCCAAGGAGCAAGAATCTTTTTAATTTCATGGCTGCAGTCACCATCCACAGTGATTTCGGAGCCCAAGAAAATAAAACCTGTCACTTTCTACTTTTCCCCCGTCTATTTGCCATGAAGTGATGGAACTGGTTGCCATGCTCTTAGTTTTTTTGAATGTTGAGATTCTTTTTTTTTTTTTCCATTTATTTTTATTAGTTGGAGGCTAATTACTTTACAATATTGTAGTGGTTTTTGTAGTGGTTTTTGTCATACGAATGTTGAGATTCTATAGTGCTTATAATTACTTCTTTCCCTAACTTCTCAAACTCCCGATGTTGTACCACCAGTGAAGCCCTTCCCTTTCGCCCGCAGTGAAAGTTTTAACAATTGCACCTGCATATCATGCTAGGAGCTACCCGCGTTCCACCTACTACCAATGACAGTGTCCTCCGTGACAGCTGGTAATCCAGTTCCAAAATATTATCTTATAATCTGCTTCCATTGGAGAAGGAAATGGCAACCCACTCCAATAATCTTGCCTGGAGAATCCCATAGAGAGAGGAACCTGAAGGGTTTGCAAAGAGTTGGACACGACTGAGCAACTAACACACAATCTGCTTTCATACCAGCTGTTTCAGGTTAGGTCTCCTGGGAATCAGATGATGATTTGCATAAAGAGAATTCGAGGGAGTCTTTTTGAAAACTGCATCTGTAAGGGAATGAAGGAAGTGGAAATGGCAAAGAGGGCTATTGAATTCTGATACTTTTAAAACGAGTCCTCAGCCATTCCTCCTGGCAGCTTGGGACTGGGATGGCCCTTTAGTTGAATGGGCCTCTGTACCTCTGGATCTTCCAGTCACTGAATGTGAGCTGTTAAAAAAGAGAGAGCATCACCAAACTCCTCCAAAGTGGTCTGTACCATTTCTCATTCCTTATAGCAGGGAATGAGAATTACTGTTTACTGCATGTCCTCTCCAGCATGCAGTGTCATCAGTATTCTGAATTTTATCCATTCTAAGGGATGTGTGGTGGTGGCAGCTCCATGTGGCTGAGGCTAACTCCCAGAGAGGGATACAGATGTGAGTCTTCAGTAGGCAGCACTCTCAGCAGCTGGGAAAATGACTATCTTGGTTCTAAAAGAGGGGTGGGAGCAGCTCACCCCAGCATCCACTACTTGCAGCTATCGGAACTGGGATATAAGATAGAATGCTGCTGCTGCTGCTAAGTTGCTTCAGTCGTGTCCGACTCTGTGCGACCCCATAGACGGCAGCCCACCAGGCTCCACTGTCCCTGGGATTCTCCAAGCAAGAACATTGGAGTGGGTTGCCATTTCCTTCTCCAATGCATGAAAGTGAAAAGTGAAAGTGAAGTTGCTCAGTAGTGTCCAACTCTTAGCAACCCCATGGACTGCAGCCCACCAGGCCCCTCCATCCATGGGATTTTCCAGGCAAGAGTACTGGAGTGGGGTGCCATTGCCGTCTCCGTAAGATAGAATAGAACTCTACAAAACTGGACTCAGTGCTGATTCATCTGAGCTATTGGTCTAAAAGAGTGTTAGTTGCAGCACTTGAGATTATTAAGTCAATCAATTTTAGCTTTGGAAACTGATGGGGAATTAGGCACCCTCCCTGGACTTATAGAGTATTAGTCATCCTTTCCCTAAGGCTGGGAGTCAAGGGTTTTAAGGGATGGAGACATGCAAAGGATTTGAAAAGTCTGAATGCTCATGTAGCTGATCTCTCTGGACTCCTGTCTTTGAGCTTTCTTCTCTTCTAGCACTTTTTCTCAATTCATTTCTTTGCTTAAGTTAATGTGTATAATGATCAAGAGCATGGACTCTGGCCAGACTGCCTGGCTTCAGTGGCTTGGCTGTGATATAAAGGTAAGTTTCTCCTCCTCTCTATGGTCTTAGTTTCCTTACCAGTAAAATGAGACTCAAATAAGTTTGTGGTCAAAACAAAAAAAAAGAAATGGTACAAAAGAATTTATTTACAAAACAGAAATAGAGTCACAGATGTAGAAAATAAATTTATGGTTACCAGGGAGGGAACGGGAGTGGGGAGGGATAAATTGGGAGGTTGGGATTGACACATACAAACTACTACAAGAAATAGGTAGCTAATAAGAACCTACCATTTAGCGCAGGGAACTCTGCTCAATGCTCTGTAATGAGCTAGATGGAAAAACAATCTGAAAAAGAGTGGATATGTGTATAACTGATTCACTTTATAGCAGAAACTAACACTGTAAATGAACTATACTCCAATAAAAATTTAAAACTAAATAAAAATAAACAAGTTTGTGTTATGAGTTTATCTGTTTATCTATTTAGCTAGTCCTTGAGATATATCCTATCAGTGTTAAATCAGTCTGTACTTTTTCACAGCACTTAAAACAATTCTCATATTTGATTAGTAATTCTAACTGGCAAGGCCTTGTGTGCTAAATGAGGCCAGTTCCACTCTATACCCTGCGAAGAGGAGGGTGGGGGTGGAGTGGGTAGGGTGGGGGGTGTGTGTGAAAGAGGGGTACATATTTCCTTGATTTGGTTTTCCTTGCCATTGTAGTAGTAAAATTCATGGTTTTGATAGTTGAGTGATGCCCCAAAGTGGAAAGAGCAGGTTTCCTGCCAGGCCTGTGTGGACACTAGGGCTCCAGTCAGCCAAAAATGAGGAGTCTGTGGGTTCTGTGTACATGGCTAGTTTCTACATTGGGGTTTTGTTGAAAAAAACCTCCAGGTTTGTCTTGTTTCTCACAAGCATCTTGAAGGGGATACCTGGCTATCAGTTCAGTTCAGTCGCTCAGTCACATCCAACTCTTAGCGACCCCATGGACTACAGCATGCCAGGCTTCCCTGTCCATCTCCAACTCCTAGAGCTTGCTCAAACTCATGTCCATCGGGTCCACGATGCCATCCAACCATCTCATCCTCTGTTATCCCCGTCTCCTCCTGCCTTCAATCTTTCCCAGCATCAGGGTCTTTTCCAATGAGTCAGTTCTTTGCATCAGGTGGCCAAAGTATTGGACTTTCAGCTTTAGCATCAGTCCTTCCAATGAATATTCAGGGCTGATTTCCTTTAGGATGGACTGGTTGGATCTCCTTGCAGTCCAAGGGACTCACAAGAGTCTTCTCCAGCACCACAGTTCAAAAGCATCAATTCTTTGGTGCTCAGCTTTCTTTATGGTCTAACTCTCACATTCACACATGACTACTGGAAAAACCATCTCTTTGACTAGATGGACCTTTGTTGGCAAACTAATGTTACTGCTTTTTAATACACTATCTAGGTTGATCATAGCTTTTCTTCCAAGGAACAAGCGTCTTTTAATTTCATGGCTGCAATCACCAACTGCAGAGATTTTGGAGTCCCCAAAAATAAAGTCTGTCACTGTTTCCATTGTTTCCCCATCTATTTGCCATGAAGTGATGGGACTGGATGTCATGATCTTAGTTTCCTGAATGCTGAGTTTTAAGTCAACTTTTTCACTTTCTTTCACTTTCATCAAGAGGCTCTTTCGTTCTTCTTCACCATAGCAGAATTGAATTTGAGAAATCTAAGGTCCTGGATACCTTTCTTTGTCTCTCATTGCCAGGGATCTGAACACTAGCAATTGTCCTACCTTGTTGCTGGTGTTTTCTTCACCAGCACAAGCCCTTCCTGCTTGTCTCCACCTGTCAAAATTCCTCTAGGCCATGTTCCAATACATGTCCCTTGTCAGAACTAAAGTTTCTCTCCTCTGCGCCCTTTGTACCCTTGGAGTGTATAAGTTCTTTTTTCAATTTCTGAGTTGAAATGTGTATTTGTCCTTCTCCCCTGTTATCTCCTTGATGCCCACTATAGACCCTTTTTCAGCACAGAGTTCTCACATTACCAGGTCTTAGCACATGTGTACTTAAATTCTTTAGATTAATGTGAATATTTGTAAACTGTTTTTCTGTTTGAGTTAGGCTATCTGGGTTAACTCCACAGATTGTCTCCAATATACAAACAATCTAAATGTCAAAATTTTATTTAAAATTTAGAACTTGTTATTTTTTATCAGAAAATATTTCTGATCAAACCTTCTTTTTCTTCCTAGGTCACTTTGAATAGAAAAAGCAGACTTGTAAATTCTTTCAATTCTGAAGCCCCTAAATATTAATTCTTTGAGGTCTTCTTTAGTCTTTTTTTGGTCTTCAAGGGAAAGAACAAACCCTGATGAGTAGTAACAGCTAGCCCTAGGCAAAACAAAGAGTAAATAAGGCTTACTGGCATTTCAGAGATTCACCCAGCCTCAGAGTTTTTTTGATATTTCCTTATTATCTCAAGGAGAGACGGAGTCAGGAGCAGTGCAGACCCACCTGGAATAAATACAGAGATGGAATAGAGGCTGGAGTGTAATAAAACCAGTTTGGGGATTGGAGGAAGGTACTGGAGAGATAGCAGAGACCTGGAGGATTTGTGAAATGTGAAATAAAATAGAGTCAGTTATGGCAAGGGGTTTTAAAATGGAGCCAGGAGGCTATTAAGGAGGTGGACATTATGCATGTCCTCACCAGGTGGAACCAGGAACTTCTGAACTGAGCCAAACCACAAGTCGTTCAAAGACTATAAGAGCACCTGCAGCTTGTCCCAGGAACAGAGTTTTACTTCCCTCTAGAGATAATCTTGGTATTCAGTCATGTTTAACCAAGACTAGCTTCTGCCTCCAACTTCAATTAAAAGTCTTTGTAATGCAAACCTCCCTTCTTTGCCTTTAAAAGACCCTGCCTTTTACTCCCTAGCAGGATACTCTTTGGGTTGCTACTGGAATCTACATGCCTTGAATGGCAATTCTTTGATCCCCAATAAAGGTTTTTTTGCCTGATTATGCCCTTCTAGGTTTCTTTGGGTTGAGGGGTGTCAGAAGTGGGATCTGAAGTACTCTCAAGGCCACAGGACTGATACCTCTGGGAATCAGTGTACACCCAGACCCTCTTGAGTTCACTGTTTTCACAACTTGCCATCTCCTTCAACTAAGTTGAGGCTGAGGTTTCCACCTTTCTTTGGGATCAGGTGGGCAGTCGCCCTGGTGCATGTTGACTGTCTCACTGTGCCAGATTATCACTATACTGCTAGAAGGATTTCCCTTCTGGTGAGTGTTCTGTTTTCTTTGCATGCTTCTTTAATTGTGGAACTGTCCTCTTCTAAGTTCTCCCAAGTGTCCTCCCTCAAGGACCCAAGCAGATTTTATGTATAAAAATTATGGTCGTTGGAGTTTCCTGGTGGCCTAATGGTTAGGAATTGGTGCTTTTAATGCAGAGACCGAGATTTAATCCCTGATCAGGGAACCATCCCACATGCCACATGGTAGGGCCAAGATATAAAAAATAAAAGTAAACAGAAACCCAAAAAACCATGGTCCTTAATTTTATAAATTTCTTTTTCAATGGATTAATAACACCACATATCTTTAAAATTACAGTGGCCACAATGGAGTTGTTTTGAAGTCCCTAAACTTATTTTTCTGCACAAAAACCTTGAGAACTACAGAACTAAGCAGATTGAATGGGACACTTTAATTGGTATTTAGAGGCCTCTAAATGAGTCCAAGATTCAAAATCACTTCCCTCCAAGATGAAAATTTTAAACTTTTTGAGTAGGTTTCTCAATCACAAAAGACTCTTAACTCTTCCCTGTCAACCCTCCCCTCCCCCCAACTCTTCAGTCTGCCCGTTGCCCATCCATCCTCCACTTCTTCTTCCCTTTACCCTTCCTTTGCTGAACTCCCCTTTTAGTCCAGAGACCCCAAGACCTCCCTTGATCTTCCAGCCCAACCTCTTCCACTTAAACCATTTCAAATTCTTCCTTTTAAATTGGAACCCAATACCGAAGGCCCCCTTTCATTTATTTATTTGGCCGCACTGCACAGCTTGCAGGATTTTAGCTTCCTGACCAGGATGATTGAACACTGGTCAACAGAAGTAAAACTTTGGAATCCCAACCACTAGACCTCCAGGGAATTCCCAGAGCACCCTTTTAAATGTAACTTACACACTTTGGACAAAGGCAGAATTGCAAGCTATGGCCAAAGAATTTCCCAAGGTTACTGAAGGCCCTGGCCATTATGCAAAGGAATTTAACATTGTTATCCAAACCTATGAGCCTGTGTTTCCTGATCTTTATCAATTAGTCCATACGCTCATGCAAGAAGGTCAGGCCCAACACTGGATGGCTAAAGCTAGCTGTAATCATCCTCTAGAGAATCTTCAGTGAATCATGATGACTGATTCAAAGCCCAAGAAATAGCAAAAACCTTGTGAAGCCATCTCCCGGGCCTTCCCAAAACCTGTTGATTGAAATAAAATCCAAGCATGCACTCAAGGATTGATGAACCGCTGCGTAACTATTACAACCGACCTAAAATTGTTTTTAAGGAAAACCCTGGACTCCCTTTAGATGCAGTCACTAGGTGGCCTTTAACACCTTGCTCATAGACAGCTCAGACGAAGATCTCACCATTCTAGTAAAGTGAGCACAACTTAATTGGGAAACCATGGCAACTCCCAATGTGGCTAATCCAGCAAACAAATCAACCTAGACTATTCAAAATTCAAATAAATAAAAAGCCTCTAAAATCATAAATTCACGGATTCAACAGCTAGCAGACTCTCCCTAGGGGATTCAACAAACTAAATGAAAGTCTTCAAACTCTCAAATTTTCTGCCATTTTTGTAAGAAACCTGGTCATTGGATAAAGGATTGCCTTTAACTAACACACTGTGAACAATCCTCCCATGTTAAGCCTTCAGCTTCTCTTATGGACAGAACCTGCTCCAAGACACACAAGGGGTTTTTCCAGTCCTTCCCTCTCTTATGGGCAAAACCTCTCTTATAACTGGAACTGAAGTCCTTACTGTCTTAATTGACACTGAAGCCGCAGTATTCATGCTCACCCACACCAAACTCTCAGACGATAAAGAACTGCCTGCAATGCGGGAGGCCTGGATTCCATCCCTGAATCGAGAAGATCGCCTAGAGAAGGAAATGGCAACCCACTCCAGTATTCTTGCCTGGATAATGGCATGGACAGAGGACTCTGGCGGGCTACAGTCCATGGGGTTGTAAAGAGGTGGACAGGACTGAGCAACTAACACTTTCACTTTCACACCATCCTCAAGCAACCCCTTCCTCAGAGCACATTCACGTGGTGACGATGTCTAGTAAACTCATGGTAGCTTACGAGTCCCTTGCCTTTCCAACTGGGCTCCTTCCAGGACAGCTCCTCCTCTCTCCTGGTCAATTCTGCTCCTGTCAACCTCTTAGGGAAAGACTTTAAAAATATCATGCTGCCATCTTTTTTTCCTCTAAAGGGAAATTATCCTTGAAATTGATATAGCCCCCTCAACAACTCATGGCATTCCAAGCTCCTCAATCCCATTAGAAGTTTTTGCCCTTAAGACAAGTTTCTAAGATAAACTTAAAACTCCCCAAAGAAGTCCCTGAGAAACTCTGGGCAAAGTCCACAACCAACATCGAGTGGATTCATTCAGCATCCCCAATTCAAATATTTTAATTTTCTTGGGCTCCAAAATCACTGCAGATGGTGATTGCAGCCATGAAATTAAAAGACGCTTGCTCCTTGGAAGAAAAGCTATGACCAACCTAGACAGCATACCAAAAAGCAGAGATGTTACTTTGCCGACAAAGGTCCATCTAGTCAAAGCTACGGTTTTTCCAGTAGTCATGTATGGATGTGAGAGTTGGACCATAAAGCTGAGTACCAAAGAATTGATGCTTTTGAACTGTGGTGTTGGAGAAGACTCTTGAGAGTTCCTTGGACTGCAAGGAGATCCAATCAGTCCATACTAAAGGAAATCAGTCCTGAATATTCATTGGAATTACTGATGTTGAAGCTGAAACTTCAATACTTTGGCCACCTGATATGAAGAACTGACTCATTGGAAAAGACCCTGGTGCTGGGAAAGATTGAAGGCAGGAGGAAACGGGGACGCCAGAGGATGAGATGGCTGGATGGCATCACCAACTCAATGGACATGAGTTTGAGAAAGCTTTGGGTGTTGGTGATGGACAGGGAAGCCTGGTATGCTGCAGTCCATGGGGTCGCAAAGTCAAACACGACTGAGCAACTGATCTGAACTGAATTCAAATTTAAATTGACTCTGGTAAGCCTTTTCCTAATGAACAGTATCCTTTAAATCCTGAGGCCTTAGCAGGAATTAACCAATCATAGAGGACTATGAGACACAAGGCTCCCTGGGCCCTGGCACCAGTCCTTGTATTACACCCATAGTCCCTGTTAAGAAGTCTAGGGAAGAGGATGGAGATTTGTCCAAGATCTGAGGGCTATTAATAACGTTGTTATCTCTTGTCGTCCAGTTGTCTCCAACCCTCATACTCTCTTAATGGCAATACCTATGTGCTTAGTCGTTTAGTCGTGTCCGACTCTTTGCGATCCTTTGGACTGTAGCCCACCAGGCTCCTCTGTCCATGAGACTTTTCAGGCAAGAATACTGGAGTGGGTTGCAATACCTACAGAGAGTAGATTTCTCACCATGGTAAATCTCTGTAATGCACTTTTCAGCATACCTTGCGGATCCTGTGTCTATCTTTATTCACTTTCACATGGAAAGGACAATAATACACCTGACTACACCGAAAGTTTTTTCTACTTTTCACAGATCCTAAAAGCAGATTTAGCAGATGTCAATTTTCCACAAGTGTCTACCCTCTTAAAATATGTTGAAGAACTTCTTTTCTTCTCCTCTTCCAAGGAAGCAAGTGAGCAAGATAGGATCCGTCTCCTCAAGCTGTTAGTAACTAAAGGTCTTCAGGTCTCTAAAGAAATGACACCTTGCTCAAATTCAGATCAAATACCCAGGACACTTGATCTCAGATCAAGGACTCCTTTTAGAACCTAATAAGGTTCACAGGGTCTCAGATTTCCCACAGACTGAAAGACAACTTCAAGGATTTTGGGGTCTGGCCAGATACTGTAGGAACTGGATACCTAACTTTTTCTTAATTGCCCAATATCTTTATGCATTGCTCAAAGCTGAAAGACCAGATCTCTTAGAGGGGGAGGAAAACACATTTTACGGCTTTCCAGAACCTGAAAAGCAGACTTCTCAGCCTCTGCTTTAGAACATCCTAATTACCAGCTTCTTATATTCCTCTTTGTGTAGGAAGGGGAAAAGAATGCCCTAGAAGTGCTTATTAAAAGGCACACAGGTCAACATTGACCCGTTGGCTATTGCAGTCAACAATTAGACCCTGTAACCCGACCTCTTCCCCCATGCCTGAGAGCTATTTCAGTGGTAGCAACCTTTGCAAAATCAACTGAGGAAAGAGTTATGGGCTGTCCACTCATCATCTGTAGTCCCCATGTGATATAAGCCTGGCTCAAGTCTCATCACCATAAACGTCTTTCTGCAAGCCATCTTACTTCATATGAAATATGGTTACTGACCTCTCCTCACACAGCCCTTTTTCACTGCAACAAATTGAACCCTGCAAGCCTGTCCCTTCACCTACTCACCAAACTCCTCATGACTGACTGACACTGACTCAGCAGTTATTAATCCTTAGAGCTGACTTACAAGAAACTACTATTGCTAATGCAGAGATTGCATGATTTACGGATGCTTCTTATTTGAAAAATGGCAAAGGTGAATATCGTGCTGGGTATGCAGTCAGCTCCTCCCTTGAAGCTATCGAGGCAGCCCTGCTGATGACTGCTACTTCAGCCCAGCACACAAAATTCTCTACTTTAACTAGAGCTTGCGTGCTAGCAGAAGGCAAAACTGTGAATATCTATTCAGATAGTCACTATGTCTTTGGGGGTAGTTCAAGACTTTGGCATGCTTTGGAAAGTGAAGGGAGCAGGGGGAAACTAGATCAAGAACGGAAATTGGGAAGATTCAATTTCCATTTGTTCTAGCCATCGTTTAGGTGTTTGGGCATTCAAAATTACATTCAGCTGACTTCTGAATTAGCTGACTTCTGAATAAAGATCTGAAGGAAGTCAGAGGAAAAACCTTTGACTCTGACAGCTGCAAGGGGAGATAAGGTTCCTGTTTCACCCAGTCATTCCCAGAGGGCACTTCAGATATAAAGAACACAGGTAAATAAGGACTAGCTACAGATTTATAACATTCAGAAAACTAAGATCATGGCATCTGGTCCCATTACCTCATGGGAAATAGATGGGGAGACAGTGGAAACAGTGTCAGACTTTATTTTGGGGGGCCCCAAAATCACTGTGGATGGTGACTGCAGCCATGAAATTAAAAGATGCTTACTCCTTGGAAGGAAAGTTATGACCAACCTAGATGGCATGTTAAAAAGCAGAGACATTACGTTGCCAACAAAGGTCTGTCTAGTCAAGGCTATGGTTTTTCCAGTGGTCATGTATGGATGTGAGAGTTGAACTGTGAAGAAAGCTGAGGCAGAAGAACTGATACTTTTGAACTGTGGTGTTGGAGAAGACTCTTGAGAGTCCCTTGGACTGCAAGGAGATCCAACTAGTCCATCCTAAAGGAGATCAGTCCTGGGTGTTCATTGGAGGGACTGATGCTGAAGCTGAAACTCGAATACTTTGGCCACCTCATGCGAAGAGTTGACTCGTTGGAAAAGACCGGGACGACAGAGGATGAGATGACTGGATGGCATCATCGACTCGATGGGCCTGAGTTTGAGTAATCTCCGGGAGTTGGTGATGGACAGGGAGGCCTGGCGTGCTGCGATTCATGGGGTCACAAAGAGTCGGACACGACTGAGCGACTGAACTGAACTGAACAGATTTATAAAGTCTTTAATGCTGCTAGCATATTATTTTCACATTTTTCTATATGTTAAGCATTTATTTTTTATTTAATTAATTTTTTTTAATTGAAGGATAATTGCTTTACAGATTTTTGCTGTTTTCTGTCAAACTTCAACGTGAATCAGCCATAGATATACATATGTCCCCTTCCTTTTATTTAAATAAGGTTTGTATTGGCCAGAAAACGCTTAGTGAGTGTATCTGAAGATCTAGGAATGGTAGAAGTTTTGTATGGTGGATATATGGTTTTTATTGTTTTGAAAGTGCACTCAATAGGATGCTGTGAAATATAGTTTTATTTGTTTTTCCTTTTGGTTTTATCAATTGAAAAAAATATATATTAATAAACATTCCAGTCAGCAATTTAATTTTTCTCTCTTAAAACACCAAATTTCCCCTCTTCCTTAACTCTTTTTGTTAACTTTGTAAAAAAATATTCTGAATGTTGGGAGGATACAGGAACATTGTCTGATAAGCATGTATGTCCTCGATTTGGACAGAAGAGGGCACGAGAGAGCTTCTGGGCGGTTTAATCCCAAAGGGCTGGGTGGAGCCTGAAGCATTCCTTTAGCCCCGCCAGCTCCAGCCCTGACTCAGAAGGAGGCTACACACCAATTTGCTAAAGGACAAGCTCAGACACATTTCTTTAAAGTCTAACATTTCTTTCACCTCAAATGTGATGTTCTGTTGAATCTTCAAACTTTGGCAATGAGTGCTAACTCTCTGATACTTGTTTTGTGTTACGCTGTTGCTTTTAACTCTTTTTGAGGTAAATACAGGATTTTAATTTCGTTTTACATAAACCAACCAAAAGAAAAGAAGCACCAAACATGTTTCACGGCACACGCATTCGACTAAAGAGAGGCATTCTGGGCTATGGACAAAGCACAGACTGAAACCGCTGACTGTAGCTCCTCTGGTGAAGAGGTAGTGGCCCAAATTTGCCTTGATGCCTATCAGAAGTCTAACATTTCAATCTTGACAATAAAGGACACTAAGAATGACAATAGCTAATTAGCCTACATTTTGAAGAGTGCACAGATCTCTAATAGTAGAGCAAATATATTAAAAATGGATAGTGACCAACGTAAGGAAGTAAGAAAGGCACTCTTAACCACTGTGGTTAAGAAACTGTTAAAGACTTTTAGGAAGGTAATTTGGCAAAACTTTTCAAAATCTTAAATGTGCTTAACTTTAACCCAGTAGCTCCATCTTTAGAAATCAATTCCCTTGTGTACGTGCACAAAGATGTTATACATAATGGTTAAAATTATGACGAAAATAGCATTTAGCATTTACTATGTGCCAGATATAGTTGAAGAACTCTATGCTGATTGGTTTATTTCTAAAATCCATAAGCTCCACTTTACTGTTGAGGAAACTGAGGCACAGAAAGGTTAAGTAACAGCTATGAAGTGAAGGAGCCAGGATTCAGATGCATACAGTCTAAGTCCAAAGCTCATGCTCTTAATTGCTGCAGCTTGTAGTGCGTTATTTACTGTTGCATTGTTTATAATAGCGTAAAACTGGAAACAACCTACATCTGTTGCTGGTGGTGTAAATAACCGATGGTAAGATCCAATTTATCAAAATAAAGCCAATTTAGATATGCTGATTCGGAAAGGGCCCCAAAAAATATACTGTAGAGAAATGGGGGAAAGGATAAGAAACAGTTCTCAGAATAATACACATAATATCCAATTTATGGGATTTTATAATTACAAATTTATATTTGGACATATATAAAAGCATTCATAAAAGGATGGAAGGACCCAAAGACATCAAACTATACTCGCTGTTACCTTTGAGGAGGAGAATAGTACTGGGGATGGAAGGGGTTGTGAAATGGAACCTTATCTTCTACCCTATATAATTCTGTTTTACTTAAATGTTTTAAAATAAAATATATTTATGTACTGCAGTAACACCCCTTCAAAGAAAGAAATTGATATAGCATAAAAATAGAAATGAATATTAGCAAGCAGTCCAATCAGCCCCTTCACATCACAAATGAGGAAACCGAGGTATTAGGAAGTTAAAATGGAGTGTGTATTGTTATATGTATGATAGCTGAGCTCAGCTAGAGCCTGCCAGCCTGACTCCTGCCCCAGGCTTCTTTGTGTTATACTGTTTTGTCTTTCCCTGGTGAAACAGCTGGAAATGAGTCATGCACCATCTTAATGTGATTTCACAGTTACACTTTATCTCAGAGATTCATAACTATGTGGGCTTTAGAAAGTTTTGGAAGGATATATAATGTCAGTCATTCGATCAACTAATATTTCTTAAATCAAATAATTAGACATTAATAGTTAGATGCTAACTGCTGTGTGCCAGGTACTGTGTTAGGCCCTGGACATATAACATTAATCCAAATAAGCTTAGTTGTTGCCCTGAAGAATTTTGAGAAAATGTTTACCACATTGTTGTTGTTTACTTGCTGAGTCATGTCTGACTCTTTTGCAACTCCATGAACCATAGCCCTCAGGCTTCTCCGTCCATGGGATTTCCCACGCAAGAACACTGGAGTGGGTTGCCGTTTCCTTCTCCAGGGGATCTTCCTGACCCAGGGGTGGAACCCACATCTCCTGCTTAGCAGGCAGATTCTTTACCGTTGAGCCACCAGGGAAGCCTTTTTACCACATTACCACATATGAAAAAAAACCACACTTGAAGCTGTATAGGCAGAAGAAAATCCACAAACATGTTAAGAGCATTATCTTAGGAATTTTGGGGGTGGATGGGTTATGTGGTTCTTTACATAGTTACATGTTTTCTTTTTCTTAAAAGTTTTCAATTTGCATGTATTTCTGTCATAATAAAAACATATTTTAAAGAATCAAATAGCTCTTTGTCTAAGTTTCAAAGAGAATTGAATTATATGAAAAGAGAAGAAGGCCATTGTACTAGAGGAAATAAAATGTTTCCTAGGGGGAAAAAAGGTTTGGGCTAGCTCTTCTACCCCTAACTTTAAACTGTCTATGGAATTCCCAAAGTAAAGGCTTCCCAGAGGGCATAGAATGGAGGTGGGAGACATCTTTTGTCGCATTACTAGGGAACATCAAGCATAAACTTCAAAGGAAAGGGCACCGGGAGCCAACTCAGTTAAGCCTCAGGCTCTGGAAAAAGACTGCTAGCTCAGCCCCTTTCAAGTTATGAAATTTCGAGAAACGTTGTTTGCCTTTCTGAACTTCGGTTTCTCCATCTGTAAATGATAACAAGTTAGAAATTGTATCATTGGGGGACTTCCCCTGGTGGTAATAATGGCTAAGCCTCTGAGCTCCCAGAGGCCTGGGTTTGATCCCTGGTCAGGGAACTAGATTCCACCTGCCACAGCTAAGAGTTCGAAAGCCCATGCAACTAAAAAAAGATCTCCCATGCCACAACCTGGTGCAGCCAAATGAATAAAAATAAATATTAGGAAAAGACATCACCTCACTGGGTATTTATAAGAATTACATGAGATAATGTTTGTAAAAAGCTCAAAGCCATGGCTGACACATAGTTGTGCTTAGTTTATGTTACTTGCTGCTGCGTTTAGCAGCAGGATCTTATTCTCACTTCCCTGACCATCCCCCAGACTCCCACCTCCCCGACCACACAGTCCACACCCACATACAGACCCTCACACTAAAACACACAGACTGTACCACAGAAAAAATGTCATTAGTGCAGTTTTAGACTGTCATACACATTAGCTCCAGTACTCTTGCCTGGAAAATCCCATGGGCGAAGGAGCCTGCTGGGCTACAGTCCATAGGGTCGCAAAGATTCGGACACGACTGAGCGACTTTACTTCACACATTAGCTCCTATACTTAACAGTCAGACTAGAAATAGAATTACCCTGAATGTCAAAATACAATAAAAGAGCATGATACATTAGGAAAAAATTTTCACATTACATTATTGTTTAGGCTTCCTCTATGTTCATATAAAATGTGTTAATATTTTATAATATTCATTGCTTCATTTTCCAAATCCCTTAAAAATAACCAGTAATGAAAGGACTCTGAAGAAAACCGGCCATGTGGTAAGGCAAGATGGCTTAACCCTGAGTTCTGGGACTCCCAAATGAGCAAAGGCTTGGGTGCTCCCATGACATGTGACCAGCAGAACTATTCAACTTGAAGAGACCCCATGCCCTTTGACAATGAGGATGTCCACAGCCCCTGGTGACTTAACCCTTACTCATCATCCAGCACTGGAAGTTGGTGCTTCAGCACGTTGATGCTTTGAAGAACCATTTGTCAAATACACCAATGCTATTTGTGTAATTATACAGCGCCTGCTAGATTTTGAAGGAAAGTAAAGATATTCAGTAAGCCTCCAGGGAAATCATAAGATTTTCAACATGTAGCCCTACTCCTGAGATCCCTCTTTCAACCACAAAGGGATCCAGACTGGGTACAGAGCCAGTGCCAACAAAGGCAGAGAGAAAGAAAACCAGAGTCCTGAATCAACCATGCTTGAAATTTGTAACTACCTCTGGTCTCTTCAATTATATGAGCCAATAAATCCTCTTTTTTTTTTTAATTACCAATAATGGATAAACAGTGGTAAAACAAGTGAGTTTCCTATTCTGGTTTTGAGTCATAGAACCAGATTTTTTTTTCCTCCCAGTTTTATTGAGCTGTAATTGACATATGACACTGTGTAAGTGTAAGGTGTACAGCATAATGATTTGACTCACATATATCATGAAATGACTATCATCACAGTAAGTTTAGCGAACATCTATCATTTCATGTAGATACAGAACAAGAAACAGAGTTTTTTTCTTTCTGTAATGAGAATTCTTGCAGTTTACTCTTAACAACTTTCATATATAACATACAGCAGTGTTATCTTATTTTTCTTACAACTGGAAGTTTGTACCTTTCACCTTCATCCAGTCTTCATTCCCTACCCCATGCCTCTGGTAACCACAAATCTGATCTCTTTTCCTATGTCTGTTTATTTGTTTTGAAGTATAATTGATCTACACTATGTTAGTCCTTGTAACACAACATAACGATTTGATATTTCTGTCCATTTCAAAATGATCACCATGATAAGCCTAGCTATGATATGTCAGCATACAAAGATGTTGCATAGGTTCTGACTGTATTCTCCACACTGTACATTTCACACTCATGACTCACTTATTTTGCAACTAGAAGTTTGTACCTCTTAATTTCCGTCACCCATTTCTTTCCTCTCTCCACCTTCCTCCTCTGTAGCAACTACTTGTTTGCTGTTTCTTCTCTGAATCTGTGCCTCTGTTTCTATTTGTTATGTTTGTTCATTGGTTTTATGTTTTAGATTCCACATATAAGTGAAATCATATGGTATTTGTCTTTCTCTGTCTGATTTATTTCACTTGGCATAATGTCTTCCAAGTCCATCCACGTTGCTGCAAATGAAAAATTTCTTTCCTTTTCATGGCTGAGTAATATTCCTATGTGTATTGTTCCTATATGATATTCATATATGTGTATATACATACACACATTTACGTATGGACACATGTACATCTGTCATAGAGCCAAATTTATGGAGCATGGACTTAGACAGTCACACCAAAGTGTCTTTTTAAAAATTTTATTAAATTAATTAATTTACTTATTTTTGGCTGTGCTGGGTCTTCGTAGCTGCAGGTAGGCCTCCTCTAGTTGTGGTGAGCAGGGGCTCCTGCTCATTGTGGTGTGTGGGGGTCTCACTCTAGTGGTTTCTCTTGCTGCAGAGGATGAGTTCTAGGGAGAGTGGGCCTCAGTAATTGTGGCACATGGGCTTAGTTGCCCTGCAGCATGTGGGATCTTCTTGGACCCGGGATCGAACTGGTGTCCCCTGAATTGCAAAGCGGACTCTTAACCACCACCAGATCATCAGGGAAGCCCCCCAGCTTTTAACAGTAGTATATTTTCTCCCTAACACTAGGAATTACAAATCCTATGTCCTTTGGAATACTTTTCAATTTGGATTCCTCTCATATGTATTAAAAGTCTAAGCCATAAGCATGTTTTACTAAGGGACATTTCCTAAGTCAACTTGCTGGTTGAAGGTTTGGAAGGCTCACCAAGTGGAACAACTGCTTCTGGGTAGAGGTACCAGAGCACTGGGTGGCCTGGGACTCCAGCCAGATGTGGGCTGATGGAGCAACTTAGGGTCCAAGGGAAGTCCGGGAAGAAGCACTGTCCCGGGGAGTCATCCACCCATCTTCTGCATTTGTTGCCAGAGGAAACATACCAAACACTAAGGCAAGGGGGAGCGAGGTATGTTTTAGATAAGGAACACTTGACCTAAGCCAGAATTTCTCCGTTTCCTTTTTGCTCCCAGAGAGAGTAAGGGAAAAAATGTGCGACTGTGGCAGTGAATGGAAGTGTGGTCACATCTTTGCCTTATAAATGCTGAAAAACTTGAATCATTGAATACCTTGAGCTGGCTTTTGCCTGTTTAGATAACAAAAACCATATTCAGGCAGCCCAGGGAAGAATACAGTAGTGGGAATTTGGAAAACTAAGCAAGGCCAGTTCAAAGCAGTTTCCAGTTTGACTTATAAATGTAATTCATTTTATCTTGTAGCCTTGAAAAGTAAGTATCTTTCAAAGAACTTAGAGTCAGAGGGTAACTAATGAAGGAGAGAAAAGAATGGAATGATCTGGGGTAGAATGACTTGGCATGGGTTGGAAGCCCCACCTCACCCCATCATACAAAACAACTGAAGATTCCATTTCCATTCCATTCATAATCCAGTGCATAGTCCCAGCCTGAAATTAAAAGACGTTTGCTCCTTGGAAGGAAAGCTATGACAAACCTAGATAATGTATTAAAAAGCAAAAACATCACTTTGCTCACAAAGGCCCATACAGTCAAAGCCATGGTTTTTCTATTAGTCATGAATGGATGTGAGAGTTGGATCATGCAGAAGACTGAGCACCAAAGAACTGATGCTTTCGAATTGTGATGCTGGAGAAGACTCTTGAGAGTCCCTTGGACAGCAAGGAGATCAAACCAGTCAATCCTATAGGAAATCAACCCTGAATATTCATTGGAAGGACTGATCCTGAAGCTGAAGTTCTAGTACTCTGATGTGAAGAGATGACTCATTGGAAAAGGCCCCGATGCTGGGAAAGATAGAAGGCAGGAGGAGAAGGTGGTGGCAGAGTATGAGATGATTAGATAGCATCACAGACTCAATGGACATGCATCTGAGCAAACTCCAAGAGATAGTGAAGGACAGAGAAGTATGGGGTGTTGCAGTCCATGGGGTCACGAAGAGTCAGACACAACTTAGTGACTGAACAGGAAGTATTCTTGCCTGGACAGAGTTACATGGACAGGAGAGCCTGGTGGGCTCAGACACGACTGAGCACACACACAGCATCCCCTTTTGCAGCTCTATCAGTTTGTGGTTCATATACCATAACATTCATCTGCTTTAGCCCAATATCTTTTAAAAACTTGTTTTAATAAACTGCTTAAATATCCGAAGTCAGTTTCTGTTTCTATTATTTGTAACTAAAAACTGATTGAGTTTTTTACAATCATAAAATGATTACAGCATTTTCTTTGGGATATTTTATTGCCATTTTTATTATCATAATTAAGTCATTCATGAGTCTCTCTTACAATGCTGTTCAATTGCATTTCTTTGACACACCTTGTAACACCCATGATATTTTTTAAAAATAAGGAATACCATAAAGATGGCATAAGTCAACATTAAAGTAGATTCTCTTTTGAGGACCTCCACCTAACTGACCTACCTGATGACCACAGCAGTAACTCTTAGGGTGAGGTAGCTGTTCTATTATGCTTGAGGTGTTTGTTTTTCAGATTTGAAAACTTTTCTTTCTGGCCACACTGCCCAGCTTGTGGGATCTTGGTTCTCTGACTCATGCCCTGGACAGAGAAAGCACGGAACAATAACCACTGGATCACCACAGAATTTACTGTTCTCAGAGCTTTTAATGTCAGTTAGACTTTTTATTGTTTAACCTACGTCTAATTTGACAACTTAGGCTTCCCAGGTGGCTCAGTGGTAAAGAACCTGCCTGCCAGTGCAGGAGACAAGGGTTCGATCCCTGGGTCAGGAAAATCCCCTGGAGAAGGAAATGGCAACCCACTCCAGGATTCTTGCCTAGGGTATCCCATGGACAGAGAAGCCTGGTTGACTACAGTCCATGGGGTCGCAAAAGAGTCAGACATGACTCAGCAACTAAGCAACAACAAAATCTGACAACTAAACAAGTTTAAGTGATTCGATCTTGTTGTGAGTTTCCAAGGCATTTGACTTACTTTTCACAGAAGCAATTTTCTTTCTTTTCATTCTTATAGTTTTTGATTTGGGTAACTTAAAAATTAAACTATGTACTTAAACACAGATGGAAATGTCAGAGTGAGATGTTCCCAATCAGAAAACCCGTTTTTGGAGGCTGCTCCTGTCTAATACGCTTGTGATACAGTATTAGGGGCTTCAGCTGTCCCTGCATCAATGTCAGAAGCTGGATTGCTCCACGGACATGTCTTGCTCATCACCAGAAGGGAAACTGAAGACCAACTTAGGAGCCTAAAGCCACTTGAGACTTCACTTGAAAATTGACAGGTGAAAACAGAGGAACAAAGAGTCTCACCCAATAGAATAATCTGGTAAAATATCTAAACAATAACAAAATTAAATCAGAAATGACAAGCTGCTGGGTTTTTCTGTTGTCTTTTCTTTTTTTTGTAATCTGAGGTCTCAGGTCTTACATGTTAAATCAGTTTGCCTAGAAATCTTGTGTAAAATGGACTGGGATTTTACAGTAAAACAGTAAGATATGGACAGTATTTTCAAAAGGTATTTTAAAGATAAATCTAATCACACCTTTTCAGCATCCAAAACTCAACCTAAATCCCACCCCACAAAGCTATACCGCAAGAAACAAAGATCCATAGCCTAAGCGAGATAGAGGAAATGAATACCCTTTGGAGGTTCTTCTAGCCAGAAAGTAAACATGGCCAAACAATGGAGCATGGTTGTGGTATTTTTTGGATACGAGCTAAATTCAGTGTGGCGTGTTACCACACACAATTTGCTCAGCATGAAATGTTCCAGTTCACAAGGACGTGTGGGGGGGATCCCCAGTTTATTTCACCTGCCACTGTAAATTTTAGAGGAAGATCAAGTCTGAAAGTTATTTTTCCTGTTCTAAGGTTTACTTTTGGTTTCTAAGGACTCCACGCTTCTCAGGGCATCGAGGCCAGGAACAGTTTGGTTTTCACTGTAAAGTTACAGTAAATAACGTTGATGGTTTTTAGAAACACAGAATAAGGTTGCCTTTGTCAGCAACCTACTAGAAATAGACTGTTGATTAACCCCTGCACAAGGTCTGATGTTTAACTTCTTGAAGTAAACATTTGCAGGTCACAGCAGCATCTCGGTAGGTTTGACATATCACTTCAGGTGGAGAGGTGTTAAAAGTGTTCATGATAAATTACACATTCGATCAATGTATCTGTTCCCCATGTTTGATCTGAAAGTGAATTAAACTTATCAGTGAGATCCTTCTCTCAGATTCTAAACTATAAATTCAAAACAATTTCAAGAAAAATATTTACTACTTTACAATTTTAATATGAAACCATGATTTCTGAAGTTAAGTGTGCAGCTGAAAACTGTGAAATCTTTAACAAGTTTTAAAAACATATTTTAAGTGTGTTGGCTAAATTTCTAGAACCATGGTAGGAGTTGAAACATTCTAGTAGTTGTTAGATTTCTGGAAATAATTACCTGCGAGGAGATTAACACCTCTTAACTCGTTAGTGACCTAGGTCTTCTGTGCTATTGTTCATTGATAAAGGGGCTATTTATTCATCAAGCTGGACCCACCCAACCAAACAAAGAGACTTGTGGCTGTTCAGGTGGACTGCAGGTCAGGAAAAAGGACTGCTCATTTCCTCAAGACAGAGCTTTTGATCAGTGCTGTGTGGCTAAACTAAAAAGTTTGATGGGATTTTAAACAAGGTTTTAATGGCATTTCGGAAACCACCACCAAATACCCTCCACTAAGGAAGCCAAGTATTGACATAGATAGAGTCAGACAGGAATTTATTCAGGAAATTACCACAATATGCATAGAATTCTTTTGGCATCTACTGTCAAGGCTGATGAATATTTTACAAATAAATTATTCACTTTGGCAAATCTGAGGATGTGGGTCTTATTCACAACTATCAAGCTTTAGTAACTAGACATGACAAAATTTGACAACTTTTGTCAACTAGACAAAATGGGGTTGAGGTTGCAAGATGCTGGGGTACAACAGGAAAAAAAGGCTAACAAAGCTCTTGTTCCCGTGGACCTTATAGTCTTGTGGTGGAGACAGACTATAAACATCTTTTTACAAAATGTTTTTACAAATTGTGATTAGTGTTTTATTTTATTTTTTATTTTTACTTTTTGTGATTAGTGTTTTAAAGGAAATAGGGCACTGAGAAGAAATTAGTGGAGTGGAACTGATTAAATAGAGAAGTCAGAGAAGTCTTCTCTAACTTGGGACTTGTTTGTTTTTGTTTCTTCTGTTTTTTACATTAAAGTATAATTGAGGTACAACAGCTGTAAGTTACAGGTGTACAATATAGATTCACAAGTTTTAAAAGTTATACTCCATTTATTCCCTGGAGAAGCAAATGGCAACCCACTCAAGTATTCTTGCCTGGGAATCCCATGGACAGAGGAGCCTGGTGGGCTACAGTCCATGGGGTCACAAAAGAGCTGGATACGACTGAGCGACTAAACAGCAAACAACAACATATTCCATTTATAGTTATAAAATATTGACTATATTCCCTGTGTTGTCCAATATATCCTTGTAACTTGTTTTATACACAATAGTTTGTGTCTCTTAATCTCCTACCCATAAATTGCACCCCCTCCCCATTGTTAACCACTAGTGTTTTCTCTAGATCTGTGAGTCTGCTTATTTTTTGTTATATTTGTTACTTTGTTGTGTTTTTTAGATTCCACATATAAGTGAGATCATACAGTATTTGTCTTTCTCTGTCTGACTTATATCACTTAGAATAATGCCTTCCAAGTCAATCCATGTTTCTGCAAATGGTACCATTTCGTTCTTTTTTTATGAATGAGTAGTGCTCCATTAGAGATACACCACATCCTCTTTATCTGTTCATCTGCTGATGGACACTTAGGCTGTTTCCATATCTTGGCAATTGTAAATAGTGCTACTATGAACACTGCAGTTGTATATATCTTTTCAAATTAGTGTTTTTGTTTTTCTCTTGGATATATACCCAGGAGTGCATTTGCTGGGTCATATGGTAGTCCTGTTTTTAGTTTTTTGAGAAACCTCCATACTGTTTCCACAGCGGCTGTGCCAATTTACATTCCCATCAATGGCTTATGAGGGTTCCCTTCTCTCTACATCCTCACCAACACTTGCTATTTGTGTTCTTTTTGAAGCCATTCTGAGTTGGGGACTTTTAAATTGAGACCCCAATGATGAAATGAAGTCATTCATGGGAAATCCAAGAGGAACAATGCATGTAGAGGCAATGTAAGTGCAAAGGCCCTACAAGGCAAAAGTCTTAGCACTTTGTAAAAAACACTGACAGAGGCTTGTGTGACTGAAGCATCTGGACCAGCTGCTGTAGGAAGAATAAATTGAAGGATTATAAAAACAGAAGTGTCTATGATCAGTTATGGTATTATTGCAGAAACACAGGTGAAAGATGAAAGTAGTTCAGGTAGGGTAGTGGCAATAAAGGTGGAGAAGTATATTCAAATTCAGGATATATTTTAGAGATAGAACCAGCAGTTCATAGTGATGGATTAGATGGGTGGGATGAAGGAAAGGGAAGCATCAGGAGTCACTCCCAGCCTTCTGGCTGTAGCAACTGAAAGATTAGTATCCTATTTACTAGGATGAGGGAGTCTGATTAGACTAGGATATATGGAGGAAAATTTATACATTCACTTCAAACATGCTAAATTTGAGAAGACTCTGAGTCATCTGAGCAGTTAATCATACAACTGGAGTTCAGAGAGGAAAGCTGAGGACCAAAAAAATCAGTGTCTAAAACAAATAACTGGCATTCAAAGTCATAGAAATGGATGCGTTCACCTAGAGAAATTATGGGTAGAGAGTAAAAAAAGAAAGGGCTCAGGAAGGATTCCAAGGAACTCCGTGTTGCGAGGTGGGGGTAGAGTGGATTAGGAGGAGCTGGAAATACAGACCAGGAAGGAGCTACCATTGGAATGTGAGCAATGTCAGCCGACTCTGCTGTCCTGACCCGGCAGAGCATTCCAGGGAAGGAAAAGCTCAGCTGGAAACCATTGAGGAACCAAGCGTAATGAGGACAGAAAATTACCCAGCTGCCACTATGGAGGCTTTGGTAACCTTGACAAAGGTCTTTCAGGTTAGTTGAAGGACCAAAAGTAGGATTAGATCCTAGAACCCAGAAATTTCACTTCTCAGTTATTGGAAACAAGAAACTCTTGCATGAATGCACCAAGAGACTACATACACCAGATGGTCATAATTACTTTGTTCATGGAGTAAATTACTTGAAATGACCCAAACTTGCATCTTTGGGAGAATAGATAAATAAATGGTGTTTATTCAGAGATGAAATAGTATAGAGTTATGTTTTATCATGGGTAAATCTCACAAACTTAATGCTGACCAAACCAAACCAAACCAAACCAAACAAAAAACCCCAAAAACTTTCCAAAGGCCACAAAATAACTGCAATATAATTGCTTTCAAACTGTGGTGCTAGAGAAGACTCTTGAGAGTCTCTTTGACTGCAAGGAGATCAAACCAGTCAATCCTAAAGGAAATCAACCCTGACTATTCATTGGAAGGACTAATGATGAAGCTGAAGCTTCAATACTTTGGCCACCTGATGTGAAGAGCTGACTCATTAGAAAAAATCCTATTGGGAAAAATTGAGGGCAGGAAGAGAAGGGGGCGACAGAGCATGAGATGGTTAGATATCATCACAAACTCAATGGGCATGAATTTGGGCAAACTCCAGGAGATAGTGCAGGACATGGAAGCCTGGCGTATTGCAGTCCCTGGGGTTGAAGAGTCAGACACGACTTTGCAACTGAAAAACAAAGCAATAATAATTATTATTTATCATAATTTTTGTGGCCATCTGGTTGTATATAGATTGGGGCTAATAAGAATAATGGTGCTACAAAGTTTCTTACAGTTGCCTTTTTACTATACATTGTACACGTGAATACCTTCATTTTGAAACCTTAAATCTTTTTAAAAAAAAAAAATTTTTCCAATTTTTCTATTAGGTCTTTTTCTTTCTTATTGATGTGTAATTCTTTATAGATTCTGGATACAAGTTGGTTTATCAGTTGCAAGTATCTCCTCCCAGTTTGTGGCTTGCTTTTTCCTCCTGTATTAATGCTGTCTTTGCTGTTGAAGACAGGTTCCTAATGTATTTCAATTTATAAATATTTTCCTTTATGGCTAGTGTATTTTGTGTCTCACTTATGAACTCAAGATTTTGAAAATACTCTTCTAAATTACTTTCCTGAAACTATTGTTTCATCTTTCATAGTTAGACTTTTAATTCACCTAGAATTAATTTTGTAGATAATATGAGACAGAAGTCAATATTTACTTTTTCCTAAGTGATACTGTTGTAGGATCATTTTTTGAAAATACTATTCTTTCTCCACTACTTTGCAGTGCTGCTTTGGCATAAATCAAGAATCTATAAATGTTTGATTGTGTTTTTGAATTCTGTATGTTCAGTCTGTTTGTCTACTCTTTGTCAATGCTACATCATTTTATTATTGTAGCTTTATTTTGATATCCAAGGGTAAATATCTTCCAACTTTGTCTTCAAGATTTTTTGGTTATTATAGAATTGTCCTTTGCATTCCTTCATACATTTTAGAACAGGCTCATCAATGTCCATGGAATAAAAAGCCGTTGGGATTTCTGATAAGGGATTACACTGAATCTTCGGGTTAATTGGGTAAAAAATAACTTTGCAATGTTGATTCTTTTAACCCATGAACATAGCATATCTCTCCATTTATGTAGAGCTTCTTTAATTTCTCTTAAGAATATTTTAAAGTTTTCTGTGTAAACATTTTTCTTTCATAAGATTTATTCCAGTGTAATTTGATGATTTTCTTGATACTGTGTCATTTTTAGTATTTATTTTCTAATTGTTCTCATATGGAAATATAATTGAATTATGCATATTGACCTTATAATCAAAAACCTTGTAAAATTCTTTTATTAATTGTAATAATTTATCAGCATTTCTTTTGGATATTTTTAGATACAAAATCATGGCATATCTGAATAAGGTGTGTTTTATTTATTTCTTTCCAACCCGTCTGGTTCTTATGTCTTTTTATTATCTTCCTGCAGTGGTTATGGATTCAGGGCTATGCTGAATAGAAGGCGTAAGAATGGTTTCCGTATTTGTTACAGATCTCAGGGGAAAAGCTTTGAACATTTCATCATTAAGTTAGGGGTTTGCTATATGCTCTTGTTAGATATCTTTTATTATATAAAGAAAATTCTCAGTGGACTTCTCTGGCGGTCCAGTGGTTAAGATTCTGTGCTACCACTACAGGGGACATGGGTCCAATCCCTGGTCAGAGAGCTAAGACCTGCATATATCTCAGTGCGCCAAAAAAGAAAGAAAGGGAGAAAGAAGGAAAAAGAATTTCTCTTCTAGTCTAGTTTGTAGGAGTTTCTCTTTTTTAAAATTGTGAATGAGTACTGAATTTTACCAAATGTTTTTCTTTTACATCTGTTGTCACAAACATCTGCTTTTCTCCTATATTCTGTTACCGTGGTAGAGTAATTTGTTGTACTTGAAATTTTTGTATACGTGATGTTTACTCCAATGATTAACTCAGTTTTTCTTCATTTCCAGTGTATGCTTTGAGGAAGCTATCCTGTTTCCATAGCAGCTGTGCCATTCTACACTCCTACCAACAAAGTTCAGGTTTCCAATTTCTCCATATCCTTACCAAATCTTGTTATTTTCTGGGTTTTTTTTTTTTTTTGCTAATAGCCATCCTAATGGA
Organism: Odocoileus virginianus; assembly: GCF_023699985.2. Lineage (NCBI taxonomy): Eukaryota > Metazoa > Chordata > Mammalia > Artiodactyla > Cervidae > Odocoileus > Odocoileus virginianus. Next base: position 16,077,934 of record NC_069684.1, on the reverse strand, counting down.
TGTGAAATGATATTTTATCATGATTTTGGTTTGCATTTCCCTAATGATTAGCAATGTTAAACCATTGTTGACATTTAAAAATATCTGATACAAATTATAACTTAACTTCCCAGATAATGGAAGGACCTTAAAATACTTGATCTTCATTTTCCCTCTTATTGTCTTACTTAAAACACTATATAATTTAACAATTATCATCATATAATTTAATTCCAGCTGTAGTTTTAAATCCCACGAGGTATTATTATTGTTTCATAATAAATAATGCAGTCACTATTGATTCCGTTTCCCGAGAATGAAAGCTGAGAAATGTGCTCTGGGCCACCTTTTCTGTCCTCACGCCCATCTGTTCTGCGTGCCCCTGCTCCGCCCTGCCCAGGCCCGCTTGAGAACTGCTCCTCTGAGGTTCACCCAAAGGGATGGCACTGCGAAGAGACTGAAGGGTACGAGGGAGGGAGAAGCCAAGGTATTTTTCTCTTTTTCACTGTTTTAGTGAAAAACAGTGATATCTCCAGCAGTCATGTGCCTTTCCTATCCCTGCAGCTGCTATGGAGTGACCCTCTCCTCTGGGGTCCTAGCACCAGCTGGACACTGTGTTTCTATCCTCCTGCAGCCTGACCGTGGCCTCTGGGCTCTGGTAAGCCCTCCCCCTCCCATTGCCCCTGCTAGCACCCGAGCTGCCCCCCTAACCCTATGAGGCTTGTCAGTGCCTCCATCACCTACATAACCAATTCTCTGTATTAAAATCCCTTGGTCCATAGGTCCTAGAGTGGTTTCGGTTTCCCCACTGGACCTTGCTAAACTCTACAAAACTCAATTTTTCCCCAAAGTATCGTATTAAGAAGATGATACATATTCGGAAACAAAGATCCCCAAAGAGGAGTACAATAAGGTATGCATTCATTTTGAAGAATAATTGCATTGACTTATTTCCTCTTGGCTGTGCTGGGTCTTCGTCGCTGCACAGGCTTCTCTCCGGCTGCGGCGAGCGGGGGGTCCTCTCCAGCTGCGGTGCCCAGGCCCCTGGTTGCAGTGGCTTCCTCGTTGCAGAGCACAGGCTCTAAGGCATGCAGGCTTCAGTAGCTGCGGCACCAGGGCTCCGTGGTTGTGGCTTCTTGGCTTTCTTGCTCTGCATATGGGATATGCAGCATATGGGATCTTCCTGGATCGGGGATCAAACCCACGTCTCCTGCCTTGGCAAGCAGATTCTTTACCACTGAGTCACCAGGGAAGCCTGGTGTTTGCTCATTTTAATTCTTGAGAAAGGTGTGGGTTGGTTTCTATTTTATTATAAACCTGGGAAGCTCCAAATCAATGTTTGCCAAATGGGAAAAAATAAATACATTGGTACTTAGGGGAAGGAAATATTATTTTTAAGAGTCTAAGTTACAAGTTTAAAACAATAGAATGCTTAAAAAAGAAAATGTTAAGAATATATAAAAATAAGCCAGTTTCCTCTGGAATACTGCAGATCATTATTTTCTTTTTGAAAAAATTCAGTCCATACCTATTTAGAAAATAAAAATATTCAATCATGTTTTTAAAAACAAATTTAGAGGGGGGACTGGGATGGGGAATACATGTAAATCCATGGCTAATTCATTTCAATGTATAACAAAAACTACTGTAATGATGTAAAGTAATTAGCCTCCAACTAATAAAAATTAAAAAAAAATTAAAAAAAACAAATTTAAATTTATTGTTTTAAAATTTAAATTAAATAATAAAAACATATGGGGCACCTGCTTTGTGCTACATAAGTATTATGAAGCATACAAAGACAAATAAGACAAAAATAATTTAAAAGACAAAATATAGGAAGACAAAAATATGCATGTCTGAAGATGTGGAAGTCCGTGTTTAAGATCTCACTTCACTTAAATTCAACTAACTTTTGTATAATACCTATTCTGTTTTATCATGTCCTGTGCTGTGCTAAATCACTTCAGTCGCGTCTGACTCTTTGCGACCCTATGGACTGTAGCCTACCAAGTTTGTCTGTCCATGGGATTCTCCAAGCAAGAATACTGGAGAGGGTTGCCATGCCCTCCTCCAGGGGATCTTCCCAACCCAGGGACTGAAGCAGGGTCTCTTATGTCTCCTGCCTTGGTAGATGGGTTCTTTACCACTATCACCACTGGGAAGCCAACAAAGATTTAATATTAAGGTACAAGTGATACAGCACTAATTTCATCTTCTACCATTTTCCCTTGTATTCTCCTATTCCTGCTATACTGAACTTATTAATATTTTTCTTCCTTGAACAAGCTAAGCATGCAGCAGAGGCAATGGGCGATAATACATAAAATACAAATAGAATACATAAAAGTAATAAAATATTGATGATGGGTGCTAGATTCTTCCTTTTTTTTTAGAGAGAGAGAGAGAAAAAGAGGTATAGATTTGGAAAAGCACTAAACTAGAATGAACACTGTAATGGATTGGAGTTAGAAGCATTGGTGTGAACTTATGGATTCAGTGTTTTCAGGGTATGGAAATACATGTATATACTTATGTAGGATATACACATTCCCTAATTCTGACCTAGAGCATCATCCCTTTCCACCACATGCAATAGCAACAAGCACACCAACAGTGCAGAAGTTGGCTCCTACATGCTATTCTCCGCTAAAAGATATCAGGACTCCTTATGAAAACGGCTGATTCCAGAGTTGGTGCAGCAAGAGTGAAAGATGAGTGTGAAATATTTTATTATGCCAGACTGAAAGGAAATACTCAAAGAATTATGGGGACATGTCAAAAGGACACAGAAGTTGATCTGAAAAGAGTTCTCACTGGCCAAAATGGAGACTGTTTTAACAACAAAATAATGTTTGTAACAGTTACGAATCCATGTGTCCTTAGTAACATAAATTAATAAGTGAATACATTGAAGGTGAGAAATGGAATATTTCCTGCCTTATCAGTAAACAAAGGATGTCACAACGCTCAGCAATTGCAGCCCTCCATCATGAGGGCTAAACCCTAAGGGAGCTCAGGAAGGAAAGAATACCTGTCACCTAGGAGCCATCGGCCTGTAGCCACTTCTTTTTTTTTTTTTTTTTCATTTATTTTTATTAGTTGAAGGCTAATTACTTCACAACATTGCAGTGGGTTTTGTCATACATTGACGTGAATCAGCCATGGATTTACATGTGTTCCCCATCCCGATCCCCCCTCCCACCTCCCTCTCCACCCGATTCCTCTGTGCACCAGGCCCGAGCACTTGTCTCATGCATCCCACCTGGGCTGGTGATCTGTTTCACTATAGATAATAAGCATGTTATTCTCTCGAAACATCCCACCCTTACCTTCTCCCACAGAGTCCAAAAGTCTGTTCTGTACCTCTGTGTCTCTTTTTCTGTTTTGCATATAGGGTTATCATTACCATCTTTCTAAATTCCATATATATGTGTCAGTATGCTGTAATGTTCTTTATCTTTCTGGCTTACTTCACTCTGTATAATGGGCTCCAGTTTCATCCATCTCATTAGAACTGATTTAAATGAATTCTTTTTAATGGCTGAGTAATATTCCATGGTGTGTATGTACCACAGCTTCCTCAACCATTCGTCTGCTGATGGGCATCTAGGTTGCTTCCATGTCTTGGCTATTATAAACAGTGTGCAGCCACTTCTTAAGGTGTTTTTGTTTAGTCGCTAAGTCGTGTCTGACTCTTTGTGACCCCATGTACTGCAGCACACCAGGCTTCTCTGTCATTCACTGTCTCCCAGAGTTTGCTCAAACTCATGTCCATTGAGTCAGTGATGCCATCCAACCACCTCATCCTCTGTTGTCCCTTTCTCCTCCTGCCTTCGATCTTTCTCAGCATCAGGGTCTTTTCCAATGAGTTGACTCTTTGCATCAGGTGGCCAAAGTATTGGAGCTTCAACTTCAGCATCAGTCCTTCCAATGAATATTCAGGGTTGATCTCCTTTTTAGGATTGACTGGGTTTGATCTCCTTACTGTCCAAGGGACTCTCCAGAGTCTTCTCCAGGACCACAGTTTGAAAGCATCAATTCTCTGGCACTCAGCCTTCTTTAAGTCCAACTCTCTTATAGGATATACTTCAACAAAAACAGTAAAAAATAAGTTATGGTTCTTGTTTTTCTAATTGCATATCCTCCTTCTTTACCTTTCTATTAATAATTAACACCATATGGTAAAGATAAACTCTTCCTGGGATAAAGCTAAGATAGTAAAATAAGCATATGCATTTGATGACCTTACTTTCCAAACATCTACTGAAATAGTCTAGCAAATATAAAGTGGATATGTTTTGCCTAACCCTGGAAAATAAAGACCTATCTCACTTATGTATCTCATGACTCAAGGAGTTTTCACAGAGCTAACATAAGCAAGAAGGGAGCACCAGCCTGTTGGCAGTTTCGATCCCCTAGAGAAGGGATTGGCAACCCACTCCAGTATTCTTGCCTGGAGAATCCCATGGACAGAGAAGCCTGGTAGGCTACAGTCCATGGGGTTGCAAAGAGTTGGACACAACTGAGTAACTAACACAACATAACAACTAGAGTAAGATAGGAAATGGCTTTGACTCATCTTTTTTGCTTACTAGGAGAACTGGCTGGTTCACGAATACTTATTAGCCACCCACCCTAGGGGAAGCCTCTTTACAGGTTTGCCCCCAGGGAAAACATGCCTGGCCCTGTTCTCAAAACCACTCAACAAAGAGGAAGCCTGCGTGGAGACTTGCTCCAGGGAGATTGTGATCAGTGTAGCTGAAGACTCCTGCTCAACGGAAGCAATAAAAGAATAAGCAAAATATATTTTAAACAAACCCAGTTAAGACAGATTGTAACTGGATGAACATCAAATTATGGAAAATTAAATGTGTGAATTAGGGCTTGGTCAGTTATCTCAAGCAAGTGGGTGCATGTTCAATTGTGTCTGACTTTGTGACCCCATGAACTGTAGCCTACCAGTCTCCTCTGTCCATGGGATTTCCCAGGCAAGAATACTAGAGTGGGTTGCCATTTCCTTCTCCAAGGGATCTTCCTGATCCAGGGACAGAACCTCTCTCTTGTACTGGCAGGTGGATTCTTTATCTCTGAACCACCTGGGAAGCCCCAGTTATCCCATAAGGAGAACAAAAAGGCTTTGGAGATTTTTAGATAAAAGGTAAGAACATAGAATGTAGATGTTAGTGATCTAATGTTGTCTTTAATGAATTGCAGAAAGCAAAAAAGGAAGAGAAATGAAAAAGTGAAAAGACATTTATAAGTAGATATGCAGTAAGGATCGCTAAAAGAGATGTACACCTAGATATGTTCTGATAAAATTTACAAATTTTAAAGACAAAGAAATGTTACATATGTCAAGAAAGAAAAATATTTTTCTACAAACTAAAGATAATCAGATTGGAATATTCCAGATTTTCTCACTCTTTGTGACCCCATGGATTACACAGTCTAAGGACTTCTCTAGGCCAGAATACTGGAGTGGGTAGCCATTCCCTTCTCCAGAGGATCTTCCCAACTCAGGGATCAAACCTGGGGTCTCCTGCATTGCAGGCAGATTCTTTACCAGCTGAGCCCACCAGGGAAGCCCAGATTTTCTCCAAGATGGATGAAATACTGGAAACAAATCAAATAGAATTTATAGATCACTTTTTCAAAGGAATGAACACTTTTGAAATATTTAGTCTTCCTATCCAAGAACGTGATTCATCTCTCCGGGTGTCAGATTATCTTTTGTGTCTTTGAGTAACATTGTTAGTGTTTTCTGTTTGGGCCTTGCTCATGTTTAATAGATTTAATCACTGGCTTTATACAGATTTTTATTTATTTGTTTTTCCACTGTATTTTTTCATTATATTTTATAAGCAACTATTACTGGTACATATTGTTACAAATAATGACCCTTTGTCTATCCCATTTCAAAATGTGCATTTTTTTCTTCTCTTTCTGTAGTGTTTAGCACCTTCAGTACAATGTTGATACTATCACTCTTTGCTTTTTCCTTACTTGAATGGGATTGCATTTAATGTTTCACAATTAAGTATATTTGCATGGTGTCTGGTAGGTCAGTTTTATCAAGATATATTCCTAACTTACGAAATTTAAGTTCTTCCATGTTCTATGAACATTCCATGTTCATAGGACATGGAATTTTTATTGAATTATTGTTTGTCATCTTTTGAAGATGATCACTTTTAACTTTAATCTGTTAATACAGTGAATTTATCCTTAAATTCTGTAAAGTTGATCCATTTTTATATTCCTCTGATAAACCCAATTAAGTAAAGTACTCATCTATTTATAAACTGTAAGATCTACCTTTCTCAGTTCAGTTCAGTCTCTCAGTCGTATCTGACTCTTTGCAACCCCATGGACTGCAGCATGCCAGGCCTCTCTGTCTATCACCAACTCCCAGAGTTTACTCAAACTCATGTCCATTGAGTCGGTGATGCCATCCAATCAGCTCATCCTCTGTTGTCCCCTTCTCCTCCCTCCTTCAATCTTTCCCAGCATCAGGGTCCTTTCCAATGAGTCATATCTTCACATCAGTTGGCCAAAGTATTGAGTTTCAGCTTCAACATCAGTCCTTCCAATGAATACTCAGGGCTGATTTCCTTTAGGATGGACTGGTTGGATCTCCTTGCAGTCCAAGGGACTCACAAGAGTCTTCGCCAACACCACAGTTCAAAAGCATCAATTCTTTGGCGCTCAGCTTTCTTTATGGTCTAACTCTCACATCCATACATGACTACTGGAAAAACCGTAGCCTTGACTAGACGGACCTTTGTTGGCAAAGTAATGTCTCTGCTTTTTAATACGCTGTCTATGTTGGTCATAACTTTTCTTCTAAGGAGCAAGCGTCTTGTAATTTCATGACTGCAGTCACCATCTGCAGTGATTTTGGAGCCCCCCAAAATAGAGTCTCTCACTGTTTCCATTGTTTCCCCATCTATTTCCCATTAAGTGATGGGACTGGATGCCATGATCTTAGTTTTCTGAACGTTAAGCTTTAAGCCGACTTTTTCCCTCTCCTCTTTCACTTTCATCAAGAGTTTCTTTAGTTCTTCTCTTTCTGCCATAAGAGTGGTGTTATATGCATATCTGAGGTTATTGATATTTCTCCTGGCAATATTGATTCCAGCTTGTGCTTCATCCAGCCCAGCATTTCTCGTGATGCCGTCTGCACATAAGTTAAATAAGCAGGGTGACAATATACAGCCTTGACGTACTCCTTTCCCTATTTGGAAACAGTCTGTTGTTCCATGCCCAGTTCTAACTGTTGCTTCCTGCCCTGCATACAGATTTCTCAAGAGGCAAGTCGGGTGACCTGGTATTCCTATCTCTTTAAGAATTTTCCACAGTTTGTGGTGATCCACACAGTAACTTTCTAGTACTTAGCATTTTTGCATCTTTGTTCATTAGCAAGACTGTGTGTAATTTTGGGGGTGCGTGCTAGTAACTGTATTTTAGAGCTAAAACCATGGTTATGTCTGATTCATAGAATGGGCTGGAAAGATTTTAACCACATGTTTCTTTTCTTATTTAAAACACCATTTATTTATTTTTATTTTACTTATTTATTTGGCTGTTCTGGGTCTTAGTTGGAGCATGCAGGATCTAGTTCCCTGACCAGGGATCAAACCCTGATTCCCTGCTTTGGGAGTTCAGAGTCTTAACTGCTGGACCACTAGGGAAGCCTATGAAACATGTTTCTAAATAGTTTCTATAATGTAAAAATTATTGAAGCTACATGAAGAAATTGTATAAAACTGGTTAATTATTTTAGAATGGTTCTTTAACAGATTCTAATTTCTTCTAATGTTTTAATGTATCATTGCTATTACCCCTTCTTGAGTCAGAAGCAATATTTATGTTATGCTTTCCTAGAAAATTGTTCATGTCAAATAGCTTGTCAAATTAATTTTGCATAATAATTAACATTATCTAAGAATGACTAATCTCACTATATTCATTTGCGTCCCTTTCTTGCTTTTAATGGTGTTCACTGATTTCTACTAATTTTTTCTTGGTTAGTCTTACCAATGGTTTTTGTTTTATTGATATTTTCCATAAAGATTGAGATTATTTTTCTCAATTAAGATTACATTTTATATTTGGTTTTGGTTCTTAGTTATCAGTTCACTTCTTTGTTCTTCTAGTTATTTCTTTCTTTATTGGAATATTTTTTGTTATATTTTCCTTTAACATTTTTCTTAAGCATCTTCATTTATTTCTATTTATTTTGGCTGCACAGACTCTTCATTGCAGTGCACGGGCTTAGTTGCCCCAGAGCATGTGGGGTCTTAGTGCTCTGACCAGGGATTGAACCCACATCCCCCTCACGGGGAGGTGAATTCTGAACCACTGGATCACCAGGGAAGTTTCTCTAATTTCCTGAGTGGAATATTTAGTTCCTGTATTCTCTTTTTAATTAAAATTTTTTCATCAAAGTAATATATACAAACAGATAAATTATCAAGTAGTACTAAAGGCTTAAACCAAGAAATACTAGTCTTTCTTCTTTCTGCCACCAAATATAACTCCCTAGGGGCAGCCATTTTCAATTCTTTTAGCTGTGTCTTCTGCTATTTATCTCCTTCTTTTTTATAGTTATACCTACCAACTTATCAAGTTTAGACAGACTCTATAGATTACTTATTACAGTAGTTGAAGATTTACCTCTGTACTTCCTTTCTTCCATTCTTAAAGAAATTTGCTAAAGCAACAGCCAATGTATATATTTTTCTGATTGTGTAAATATTATTCACTATTGAGCCAAATAATGTCCCTTAAGCATGCGTTTTTTTCTGTACACCTTTCTTGTTTTCCTGCAATTAATAATTGACTCCTTTTTTATTTGCTTGTGTTTTTTCTGTACCTAGCTTTAATTTTTTTTTTCAAATGCTCCTACCATTTATTTTTCCAACACACTTAGCAATAATTTTTCCAAATGCCTAATCACATCAGATAATCTATGATTTCCATTTTTATTTTGCTGGATACTTTTCCCCAAAGTCCTCCTGAATCTAACATGAACTGATCGCCCTCCAGGCCTGCTGTACAGCTATTAAGATGGAACATTTCTTTATCATCCTCCTGTAGCAGACCTCCTGTTCTCTAGGTCCCATGTGTATTGTTGTAGATTATTAACAGTCTGGAGCATAAACTCTAGCTAGTTTAAGTTCCAAAAAGTTTATTTGACTTGTAAAATCATTGAAAGAGCTAAAGGAAGACCTTCTGGTCTGAACTTCCAGGACTTCTCCCAAAGTAATACATAGAAATAGGTAGTGGCTGACTCTGCCGTGATCAGGAAGCTGCTGGATCAGGAAGCTGCTTCCACAATGGCTGGCACCAGAAACAGGTCACCTCTGCCACATCAAAAGTTGCTGAATCTAAAAGCCTCCTGTTAAAATGGGAAGATCCCTGGGAAGCAGGAAGCCATAGCTGCCAGCTCTTCTCCACCATCTGTATCAATTTCTACCCTCATATAATTCAGTTTCAAATCAAATTCTTTGTTTCAGCTTGGCTCAACCCAAATAATCTGAATATGGAAATTTAGCTGCAACTTAAATGTAAATCTGGAATAAGGGTCTTTCCTGGTGGTTCAGTGGTAAGTCTCCATGCTCTCAATGCAGGAGGCCCAGGTTCCATCGCTGGTCAGGAAACTAGATCCCAACTAAGAGCTCACATGCCACAGCTAAAAATCTTATGTGCAGCAACAGGACCTGGCACACTCAAAAAGAATCTATTTTTAAAATCTATTAAATTCTGGAATAAATATCTTTCAGCTTTCCAGTCTCTGCATTTCAGAAAGGTATTCTGGGACAAGGGTGAAATAGGTGTTGTGCAAACCATTCTAGTGTGCAAGTCCTCTTGGCTACCCAAAATTCATTGATACACACCCTTCTTCTCATCCTTAAGCTTCCAACAACCACCTATTTTCAGTCAATAAAATGCAAGTAAACTTTGTACAAATGAGGACATCCTTACCGTCATTCTAAAAAGAGACCCCATATCTTCTCAGTCACAGCATTCACCTCTGAGTGATGCTCTTTTCTACTCTAGCTCAGTCACAATCCTCTTCTGAGAACATGTGACATGTGGACTCACCACTACCGACACACCCTATATGAAAGAGCAGAGGAAAAGGGAAAAGCAAGCAGGAAAGAACATGAACCCCCTAAAATGTTAAGTTGCCATAATAGCCTGGATCACCTGCCAGGATTTCTATAGGAAAGGTAAATACATCTTATTCCTATTACTTTGACTTGTTTAAGCCTCTGTATTTTCAGCCTAACGTGTGATCTAACTTTTACAGTCACTCAACAGTAGCAATAACTAAATCAGCTTTGATAAGAAGAACTCCATTTCGATAAGCTTTTTCTAATGTGGGGTGGGGTGGAGAGTTGGAGGATCATTTCACGTATGTAGCTTAACCAAAATCTCCTTGTTATCAGTGGGAGTTCTAATTGGAGTTTCGATTGTTATCCTAATTGGAGTTCTGTCCAGTCCCTGATCATCAATCTAAACTATTGCACAACACCATAAATCACTGTTGATTTTAACCTTTGGCCACCCATCCTTCCAGGCAAAGCAGATAACCCATATTGCTGTTTAAAGCTCTTCCCTCTAGGAGGGGAATTATTTTTCCAGGCCCCTTATGTAAAGTTCTAAGTCTTTTTTTTGTTATTGTTTGTTTTGGTGAATTTATGAATCTGTTATTATTATTTGCTCTGCTTAACAGTGTGTTATTTTAAAATTTCTTTCTATCTTTTCAGTTTTATTGAGATATAATTGACATACAGCCATGTATGAGTTCAAGGTCTACAACATAATAACTTGACTCATATATATGATGAAAGGATTACCAAAATAAATTTAGTTAACATCCACAATCTTATTCAGATACAAAAAAGAGAAAAATTTTTCTTCTTTGTGATGAGAACTTTTAAGATTTGTTCTCTTAGCATCTTTCAAACATACCACAGAGCAATATAAACTGTAGTCATCATATTGTACATTTACATTCCTAGTACTGTTATCTTATTAATTGAAGTTTTGTACATTTTGACCACTTTTATCCAATTCACCCCCCAATTCCCGCCCCCAACTTGAAGTTCTAATGCTATGACAGTCTGCTTCTTGCTGGTACCAGTATATACTCCAAAAACCATCTGCATATCCAGCTTGAAGTATTCTTCCTCAGTTAACCGATGATAGTGGATTTCCACAAGGCCATGTGTGTGGTTCAGAGAGGGTCAGTGTAGCAAAACTGATAAAGAATGAGCCACCTGTTCACACAACTCACCTGTCCTTCAAGGGCCTGCTTCAGACCAAATTCAGTCACTGCTTCCATTTAATGATGGAGTGTGCTGGTCATGTCCAACTTTTCACTGTGATGGATTGAAAAGAAAACACCCCGTTTGTGATGAGTAACCAGGGTAATTAATCATTTAATGTGTTTCATCTTTATCAGGACCCAATTTTGAGATTTATTAAGAGATACATAGAAGAAACGGAGAGCAGCTATTTGCTGAAGAGAGAAGGATTTGGTGATAAAACTCAAAGGAGCTTCGATAATGATTCTCTTGTTAGGCCTGCCGCAGGTTTCTACACAGCATTCCAAGATAGTCCACGGGTAAAGTCAATTGCCATTGTACTTTCTGTATGTGAAGGATCAGATACTTGCACTGACGCCTGGAGCAGCTGACATCCTTCTCTTCCTCTAGATCCATTCGATGTCAGTGTCTTTATAGGTTACTTAAGAGAGGTCAGAGATGTACACCCAGCTGTGTTACATATTAACTAAAAGCCATTCCACCAAGTGTTGTGCCTTTTTCTCAAAGTAGAATTGCAAGGCGCATCATTGTATATTTCTTTTTGGAAAGAATATCCTCATGTGACTAAACAACTGGAATCTCAGAAACTTAACTGAGGAGGCAGGACCATGCACTTTTGTGGGACTTATCTTCCATCCTTTGGCACACATGACATCTGCTTACCAAGACAGTGAAGGTGTCCTGCTATCCACGTTAGTGAAAGCAAGGTGCTTCAGCTTAAGACAGAAAAAAAAATGCTCTTAAAACATCAATAGCTGCATACAAGATGTGGCATTTTGGTGATTTGATTCAGTAAAGAGATCAAAGGTGCAGCTGTATACTCTTCCTAATTAAGCTTATGATGCCAGAACCTATTTGTCTTCTGCACAGGTGAATGTCAAGTTCAAAGCAGATAAGATGAGGACTAGTATTCTTGTTTGTTTCAAGTCTTTTAAACCCTTTCAAGCACTGACTTCTATGATTCTCCCAGAAATTTAGTATTGCTTTTGGTTTGCTGTTTTGATTGGGAAGGCTGTTCTTCTTGGCCTTTTCTTTCCTTTCTTTCTTCTTCGTCTTCTTTTTTTTTTTTTTTGGCCGTTTGCAGGGTCTTAATTCCCTGACCAGGGATCGAACCCAGGCCACAGCAGTGAAAGTGCTGAATCTTAACTGCTGGACCACCAGAGAATCCCTTACTTGACCTATATCTATGGTAACAGCCTTTATTTCTTGGATTGGGAACCAATACTAGAATTCTACCAACCGCTGAGTATACTATTCCAATTATATACTGTGGAATAGTGGAAGAAACCAGAAGGTGGGCTCGTAAATATCAGGACCCACTGCAAGATGGACTCAGCCCAACAGCATTTACGACATGACCTATATAAGCCAAACTCAGCTGAGTGACCATAGGAAAGTTCTTGGTTCCCAGGGATTCACGGCAGCTCAGAGCTCAGTCCAATAATCCATGAAGAGTATTTATCTTTCCCCAGTGTAGTTACTTCAGTAAATGACACAGGGTCTTTTGGGAAAATCCAGGAGCTTCATTTATTCATTTCTTTCATCCAAGGGTAACAAAAGCACCTACTTTATTGGACTGTTTTGGCGGATCTGAGAGAATAGCTGTAAAGCATTACATAGGTCCTTCCACATATTATATGATCATTTAATGCTGATGTTTTCTTTTTTTGATCCCAGCAGTGGAAATAGAGGGAGAAGCAGGTGGTACCATTTCAATCTAAATGTTGACTTTCAGTATGTCCATGTACACGCTGGTATATTTAAAATTAGTAACCAATAAGGACCTACTGTACAGCTCAGGGAACTCTGTTCAATATTATATAACAGCTTAAATGGGAAAAGAATTTGAAAAAGAATAGATAAATGTATAACTAAATCACTTTGCTGTACATTTGAAACTAACACAATAATTAATTGTTAACACAAATTAACACAAAATAGTTGATATTTAATCAACTATGTGCCAATACAAAATGAAAAGTTTAAAAAATGTTGACTTTCAGGCTAGTTAATCAGGAGTCCAGAATCTTGGGTTTCACTGTGTAATTCTTTCAAATACAGTTGCTACAGTACATTAAAAAAATTGACCTTCACGTGAAAGCCATTCAAAGACTATCCAGGCACATTTGTGATTTTTTTTATGTATGAGGTTTTATTATACACTAAATTTTCTGGAAAGCAAGAATCATGTAAATGAAGCTATAGCTATATTGCTTCACCAATACTTGTTTCATTACTTTGGAAAAATTATATCACTAACCACAAGACTGCCTATGATCTTTTATCTTCAAAACAACACATCTATGTCAGCCTATATTTGTAGCTATTGTACTCAAGGTGATTCCACATATAGATGTAGATGTGACTGACTACTTTGCTGCTGTGTCTCCTGGTAGAGTTGTGTTTAAGCATTTACGCACTGAAATAGTAATAACTTCCCTTTCCTTCTTTATGTTACAGTTAGAATACTATATTGATTTAAGAAAATAATATGTATAAGTGGATTATATTAACTATTAATTTCATTTCAGAACAAAGGGGTTTTCACAAAAAATTATTGTAAAAAGGGGGCATGAGGTCAAACTGGGCTGAGAATCACTGTTTCATATAATACCAAGGAATTTCTGTTATCTCAGCTTTTTTTTTCTTTTTATCTTTTTTTTTTTGTTGTTATCTCAGCTTAACTCAGCATAGAATACCATTAAATCAAAGCCAACAATTAGAACTATTCTCAGCTGCTTGAATTAGCTCATTGAATCCAGCATCTCTCATGGATACATGCCAAGTGATAAATTCAGCCCAATCTAAAATTATGTTCCTGCCTCCTGATCTAACATCTTTAGAATTCATTACCACACATATTCATTGTCCAGGGTTTGGACAATATAAATGAACACTTAGAAGCAGCCTGACAGTTTTTGACTCTGTGTACCCTCCACTCCCACCCCACACAGGCTTAAGATCTACTGCAGCAGGTATGACATTTGCTAAGGCCTTGCCTTCAGTAGACACATCCTTTAAAGTCATCACAAGTGGCAACAAGTGTTTTATCACTGGTGCTTGGACTAGCAATATCCCATTTTTTTCTCATTATAATTTTCTGATACTGTTTCATAAAAAAAAATAGTTCTTCTTGCATTTTGTGGAAGAGATCAAAAATGGAAATTTTCTTCTGAGTACTGCTAGATAATTTCAGAATTCTATTTTACCCCCAAACCCTCATTGAGTTGTTAGTTAACAAATATTTATAGCATATCTACTAATTGTGAGACATTAGGTAGGTGTCAGGGCTGGAAGACTGGCCTTGTCCTTGCTCTCCTGACATGCACCGCACGGCATGCAGGGTCTTGGTTCCCCAGCCCGAGATTGAACCTGTACCCCCTGCAGTGGAAGCGTAGAGTCTTAACCACTGGGAAGTCCCTCCCATGACATGTTAAAGACACTGTTCACTTCCTAAGTTCTGCAGAATGCTTTTCAAGGTCCACCCTTAGTTTTATTTTTTAAAATCTCTTTCTTCAGTTCTTCATGAGATGAAATCTTTCCAGGCTTTATATTTGTCTTTATCAAGAATAGTGACAGTTGAATGGGTCCTTTTACCTGATTCTGGATTACATCTGAGTGTCTGCTAATTTAACCCAAACAGCACGTACCTACTGTATGCAAAACATTGTACTAGGAGGTGTGGCTAATAATCATAGTTAGCACTTACTGAATGCTTAACAGGTGCCAATTACTTTGTTTCCTTTTTAACTTTTTTTTCAGTTTCTTTGCATGGATAACTTGTTCAGTCCTCAATTGCTCTATGAAGTTTTGCTGTTATTCCCCCATTTTATAGATGAAGAAGCTGAGGTGTTAACTGGCTTAGAAACTTGCTCAAAGTCACACAGCAGTAATTAAATAAATTAAATTTATTAAAATTAAATTCAGCAGTTCTACAACCAGGGCTAGCACTCTTTGTGATAAATAAGACACTAAGTTGAAAAATACAAGTTGCTTCAAATAACTTGTTATCAAGGGGAAGCTTTGAAAATTACTATAGCTTATTATTAGTTAAAAAAGAGAGCTAATAAAAAAAAGAGAGAGTCAGTCAAGATATATGAAGTTTCTTAGAAAAACTAGCTCAGGTAATTTTTCTGTGATTTTTTTTCTCTTTCACTCTTTTTTTCCCCTCTCGTGATTCGGTTGAAATTGTGCTTATCTGTGTTGATTGATTCTTTTATCTTATGATTTATCTGCTCTGCTAAAATGAAGAATCCCTTGAAAGTTGGGGCCACATATTATTTATCTTTTTATTCTTAGCACTTAATATATAATAGAAGATTGCTAAATATCAGGATTAAATAAATTATTATATTCCAAATAAGCAACAGTAATTATTCATACTATTTACCAATATATGTCACCTAAGGGCACAACAGTATTTTAACACCTTTGATGAAATAAGTTTTGAAAATATTCTTATAAGGAGAGTTGAACATTATTACCCTGTATCACAATCAAGGGCTTAATTGTCAAAAGGTCAAGTGGCTTACCACAAGTTACAGAGGAAAAAACAGCATTTGAGTGTTTCTCTTTTTATTACAAAAAAATGTTTCCCCCCAAGTTAAGTGAATGCACATTAAAAAAAAGCAAAACCAAGAACAGCAAAGATACTTTATCAAAACCAAGCAATATTTCATTACAAAACATTAGCTTATATTAACTTTATATGAGTAAGTTATTTTGAAAAGCAACTATAAAAATCATGTTCTGAAACTCCTTTCCATGCTATTTTTGTTTTCTACACATTATTTTAATAATCAGGGCTATATCCTCCCATGAGATCTACAGGGCGGATATGAGATAAGCCACAGATGAGTTAACTTGTTTTGGCTTAAATAAGGAAATGTGGTTGGTCCAGATGCTTCCATGTCCAAGCACATCGGGATCTAGTAGGCGATAGAAACTGGGCTAAGACTCAAATAAGAAGGGTGGTTTTAGCTAATAACAAAGCCTATTCCTTCAGTGTTTCTGTAGACAAAACTTTTTTTTTAAAGAAAAATATTATTAACAACATAGTTATAGAACAGTTCTTGGTTAAAAAAAAAAACTTCATCAAAGGATGCTCATAGAATCTCAAATCTCTAACTGTAAGAAAGGTTTACTTTGACTGTTATATCTGTTCCAATGACTCTTTTCTCAATCTCTGTTCACAGCTTCACCGTCCCTTCTACCTCACCCTCCCATGGCAGAGGTTTTCCAAGTCCTGCCTGTTGTGTTTACTAAGTAGATTTCTCTCTCTGTTGTGAAGTCTGTGACAGTCTCCTACGTGGTATTCCTGCCTCCAGTCTCTCCTCTCTCTAGTCGTTTTTCCTCACTGATCTAATACAGGGATTTATTTACCTGAGGACCACCGGTGACTCACTCTTGCCCACAGATCAGAATACAACCTCCTTAGTATGATACTCACTCCCTCTCCAATCTTCATCATCACCTTATCTTCTACTTCCCTGAAACCCTGGACTCTGACTACAAGTGTCTTCTTACATTCGCCAGATGTCTGTTAACACCTTGAGTTCATTCAAACACATGATGTTTTCTTCCCCTGCAAATCCCTTCCTCTGTACTCATCACACGGCCGATGCCAAGACTTCCTTCAATTTCCAGAATAAACCTGACCTCCCTGTGAAGGATTTCTCGACTCTCCCAGCTAGTGATTGAATCATTCTCATTCCAAACTCTTGCTCCTCACTGAGTAGTCTGTCGATGCCCTACATTTTCCAGCTCCTTTCTAATGAGGTGGGGCCATGTGACTTCTTCTGGTCCAAGAGCCATGAGTGGAAGTGACATGTGCCACTTCTGGTCTGAAACACCTAAGAGCTGGTACATGACCTTCCAAAGCTCTCTTCTGTCAGTTAACTAGGAAGGTCTTGTGATGAGATGGCAGAACCACAAGATGAAAATGGCCTAAACACATCACATGTTGGGGATGGGGTGGGTGTGCTCTGGAAAGTCCTCTGAAACTGCATTAGAGTTCACATAAGTGAGTAATAAATTCTTGGTTAAGTCACTGAGTTTTAGAGTTTATTCATAACCTCACATATCCTATTTCAATATTTTGTGTCTTTATGTAGTCTTTTATTATGCTGAATACAATAACATGCTAATTGTTTTTCTCTTGTACTATGGACCCTCAAGTTCAGACATTATGCCTTATTTTGCATCTAACACAGTCATAACGACCAAAACTGAACTTCTTGAAAACTGACTCAGCATACTTAAAACCTTATCCCCAAACCTATTCTTCCAGCGTTTCCTATCTCATTAAATGATGTCACCATTGACCCAGTCGCTCAATCCAGAATCTAGACATTTCTTTCCTATTGTCTTCTTAATCTTTTAAAGTCAAGAAATAAACCCAGGAGGTACTTATTCTACCTCAAAGGTATGTCTTGAATTTGCCTCTTTCTCCATCCCCTTGTCTATCATTATCTTATCTCCTACCGGGATGACAGCCACCAACTTTCTAAATGGCTCTCTCCCATTTTTGATTCATTTCTCATCTGCAATGAGAGAAATGTGCTTTAAAATTTGGAGATATTATCATGTTACTTCTATGCTTAGATAGCTTCCAGTTATTTAAGGTTCCTTCAATAACTTCCAGTTATTTCTGTATTTATGTCATATTCCATTTCACTTTATTGTAATTACTTTGTCTTCCTTTTTTTGGTGTTCTGAGATCTGATGTAGTGGTGAGGCGGGTAAATTCCCTACATCAACAAACAATTCTTGGACATCAGAAGGGTGTGTCCAAGAATTCAACTTGATTCAGTCACTATCTACTGAGAGATAGCATCAGATTCCACAGGTTAAGGGTTCAGTCTTACAAGATTACCACCTCCCTACACACACACATGCACACACTTCAGACACCAGTTGCAAACCCAGGCTGTTACCCATGCTTCTGACCAGCTAACTAGATTGGAGCTTCCAGTGATCCCCTCCTTGGACTTCAGGCTCCATTCCCAAGTCTAAGCATTACCGATATCTTTCTGACTGACTTGCTATAAACCAGAGGTTTGCACAACCACTTCTTAGGGTTTGATGAATTTTGCTAGTTGTTGTTCAGTCACTCAGTCGTGTCCGACTCCTCGACCCCATGGACTGCAGCACGCCAGGCATTCCTGTCCTTGACCATCTCCTGGAGCTTGCTCAAACTCATGTCCACGGAGTTGGTGATGCCATCCAACCATCTGCTGTAGTTTTGCTAGAGAGGCTCACAAACTCAGAGAAGAATTTCACCCACTAGATCCCCAGTTTACCACAGAAGGATATAACTTAGGAGGAGCCAGGGGGAAGAGGCACACAGGGTAAGGCAAGGGGAGCCACTCTACCAGCATCTCCATGTGTTCATCAGCTGGGATGCTCCCTGAACCCCTTCCTTCTGAGTTTGAATGGAGACTTCACTGCTTAGATGTGACTGAAGAAATCATTGACTACGGGTGATTAAACTCTATCTCTAGTGCCTCTCCTCTCCCGGGGATGGTGGGAGGGGGAGAGGTGGGACTGTTCAGTTCCAAACCTCTAATCACAGGGCTGGCTCCACTGGCAACAAGCCCTCATCCTAATCAGTTCAGTTCAGTCGCTCAGTCATGTCTGACTCTCTGCGACCCCATGAACTGCAGCACGCCAGGCCTCCCTGTCCATCACCAACTCCCAGAGTCCACCCAAACCCATGTCCATTGAGTCGGTGATGCCATCCAACCATCTCATCCTCTGTCGTCCCCTTCTCCTCCTGCCCTCAATATTTCCCAGCATCAGGGTCTTTTCCAATGAGTCAGCTCTTCGCATCAGATGGCCAAAGTATTGGAGTTTCAGCTTCAGCATCAGTCCTTCCAATATCAAAATATTGAAAATAAAAACCAAAAACCTTGGTCTTTAACTTCAGGTAATCTGGATTAAAAAAAGACATATCTCTTATGAATGAAATTAGGCACATGTGTGAATTTATTCTTTGCTTGTCACTGACCCTGTCTGTGCTGAGAAGGACTCTTTCCTTGGCTGTTCTGCCTCGGCAGTGGGAAACATTCTATTTTCTGTAGCTTCAGTGCTGCTGTGTAATTATATATCTCAGATAAAGGGATAAAATGGATCAGGACAGCAGCCTGATGACAGTGATTCTTTAATGCACTCCACAGACACTGATGTTTTTATAATGAGCTGTCTTAAGATGGAAGTTCCAGAATAAGAAATATTCCAGTGTTTCAGGATAATGTAAAGCTATCCTATTACTTAAAATGATCCTAAACACAAAATGAGGAAAAAGTACTGTAATTCTTAATTCTTACACTTTACTTCCATGAAAATGTTCAGATGTTACACATGCTGAGTGAAGAAAATCCACTCTTAAAATTATCAAAAATTAAACTTTAAATACTTAACATCAAGATTTCAGAGCTGGAACATACTTCAGAACTACAGGCACAAAGGGTTTTGTTTGGCATCTTGTTGTAACTATTTGAGATTTACCGAGTTTCTAAGGATTTATTTTTGTTGGCATATTTTAGAGGTCAGTGAATATTAGATTGTTACAAACAGGTATATTAAGATATAATTTAGTCCTATTTTTAGGATCTGCAACCAATTGAGAAAAAAGCAGGCTCACTTTCAGTATAAACAAAGAATCACACTTTCTGAGACATAGCAGATTTACTTTGCATTGACTGCAATAGAGTAAAGGTAGTTTTTTAACAATTGTATTAGCCCAAGCTATGGTGACAAAGACCATAGACTGGGTTGCTTAAAGAGCAGAAATTAATATTCTCACAGTTTTGGAAGCTTGTAATTCCATGATCAAGGTACTGGCCAATATAGGTTTTTGGTGACAGTTTTCTTCTCGGCCTGTAGCCAACACCTTTTCATTGTGTGGCTGAGAGAGAGAGACAGAGAGAGAAATGTGGAGTGAGAAGGGTGGAAGCGCTTGCTCTTGTGTCTCTTTCTATAAGGGCCTGTCAGACCAGGGCCCTACCACCATGACCACATGTAACCCTAATCATCTCTCAAAGTCCTAGCACCAAGTATCATCATGAAGCCTTGGGAGTTAAGGCTTCAACATATAAAATGTGTGTGTGTGTGTGTATGTGGTGGGGGTGGGTGGGGTGTTGGGAACACAACCATGTGGTCCATAACAGTAATTTAATGAGTTTTTTTGTCTTGAAGCACTCTGGCTATTGGGAGTTGCCATGGCACGAATTTTCAAAGTATGTTATTTTCTTTTTCTTTTTTCCCCCTTTTTGCACTCTGTTTTTTATTTCCCAAATTTTTGCAGTTTGCTTTGATTTTCATTTTGTGACATACTGAGAAGAATTCTTTAGAATTGGTAATTTTCTTTTCTGCCTAGGAAGCCATATGGAATATTTCCACTTATTTGCCTTATGTAGTGATTGTATTGTATTCCTGCTTTATAGCCTGGAGTACTGCTGCTGCTGCTAAGTCGTTTCAGTTGTGTCCGACTCTGTGCGACCCCATAGACAGCAACCCACCAGGCTCCCCCATCCCTGGGATTCTCCAGGCAAGAACACTGGAGTGGGTTGCCATTTCCTTCTCCAATGCATGAAAGTGAAAAGTGAAAGTGAAGTCTCTCAGTCGTGTCCGACTCTTTGCGACCCCATGGACTGCAGCCTACCAGGCTTCTCCGTCCATGGGATTTTCCAGGCAAGAGTACTGGAGTGGGGTGCTGTTGCCTTATCTGAGCCTGGAGTACATTCATTGCTTAAACTCACTATGTCACAGGGGTCCTTTCTATTCAGACTGTCATTTTCCAACTCATTCCAGAATACGGGATCAATGCTTCCATTAGCACAAATGTTCATATGCTATTAACAACAAGAGTGCCTTATGCTTAAGAAGTTCTACTGATGTGCATGTATAACTGGATATCTAAAAGACCGTCCATCCAGCTCTTTGAAAGAAATTGTCATTCTTGTATTCAATGAATACTCTGATGTCAAATTACTCCCTGGAATTTCTTTTCCATAAAATCAGTTTAAATCAGTATTAATTCTTGCTTTGGGGAAGCACGTCCTTTGTGGTTAACAAATGAGTGTAGTGAACATACACCAAAGATCAAAAGTGAAAAGCTAGTAGAAAACTATTATTACTTTAGTCAAATATGACTGGATAAAGGGTTGAAAGCTCTATTCCTAAAATTGTGGCATGCTAACATTTAAAAGCAAGTTAAGGACTTCGATTACTGTATAATGTACTGTACAGTTTAAAAAAATGTGACGTGTAGGAAGAGGATTGTTCTGCTCTGTGGTCATTAAGTTAACCTGGATATTAGACAGATGACCTTTGGATGAAATTGGACCCTTTCCCCTTCATGTGGAACTAACACCGAATAAGCCTTGTCACTACAGCATATTTATGAAGTCTGAGTGGTTTAACATTAAAGTTTAACTTTTAAACTTTAATAATTCAGGTGGCAACCATGGAAAAAATAACCTGTGTGCATAACTTAAGGCAAACTGAAGTTTTCTTTCCCTCAGTTAATCTTATCCATGAGTCATTTCTTTTTGTCATAGAATTCACGCTAAGACTATAATGTGTATTTTTGTATAATCATATTTGACATAAACATTGTATTTTGTAGGTTATTTCTATTATGCTTATAAACTGTTTTTAATTTTTTAAAATTGGGAAAAACTTTATTTTTGAGAAAAGCACCCATTCAGAAATAAATGCCTTATCGTTACTGATGTAATTATCAAGTCTGGGTCAATGTTAATTTGATAATATAATACAACACGAACTGATGTCTTTGATGTCAATATGATTCCAGAGGCAGTAGTATTTAACAGTGAAGACAAAGACTCTGCAGTCAAACTGCCCATGTTTGAATCTCATCTCTGCCACTCACTAGCTCTGTCACCTTAAGTAAGTTACTGAGCTTTCACGTGCTTATCTATAAGATGGAATGGTATAAAACTACCTACCTTGTTGTTTAGTTGCCAAGTCTTGTCTGACTCTTTTGCAACCCCATTGACTGTAGCCCACCAGGCACCTCTGTCCATGGGATTTCCCAGGCTGGAATACTGGAATGGGTTGCTATTTCATTCTCCAGGGGATCTTCCTGACCTACGTTTCCTGCATTGCAGGTGGATTCTTTACTGTTGAGTCACCAAGGGAACCTAACCTACATTATAGGGTTATTATAAAGATTAAATAAATTTATATATACTGAGCATTTAAAATGTGAATGCAACCTAGAAAATTCCAAGTAAACACCTGTTATTAGTATGCACAATGGTTAGGAGCATCAGCTCTAGTGCCAGGCATCCTGAATTTAATCCAGATTCCACCAGCAGCCGAATGACCTTGGACAAATCACTCAGTATCACAGTGCCTTAGTTTCTTCATCTGAAAATGTGGAAAACAGGTATGAGGACTAATTGAATCAATAAAGGCAAATGCTTAGAAAAGTACCTGAGCTGTAGTAAAAGTGCTAAGTAAATATCAACTGTGGATATTAGTAACACAGCAGGGAGACTAAGTTATATTCATGTCTCCTAAACATCAAGTGAAATATGATATCAAATGAAAAATGTTATATCCTGTTTTTCCAGCTTGGAGAATTAACTTAAGGTCACATATTTTTAGTAGTAATATGACGCCAAACATCTATCCTGCTTATTTTGAGAATGTCTTTCATTTTCTGGGTCCACATGTCACGGTAAGTACAAGAATCTAAGGGTTGTTACTCAGTCTCAGGAGGTCAGATCTGATGGATTTTTAGTGCTATGGAAAGGCTATTGCTGTTCCAGCAATAAATACACCTTCAAGTTACTGGATCAGAGAGGTTCTAGAGAGATTGCAGAGAGCCAACCCTTTCCAAACAGATCAAACCACCAAGTCCTCTTTCTCATCTCCCTCCTTGGGTTGACTCCATGATCTAAGCAAAACAATCACCATAATAAACATTAGATTTCCTAAGGTCCCATTAATTACACTTTAAAGAATGTTATAATAAAATACAGTATAATGACAAAAATCACTACAAACCCCCCAAATCTTTGGAAATTAAATGCATACTCGTAAATGACCTATAAGCCAAAGTAGAAATTAAAACAGAAATTAGAAAATATTTTGAACTGAATAATAGTAAAAATGACATGGTAGACTGAAACTCATGGGATGTAGCTAAAGCAGTGTTTAGAGTGAAATTTGTTTCCTTTAACATATGTATTAAGGGGGAAGTGGCTGAAATTAATTATCTAAAATTTCATATAAAAAAGCTAAAACAGAATATCAAAATCAAAGTTGAAAGAAGAAAATAATAAAACAGAAATTAATGACATTATAAACAAGTAATAGAGAAAAATTACAAAGCCAAAAGCTGGTAATCTGTAACAATTAATTAAACCGATAGATTCTAGTAAGTAATAAAAAGAGAGAAAATACCAGTCTCAGGAATGAATAAAGCTCCTGCAATCATTAAAAAGAGAATAAGAAGTTATTATGAATAACTCTATGCCAATGAATTTGAAATTTGGAGGAAATGGACAAATTCCTTAAAAAACACAAGTTGCTAAAACTGACTATAAAAGAAACAAAATTTAAATAGTTCTATATTTATTTTAAATATTGAGTGTACTATTAAAACGTCTTTTCCTATCCTATTCACCTCTCCCCAAAACTAGGTCTAAATGGCTTCACCGGTGAATTATTCCAAACGCTTAAAGATGAAATAATACTTGAAACAATTCCTCCAAAGAATAGAAAAAGAGAAATAGTTTTCAACTTGTTTTTTAAATCTAGCATGGTCTTATTAATAAATCCTTAAGAAATCTTAAGAAAAAAAGGACATTTAATATAGATGAACAAAATTCTAAATACAATATTAGAAATTAAATTCAGTGATAGATAAAGATAATAGTACAACCAAACTGAGTTTATACCATAAATAAAAGTTTATTTGAAAGTGAAAGTGTTAGTTGCTCAGTCATGTCTAACCCTGTAACCCCCCTGGCTACAGCCTGCCAGGCTCCTCTGTCCACAGAATTCTCCAGGCAAGAATACTGGAGTGGGTAGCCATTCCCTTCTTCAGGGAATCTTCCCGACCCAGGAATAGAACCTGGTCTTTTGCATGGCAGGGAGATTCTTTACTGTCTGAGCCACCTTTTGTTTTTTCTTTCAATGTAATTCGCACGCTAAAAAAATAATATTATATGATGTACAAAATGGAAAAGCATTTCAAAAGATGCAGAAAAATCAGGACCAATTCCAACATTCATTCATAGTTTTCTTAAAATAATATTCTTATCTAAGTAGGAGTATAAAGGAAATTCCTTAATCTGATAAAAGGTAAACATAGAAAATGTACAACAAACATATTTAATGGTGAAATGTTGAAAAGTATTCCTCTGAGATCAGGAACAAGATAAAGATGTCTATTATCATCATTTCTATTTAACATTTAATAAGAAGTCCTAAACAATGCAGGTTGAGGGAAAAAAAGAAGAACTGAAAGATATTTTAAAGGAAAAAAATACCCTATCTCTATGCACAAATGACCTGACTGTATAGCTGGGAAATCTAAAAGAATTTTCAAAGATTTGGAAATAGCAAGTGAATTTAGCAAGGTTTTTGGGTTGCTAGATGCAAGGCCAATATAAAGTAGCCAATTTTTTTTATACACTAGTAACAAACAATAGGACGAAAAAGAAAATACTTAGCAAAATATTTAATTTAAAAGTATGCAAGATTCTACACAGAAAACTATCAAACATTACTAAGATAATCTAAAGAAGGCCTAAATTAAATGGAGGGACATATCATTTTAAGTAATGGAAGACTCAATAATGTATAGATATTGTTTCTGCCTAAAGGAATATATAGATTGAATGTAATCACAAGCAAAATTGTAGGTAGACTTTTTTTTTCCTCTAAATTGACAAGCCAGTTTTTATTTTTATTTTTTTATTTTTTCCATTTATTTTTATTAGTTGGAGGCTAATTACTTTACATCATTGCAGTGGTTTTTGTCATACATTGAAATGAATTAGCCATGGATTTACATGTATTCCCCATCCTGGTCCCCCCTCCCACCTCCCTCTCCACCCGATCCTTCTGGGTCTTCCCAGTGCACCAGGCCCGAGCACTTGTCTCATGCACCCAACCTGGGCTGGTGATCTGTTTCACCCTAAATAACATACATGTTTCGATGCTGTTCTCTTGAAACATCCCACCCTCGCCTTCTCCCAGAGTCCACAAGTCTGTTCTATACATCTGAGTCTCTTTTTCTGTTTTGCATATAGGGTTATCGTTACCATCTTTCTAAATTCCATATATATGTGTTAGTATACTGTAATGGTCTTTATCTTTCTGGCTTACTTCGCTCTGTATAATGGGCTCCAGTTTCATCCATCTCATTAGAACTGATTCAAATGAATTCTTTTTAATGACTGAGTAATATTCCATGGTGTATATGTACCACACCTTCCTCATCTATTCGTCTGCTGATGGGCATCTAGGTTGCTTCCATGTCCTGGCTATTATAAACAGTGCTGCGATGAACATTGGGGTGCACGTGTCTCTTTCAGATCTGGTTTCCTCGGTGTGTATGCCCAGAAGTGGGATTGCTGGGTCATATGGCAGTTCTATTTCCAGCTTTTTAAGAAATCTCCACACTGTTTTCCATAGTGGCTGTACTAATTTGCATTCCCACCAACAGTGTAAGAGGGTTCCCTTTTCTCCACACCCTCTCCAGCATTTATTGCTTGTAGACTTTTGGATAGCAGCCATCCTGACTGGCGTGTAATGGTACCTCATTGTGGTTTTGATTTGCATTTCTCTGATAATGAGAGATGTTGAGCATCTTTTCATGTGTTTTTTTTTGCCATCTGTATGTCTTCCTTGGAGAAATGTATGTTTAGTTCTTTGGCCCATTTTTTGATTGGGTCATTTATTTTTCTGGAGTTGAGCTGGAGGAGTTGCTTGTATATTTTTGAGATTAATCCTTTGTCTGTTGCTTCGTTTGCTATTATTTTCTCCCAATCTGAGGGCTGTCTTTTCACCTTGCTTATAGTTTCCTTTGTTGTGCAAAAGCTTTTAAGTTTCATTAGGTCCCATTTGTTTATTTTTGCTTTTGTTTCTAAAATTCTGGGATGTGGGTCATAGAGGATCCTGCTGTGATTTATGTTGGAGAGTGTTTTGCCTATGTTCTCCTCTAGGAGTTTTATAGTTTCTGGTCTTACATTTAGATCTTTAATCCATTTTGAGTTTATTTTTGTGTATGGTGTTAGAAAGTGTTCTAGTTTCATTCTTTTACAGGTGGTTGACCAGTTTTCCCAGCACCACTTGTTAAAGAGGTTTGACAAGCCACTTTTTAAATTGTTTGGAAAAGTAAAGGGTCAAGAATAATCACCCTGGTCTTGAAGGGGAAAAAAAAAATGTTGGAGAACCTACACTACTGGTTATCAAGGCTTATTACTACAGAGCTATAATAAAACAGAATACAGATAACTGAAACAGATTAGTGAGCACTTGATTAGTGATAAAGGTAATAGTGCAGAGTAATGTTGGAAAGAATAGTCTTTCCTATATTAGTGGTTAAGCAATAGGGCAGCCATATGAAAAAAGGTATCTTCACCTCTCTTTCATACCATACAGAAAAATCAATTCAAGGTGTATTTAAGTTTTAAATATGGAAGATAAAACAAAAATTTTCAGACCATAGCATAATAAGATATACTATTATTTTTAAAGATTTTTAAAATGAGTATAAAAGCAACACTAACATTTTTTTTCTTGGCCAGCCCTGCAGTTTGTGGGATCTGTTTCCTGACCCTGAGATTAAACCTGGGCCATGGCAGTGAAACCACTGAGTCCTAACCACTGGACAACCAGGGAATTTCCAAAACAACACTAATCTTAAAGTTCAAAATTAGGTTATATTAGGGATTTCCTTGGTGGTCCAGTGGCTAAGACTCTGTGTTCCCAATGCAGAGGGCTCAGGTTCGATCCCTGGTCAGGAAATCAGATCCCACATCCCACGACTAAGAGTTTGCATGTTGCAACTAAAGACCTGGTGCAGCCAGATAAATAAATAAATATATTTTAAAATTAGGTTACATTAAAATGAAGAATTTCTTTCTTTCTTTTTTTTTTTTTTAAGAATTTCTTTCATCAAAGGACTCCATTGAATGAAACAGTATAGTTGGGGAGTGGCCAGATGGTAGACGAGAAAGATTCTGAACTCACCTCCCGGCAAGGATACATCACAGTTGCACCTATTTACAGAGGAGTTATTGATGAGGAAGATCTGAAAACTAGCAGAAAAGATCTTATACAACTAAAGATTAAAAACAGACTTGGAGGAGGGGTGAAGACACAGCATAGTCAAAACGTATACAACTGGAGTGGGCAACCCACAGATGGGAGGATAATTACAGTTATGAAGGTTCTCCCCAAGAAGTGAGGGCTCTAAGTTCAGCAGTGGACTTCCCCAGCCTGGGGGGTTCTGCACCAGGAAGAAGAATTCACAGAACATTTGGCTCTGAAAGCCACTTCCTTTCAGGAGAACTAGAGGGTGGTGAGAAATAGAGACTACACTGTTCAAGGGCACACACAAAATCTAACACTCTGAGACTCAGGGCGGAGCCAGTAGGGCGAAAAGATCCTAAATCAGATCCACCTGTCAATCTCAGAGAGGCAGGAGGCAACTGGAGCTTAGCTTTATTGATTGGACATAGTGTTCCACATCCCTTATTTTCATGTATTCCTTACCTACTTATTGTGGATATAGATGATTTTACTACTTTTATCTTTTAACCTTCCTACTAACCTGGTACATGGTTGATTTACCACCTTTGTTATACATTTGCCTGTACCAACGAGAATTTTCTTTCATAATTTTTATATTTCTAGCTGTGGGCTTTTCTGCTTAGAGAAGTTCCTTTAACATTTCTTGTAAAGCTGATTTCATGGTCTAAACACTTTTAGCTTTTGTTTGCCCGTGAAAATTTTGATTTCTCCTTCAAATCTGAATGAAAGCCTTGCTGGGTAGAATATTTTTGGTTGTAAATTTCCCGCTGTCATCCCTTTAACTGTCATGCCTCTCCCTTCTGGCCTGCAGAGTTTTGGGTGAAAAGTCAGCTCATAGCCTAATGGGAGTTCCCGTGTACGTAACTTGTTGTTCTCCCCTTACAGCTTTTAATAATCTCTCTTTATCTTTAATTTTTGCCATTTTAGTTACATCTTTTCCCAGTGTGGTCCTCTTTGGGTTGATCCTGTTTGGGACTCTCTGCTTCCTAGACCTGAATATCTGTTTCCTTTCCCAGGTTAGGGAAGTTTTCATTTATCATGTCTTCAGATATGCTCTCTACACCTTTCTCTCTTCTTCTTCTGAGACTCCTTTAATGCCAATGCTGGTATGTCTGATGTCTTCAGTTCAGTTCAGTTCAGTCGCGTCCAGCTCTTTGTGACCCCATGGACTGCAGCATACCAGGGCTCCCTGTCCATCACCAACTCCTTGCAGTCCAAGGGACTCTCAAGAATCTTCTCCAACACCACAGTTCAAAAGCATCAATTTTTCGGCACTCAGCTTTCTTCACAGTCCAACTCTCACATACATACATGACCACTGGAAAAACCATAGCCTTGACTAGATGGACCTTTGTTGGCAAAGTAATGTCTCTGCTTTTTAATATGCTGCTTAAAGAACCAAAGAACTCAAAGAAGAATGGATGAATACAGGGAGAAGTTAGTTTTTAACAAAGAGTTAAAAACATAAACAGGAACCAGAGATGAAGAATATACTAATTGAAATTCAAAACATACTAAAAGGAATCAACAGTTAGATGATACAGAGGAATGGATCAGCAAACTGTTAAGACAGAGGAGTGGAAATCACTGAAGCTAACGAGAAAAAATAAAAAAAAAGTTTAAATGAGGACAATTTAAGAGACCCCTAAGACAACATGACAGAGGATGAGATGTTTGGATGGCATCACCGACTCAATGGACATGAGTTTGGGTAAACTCTGGGAGTTGGTGATGGACAGGGAGGCCTGGTGTGCTGCGATTCATGGGGTTGCAAAGAGTCGGACACGACTGAGCAACTGAACTGAGCTGAACTGATGATCATTATCTTGAACTCTATCAGGTAGATTGCTTGTCTTCATTTCACTTAGTTATCCTGGGATTTTATCTTGTTCCTTGTTTGCAACACACTCCTCAGTCACCTCATTTTGCCTAATTCACTGTTTTTATTTCTATGTATTTGGTAGATTGGGCTTCTCTGATAGCTCAGTTGGTAAAGAATCCACCTGCAATGTAGGAGACTCTGTTTCAGGATTCCTGGGTTGGAAAGATCTTCTGGAGAAGGGATAGGCTACCCACTCCAGTGTTCTTGGGCTTCCTTGTAGCTCAGCTAGTAAAGAATCCGCCTGCCATGAGGGAGACCTGGATTCTATCCCTGAGTTGGGAAGATCCCCTGGAGAAGGGAAAGGCTACCCATTCCAGTATTCTGACCTGGGGAATTCCATGGACTGTAAAGTCCATGGGGCCACAAAGAGTTAGACACGACTGTGCGACTTTCACTACAGGCTTCCTTTAAGAACTGCCTTCCTCTCCGGAATATTTGCCTAATCCTATGACTCAGCAATTACATTTCTAGGTATATACTCACAAAAATGTGTGCATGTGTGTATTTTCAAAGGACAAGAATTTTGACAGTAACAGAGTAACATTATTCAAAATAGCCCTAAACTGTAAATGACTGAAATGTCCACGAATCATAGAATGAATAAACCAATTATAGTTTATTTATACAATATAATACCACACAACAAAGAAAATAATAAAATATTGTTAAATACATGTGGATTCATATCAAAAAACACAATATTGATCAAAGAAGCCATCCCCCCTCCCCAAAATATACACTGTGTGATTTCATTTAAATAGTATTTGAAAACAAGGAAAACTAATCTATGGTGACAGAAGTAAGGACAGAAGATACACTTAGGAAGGGAAGCGTACTGATTGTCAGGGGACATGATGGGGCTTTTACGTTAGGGTAATATTCTATTTCTGGACCTGGGTAGTGATTACACAAGTGTGTGCACTTTGTGATACGAACTATTGAACTATACCCTGGAATTTGTGTGTGTGTGTTTTGCATGTAAATTGTACTTCAGTAAAAGATGTCTATTAAAATAAAAGAATGATTAAGTCTAGGAGAGGGAATTCTGATAAAAAAAGTCATTTTAGTAGTATAGTGGTATAATTATAACATATAATTATGGATGAAGTTTTAAAAATTTTGCTTTCATTTGGTTGTTACAGTAAACAAATTTGGGTGGGAGGAAAAAGTAATTTAGTATTTGTTCAAATACATATATAAACTGGAGATGGAGGCCTTTGAGTTCTTTATGAGGACAATATAAATTCAATCAGAAAAAAATTTAAAGTTGGTATTATCATACTCATAAAGAGAGTCTTGCTCAAAGAGCTGTGAACTTCTAATTGTGAACAATTACTAGGCACAGCCTCAAAAACAAAAGAAAAGTATGTATTTGAATGAGATAATGAACTATAATGGAATGAAATGTTGAGAAAAAACTACCAATAATAACTTTGGCCTTGAAAGAATTACCCTTTCTGACAGTATTTAATCACCAAGGGTCAACAACTTAGTACACATTCTGAGTTCTCACAGTAAAACCATTTCGTCTGTATATAAAAGCTTATTTTTAAAAAGTCTTTATTAAATTTGTTACAATATTCCTTTATGTTTTGGTTTTTTGGCCCTGAGGCATGTGGAATCTCAGTTCCCCAACCAGGGATCAAACTGGCACCTCCTGCATCGGAAGGTGAAGTCCTGACCGCTGGACCACTAGGGAAGGCCCAAGAAAAGCTTATTTATCTCTCTATTCTCTATAGTAGGATGCAGTCAATATCTGGTTGGCAGAATAATAAAATTTTTGAGATATGAAATTTTCTGTTCCTTTGATGGGAAAGATTTTGGGTAGGGGAGGGGTTCAACTTTGCTCCTAACTTTTGGAAACATTTCTTTCAAAAGTTGTCTTTATATTAAGAAAATTCTAGTTTAAATCTTGTGGGTTATGATATGTGTTCATTTTTTACCCTCTCCCTTTTAAAACTAGTATCACAATGTAAAGATGGCTTAAACTGGGTATGTGGAGTTGGATGAGAAGAACGAGCTTTACCTCATAGAAGAGGAATCTTGTCTTCACTTGAGCCTGGCCACAATGATATCTTATCTAGTTATGCTTGGACCTGTACCAAGGACCAAGAAAGGATCTATAGACCTAACACCAAGAATCACATGTAGTAGTTAGTGTAACTTTGAAGAGGAATATTGTAATTCTCTTCTGTTGTTGTTGTTCAGTCGCTGAGTTGTGTCCAACTCTTCGTGACCCCATGGACTGCAGCATTCCAGGCTTCCTTGTCCTTCGTTATCTTCCAAAATTTGCTGAAATTCATGTCGATTGAGTTGGTAATGCCATCCAACCATCTCATCCGCTGTCATCCCTTTCTCCTTTTGCCTTCAATCTTTCCCATCATCAGGGTCTTTTCCAATGTATCATATTAATTCTCACCTGATTAGAAATCCCCATTTGATAACCTCAAAACCTTGGAAGTTTGAGAAAGCTTTCCTTTACCCTTTTCTCATCCATGATCTTTAAACAACAGAAAAGAAAATCGCATTGGGCAGTCATCCAGAAAGTGCAGGCTCTCTATTCTCTTGGATCCTTAGTTTCCTCAATCCTATGTATGCTATGTGCTAAGTAAGTCACTTCAGTCATGTCTGACTCTTTGGGACCCTATGGACCGTAGCCGGCCAGGCTCCCCTATCCTCAGCCCTAGACAATTACTATTCCTTGCTTCAGAATTATTACATTTTGAAAAGTATAAAACAGAATGTAAATATAGACTAACACCATTATATTATTAGTTGTAACTGTTATCTTTAAGTTGCATTCTAAATATAAAAGATAAAGCTTGGGACTTCCCTGGTGGTCCAGGGGCAAATACTCCACACTCCCAATGCAGGGGGCCTGGGTTTGACCCCATTTCCCAGGTGGCTCAGCAGTAAAGAATCTGCTTGCCAATGCAGGAGACACAGGAGACCCAGGTTCCATCCCATGTCAGAAAGATCCCCTGGAGGAGGAAATGGCAACCCACTCCAGTATTCTTGCCTGGAAAATCCCATGGACAGAGGAGCCTGGAGGGCTACAGTCCATGGGGTTGCAAAGAGTTGGACATGACTGAGTTATTAAGCAAGAGTACAGGAAACGAGATACCCACATGCCTCAACTAAGACTCGGTGCCAAATAAATAAATAAAATATTTTTGAAAAAGATAGAGTAATGTCTAGACTTGAAAAGAATATAGGGAAATGAAATCAGAAAGACTAAGAGATGGAAAAATAAACACACTGGTAATTATAAAGGATAAAAAAAGGGCCAGGTTGCAATCTGCAAAGGTCAATACAAACTTTTAAAATTATTTTTCTCATTATATATATCACATAGTTTCAGTCTTGATGTAATGGGCATCTGGGTTTTTTTTCTGCCTTGTAACCTGCCCTCTTCTGGCAACAGCAACCTCTTTGCTTGGAGAACTGCTTTTCCTAAACTCCAAGGTTTTCACATCACTCTCTTCACCTTGCTAGGGGTGGGTATGCTCA
The DNA here is from genome assembly GCF_023699985.2 of Odocoileus virginianus. Classification (NCBI taxonomy): domain Eukaryota; kingdom Metazoa; phylum Chordata; class Mammalia; order Artiodactyla; family Cervidae; genus Odocoileus; species Odocoileus virginianus. Next base: position 16,044,922 of record NC_069684.1, on the reverse strand, counting down.
GGCATCTGCAGTGACCCGAGTCAGGGGAATCAGCATCCTTCCTTGAAACTAATTACACAGATCCTGATGAGGGAAATCTCTGTTCTCTGAAGATCAAAGTGGAATTAAAAAAAAATTTTTTTGGAGCTCTTTCCTCTGTATAATAAACGACTACCTTCCCTCATCCTACCATTCTCACAGTATAGAGGCACTGGCGATCATCTCTGGAGGGATCTGAAACCATTTCCCCCACATTGTCACATTTTTCTTCTAAACACCAAAATTGTTTACCAGAGATAATGAAGTTTCCAAGCAGCTAAGAACATGAATTAAGGACTCAGAAATTCTTTGAAAAAACAGGCCAGCATGAAGTAAAAGAAAATCTCAAACATTCTCACTTTAAAAAAAATACCAAGTTTATTTAGTCAGCAGTGGCATCTCCAGGTACTTAAAATACTTGATTTGTTATCATCAACGATCTAGTCAGCATTTAAATTTCTCAAATTGTCTTAAATTTTTTTTTCTTTTAATCATTGGTTTGTTTGAATCAGGATTCAAACAATGGAGCAAAATTTTTTTTTTTATCATTAAGCACACTGGCTGGTTACATTTTTATCTCTCTTCAAAACAGATACATCCTTGTCACACTCTCATGATGAGCAACAGAATTCAGAAATCAATTCAAAGTCTCTTTATGTGCTTTACAAATACCAGATGAGGTTCTGGTAATGAAACTGTGGGGTAGATAAGCATAAGTAATAGCTTTAGTTACCATTGGACATTAGAACCCCAAAGGAAGCAGTGACAAGAAAACATTTATGCTGATTTTGGGTTCTCCATTTCTTCAACTATTTTGACTTGGCAGTAAACAAAAGGAGATCCACTGTTTGGTTTGCCAATGTCTAATAAAATACTGAAAATTTATAAGGCAAATGTATTAATATATGTATTAAATATAGTTATTAAAATTATCTGTAGCTTTATTTACAAACTGACGTGCTTATCTTTGTCTTTATGTCCTTGTTTGTTCTCAAGATCAAGGACTGAGAGAGAATATCACCCCTTCTAGGTATAAATGAATATATTTTGCTTCTGACTCAAACATGAAAGGATGAAAAAACATTGTTATCCACAGTTTCACAACCTTCTTCAACCAAAGAGCAGATGCTAAGGGATGAGGAGTTACAGGCTTCTGAGTCATGCCTAAACTCCACCCACCTCATCAAAGAAATTAACAATATAAGTGATCCATATATCTGCGAAGCAAGCTCACCATTCTGACAAATCCCCTAACCCACTCCCCTCCCCCAAACCATCACTATTAAGGTCCTCCTAGAGTTAACGCTGACCCCTACCAGAGTAACCTAACGGACACATATCATCATTTCGTATCCCCACCATCTCTCTCTTAACGGGACTTTTGGGTACAAAACTAGATATTCTCCGCTCCTGTCCTCGCCCCAGTGCATTTATTACTGTTAAGATCTTGTAAAGTTAAAAAAAAAAAGCTGTCTCAGGAGCATCCACTTTGCTCCCGCACGCCAAAGCGATCCATCCACGTTTACCGCGCCCTCCCTCTGCTCCTGTGTGCGTCGTATCAGCACCGAGTAGGTGCCCAGGTTCTGATCTCGGGCTAAACCTCATGATCTTCTGGCTGAGGTTCTGTGAACTGAGTCATTCTGGCAAGGAGAATATTCCGTGACTCAGCAGGCCCGAAAAGGAGGATGTCAAATCCCAGATCCTTTCGAGTCTTTTAAAGGCAAGCTGGGGAACATAAACAACACAGTGGAAGAATTTCGCAGTGGGTCTGCTGCATACCCAGGGGGAAAAAAATGCCATTCCATTCCCAGCCTTCTCACTTCCTTCCTCGCCCCTGTTAAAAACCACGGGTTACGCTTTAATTTTGAGGCAGGAAATCACTTCAGAAAACTCATTTTGATGCTGCAATCCGGCTCTTTAATCTCCGGGGACCGTGTCAGCCCCCTGACACCCCGGGAACTCTGCTCGGAAAGCCCTGGGGCCGGCCGCGAGCAGCACGGGCCATTCCCGGGGTGGCCCCGCGGCGAGGGGGCTGGGGGGGAGAGCGAACACCCCACCTCCCTCCGCAATGTCGGGTGCCTAAGGTCCCCGCCCCGGGGAGCGGCCCGCTGGACACCAGGACGGACACCTGGCGTGGCTGGGACCCGAGCTACCGCGGCCCAGATCGCGCGGGGCCCAAGGGCCAACTCCGAGCGTTCCCGCCCCTCCGGCGTCGCCCCTATAAGACCCCTCCGTTGCCCCCGCCCCCAACCCCGAGTCTTCCTGGGGACTCGGCGCCAGGGGACCCTGCGGTCCATTTCCCGGCTGGGAGCCGGCTGTCCCTGGGCTCCGCGGCGCTCCCGGCATGCACCTCCCCGCCGCCCCGCCTTCCCCGTCGCCCCGCCCCCTCTCCCAACCCCGCCCACCCCTCGCGCCCCTCCAGGCCCCGCCCCCGCCGACCGCGCGCCGCGGGCTCGAGCGTGAGGTGCCGCCGCGAGTCTCCAGGGCGGACGCGCAGTCCACGGCGCGCGCGGAGGGCCGGGGAGCGGCTGAGAGGACGCCGGGGTTGGGCTTCCTTCTCGGCCAGACCCCACCCGACCGTGCCGACCCCACCCCCCAGCTCCTTCCTCCCCGGGGGCGCGCGCGCCCTCACGGGCACGCGCTCGGAAGTCGGGGGTCGGCGGCGAGTTGAGGGCTGTGTCTCGGGTGGGAGAGAGGTGCGCGCGGAGCAGCGCTCAGCCAGCCGCGCGGTTCTCGCCCGGGGCGCCCACCCGCCCGTTTCTCCGGTGGCACAGCCGCCGCCACCGCGCGTCCGGAGAGCCTGGTCACTGGGCCCCGCGGCTGAACCCGCGCGGAGCGGCCTCCGAGGGACGCCGCCGGGCGAGAGGAACGCACCCACGCCCTGGCCTTTGCCGTGGCCCAGCGCGGGGGCGGCGGGATGAGGGGCAGCGACCGGGCCGCGGCGGCGCTGCGGCCGCGGGGCCGCGTCTGGCTGGTGTTGGTCGTGCTGGCGGCCGCCGCGGCCGGCTGCGCCCGGGCAGCCATGGACGAGTGCACGGACGAGGGCGGGCGGCCGCAGCGCTGCATGCCCGAGTTCGTCAACGCCGCCTTCAACGTGACCGTGGTGGCCACCAACACGTGCGGGACTCCGCCCGAGGAGTACTGCGTGCAGACCGGGGTGACCGGGGTCACCAAGTCCTGTCACCTGTGCGACGCCGGGCAGCCCCACCTGCAGCACGGGGCAGCCTTCCTGACCGACTACAACAACCAGGCCGACACCACCTGGTGGCAGAGCCAGACCATGCTGGCCGGGGTGCAGTACCCCAACTCCATCAACCTCACGCTGCACCTGGGTAAGCAGTGACAGCCCCGTGTGCCCTGCTGCTGCTTTGCCCGCAGCCCGGCTCCCGGGCCACCTTCACCCCCTGGTCCAGCCTGGACAGGGGCCCGAACAGCCGCCTGCGGGCTCCCTGCTCCCCAGCCTGGGCCACACAGAAATTCCCTTCTCCAACTTCTATGCTTGATCTAACACCTAACTTCCCGCGAGCCAAGATGCTTCCCGCCAGCATCTCTCTGTCTGCTTTCCTCTTCTAACTTAGCCGGCTTTTCCTTCCTTAGATTATTCGCCATTTCGGCTTCTTTGGTCCCTCTTTCCTGAAGCGTGAATCAGAAACCCTCCTCGTCCCCCTCTCCTTGTCCACCTTAAGCACTTTTACCTTGTTTAAAAAGTTTCTCTCCAGGGTTGAGGGTGATTGCTGTTTGCTCTGCTGAATATGCTAGAGAGGAAAGGTTAAGGGGATTTGAGGGGAGCAGATGTGTTTACTACCGCTGTTGCTTGCGTGTAATTAAAATAGAAGTTCACTTTTAAAGTTATTATTCTTGAAAGTTGTTCATCTTTAATGAAGGGCCACAAAGCGATTTCACTGCTAATCTCCGTACGGAGAAAACAAAAGGAAGTATCTGCACCCGCTGCAATTGTTCGGTGAAGTTTGGTCCCTGAGTAAAAAGGCTCTCCTCACTGCCTTCCCTTTTGCTTTGATTCAAGGCAAGTGTAGAAGCATGTGTGAGAGACCTTTTAGAAATCAGGAAAGGGATGCATAGAAAACTTCATCGCTGGGTGGTAGACGAGGATGGACGTGTTTATCTCAAAGAATTGTATGAAAAATCATGTTTGATCTGGGTCAGTTTTTCTTCATCATTGGAATATACAAACAAGCTGAGTGATTCATCATTGTGTTTAACAGAGTAACATATGCGTGAGAAACTGACATTTGACATGTAGAGCTTCTGCCTCAGTTAGGTTGAAACCCATAATTTTACTGGTAGCTGGTAGTAATGAACTTGCAGAGAGAACAGGGTGCCAAGCCATTCTTCTGTCAAATCAGGATAGTTCTGTAAGGCTGGAAACATGATTTGGGGAATCTTTGAAAGGAACTATTTGGTGGGCACATGGTTCTTTTGGTTGTGGTTTTGTATTTTTCTTTCCTCTGCTGTCTGGTACATTAAGTTTTATGTAAGTGTCAAGATTCCAGAGAAAGTACTTGAAAAGTGAAGTTAAATTACTGTGTGTGGAGTAAGTTTTAGAAAAGCAGTATTTAGTGCTTTTGTAGTAAATATTTTATTTGTAGACAAATCATTAGGAAGATGAAACTTTTCAAAAATAAATTTATAAACTGGAACTCTGAGGCACCCGTTTTTCAGAGATGGAAGAAGTAAAAAGTTCAGTTTTTCAAAGGTATTGGAAACATATGGAGCTAAACCGTATGTTGTAACAGGTACCCTTCTGTAGATTCTGCAAGAGACCAAGGGCCTCCCAAGACCTTTTGGGGATGCTCTTAGCTCTTTTCTCCTAAGTGTTACATTTTTAAACTTGGCCAGAATTATTTTTGAAATTTTTATCCATTTATTTTTGTTTAAATTTTTGTTTTGTTAAAGTTTCTGTGTTGAATTTTGAATCCCCACGAAGTCTTATTTCATGTTTTGAAATATTAAACATTTTGAAGCAAAAGCATGGCCTCAGTGTCTCACATGCCTGAGATTCATTTGAAAACTTCTGCATAAAAATCTCTTATTTAGGTAAAGATAGGGCTGACAGTCTGGACCTTGTGATTTTTCTGCTGTGAGCATTACATCTGTTGTTGTTGAGTCACTAAGTCGTGTCCAACTCTTTGCAGCCCCATGGACCATAGCCTGCTAGGTTCCTCTGTGCATGGGATTTCCCGGGCATGAATACTGGAGTGGGTTGCCATTTCCTTCTCCAGGAGATTTTTCCGACCCAGGGATCAAACCCCAGCCTCCTGTGTTGACAGGCGGATTCTTTACCATTGAGCCACCTGGGAAGCCCTTGATCACTATGTAGTGAAAGGTTATTTCAGGTGATGGTGTAGGAAGGTAGATTACTCAGTGATTACCCCTCTGTTAGAAGGATAATGTGTTAGGTAAGACAGTATCTGTCAAGTTAGGTTGCTACTCCTGGAGGACGGATACATGGACTTTGGGTCCTAATGATTGAATGCTTGATAGACTTTTTTCTCTGAAAATGTTATATATGCTTCAACTTGTTTTGCTGAAAAGTTCCTCAGTTTTGGTAACATTTTTACTAAATGAAGTTCATAAAACTGTGGATTTAAAACTTCTAAGTAAAAAGTTACCTAAAGTAGTTTTCATACAAGTGCTGTAAAAACATTTTCTTTAAGCTTTTTAGGCGGACAGTTTCTAAAAAACTTGACAAGAACTTATTGTACTTGTTCTTGGAAGGGGAGGGAGATTTGTGTGTAGTGGGGTTAGATGTCTCAATCTCTTTCTGTCTCCCCCCTCTCTTTTTTAATGACAAGGATGTATGTATTCGTGCATGTTGTGGTATCTAACTTATGGCAGATAGACAGGGTTTTATGTATTGGATATTCAGTGTATTCACTCCCTAACTCCAGTTACTCCATGGGCTCTAGCTAACTAATTATTTCCCATGAATTCAAGGACCATGACTGTTTGTGCATCTATTAAATCTCCCATCCAGTTCAGATTTCACATACCCTTAAACAAGTGATGCATATTGTGCTCTGCCCTTACAGAGCATGTGAAACTCTATGGGAGCAGTGTGAAAGAACTAGGTCTTGCCACCACTTTTCTAGCTTTCCTTTTAATGTTGAGCTTTAAACACAGTAAACTTTAAAATAAGCAAAGTCAGTTCTCACTTAAGTAGTCACAAGAAATATACATACTTTGCCACTGATCCTAAGTCATTTTTTTTTTTTTACTGTAAAAGTGAAACATGACATAATGAATTAAAACATTATAATGACTAGTGTGTACTTCATCTCCAGTTGCTAAGTTGCCCTGGAGACTGTTGCTCACAGTTTCTTTTGTAACCTTCCAGAAACTTTTCATGCATACACATGTATGTATAAAATAACACGATCATTTTAACTGGTCCTTTTTTTGGGTGGTGAGGCATATTTTAATAGATGGCAGGTACAAATTAGATGGTTGTACCATTATCATCACTTGTACGAAAGCCAGGAAAATCAGCACTGATTCTGAAAGCAGCCATGTCTTAAGCACCACATACAGTAATCCAGGGTGCAGGGTGTAATATATCCTTAGATATAATGAGTTACAGTTGCTATGGGATTCAGAACCACATTTTCTGCCTGTTGTGAAGAGAAATCTCAGCAAGGCACCCTTTTCTAAAAAGAAGTTTTTCTTAGTTTGCCTTTAACTTCTGGATCTTCTCTCCTGACTTCTATATGAATTATTCAACTACTTTTTCAAAGTTTAGCTTTTGAGTTTTATAAGTTATAATGAGTTTTATCCTTATCAGCAGCGTAGTTGATAGTAAGATTGTAACTGAAAACTTGCCTTTTATTAAACAACCTGTTTAATTAACTTGGTAGTCATTTGTAGGTGAAAACTTGGCAAACTGGGTCTTTTGGAGGAGGGTACCTTTCCCTCTTTCTAAAAACAATTATTTTAAGGGAAAGAGTGCTTATAAAACCAACTCAGTCAAAGTTTATGGAACTCCTAAAATTTACACCAAGACCAGGTTGGTGTCCAAACTCGCTATAAGTTTCGGTAACCAACAGTGATTAAATGATGCTTTTAAGCTGTGTCTAAGATACTCTTTTTTGGTGTCTAATTTAGAATAATCGCTATATAAGGAAGGATATTGCACTTTATTCTGTTTGGTCCCTTAGTGTATTTTTAACAGGAAAAAACGGCAATTTTTTTTCCCCAGGAAAATCTTTGCGAGGTAGGTTCTGACTCTGTCAGAATCTGGTGACTTCACTGTGGTATTTGTGTACCCTGAGGGGACACTGTTTTAGTTTGTCTCACAAAGGCCTGATTTACATTTCGCAGGTTTCAACTTGAGAAGTTAAGGAGCTCTTCTTTAATGGCCAGCAGTTGGTGAACACAGTTTTATAAAGTTGCTGTTGACTGGTTTCCTATTCTACAATTCACTGCTTTTTTCTCTAAATACCTTCTTCATGTTTCTAGAGTATTCAGAAAAACAGTTTACACATTAGGAGAAAATTCTGGAGCTGTAAGCTCCCTTCCAGCCTTGATTTTGTCATTGACCACATTTGTGGGAGGGACAAAGCCTGACTATTTCAATTCTAAATCCTCTTAGGAAGTCAGATATCCCTTTTGCTATTCACTCCTTAGCCTTGTGCATACATTCTCACATTACTTCCATATATTCTGCAAACATATTTTAAATACCTACTAAATACGTGGTGCAGTACCTGACAGAAGGGTGTAGAAGATTAAAGGTCCATTCTTCAGAAGTTTATACTCGGTTAGATGGAATTTTGGTTTCCCTGATGACTCAGATGATAAAGAATCTGCCTGCAATGCAGGCAACTCGGGTTCGATCCCTGGGTCAGGAAAATCCCTTGGAGAAGGGAATGGCAACCCACTCTAGTATTCTCGTCTGGAGAATTCCACGGACAGAGGAGCCTGATGGGCTGTAGTCCATGGGGTCGCAAAGAGTCAGACACAAGTAACAACTAGCACTTTCAATTACTTTCATTTGGAATTTTCATACCCAGATGTAATGCCATCACAGTACTAAATCAGGAGTGCTTTTGTAGTATTTTAAAGCAGCCAGTCAATTACTGATTAGATTTTCATAACTCATTAAGGGAAGGCGAAGATGAGGAGCCTGAGGTTGTGATTTGCCGAAAATTACAGTGGAGGTAGGTTTTTGACTCGATGTAACGTAATAGCTCCTTCAGCTCTTAGCTCCTCTAACAGATCTCTCGAAAGAATGACTAGTTTATTTCAGGGCAACTTTAAAATACAAGTTCATGTATATACTGATTCAGAGATACCAAACTTGCTTGGTTTTCTTTCTCCTGCCTCTGTTCCTTTCCACTTATGTTTCTTTCTTTCTTTTTACTTTCTTTCTTTCTTTTTCATGTTACTTACTCTTCTAAATGAACTCTTAATCTCAAGGCTTTCATTACTATTGGCAAATCAGTGAAGTCTAAATTTACATTTTCAGGACAGTTTCTTCTCCAGGTTGGACATAGTCAGTTTGGGATGTCCAGAGGTCATGTCCAAAACTAAATTCATCCCTTATTGTCTTAGGCAGTTCAAAGCTGTATCTTAATGAAATGAAGATACAGCTAAATTACAGTTTACCCTGAGACTCTCATCCATTCTTTTGCCAATGACTGCGCTTTATAGGCGCCAGTAAAGATTACCGTTTGGCCAGCGGATAGCATCCACTGCTGAAGGTCTCTGGGCAGCTGTAACTCCATCACTTTCTTTCCCATCCATCCTTACTGCAGTCTGATCAAGACTCCACTTTCACTTCCTGTATCCATCCTTTATGTCTCTTGGATCCTTAATGTTATCTTGCTTTACTGTAGTTCCCCATGAAATTCTTCCTTGATTACTGCAGCAGCTTGCTAACTGATTTGGTGGTCTTTCTGCCTCCAGTTTTGCTCTTTCTATTTGGGCAGCCGTTGCTTGGGACTGAGCACTTGTTCTCAAATGCAAACCTGTCGATGTTGTATCCTAGCTGAAAATGTCTGCAGTGGTTCCTCAAGCCTGTAAGATCAAGTCCAGACATCTTGTCATGCTGTGTAAGGAACTTTAGGATCTGGACCTTTTTAAACTTCTAGGCTTATCTTTTGTCATTTCATGTGCTCAGAGGGTTCCTTTTTGGTTTGGGACACTTCCCCCAGGTGTCACCACCTTTAGGAACCCTTCCCCAGTTTGTTTCTCTTATCCATTTCCATCCTACTCCCTGGCCTGGATTAGATCTTCCACTCACACCACCCTGCAGGTATCTACCACAGTGCTTATCACATGGCATTGTCTTGTTTCTTTACTTTTCTCCACTTCTAGCCCAGGAGGTTTTTGAAGGCCGGGTTGGAGATTTATATTTTTAGTTTTTAGTTAATTGCTTGCTATGCCTCAGCACCATACAGTTTCCTGGGTGTATAATGATTCATTGGACATTGCCCTCACCTCCTGGAACTTGTGGCTTAGATGTGGAGTCCTAGGTCTCTCCTGGGTGTGGGCAAATTATAGCCCACATACTAAATCCAGTCCTGGGCTGCCACCTATTTTTGTATGGGCCATGAGCTGAGAACAGTTTTTACATCTTTAATTGGTTGAAAAAATCAAAAGAAGAAAAATATATTACGACACATGAAAATGATAAGCAATTCCAATTTTAGTGTCTGTAAAACTCCTTTGAGACACAGTTAAGTTCATTTGTTAACATACTGTCTCTGGCTGCTTTTGCACTGCAAAGGCAGACTTGAGTGTGTCAGTATGTCCTGGCCCACAAAGCCCAAAATGTTTACTGTCTGACCCTCTGCAGCATGAGTTTGGTGACCTCTGCTTTAGATGGATACATTCAGTGTTATATAGTAAGCTTTAAGGTAAAAGGTGCACACACAGCATTCATTTATTTTACCATTTGGAGGCCGGCTGAAGGGTTTATCTTCAGTGCTTATCAGTCTGTCTGGCATATTGAACAACATGGTTCAACAGGTATATGATAAACAAGTAAGTAAATGAATGCCTATAAGAAGCTATAAGAAGCCCCAAAACACTCCACATTAATTTGCATTCTTCTCAGGAACACTTTTGAGCTTGAATTTGTTATCAGTGCCATCTCTTCATTCTCTTGAGATACACGCCACTGTCAATATGGTCCGTAGTGGTTTTATTTCTGTAGCTTTAGAGAAAAGTACTAAGTTAACTCGGTGTGGAACTGATATGGAATTGCAAGATCTGTGATTGTCCTTTTTTGGGGCAAAAATTAGACTTTTATATGATTTATAGTTAGCTGGGTAAATTTTATGAGTAAACCAGATGCTCAGATTTGACTCTCCCTTGTTTTTGTTTGTTTTGTTTTGTTTTGATTGTCACAACAATCTCCTTGTGATTGTTCCTGAAATTTTGATGTTAATATTGTGTAGTTTTTCTTTAGAAATGGACATAAATTTTATTTTAAAATATCTGTTCACATGTCTATTGTTGAAATAATTATTAAGCTGTTGTGTGGAAGGGTTGCAGTGAAATATCTTATTTGCTTATTGTGTGTGGCATTTTTAGTTTATTTAACTCATTGGGGTGCAGTTGGAATACAGGCAACCTGAGGCGTGCCTTCTCTGCAGGATAGTGAGGAACCACATTAAAGTGGTTAGACAGATGAATACTAACCACTTATTGTCTAGAGTTAACAGGCAGCAAAACCAGCAGATGTATCTTTCCTTGGTTCTTGTTTCCGGCTGTAGGTAACTGACAGCTCTGCTGCTGTTCTGTTTGAGTTTTAGGGGAAAGTGTCAAAGTTTAGAGCAGAGCTGTTTGTTTATTTTTACTGTCCAACACTCTGGAGGAGATTGTTAAAAATAAGAGATTATGAATCTGTCCCTTTTTTTAATTTATTTTTTTATTTTTTTGTCCCTTATTTTAAACTGTCATTTCAAAGGGTAAAATTTCAAGATGACTGTGTGCTAGTTCTGTTCCTTTGCCTAAATTTCTTGCTTTAAGATTTGTAAGAGGGCCTTGCTAAGATTTGCAAACCTCTCCTTTCTTATAAAATGATAAAGTTAGATGTTGCTCATTCAAGTCTAAAATGGACAGCTTGCTAAAAGGGGTTAGCAGAAAACTCATTTATAGAAATGTTGCTGAGGTTTTAGAGTTTTGTGCCAGACTGTGGTGACACTAATTAAGTACATCTGCCTTTCTTTCCATGGTCTCTTCCAGGGGGGCCAGCCTAAAATAACTGGGTCCAGTCAGCCTGGTGCCATATGCAGCTACATATTCATGAAAAAAATAAAGCGGACTTATCTCTTTCTTAGACAATGGCGCTCAGATCTCTTGTGGCAAGGCTGGGAGCTGAGTTAGGGGCTCACATCGTTTCTTTCAGGACTGAGGAGCTGTGTATTCCCTCAACTCCCTGCTTTTACTCTTTGTTTCCAGCTGCGTGGCTGCTTCCTGTTACATTGCAGTCAACGTTGGATTTTTGCTCTATCATCTTTTTTTGATTTCTGTTATTTTATCTTCTTTCTGTTTTGCAAGTTTTTGAAAGTAAAAATTCAGAATCAGCCTCCTTCACTTTAAAAAAAAAAATTGTTTTGAAGTAAACAATGCAAGTGGTCCTGTGTAGAGTTAGGGACGCAATGCATTTTGTTCTTGGTGATAAACCACAGTGTACATGAAGAATGATTGCCCACGGCAGTGACTGTAGAGATGCCTTCAGTGTTTTCAGAGACATGACCAATGATCGGGTTTTCTTTTTCTCCATTATATTTCTCACTTTACATTCTGTATCTTGAGTTGCATGGAGATTACATAGGTGTATACATGTATATAGATTCAGAGTCATACATTTAATATTTGTGCACTTCATTGTATGTGAATTATTCAAATTAGAAAAAAGAATTAAGAAACATTTCAGTCTTTTAAAATACAAAAAGTATAAAGGTGATTTTTTTAGTTTGAGGTGTGATTTTGGTTTAAAATAGGAGAGCACAGAATCTGAGACTTAATCTAAACTCTGTTTCTCTTGCTGTCTTTCTATGCCACCAGCAGTTGCTGTCATTAATAGGCATTAAGAAATGTTTTTCTGAATGAAAGAATGAACAAGCCAACCAGCTGATCTTCAATGAGGTGTCAGCTGATTTTAACTGACATACCCACGGAGTAGGTTCAGAAAAGCATTCAGGTGAGCTTCATAGTAAGTCTCAGGAAGTGGAGTGTGGGCAGGTATGCAGAGTGAGCAGTTCTCTTTGCTGTTCTCATCAGTACCTTTAGCCAAGTAAGGATTTGGTTAGTTACCCCTATGGATAGTAATAAAAGATGACTGGTGACTGCTCTGAGGTGGGACAGGTTGAGTTTAGCTTGGAATTCAGATCTGCTGTGGATATATTATGCTCTTGCCATCGTGCTGTGTTAGAACAAGCCTGGTAAGTGGTGGAGAGCCGAAGAGGACCTTTTAACTGGGCAGTGAGATGGAAGTCCACCGAACGGGAGTACTGAGCCTGGCTTCTCTGACAGATCTCTGCTTGAGCTCTGGGTTTGGATTGTTTCTTTAAAAAGGATCTCTGCACTTACTTGTGAAGAACAGAGGATTGTTAGCAATGGAAAAATACTAGGTTTTGGGTGCTTATACTAGCCTTATATTTAGCTGTTAACACTTCTAGGAATTTCTAAGGAATTTATTGAATTTCAGAATGAGATCCTGTGTTTTGTCAGTGTCTACTGATAGGAAGAGTGTACCACATACCCCGTTTCCTGAAGGGTGGTCAGGGAAGGCTGCCTTATCTCCTTTCTACCTTATCCATGACTCCTTTCTGGTTGTTGAGAATGGCTGAGTTGGTTCGGTTGCTTACTTTATCTGACATCTTTAAAGATAAGTCTGTCAGGGCCATCTCCAGTTTCTATTTCATTTCCTCTGCTTCAAGCCAACTCTCTGATATTGTAGCTTTTTTGTTATTCATGTTTGCTAACTGAGTAGGTCTGACCACCTTTTATTGATTGATAAATAACTGCTGTGGTCCTGGGAGATTTCTCTGTCACTGTTTCCTCTTTCAGGCTCACAAGTGACTCCCTTCACCTTGATTGCTGTAAATGTTAGTTTATAAATCTACAGCTCTGTCTATGTAATCTGTCTTATCTGTGTATCTATCTGTCATTCTGTGTTTATCTTAGGTTCCCCAGAGCACTCCTGAGCTAAGGTTCAATCAGGGAATTCCTAGATTCCTTAAAATTAATTTTTTTTTTTTTTTGCTTTTTCTCTGAAGAAGGGGGTTATATTTCCCACTTGGATTTTGTATTTTGTATTCCTCCCCCACAACATACTACCTCCGTTTCTACTAAGATGAAGTATTACTTAATCACAGTCCTGCTTTCTCTTGCTTTCTTGATAGACCTACTTTGTACACATTGCATTTCTGTGACACAGGCATTACATCGAGTGACTGATGATTTTTAAATTCACATTTCTTATGAAAAGGCTGGCACTCATTGCTGCATTCTAATCTGTGTATTGGGCTTGAAATGCCCCCACCCCTTTTGCCAGTTGGGAAAATACAGGGGCATAAGTGGGTTTTTCCATCAGTTGTCTTCAAAGAGAATAAAAGGATGTTAAGTATTTCAAAGAGAGGAGTTTCACAGTGTTTGAAAAGGGGGTCATGACAGCTTGTTGAAAATGAGTTGAACAGCTTCTATTGCACTTTCTGTTCATTGGCAGGGACTGGAAAGTGATGTTTTCCTGCTCTGGCAACAAAGATCCTGGTTAGAGGCAGGAATGGTTTGCCCAGATGTTCTCAAAATCTGCAGTCATCTTATTATCACCGACTACTGAGGACTAAGTTTTAGTAGCTTGGCAATGTGAAATGATTAGATCTAGAAATGGATTTTGTTTTCTGACTCTGTCCTGAACAACTTCAGTTTTCTGGAATGTTGGCATCTCTGGACTTTTAAATATGTGGCTAACTGGAATAATTTTGGAATTGAAAAGAGACTTAGGAAAGTTTGAGCTGTTAAAAAATGTGTTTTACGGATGGGTCCTTGCTTAATTTGGTTAATTAACTTCTTCTTAAGTTTATCTGTGCTTTGGCGTTGCTGTTCATCCCCTAGTGGTTCTCGCTTCTTATGGACCTTGTTCTGACAGGACGATGACTTCTGTTGTTTCGGTACCACTGTTTTTGGATTATTCTTATTATTTAAATGCCAGATCCTGATCTGGTAATGATGAGCATCCTGAAATATTCATTGAAGTTGTGTTCTTTTTTTGGAGGTGAGAAGAAACATGAGGCTAAAAGGTGAACATTGTTGGGGGGAGAGACAGCTGAAACCAAAAGAGCAATTGTATACTTTAATTGCTTTGGTCATGTGGTTGCCCCCTCATGGTAAAAGGGTCATGTTCTATGGGCTTGAGCATCTAGGATTAATTTTCAAAGTGGCTCTGTGCATGGCTGTGCATTTCTAGTGAGTATTTTAGATAAGTCATGGGATAGAAAGTCTGTTGAATACCAGATTCTTACAACTCTGCTACAGATTATGAAAGTCTGTGGGCCCATCTGTAATGCAGCTGTAATAAAATTTGTTGACTTTACCAGGATCGCTTCAGAGGCTCACGCTGGTTTGTTTACTGCCGTTTTCAGCATTTTTGTTGCTTGCCAAGAAATAAGTTAGCATCAGTTCCTGGTGCAATTGGGCTCATTCAGTTTTGTGGCCATCCTGATAAAGCTTGGTTTTATCTTAGGCTCACTTTAAAGTTCTTGTATCCTGGCAGAAGACATGGATGGTAAATCTAGTGTACCTGAAGAGAGGCTGTGCAAATTAACAAAGCTTTCCAGATGTTTGGAGAACGTAGGCTTGTTTTCTGTGTTGTTTTTCTGTGTTCTTCTGTGTGTATCTATGCTTTCCTGTTTTTTTGTTTTTTTTTTTTTAGATAGGAAAACCCCTTGGGGAAGAGGGATGTGTTCTTTGGAATGGGGAACAAAACAAGTATTACATTTTTTTGTGATATCTTTAAGTTGGATTTGCCATTTCTGTGAGAGGAAGGAGAGGCAGCTTTGTTCCCAAAAGGGAGACTGCTAGGAAGGCTGGTGTTGGGGTGCGACTCTGTGGAAGTAAACTAAAAGGACTTCTTCACATCCCTAGTGATTTTCAGTTATGAAGTGGGCCACTAATGCTCTGAATCAGCAGCCTTTTAACCACGCCTGACTAAATAGACCTTGTTTTTGAAATTCACAGCAGTGTCTAGATCCCTGCTGTCTTTTTGTCCATCCTGCTAACACACAGCTGTTTTTGTTCGTACATCATTTTATGTTCAACTGCCTGGTGACTTCCTCAGGTCCCTTTTATGGTGAATAATGGACACATGGGAGTTAGGACACCCAAGTGTGTGATTATTCAAACAGGAAGTCTCCAGGAAACACAGTAACCTTGTCAGAGGAACAGAAGGTGGTGTGGGAAAGGCCATTGATGATTTTAGGCTTAAAACATCTGCGGGGGAAAAACCTGACAACTTCTGAGATAAGGATATTCTGCAGCTTATAAAAGGGGTGGTTTATTTGGAACTTGTTTCATTTTTTCCGCCAGACATTTGGAGTAGTCAGTCTCCATAATCTATAACATAGAAATGGAGGTAAAAGAGAAGCAGTGTGGCATCAGTGGCGTTAAAAACAGAAGGAAGAACTTCCCTGGTGGTCCACTAGCTAAGAATCCACCTGCCAATGCAGGGGCTACAGGTTCTTTCCCGGGTCTGGTCTGGAAAGATTCCGCATGCGGCAGGGCCACTAAGCCTGCGTGCTATAACTGCTGAAGCCCACCCGCCTGCCCACCCTAGAGCCTGTGTTCTGCAACAAGAGAAGCCACTGCATTGAGAAGCCTGCGTCCTTCAACTAGAGGGTCACCCCCGCTTGCTGCAGCTAGAGAAAGCCTGCACACAGCAATGAAGACCCAGTGTTGGCCAAAAATAAATAAATTTAAAAAGAACAAAACAGGAAGGAAACTGTGGGTCTTGGAAAGAAGGCTCATCTTTCCTGGAGGTAACAATGAGGCCGTACACACAAACAGGCAGATGACTGGGACTTGACAGGGACTGAGGGACCTGATGGGATTGGATCGGATTAAAAGAAGATTCTTTTACAGAGCCTATGATTATTGAGCACGGAAAGATTATGAGATAAAGAAAGATGTGGATTATACATAAAAACTGTGTGGTCTAGTGGGAGAGCAAACGTGTTTATCAATGAACACACTGAGACAAAATATAAAGCACTATAAAAGAAAGATCAGAAATTCCACATGACTGCAAAGAACTGATTGTAGCTGATGAAATGATTCCCAGACCACTTATCTGGTGACCTTTCAGAGTCCTACCAGCTTTGAGATTCTTTGATTACATGATGGAGGGCTTGTTAGAACTAGTCGAATACATTCTGGTTTTAGATTGAGAAGTGAAAATTAAATCTGGATGTTAAAGAGGTGGGTAGCTCTGCATTGACAGCAGTTTGTATTAAACAAGTAGAGTGATGCAGATGCTAAAGAAAAGAATTCTGTTTTTGGCTTAATTAGCGGGAGCAGTGGTATTCAAAGGAGTATTAGATATGTTCGCTGTGTGCTTGGAACGCTGCCCTTAAGTTCCAGTCATGGTAAACGTGTTCAGACAGCATGGGTGCTACATCTTCTTGATTCCTTACCTTGTTTATTTGGTTAACTCCTAATTGTCCTTCAGAACTCATGGCAAATCTCAGTTTCTCTGGTAAGATTTTGACTTCTGATTCCTCCTGCCCCTCCATAGCATTTGCTGTCATGTTTTTCAATGTCCGTGTATTTGTTCATTTCTGCAAATCACTGAACATACTGCATGTCTGTGATTCGAGAGGTGCTAGATGTACTGTTTTGTTTCCCCCATTAGACTGAATTCATTGAGGATAAGATGAATTTATTGATTTTTCAGTTCATTTACCTAACATTTATTGTCTGTTATGTAAAAAGCACTGTGGGGCTTCCCTGGTGGTCCAGTGGGTTAGGAGTCCACTTTGCAATGCAGGGGCTTCCCTGATAGCTTAGTTGGTAAAAAAAAAATCCACCTGCAATGCAGGAGACCCTGGTTCGATTCCTGGGTTGGGAAGATCCGCTGGAGAAGGGATAGGGTACCCACTCCAGTATTCTTGGGCTTCCCTTGTGACTCAGCTGGTAAAGAATCCGCCTGCAATGTGGGAGACCTGGGTTCTATCCTTGGGTTGGGAAGATCCCCTGGAGAAGGGAAAGGCTACCTACTCCAGTATTCTGGCCTGGAGAATTCCATGGACTGTGTAGTCCATGGGGTCGCAAAGAGTCAGACATGACTGAGTGACTTTCACTTTGCAATGCAAGGACGCCCAGTTCCATCCCTGGTCAGGGAAGATCCTACATGCCTCAGAGCACCTGAGCCCTCCCTCTAGAGTCTATGCGCAACTACTGAGCCCAGGCGCTGCAGCTGCTGAAGCCTGCGTGCTCTGGAGCCTGTGCTGCACAGCAAGAGAAGCCACTTCTGTGATAAACCCGTGCACCACAACTGGAGAAAGCCCTTGGGCAGCAGCGAAGACCCAGTGCAGCTGAAAAATAACTAAATTTTAAAAAATTTTAAAAATCTTCTGCAATGTGCTGGAGATGGGACTGAAAAGAAGACCTAGAGGTTAACTTCTGGGTGAAACAGAGGACCTGACCCTAGGAGGGGTGTATTGACTTTCTGTATTACGTTGGCTTATATATTCTTAGTGTATTGCATAATACCTTTCATATAGTGGTAAGTGCACAAAAGTGCTGAATGAATGAATTCCTGTTTCTGTGAGGCACCAGCTGTAGAATGCAGAGAATTCCTGTGTCTCTGAGGCTGCAGCCATAGAATGCAGATAAAAGAGAGAAATAGTAACTTTGTTTAGGTTTTTCTCAGGATGGAGTTTGCCTTTTACATAGGGTTATTGAAACTGGCTCAGGTGGAGGGGAATGGCTGGTCCATGATGTAGCTCCCTCACCGGTGGTGTTGGGTGAAGGCTGAGCTATAATAGTAAAGAGCTCCGACAGTAAAGTCGTTCAAGAAACACAGAGGTTTCTCTTTCACATGGTGGTCCTGAGTGGTCAGCAGGATAGCTGTGATCCACAGACATTGTGGGGCCTAGGGTCCTTTCATCTTCATAATCTGCAATTCCTTAGGGTGCTGTCCTCGTGTGTGTGGTTGAAGCTGATCATAGGCACCTCTTTTTTCCAAAAGGGAAGATAGTGCTGAGGTGTGTAGGCTTAATTCTCAAGACTGAGACCCTACAGAGTCCACATCACTGTATCATCTGCCATCGGAGAGCACTTAGTCACCTGGCCACTCCTATACGCATTGGAGGCTGGGAAATGTAGTCTGGTTGGGCAGCCAGAGCCAGCCACAGATCTGTTACAGTGACGGTGGGCAGGGAGCAGGGGTCTGGCATTGCTCCTGTAAGTCGTGTCTGATTCTTTGTAACCTCACGGGATGCAGCACACCAGGCTTCCCTGTACTTCACTATCTTCTGGAGTTTGCTCAGACTCTTGTCCATTGAGTCAGTGATGCCATCCAACCATCTCATCCTCTGTCGTCCCCTTCTCCTCCTGTCCTCAATCTTTCCCGGCATCGGGGTCTTTTCCAATGAGTCGGCTCTTTGCATCAGGTAGTGTTGTGCCTGCCAGTCCCTGCGCTGGGGAATCCTCTCTTTACTGAGTTTTGGTCTTCCTGAAGTGCATTCTTCAAAGTATCCTATTCTGTGGCTAGCAGTTTTAGGAAGTGGATTTAGAAAAATGAGCAGACACTTTCTGCAGACCTTCACACCCCTAGGTCTTCAGGAGAAGAGTCTGTGAAGAATAGGGGTGTGTGCTTGTCCTGTTCTTCTCAGTTGCAACATTCAATCCCTACCTCTGCACAATTCATTTGATTCTGAGATACCAGTTTTTATTCCCGTGATCCCATCTTGACACTGAGATCTCACTATAGTAGTGTCTGGTACTTGCACTGATTGGCTCTGTATCACATTCACCTTGGAGGACAAGCACATCCTTGCAGGATCATGATGTCTTGATTTACTTGACAGTACTGATCATGTTACCTTCCGTCGTGATGGATGAATCATGCTGTTTTAAAATCCAGATGTGTTTCAGAAACAAGCACTCCAGAAATAATAAAACAGTGCCTATTGTTTGTACCCTTTACTGGTCACTTGAACATACAGTCTTGTTCTGGGATGTTTTAAAATGTGTATTTATCTTTTCCTTCAATATGAGTTGAGTTCACTAAGTATAGGAACTATGTTTTAACTATTAATTAGGTCAGAGACTTAGAGCCAGGTCCCTGACTTACAGAATTGTAGCAAATTGAATAATTTACTAACTGCAGTGTGTGCAGAGAATCTCTGCAGTGAAATGTATTCATAATTTTATGAATTAAAAGCTGATTAAAGGCTATAAGGACCTCACACTAGTTAAAGTCATGTTGTCAAATGTTATGAAAATGCTCTGCTATTTAGCATATTTTGGATTTAGAATCACAGATAAAGGATTATGGATTGTATCACATTTGATTACATATAAGTTATACCACTTTCACAGATAGTGATCATAGAACTACTAAAGACTATGTAAAAATTTGGCACACAACAGACATTTGATTAATTATTTTCTAAATGATTCAATAAAGTCCATTTAACAGGAGCTTTTATTTTGTTGAAAGGGTGAGTTTCAACAGATGTATTTTAAGACAGTTTGAATGGATGGGTTATTAAATTATGGCGAAGTGAAACTGCTAGTCGCTCAGTTGTGTCTGACTCTTTGCAACTCCATGGATTGTAGCCCACCAGGCTCCTCTATCCATGGGGTTCTCTAGGCAAGCATGCTTGAGTGGGTTGCCATTCCCTTCTCTAGGGGATCTTCCTGACCCAGGGATCGAAGCCTGGTCTCCCACATCACAGACAGATTCTTTACCATCTGAGCCACAAGGGAAGCCAAATTATGGTGAGAGTAGTAGAATTTCAAATAGAGCATTAAACATAGGTTTCAAAGAAGTAGTTTATGTTTTATTTTCGTTTTTTTGTAGAAATGTAGTTTTATCTCCAGTGTCTATGTTAGGAATGTGGCTGCTTTAAAGCATTTCACTTGAGATACTTCTTGAATTGGAAGTTAATTCTGATTTTCTTCTTGTTCTCAGAAACACATGATTAATTCTGATTTTCTTCTTGTTCTCAGAAACACATGATTTAAGTGATGTCTGTGTCCTAGCTCTCTACACCCTTTATCTTCCTCCCTATCTACCCACTTACAGCTTTTTTCCTTTCCGTCCAGTTGTTTTAAGTCAGTAAGAAAGCAGAGTCATTAGGAATCTTTGTAGAGTCACTCATGTTGGGAATGCCTTACAAATGGTTATAAATGATTGCTTTTGCCTTTAGGGTTCTCTCAGCTTTGTCTTTGCTTTCTAAAAGATTGTGGTTTCCTTGAATTGACATCTTTTTCCTTTTTCTGAGACTCATTGTTTTTATTTGCTTTACTGTCCTTTGCCATCACTCTTGCCTAAATACATGTCATGTTTTTCTCTGTGCTTTATCATTCCATTTTCTTTTGAAAGGAAATTGCCTTCTCTAAAAATTCTTTTCCACATTCTAGAAATGTGAGACAGTAGTGCTTATTGTATCACTCATTGGTTACTTGAGCATACCATCTTGTTCTGGAATCTTTTAAATGTGTACTTATTTTGTTTCTTCAAGCGAGCTCATCGAGGACGGGAGCTATGGGTCAGCAACTCAGTTAGGTACTTGATTTATGAAGTCCATAGGTGTTTGAGTATTCTTTGTCTTGAATCAGAAAATTCAATTTTAAATTGAGAAGCATACGGCTAAATTCAACAAATATGTTCAGACTTTGTGGAAAAGTGTTTGGAAGAGGTGTGTTTATTGACCTTTGGAGAAAATCCACAGAGCTGTTTTCTCGAAATTTAAGACATCATCCCTGTTGTGGACAGTAGTAATAGAAGACTTGTCTTTTTGTTCTGATGAACTTTCTTTTGAGACCTGAAAAAATAGCTGAGACCAACCATAATTTGTTTCTTTTTAAGTAAGCCTTATGCTCCTTTCCAGGATCCAGAGTGCCAAGCTAAATACCTTTCTTTTTTTAGGAGAGCAGAGTTTCTCAGACTGAAAGTTTTAAGAGTTTCTGTTTCTCTAAGGATAAAGTAAGTCCTATAAAGTAGGTGTTGAAATTCCTTCTTCATGTCATTTGAAAGTTATTACAGTGTAATACTTCTTACAAATTCTTAATACTAATTGTCAGTGAATCCAGGGATTTTTCCTCAAGGAGGAAATCCCGGTGTCACCTAGGCTAGTGGTCCTTAAGTACTCAGCAATGGCAAACTGAATCATCTCTGGAGTTCTCTGTGTTTTATCTGTTTGGAAATACAGATGGTCAGCTGTGTGTTTTGTACTTGGAATTAAACGCAAGACAAAGTAGATAATTATGTTGTTTGTTCAGCAGATGCTCTGTTTCCATGCGCAGAAATCTGGAGTAGTAGTGAACACTTCTCTGTGTTCATTTCTGCCTACCCTTCCTACCCTAGATATCCACTACCCTGGGTTTTATGTTTTATTTCCTTGCTTTTAAAAGGAAGTAGTTTATCATCTCTAGATAGTGTATTGCTTGTTTTTGAACTTTATAAAAATGGTTTCTGTAGTCGTCAGCTCTTTGTTAGTAATCACTTAATACATTTCTAAGATGTAGTTGTAATTTTTTGTTCTTATTCCTGTGTAGTGGTGTTGTGATTATACTGTAGATAAGTTATTGGTTATTCTGCTGATGGACATTTTTTGGTTGTTATGACAAATAATGTTCTATGAGCATTCTCACTTATGTCTTCTGATGCTTATGTGGAAGTCTCTCTAACTGGGTTGCTGGATCTTAACGCATGTCACCGTTTTTATGAGATCATGCAAATTGTTTTCCAGAGTGGTTGTGCTGGGTTAGATGCTCACTAAAAGTGTTAATAGACAGTTGATCCACATTTGGTATTGTTAGAACTCTTAAATTTTGCCCATTTGATGGTGTAAAATTATATCTCAGTTTTATTTTATAAGGGTGAATATCTTCTCATGTATTTATTGGTCTTTCATATTTCCTCTCCTGTAAAATGTCTCTTCATGTTTTTTGCACATTTATTGATTTGCCTGTTTATTCATTTGTAGAATTCTTCCTATATTCTTGATACTAATCTTTCATCAATTACATCTTTTCTGTATATTCTACCAGTGTGTGATTTGTCTTTTATATTCCCTGTGATAGCTTTTGGGCAGAATTTCTTAATTTGAATGTGATAATTGATTTGTGTATTGTCTTTATCTTCTAAGGCAAGTCCATTTCAAAGTTATTTTTCTATTTTACAAATATCCTAGCTGTCTTTGGGCCTTTGCTCTTAAACATGAATTTTAGGTTGAAGTTATCAAGTTCCTTAATAACCTCTATTAGGAAGTTGGTTGAAATTGCATTGACTTATGCATCCATTTGGGTTGAATTGACATCTTGACAGTTTTAAATCTTTTCATTTGTGTAGTATAATTTAGTTCTTTAATGAATTCCAGTAGTTTTTTCTTTAAGTGCACACTTTTTATTGCTAGTTAGAATCAGAAAACCTCTGACAAACGCCAGTGATGTTTTATAATTCTGTCCATGTGAACCCTGCCCTTTTTCTGTTAGAATTGTTCCGGGGTACATTTTTGATGTTCTTGTTATTTTAACTTTTTTCTAAATCATGTCTTCTATGTCTTTGTTGGCTGGCATGTAAGAATGTAACTGGTTTTGTATATAAGATCACTTTCCTAACTCTTGCTTAATTTTCTTATTAATCCTAATTACTTATCTTTAGACTCTTGGGTTTATATGTAGACAGTCATAATCTGTGAATAATGAGAGTCTTCTTTCTTCTTGCTGACCCTTAACTCTTTTACCTTTTCTCTTCTTTACTGACTTGAACAATACACACATTCCTGTTTAAACATCCCCCTTAAGGGCTGATTTTTATAAAGCTCTGCTAATTTGATAGATGAGAAATGCTTTATTTTAGGTTGCCTTTCTTTTGTAATCATTGTAATTGTTGACACTATTTTGTATTCTGTTGCATGATATTTATTCTGTAAGCTGTCTCACTTTCTTTTTTTGTAAAGAGATGTGGTATTAATACAAAATCTTTTTAGCTTAGTGTCTAACTATTTTGCTATTTAACCACTTTAAGGAACGTTTTGGCTACAGGTTACAGTGAATTAAAATAGTTGAAATTGAGAATTCCTTGGTGGACCAGTGGTTAGGACTTCGTGTTTTCACTGCTGAGTGCCAGGGTTCAGTCCCTGCTAGGGGAATTAAGATCCTGCAAGGCACATGGCAGAGCCAAGGGAAAAAAAATAGCAGTACCCAGATGTTACTCACCTCTTTGATAAAGTAGGAACCACATTAGTTGTTAATTCATACTGTTTGGCATGATAAATAGTATTTTGGATAACAAAAGCGCTGCTACTTATAAAATTTACTGAAGACTTGATCAATATATTTGTTTCTCTAAAAAACAAAGCAGACTGTCTCAGTGGCAGCACGAGGAAGCACTGATAAAAAGACCTTGTCTTCCTAACTGAATCATCTTTGACTTCAGTTTGATAAATTTCTCATGCTCCTGAGATGTGTTAGGCCAGTTGTCACGAATTTTCTGTCATTAATGTGGGTCATGTACTTTAAACTCTCTTACCCCTCTTTAAAACTGTTTTAGTACACTTTGAAACCTTATTTATAATCTGAGAGGTGGATTGAATTTCGAGATTTTTAGAACAAAGAATGGTAAATCTATGGGAATTTGTAGAAAGATTGTCTTGTACAGTGTAAAATGTGATAAATCTGAAGTTTTTAAAGTGTTTGGAATAGATAAGTCTCATGGATTCTGCTGTACCCACCCCCCAGAGAAGTGGTCCTCAGAGGAGTGTGGTACTGTTCCTTTAGGGGTATTTAGTACATGGGAGGCAGAGAGGATAGAGTGGGGAAGGGAGGCAGTCCGACACAGCAAAGAATTGCTCAAGTTTTGCCCAACTTTGTGATTTCTCATGGGACATTTATGCTATTAAAAAACCTGATTATAAATATCTGAGCATAGAACATAACTTTGTCTTTACACATAAACAGTTTTTTCCACATAACTTTATTATACATAATTTTCCATGAATACAGCCACTGTATAAATAGTTTTTGAGCTTAGCAAGAGGAAAGTCATTTTTCTGCCAATAGTCCCTCTCACGGAGTTCAAGTTGTTGTTCGACACATGTGTAGATCACACTACACTTCTAGCACTCAAAGAGTGACTCTGTGCATATTTGTATACTTAGCCTCTTTTTTTTTTCTGAAGTATCAAATGTCAAGGAAAGTATTGATTATATTCAATGGAAATTTTGGAATTTGCTTTTACAGGTTTTCCTGCACATGAATAATTATCGATGTGCCTATCCTGCCAACATGTTTTTTTCTTATGGAGCAATGAAATCATTAGGATTAGATGAATATTTTACAAGGAAACATGCTGATAAAGTTGGCTGAGATATATCATTCTGACCTGTGTTCTCTGCTTTGGCAGTCTGTCATTTGACCTGACTTGTTAGACCTTCTCAGTTCAAGTGTTATTTATTCTTTCCTTAAAACACGTATGGGTTCATCCGGTGTGTTACTACTCTTGCTAACACCATTTTTCCTTATTGCATTGTCCCCCTGTACCTCTTGCCCCTTAATTTTCTGTATGTCGTGTATAGAAAGGCATCTAGTCCTAGTTTTAAAAATGCAAACTTGGGGCCTGCCTGGCAGTCCAGTGGTTAAGACTCTGCACTTCCATGGCAAGGGGCACGGGTTCAGTCCCTGTTTGGGAAACTAAGATCCCACATGCCACATGATGGCATGGCCAAAAAAAAAAAATAATAAATGAATAAAAATGCAGACTTACTTGTTATAAGTTGGTGTCTAATAAAGGTGTCTGATGGCTTTGAAATGCCTTTTAGTAGTGATCAAGGTCTTGTCTATTGAAATGCATAGTTTCCTTTTGATTTCTGCTTTACATTATAGGCAGACTTACACACACACACACACACACA
Organism: Odocoileus virginianus; assembly: GCF_023699985.2. NCBI lineage: Eukaryota > Metazoa > Chordata > Mammalia > Artiodactyla > Cervidae > Odocoileus > Odocoileus virginianus. The sequence continues at coordinate 16,019,792 of NC_069684.1, read as the reverse complement.
CACACACACGTGCAACCTCCGTTGGAAGTTGTGTGTTGTAGATGATAACCTATGGGTTTCATTTGGGGATGGTAAAGGGAAGGCATTGCAAAATATTTGTTGTAAAGTAAGGCTGCAGTCTGTTGGCTTGAGAATCATGCTACAGTGAGTCATCCTTCCACAGGTAGTTTTCTAACCCGTCTCCTGTCTCCACAGTCTCTCTCTGGTTTCTGAAGTACCAGCTGTTACTTGCTTAGGTGCTATCTTGCACTGCATTTTGGTGTATATATTGTCTCACCAGTTGGAGACGTTGATAGGCAGGGACTGCATCTTTGATTTCATTTTCTCTCCAGTGTATTAGTGTAGTTATTTGTGCCTGGTGTGCGCTCCAGGAGTGTTTGGTGATATTTTTAATCTGCTTTTCCTCATTATAATAGAAACTGAAATTGAAGAAAGTTCTCCATGATTCCTTACTAGTTTTTTTGGTGATTTGTTTTTTAATTAAGAATTGTTTTTTATCAAGGTACCGTTGCTTTCTAACATTGTGTAAGTTTCGTGTGAACAGCCTCACACGTTCACTTCTGTGCACCTACAGTGTGCTGGCCGCTGAGCGTTCGGTTTCTCTTCACCTGTTTTTCAGCCTTAAGCGCTGAGTGGTGGGGTCCGAGAGGATCTGTTGCTCTGGAATTCCCTTTCTTTCTCTCCTTTTAAGTCAGGTGGTCAAATGAAATTTTCTTCACCTGAGTTTTAAAATTCCCAGTTGTGAGTAGTTAGCAGATCATGTCTGCCTTAAGATGCAGCTCTGATTTTGCTGGTTAGAATGGATTAGAGATGGGCATGAGTGCTTCAACATTCTTCCCTTTGCACATGGACTGGCGTGTGACTGCTTTGACCACCAGTGGGAGAGCAGACGTGGTGATATGCCAGTTCCAGGTTTAGCCTGTGAGAGGAGTGCCAGCTTCCGCCTTGGTCTCCTGGAGCCTGAGCTGCCATGGGGAAGTCTGGCTGTACTAACACCGCTAGACTTGAGAGGACATGGGTAGACACCCTGGTGGGTGTTCTCAGCGGTGTCCAGCCTTCCATCCGCCCCTGCCAAGGCACCAGGCATGACCAGCCCAGCTGAATACCACCGAGTGACTTCAGTCAGCGCCGTGCAGACTGCGAGAAGCACCCAACAGAGCCCTTCCCAAATTCTTGACTCAAGATCCTGAGAGATAAAAATGGTGGGTGGTATTGACCGCTGAGCATTGGAGTAGCCTGCTGCGCAGCAGTAGACAATTGGGCCAGTTATTGAGTCTCTGGGGTATTGACTTGGAAAGCCCAAGCTGTTTTCCCCCCAAGGGGAATCAGCCTGTATTCCTTCCTGGAATGGTTGCTTTAAAAAAAACAACCTGTGGACTCCAAGCAGAAATTGCACTTCTACTTGGCTTCCACTGGAGAGTGGTGGGACAGGAGCCAGAAGCATCCCGAGGCTGTGCATTTTTGTGTGAGAACCGAAGTTTGGCAGTAGTTTCAAACCAAGTTCTGATCACAGGGATCTTGTGTCTGAGAGAGCAGACTCTTACGGTCGGTATCCTTTTGTGGCTGCTGCATGGGAGACCTGTGCAGGAACCCATCATTAAGATGATCTCAAGGAGAGCCATGAATGTGGTAACCCTAAGAAGACGAGCTGTGTTCAGATTGTTGGTATCCATAGCTTCCTGCCATTCCCCATGACCAAAAAGCTGCCCTGTCATTGCCTGCCAAAGAGAACGTACACCCCCTGGCGCCATCAGCCATAGCCTTAACTACCACTGTTTCCTTACAGGTGTCTGACTAGCTACCTATCCATTTTTATGCAGCTCTCATGCCTTTTCTTAGCTGTTCCTGCCTCCTTCAGAGGTACCCTGATTTCCACTCCTAATATTGTCTCTGCCAAACTGTGCCAGCCGATACTGTGTTTATACTAAAAGGCTAATTTCAGTTTGTTTTCTTTTTCTTAACATCTTTAATTTCTTATTTCTCCTACTCATGTTCCTCCCTCTCCCTCACCTTGAGCAGAGTCTTTTTGGATGTTTGTCATAGCTCCCTTCATAGATTATAAGCAGTTTGAGGACAAAGAAGTTCTTAATTATTCATAATATGTAACGATGCTCATTAAATTATTTGGATTAAGTAGAAACCTTTTCTGTATTTGCATTTTCTTTCTTTCTCAGAGAAGCTACATAAAAGGTCTTGAGGGGCTTAGTGGCTGGAAACCTAAGGAATTATTGTCTCGAGAGCATGTGGGTTTCCTTATGCAAACACAGGTAAACGACGCAAGGCACTTACACAATGATTACTCTGTTCCTCCTAGTGTTGGCTGGAGTTCTCTGTACTTCTGCTTCCTATCCAGGAAGGATAAAGATCAGCCCTTTCTGAATTTATTTGTTTGAATTTATGGTACAAGAGTGCTGTAAATCAAATCTCTTGTTAGGATTTTGCAATGCGTTAAATTAAAAATTTTAGCTTGAAAAATTTGCTTAAAGACTCAAAAAACTTAGTTTCCTTGTCAATTTTTAATAGGTGAGTTTTCTCCTATTTTTTTTTACTGTAACCCTTATAAGGAATATTTTATATTGCCACATATTCAGGACTATGGACACAGGTGTCCTAAGACAAGACTTACTCTGATATTTTCATTCTCATTATTTTTTAATGCTGACTTTGACCTACCAACTTTTCTTTTCCCCATCTCAAGCCAGTGTATTGTGTGAAAAATACTTAGATCAATAATAAGCTTGAGTGGTAAAAGTCTGATCTTGAGACTAGTCAGCTTTCCTGAGAGAATTATCTGACACTTAATGGCTCCTGGTATTCTGGCTCATCTCTGTTTCCTCCTTGTATGAACACTTGACGTTGCCAGATCTGGTATATTTGTTGTCCACTGGAGAGGACCACTGTCTCTGAAGCCTGACTTGAGTGTCTTCGTCCTTGAGGGCTTCTTCTCAGTTCCCCTGGCCTTTGCTTTGCTCTCCCTCCTAAATTCTCAAATGCCACTGGCGTTTAATCAGCTTTGTGAGGCAAAATGAAGGCACCTCGAAGACCTCAGAAGTCTTTTTACCGACCACACTCAAATTACAGATGAAGAATCTGAAATCCAAGGAAGATAGTGATCAGGTTTCCTGCTTCTAGATTAGTGTTCTCTTTATGACTTTATGCACCACTTCAGTTTGTGAGCTGATTGAAAAACAAAAACAGAAATAGGTTATGTAACCAGACCCATACCTTAATGGAACAGAGAACCACTTCTAAGGGCTCATCCTGCTCATAGTCTGTATGCCTTTATTTAGAGGGTAGGCATAATAATTGAGTAATTCTCTTATTTAAAATCACAACACAAGCATTAATAATCATACATGTACTAAGCACTTTGTACAGAGCTTTGAGCACTGTGAGCTTTATAAGAAAGTCTGTCTTTGAAGAGCTCACAGCCTACTGAGCAGTTAAAAAAAACAAGTGAATAAGGAAGACTCTGGAGCAGGACTAAGTATTCTTTGGTTTGTTAAAGTGTAGTTTCCCTATGATACAGGGTCAGAGGAACACAGATTGGTACTCACCTGGTCCTCTCCCCTCAGCTTCTCTAGTTGAGAAGTGTTTAGTGGTTGCAGGTACATTTGTTTCTCTTTTAAAGTCACAGTGGTGCCCACCTTATAGTCTTCGGAATGCTGCCTGGGACTTTCTTTGGTCAGCCCTCATTCATTACCACTTCCTTAGCCATCTTTGATGTCTAAATAGATTTCATGATACAGGCCAATCTTTAGAGAGACAAAGTTGCCTGTCATCCTGGAAGCTTCCTAGACCACCACAGACCATATAAAAATTTACTTAAAGATTTTAAAAGCTGTCAGCTATAGCCTAAGCTGGTAGGATTGGGAAGTTGAGAATGTACATATATATCATACTCATTTAGTCTCTGTTGAAGTTTTTTTTCCTTATATATTATGTGCCTTAACTAAACATACCAGATATTTTATTATGCCCAATCCCTAAGAAGTAACTCACTCATAAAGTTATCTTTAAAAGGATTTGCTCTTGTTTAGCAAATAATAACAGACCTCATCTCTTTCTAAAAATAAACTATCAGTTTGTCACTGAGTATATTTGACCCTTCTAAAAAGAGACCGTCTCTCATTCTAAAATGGCAGGACATTTATTTTTTTTTTTTTGTCTATGATGTAGTTTTCCCAAAGTTCATCACTATTGACTGCTCTGTTCTAAATTTAGTAAATTCTTGAAAGTACACTTAAAGAATCAATTTAAGGATTTTTATCTCAAGCCTGCACATGGTGTGGTTAAGTGGATGTGAGTTTTGGTCAACTGTTAGGGATACTGGGAGTGATGGAATTTTACAGTGCTTTTTGATTTTCTACATCTTTATATTTGTCTGCTTTTTTAAAAAAAATTAATTTATTTTTTATTGAAGGATAATTGCTTTACAGAATTTTGCTGTTTTCTGTCAAACCTCAACATGAATCAGTCGTAGGTGTACATATATCCCCTCCCTTTTGGAACTCCCTCCTGTTTTTGAATACACTACTTTTGGTGGAGAAGATTCCTCTGTGGTTATTTTATTTGGAATATATAAATTTAAGTCTATTTCTGTTTCTTCTTTGCAGTTATTTGATAATAGAGATCTATATTGTTTCTTTGTCCCCTGAAGACATGATGGATTTGGTGATTTGGGAATTTTGCGTGTGAATGAGTCATTAGAGAATACATCTTAAATATTTTAAGTTTTGTTCTTACATATCTCTCCTGTTTTCCTATAACATTTTCTTATGTCTCAATATGTAAATATTTTATCTTTACTCATCCTAATGTTTCTTGTTAACCAAATTATCTTCTGAGACTGTTTATCTAGACGAAGTATTTTTTTTGTGTCTCTGGGTGTGGGTGTTCTCAGTACCTCCCAGAAAACCTCCAGGAATTCTTGCCCACCTACTTGGTTTCCCTGGAGGGTAAAAGAAGGTGATTAATGGAGAGAAAAACTCACAAAAAGCCACCAACAAAAGGCTCTCTACATATTTACTAAAGGTAAAAATTTACCAGCTGCAATCTCAATACCCAAGTGTTCTTCAATTAAGGTAATATCTATATTTTGTTCTGTTTTACAACATATAAATTTTTCTTCCCTTGGAATAAAGTCTGGAAAGTTTTTCTTGAGAGATCGCTGTTCTCTGACAGAATCTGTTTTTGCCGTGTGTCTCAGTTTACTAGTTTGATATAGATAATTCCTTCCATTGGGTTCCCTGCAGCTATTGCTTGTCTTGTGATTTTCTTAGAAGCCCCTGGTAGTGAAGTGGCCTCTAATTCAAGCCTTCATAAGCAAAGCAGCCATGCTTAGAGGAGACTGCGTTAGCAGAATAAGAACCCTGCTCAGAGATAAAGAGGGGAGGCTTCGTTGATGATTTTGTTAACTCAGGTTTCCTGGTTTGAAAGGTGTTTGGCATAAATGTTGATAGATGGGTTATTAATAAGTTACATCATGGTGGACCACAGCATCCCAAGTTATAAGAGACCACTTGCCCTGTTTTATGTCAACACTTGTAATTTACATTAACCCCAAGTGTGTGTGTGGCAAAAGAAAATGGAAGTGATCTGAGAGACTACCTGGTCTAATTCTCCATTTCAGCCAAGGAAGCTAGTCAAACTAAGTGATTTGCCCAGTGTAAGTCAATAAGTGTTGATAATTTGTGGCAGCCCTGAACGCGGATCCCAGATCCGGCAGCAATTTACGAGATAGGTAAAAGAGAAGACACATAGATGTGGAGCGGGGACGGGACAAGCAGAGGGCTGTTCAGTGCAGGACTGTGTGTGGCGTCAGGGATGGAGACCACAGAATCCGGAGTGGGGCATCTACCACTTACAAGCTGTGTGCCATTTGGGCAAGAAATTTAATTTTTCTGACATGAGCTTCATTTATCTTAGAAATGTTGTAGGGATTAAATATAGAACGGTATTAAATGTCTGGCACAGTGCATGTGACATAGCAAGTGTTCCCGAGTGACAGTTACTGTTCTGTCTTCAGTGGAAGAGAGAGCAGCAAGGAGAGGAAGGTGAACAGTGTGGTTGTGGGGAGATGAATTAGTCAGAGCTCTCCAGAAAAACAGAACCAGTAGGAGAGAGATCCTTATTTTTGCTTTATTCTTTTTTTTTTTTTTTTAGTTGGAGGATAATTGCTTTATAGTATTGTGTTGATTTCTGCCATATATCAACATGAATCAGCCACAGGTATACATATGTCCCTCCATCCTGAACCTTATTATGTAAAGGGATTTATTATGAGGAATTGGCTCATGCAGTTGTGAAGGCTGAGAAGTCTTACCATCTGCTGTCTGCGAGCTGGAGACCCAGGAAGGCTGGTGATGTAATTCCAGTCTGAATCCAGAGGCCTGAGAGCTGTTAGGCAGACGGTTAGCCACAAGCAGTGAGAGGTAGCCCCCTCAGCTAAATGTCCAGTGGCCACCTAATCCCACCAAGCTATTTACTAGCTCTGCCCCAAAGACACCCTTATCAATACTCCAAAATAGGGGACTGGAGAGATCGCCCACTGGCCGACTGGCGGGACTTCCCCTACTCTGGCACATGCGCACACCTCACACTTCATGTACTTAGGTAACCTTTGGTGGCCATTGGGCTCATTAAATGTTCACAAATATTCCATGAGTACATATATCTAATTATGAGACTGAATGATGGGGAGGACATGCTGCAGTAGAGCCTCTTGTTATATTACCTGCAGCTGTCAGTCAGTGACCCCCCTGCCCCAGGATTATAAAAATAACCTTGCCTGAAAGTCTCTGCACCCTCCAGGGCCATTGCCTTCCTTGGTCTGGCCTCCTCCCTCTCTGTCTTAAGGTATTCTCTCTGTTCTCTCTTTCCTAATCTTCAGTAAACTCTCTTGCAACAGGTAAGACCTCAGATTCTTCTTTGTTTCCTTACCAAGAACTGAGGCCCATGGGAGAAGGGGTCTCTGGATTCTCCTCCACTCACAGATCCGGGGGAGCCAATGTTATAAATCCCAGTCCAGGGGCAGGAGAAGACAGAGGTCTCAGCTCAGACAGGAAGCAAAAAAGGGGTGAACTCATCCTTCCTCTTGCCCTGTCTTTTTCTGTGCAGGCTTTCAATACAGTAGATGGTGCCCACTCACACTGGGGAGGGCAAGCTATTTTACTGAGTCCACCCATCCCAATGGTCATCTCATCCAGGAGCACCCTCACAGGCAAACCAAGAAATAATGTTTAATGTGAGCGCCCCTTGACCAAGTCAAGCTGACTCTGAAATTAACCATCGCAAGAAGGCTCTGTTGATCTTGAAAGGAGAGTGTCTTCAGAGCAAGCTCTAAAACCCTGAGCATATCACCGCTAAAAATCATCCTTCATCATCCTTCATCATGTGTCTAGAAGTTCAAGCCTAATGTGAGTTGCTTTCCAGCTTTACTTCTTGTACTTTTAATGCTGGATCTTTTGCAGTTCTTGGAGGGTGATACATATTTTCATTTTTTTCTTAAATAGCACTTGCCCTTTTATTCTGTCCCACCACTCCCCATTAGTCATCCTTTAAGACTTAATTTTAATTCAAATTCCAGTTCTTCTGTGCAACCTCTCATACCCTGGTTTCTCTATCTCTTAGGTCTTGTGGTGTGAATCACTGCTTCTGCTGTGTTTCCATAGTACCTTGTACACAGTGTTACGACAATTATTAAACTGTGTCCTAATGATCTGTTTACATGTCTGACTCACTTAGTGATGATTTGCATCCCCTGAGGACAAGGATCAGGTCTTAGTCATCTTTGATTCCTGAGCACTATCCCTCGTGCCAGACACATCGTAGATGCTCACTGGGTGGTTGTATGTATGAACGAATGAATGAATGAATACAGAAGTCCTGGTTAGAGGTTATGATGAGTTGACAAAATAAGCATAAGCAAAGAAAAGGATGCAAAATTTGCATCACTTTGTTGAGAGGAATGAAACAGTTGAATGGGAAAGAGGACTGTGTTCAGAAGCAGGCTTCTGTAACAGTGAGAGGGAGATGTGATCACTTCATCTGGACGACTTTGAACATGAAGCAGACTTGAGATGTGTTATGGAAGGGAGCCATTTTAAGCTTTTTCTGTCAGATTAGTGACATGGTTACATAGCAGAGTTACTGGAAAAATAGTCTAGCGGCTAGATGGTTTGGAATGAGGAAAAGTTTGGATCCTGGAATACTAGTTAAATTATTGTAGCAGTCCAGATGTGTTTTAATGATGACTGAGTCTGGGGTGATGTGCCAATCAGAAAGGCCAGAGGAGAGACATTTAAAACAACAAACCACAAAACTCTGGTGGACCTAGTTCACTTTTAGATTTCTCACATTTTGGTTTGCCAAGGTGGGTTTTTTTTTCCCCCCTTGCCTCCCTTCAAAAGTAAAGTCCTTGCCATTCTAGTCTCTTGGTATTATTAGTGTCTAAAAACTCCACCTAAATCTGAAAATTTTTTCTCTGGTTTTTCAAAGGGGAACAGAAGTTCTTTCTGTAATAACTCTTGCTTTTAGTTTTTTTTTTTGTTTTTTGTTTGTTCGGAGCTCATCTTTGCTGGGCTGTGGGCCCAGATGGAATCTTGGGAAATAATTTGTCAGCTCCTCTTGGCATTTATGAGATGTCCCTGTCGCTTCCGTATGGTATTATGGCTTCCTGACATTTTGTCGTGGTTGTTGTGGACAGCACTAATTGCGTTGCCTGTATGCTCAGTCCCTCAGTCGTGTCTGACACTTTGCGACCCCATGGACTAGCTCACCAGGTTACTCTGTCCATGGGATTCTCTAGGCAAGAACACTGGAGTGGATTGCCATTTCCTCCTCCAGGGGACTTACCTGACCCCGGGATCGAACCCATGTCTTCTGCATCTCCTGCATTAACTGAGCCAATTAGGTTCTTCACAGACATTTTATTGAATGCTCACAACATCTGGTAAAGTAAATAATAATTTACTTCATTGAGGAAACTAAAACTTTGTGTAGGTAAATTGTATCTGTGCATAATTGAAAAGTAGTGAAAAAGGAAGCCTACATCTTTTTAATGTGCCCAGCTGGGAGACTTCCCTAGTGTTCCAGTGGATAAGACTTGATGCTCCCAATGCAGGGGGCCCAAGTTCAATCCCTGGTCAGGGAACTAGATTCCACATGCCACAGATGTGACCCAGCACAGCCAAATAAATAAATAAAAATAAATATTAATATCCCCAGTTGACCTGAACATTTTCATATAGCAGTTCTCAAACTTTCTTAGTAACAGGACTCTTTATCTAATGAAATCACACTCTCAATACATAAGGTAGATAAAAATAGTAATGTTATGTTCATTTATTTTCTTCAGTACACTAAATTTCAGTTTGAGAGTTATGTTTAAACCTGCAGTCAGTTTCATATTATAATTTATTTCTATGTAAATTTTGTTTGCAAAATGAGATTTCAAAGTCGTGGATAATTTAGTATTTTTTTTTGGCTGGGTCAATATTATTTAGTATTGTTTTTCTTGTCAGAAAGTGCTAAAAATTATAATGTGGCTCTTTAATACTTGATAAAATAGCTTGTCTTGCAACATCAAGGTGTAGTGTCTGATTTACATAATCCAAAACACTTGAAGGAGAAATAGTAGGACATTTTGTTTTAAAGTTGAATTACTAGTGATGTCAATGTTCCATATCAGTTAAATTCATTTTAGGGGTACAGATAGGGAGTTAGTGAGTATCCCTACATCCAGTCTCATTATTTGGCATAAAATGATTTTTGAATGTATGTTGTAACATTTTAAGATGTTCATGGTTACTTAAAAAAATCAAAAGACTGTCAGCTTTTCACTCAACGTATCAATATAGTCAAATTTATTTTGTTTTACACATTGAGTCCAAACTAACACTTGTCTGTAAGCCTTCAGTATAGTAAGATTAAAGCTTGTTCTGGAGTATAGGCAAATTGATATTTACATCTTTTGTTTCAGAGGTAGTTAATAGATGGAATTTATCAACCAAAAGTAATTTTAATAATATCATTAGAAATCAGCACATTGCTCCAGAGCAAATAGCAAATAGTATGAAAAAAAGTTGAAATTGCTGTATGTGGGTATTGATACCCTGGAAAATGAGCATTTCAGAGATGGTGTACACAATTAAACTAAGCCCATGTGCCACGGCTTTTGAGCTTATGCTCTCGAACCTGGGAGCTGCAACTGCTGAAGCTTGAATGCGCTCAAGCCTGTGCCCTGCAACAAGAAAAGGTTCTACGGTGAGAAACCTGCATACCATGAGTAGAGAGTAGCCCCTGCTCTCTGCCGCCAGAGAAAGAGCCCAAAGCCTGTACAGCAGTGAAGACCCAGCACAGCCAAAATAAATAAATAAACAAACAATTAAACAAAAGACGGCTTAGTGAAATCGGCAGCTTTTGTGTGACTGTTCGTTACTATTTGGAAGATGCTGGTATTTGATGCTTACTATTGAACACATTGTGGTAATTGATTTTGTCAGGGCCATGCTGTTCCTGAGATCTTTTCTATCTTTCCTTTAAACTGTGTAGCATAATATCTTGTAAATACTCTTTATTTTTTTTTCCTGAAGAAATGTTAAAAAACAAACATTTAGAGAAAATCTGTCTCGTCAAATTGAATTGTTAGAATGAACTTAGCCAGTTTCAGACATTGAATGAACTCAGCATATGCAAAAGGTGCTCTTGCTTGGAATCTTCCCTGCGGGTGTTATGAGATGATGATATTAAATTTATTTCCACAGTTGCTTGCTCATACATCAAACTTGATACTCCCCCCCCCCCTTTTTTTTCCTTTTTCTTTTTCCCCTTTTTTAAGATCATGTTTGCCTACAACATTGTTCATTCTTGGATATGGTAATTTATTTTTGAATGACAAATTAGTTACATTTTCATTGTCAGGTTATAAGTATAAAAGAGAATAAGATCTGACACTTTAAATATGTGTTAGGATAATCTGAAGCAAAGTGGGTAACATCCTTATTATTGTAGAGTTGACTCTTACCCAGTGGCAGGTGCAGCACCAGGGAATCAAGTGTGTTTAGGCTCCCTCTGGCATCTGAGTGTGGCACACATGGGCAGTAATAGTGTATGTATTTCACACAAGTGGACAAGCCCAAAACTGAATTTACATGAAAACAAAGTGGAACTATAACTGGCCTAATTAACCCACATGTGTAAGTTCAGATATATCACAGAGATGGGGAAGAGTTTTTCCAGTGTCTTCATGAAAACAGGTTAACTTATGTGCATGACTTAATGCATTTGGTGGTTATAATTTTATATGTAATACATTTAAGTGTATATATAAGTCATGAATCTCCAGAGAAATACAACCAACAGGAAGGAGATGTGTGTGTGTGTATCAGTCAGTATATGGATGCACATGTACATACATATGTATACATACAAATATCTGTGTATTTGTACATACTGATTTTTTTTTTTTTTAAGTTTTGGTCGTGCTAGGGCTTCATTGCTGTGTGGGGGCTTTCTCTAGTTGCGGCAAGCAGGGTCTGCTCTTCATTGTGGTGTGTGGGCTTCTCATTGTGGTGGCTTCTCTTGTGAAGCCCTGGCTCTGGGGTGTGTGGGCTTCAGTAGTTGCAGCTCCTGGATTCTAGAGTGTACAGGCTTCAGCAGTTGTGGCACATGGGCTTAGTTGCTCCGTGGCATGTGAAATCTAACTGAGCCAGGGATTGAACCCGTGTCCCCTGCATTGGTAGGCAGATTCTTAACCACTGGACCACCAGGGAAGTCCCTTATATTGCATTTTAAAGTTTTAAATTCCCCTATATCTTTTCACTGTGGGCTAATACAAACATATATGAGCACATGATTGGTATTGTATACAGGGGGAAATGGAATAAAAATCCAGCACTCTCAATTTTATTGTTCTTTTTTAAAATTGAACAACTAATGAAGATAAGCAATGTTGTGATCTCAGAGAGTTGTTTGAAGATTAAATGAGGTATCCTGTAAAGTATCTACAGAGCTTGGGATGATAAGTTTTGTTTATTGTATTTTTAGTTATTGGTGTATAGTTTTTTTAATGTCACAGGTTAAGGCTAAGTACATTGTAAGAGTGCATTGGAAATGTAATTTCTTGTTTGGATACCAGTGTTCATTGAAATGGAACCATATTTTCTAGAAAAATCTTTAAAGGAGGTCATATTCTTACAGATTTCATACCTAGGACTTTGTCTAACTATTGATGATGATTTACTGATCAACTCTGGGATTTTGCTCAGAAATGAAATGTAATCTTTGATTCATAAGGTTTTTCAGTTTTGTTTGGAATCCTGTTTTTTTGGTAAGTATATTTTTAAGTTATAAAAGCATTCTTATTTTAATAATAATAAAAAAGATTAGGGTGGCTCCTATTGAAGTTGATCACATAACTGCCAAATATATTTTGTGCTTTTCTTTGGTGATGTAGTTCTGCACTGAGTGTTCTGTAGCTCATCAGTGTTGACCTTGTTATTAATAGTGTTGGGAGTATGATGATAGCAGAAGGAACTGGGAAAAGACCTGTTATTAGGGACCTCACATGGGTGCTTCTGTGCTAGATGAATGGAAAAAAGAGATTAACTGTTTATACCTGTCAGTCTTTTGGAAAATGAGTACATTGGAGTGTATTAACCTGAGTTTCCTTTAGCATATGGAAGATGAATTTAGGGTCTGTTTCCTACTAACCTATTGAGAAGCTTAAGGGCTATATTGAAAGTAGCTGGTGATACTCAATTTCTTATTTGAACAAGGTATTTTTAAAAAGTCTTTGCTATTTATTGCCTAAAAGATACTATATTTTGTTGGGTTATCTACTTTGTTTTGTGTTCATTTCTTCTTGTGAAGAATGATAGTGGATACAGTTGTCCCAAACTCAGGTGCTTAAGTGAACTTAAAGTGTAAAGTCATTATTCTTAGGTAAATTGAAGTAACATCTGGGATGTTATAGTACAAGGTAAGACATAATAAGTCAAAAGTCATACATAGTACATAAGCAAGGAAGGGCAGGTACATCCATTGGGATGGGAATGAGGAAGTCAGAACTGGAAGTTTTGGTGGTATTAGTGCTCTTCACCACGTAGTCCTGGAAGGCTAGCAGTAGCCCCTGACTCTTGAGGAAGACCTGCTATGTGCTGGCATTTGATGTTCATCCTCACAATCACTCTGTGAAGTAGGTACTAGGTTATTGCAGGTCTCGCTATGACCAACCTAGACAGCATATTAAAAAGCAGAGATATTACTTTGCCAGCAAAGGTCTGTCTAGTCAAGGCTATGGTAGTCATGTATAGATGTGAGAGTTGGACTGTAAAGGAAGCCGAGTGCCAAAGAATGGATGCTGTTGAACTGTGGTGTTGGAGGAGACTCTTGAGAGTCCCTTGGACTGCAAGGAGATCCAACCAGTGCATCCTAAAGGAGATCAGTCCTGAATATTCATTGGAAGGACTGATGCTGAAGCTGAAACTCCAGTACTTTGGCCACCTGATGCAAAGAACTGACTCATTTGAAAAGACTCTGATGCTGGGAAAGATTGAAGGCAGGAGGAGAAGGGGACAACAGAGGATGAGATGGTTGGATGGCATCATCGACTCAATGGACATGAGTTTGAGCAAACTCTGGGAGTTGGTGATGGACAGGAAGGCCTGGCGTGCTGCAGTCCATGGGGTCGCAAAGAGTCAGACACGGCTGAGCGACGGAACTGAACTGAGTCCCAGCTCCAACACCCATGGGGCAGACTGTTTCAGAATTCATGATTTTTAGAAATGTAACCCAATGTGTATATTATGTACTCCTCCTCTCACCAGTTTTTGGACAAGTACCCCATAATTGAATGCATGGCAGTTCTGCAGTGAAAGAAAAATTCATGCATAAGTGGAATAATGACTATAAATAGCCCATGTCACATCAGGTCAGATTTTGCTATAAAAGCTAAATAGGTGAATTTTATAGTATGTGAATTATGTGTCAGTAAAGAAAAAGAGTAGTTTGTTCTCAGAGAACTTTCATCCAGTGTCTTGTACTTGGCACATTAATCCAAATCTCTTGGGCTTTGCACATTTTTCAGTTTATATAATATATACTGAATTAATTCAGTTACAGTATCCTAGATGTTCTAGGGAATAAACATGCATCAGAACATCAGATGCCAGCTTGTATGTGTTAGTCACTCAGTCGTGTCCTACTCTTTGCAACACTATGGACTGTAGCCCGCCAGACTCCTCTCTCCATGGAATTCTCTAGGCAAATATTGGAGTGAGTTGCCGTTTCATTGTAACCCATACTTGTGGAAGGATTTGTCATTTATACAACTATTTTCACATAGCTTATCTTTTTTGAGCCTTACTCCAGTCCTGTGATTTAAGTAGGACAGAATTAATTGGTTTCTCATCTGTGTTTTCCAAAGCTTTTTCATACCTTTTACTGTGATAACTTTCTTCACAGCTGTATTATCTGTTTACCTGTTCTTCATGAAGCCTTATGTATCTGGTCCGTCGGCTAGCAGGACCTCAATAAGCGCTTTGTTACTGAACTCACTTATTCCCATTTTCCTAGTTGAGAAAATCAAGACTCTGAAGGTTGAGGGGACATGCTCGTATTCCCACACTGGGTAGTGTGGCATGGCTGTGGGGCAGAGCCTAAGGGTGCTGGAATCTTTCCTTGTTTTCTCACTTGACCACCTCTAAGAAAGAAGGTGCTGTGAGCCCTGAGGGAAGCTTTCTGCCAGAGGATTTCTGAGGCTTGGCCATGAGGGCAGTGAGTCATGAATGGAGTCTGGAATGCAGGTGGTGAAGGGGGCATTTTTTGTCTTGCTCTTAATTTTAAATAAGAGAATGATTTAATGTTTTATGGTTGAGCATGTTACTTCCCCAGTGGCTCAGCTGGTAAAGAGCCTGCCTGCCAGTGCAGGAAATGCAAGAGACATGGGTTCAATTCCTGGGTCAGGAGGATTCCCCTGGAGGAGGAGATGGCAACCCACTCCAGCATTCTTGCTTGGAGTATCTCATAGGCAGAGGAGCTTGCCAGGCTGTAGTCCATGGGGTTGCAAAGAGTAGGACACAGCTGAGTGACCGAACACACACACACACCCACCCACCTACCCACAGGCAAATAGGCATTGCATTTTCGCTTGCTGTTCTTGCCAGATTCTCAAAACATCCTTGTATGTGCCTGGGAATAATAAGTATGGAGTTTCATTATTTCTCTTTTGCTAATGCATGTTCAAAGTATGACAGATAGGAGCTATCCACCAGGATATAGAAAACCTAATTACTAAAAATGCAGTTTAAAAAAAAAATGCAGTTTAATGTCCTTCTGTGTTTTTGAAGATTGGGCATTCCAAGTAAAAACAGAATATCATGGGCAAAGGCTCTTGAGTCCATGAAGAATGGCCTGGCTGAGTTCTTGTAAGTGGTTTGGAATGACACAGTACATGGCACACAGTAGACTCTTCATAAAAGATTACTCAAAGAGGGATTGAATGAACCGACAGATGAATGAGCGTGCTGGATTGCAGGATGTGTGTAGAATTAGATAAGAGATACATAGACTTGGCCATGAAAATCTTTCATGTCATATGGTAAGATTTTTAAAGTCCAGAGTGCTTTGAAAAATCTAAACAAGGGAATGAAATGCCCAGACCTGTATCTTTTAAAATTTGAGTATTTTTTACTAAATCATCTTTCCATAGTCCTTTTATAAGGCAAATACATAGTCATTCATACAGTTCAGTCTGTGATTCAGTAGTTGTATTAGCAAATCATTTAATCTGTGGGCCCACTTCCTCACCTGTTAATAAGGCAATTAGATTTGGGAACTCTCCTTCTACCATAGAGAGCATCTATGATTTTAAGTAAATGAACAGGTGTTAATGCTTTTCTTGGGGCTCCAGAGCTGAGTCCCTTCTGTTGGATTCTGTGCCCTGGCTCTCTGAGCATCACTCTGGCCTGTCATGGAGTTTAGATGACCGAGATGCTTTGTGGATGCTCAGGTGTTCCTGGGATACTTCAGTTTTGTGGGTGATGGCAACATCTGTGTGTTCTTCCTTTGTTGTCTGGGTCATGATCTCACTAGTATACCACCATTTGTATTTATTTGGCTCCTTTGATTTCTGGGGTAGTGAAGGAAAATATCCTATGTTTTTATAACTGTAAGTAGAATAAATGCTGTTATCTAGTTGATAAGTAGGGAGACCTTACTCTTTGGAGGTAGTTAGAGGAAAAGGGTTTAATAATTTCTTGAGATATCAATGTTATATGCTTACTTTTTAAAATTCTTAAAAAAAAAAAACTCGACTACATTGGCTCTGAGTTGCAGCATGCGGGCTTAATTGCTCCGTGGCATGTGGGATCCTTGTTCCCTGACTAGGGATCTTACTTGAGTCCCCTGCATTGCAAGGTAGATTCTTAACCGCTAGACCCTCAGGGAACTCCCTGAATGTTATATTTTTAAATCTGTGGCTTAAGGAGATTTGCTTTTAATTTAAGTAATTATTTTGTTTAGGAATTAGGTAATCTTTTTTTTCTATTTGAATTCAGTGTAATTCTCACAGTAATGGCACCCTCGGCAGATTTCTTACGTTAATGTGTAAAGAATTGTCAGATAGATGCAAAGGATAACTGAACAGTGGGTAAGAGTGAGTTAAAGCACGTGAAATCATCCCAACTACTGACGGCTGGTTGGATGGTAAAGATGTGGGATTGTGTGCTGATGTATTATTCCCTGAGGTGGTCTGCAAGTGTGTGTGGGAGGTATTTGTTCTCATTTCCTGTTTCATCACACCCTGCCACCTGCTGAGTCGCTATACAAAGTAACAGTGCTTTTCAAGATTGATGTTTAGGAAATCATGTTTTATATGTCAGGAAGCTGATTGTGTCGTTGTTTCACAAAAGGCTGATCCAGGAAATGTCTTTCAAGGCTCTAAATTTGAAACTTGGTGTGTGTGTGTGTGTGTGTGTGTGTGTGTGTGTGTGTGTTGTCAAGTTAGGGAATTGGTGATTGATGCAGGAAGAGACATAATGAGAAACTTGGAATTGTGTGTGCATAGATGTTTTGTCTACATGTGGGTGGAGGAAAATGCTTTATCCTGTGTTCTGTAGCTGTTACCCTGTGGGATTTCTCACTTGAAAATTGAAACTGTATCCAGATATAGCTGTAATTTAAAATAATAATAAAGAAGAAGTCTGTATTTTTCTTTCTCTGGACACCAGGAAGACTGAGATTAAAATTGTGATGCTGTTTGAGGTATGTATGTAGACCCTGTGCAATTGAGTCATTATTCATAGATTTGGTATTTGCAAATTCCCCTCCTCACTAAACTTGATTGGTGATGCAGCAGTCAGTACTCAAGGTTCCTTTGCAGTTATTTGGGAACATGCTCAGAGAGGTGAAGAATATTGCCTGACACCCATGTTCTCAGCCGACATTGGAGAAGGGGATGCCCCACCCTCTCATTTCAGCTGTCATACAGTGAACATTCAGTGCCACATTTTTCTCATTTTGGTGCTTTTTCTTGGTGACTTTACTATCTAAAATGGCCCTCAAGTGTCTAGTGTTTCTAAGTACAAGAAAGCTTTTTTTGTACTTCAGGGAGAAAATACATGTGTTACATAAGCTTTGTTCAGGTGTGAGTTATAGTGCTGTTGGCCATGAGTTCAGTGTTAACCAAAAATATATGTTAAATAAAGTGCCCTAAAGCAGAAACACACATAAAACAAAGTAATGTATTAATGTGTTGACAAAATATGTCTAGATGTTTGCAAGAATCTAATTCTGTATTTCCTCTGGGAGCAATGCTTGTGTATTTGCTAATTTAGTGTTCACAGCATTTAGTTATAGAACGTAACTACCAGAATAAGGAGAATTGATCATATTTGAAGTAAACTTATTGGCCCTACTCATGGTTCAGATGTCTGGGTGAACATGAGAAATTTTTTTTTGTTGAAGTATAGTAAATTTACTTTATTGTGTCAGTTTTAGGTATACAGCAAAGTATGTGTGTGTATCCTTTTCCGATTCTTTTCTGTTATGGTTTATTACCAAGATATTGAATACAGTTTACTGTGCTATACGGTAGATCCTTGTTTATTTCATATATAGTGATTTGTGTCTGCTAACCCCAAACTCCTCCATTCCCTCTTTGGTAACCATAGTTTGTTTTCTATGTCTGAGAGTCTATTTCTGTTTTTGTAAACAAGTTCATTTGTATCATGTTTTTTAGATTTAGCATATAAATGATATCATATGATATTTTCTTTTCCATCTGACTTACTTCATTTAGTGTAATAGTCTCTGGGTCCATCCATGTTACTGAAAGTGGCATTATTTCATTCTTTTTTATGGCTGGATAGTATTCCATTTTATATATGTACCACATCTTCTTTATCCATTCATCTGTTGATGGACATTTAGGTTGCTTCCATGTCTTGACTACTGTAAATAGTGCTGCTGTGAACATTGGGGTACACGTAACTTTTCAAATTAGAGTTTTCATTTTTCCCCAGATATATGCTCAGGAGTAGAACTGCTGGATCACATGATAGACCTATTTTTAGTTTTTTAAGGAAATTCCAAACTGTTCTTCATTTTGGCTGCACAATTACATTCCCAACAGTGTAAGAGGATTAGAACATGGGGGATTTTTATGTATTTTGAAAGAGAAAAAGGAAAAAAATCTCTTGAGAATTAAAAAAAACGACTTTAATTTGGAGCTTAGAACAAGTAATAGCACATAGGTAAAGTTTGACTTTCTGAGGTCTGTTATTTGGGGGACACCATTTGTGATAATATGACCATGGTGAGCTTCTGATGTAGATAAACTCTTGCTGTGACACATTCCAGAGAGTGTGAGGCTTGGCAACATTTAATTCAGGTGACCCTTGCAAAGTCTGCAGACAGTGCTTTGAATATCTTGGACCCCAAAAGTTCTGACTGATTGTATGTACATTTCTGCTTCATTAGAAGTATTGAGTCGATAGTCATAGAGCCTCTTGTCCCACTGGTTTTCAAACACCGTTTCAAACACCCATAAAGATTCCTTCTTTATGGGTATGGACCTTCCAGAGTGAATGTCTAACCTGAATCTTGGGAATGGTGGGAGAGAATTTCCCCACAGTACTATTATGAACAGAGTTGTGGATGAACGTACGTGGGTGTGGGCAATGGATGACTCTTGGGTCCTGTTGGTTAGAGGACAGATCACTGCAGCATCAGTGCTGGGTGTTGTCCTTCAGTAGCATTAAAACTGAAGTTTTGCTTTTCAAATTCACTTACGACATTTAATGTCCTTCCTCTTCATTTGACCTCATTTACTGTTGTCTGAAGAGTAATTCCTTAAACCAGTCTTTAGATAAGATATAGATGAGAAGTAAAAAGAAAAAAGAAGTACTGGGTAGGCAGTGCCAGACTAAAATTACTGTTTATATAGTTTAATCTAGAAAATGTTCTTTTACTATATGATAAAGGCAATGCCAAAGAAAGCGCAAACAACCGCCTAATTGCATTCATCTCACATGCTAGCAAAGTAATGCTCAAAATTCTCCAAACCAGGCTTGAACAGTACATGAATGATGAACTTCCAGATGTTCAAGCTGGATTTAGAAAAGGCAGAGGAACCAGAGATCAAATTGCCAACATCCGTTGGATCATCAAAAAAGCAAGAGAGTTCCAGAAACACATCTACTTCTGCTTTATTGACTGTGCCAAAGCCTTTGACTGTGTGGATCACAACAAACTGGAAAATTATTTAAGAGATGGGAATACCTGACTACCTGACCTGCCTCTTGAGAAATCTGTATGCAGGTCAGGAAGCAACAGTTAGAACTGGACATGGAAAAACAGACTGGTTCCAAATCGGGAAAGGAGTACGTCAAGGCTGTATATTGTCACCCTGCTTATTTAACTTATATGCAGAATACATCATGAGAAACACTGGGCTGGAGGAAGCACAAGCTGGAATCAAGATTGCCAGGAGAGATATCAGTAACCTCAGATATGCAGATGACACCACCCTTATGGCAAAAAGAGAAGAACTAAAGAACCTGTTGATGAAAGTGAAAGAGGAGAATGAAAAAGTTGGCTTAAAACTCAACATTCAGAAAACTAAGATCATGGCATCTGGTCCCATCAACTTCATGGGAAATAGAAGGGGAAACAATGGAAACAGTGAGAGACTCTATTTTGGGGGGCTCCAAAATCACTGCAGATGGTGACTACAGCCATGAAATTAAAAGACGCTTGCTCCTTGGAAGGAAAGTTATGACCAACCTAGACAGCGTATTAAAAAGCAGAGACATTACTTTGCCAACAAAGGTCTGTCTAGTCAAAGCTGTGGTTTTTCCAGTAGTCATGTATGGATGTGAGAGTTGGACTATAAAGAATGCTGAGCTCCGACGAATTGATGCTTTTGAACTGTGGTATTGGAGAAGACTCTTGAGAGTCCCTTGGACTGCATGGAGATCCAACCAGTCAGTCCTGAATATTCATTGGAAGGACTGGTGCTGAAGCTGAAACTCTTAATACTTTGGCCACCTGATGTGAAGAACTGATTCATTTGAAAAGACCCTGATGCTAGGAAAGATTGAAGGCAGGAGGAGAAGGGGACAACAGAGGACGAGATGGTTGGATGGCATCACTGACTCAATGGACATGAGTTTGAGCAAGCTCTGGGAGCTGGCGATGGACAGGGAAGCCTGGTGTGCTGCAGTCCATGGGGTCACAAAGAGTTGAACATGACTGAGCAACTGAACTGAACTGACTGAATGGGAACCTAAAAGAGACATACCCATTTGATATGAATCAAGAATCTAGGAATCACTTTTGCCTAAGTTGGATATATGCCAAATGTTCAACCATGATTTGCTTTGTAGAGTTTTTTTTTTTCCAATAAAAATTGTTTAATGCAAGTCAGCTTCCAAAACCTTTTCAAAATGATACGTTATGGGCTGAATATTTGTACTCTCAGATTTCATATGTTCTAGCCCTACCCCCTAACATCATGGTACAATAAGCCCCCTACGTATGAAAAAGTTCTGTTCTGAGAGCGTGTTCAAAGTCCAATTTGTTAAGTCCAACAAAGTTAGCCTAGTACCCAGCCAACTAACACAGTTGGCTATATAGTACTGTACTGTAATAGGTTTATAATACTTTTCACAGAAATCATACATAGAAAACAAGCGCAAAAATTAAAACATTTGTAACTTTCCAGTATAGTACCTTGAAAAGCACAGCAGTACAGTGCGACAGCTGGCAGACAGGGGCTGGTGTCGAGTGAACAGGCAAGGAGTGTTACTGGCTGGCGGAAGGAGTGGAGGTGGGAGACGGTAGGGCTGAAGGAGTGTCGGCAGTAGCAGACCCAGGGCAAGCTGCGATTCCATTCCCTCCTGATGTTGATCGCACAGGTTCTGGCTCCTTGCTGGATTCAATTCTGTCTGCCCTCTTGAAGAGGAGGCTGAGTACTTACCTAAAGAAGAGCTGAGCACAGAACACCCTTCCCATCTACTCCAGAGAATTTTGACACTTTGTAAGTTAGAAAAAATGGTATTTTTCATTCTGACCTGTTAATTTTATAGTTTTAATTGATAATCTTATTGGAGTCTATAAGAAAAAACTGGGAGTTTTTTTTACTCAGTGCTGTAAGATTTAAAGATGAAACTTAACCTAAATACCAGGTAACTGAATAGCAGTAGTGGAAACCTCTTTCATTTATCTACTTTGGGATAGATACAGATTATATACAGACTAGCTTTTACCTCACTGAGTTTTAAAAAGAAAACTTATTTCCTCCCAAATTCAAACACAGCCTCAGTCCCACTTAAGTCTAAAAGAGTTGTGATGAAATAAAATTTATTCACTGCTTATGATTTTCTTGTCTAATGGAAAAATCTTCCAAAACAGGTTACTAAGATTATAGTTATGTTTGAGCAAGAATGAAGGGAAGTTACATAAGTTAGGAAGTGAACTTTCAGGCTATCTCAAAGCTTTGAGTCCATGACAAGCATGAGTTCTAAGTGGCTGCCTGGACCTGTGGTCTCTAAACTTTTGGATCAATCATCACTGGTAGTAAAATATTTCTTGGCATACACCTGTAATGTATGTATACTAATTTATTTATAAATGATACACATGTAGGCTATAGTAATATATTATGTATGTTACAAATGTAGTAGATAGGAAGTTTAGAAGGGTTAGATAAAACCAAATAGAGAGTTTCTAGTATTTTCTTCTCACACATCCTAAAATGGACCATCTTGTTTGCTCATTTTGGATAGCGATGTTCTGCCCTTCCTGTCTTTCCTCAGAAATAGGGGATTTATAACTTTTAGAGTTTGCCATTTCAGGTATGGTGGTAATTTGTATAGTACATTGGAATGAATAGCTACAAGCATTTGGTAGAGAAAACTCTTGTATCCTTGGAAAGTTTTTTAAAATTTCATTTCCATTCAGAAGAAATTTGAGTCAGTTGTAGTGAGGTGGATAAACCTAGTGCTTGTTATGCAGAGTGAAGTAAATCAGAAAGAGAAAAGAAAGTTTTAATGCATATATATAGAAACTATAAAAATGGTACTGATGAACCTATTTGCAGGGAAGGAATGGAGACACAGATGTAGAGAATGGATTTTTGGACACAGCAGGGGGAGGAGTTGGTGGAATGAGTTGAGAAAGTAGCATTATTGTACACTATCATGTGTGAAATAGATAGCTAATGGGAAGCTGCTCTGTAGCACAAGGAGCCCCGCCTGGCGCTCTGACAACCTAGATGGGTGGATACGGGGAGGGGAGGGACGCTCTAGAGGGAAGGGTTATACATATAATTATGACCGATTCATGTTGTCATCCGGCAGAAACCCAACACAGCACTGTAAAGCAGTTTTCCCATAATTAAAAAGTAAATGAAAAAAAGACATAAAAAATTAAAAATTTTTATTTCCTGTCAAATCCTCAAATTCTGGTGCTTAAGATGTTTTGGCTCATGTCTCAGCTGTCTCCTGCGTGGAGAGGAAGGGTAAGAGATAGTACAGTAAATTTCCTAATCTCCTGGCGCACTGGGAACCTATGAAATCCGTAGATTCAACCTCATGTTTTCTGGCCAGTTTCTGTCAGTGCTTCTGCAGCTGTCATAAAAACCTCTTTCTGTCGTTTTACCAGGTCTTAGAGATATTATAAAGAGAGAACTAACCTTCCTGGGCAAGTTGTTTCCAACAGTGTGAATATGCCTCCACAGGGGTAAAGAAGGATGGAAATGGAGAATCTGTTTACCCTTTGAAAGGTTCTCTGCTTACCAGACATTTTTGTGATTGTTAGGCACACTTCATATTAATGCTTTCAGCTCCCTTTCCTTTGCCTTTATCCCTGAGTAGGGAAGGACATTTTGTCTGAGCTTTCTCATTTTTATTTCTTAGCAGTAAGGACTGAAAGAATGCAGTCATGGGGTTTTTTATGTCAAATGAGAAACACTTCTGTAGTTACATTTTATTCTGTTAACATGTCCATCAATTCATTTGTTCGCCAGTCTTTGCCATCTTTGTCCAGCAGCCTGGGAAAATGATGGAACCAAACTGGTGGTTGGGGTGGTAAGACAGGAGGGGTTCAGTTCAGTTCAGTCGGTCAGTCGTGTCCGGCTCTTTGCAACCCCATGAACCGCAGCACGCCAGGCCTCCCTGTCCATCACCAGCTCCCAGGGCCCACCCAAACCCGTGTCCATCAAATCGGTGATGTCATCCAACCATCTCTTTCTCTGTCCTCCCCTTCTTTTCCTGCCCTCAATCTTTCCCAGCATCAGGGTCTTTTCCAATGAGTCAGCTGTTTGCATCAGGTGGTCAAAGTATTGGAGTTTCAGCTTCAGCATCAGTCCTTCCAGTGAACACCCAGGCCTGATCTCCTTTAGGATGGACTGGTTGGATCTCCTTGCAGTCCAAGGGACTCTCGAGTCTTCTCCAACACCACAGTTCAAGAGCATCAATTTTTCGGCACTCAGCTTTCTTTATAGTCCAACTCTCACATCCATACATGACCACTGGAAAAACCATAGCCTTGACTAGACGGACCTTTGTTGGCAAAGTAATGTCTCTGCTTTTTAATATGCTGTGTAGGTTGGTCATATAACAGGAGAGGTTATTAACCTCTTTTCTCTCTTCCTTTATTCTGCAGTGGCTGAGTACCAACCTTCATGCATAAGCAGGTCTTAACTTCAGGACCATTGTAGACCTTTAGGATGAAACAGTATCTGAACCATATTAATACTACATCTAATACTATATCAAAGAAAGTTAGTCTGCGCTTGTTTTCCTTGCTTTTCTGCATCACAGTCACTAACTCATCCTGTGAATGGCCTCTCTAATTAATATTAGAGATTTGATCACTGGTTATTGAAGGCTGGATATACATTTTGACAGAAATCACTTGTCATTCAAAGCATTTGTGCACAAACAAAAACATTATTTTTCTCCAAGAGACTCCAGTTTGTCCCCCTTACCCCAGACTCCACCCACCATCTAATGCCTGTCATAAATATTTAAACACAGAAGTATTTTAACTTCATGCCCAACTGGTTAGAGAAGGACCTGTTGATTTTGTTACCTAGTGACTGACCTTTTCACTGCAGTTTCCTGAAGCTGCCTGAAAGACCAGGATTGTGCTTCCTGACTTCATTTTGGTAGTTGGTGTAAATAAGAGGGTCTCTGGAGAACAGTTAGGGTCACTTCTTTCTAATTTAGAGCAGAACAAAGGACCTAAAAAATGCAACCAGTCTTAAACCCAATTTGCCCCTCCATTTCTGCTTTTTATTGAGAAGCAAGTACACTTGCTGAAAGCTTTGGGGGAGTGGGGATTTCTTTGAAGTACCTGTGATCCTAGAGATAATACTGTTGAGTCTTTTTGAACAGGAGAGAGTCGTGGTTGCGGACAGTGCTCATTATTTGCAAGAATTCCTTTTCCCTTCCCTTTTTCCTGTTCTATCAAGTCTTTTCTCAGTACTATTGTTTGTGCTGACTGGTTCTTACCAGCTTTCTCTCTCATCTCTTTGGAGTTTACTTGTTTGGAGTAATAAAGTTCTCTCATAAAATTTATTCAACTCTGGTGTTATTTTTTTTCTTAACCTTTGACAGTCTTGCTTTGCTTTGTGTGTGTGTGTGTGTGTGTGTGTGTTTTAGTGTACTTTTTCCCTTGATATTTTAGATAAGGATAAAGTTATGAAAAATAGTAGTTCAGAAAGGCTATTCTTGATAGGACTTTATCATATTGGTTGTTTTTTTTGACTAGTTATGGATCCTATGAATTCCTGCATCTGCAGATAAGGTGTTAACTGGAGGGGTAGGTATCACACTAGAATGTTAATTGCTTTTTAAAATGCACTTAAATCTAAAAGCTCAAGTAATGAGAGAAGATCCTCAAATCCCCAAATCTGGAGTCAAGGTGAGAAAATGGAATCTAATAGATGGAGTGATTTTAACTAATTTTCATGTTGTGGTTAAAGGTAACATTGTGAGATTAAGGGGATCATGATATATAATTAATGTAAAAACTATAAGACAGAATCTTTACTGACATATAAGGAATATTGAAAAGGAAATAAAGAATAAAAATTTTAATCTGTGTCCCATTCTCTGGAGGAGAAAGTAATATTAGACCACTGGTCTGATTATTTTTAGAGAGAACTATCTCTAGAATAGAGAAGGGCAGTTTGCCATAATTTGAGAGAACTCTTGCCCAAGAATGTTCAGCTCCCATTTGCTCCAGGTCTATGCTTACCAAGCGTTTCTACAATCTCTAATTTGGTCTTCTGTGAGGACTTGCTGTGCAGCTATCTGCTCCTGTTGTTTTGACAAAAACAGCTTTTATCAAAAATGAACATGTGGTTGTTTATGGATACATCGGTTTTGTTGAGTTTGGTTAGCACAAGTCAGTTCCCAAGAGCCTAATCAGTCAGTCTTTCATGCACTGATAAAAAATTAAGTTTCTGAGTTTTAAAAGTTGAAAATGAGACGATTGTGCATAAAATAACTAACCAGTGTTACCAGTTTTTATAATAGAGTCAGTACAATTCTACTGAATGGACACATAAATGTATTTATTATTGTAGGCATAATGAAGGGATATCTTATTGCATAATGACAGTACTATAAAAATGTAAAAAAAAAGTATTGTTTTATTGTCTGTGTCCCTCCCCCCACCCCCCCCCCCCGATGATATTTAAGATACCAGGATAGTTTCTACAATGTCTAGGCAATGGATGGGGCATATCCCTGGAGTTCTCAAAGGATCAGCTCCCCTTTCTCCATCCTCAGTGTTTTGTCCTGGCCCTCCTTATGGAAGCCAAAGCTTCCCTGTTCCCTCCCTTAACTTCTCAGACTTCAGCCTTGGGACTTAGAACCATTGAGAGAACACCCAGCTCCACTAAGTGGTCGCTGAGTTGAGTCAGACCTCTTGAGGATCAGGGAGTTTATTGCTTCCAGTTTGTTCTTTCCAGACCCAGTAGCTAGTTTGTTAAATCTTAACTGTTATGGTTTGATGTTAGTTTTTTTTTTTTAATATTATGTTAAAAATAGAAAAATGCATACTGCTAGGCTGTGTTATTTTATGTATGTTGTTAGAGTGCTAGTTTGTTTTTTTTTCCCCCAACACAAACCAGTTTGGGACTTTAAAAACTGGTCTTAATACAACTTTTTGTAGTACTAATGTTTTAAGTTTTTAGTATTTTTGCATGAAAACTACCTTTGAAAAACTATGACAGGGTTCATTTGGCTTCTGAAATGAGCCCTTTAAATTAAATTTAGTAATGTTCTTTTAAAAATTAACAGACTTTATTTTTCGAGTAGTTTTAATGGCAAATTGAGTTGAAAGTAAAGTGTAGAGACTTCCCATGGAATACTTCTTCCCTTCATTCATACACACAGCTTCTCCCACTGTCAACATCCTAAACCAGAGTGGTGCATATGTTACAGTCAGTGGGACCATAGTGACCCGTAAGTATCCCCCAAAATGGATAGTTTACGCTAGATTCGTTCTGGGTGGTAATACATTCTGTGGGTTTGGACAGTGTTAAATGACATATGACCGCTATTGCAGTATCAAAGGGCCATGGTATTGATGAGATTATAGCACGAATGCTTTTTGATTACACAGGCTTACCTTGGATATATTGCCAGTTTGGTTTCAGACCATTACAGTGAAGTGAGTGTCACATTAAAGCGAGTCACACATACTATTTGTTTGCCCAGTGTATATAAAAGTCATGTTTATGCTACATTGTAGCCTGTTAGTGTGCAACAGCATTATATTTAAAAGGTGTACATACTGGGGACTTCCCTGGCAGTCCAGTGGTTAAGAATCGCTGCTTCCCCTGCAGAGGGCATGGTTTTGATCCCTCAGTTCAGTTCAGTTACTCAGTCGTGTCCAACTCTGTGACCCAATGGACTGCAGCACACCAGGCTTCTCTGTCCATCACCAACTCCTGAAGCTTGCGCAAACTCATGTCCATCGAGTTGGTGATGCCATCCAACCATCTCATCCTCTATCGTCCCCTTCTCCTGCCTTCAATCTTTCCCAGCATCAGGGTCTTTTCAAATGAGTCAGTTCTTCGCATCGGGTGGCCAAAGTATTGGAGTTTCAGCTTCAGCATAGGTCCTTCCAGTGAACACCCAGGACTGATCTCCTTTAGGATGGACTGGGTGGATCT
Source organism: Odocoileus virginianus (assembly GCF_023699985.2). Classification (NCBI taxonomy): domain Eukaryota; kingdom Metazoa; phylum Chordata; class Mammalia; order Artiodactyla; family Cervidae; genus Odocoileus; species Odocoileus virginianus. Next base: position 15,992,098 of record NC_069684.1, on the reverse strand, counting down.
CCTTGTTGTCCAAGGGACTCTCAAGAGTCTTCTCCAACACCACAGTTCAAAAGCATCAGTTCTTCAGTGCTCAGCTTTCTTTATGGTCCAGCTCTTACATCCATACATGACTACTGGGAAAACCATAGCTTTGACTAGACGGACCTTTGTTGGCAAAGTAATATCTCTGCTTTTTAATATGCTGTCTAGGTTTGTCATAGCTTTTCTTGCAAGGGGCAAGAGTCTTTTGGTGATTTAAGATACCACATGCTGTGTGGTGCAGCAAAAAAAAAAAAAAGAAAAGAAAAGAAATACTTAAAATCATTTTTTAAATGTACACGCTTTAATTTAAAAATATTGCTAAAAAGTGATAATCATAACCTGAGCCTTCAGCAAGCAGTCACATCAAAGGTCTCAGATCACTGTAACAGATATAGTAGTAATGAAAAAATTTGACACATTGCTAGAATTACCAAAATGTGTCACAGAGATGCAAAGTGAGCAAATGCTGTTGGAAAAATGCTGCTGTAGACTTGCTGGATGCAGGGTTGCCCCAAACCTTTAACTGTGTCTACAAAGCATGATGAATTGAACAACAGTAAGACAAGGTATGCCTTGTTATTAGTATTGATGATGAAAATGTTTGTGCATTTTAGGCATGTGCCTGGATCTCTCAAGATGGTTTAAGTGGGGGGGTTGGTTATTAGGGTCAGTACCAATCATCTCCTGGTGCTGGGAATTGAAGTGAAGATTGTGACTTTGTACGGCATTCTTTCAAGTTTAGAGGTGAGGTTCCTCCAGCTCAAGCCTTGTGGACAGTATCTGTGGTCTGTTAGTGATACAGAGGAGCAAGGGCTCTTGAGCCCTAGCACGGCTCAAAGAGAGTTAAGTTGAGTGCCCATGTTCCTGCTGTCTGTGCTACTAACTCTTCCAGCAGTTTTGCCCTTCACAGTGACTTGTGCAGGTGGAAGGACTTTGGAGGAAGCAAGGAAAGGTGATTTTTTTGAAGTAGTGCAAGACAAATAAGAGGAAAAAAAGATTTTTTTCCTTCATGGTAGTCTGTTGCCATCAAGGGTAGATGATCCTAGTGTACCTATTCTGATGCTCTTTCATATGTTAGTGTTGATGGTGATTGATCTGTCTGTAAAGTTGATTTTCTTTCGTTTTTTTAAAGAGGTATTTTTAAAATATTTATTTATCTGATTGGGTCATGTTTTAACTTGTGGCAAGTGGGCTCTTCGTTGTGGTATGCAGCCTTGCTGGTTGTGACGTGCAGGCTGAGTTGCTGTGTGGCATGTGGGATCTTTAATTCTCCGACCAGGGATCGAACCCACGTCCCCTACATTGGAAGGCGATTCTTAACCTCTGGACCACCAGGGAAGTCCTCAAGCTGTTTTTCCTTTTTAAAGTAAGGATAAAATGGGGAAGGGATGGACGAGTTTCAAGCAGGGCATCCTTCCACCTGGGTAACTTTCATCAATGATATGAAAGCAGAATAAGACCAGGATGCGTGGCCAGCCTGCCAGCCCACACACTGCCTGACTTGTGCTGGCATCTTCTAGGACTCACGCTTTTGTATGGGTACTGCTCTGTTAAGTTTTATACAGTTCTTATACAGAATCCCCTTTGAGTTACTCTCTTGTTTTTTTTTTGAGTCACAGCATGCAATTTACCATATGAATATGTGTGAAAGACAGCCCAAATAGTAAGCTATTTCTCCTTTTCCCTTTTAGAAGATTTTAAAAACAAATTTTTGCCAATTTGACTATATAAAAATTTTAAAGGATTATAGGTGAAATAATCAGCTATTTAAAATATTATTAACTTATACATTTTAAATAATATATTTATAAATTAATATTCTTTTCCACAATTTCACAACTATGGAGTGATTTTATTCCAGTTCTTTTTTGCATACATTTCTGACATCAGTGACTGTTAAAGTCCCCTTTTAGCCATCAGTGCAGTTTTACAGATATATTCATTTTCATGAATAAATTATTTATGATACAGTACTTTTACATTAGTATAAGATTGTTATCATCGGAAATTTTTTCTTAAGCCATACATACTGATTCAAATAATATTAATATATGTTATTTCTCCGCTTCTCCTTTTGGTTTGTATTTGCGTCCTTCATAGTATAACCATTTACTCTCTTTCCTAATAAAGTATTCTTTAAAAGGTTTATTATTTATAGTATTCAGCACTTTTAATTTTCAAGCCATACTTCTCAGGGAAAATTATGTAAATCTGAGTTAATTTATTATAAAATTATAATAAAACAAAACAACAAAAAACCTATTATGTGTCCTATGTAAGCATCCAAAACTTGTGTTATTTGAGGTCATTTCAGACTAATTCAATTTCCTCACAGTAATTTGTGGTCTAAAATGAAATAATTGGGAAGGTTTGTAAGAACTGAAATACAAAGCAGTTCTCCCTTTTCTGGAAGGATAATTTAGGGGGAAATTCCTTTATTATACTCAGGCATATATGGTATTTAAAATCAGCCTGGTATTTAAAATCCCTATCTGTGCCTGTATTCATATAAATTCTCTGTGGGTTTCTTACAATGCTCTCTTTTTTATTCTGGCATTAAGAGTGACAATGCCAGGCATTCTACTCAAGTGAGTATTCTTAAAACTCCTATACTAAAACATAAGGAGAAGAAAGAAAATGCTTTTGAGAGTATAGATTATGTTGGTCTATTGTGTCAAAGCCTCCCACTTGTATTTTATCAAGTTGTTCAGAAGAAGAAACCTAAATTTGCCCATAACTGCTTTATAAAAGTTTGTGAAGTCATCCATTTGAAGTCAGTTTGCCCTGCATACACTTTTGCTAAAACTTAGCACATCCTTCTCTAGGTTACACTTGGATTTGTGGTTCCACTATATTGTAAACTTTTTGAGGGCAGAGAGCATATCCATCCTTACATTCTGTTACTTTAGGCAGTTAGTATGTGCTTAGAAATTAGAAAGTGGGGGCCACTGAAAGAAGTTTATAAACATGCTTTATTAATTCTAAAGAGGTAACAAAACTGGTTAAAAACTGCTTTATGCTCATGCTGTCCTTTTGCTCTTGTTTTCTACCATGTGACCGTTTCCCATTCTCATATTCCTTCTATTAATAGTTTTCATAATCATGTTTTTCTCTTTAGGTTCTCACTGGACTTTTAAGAACTTGGAGTGTTTGACCCTTAGCATATTTCCACTTATCTCGTTTTTTAGGAAAGCTCTAAAAAGGATTAGAAACAGCTCTAAATAGAAGCAGGCAAATTTAAAAATGTAATGCCTGTTATTTGTTTAAAAATGTGCAGACAGGTCTGTTTTACACTAGATCCCACATCTGTATTATAGGGTGAACTTGAATTTACTTTGCTGTGGAAAGAAGGAAAACAGGGAGATACATCTGGAGATGTCTCCCTTGACTTGTCAGGGTGGAATCACTGAGCAGAATGTGCTATGGAAAAATGGAAAACAGGGACATCTATCTGGAGAAGGTTCCCTTGACTTATCCGGGTGGAATCACTGAGCAGTAATGTGCTACATGGCTGCATTGCAATTCTAATCCGCCTACATGCGGAAGTCAATGGGGTCTTTGTTCCACATTTGTGGAAGAATGCATGAGCCAAGTCTTGGTGGGAGTTCAGTTCAGTTCCACTGTTTCGTAGATTGGGCTAATTTTCAAAGGGATCCAGGCATTTACTTTTTCAAGCGAGAGAAACAAGGGCAGAAAATCCATTCTTTCTTGGTACTGAAGAAATTATTCTAGAACGTTGTGTCATTTGTCCCTTGTGGACAGAGGTGTTTGCTTATTTGTTTACAGCCCGGAGATTGAACTTCATCTTCTGTGGACCTAGACGTGGAGAGTTATTTTCTTCTCGTTCAAGGATGGAAGCAGCTATTTGAGAGCCCTTTGTTAAGTCATTAGAAAAGTTTTAACCTTAAAAATGGAACCTTAATATCTGTTATCCTTTGTAGATTATTCAGTATAAACTCACCTGGGATTATAGGATTAAACAGAGTACAGAATACTGGCAGAAGCATGGTAGGGTTCAGAGAATTACTCACTGTCTTTAAAGAACTGAGGTTAATTGGAAACCAGCTGCTATTTCATGTCTCTGACGTCATTTGTCTTTGTGAAATCAGTTCCTATGGCATTTTAACATTCTCTCGAATGTTGCTATAAGCAAAGGAAGTATTCAAAAGATCTATGAGGGAGGTATCTTTAGAAATGTGGATTTCTAAACACATGGATTGTAGAATCAAGCTTTTTGGATCTGAATGTTAAGTTCATCTTGTTGAGCCCTTATTTTATGGATGAGCAAATAGATGTGTGATTGCTCCTTACTCCCCAGTATAGTACTTCTCTCACGTGACATTTTAATTATTTGTGTCTTCCCTTATTTATCATATGGAATTCCTTTAGGGAAAGGACTTGAGTCTTATTTCATCCTTGCCTAACTGACTGCCTAGCAGAAAGTTTTAGCATATTTTTGCAAAATGAATGACTCTGTGAATGAATGAACCAAACAACAAGCCAGACTTACCTGGGTCACTGACTTTCTCCTTTGGCTTGCTGCTTATTTTATAAGTCAGACATTTCTCTCCCTTTAAAAGGTAACGACAAAAACATCCCTCAAAGTAAAGGGATAGCAGGGGACAAGACAAGAGTCCTGCCCTCAAAAACTTACTCTCATGTGTGTGTGTGTGTCTGAAGGGGGCATATAAACAAGACGTGCAAAAAATAAATGAGATAATTCCAGGTACTGATAACCCAGTGAGAAGAGTGCCTTGAACATGAGACAAGAAGTGAGTTTCCCAATAAATATCCAAATGTCTTCTCGAGTATAGTCTGACCCCCAGCACCGGGCACCAGTCCATCTACCCCACAGAGAAGAAATCCTTGCTGCTACCCTGAAGGCTTGTCATAGACTTGTGGCTGAAGGAGTTCTTCTGGAACCAGAGCTGCTAAAAAGAACCAGTTTGGAGGGATCAGTTCAAGAAGGGTTGGTGGCTTCTGGTCTTCTTAGGGATGCCATGGTGATGAATGGAATTTTGCCTTTTAGCTTTAGGAAAAGGTTTTTTTTTATCATATTAAAAGCTGCCATATACAAAGGCTTTAAAAATATTGTTCAGTTTTTTAAGTAATTGGAAGGTCTTGAAAGTTTATCATCTTAAACTTTACGTCAGTATCTAGAAAACATTATTTCATTGTGGAATTCTGACCTGTTATGTACAGGAGATGCGTTAGCCTATAGTAGATACTTAACTAAGCACCGGTTTTGTGCCAAGGACAGTGTTTTCCAAGTAGGCTACAACTTCCTAATGTCTTAACATGAATTTTGTGAGCTGGGACTAGCATTTTTTTTTTGATAAACAAATTAAATAGGGGATGGAAGAGAATATCAGATTGCATGATAGGTAGTATTTCATTTTTTTAAAATCAAACTTGAGTTTCAGTGTCTGTCTGTGTGTGTATGTTGAGAGTTGCAGTATAAAATGTCTTTATTCTTACCATGTGTCCTGGTCAGAAAAACTTGAAAAGTACTATTGTAGAGGATGTCCAAAAAGTATAGGTAGATTACTTGCTTTTGAATAAGTTATACTCTGAAACTAATATACTTGTGGAAATCAACTATACTTTAAAAAAGGAGTTAAACTTCTTGTAGGGGGAAAGAAACTTATACAAAAGGGTGAAAACCCAAGTTCTGAATTATGTGATTTGGATAGTAAGAACTATGTGTTCCAGTAAGATAACACATGTTGGAAGTGTTATGGAGACAGTGCCACTTGAGCTAAACCTAGGAAGAAAGGTAGGATTTGGTAGGAGTGAAGACTTTGAATGGCTTTGAAGTGAGCATTGGTATGTATATAAAAGAGATGGCAAGACTGGAGTCTTATATTAGAGAGTTTTAGGATATAGTTTGAAGGTGTAAAATGAAGCCCAAGTGTTCAGGCTTATGGGTGCCTTGCAATAACATGCCTAAGGAGTTTACACTGGATTAGGTACCTTGCACAGATTCATAAATTGGGTAGCAATATGATGTAGGGTGGATTTATAGAATATTTTCCAGCTCCTTCCTGACTCCTCTTCTTTAGTTGTGGATCTCCTGAGGGAATTTCTTCTAGCTGGGTGTTGGGTACCAAGTCTCTGGCAGCAGATCAAAGAGAGCTGGGAAGGACTTTGGCAGTTCTCCAGAATGTAAATAGAAAGGTAGAACAGGTCCCATTGTGGTGCATGGGGAATCCTCCCATGGGTGAGAACTCAGCACTGTCTGTTTGAAATACGGTGAAGGATGGGTTAGAAGAACATTTCTTCTGATATCACTGCTAAATATTTGCTCTTAATATAGAAGGAAAAGCAGATAAAGAAGGCTCATGTTTTTGAAGTACAGGGAATCTGACTGACCTACCTGAAGCATTCTGTGTAAATAATTTGTCAAATGATCTTGTCTTCCCCTCACTGAATGTGGTGTATGCATATTGTATAAAACAATTTCAGGAGTGATCACAAAAAGTTTCTCCTCCCTGAAAAGGGATTTTGCAACTCTACTTTCCAATTGAAGAGAGATTTAAAATGAAGCTTCTGAAAGTATAATGTATGTTAAAAGGAAGGTGATTTAACTAGAAAAAAAGCATATTTAAATGTGACTGTTTCATCTGTAACAGTAACTACACCAATAATTTTGATTGACTTCTGGCTGGAAGTTTTGATTTTTGTTGTGGTGGATTACCAAATGTTCTAAATTGAGGCTCTGCTTGAGAGTAGTCAGTGTTTAAATTATTAGAAAAAATAAGCAGGCACTTGTATCTGGGAGCTCAGGGTTGTTCACAGATAATCAAGGGAGATTGCAAGATTGCATACATCTTAGGTATGTGGTGGGGGGCACAGTGAAATCAGAAACGCAATAGCAAGTCCAGGCACCGCCCATGAGAGATGAAGGGATGTGAAGAACACAGACTTTGGTCTCTAAAGACAGTGTGTAGAGCATGCATTTCCTTTCCTGTGCACAGAGGGGGGATGAATGAAAAATGAAGAAGGGGGTGCATTGGTTTACCCTTATCTTATGAAGGCATCTGCTCACAATCAGCCACTTGTGGACAGAGTGCCAGTTGGCAGAGCATTCTCATGATGTAAATTGTCCATCCGCTCAGAAGAGCAGAAGTACAAGGAGGCCTGTGTGAAGGACTGAATTCCTACCCGGAGGACAGGGGAGGGAGGAGCTCGCAGAGATCTACGTGGGATTGACTTGCCTTTTTCACTGGATTTGCAGTTTTCAGCATCATTTTTTCCTGCAATCCCAGCAGTTGCTGTGGAGTTTGCTTGTCAGTTTTTCTCCTTTCACTGCTTTTGCTTATTAAGTCTCCACGTGGGGTGGATCTGAGAGGGGGCATCACTAGAAACATGGTGCTACTTTTCCCAGCGGTGCTGTTTTTCTTGTCTTTCTGCTTGACTGGTTCGTTTTTGTGGGCTAACATTATTACGGATTTTATTTTTGAAATGCATTAACTCTTCATCCCTTCTTCTTTTAATTGCTTATCTTTTTTGCCTATTCATTTGAAATAATAGTTTTCCTATGAAATAATAAAATAAATCTAGGTTTCAAATGGATTTGAATTGTTATTAATCTTAAAAAATGCCTGAATAGACTTCCTCCTTCCGTATTTTATGGGGCCATAGAGAAAAAGATTCGGACATCCTTGGGCCAGTTATTTTTTTTAAAATACTATGCCCTGCAGAAAAGAGGTAGAGAAGATTTTAGTAGAGTTTTTTGCTTTTGTATTCTTTGATTTCTTAGAGCAGGATTGGCAGATGTTTTCTGTAAAGGCCACATAGGAAATATTTTAGGCCTGCAGTATCTCTCACAGTTGCTCAGCTCTGCCCTTGTAGCCAGAAAGTAGCCATGGACAACGTGCAGTGAGTGGGCATTTACTGACAGAAATAGGTGACAGGCCAGAGTTGGTCTGTGGGGTACAGTGTGCTCAGCCTTAGATTCAGAACTCCTGAAGATGTGTCCTGAGGCTTGATTCTGGAGGGAGATGAGATCAGTCACCTCCAAGTATTTCCAAAATAGAAAACACACCCTATAGATCAGGTGTGAATGATAGGGGAGAATTTAAAATCCAGAGTATCGAGTCTGGATTTTTAAAGTGTTCTTATAATTCTTCAGTCAGCCTCACCCCCCTTACCACCCCCAGTCCCTCTAATAACAATGTGAATGTCTGGTACTTTACTCTTAAGCATATATATATTTTTTAAAAATAAATACCTGAAATTTCTTCTTTGAAAAGTAAATATTTCTACATTGGTCTTTAACCAACAGAATGTAACACTCTCCCTGAAAATGCCAACACTACCCGACACAGACTGGGATTAAACAAGTCTAGGCTTCTAGACAAAGAAGAAAAAGTGTTTTCTTATCTTTTTGAGTGAACTGAAGCAGAAGTTAACTCTTTGCTTCCAGATTTGTTCTTGCCATTGAGAACTGTTGGTGGTCTGTCCTTTTATAAACTGTTAAGTAATTGTCGGGAGGAGGAAGAAGGGACCGAAACTAGAGGGGTTGGAGAATTTGGATTACAGAGAATCTTGACCTGACTACAGAGAATCGGGTCCCCGGTGGCTCATATGGTAAAGAGTCTGTCTGCTATGCAGGAGACTTGGGTTCAGTCCCTGGGTCAGGAAGATCCCCTGGAGAAGGGATAGCAACCCAACTTCCGTATTCTTGCCTAGAAAATCCTGTGGATGGGGGAGCCTGGTGGGCTAAACTCCATGGGGTCACAGAGAGTCAGACATCCTGAGCGACTAACACACACACACATCTCCTTGAGAAGAACAGCACTTTGAAACCTCCAGCAGTAGGTGGGTTTTCTTAAAATCGAATGCTTATTTCTACTTGCCTGGGAAATAGGGCCTTGAGGATACGAGTTGAATGACAAAGGAAATTGGCATGGAGAAGAATGTTGTGGAGCTTGGGTTCACCTGGTCCAGTGACCCCAAGTCTTCTTGGCTATGAAGCGAGCAGCCCCTGTGTAATTTAACATCTGTCTGTGTCTGCAAGAAGATAGACCACTATTACTCTGGTTCACTGCTCCTGCCTGCACAGTTAACACTCATGGTAAATTTCACCTTAAAATACATGACACGAAAGTGGAAGTCCCCACTCCTGAGTGTCAGAGTTCATTCTACAGTGTAGCACAGAGGGCAGAACCTTTCCTTCCTAAAACTTTAAAGGGTGAGAACGAGGATGAGGTGAGTTTATAGTGAGTATTTTTTCAAATGTACATAAAAATCACCTAAGGTATTTTTTAAAAATGCAGATTTGGGGAATTCACCCCAAACCTGCCAGAATGGAACTTCTGGGGATGAAGCTTAACAATTTTCGAAATCTTCTGATTGATTCTAACAGCTAGTCTGATACCTTATTGTGGGCTAGGTTTTGGGACCGCTGTAGCAAGAAAGTCTCCATCTGGGCTGGCTCTACCGGAAAAGGCCTTCTAGAGCTCCCGTGGTCTTTGAACTGTTTGGGTACCAGATTAAGTTTCTAAAAAAGTTTATTCAGGTATAGTTGATTCAGAATGTATTAATTTCTGCTGTACATCACAGCGATTCAGTTATACATGTATATACTTTCTTTTTTATATTCTTTTCCATTATGGTTTATCACAGGATATTGGATATAGTTCCCTGTGCTATACAGTAGGTCCTTGTTTATCCATCCTATATAATAGTTTGCACCAGATAACTCTTTTTTTTTAATCTAGATACTTACTGTGATCATGTTCTGTTATTTCTTCTTTCTTGAGAGAAATTTTTGGAAAGGCTCAAAGAACTTTACTGTGTACCAAAGTAGGTCTCTTTTCCCTCTCTAATCCGTCTACATGACACTAGAGATGGTCCTCACTGTTCAGTGTAAATTCAGCTGCTGCACTGGATCAATCCCATCACCATAACATGTACTGTCTTCCTGGACGAGAAGGTAATTTCTCCCTGAACGCTCTCTTCTCCCCTCTGTTTACCACCTCATTTCTTCATAGCAGAATTATTTGGAAAAATGTCATTATTAGCTGTCTCCAGTCTCTCTCCTCCCCACCCCCTCAACATTCTCTGGCTTTCATCCCTGTCATTCTGCCAGTCCATCTGCTGTCAAGGTCAGCAGCAATCAGTGAAATCCAGTGGCCAACACTCAGTTTTCATCTTTCTCACCTTTTCAGAAGCATTTGACTCAGTTGATCATTCTCTTATTCCTGAAAATCTGTGGTTTTTTTTTTAAACTTGGCTTCTGGATTCTGCTCTGTTGATTCTCTTTCTGCTTCACTGACTCTCCCTCTTGAGGCTCCTGTGTTGAATCCTCCCTACCTCCCCCATCTCTGAAAGTTAGTATGTCCCAAGACCCAGTTCTGTGCCTAGCAAGTCATTCTGTAGGTGTTTTCCTCTAATGCTGTCACTTTCAGTCCTGTCTGTCTGACTCATGACTTTCAGATTTCTCTCTTTAGCTTGCACCTCTCCCTGGAATCCAGACTTGTGTATCTTAGTGGCTGACTTGAAATCTTCACTCAGATGTTTCATAAGCATTTCAAACTTAAAATATCCAGAACTGAACTTCCTTGCTCTCCATCCCTACACTTGTTCTTAACTTGTTTCTTTGCTGTCTCAGTAAATGACAGCTTGATCTTCATAGCTGCCACAGCTTACACCCCATGTCCAGTCCATCAGCAACTGGTCTGGTCTAGCCTCAGAATACAGTCAGAATCTGATCACTGCTTGCTGCCACCACCCTGGACCACGCTGCTGTTATCTCCTATCTGGGAGATTGCAGAACCCCCCAACTAGCCTTTTCTCTCTGTACTCCCCTCCATAGTCCTGTCAGTAAAGGAGCCAGAGTGATCCTTTTAAACGAGTAGTGAGATCGTGTTACTCCCTTGTGCAGAGTCCTCCAGTGGGTTTTCATCTCGTTCAGAGGAGACGCCAGTGTCTTACAGTGGCCCAAAGGCTGGCGTGCTTGGCAGGCTCGCCCCCCTCAGCTCCTCTGACCGCATCCCCTGTCCTTTCCCTGTAGTCCACTCTCACTTCAGCCACACTGGCCTCTTCATCCTCCCCTGGAACTGGCCAGCACACCTGCCTCAGGTGTGTCCTTCCTGGCGTGTTCTTCCCCCACATGCCTCCTTACTTCTTCATGCTTCCCCAGAATGTCACCTGATCTACATCGGTGAGGTCATCCCTGACCCTGCATTAAATGCCACTCCATTCCCTGCTTTCTGTCCCTTCTCTATTCTTTATCACGCCGTTTATCATCTGACACACAAGATTTTTTTGTTTTTTTATCTCTCCCTTACTCACTCCCACTCCCTACTGCATTGTAAGCCCCACTAAGTCGGGACCTTGTCCATCTGCTTTTCTGCTGTAGCCCCAGCGCCTGGAATACTGCCTAGGACAGTGGCGTAATAGGTGCTCAGCAAATATTTGAGGAATGAATGGGAGAATTTGGACTTGCAGTTATTAACACCAGTTATGGCTATTAACCTGATCTAATAGGTGACTGTGGTAAGAAATTACACTAGTGTGAAAACCGAGAAAGACATTTTAGTACTTGAGATATTTTATGGTATTTGTAATTGTTTCTGCCATTGAGGACAGATACAAATAGTTTATGATCTGGAGGCATAGAGAGCTGAGTTTAAGACTTAAACTGGAGGGTAAATGGAGGGTAAAAGGCATTCTAGCAAAATGAAGGACTGGGTTTTTAAATAGCTTGTCATAATGGCCTACCATTTAAATTTACTTAGCAAATAGTTATTGAATGAATAAAAAGTACACTATGGGTTAACATTTTGTGATTTTTTGTGTGTGGGGAGGATTTATTAGAAATTATCTTAGTCTCTGATTTTACCATTATGACTATATTAGAATCTCTTATTTTTGCCTGTCAGATTTTCCCTCTACTGTTCTACAGTCTTCTGCTAGGGATGGTAGTCAAAATTAGTCATATCTCAATAGTGTACAGATGTCACAGAACAAGAGATAGCTACCCATAAAACTGGTGTCATTTTTCCTTTTCATGTCTTGAACAATTAGACATCTTTTTCATGTTTTAAAAAAATATTAAAGTATGGGTTTTATTTATGGAACTTAGATTTCATTGCCTGTTTATTTCTTTAGTATTACAATTAACTACTTTCTTTATGTGATTCCATTAAATCTTACACATCAGTTCCTTGTGGTTTAGAACTCTGATGTTCAGCAGAGTGGATTTTTTTGCCTCAGCTTGGACGAGTGGGAGTAAATGCTGGCTTCATTCCTTTAGCTTGGCTCAAGGATTTCAGGCATGCTTGTGACCTACTAGCCTGAATTAGGGCTGGTATTGAGTCTGCGAGCATGAGATTTGGGGTTAATAAGTCATATGCCCAGTTCTTGGCTTGAAATTTCACTTGCAGATCTTGTCTCTTCTGGTAACAAATTCAAATATAATGGCAGGATATACAAATTGAGATACATTTATCTGATGTTTCAATAAAGGAAAATATCTGTAACCTCTAACAGTAATTTGCACCTATTTTGAAATTACCTTCCAAAAGTGTTTGATGTTCTAGTGTTCAGTTAAGAATTCTTTGTAACAGTTGTCTAACAATTGTATGGTGATCTCATGTTTATTTAGTGTGTAAAGCAAATCAATTTTGACCCTTCAATTTGCTGAAGAGTATGTCGCATTTTTTGATATTACAGTTGGGGAACACAAGCAGGATTTTAGTTTTTGAGGATTGCTATACTAAGTTAGTGCCCATGGTCTTATTCAACAGTCATACTAAGTAGAAGTTCAGTAGGTGATAGGGAGAGAGTAAAACTGTCTTGCTTGCCTTGAACTTTAAATTTGGTCCTTTAGGGAAAAAATCTAGTTTCCCCAAGAGATTATGGGTTTATTTTCTCCCAAATCATACCAATCCATTTTAAAACTCAAGTTTTCACCTTAGCTTTATTGTTATAGCTATACCATTATTTTTAATACATAGCCTTTGGTAGAGAATTTTATTAGCTTTTTAAAAAATTCTAAAATGGTTATCTTCCCTTTGTCTATTTTACCCGCCTGCTTTGTTACGTTTCCCCATGGCAGTTTGGAATGGAAACTGTCTGTATTCCAGCACCACTCATCTCAGCATGTCTTTCTGTCATGACAGGGGCTCATATGTGATGGAATGTGCCTTCTGCATGTACTTGGAAATTTGAACATTTTGTTTATTCATTTGAAAGGGATGCTTTCTCCAGTTGTGGATGCTACTGCATTTGTTTTAATCAATTCAGTGAAAGAACGACTAGTTCATAGAGAGCTGTTAAGGTTACTTGTTCTCCTTCATCAGTTGTGCTGGTTCAGATGCAGTTCCCGTGGGATTGTCCCCTTACAGTGTTGGCAATTTAGCTGATAGACAAGAGAGATGGCATACAAAAGGAGCACTAAAATTTAAGGGACAGGAGTGGGATAAGTTTTTAAAGACAATCTGTTTTGAAGATAAGAATTGAGCCACAGAAACTAGCCTCCCAGCAGGGAGTTAGGGCTGAATCTCCTAACAGCTGGACTGACTCCGTGTACCCAGCTCACCCCCAACACATTCTCTCTGTGCTTGATGCTGCTTCTCCATGCTTTCTGACCACCCATCTGTGTCCACTTGAGGATCCCACATTCAGCATTAACTTGGCCCTGGGTCATCTTGATTGGCGAGGCCGTATTTGTACAATCTGTCTGCTGAGGTGGAACAATAACAGCTGGTATGCAGCTGTACACGTTGTCCTGGGAACTCCTATTTCAGCCAGCAGTTATCCTAACAAAATTGGAAACGTTTTCAAGTAGTTGTTTTCTGCGACTACTGTTTGTGTTAACTGTTTGGAGACTCCCTGCTAGTAGCCTAAATATCTCCCATCTCTAATCAACTTTCTATGCTACAGCCTCATTAAAGTTTTGTATTCCCAGGTGGCCCTAGTGGTAAAGAATCTGCCTGCCAATGCAGGAGATGCAGGAGACACGGGTTTGGTCACTGGGTCGGGACGATCCCCTGGCATCGGAAATGGCAACCCACTCCAGTATCCTTGCCTCGAAAACTCCATGGACAAGAGGAGCTGGCAGGCTGCAGTCCAGAGAGTCGTAGAGAGTCAGACACGACTAAGCACGTGTGCATGTCTGTCTCAGATCAAGGCTGACTGCAAGGAGAGCAGTCACTTTCTGATCTTGAGGAGAGAGCATATAAGAACAGCAGTGGATCAGTGACTCCTAATATGATACTTCAGAATGAGCTCGTTCTGTTCTAGTTCAGGCCACGCAAGGGCGTGTTGAAATTTCATGTAACTCTGTATGTCCATTGTCGTTCATTACTTCTCTGTAAGGGACGCTATTGCACAACGTCCCCATGGGATTCTCTGAGCCACACATAACAGAGAAGCATTCATGTTCCTCCGCAGTCAGTACTTGACTCCAGTTCTGAGGCAGGAACGGTTTCTCCCCTACTCAGAGAGATTAGAAATACTTCATCATGGAGGAGGATGACGCAGAATTCCTTGGCTCGACCCTGTATGAGCAGAGGCTGGGTTCTCATTGTCCAGGCTGTGGTCCCTTCCTTGTCTGTCAATCCCTCGGCCACATGCACTGTAGGGCTCAGAGCAGGAAGTATAAGTTAACTTGGTCTGCTTGGTCCTGAACATCTGCACTTGAGTCTTTTTGTTTGTGGAAGGAATGTGGCAGCGAGGGGTGAGGGTGGGAGGCAGCAGAACATTCAGAAGCTAAATATTTTCTTGAGGGTGTGTATATCCAGGGTTAGTCTTCAGGTGCGTGAAGGCAAGGTGAAGGGGGAAGACCTTCTAAGCTGTATGGTGGCTGAGATCCTTTCCAGACAAGATCTTACTGATCCTCTTCATTGCTTGACTTGGCTTGGCTTCTTTACTTTGAAGTCATATTGTCTACTTTAGCGTGCCCCCACGTTATGAAGATAGTATAGTAGCTGTTATTGGCCTGGAAAAACGAAGACCTAGTCCTCTTTTTCTATTAAATGGTAGGTGAATGAGACCTTCTTGCTCTGTCTACTGTGAAATGAATGGGATGGACAGATAAGGAGCAGGGAAGTATATTGGGGGTGGGTGGGGAACAAGCGCATGCAGGTCTCAGCTGTAGTTGTTCAGTGAAAGAAAAACTAGCTCCTAAGTTTTCAATTCTTGATTATTCATGATTACAGGTAGTTCCAGATAACACAGAATATTCAAGCCATGACTGTTCCACTCCACTTTCTGTGTTTACTTTCTTATTTGTGTATTTTGGGGGTCACACCTCTCATGCAGGATCTTAGTTCCCTGACCAGGGATCAAACCTATGCCGCCTGCAGTGGCAGTGTGGAGTCTTAGCCACTGGACTGCCAAGGAAATCCTTGAGGTCACATCAGCCCGCCTGCCTTGTCCATTCATCCCCTGTGCAGTGGGAACTAAATGCTTCTTTAGGAAGTCACACCTCCTCGAAGCTGAGTACGCCCTGACCTGGCAGCGTTGTCTCTGCCCCACGTGTCTTTCTCTCCTGTCAGCTTTCTGCTAGTTTCTGTCTTGGGTCTCCATTGTCTTCAGATATTCCCCACCTAACATTGTCCACAGGCTTTGCCCTCAACCCCTTAGCAGATACCCTTGATTGTCACTGCACTGAAAAAAATAGTCATCAGTGTGAATGCTTTCAACTTCCACTCACTACAACCTACTGATAAATCCCTTGCGTTTGCACTTGGGTAGGAAGCAAGGGTTAGGTTTCCTCCCATATGGAGCCAGTCCTTTCACAGTGCTGAATCACATTCTTGTTTCCCAGCCTCGTTTCCAGTCTTTTCCTTTCTGCTGACTGGAGCATGCCAGCAGTATCTCCTTGTATCTTCTGCCACCTTAAAGGGAGGCATCTTCCCCTGGCCCTGTGCCCCTCCAGCTGTTGTGGTCTTCTCTTTCTCCTCCACTTTATCGAGATGTCAGACCAGGTTGGCTGCCCTCACTGTGTCTATATTTCCACCACCTGTCCGCCATGGGTTCTCAGTTCCAGTTCAGTAAGATCCCTGCCAGTGGGACTATCCTCACTAAGCCCAGCAGTGACCTCTTTTTTTTTTTAAATATAAATTTATTTATTTTAATTGGAGGCTAATTACAGTATTGTAGTGGTTTTGCTGTACATTGACATGAATCCGCCACGGTTGTACATGTGTTCCCCATCCTGAACCCCCTCCTAGCTCCCTGAAGTGACCTGTTTGCGGCTTGAAGCTAGTGGATGCTTCTTAGTCATTACCTTTCTTGACTCGATCAGCAGATTTAAACACCACTGATTATTTATTTCCCTCTTGGCTTCCATGATACTTGTACTCTATGACTTGCCCTCCCCGCTCTGGTCTTCATCGTCCCCTCTGTCACTTTTTCTTCTGGCTGTGCTTTAAATGTTGATGCCCTTCAGCATGATCCCAAAAGTCAGCTGTCTTCTCACTCAACACTCCTGTCCTCTTTGGTTGCAACCATGGCCATGTCTTCATTATCCAACTGCACACTAATGAGTCCTAGATCTTCTTTTAACTTTGGAAAAAACTAAAAAAAAATTTTTTTTGGCCACACTGTGGGGCATGTAGGATCTGTTTCCCGACCAGGGATTGAACCCGCGCCCCCTGCGTTGGAAGCGTGCATTCTTACCTGCTGAACCACCAGGGAAGTCCTTGAATCCCAAATCTGTATCTCCGCTTAGATGTCTCTCTTGGGCCTTCAGATCATTCACATTCAACTCCCTACCAGATTTTTTTTTTCTTGTCTCAGTGACCATGCCGCTACTGCTAAGTCACTTCAGTTGTGTCCAACTCTGTGTGACCCCATAGACGGCAACCCACCAGGCTCCCCCGCCCCTGGGATTCTCCAGGCAAGAATACTGGAGTGGGTTGCCATTTCCTTCTCCAGTGCATGAAAGTAAAAAGTGAAAGTGAGGTCGCTTAGTTGGGTCCGACTCTTAGCGACCCCATGGACCGCAGCCTATCAGACTCCTCTGTCCATGGGATTTTCCAGGCAAGAGTACTGGAGTGGGGTGCCATTGCCTTCTCCGCTCGGTGACCATAAACACCATAAATCTTGTGTATCCAAGATCGAATGCGTCTCCCGATTGTGCCCTCCACTCCTGCCTCCAGTTTTGCTTAGCCTCCTTCGTTGTCTGTTTCAGTGAATGGTATGGTATGTCTCTCCATTTGGGTGTTTTTAAACTAGAAAACCGAATGTTATTCTTAATCCTACCACCTTATGGAACATGTAGAAGGAACTTCAGCAATGAAACTTCAGCAATGTCAATAGGGTAGATGTAGAGAAGGCTATTGGAAATGTCTTCTGCTTCCCCCCATTAGTTACCAAATTATTATTCATACTGAGGTCTGCTAACTACATGTCTGAGAGACTGAGCATGCACACACACAACTGCATGTAACCCAAGTCCGTTCATTCCTCTCTGTTCCAGCTGTCCCTGTATCGAGTTCAGCCACTGTTAGCCAGGATTACTGCCACATCTTTCTAACTGTTCTTCCCACATTTAGCCCTGTCCCATCTAACCTAATCTCCACACAGTGGCCAGAATGATCTCTCTAAAAATCAAACCTGATCATCCATGTCTTGACATATATCCCTCAGTTGGCTTGTCAGTGGGAGTTGAAGTTGCTCTTCAGCATGGCCTCAGGCCCAGCACGCCATGCTTGCTAGCTGCCTTGTGTCCAGCCACCCTCCCCAGTCCTAGCTGTCCTCCAGCCCTCTGTGTCCTCTGGTCTTTCATACCTCCTGTTCCATCTGCCTGGACGGCTGGTCTCTACTGGCCTAGCTAATCCCTCTGCATTGCTCAGGTCTTGGGTTTAGATGTCACTGCCTCTCGAAAATGTTTCTTGACCTCACAAATGTGGGTGAGGTGACTTTCCTCCAGGCTCCCAAACCTCATGTCCTTCTCCGTCATAGCATTCATCACATGGAATTGCCGTGGTCGGCATCCACGGCTGGGTTGGCCGCAACACCGAAGGTCCTGCATGTGTCTGTCTTGTAGTGTGAAATGTGGGAGCCTCCTTTCCAGATAGCCACAGACTGCCACCTCTTTCAACCGTAGCTAAAAGTTAGAATGAAGAAAGCAGCTCTGAAAACGAGGCATAGCTAGACAGGGCCAGTGCCAGCAAGCTAGGCTGCTGCAGAGCTTAGTGCTGGCAGAGCTGCTTCTCTGATGTCCTGTGCCGACTCTGAGTGACCACGTATTCCTGTTTCTTTCATCCTGTGGCTTGGTGGTGCAGATGTTTGTCTGGGACACTCGATACCCAGATCCATTTTACCTTCTCTCTTTTGATCCATCCTCCTGCAGATTGGGTTGCTAAAGAACAATGAAATGGCAGAAATGTAGACAGAATAGAAAAACAAGGGTAATCTGTAACCCAAAGATTAGTGAGTAAGCCTTTGAACATCCCTAGCCACGTACTCATGAGTAACTAAATTGTTTTACCATTCCAGAATGTTTTAGATAGTCTCTGGAATGCCATTGATACTGTGTTATAACCTCACCCTCATTCACAGGTGACTTCTTTACATTTTTGACACAGCAAAGAGATACAGGTTCAGTCTGCATGTTTTTTTAACAGGAGTGTTGTAAGCTGTATTTGCATGACCTGTGTCCAAAGTGTTGTACTGCTTCCTAGGCAGAAGGGCCAGGTTTGTGTTATATTCTTTGGCAACTGTATCAGGTAGGCCCTTGTGCAGTCAGGCTCTTGTGTGTGAACATCTCCAGGATCCTAGTTCAGGAATTCTCTTCTGTACTCTCTTATAGTAATGCTTTCTATTTGCATGCTTCTGCTGTTTAGCTGCTAAGTCATGTCCAACTCTTCGTGACCCCATGGATTCTAGCCCACCAGGCTCCATGGGATTTTCCATGGCAAGAATACTGGAGTGGGTTGCCATTTCCCTCTCCAGCGGACCTTCCCGACCCAGGGATCAAACCCAGGTCTCATGCTTGGCAGGCAGATCCATTACCACTGAGCCACCTCTGATAATGGTACTGAGAAAGGAGCCAGCAGGCCTAGTGTTCAACCAGCGCAATGCCGCCAAAACCTGAAATTCTTAGCGTTTACACCTCAGACTAGATTGAAGAGACAATTGTTTTTAAGCTACAGTTTCATGATTATATACACAATTATATATATAAACATATATATACAATTTCATGACTATAAAATTCAGGATATATATATTATATAAACTCTGTGTACAATTTTATAACTAATCAAGTATATGCAAATAGGCAGAATCTTAGTTTGACCTTCCAACAATTCTTTGAGATAGGTGGCTCAGGAATCATCACTCTCATTTTTTTTATTTTTGAAAAAAATTTATTGATATATTGTTGATTTACAATATTAATTTCTGCTATACAGCGTGGTGATGCAGTTACATATATGTTTTCTTCTTCATATTCTTTTCCATTATGGTTTCTCACAGGATATTGAATATAGTTCCCTGTGCTATAAGTAGGACCTTGTTACTTACCCATTTTATATGTAATAGTTTGCATTTACTAATCTAAAACTCCAAATGTTCCCCTCCCCAACCCCCACCTCCCCCTTGGCAACCACAAATTTGTTCCCTGTGTCTGTATCGTCCTCATTTCTGCAGAGGAGAAAGTGATGGAGATGTACTAGAGATCCCACAGCTAGTAATTGAGGAGTCAGGATCTAGTGCTCAGGTGTTGCAGTGCCTGGTCCTGTGTTTTTTCCGTCATGCATAATACCTCTTTATGTTCAAGATCTTATGTGTATGAATGTGTTTCGTGTATATGGGTACAGTTAAACTCCTCTTTTAAGATCTGGACCATAGAGTCATATTTGGGTCATCTGATCAGTTTTATCCTGGATAAAACTGACTTGAAGAAGAGAGCCTGGACGTGCAGCCTACACTTCCCCACCGAGGTTGCACTCACCCACTCAGTCCTGGATGGAATTGCAGGGTGTCAGCAGGCCTCCCCCACCTGGCAGAGGAGGGGCGCTCTGAGGAGTGAGAGAGAGGAGAGAGTTGAGGAGGTTCCAGGCCACACACGAGCATCACGCCTCCCAGGGGGTGAGTGGGTGTGAGGAAGTGAGACCATGATAGAAGTCTCTCCTCAACACTTGTGACAGTGCAGGACCTCGTCCGCTGTGGGCCCTGGAGGAGGGTTCTTCCTGTGAAGTTGATTCTGATTCACAGAGGAGACCCCCTGTGTCTGACACATCTTGTCCCCCTAAGTATACACATGGGTCTGAGCAGGTAGTTGTGCCTAAGAAACCCTTCTTGACAGAAACTGATGGGAAGACCCATTTGTGAATGAATGGCGTTTGAAACCAGTCACACGTTATCTTTTCTTTTTTTACAATTATTTTAATTGGAGACTGATTACATTATTGCGGCGGTTTCTGCCATACTGCACAGTACCTTTCCTGCCCACCTGAAGTCCTGCTGGCCAGCACCCACGCTGCCCCAGCTCTCAGACCATGTTCTGGTCCAGATGCTGCATGGTGCTGCCAGACCCAGTGACCGGGCTCCCAGAGGGATGACAGCCCGTTGGCTCCTGCTCCTGGCTGTTGTTCCCTGCTCGGCACTCATGTCCCATATATTCTCTTCTGAATACAGCTTTTTAAAACTGCCTTTCTCTTCTCTGCCTCTTTCTCTCTGTTTTTGTCTTTGTTCAGCTACTGGAGGAATTTTTTTTCTTCATTCCTACTCAACTCCTGACCTTATCTCTCAAATTTCTCTTCCAGAGTCAGGTAAAGAAAGAAAGATTAGTCCTGATGATACTCTTCTTGCATCAAGAAGAGAAATTAAAATGAATAAAGAATGAGTTTTTTAAAATCTTGGAAGTGCCCAGAAGAAAGCTAGCAAATATTTTTCTTTGTGTCTTTTAATTAAGCTTTTGTAGAAGCAACAGCATTGAGGATAAAATGCACTTTTTCACTTAATTTTACTTTCATTTCGCAGTATAAGTACATAATATATACTGTCATTTTTCATGGGAAGCAAAATTTCAACAGCACACATCATAGGCTTTTATGAGCCAGCTTCTGAGCCCAGCTATAACGTATGTCTGTGGGAAAACATGCGCTGTTTCCAGGCTGAGAATAGCCTGTCGGGCACAGCCAACATGCAGTGTGTTCTGGAACCCTCTTAGTCTAGTGTGTGCAGGGTGGTTTGTATCCTCTTTTTTTGTCGAGTTCCAAAGCAGAGTGGGAATAGAGGAGGGTTCTTTGCTTCATCCACATGACTTAAAAACATCCGCATGTTCGCCCCAACAGGAAAAGCATTTGACATCACATACGTGCGCCTCAAGTTCCACACCAGCCGCCCGGAGAGCTTCGCCATTTACAAGCGCACACGGGAAGACGGGCCCTGGATCCCTTACCAGTACTACAGCGGCTCCTGCGAGAACACCTACGCGAAGGCCAACCGCGGCTTCATCCGGACGGGAGGCGACGAGCAGCAGGCCTTGTGCACAGATGAGTTCAGCGACATTTCCCCTCTCACCGGGGGCAACGTGGCCTTTTCAACCCTGGAAGGAAGGCCCAGCGCCTACAACTTCGACAATAGCCCTGTGCTGCAGGTAGGCACCCGGAGCTCGGCCTGGTAGCCGCTGACTGGTTCCACATGCCAGGGTGCGGGAAGATCATCATAGTGGTGGGCCGAGGGCCCGCTTTTGGAGTAAGGGTCAGGACAGACAGCTGGATTTTATTCTGCTCTCCTGTGTACTCTTAATAAGCAAAGGAAAGTAGTTTTGTTCCTGCTGTCCCGTTGATGTTTGTTCCTGTGTTTGCATGCACATGTATCCTAGGATGTAAACTACAGATATTTTAAAATGCTGAGCAGTTTTAACTTATGTCTCTGTACTTGCAGTGGAAATATTTTGCTTCTCTACCTTCCTTTTGAAGGAGGGTATTTGAATGAATCTGCTGGTTTGTTTTTTTTTTGTATCCTGTCTTACCTCTTCGATTTGATAAAATTTTTAAAAAACTATCTTTTAATGTTGACAAGAGGGAACAACTGAAACAAGATGTTTAAGAACTCTACCTCCTTTGCTATTTAAAAATTTTTTTTATTTATTTTTGTGTGTGCTGGGTCTTTGTTGCTGCGTGGGCGCTTCTCTGGTTGTGGTGAGTAGGGGCTACTCTCCCTTGTGGCGTGCAGGCTTCTCACTGCAGTGGCTTCTCTTGTTCCTGGGCATGGGCTCTGTAGGGCGTGCGGGCTTCAGTAGTTGCGGTTCCCAGGCTCTGGAGCACAAGTTCAGTAGCTGTGGTGTGTGGGTTTAGTTGCTTCCTGGCATGCGGGATCTTCCAGGATGAGGAATCAAACCCATGTCTCCTGTGTTGGCAGGTGGATTCTTTGTCACTGAGCCACCAGGGAAGCCCCCTTTATTATTGTACAAGGAAATTTTGGTTGTCTGGCACTGTTGCCAATCATTATGAAAACTCTTCATCACCTAAAGGCACTGGTTTTTGTGTCGAGATGTGAATTTAGCTCCCCTGTTGCTTAAGGATGGAGATAGAAACTTGTCCCTATGTGGCAATCGATTCAGAGATTTCTTTTGTCATAAATTCGGTGTGCATGTTCCTTATGCACTACAATTTGGAATCTTTCTGTATTGCTTAGATGTCTGTGACTTTTTCTTATATCCTGGCTGTTGATTTTGGAGAGGAGGGTGAGTGTCCTGCCACCCTCAGCACATTCACACCGATCAGAGTTGCTTCAGTCACGTGGCTGAAGCTGACATTTAAATGGGGGCAGCCCATATTTGCTGGGACTGGATGTGGGTTTGCAGGTGCTGCATGTACTTTATGAAGAGCTATTATAACTTCTAAGAAGGGAATGCCCGTGTTTTTCTGGGCATTAGGCCTTTGTAGCCTCTCATTCTCTCTCTTTGGAAATTTTTATGTTCAAAGACTCTGTCTAACTTGGCTGTGTAACTTTGGACAGTGGCAAAAGATGAGATTATATTCTGAGTCCAGTTCCTCCCTCCCATTGTACTTCTGTTGTTTGCTGGGGGATCATAAATCTTGATTTGATAAACTCTGAGAATTTTGGTGAGCAGTGAGTATGTTTGCAAAGGCCTTTCAGAAAATTTCTTTCAATGGCCGGAGGATGTATTCAAAATAAATGGCAGAAAGAATAACCAGCTCTGGTAGATGAATAAACAGGAGACAGATTACCTAGGGGAGAAGTGATCTACAAATATTCTTTAAAAAAATTTTTTTTTAATTTATTTTTAATTGGAGGATAATTGCTTTTTAATTGGAGGTTGTGTGGGTTTCTGCTGTACCACAACGTGAATCAGCTATAAGTACACATATACCCTCTTCCTCTCGAGCCTCCCTCTCCTCCCCCCATCCCACCCCTCTAGGTCATCACGGAACACTGGGCTGAGCTCCCTGTGTTAGGAAGCAGCTTCCCACTCACTGTCTGTGTTATACCTGGCCGTATAAGTATGTCAGAGCCACTCTCTCAGTTCATCCCACCCTCTTTCCCCTGCTGTGTCCACAAGTCTAAGTTTCCTGGCTTTGATTCTTTCTACACAAGTTATTATATTTTACTGTCCTGGAGAAGGGACCATGTAGTCAGTAGGAAAAAGCAATGAGGTAATGTGACTGTGGTTTTCTGGCCCCTTTGCTAACTGTATGCCTTGTCTTAAATCAGTTCCACAGCTATAGGAGTTCTGATATTTCTTATTCTTCACGCCTCAGAAACTCATAAGACTAAATGTGACAAAAGGCTGTGGGCATTCACAATAGATTTGGTCAGTTGGTACCATTATGCAGAAGCATCAGTTATGTGTTTCTGGATGTAAGAGCTCTGACTCTGATATTCAGCTACCAAGGAATGGTAACTGATTTGACTGGTAGCCGATCTGACAGTGAGGACAGAGGCAGTTGGCTCCTGCCCTCATTGCTCCTTGCGCCTCCCTATAAAAATTATGATCTCTCAGAAACCTTCTTGGTTTCAGTGTTGAATATTGCTGAGCATGTAGTGATTTATAATAATAATTAGCATTTATTATAGCACTTACTATAGCGTGCTATACTGTGCCAAGCATTGTTCTAAGCCCTTTAGGTACATTAAATATGTTAACACATTTAACTCTCCCAATAACTCTATAAGGTAGACACTTTTATTATCTCCATTTTACAGATGAGGAATCAGAGGCCCAGAAAAGATAAAATCACTTGCCCCAAATGCACTGTTTTTAGCCACTAAACTGGGACTCAAAACCTAGAAAGTCTAGTTCTAGAGTCTGTTTTCTTTAAGATGCCCATTGTGGAAGAAAAAGTTGCAGATTCAGCTCTTGAGAAGTTTTTATTCAAGAAAAGTTGTGATAAAGTTGAAGCCTGTCAAAGATACAAGCGCTAAACGCAGAGATCTGTTCAGCTATTTACACTGCAGACGACTGAAAGATTCCTGACATTGTGACCGTGAGTGGGAGTTGTTATTGGAGTTCCAAGTTTGGATATGGTGAAATCACCATCTCTTCTCCTTTCTAATTATACATGGAGGCTTCACGGAGCTTAGCCTTGATGAGCTCTCTGTGTTGTTCTGTCTGCCAGGTGTTTGGCTTGGTGTAAGCAGTGATTCTTAATCAGGGGTGTGCCTCCCTGTCTGACGTGAAGTCTTCTGAAAACAGATGCCTTCAGCTCTGCACTTGGCTTGTTACGTCTCCGTTGGTGATGCTGAGATGCAGTCCCAGGAGAGAACTGAAAGTGGACGTGGCATCTTTGGGTCATTATATATAATATACCACTCTCAAACTTAATGGTTTTAAACAGCCATGATTTCTTGTTTCTCATGATTTTGTGTTGGCCTGAGGTCACTCCCTGGCCAGTCAACTGGGATGGGAGCTGGGTTTATCTTCTCCCTGTCATCTTATCTCCTCAAGGAGGCTGGACTAGGCTTCTTCATGTGATGGTGAAAGTATTCAAGAGGGTAAGTCCCAGTGTACACATATATATCAATCTTCTGCTTATGTCACATTCACTGATGTTTCTTTGGCCAAAGCAAGTCATTTGCCCACCTAGAATCAGTGTGAAAAGGGAATACACAGGGCTTGGACACTGGCAGACATGATTCCTCAGGATCATTGTTAGAATTACCCCAGATGTAAACATCTGCCTAAAATTAGCTCAGTGAAAGGGCATTTATTATAAGCACTCAGATCTCATAAAACCTAGGGGAAAACTGTATAACCTTCCTTCTTGTCCTCTGCCATTATGATATATCTGCCATCTTGATCAGTTGTAGTTTCTGCCAGTCTGCCCATTTGCTTGTTGTTCAGTGGCTAGGTTATGTCCAACTCTTTGCCTTCCCATGAACTGCAGCACGCCAGGCCTTCAGTATCTCCTTGAGTTTGCTCACACTCATGTCCATTGAGTCAGTGATGCCATCCAACCATCTCATCCCTTGCCATCCCCTTCTCTTCCTGCCCTCAATGTTTGCAAGCATTGGGGTCTTTTCCAGTGAGTCAGTTCTTTGCATCAGGTGGCCAAAGGATTAGAGCTTCAGCTTTAGCATCAGTCCTTCCAATGAATATTCAGGGTTGGTTTCCTTTAGGATTGACTGGTTTGATCTCCTTGCTGTCTAAAGGACTTTCAGGGGTCTTCTCCTTGGTGAATGTTAATCTGAGAACCAAGTATATCCTAACCAGCAGTGAAATGCAGTGAATAAAAACAAAAAAATTCCTGCCCTGTGGAGTTTATAATCTGATGTGGCAGTGGTGGGGTGGGCAGGTGGTGGTGATGGAAACAGGCAATTTTAATAAAATAGTGATGGGAAATAGGGAGTTGGAGGTAGTGGTGTGGTGGCAATTTTAGATAGCATTGCCAGGGAAGGCCTCACAAGAAGCGACATTTGGGAAGGGTCAGGACAAAAGAGTATGTCTGATCGGTTCAGGCCAGTGTAATGATTGGTTGCTTTGTACTGGGATGTGTCTCTCAGCTCTATCAGTAGTGGTTGGGGTAAAAGGGAAAGGGAGATGGAACAAGATGGGCAGGAGGAGGCAGTGACCAGCACATCGAGTGTGGTTGTGGCGCTTTGTGAACCCTCTGTTGGCTTCTCTGGGCTGGCTTTGGGCTGTGGATATAGAATGGAGAGACAGGACATGTGGATTGAGTACCTAATGTATGCTGAGTGTTGAAAAGGGTATTTCATTTAAGCCTTTCTACAGCCTTGTGAAGAAACTAATATTATTTCTGCCTTGGGGGATTCTGAGTGGTGAAGCAACAACTTAGATCCAAGAAGAGAAAAGTCAAGGAGAAAAATGTAAGGATATTAAAGGAGGTCTTTGAGTAGTATAATAGATTTAATGCCAGAAGAAGACATAAGTTAAATGACACATTAACTGTTCAGAAGATTTTGTCACATACATGTCAGTGCCTTTACCATCTTTTCTATGTTTTTATTTTCTGACAGGAATGGGTAACTGCCACTGACATCAGAGTAACTCTCAATCGCCTGAACACTTTTGGAGATGAAGTGTTTAACGACCCCAAAGTTCTCAAATCCTATTATTATGCAATCTCTGATTTTGCTGTGGGTGGTAGGTAAGTAAGCCATTAGATAACCTTGAAAGCCATAGAAGCTTTGGTGTAGGAGTATATGTAGCCACTTGTTTACAACCACATTATGTTGTTAGACTTCATTATCCTGGAAACAAAGTAACTAGGTTTTCTAAAACCTTATCCAGTCAACACATTAGTGAATTCTTACTGAGCAATTAAGTGCAAAGCCCTATGACAGGCACTGTGAAGCTACTGAGGAAGCATGGGACTGACACTCACCTTCTGAGAAGGACCTGTGACTTCAAGGATCCTGCAGATGAATGAGGCAGGTGCTATGTGAACGCGTGAAAAGTTAAATACTAGGACAGTCATATGCTTTAGATAAAGAGATGTCATATGCCAGAGGAATGTCAGGCTAGAGAAGCAGATGGAATTGAAGCAGGGCCTCGAAGAATAGGCAGGCAGGGTTTAGATAGGGAGAGAGGATGTCTGGGTTGGGTGCAGGAGGATGGACATGTGAGCCAAAGTTTAGAGTTGGAAGAATCTAAATCTCCTTGACAGGAGGAACATCTTACATGAATTTTTAGAGTTGTAAACCAGAGAGAGTTTACTAGCCAGAGACCTTAGACAGTGGGCCAAGAATCTTGGGCTTACCTCTCCCTGTATTAGCCTGTGAAGTCTCCAGAGCAGAAATATGATTTTTGTATGCTATATTCCTGATATGGATTGATGCTCAGAGAAAGCTGATGGAAACTGTAACCAGTGGGAAATCAGGTACTCTCTTGGAGTAGGGCTCTGATATCAGACCAGTAGATTAGGAAGACGAGCTGCAGGCAGTGAAAGTAGAACATGATTGAGAGAATTTTATATTCCTGTTATGCTGTCATCTAAGTGTTAGATGACAAATGCCTGACATTGGGGTGGTGACAACAGGGTGGAAGGGAACATTTGGGTGCATTTTGTGAAGAAAGAATTATCAGGATTTTAGTCGAAGATCTGAAGATTTAGTGATCAGGAGAATGGTGATGCCAATTTATAATAATATAAACAGAGAAGATGAGCCTGTTTGGTGAGATGGTGAGTTCAGTTATAAAAGGTAAAGCTTTAAGTCATGGAGGGCATTTAATTTGTGTAGCAGTCAAGGACAGGAGCTTGGAAGAAAGAGGCAAGCTGAAGATGTAATTTGGGATTCATCCTAGTGCACTATAGATATTTCAGAAGTGTTTGAGTGTATTATCAAGTGGTGCTTGAAGCTGTGGAACTGACTGCTGTCTTTAAAGAGCGAGTGAGGGGCATGCAGGGCAGCAGATACTCTTGGGGATTTCCACAAATCCTTACTGTTCTAGTGCCTTCGTCTTAGGGATCCGTCAAGGATTCTTACCCAAAACAACCCGAGGGCGTGTCTACCAGAGATCCACATGGTGGTATCGTGTCTGTCTCTTACTGTCTTCAGATCAGAATGCTTTAAAATCCTGATGACAGATAACTGCTGACATTTATTGACTTATTATATGCCCATGTAATCTTGGGCATGTAAAAACAGCAACCTCTTGACCTCAGTAACTCTATGAAATAGACATTATTCTCATCCTTCTCTTACAGGTGAGGCACAGGTTGAGTTACATCTGTAAGTCACAGGCAGCCTGGCCTCAGAGTCCGTGTCCTTTTTTTTTTTTTTTCCATTGCAGTATAATTGCTTCACAATGTTATGTTATTTTCACTGCACACAAAGTGAATCTGTCATATGTATACACCCGTGTTCTTCTTAACCACTACACTTGGCTTCTTCTTGAAACACACACGTTTCACTTCAGGAAAGGGTCCTACAGACGTCCTCAGAAATTGTCGGG
Source organism: Odocoileus virginianus (assembly GCF_023699985.2). Classification (NCBI taxonomy): domain Eukaryota; kingdom Metazoa; phylum Chordata; class Mammalia; order Artiodactyla; family Cervidae; genus Odocoileus; species Odocoileus virginianus. The sequence goes on along the minus strand of NC_069684.1, from coordinate 15,963,720 downwards.
GGTGTTCTTTTTATGTCCACTTAATGATCCAGCCCCTATTAAATAAAGCTACCTTTTTTGGTCAGAATTTTTCTTCATAACTAAAAACACAGCCAATACTTAATCTTGCTCAGTTCTTCAATTTACAGTTTTGCTTGGTAAACTCAAAGACATGCAGAGGTTGCTGTAATTCTCCGTGCACACCCTTTCTCTGAGTCCAGGTCAGCGCTTTCTAGCTGTTTCTGCTTTTGAGTGTCTCTTCTCTCCCCAGGTGTAAATGTAATGGACACGCAAGCGAATGTGTGAAAAACGACTTTGACAAGCTGGTGTGTAATTGCAAACATAACACTTACGGCGTGGACTGTGAAAAGTGCCTTCCTTTCTTCAACGACCGGCCGTGGAGGAGGGCGACCGCCGAGAGTGCCAGCGAGTGCCAGCGTGAGTGCGCCAGGCTTCTGTCTGCTGAGCTGTCCTGAGGACTTCGGGGGGCGGGGGGAGTGGGTGGCCTCCTTTGATTCTTCCTTGAAAGGAAGAGCCTGCAAGGCAGTGCCTCTTCCATAATTTGAGCATGTAGATATAAATATATATATATATATATCACCTGCATGCATGTCAGAGGAAAATCATAGATGCGTGGAATTGGTCATAAACATAAACTCGCAGGTTTTCTGTTTCCTTCAGGCGCTCACTTAACAGAATGGGAGCAGCATTTCCAAGGTCTGGCCTTTTCCTTAGTTCTAAATACTGGGCCAGTATAGCCTACACTAAAACATGGTTCTTCTAGTCTTTTCTTTGTTGCTCTTTAAAATAGTCTTCTTCCTTCCAATTCTTGTTTCTTCAGACAACCAAGGTTGTTGATTAACATTTGTCAGGTATGATGAGTAGTAGACTAATACTACCGCTCAAAAGATTGTATATAAAAATCATTTTTCCTTATCTCACTAAAGAGCAAAATACAGAGAATTTTCCTACTTCCCTTGTGCAGAGGCGAGAGGCTTTGAGAGGAAGAGTAGATCCTAGTACTCTTAGGAAGAGAGAAAATGAAAAAAGATTATACATTGTTTATTCCTTCGTAAATGTCTTGATTTATTCTGAAGAGATAGGGAAAGGAATCTTAGGAGAAAAATCATGAAACCGTGTAATCATGATTTGCCAAGGACTTAAAAAATAAGACACTTTTAAAGCAGCTATAACTTTCCTCTGTCCTTATAAATATTCCTTATCGTACCTTCTTGGAAATAAAGGGAATAAGAAGGAAGACACTCTGAACTTACAGGAATTATTGGCAGAAACCTTGAAAAGGGACCCACATCTTGACTTAGGACTGTTTCCATTAGCTGCATACAGCACATTTTCTTATTCATCTTTTCTTTTCTCAGCAAATCCTTGATTTTTAGGTAAGTCTGATAGCCTCCTCCTCTAGTATTCCTAAGCCCTTGAATTTCTCTACGTCTTTTACTGAATTGTAACATCCAGTGTTAGAAGCTACATGATAAAGGCTGATGAAAAGTGATTTCTCCTAAGATGTGACATCTAAGTAAATAGACACGTGTTTGAACAGTAATCTGCTTAATGATGTCATATTTTGAGTCTATCAAGGAACATTATGAGAAAAATGAGTGTAATGTGATTGCCAGCTTCTGACTGGCAGATGAACTGAATACAGCTAACCAGACTTTGATGAAGAGCTAAGTTGGTTTGTTTCCCTTGGAAGTCCCTTCAGCACTGTGACCCCTCAGAGAGAGGAGTTCCTGGCCGGGGACAGTACTGCAGTATTGTCAGGTGCTGGGGGTAGGGGAGAGAAAATGACAGCTGTTTTCTCAGCTGGTATCAGGGAGCCACAGAGTCTGCTTTAGTGGTGGGTTAGGACAGTGTAGACATGGGGGTTGTTCTGCCTCATAAACTACAGGCATCAGACCATTTAGGTGCTGTAAGCTGGGCTGATTGTGAAATAATCTAGGGAGGCTTGAGAGAAGAGAAAATAGCTATGAAGAAGGGAATAGGAGCTTTTAAAATTACTTAACTCTCTAATTCTTGATGGTAGTGATTCAAGTTCCTAAAAAGTTTTCAAGTATAACACTATAAAAGAACTAATGGAAAGGCAGGGAGGAGAAAAAATACGTATATTCAAAAACAACAATTTCCTGCTGTATCTGAAATCAAATAAAACTTTATTTTTATTTAATGTTCAAAGTACTGTCTGTGCTTGGGGAAGAATCAATAATATGAAAAAAATCATGTTAATGTAAATATAATAAAGATTTTCAGTGACTGTAGATACTTGTTTTTTAAAATATGGTTGTGACCTGTAGGGACTATAACTGCTTAACAGATGAACCATTTGGTACCAAGGCTTCCCAGTAGATAGAGGCATCTAGTGGGTCTAGATTTCCCTTCTAGTGGATTTACTTTCTAGTGCATCTAGATTTCCTGCTTCTTTTTACAGAGGTATATATTGTACCCAATATGGTTCAGATCACCCCAATCTCAGTATGCAAGTAATCTGGCATTTTGAAAGTTAGTGGCTAATGTATTTGAATTGTCTGAGTCCTAAAAAGGTAAACTGAAACCTGTGTATGAACTGATCCCTTGTGCTTGGACTTGGTATTAAAATGAAGGATAAAGACTCAGAAAAATTGTAATTTGACTTGGCTTTTACTTGTATGTATACTACTATCTGGAGATTCCCAAGTACAGGAATTAGTTATATTTTAAAGTGAAAGTTACTCTGTTGTGTCTGACTCTTTGCGACCCCCTGGACTATACAGGCCAGAATACTGGAGTGGGTAGCCTTTCCCTTCTCCAGGGGATCTTCCCAACCCAGGGATTGAACCAAGATCTCCCACATTGCAGGTAGATTCTTTACCAGCTGAGCTACAAGGGAAGCCCAAGAATCCTGGGGTGAGTAGCCTATCCCTTCTCCAGGGGATCTTCCCAGCCCAGGAATTGAACCAGGTTCTCCTGCATTGCAGGCGGATTCTTTACCAGCTAAGCTATTATACTACCATTTTTTATAAGGATGAGCATTTCCTTGTAAGCTGATAACCTGACTATAAACCTTTTATTGATAGACATACTTTTTTCGTTTTTTTTTTAAATGAGAAATGTATCTGGTAGTCATTCTTATTCTACTACCAACTATCATGGCTCAGAGGTACAGCATCCACCTGCAATGCAAGAGACCAGGGTTCTATCCTGGGTTGGGAAGATCCCCTGGAGGAGGAAATGGCAACTGACTCCAGTTTTCTTGCCAGAGAAACCCCATGGACGGAGGAACTACAGTCCATAGGGTTGCAAGAGTTGGACACGACTTAGCATCTAAACCACCACCACCACCACCACCATCATGGAGATGTGGGGAGTTACAGTTTGGTTTGAGTCTTCAAAACACGGATCTGACTTAACGTTTTGGTCAACAGCCTGTGACTGCAATGGCCGATCGCAGGAATGCTACTTTGACCCTGAACTATACCGTTCCACGGGCCATGGTGGCCACTGTACCAACTGCCAGGACAACACAGATGGCGCCAAGTGTGAGAGGTGCAGGGAGAATTTCTTCCGCCTCGGGAACAGGGAAGCCTGCTCTCCCTGCCACTGTAGTCCTGTTGGTAAGTGACAGCCAGGGTCTGCTTCAGCCTGATGGGTTGGGAGACAAAATAAGCATTTCCTGTATCTCCAGGAAATAAAGCTTTGTTTCCTTAGGATTCTCACAGGTTAAGTATAGAAGAGTGAATATTGTTGTACTGTGTAAATGATTTGGCATTGGCCTCAACTCTCTTTAACCAGGTGGAACCTTTAGATGACTTTCTGGTGTGTATAAAACTGAGATTGGCCTGAGTAATGGTTTATAAATAATTAGCAGTAAGATCATTGAGACCATTTGAACTTTGACTGTATAAGGTTGTTTAGCTGTTCCGTGAGTTCTTCCTTGTTAATGATTTTGTTTAGTCTAACCTCCTCGGAGGACTAAACTCCTGCAACATGTTGCTACGTGTTCAGAGGAGCTGAGAGCTCTTAGTCTGTTCTATTTTTCTAGGAGTTTGAACTTAATTTTTGCTGTTCCTGCCTGTATATACTTAAATTCTAGACACAGGCCCTAAGGAGCCTGTACTTGTCCACAGTGACTGATTTTGCATGCAGTTTATCATGGGTACAGAGTTATTTGTTAGTATTTTTCAATAATTATGAGTAGATTCATCTTAGGGTGTATGTCTGAAAAGTTTAAACGTCACAGTTTAAAGGGGTATGGGTTTTGATGGAGTTCTGTTTTAAAATTTGGTCTTTATTCTCTTTGTTACCATCTAGACACTGAAAACCAATCTACATACTGAATTTCAAGCATTGTTTTTAGTTACCAGTTTTCTTTCTTTGAGACGTTAGTTTTACTTGCCTATCTGGTGGTTGACATTGAGTGCTTTATATTTCAGGTTCCCTCAGTACACAGTGTGATAGCTATGGCAGATGTAGCTGTAAGCCAGGAGTGATGGGGGACAAGTGTGACCGTTGCCAGCCTGGGTACCATTCTCTCACTGAGGCTGGGTGCAGGTAAGATTTTTTTAAGGGGGCAGAATCCAGTTGTAGTAATAGATCTTATAGCTTATCTGCAGCTATGTAAACATCCCCCCCCCCCCCCCCCCCCCGATAATAATTATCACCAAGATTTAAGGCTTCTAGCTGTAATGATGATCCAGGATTGTTTTGTACAGAAATGAAGCAGTTTTTAATGTCTAAATGTGATGGGTGTCCTTGACTGAATTAAAATCCAAATACAAAGATGACTTTAGGATTCATTTTGCTTTTTTATGTATTTCTTTCTTTTTTTAAAAAAAAATCTATTAACATGTAAAACAAAAGACTGACTTGGAGCGAAATTTCTTTATCCTCTTATTTCATTGTTTCACTCCGTTTTCCATCCAACAGGCCATGTTCTTGCAATCCTTCTGGCAGCATAGATGAATGTAATGTTGAAACAGGAAGATGTGTTTGCAAAGACAATGTTGAAGGCTTCAATTGTGAGAGGTAGCTCATTCTTTCTCTGGCTGTGTTGTGTCTTCTCTCAGATTTCAGATACAAAAACACCTGATTGTATCTTAAACTCTTTCAGATGCAAGCCTGGATTTTTCAATCTGGAATCTTCTAACCCGAGAGGGTGCACCCCCTGCTTCTGTTTCGGGCATTCTTCCGTGTGCACAAGCGCCGTTGGCTACAGCGCTGACTCTGTGACCTCCGCCTTCGAGACGGGTAGGCGACCTTTCCTTCTGTCCCCTACAATTCTGAGCCTAGGCTGACAGTATGAAAATTTAATGAAAACATATACAGATGGTTTTAGACTTTACCAGTGAGTATAAATGTTAAATAAAATAAAGAAAAATACAGCTTCAGAGGTATAGCATATATAGGTACTGTTACAGCTTCCATTTATTCAAAAACTTTCATTGATGACTTTCTGTATGTTTTTGGAATATAGAGGACCTGAATTCAGGCTGTTTGCAAGGTAACTGCACTTGTTTTCATCCTCTGCTTGTAGATGAGGATGGGTGGCGTGCAGAACAAAGGGATGGCTCTGAAGCATCGTTTGAGTGGTCCTCCGAGAGGCAGGATATTGCCGTCATCTCAGACAGCTACTTTCCTAGGTACTTCATCGCTCCTGGTGAGTACGGCTCGGAAGCCTTGTGGTGTGGCATGTGCTTGTGTCTATTCCTGACCTCATGTTCTTGCTTACCATTGTGTCTGCCTTCCAGCAAAGTTCTTGGGCAAGCAGGTGTTGAGTTATGGTCAGAATTTCTCCTTCTCCTTCCGCGTGGACAGGCGAGACACTCGCCTCTCGGCAGAAGACCTGGTGCTTGAAGGAGCCGGCCTAAGAGTGTCTGTGCCCTTGATCGCTCAGGGCAATTCCTACCCAAGTGAGACCGCTGTGACATATGTCTTCAGGTAAGACAGTTTGGTTTATAAAATCTGACTTGACCAGAATTATAAAAGTGGTTTCTTTATCTAAGCGCCTCAGGCCTCAAGGTGTGTATTAAAGAGAAATGTTGGGGTTCTCGATGTGACTTTGTAAAAGGGCACTTGCCCCGGTTTACCTGTGCCTTTTCCAGTGGTATGGTCAAACCAAAAGACTCATCTCTGACGTGGTTAGGCCGGCAGAGCAGTGCATCATGGGTGGCATGGATGAGTAAGAAATACTTTCTCAGCTCCCAGAATTGTCCTCACAGAGGTTAACATGCCCCTTCCTTTTTCTCTAGGCTCCATGAAGCAACAGATTACCCTTGGAGGCCTACTCTTACCCCTTTCGAATTTCAGAAACTCCTGAACAATTTGACCTCTATCAAGATTCGTGGGACATACAGTGAGAGAAGTAAGTTATAATATAATTAAGATAATCATTTAAGATGATGATTAGGAAAAAGGATCCATAATCAAAAGCTTACCTCTAAAGTCCTAATGTAAACCTGATCCTAAAGAAGTGGTATAATAAACTTCCTCATCATACATGAATTGTGTATAAAAATAATGCATTTAGAAACCTTTCTTAAGGACCTGGAGAAAATTATCCAAAAATTAGTAAATGGTGTTGTCTTATAATGGGTAAGCCTATTGAGGTTACGTTATATATATAATTAGATTTTTCTAAGAATCCCAATATAGTTCTACTGGCTCACATTACTTAACCTCCATTTCTTTTTACTTCTTCCTATGTAATTATCAAACCCTTTTAACTAAATCAATTATCAAGCCCTTTTAGCTAAACGATGAAAAGTTAAAATTTACTGAATGAACATTTGTTATAATTTTAGATAAACAAAGCTGGTTTTAAGTGTGCCTTTAAATTGTTTTCCTGTAATTTTTTAGAATAAGGACCTATTTCTGTAGAAATGTAGAGAATGCTGGGGGAGAGGAATCAGAGCATTGGTGTGGCATTGGCAGTGGCATCAGCAGCTTGGATATGTTGATTTTTGAGGTGCCTAGATGAATATCCAAATGAAAATTCTTTTAAGTAGTTAGAAATTTGGATGGGACTTAGTTGGGACTGGAGATTTAGAATCAAAGAGTTGTCAGCGTATGGGCAGTCATTTTTAAACTTGGAAATATGACAAAAAATGTAGGAAGAGAAAAGAAGCAATCCTGGAAACATTGTTATTTAAGGACCATAATCTGAGACTCAAGAGAAAAAAAGAATTTTAAGGAAGTTAACAGATTGAGAAAGACAGTACAATTGGATTTTGTTATTTGGCAACTAAAGAATCATTGGTGACTTTTTATTTTAAGAGAAGTGTTAAAACAAGTTAGATTGCAATGATTTAATTAAGTAAATTAAATTACAAGTACATTTGAAGATGAAGTAAAATATTCTTTTAAGAACTGCAGCTTTAAGGGGAGGAAAAGCGATAGAGTTTAATTTGGGACTAGGGACAGATTGAAGGAAGAATACTTTTAGGATGGGGAGACTTAAGAATGTTTGGAGTTGGAAGCACTTTAACAGTGGAGATACTTTTCATGATTTAATGTTGAAAAAGCCCATAAATATATTAAAAGTTAAACTAAGTTCAAGGCAGAAATAAGAGATGTCCTTTAACCTCAGTTTGTCATTTTCTATATAAACAAGTGATATTTCATAACATGGGGAGATACACTTAAAAGATAAGACTGTAAGAGATAGGAGTGGGATGGAAATTAAAGGGAAACATGCTGGTATAATAAAAACTTGGCCCTTCGGTAGGATGTTCCTTTTGAGCCTGTCACATGCACTGTTAGGCTAGATGAACCTTTGTGCTAAGCCAACATAAGGCTTTCTCTATTTTTATTTTCTTTTGAAAACAAAGTGTTATGATATATGGCATAATGGCGTAATGGCTTTGGAGTAATTATGTTTGTCAAAGTAGCCTTGATTATTTGAACTTGTTTAATTATTTTTGCTATTTTATGCAGGGCAAAAAATACAGTTGCGTGGTCCTTATTGACAGGTGCTTTCGCTGCTTTCCAACCCTTAAATTCTATGATCAGTGCCTGCTTTTGTGGCAATAGAACAAAAGCATGGCTTCGTGGCTGTAGCCTTAGACTCTTCCTGTTCCCACATTCTTCCGTCTCTTCTTGCCCCAGATCATTGCCCAGTGCTTTTCGTTTTTCACTTTGGTGATTGGGTGCGTGTGCTAAGTCACTTGAGTCACGTCCAACTCTTTGCGACTCCCGCAGAGTCTGTAGCCTGCCAGGCTCCTCTGTCCATGGGATTTCCCAGGCGAGAATACTGGAGTGGGTTATCATTTCCTTCTCCAGGAGATCAGATTGGGAGAACTGTAAAATTGAAATTTCTGTGTGCATGTATGTGTGTGTGTGTGTTTAAAAAATAAAAGTTTGATATACCGCCGTTCCAGATACTTAGCACCAGGTACCACATAATTGCTCTAAGTGGTATTTTCTAGTTATCTTCTCCAGTAGATAAATTAAACAAATGGTTGGCTGTCTCCGAAATTTTGAATCTGGTTATCCTTTAGCACTGATGAATTTTCATGAAGTTTTGGAAAACGGAAGCCAGTTCAGTGATCCTCTTTCCCCCCTCCACACACAGGTGCTGGCTATTTGGATGATGTCACCCTGGCAAGCGCTCGTCCTGGGCCCGGGGTCCCCGCAACTTGGGTGGAGTCCTGCACCTGTCCCGTGGGATATGGAGGGCAGTTCTGCGAGATGTGCCTCTCGGGTTACCGAAGAGAAACCCCGAGCCTGGGCCCATACAGTCCGTGTGTGCTCTGCACCTGCAACGGGCACAGCGAGACCTGTGACCCTGACACAGGTGAGACGGTGACCTCTGGGGACTGCTAGACCTCAATTCTCTTCAGCAGGCGGGTCAGGAATGCTCACTGTCTTGTTCGCTTGGACGCGTGCCTTCTTCTCAACACCTGCTCTCCAAATAGGTGTTTGTAACTGCAGAGACAACACGGCCGGGCCCCACTGTGAGAAGTGCGGCGATGGCTACTATGGAGACTCGACCGCGGGCACCTCCTTCGATTGCCAGCCCTGTCCGTGTCCCGGGGGCTCCAGCTGTGCCGTTGTCCCTAAGACACAGGAGGTGGTGTGCACCAACTGTCCTACCGGAACGACCGGTGAGTCGGCTCTACCCGCAGAGCACCTGGGAAGGACGGGCTTTGGAGGTTAGGGTTTTTCTGGTTTGGTTTCATGATTAGTTTTCCCAGTAGCAGAAGTTTGTCGAAAACAGGTTTATTATGGATTCATAAAATGCTGACGTGATAATTATGGCCAGGTGCTTTTCTAAGTACTTTAACATATACTGCCTCATTAATCCTTGCAGCCCTCTGAGATAGCTTCTTGTATTATCCTCAGGTTGTTCACTGCTGTTTAGTCGCCAAGTTGTGTCCGATTCTTTTGTGAATCCGTGGACTGTAGCCCACCAGGCTCCTCTGTCTGTGGGATTCTCTAGGCAAGAATACTGGAGTGGGTTGCCGTTTCCTCCTCCAGGGGATCTTCCTGACCCAACGTTCCAACTCAAGTCTCCTGCGTTGGCAGGCAGATTCTTTACTACTCAGCCACCAATATTTATTTGGTTGCATCAGGTCCTAGTTTCCCTGAGCCGGGATCGAATCCACATCCTTGGCATTGCAAGGCAGATTTTTAACCACTGGACCACCAGGGAAGTCCATCCCCAGGTTACAGCTAAGAACACTGAGGCACAATTAAGTTACCTGTCCAAAAATGGATGGCTGGTCATTGAAGGAGCTGGAATTTCAACCTCGGCATTCAGGTGCCAACGATGATGATTTACTACAACGCACTCTCTTAATAAGATGTGGTTCAAAACTTGATTTTCAGTTTGTGAGGCCGCCCAGGGATTCTTGATGTAAAGCGGCATTTAAAACATTTTTTCTCTAAATAGTTGTTTCACATGTATCAGAGCCCATCACATTTAGTTGGGAATAAAATATTTTTATAGCTTTGGATATACCTCTGTTCCCGGTCTCTGAGTTTCTTTCTTTTTGATGAGAACACTGAAGTAGGGTTTTGCTCGCTGCTCAAGGAGCTGCCTGTGCTGCTTGACAGAGGAGGCGGGGGCTCACAGGTGACAGTTCCCCTTCTTCCACTGACTTCAGCCATCATGTAATAAGAGGTTCTGGCCAGCCTCCCAGCCTTTGACTCCACTATAAGCTGTTTGTTCAAAAAATACTGCCACAGAGCGTGAACATAAGCAGAACAACTGAAGCACTGAGCTCATAATCTGCATCTCTCTTGTCTCATCAAAAACACTCTTTAATTATTGGGAACCATGAAAACACTCTACCTTCCTTCCACTCCCCCCCTCCCCGACCCCACACCGAGCGCCAGGCAGAGCCACACAGGGAGAGCCAGTCGTTCGCTTAAGGCAGTTGAGGAAATGAGGAGTAGAGGTTAGTATAGAATCTAATATTTTTAACTTTTCTTTTTGTTGTTGTCATTTATTAAAAAAACCAAACAGTGGCCCAACAAAGTCTCTTAGGCTTCTCCAGCCTCATCCCCACCACCTGCCTCTGCACTGGTACCCTCTTCTCCAAGCCCTCCTGGTTTTGTCTTCCCCCAGAGGCACCCGACTCTGGCCTGCCATGAACTATTCTTTCTCTAGAATGCTTACCTGGACCTCTTACCCAGATCTCACTTTTCCTAGCCAGCTCCTAACTCTCCTGTGGATTGAGCTGAAACATCCCTTTCCCAGAATGGTTTTCCCCAATGAATCCTCTCTGTGCTACTGCCCCAGGTTCTTAGGACCCTTTGCTCTGCTATTGCGGAGTATAGTAAATATCTCACATTCAGGGTCTACACTCAGAAGCATTTAACACAGCATTTTGGTAAGAGATCCCTCTACTCATTGTTACGTCACTGGTCAATGAGCTGAACAGTTAAGCACTGTGAAGTCGTTCTCATGTCTATACTAACTAGTACAGGTGGTGAAGTAAAATTATTTGGGATGCTTATAGAAAGATGGAATATCATATAGAAGATTTTAGAAAATGTTATATTAGTCACTAATTAAATGCTTCTCACAGAACATTTGTGAAATACACAGTTGATTCTTGAACATCACAGGTTTGAACTGCATGGGTCCACTTATATGCAGATTTTTTTCAATAGTAAATGCTACAGTACTATAGTCCATGGTTGGCTGGATCCATGGACGTGGAATTGTGAATACAGAGGAACCACAGAAGGTGGGGGCTGGAATTTCAGAGTTTATTTGTGGATTTCTGACTGTGCAGGGGGGCGGTCAACCCCCCCACTCCTTGCATTGTTAAAGGGTCAGCTGCATTTGTTTTGTGAGGTATCACCTGGATTGAAGAAAATGATCTATAGCAATTCTTGAGGATGTTAATTAGGATATAGAAGTCTGCATGAAACCAGCACAGAACCTGTTAAAAAAGAACAATATTATCACTCTTTATTTTCCTACATCCTGCTTTGCTTTTTATAGCACTTTTAAGCTGCTCGATATTTTTATGTGTATTCATTTGTTTATTGCTTATCTCCCCCTTCCATCCTCAGAGTTAAGGTCCTTGAAGCAGAGACTTTGCTCTGCTTTATTCAGCTTTGTATCCCTAACACCTGAAATAGTGTTTGGCGCATGTGTTTGTTGAATGAGTGCGAGTATTTATTAAATAAATGAATAGAACTTTCAGGGGCAAAGTAAGATGCTCCTCACTTAGAAGACTGTTGAAGGATATGAGTGACTGATGATAGTCACTGAGATCTTTGTGCATGATTTGCTTCTGCGTTTAATACTTAAAACGATCTTTTCAGGTAAATGAATAATATTAATGTCTTTTCAACAAAATTGTTTGAATGCATGGCTTTGGGATTATGAAGATGAATAAAGGAGGGTCCCTACTCTCCAGGGTCTAAAAGTGGAGGGAAGCACAGAGATCATTTTCATACAGTGAGGTTAGTTCAGATAAAGAAATGCACTCAGGAATGCTAAAGGAGAATAAAGACACCTCTCCTGGTACGAGAAGGATAATAAGAGAAGTCTATAAATTGCCCAAGTCATGTAAGTAGTACCGCCTGGATTAGAACCTACATCCTAGACTCTGAAACAAAGGGGCAGGCTAGCTATAGCTTTGGACGATATTTTGCAACGAGAGCTTTTATGGGCTACCATGTAGCTCTGTTTTGACTTTTCTAGCAAGTTTCTCAATTGAGTTTTATTCAAGACAGGTTTTAAGACATTTTAATGTTTCTTTTTGGCTACGTCAGGTCTTAGTTGTGGCAAGGGCATCTTTCGTTGAAGCGTACGGGTTTCCCCCTGGTTGCGGTGCGTGGGCTTGATAGTTTCAGCACATGGACTTATTTGTCCCACAGCATGTAGGATCCTAGCTCCCTAACCAGGGATCAAACCTGTGTCCCCCACATTGGGAGGCAGATTCTTAACCCCTGGACCACCAGGGAAGTCCCTAAGACATTTAAAATATGGATCATATCTAAACTAGCTAAATTACCTGATGAAAAAGCAGAACTAAAGTACTGTCTTAATCCTGCGCTGGAGAAGGATCTCGTGTCTGGAGACTGTTGTATTCACCTCAGAGGCAAAAGGGCCTCTAGCTCCCCGCCCCTTTAACACCCTGCCCTCACGCCCTGCGCCGTCCCCAGCTATCCTGCCCTCACGCCCTGCACCGTCCCCAGCCAGACCTTCTGTTTCCTCGCCAGTGGTGTCTGTTTGCCAGAGGCAGTGGTCCGTTTTCTCCCTCGTCTGACCTGGTGTCTCAGCAACGCTGGACACTGCTGACTGCTCCGTCTGCTCCAAAGAGTTTCTCCTCTGGCCTTTTGTGACTCTTCCCTCTCCTTGGTTTTCTTCTCCCTTTCTTCTCTTCTTTTGTGTCTCCTTTGATCACTTCTGTTTCTCAGCCTGGGGTTTTCTTATCTGTATTCTCTCCTTAGGTGAACACCTCTCACCTTTAGGCTTCAAAAGCCCCTCCTTGCTTACAGCTGGAAAATCCATGTCTTCAGCCCTGACCTTGCTCTCTCGAGGGCCAGCTACCTACTTGCTGTCTCTACCTGGATGGTGGGTGGGGAGCCTTCCATCTGCCCCTCCGTATCTATGCTCTGCGCTGCTCCACCCTGATGAGACCTGTGTGTGCTGCAGCACATGGCCATCTGTGCTTGGTGGGAAGCACATCAGAGAGGAAAAGAGGAGGAGGGCAGGGTATGTATTCCAAGGCCCGGTCTCTGAAGGGGCTCTCGGCTCTTGGCAGGTGACCTTCTCCAAGCAGCTCTTTCTGATAAAGTTAGAAACTATTAGGTTCTGGTAACTGCTCACCCCCTGAGGTCCAGGTTATGGACCCCTGCATTACTATCCCAAGTGCTACACTCTACTTGAGATGTCTCAGCACTCTCCCCTGCCTTCTGTAGATGCTGTCTTTCTTAACTCTGCTCAACTGTTGGTAGTTTGAAGGTGCCAAATCTTTTCTGTTGTGATTTTGAATCAGACAGCTAAAGGAATCTCAAATTTAAGCAAATCCAAGCTAGGTCTTTGATTGTCTTCAATTCTGACTCTCTTCCTTCCCTAGTCTTTATCTCCATCCACCTATTTGCTCAAGCTAAAATCCTAGGCTTATCCTTGATTCTTCTTTCTTTCATTTTCTAGGAGTCAGCCAGAAGGTGTTATTATCTCAAATCTGACCACTCTTTACCACTTTGACTGGTAACCGCCCTGTTCGACACCATGGTCATCTCTCATCTGAGATAGCCTCCTAATCTGCCTCCATGCTTCACTCTGCTCTCCTACAACCCATTCCCCATACAGCAGCCAAAATAATACTTTTAAAATGTGTCTCAGATCTCATCACTTAGAAACACCCCCCTCCCCCCAATAGCACCTCATTGCACTTTAATTTAAACCCAGTTTCCTTACTGTGCCCTACATGGCTGCTCTGACTGCTTCCACAAGCTCATCTTGCTTTTCTGGAATGTTCTTCCCTTGGATGTTATCATGGTTTATTTCTTGTGTCTCTCCATTGCCATCCCAATTAGCTCCTCTTACAGAGGAACCACCCAATATGAAGTAGCCCTTGACCTGTCTCTCTCATCGTATTTTCTGTTTTAACTTTCTTGCGTGTGTCGCTATCTGATGTGGTCTTGTTTGTCTGTGAACTCATCTGCCTCAGGGGCAGCACAAGCCTTGTGAGAGTAGAGACCTCATCCACCCTGTTCTCCACGTCACCCTGGACAGCCCTAGAACAGTCTGTGCATGATAGATGCTCAGGCAGTGTTAAAGGGATGAGTAAATGAACAAACCCCTATTTCTCCAAAAGAAGTTTAGGCTAATTTAGGCCCAGTTAGGTACAAAGATAACAAGAACACAACTTGAGCTAATAATGATGGGCAAGTGGAAAAGGAAGGATGAGGAGCAGTGAGTTTAATGTAGTGGGAAGAGTCCTGAATGCTAGTTCTGTCTCTTTTATTATTAGTTGCTTGGTTGTGGCCAAATTTCTTAGCTTGTGTATTCCTTTCTTCATAATAAGAATGAGTAGCAAATGATGATCTCTGAGGTCTCTCTCTGCCGGCTGACACTGCTCAAACAAGGATTAGTAGATGCCTTTTATGTTTTAAGAAAATGATCCTGCCAAACCAGCTATATGGGGCTTCCCTGATGGCTCAAATGGTAAAGAATGTATCTACGATGCAGGAGACCCAGATTCGATCACTGGGTCAGGAAGACCTTCTGGAGGAGGGACTGGCAACCCACTCCAGTATTCTTGCCTGGAGAATTCCGTAGACAGAGGAGCCTGGTGGGCTATAGTCCACGAGGTCACAAAGAGTCAGACGTGACTGAGTGAGTGTCACTTTTTCAACTCTGTTGTATAAGGAATGAATGATTTGAAGAGTCATTTTCAGGGGCTTCCCAGTGGTCCAGTGGTAAAGAATCTGCCTTCTGATGCAAGAGATATGGGTTCAATCCCTGGTCGGGGAACTAAGTCCCACACACCACATGGCAACTAAGCCCATGCATTGCAACTCGAGAGTCTGTGCGCCTCAACAAAAGATTCCGTGTGCTGCAACTGAGACCCAGCGCAGCCAAATAAATATTTTTTAAAAAACCATGTTTACAAAAAGTGTCATCTTTCAGTTTTCTCAATGTTATTGACAAAAACAAACACGGGTGAATGTGCCAACCCTTGGGGCTGGAAAGTTTAGTAAAGCCTCATTTATAAAGCACTCTTAGGGCATGATTTCAGTTAATCCTCAAAAGCTGGAGAAGGAGGCAAACTGGGTGCTGTCTTTCTGAAGAAATGGAGATGTGTCCACCCCCGTGGCCGGGCACCGCGCCAGAGCTGCAGCCCAGGTCGACTTCTCTCCTAGGCTAGTGCCGTGTCCATGGCCCCGGGTAGCATTATGCCTGGTGATTGCTCCAGGCTGTCTGTAACCAGTGGCACTAGAAACATCTAAGGCCTTTCTCTGGTAACATCAGATTGTCTCACACGCAGGTAAGAGATGTGAGCTCTGTGATGACGGCTACTTCGGAGACCCTCTGGGTAGTAATGGCCCCGTGAGGCTTTGCCGCCTGTGCCAGTGCAATGACAACATCGATCCCAACGCAGTTGGGAACTGCAACCGCCTGACGGGAGAATGCCTGAAGTGCATCTATAACACGGCCGGCTTCTACTGTGACCGGTGCAAAGATGGATTTTTTGGAAATCCCCTGGCTCCCAATCCAGCAGACAAATGCAAAGGTAACCAGCCATCAGCCAAATCCTCTCGCAGTTACACTTATTCATCCTGAGCGTCACTGCATGGTCTCTTTAAATATTTACAGTTGTCTGGTCTAATGCAGCGCTGTTGCATAGAGGTATAGTGCGAACCACTCACGTAATTTAAATTATTCTAGTAGATACAGTGCAATAAAGAGAAGCAGGTTAAGTTAATTTTAACATTGTATTTTATTTACCATATCTAACGTATTATCATCTCAGCAAGTAATCAATAAAAAATGGTTGAGATGCACATTTTTTTCCCCACACTGCTTCTTCCAAGTCGAGTGTGTGTTTCACACTGACAGTGCACCTGCGTCTGGTGGCCGGTGGCTGCTGTGTTCGACAGCACGAGTCGAAAGACTGTTTGTGTCGTTTACACGTGAGCGTTCCTCTCGGGTGATGTGCATCTTTTGCTCTCTGTGTCTTCCTGCCGTAGCCTGTGACTGCAACCCCTACGGGACGGTGAAACAGCAGAGCAGCTGTAACCCCGTGACCGGGCAGTGCGAGTGTCTGCCCCGCGTGACCGGCCGGGACTGCGGCGCCTGTGACCCCGGATTCTACAACCTGCAGAGCGGGCAGGGCTGTGAGAGGTAAAACGGCGGGTGCCTTTGGTGCGGGTAACCTTGGCTTTCTTTTATTGTCACAGGTGCATTTTTGTAAGTTATATTTCCGCAGTTGCTTTGGCTTTGTTCGGGAATTGAGTGCCTGAAATAGGCAAGGCACCCTTTAGAGGTGATGCTGGAGAGCTGTAATGCAGTAATGAGAGCAGAGAGTGGAAGGCAGTGGCACCAGCTATGTCAGCATCACCTGAGCAACATTTGTTTAAAAAAATGCAAATTATAAAGTCCTTTCTGAGACGTTTAGAATCAGACTTTCTAGGGTTTCAGAGGCTGAGAATTCCCGTTTTCAAAGCTCCAGCCCAGCGCCCATGCAGTGCCAGGTTGAAGAGTGATAGGAAGTGGGTTTAGTAGTGAAACAGCCATATTTGTGTGGGTTAGGTTAGAAAAAGAGGATCTGAGTAGAGCTCATGAAAATTACTGGAACCGTGGGGGTATAATAACCCTTAACATCTGTCATCATTAAAACATTCTGTTTTCTGATACAAAATTGTATCAGTCCTGTGCTGAAAGAAAAAAAAGAAAGGTTTGCTGAAAGTCTGTTTTTCTTACCTGAGAATTTTCATGTGTTCATTTATTAGGTGTGACTGCCACGCTTTGGGTTCCACCAACGGACAGTGTGACATCCACAGTGGCCAGTGTGAGTGCCAGCCTGGCATCACCGGTCAGCACTGTGAGCGCTGTGAGGTCAACCACTTTGGGTTTGGACCCGAAGGCTGCAAACGTAAGGGGCGTGGGTGGCATAGAGGTCTTCAGTCCCCTCTCATTCCCGTTAGAACTGTGAATCCTAAACATTTCACCAGCCTCCATGTAGGCCTACGGCTCACAGTCAGGGCTATACCCAAGTCCTCAGAGATGCTTTATTCCAGAAACATGATCCATTTGTAAAACTCAGAGGACCAAAAGCCTCTCTGGTTTCTGAGCAGCCACCTGATTTATGTCTTCTTTTATGGTGTTTCTGATTCTTCCTTTTTCTGGTCTTTCATATTTCCAAGTGATTACCCTTTGATTACCGAGCCGCCTCCTGTGCTTAATGAAACTTTTTAATTGATCACATTCTTCGTGCAGATAATGAAGCTGTGAGGGACTCTGCTCAGACGTGTTTGTTGACTTACTGACTGCAGTTGCTTCCCACCCTTGGGGCCCTTTTGGTGCGCTTACATGTCCACATCTGCTGCTCCTTGGCATAAACACTTGCCTGGAATTAGGCCGCAGAACAGTTTGGGTTTTTGCTTTCTGAATTCCTTCGTTTCTCCTGTGGAATGCAGCATAGGTCATTGACTCCGTTCAGAGAACAACATGAGTAAACAAACTACAAAATAATGGAAAATCAGCACTAGCATTTGGGTGTTCTGGTTCCTTAGAGAAAGAAAAAATTAAACGGTTGGAGAGATGAAGGTAGAGATGAATTCTTGGAAGTGCACGAAAAGGGCACTTTCTATAATGAACTGATTTCTACTTCATAGACTAATTAGTACAGTTATTCAGTCATAGGAAGTGTGCCCCCTCCAAAAGATGCTCACTGTAAAAATACTGTTGTTTTAAAAATGTCTGTCTTCTCTGCTGAGCAGGCATAACCAGTTAAATTCTCCTAAATCAGCCTGTTTTTCACTAAGCATCTACTTATAATGAGAGTACAGTTGGCTTATTGATATCAGTCTGAGCTTAAAGAAAATGCACTCCTGTTTTTTCCTTATTATGTACCCTTTTCCCTTTATTCTGCAGCCTGTGACTGTCATCCTGAGGGGTCTCTTTCCCTCCAGTGCAAGGATGATGGTCGCTGTGAATGCAGAGAAGGCTTTGTGGGGAATCGCTGTGACCAGTGTGAAGAGAACTATTTCTACAATCGGTCTTGGCCTGGCTGTCAGGAATGTCCAGCTTGTTACCGGCTGGTGAAGGATAAGGTCAGCTGTCAACAGTGCACGCGTTCATTCATTCAGCAGATGTTGAATGGGCACTTCCTATGCTCTCAGCTCTAGAGAAAAAATGGTGAATCAGATAGACCTAGCCCCTGTTCTCAAGGGCTCAAGTGCTGACTGGGAGACACATAATAAAAATTAAATACTGACTGAGATAAGTATAAGAAAGAATGCAGAGAATAACTGGGGAGAACTACTTTCTATAAAGCCTCTGTGGAAACTCACTTAAGGTGAGATCTTAAGGATAAGAAAGAACAAGCCAAAGGAGAAGTGATAGGTAGGTTGTTCCAGGAAGAAGGAACGTGGGGTACAGAGGCCTTGAAGCTCTAAGGGTATCTGGATCCTGCTGAAAAAAGAGGGAATGGTTGTGATAAGACTGGAGAGGTCGTTAGAGACTGCTTATGTTGCACCATGTTGACCAGAGTAAGAAATACAGATTTTATTCAAAATCCAATGGGAGTGCACTAAAGAGTTTTAAGCTGGGAAGTTCAGTTTATACTTCAAGAACACTCTGCTTCATGCAGTTGGATGGTTAGGAATAGGGCAAAAGGGAACACTTAGACTGAATTTAGATAAATATGTGTGTTCAACAAGGCAGGATATGAGAGAGGGTCAGGATAGGGAAAGAGAAGAACCATGGGTGGATCTTGGGTTGTTTTGCTTAAGGTAGTTGGAGGCACTACTTATTGAGACGGAGATGATTCAGAGAATACATACTTAAGAGAAAAAAAACCAAGGGTATAGTTTTGGATGTTAAGTTGAGAATACCTGTCAGAGAGCCAACTGGAGATATCAGGAAAGTAATCTCAAACAGGAGAGAGCGATCAGAACTGGAGAATCATCAGCTTGCAGAGTTTAAAGTCAATGGAATCAGCCTGACAGTTTTTCTTTTGAAACCAGAGAAATGAGGAAAAACTACACATGTTATCTACTTAAAAGTTTACATACATGGAGTGTGTAGACCTCCACACTTATAGAGCACCGCTTTGATTATTATTTCTGCAGGAAGTACAATCAAGTTCTTCAGGAATGTTTATATATCCTACCTCTCCTTTTTCCTTTTTCATTATGTTTAGGTTGCTGATCATCGAGCAAAACTCCGGGAATTAGAGAATCTCATTGCAAACCTTGGAACTGGGGATGAGATGGTGACAGATCAAGCCTTTGAGGATAGACTAAAGGAAGCAGAGAGAGAAGTTACCGAACTCCTTCGTGAAGCCCAGGATGTCAAAGGTACACGAAGTTAAATAAGTGGTTAATTTCCGTGAGGTGGGCCATCTTTAAATGTGGCTCTTAGTTCAAGGTTAAATAGTATGGTTTTATAAAATGCTTTCTCAGTTTTTAAACTATGTTTAGAATATGAATGATTTTATTTGTTAAACATGTAGAACAGAATTTGTCACTGTTTTAAGATACACCAAGCAGAAAATAATTCACCCATTACATCAAAATGGCTAGATGTTAAAACCCAAGCATTTTATAAATCCTTCTATCAGGGTGCTCACTGTTGGTCTGAGGTTACTTTTGGGTTGGATTTTCTCCATCGTTGAGACCCAGGTGCTCGCCAGATACTCACAGCAAGTGTGCGTTAACATTAACACACTTGGGGCCGCAACGATCAACTTCCCTATTGACTCCATGTCCACCACGAGTTAGAGAAGTCTTCCTGTCAGGGTACGGGTGGATTTTCTCCATCGTTGAGACCCAGGTGCCCGCCAGATACTCACAGCAAGTGTGCGTTAACATTAACACACTTGGGGCCGCAACGATCAACTTCCCTATTGACTCCATGTCCACCATGAGTTAGAGAAGTCTTCCTGTCAGGGTACAGGTCAACGAAAACTAAATATATTGCTTATTTCCTGTTGTAAATGTCCCCAAGATTTTATAAAATGATTGAGGTATAGAAGGAAGAAATTGGATGTATCTGGTTTGGGCAAGTTTGTTTAATTTTTGTAGGACAGTCCAGAAATTGTTCTATGAGGTAAATTTTTAGAAATGGAAAAATAAAATGAGATGTCAAAAACATGTTTTTTGTTTCAGCTGTTACATTTTAAGTCTTAAACCTAGATTAAGAAGAATTTATGGGTTTCCTGTTCTGTATAAATAATGGTGGGGTTTTTTTTTAGAATGTTAATTTTTCAAATTTTGACACACATTTTTCCATTAACGTATTCTCCTGTAACAACAAATTCATATCTGTCCTGCCATATCCGTTGAAGAGTTGAATGTGGGGTGGTCGTTCTTAAGCGCTGGTCAGCCACCTGAGAGGTGGGGTGTGGCACGCAGCTCTGGTGCCAGCATCTCGAGCTCAGTCAGGGGCAAGAAAGGGAGGTTGGCCGGCACTGCCGCTCATCCAGGCTCCACACCTCGGTGCAGCCGCAGCACATCGGGCTCTTTTCAGCCACAAAGACTACAGCCTTTCCTCTGCCCGAGAGGATGATTCTGTGGGACGAAGCTCTAATAGGAGCCATGGCCACCGCATCTCCCCCTCAGGCCACCTCATAATGGATTCCTGCTTCTGCTCGCTTTGGGAGCCACCAGAGTGAGGCTGGGGTTTAAAATCCATGCCCACTGAGTCCTGGTTCATGGGGTTCCTGGCTGACTTTTCCCACTTAGGTTCAAACTAGCTGAGAATAAGAATGTCTTCATAATGATTTATCCTTTCAGACTCTCCCTAAGTATTCATTTGCAGTTTAAACTTGTGTTTATTCTTCAGTTTTGAAAGGAGATTATGTGGTACATGTGGACAGTTGGAATTAGAGGGCTTTGAAGTGATCCACTTAGGTTATCTCTTCCCCTTTTGGGGGGATACTGTTGTTTCTCTAAAGAACTGGCCAGAGAGATCACTAGGTTACCTTCTTGGAGCCTGAAATGGAAGGGGCTTCTGTAACTTCATTGGCTGCTTCCTAAATCTAAGTGATTCTCCATGATTTCAACTTGCTTTTTATTTTGTATTTTGTTAAAAATCTTTGGGTTGTCAGAGAATTGTTTAAGTAATCTCTGAACGGGGTCATTCTGTAGTTAGATGAGCATTTCGCAGTCTATCATCTTTGTGTGTATATTGATTGGGTGACCTTGCTTCCAAGATGCTATTTTCCAAGCCTCTATTCCTTTGTTGATCTTGACTTCAACTTCTTATCTCTTTTACATACCTTGGAAAATTCAGATACCAACACTAGCATCATGCAGAATTAAGAACTGGTCAGTTTGAATAAGATTGACTTAATGGCTCCTGTATATTAATATAACCTTATGACATGTGAGAATTTTAATAATGTCAGAATTATCTTTGTATGGGCTTATATATGTTTCTTGATTGATTAGGGTACAGCTATGAGGTTTAAATTGAATGGGCAAAATTAAGAAAGAACAATTCGAAGAACTATTCAAAAACAGAGATCAGTCTGAAATTACGTGGATGTGTGGGGTGGCAGCAAGAGTCTACTTAGTATAAAATTTTAAAAATGAATTTAAAGTGCTGTATTTCAACTTCTATTTTGAACTGACTTTTTTCCTAGTTTAGAAAACTGTCCAGCTCTCAGGGCTGGTAGTGCTTTTACCAACATTGTATTTTTATGATTCAACCTTGCATGTACTGGAGTGTCAAAATCTTTACTCCATTAGATTATGTTTTGAGTGTCTTCTCTTGGCCAGCCATTGTATAAGACTGGGATGCTGTGTGGAGTAAGAATGGCGGGACTCGTTGCCAAGTGGGAGAGATGGTGTGTTCATCTCCAGTTAAACACGATCGAAGACCATGGTTGAATGTAACAGCGGTGGTACTGCTGGGCACAGTGAGGACTGACCAGCTCTGCTGATGGCTCCGGGAAACTTGTCAGAAAGATGCTATATTTGGAAGTGTGATGAGAAGCAGTGCCTCAGATTTCATACGAGATGATGTGTCCCCCCCTTCAGATAATTTATGAACTTTTTTCTGCACTGCTATTGCAGATGTAGACCAAAATCTGATGGATCGCCTCCAGAGAGTGAATAACACCTTATTCAGCCAGATTAGCCGTTTACAGAATATCCGCAATACCATTGGAGAGACCGGAAACTTGGCTGAACAAGCACGTTCCCGGGTAGAAAGCACAGAGCAGTTAATTGAGATCGCATCCAGAGAACTTGAGAAAGCAAAGGTTGCCATCGCCAACGTGGTGAGTGACTGGGACAGTCTGAGGTGGGACTGGGAGGGTCCTTTGGTCATTCACAGCAAGTCTTTACTGGGAGTGGAGTGCTTCCGCAGATAAATTGACTCCGTGTATCTTTTTATTTGTCTCTTAACGTGGAGGAAGAAAGCCACATTGCTCATGGTTGCCTTGAAATAGTTATCCCAAACTGAATTAAAACCAAAGGACATCTGGGTCCTGTCTCTAGTTTTGGTCCTTCTAGGCAATTTAAGCTTTCTTTATTCTCTGCTAAAAATAGAAATAATAATCTGTAGTCAAGGATGCTGGTATTAACTGAAGATCTCTTAAATGAAGAGGCATTCTTTCTCTAAATAATATTGATAAAGATATAGTTTTGACACTTGTTTATTAATATAAATAATCCCCCCCTTTGAGATCAGTGCTTTGTTTGCTTCCTCTTCAGTCAATCATTCAGCCAGAGTCTACAGGGGACCCCAACAACATGACCCTTTTGGCAGAAGAGGCACGGAAGCTTGCTGAACGGTAACCTCTAGATCCCTTTTTAATGATTAAGTTATGACTTATGTTATGGCATGTACATGTTCCATCCTACACCCACAGACACTTCCCACATAATTACTTCTGCAAAGTTTACTCTTTTCTGAAATGTTATGTACTGTACTCTGAAAAGAACTACATGTACTCTTTTCTTCCCTTCACTTTGATATTAGAATATTTATTTTGAATATTAGAATATGATGATGTGGGGGAAATTGTACCTATATATCTAAGGAAAATTTAGATTTTTAATTTTGAAAACTTAATCTTTAATAGATAAGAAGCTCAGAACTTAGCTGCTTTTTTAAGGTTATTGATTTAAAATTTTTTGTTTATTTACTTTTGGTTGCACTGGGTGTTTGCTGCTGCCCGTCTTCTTTTCTCTAGCTGCAGTGAGTGGGGGCCGCTCCTTGCTGCAGTGTGGGATTTCTCGCTGCGGAGGCTTCTCTCGTTGCGGAGCACAGGCTCCAGGGCACGCAGACTCCGTGGTTGTGGCTGTGGGCTTAGTTGTTCTGCAGCATGTGGGATCCTCCCAGACCAGGAATTGAACCCCTGTCCCCCTGCATTGTCAGGCGGATTCTTAACTGCTGGACCACCACTGAAGTCACTTGTCGTTGTTGTTGTTTTTTTTTAATTTTGAAATTTTTAACAAAAATGTTTTCAAGCTTCAGTAGAAAACATTTAACAACCCATAGTACACGTGAAAATTAGCCAAACAGATCATTTCACTCCTGATTAAAAGTAAGGCAATTTCTTAAGAAGACTTTAAATTGTAGAAGGCATCAAGTTAAAGCATTTAAAAAAAAATAAAATTGCTAAAATGTAATCCTTGTGAGGGCAGGTGTTTTTGTGTGCTTTATTCATTGCTGAAGTCCCAGTGCTTGAAATAATGTCTGACATATAATAAGTACTCAATAAATGTTTATAAATGCATTGCAGAACAGTAGACCTCATGGGTCTAGGGTGCTTAAGTAAAACCTGATAGAATTTTAGCCTCAATGTCTGAGCAACTGCATTGGCTTCTTGCTTTAACATATGTGCTCTCTTTCTGTTCTTTGTAAATGTGAGTGTGTGAACTGCTGTAATTTAGTTCATAGAACACTCATGGTTTCAGAGCTGGATTTTCTGATTAAAACAAGACAGCTGAAAACATTAGAGAAAGCTCCCAAGAAAAATTAGGTCTTAGAGATAAATTAACTGTGGTGTACTTCTTGCATGAAATTTGAAGGAAAGTTTATCAGATCAAAAAGAATGGCCAGGTATTGCAGTGTGACAATGTAATATGAAATTTTAGAGCTTGAAAAAAAAAACCTTAGCAGTTACTCAGCAGTCCCAGTTGACGTGTTCTTTGCCATTTGGCATTGAATTGCTCTTCTAGGTTGCATGTGAGAAATCTGAATCGTCAAAGGGGTTTTAAGATTAGGTAGTAACGGAACCAGAGTAGCCATTAAAGACGGGGTCTGAGGTTTGTGTTTATGACTAGAGAAATGAGTTCTTGCCAACATACATAGCCATAATTAAAAGTAATTTTTAAGAAGTAAAAGCATTTGTCCCTATTTTTTATATCATTAATCTTCCTGGGAAGTGTCATTTTCTCAAATTACAGAATGCTTATTTATAAACTCAGCCCCACTGAAATGATAAAATTCCAAATGTATAAGACTTGTCAATATTTATGGAACTCTGCCCGCGGCAGTATATGTATATAATAAGGTAAGCTTTACCTGAATTCTGCTTCTTTCCCTATTAAAAGGTTCTGTTTCATGACTTGTTTTTCCTGTTATGTTATGTAGCCATAAACAAGAAGCTGATGACATTGTACGAGTAGCGAAAACAGCCAGTGATACCTCAGCCGAGGCGTACAGTCTGCTTTTGAGGACGCTAGCAGGAGAAAATCAAACAGCATCTGAGATTGAAGAGCTTAATAGAAAGTGAGTATAATTTAAATTGTTCTTGTAAGTGGCACCAGTTCAGTGAAGAATTAAATGCTGATGAATCCAGGCCAGACATTCATGCAGTAAGGTATCTTTTATTAATCATACTTTTGAAATGATGCAGTAATTAGAGCAAAGGATCTAGAGCCACAGAGATTTTATTTGATCCAATTGCTGTATCAGCAGAGAATGGTAAAGACTAGCCATGATACTTAAAATTCTGCATAAATGAGAAGAGAAAAAATATCACAGAATAAGCAGAGAAAATAAGCTACATATATTTAAAAGGTGTCTGAAATAAGAAAGCGTATGGTATATGGTATAAAGTGATGAGGTAAAACAGAAATGTAAGCTGTATTGGTATTAAATAATAGCATTTTAATATAACATTTCTTTGAAGTTTTGAAAATACTGTCACAGTGATTTAAACTAGAATGAATCTGGTGAGCATTAAGATGCTAAAAGGAATGTAGGTTTTCATTAGGTCATGTCTTTTGCTCTTTAGGTATGAACAAGCAAAGAACATCTCCCAGGATCTGGAGAAGCAAGCTGCCCGTGTACACGAGGAGGCCAAGAAGGCTGGTGACAAAGCGGTGGAGATCTACGCCAGTGTAGCCCTGCTCACTCCTGTGGACTCAGAAGCACTGGAGGTAGTGGGCTGACAGCCTGCCGCCCCCACCCTCTCCCCCCCAAACGCACGCCCGCACGCCCCCTGTCTGGGGGGAGCGCGCTTCTGACTGCCCCTCAGCTGTCATCAGGCCCTGTTGAGTTTGGGTTTCTCCATAAGGTCTTAGGGTGCTGGCCCGCCCAGTGCCTCCTCTGAGCTCCCGCTGACTCTGGTAAAGTCAGAGTTCTAGGTTAGATACGGTAGTGCAGCCCGGCCCTCACCCCATACCAGGGAAAGCTCACCCCTTTCAGTGAACGAGCGAGCACGGCAGCCTGTTACTTGTTCTCTGCTGCAGCAGGGGCCCCAGTAAAGCCTTGCCTGAAACAAGAGAACTTATGAGCTAAAATAATCCTGTGAGTATAAACATTAAATGGAAAGGACTCCTTTAGTGATGTGAATAATCACTCCTAAATCCAAATTATATTTGACACCTAGATCGTGCTCTCAGGCACTATCTGCTTTTGAACAAAAGAGAAATAATAGTGATTTAAATGAAAGAACTATGTCAGGATGCTTTGGGGCAGGCAAAATATTTGGCGATTGATGATATTTTATTTCACCTGTACTCTAATCATGAATCCTCACACCAGGTTCTATATAAATGGTATATTTTTTACATTAAACTTGAAATATGTTAAGTTTCCATTCTTATGTGTGAGGTCTTGACTTTGTTTTTATCATAATGTTTTAAATCTCTTCAGACATGTACATACTGTTGTCATTGTTGTTCAGTTGCTCAGTCGTGTCCGACTGTTTGTAACCCCATGGACTGCAGCACGCCAGGCTTCCCTGTCCATCACCATCTCCCGGAGCTTGCTCAAACTCATGTCCATTGATTTGGTGATACCATCCAACCGTCTCATCCTCTGTCATCCCCTTCTCCTCCTGCTCCCAGTCTTTCCCAGCATCAGGGTCTTTTCTAATGAATTGGCTCTTCGCATCAGGTGACCAAAGTATTGGAGCTTCAGCTTCATCATCAGTCCTTCCAATGAATATTCAGGATTGATTTTCTTTAGGATTAACTGTTTTAATCTCCTTGCAGTCCGAGGGACTCTCAAGAGTCTCCTCCAGCACCACAGCTCAAAAGCATCAATTCTTTGGCTCTCAGCCGCCTTTATGGTCCAATTTTCACATCCCTACATGACTACTGAAGAAACCATAGCTTTGATTATATGCACCTTTGTTGGCAAAGTAATGTCTCTGCTTTTTAATATGCTGTTTAGGTTTGTACATACTTATGATTTCATATATATGGAATTTGACAATAGGCAAAACTAATCTATGATGATTTAAAAAACAGACCAGCGACAGCCACATTGTTGGAGAGGTGGGTGGGGAAATGGACTGGAAAGAGACACAAGGGCATGTCCTGGGTGGAAATACTGTGTATCTTGATTGGGGTTTGGTTACACAGGTGAATATATTTGTCAAAACTCATTAAACTAAGTACTGTGCATTTCACTGTGTATAGGTAGGATATACCTTTTTTTTTTTCTCTTAAAAAAGTCCATAAAATCTTGCCCTGTGCTATTCTTTTCAAAACTATCTACTAAATATTACAGAATTACTGAGGCTATCTTTTGGGCAGTTTAGGTTGTTTTTTTCTAACATATGTGATCTTACTTGCTTTTCATAGAATGAGGCAAATAAAATCAAGAAGGAAGCAGAAGATCTGGACCGTCTGATTGACCAGAAGTTGAAAGATTACGAGGACCTCAGAGAGGACATGAGAGGCAAAGAGTTTGAAGTAAAGAACCTTCTGGAGAAAGGAAAGACTGAACAGCAGGTTGGTTTGCTTTGCAGATTGCTTCATTTCGTGAGGCAAAAATTGAAATTGTCTGACTGTAAGCTGTGTCTGAACCGTCACCACAAATCGCAGAAGCAACAAAATACACAAGAAATCAGAGGAGGGTGCTATGCCGATGCCCTGGCCTAACCTGCTGTATGCTGGCTGGTGTCAGAGTGGGATGGCCTGGAGGTGCCTGGTCTGTTAGGGGAGAGAAGGGCTTTACCTGGGAGGCTTTGTCCTCTGACCTGCCATGTGTTTGCAGACTGCTGACCAACTCCTCGCCCGAGCTGATGCTGCCAAGGCTCTTGCGGAAGAAGCTGCCGAAAAGGGACGAAACACCTTACAAGAAGCCAATGACATTCTCAACAACCTGAAAGGTATGAGAGGGTGAGGTCACAGGGTAAATGTCCTCCATTAGGCTGGTTTTCTTTCTTTTGTAAAAGATTTTTACTGTGAGATTTTCTGACCACATACAGTATGAGAGATAATAGTATAATAAATCCTGTCATTGAGATTGAACAGTTAAGATTTTTACTGCACTTACTTTATCCCCCAACACCTTCCCTACCTTTTTTGTGTCAAGTATTTCAAAGAAAAATCCCAGAGCTCATGTCATTTTACCCATGGTATGAAAACCAAAAAAAAAAAGTATATTTCTTATAACCAAGATACACCTATTTATCTGCTTAGTATTGGTAAATTGAGAGTATCTTTAATTTTCTCTGCCAATTGCATCTCAGTCTTTGTTTTCTTTCTTTACCCAATATAAAAAACAACTACACTCAATTCATTGTATAGCCTTGAACTTGCCTCTGATAAATATAAGTTCTGTAAATACAGAAGCTTTACAGGATAATGGTTGAATGTATGGGCTCTGTGTCAGTGGGTTTGAGTTAGAATCCCTGATCTACCTCTTACTGTTACTGTGAATCCTTGAAAAAATGATCTACCTTTTTAGTCCTCAGTTTTCTAATATATACCAATGATGCAGTTACAAAAATTCATGAAGATCTCAACTCATTACCTTACACATAGCAAACACAGAATAAGCTGCATCTTTCAATATTGGTTGAGGTGGAGGTGATAGCATCCTCGGTTCTGCATGAAAATAAATGCTTCAAGTGAGAATTTGCCTTGCAGAAGCAGGTGTTCATTCCCATGAATCTTCCATATAGAGCTGTGAGCTTTGATCTCCTAAGATTTCAGTCCATGTTGTTTTCATTCTTTTCCCCTGACTTCCATTGTTCATAAAACAAAGTCTTGTGACAGCTCCCTGAAAGTTTCCCTTTTGGCTTGTTGAGAGTTTAGTTCAAATGCATTCCTTGAACCTGTTTTAGATTTTGATAGGAGAGTGAATGATAACAAGACGGCTGCAGAGGAGGCCCTAAGGAGAATCCCTGCCATCAACCGGACCATAATTGAAGCCAATGAAAAGACCAGGGAAGCTCAGCAGGCGCTGGGCAATGCTGCCGCAGATGCCACCGAGGCCAGGAACAAGGCCCACGAGGCGGAGAGGATTGCGAGCGCTGTCCAGAAGGTGTGCACGCCCCTCCTGTCCGAAACCAGGCCTTTGCTCACATGTTATCTATTCTCTAGTCATTTTCCAGGCTCTTTCCAGACACCCCCACCCCCCGCGCCCCCGCCACTGAAAGGTCTTACACATTTTTTCCTTGACTCAAGTAAAGTTACATTACTCCATCTTTGTCATTCCTTTTTCCCTTTTTTCTTTTTTAAACCAAGCATTAGAGCAGGTAACCATGGTGATTAGAGGGGAGAGTTATTGAAAGGGTCTCTTGGGACTTGTTGGCGGTCCAGTGGTTAAGACTCCATGCTTCGAGTACAGGGGGTGCAGGTTCAATCCCTGGTCAGGAAACTCGATCCCACATACTGTGTGATCCAACCAAAGAAAGAAAGGGTCCTTTACTCTCTAATCTCTTCTGTGTCTCAGTGGCAGGAGTCTGAGTTGTGAGGAGGGGGGTGGCTTCAGGGACCCAGAGAGTCCCCTCCCGCAAAAAAAATCAGACTCTTTCGAAATAAACACAGTTCCCTGCCATGGATAGTTTATTTTTTCTGTCTTATATAGAGTGTCAAGTCTATACGGTTTTTCACGGCCCCCCTTTCAAACAAACATATTGCCATTCCTAAGCCCCACCTATTCAGAATTTTTGTAGCTGCCCAGGCCAGGATCCTTTCTATGCATCTTAATAACTTCTTTAGGCTGGCTTTCTCCTACTTAAAGATCAGTTTGTTTCATTTAAAGGAGAGATTGGAGCTGATTGTAAACTTACATGTGTTTGAAAATCACACACATTTTTAGTTTATTTAGAGCAGATATATTTCAGGATTATGGACTTTTTATACATGATAATGAACTGCCAACTAGAATGAGACTAGCTTTGAATAGAAAATTATCCATGTGAAAGAGTCTAATCAGTGTGATGCGGTGGAAAGTACACACCAGTTAAATGTTGCAGTGATGTGACCCCAACTAAAAATGGCAACAATAAAACAGGAATTTTTATTAACTGGATTAAATAAAAGGATACAAATAGCTGTGCTTTGTAAAATGTTATTATGTTAGGTGGTAATGTTATTTTTTTCATTACTGTTATTTGTAGCCCAAATAAATGACAACATAAATCAACTAACAGTACAAATTATAGGGCAAATTATTGCCCTGTTGTTTCTGGGTTCTAGTTTAGAGCCTAGTTTCTGGATCCTAGTTTCGAGTGGCAGAATACTTTAGAGAAAGGAAAACATTTTTTCATCAGCAGTTGTTTATTTTGTGTCTAGAACGCTACCAGCACCAAGGCAGAAGCTGAAAGGACTTTTGCAGAAGTTACAGATCTGGATAACGAGGTGAATAATATGTTGAAACAACTACAGGAAGCAGAAAAAGAGCTGAAGAAAAAACAAGAGGATGCTGACCAGGACATGATGATGGCAGGGATGGTAAGTGATTTTGGAATTTTTGGTAACGAGTAGAAAGTGAAGGGTGTTTAGTGATGAAAGGTTCCTGACTTGTTGAGGAGTCTCTCTCCTGTTGACTTCTGTTTTCAATTGTGTTTCCTGGTCAAGAATTGGGTTAGTAACTTACATAGAAGGCAAAGAATTTGGATCTTCTGCCAGATGGTTGCACAAGAGTTCCTTCCCAAAGCTACTCTCAATTAAAAGCAAAACATTGTTTTACACATTTGAGGTTTTAGGACATTTGAAAGTATGTATTTTTATTTTTGAATGGGTAATTCATAAATGGGATATAGTCAGAAAGGGGAAAAAAAGGAATGCAATGATAAGTTAATTTCCTTCCTCCTCTTAGTCTCCCAGCAACTTGCCTTTAGCAAAGACCAGTTTCTTGGACAGTTTTGAAGATGACACAACATACCAAACTTACATCCAATTTAATTTTTCATTTATTGTGATGATGTGTATACATAACTGTTTGTAACAAAATTGACTTGTGAATGCATGGTCCCCCGAAGGACTGGGGTCCATTTTTCTGTTTTATGCAATATTTTGCTTTTGAAACACTAGTGGAGTCACAATGGAAATAATTTCTTTCCAGTTCAATCTGATTATAATCACAGTAATGACAGACATGAACTCCTTTGTGTGGGCTTTCCTCATAGCTCAGCTGGTAAAGAATCCACCTGCAGTGCAGAGACCCCAGGTCAATTCCTGGGTCAGGAAGATCCGCTGGAGAAGGGACAGGCTACCCACTCCAGTATTCTTGGGCTTCCCTTGTGGCTCAGCTGGTAAAGAATCTACCTGCAATGCAGGAGACCTGAGTTCAATCCCTGGGTTGGGAAGATCCCCTGGAGAAAGGAAAGGCTACACACTCCAGTATTCTGGCCTGGAGAATTCCATGGACTTTATAGTCCATGAGGTCACAAAGAGTTGGACCTGACTGAGCGACTGTATAAATAATCATGGTAGATCACTTTCACCTTGGAATAGAAAGAAGAACTACGAAGCTTGTTAATTTAGTGAAGAAGTCCTTAGGGAAGCGATAACAGAAGTATCCCTCTGCAAATACCTTATTTTATTATGCATTTTTTGATTTTTGTTTTGGATTACCTGAATTTTCTATAGCAAGGCATGTCTCAAGTGAAAATTCCCACATAGTAAAAATGTGTTTTTCATATGTGCTGAGGGTCTGGATTTTTTTTTTTTTAATGCAGTCATAGAAACATGAGATTTAGAACTTGTTGAAAGAAGGGAAAGATATATATTCTCTATATCTTCATACCCTCAAAGAAGAAAAAAGATTTATCTTTTATTCCTTTTGGTAAATAATTTATAAGGAGCACAGGGCACCCTCATATGTACTATCCCATTTATAATTAAATAGCCTGAAAGGCCAGAATTGCATCAGTATTGTTGGAGTCTGTAACCTGTTTTTTTAAGGGAAAGGGTGAAAGCTCACAGTTGTTCCTAGAAGAGGGGGCTGCAGACAGCGGGATAAATGCCATCACTTGCAGTCCAAGGGCCAGCATCTCTGCTAGGATATTTGCAGACTGCCTGGGAAGATGCAGTGGTAGCGGCTGTGATTTGAACAGAAATTAATCATTTATTTGTGAAGGTTTTTTCCTCTTGCTTTCTTTTTCTTTTTAAAATTTTCACGTTGTTTCTCTACCCAAAAGTTTTGTATTTCTGTTGACCCAGAAAAAAACTAGGAAAAACAGTTCTGTGGTGGGAAGCTCAAAGTTACTGGTGTATAGCCTGACCAGATTTATTTGTGAGAGCATCTGTTTTCTGATCCTTAGACACTTCCTCTTCCATTGCCATTTCCTGTGACTCATGCAGAAGCATATTTGTTCAGGTTTCATGGAATTTTCCCAAATAGATTTACCTTTGGTTGATTTTTTTTAATGTAAATTGTATTGTCTGTTTGTATGTGTGTGTATGTGTGTGATTACAGGGGGAGAGGGAATTTTAGAAGAACATCACATAATTATGAAAATTTTCTGAGAATAGGCTATTTCTGATAATCAAGTCTTGGAGGACATGTTTTAGTTCTAATATATATTAATAGTTTTTGTATTCATCCTTAAAAAGTAACTTGTAGGGACTTTCTTGGTGGTCCAGTGGTCAAGACTCCATGCTTCCACTTCAGGGGTCATGGGTTCAGTCCCTGGTTGGGGATCTATCCCACATGCTACATGATGTGGCCGAAAAATAAATAAATTTAGTTAAATTTTTAAAAAAGGAGAAACAGAGAACCAAAAAAATATTTTTTAAGTAACTTGTTTCTGCTTGGTGGGTTTTATTTTGAATACACCTTCATGTATTTCTTGAGTAAGAAAATGACAAAAGGAAATAATAACATTGATCTTTGAAATACAAATACAGTGTAGGCATACGACTGCCTCTTTATGACTATCATGTGAATTAAAAATAGCAACATCCTCAACATGAAGATATGACCCAAAAAATTCCTACAGTGAGAGATTATAGTTTCATGAGTTAAAAGAAGGGAAACCATCTGAAAATTGAATTTGTTGGCTCATTGGGAAAAGATATTTCAAGAAAATGAAAATGTATCATTTATTATTTATCCTTTTTTGGTGTACAGGCTTCACAGGCTGCTCAGGAAGCCGAGATCAATGCTAGAAAAGCCAAAAACTCTGTTACCAACCTCCTCAACCTTATTAATGACCTCCTGGAGCAGCTTGGTAAGTAACTGCAGTCATTGTAGGCAGTCTGAATTCTTGGTACTATTCTTGGGATCCGAGATAGTTGACTCAAAAGTAGATATTACAGTGCAAAGATTGTATAAACTGAATCATGACTTTTAAGTTGTATTAATTCAGCGTGTACTCACTAGGTCCGTCCATGGACTCTGACCTCAGTATTATTGGGATCTGACCGTGATCCGAGGACTTAATAAAATTTTAAAGGTTTGCTGCCAGCTAGCCTGGCTCTTTTATGGTCAAGGTTTATAATATAGTTGAGCAGTGATCATTCTTAGCTCATCCTGCTGGCAGAGTGTCTCCAAAGAGTTTGACGTGAAGGATTTCAGTGATAGAATAAAAGAGCACTTTAAAGAATAATCTGATGAGCTGATGGTTTTTATGCAAAATGAGAGAAAAGGCTTTTGTTTTGAAGGAAATATAAGCATATTGAAATTTTCCTTTAATCCAGTTTGATAGGGAGCAGGCCGCATTATAGGATAGACGTACTTTTGACACCAGTCTGCATTATAAAGCTGTAATTTCTCTAACCAATGGGCTTTCCAGGTGGCACTAGCAGTAAAGAATCCGCCTGCCAGGTAGCAGACCCAGGTTCCTGGGTTGGGAAGATCCTCTGGAGGGGAGGGCATGGCAACCCACTCCAGTATTCTTGCTTGGCAGAGGAGCCTGGCAGGCTACAGTCCACAGGATTGCAGAGTCGGACACGACTGAAGCAACTTAGCATGCACACGATGCTCTTAACTAGTCCAGCTGGGTAGCAGGCATCCTGTTTTAACGTGTTAGTCTGTGAAGTTTGGTTTTGGCCAGTGTTTCGTTTTGTGGGGTGTGTGTGTGATATTTTTATCTGTCTTAATTTTGAAGAATAATAAATTATGTGCCAGCAGATTTTAAAATGAAAGTAAGCTAGAAGAGGTAGCTTTTGTGGCAGAAAAGGTTGGCTTTTAAAGTTAGTCAGACTTGGGTTGGAATCATTGCTTTGTTGCCTGTAAGCCGTGCAAATTTGGGCAAATTACTTAACATCTGAGAATCATTGATGTCACATGGTCTTGTGAGAATTTAATCAAGTATAGTATACATAAAGTACCGCAGCTGGCTGTCTGCTTTCGTTTATATAGAAATAGTTCCTAAAAAAAAAAAAGAAACAGTTCCTTTCAAAGGGACCTCTTTTTCGTGCTAATTTTAAAGCAAAGCTTTGCTAAAATTATTTCAGCCTTTCAACCCTGGCCATTCTCCACAGGAGGGTTTCTGTAATAGAGTCTAACTCCAGGAGCAGGGTAACACTCCCTCAAAGCAACCCAGTCTCCCTGGTATCGAAGAGCTGAGGGCTTAGAGTTCTAGCTTAAAGATTTTTGTTTTTTAAAGGGCACCAAAAAGACAAAAAGATTACATATATAAACTTGAAAAAGAAAAAGGGATTAAATGTTACTAGATGACCTTCAAACCACAAGTAAGGCGTAAGGGCTAGGACATAGTAGCTATATATTCAGAAAACATTTCACAGAAACCATATTCTGAGAAAAAAAAAAATCCAGCCCCAATATTCATTATACGTTCTGACCCATCCCTGCTGGGTTAGGTCAGGGCTTGTACTCGGTTTGCATTGTTAGTGCCCCCTCCCTTTTTTAATTGACTTTTACCGGAGTGTAGTTGTTGTCCGACCTTGTGTTAGTGTCTGCTCCACAGCACAGTGAATCAGCCATACATATACATGCGTCCCCACCCTCCTGGACTTCCTTCCCATCGAGGCCACCGCAGTGCATTAAGCAGAGTTCTCTCTGCTGTCCAGTATGTTCTCATTAGTTAGGTGTCTAGTTCTCAGGCCGCTTTTGTATAATGGCAGCTGCTGGTCTTCCTTTATAAAGAGGCTGGTGGGTTTGGGCGGGGGGGGCAGTACTTGTGGAGTGATGTCATAATTGTACTAAATGCGTCTCTCTTCTGACTCTGTAGGGCAGCTGGACACAGTGGACCTGAACAAGTTAAACGAGATTGAAGGCACCCTGAACAAAGCCAAAGAGGAAATGAAAGTCAGTGATCTCGACAGGAAGGTGTCCAACCTGGAGAACGAAGCCAGGAAGCAGGAGGCTGCCATCCTGGACTATAACCGAGACATCGAGGACATCCTGAAGGACATCCGAAACCTGGAGGACATCAGGAAGACCTTACCCTCCGGCTGCTTCAACACCCCGTCCATTGAGAAGCCCTAGCATCTCCCCGTAGGGAGCCACTGTGAGGCCACAGAGTGCCTTCACACGACGATTGCATTTTTCAGACCCCTGCCCCCCACTCTCTGCTGCTCTCCACCACTGTCCTATTGAACCAGGAAAAGTCACAAAGTTTTAAAGAGAAGCAAATTAAACATCGTGAATCAGGAACAAAGGGTTCTATCTAGTAAAGTCTCTCTTCCACTTAACGGCACTCCCTCAGACCCACCTGTCCCTTCCGAGTCGCATAAGGACGTGGCATCCTGCATTGCTGTACAGTGGCTTAAACACTTCGTGGGAACCATTGTATGCCAGGGCTGAGCAAGTAGCCCTCCCTTTCTCACTGATGCCAGCAGAACCTCCTCAGTCTCAGTACTCTTGTTTTTATGAAGGAAAAGTTTGGCTACTAACAGTAGCATTGTGATGGCCAGTATATCCAGTCTGTAGGCAAAGAAAATGCATCTACATCTCCCGCCCCTCCTCCTTTAAGCAAAAAGGAGATACACCTCCTGTGCCAAAGGTATTGGTCATTCAGAATGTCGAGAGCCATCATCAGTTGTTTTAGCTATTTGAGTTTAGGACACTGAGCCATCCACGGGTAAGGATGCAATGATTTATGACAGTCTCCAGGAGAATATGAGACTGCAGAAGTAGGCCGAACATTTTCTCAGATGTTAATAATTGACTAGGAAGATAAACTTTTTTCAGATCTTTGGGCAGCTGATACTTTAAATCTGCAACGGGCAGCTTGCACTCACCAACAGACGCCTTCTATTCCTATAAGTGGAATTTATACAGAAGAAATAGGGATATGATAACCACTAAAGTTTTTTTTTTTTTTTTTTTCAAAATCAAACTAATTCTTAGAGCTTTTTTTTTTAGTATATTAGTTTTGGAACTAGTGTTGTTACCTGGCAGAGGATGGTGGTTGGTCCTTAAGATCTTGACAAACAAAGCAAAAGCCTCCTTGTCCTAGTCTTTTCTAGCAAAGGGATAGA
The DNA here is from genome assembly GCF_023699985.2 of Odocoileus virginianus. NCBI lineage: Eukaryota > Metazoa > Chordata > Mammalia > Artiodactyla > Cervidae > Odocoileus > Odocoileus virginianus. The sequence goes on along the minus strand of NC_069684.1, from coordinate 15,927,513 downwards.
ACTTAGATGTGACTTGCATTGTCAGGATCCCACGTGTCCATTTTTCTTCCATTGGGGAGAGATGAAATATTAGACCCTTTTTTTCAGTTTCAGTTTTCTTCTGATGTTCCCATCACATAGAATCCCTCAAAACACATTGTTTGCCAAATCCTGGTGGCAGATACTTGCACTCAGTACTTCATGCAGCTGCCAACACCATCTAGTTCCTGCACTTTGTGATCTACACCACCTCTAGACCTTCCCTCCAAGTGTAGACGGAAGGCCCTTACGTGGAGTTTCCTAATGGGCTTCTCAACTTCTGATCCTCAGCTCTGTGATTTTCTTCCAAGATCACAGCGTGACGATTCTCTGCCACAAACCCCTTCCTCCTCCTGCCAGCCCGCCTTCAAGATTCATATATAGCCTTTAACACTATGCAACTTTGTACTTTGCGTAGCGGGGGAAAGAAACTATTATCTGACACACTGGTGCTATTAATTATTTCAAATTTATATTTTTGTGTGAATGTTTTTTTTTGTTTGTTTATCATGATTTTAGAGTAAGAAGTTTATGTAAATACCCTTGTCCTGTTTCTGGAATGACACTGTCCGTTCACTTCTTCACTTCATTTTTCCTCTTCACCGGCACAGTGCGTCCGTATACCTCCTCCTCTTCCATCTGCCGTTCTTTGGATTGGATTTGCTCCCCATTGGTCTGCTTTTGCCTTGTGTTTGCAGCGTGTCTGTTCTCTGACATTCACATCCACCTGCTTTCCTCCACACACAGCCACGAGAAAGAGGTACCTGGAACCCTCTTCCACTGCGGTCCTGGTGGTCCTCAACCACAGCATAGTGTTCTTAACGCCTGCCCCAGAGCAGGAACACCAGGTTGACAGGGGATGCTGAAATTGGGAAAACGTGCTGAAGGCCATCTTCACCCTCAGTGTGAGCCTAGGCAGGAATGAGCTGGAAATATCCTTTCTGGCAGTTGTTTTTGGACTGGATGGATTATTTTGATAGAGAGGTGCATAATTACTGAGCACTTGTAAGGCATCAGGGATCATGCTATGGATAGGTAGAGTGGGAGAGGTGGTCTGTCCTCATTCTTCTCCTTTCCGTCTTCTCCTTGCATCCCAGAGTTGCCTTAGCAGTGTCTTGACCTGGCATCACTCTCTTCCTCCTCTCGGGCCTCTTCTCCCATCACAGAAGGCATGACTCTTTCTTGCCAAGTGTTCACATCAGTGTTTCCTAGCTAGTTCCTCTTGTTATGTGGTCACATCCCAGTTTTGGTCAAGGTTGCAGGAAAAGGACTGAAGATAGACTACGAAGGTGGTTCTCCCACCTATCCTGTGGGTCAGATTCATTACAGTAAGTCTTAGGCCACAGTGAAACTGGGGAGATTGGTTGGTTCTTTTCTCCTTTTCCATCTATGTGGTATATTTTTAAACAGAATTTTATTTTTTAAATAAAAGTTCTTTATAAAAGGATACCTTCATTACACTCCTGCAATATAGCCATTATTGTATAGTTCCAGTTATCTGTATTATATGTAATGAAACTGACAGGGTGGCTGCTGCAGAATGCGGGGTGTCGCAGGGAACATACACAGCTGTTCCCTGGAAGTTTCCCTTTAAATTCCAACTGTGGCCCTTTTTCATGTGCCTTCACTTGAGCTGTTTGCCTTAACCTCTACGGTCTTGCTCTCCAGGGTGGTAAAAAAAAAATGCAACACTTGGCATTTTTTATGTTAAAAAGAACAGTATTTTATTTATAATAAAATCTGAATATTTGTAACCCTTTATACTTGGTGTGGCTTGAGTGTGGTACTGGGGATGTAAGATGTTTTAAAAGGGATGACAAAGGGGAAGCTTCTCATAACATTTTTTGGATGATTTTCCTGAGAACAATCCAGTGTGGGTGAATATATCACCTGCCAGTGCAGGAGATGCAAGAGATACGAGTTCGATCCCTGGGTTGGAAAGATCCCCTGGAGGAGGAAATGGCAACCTGCTCCAGAATTCTTCCCTGGAAAATTCCATGGACAAGAAGAGCCTGTCGGGCTACCGTCTATGGAGCCTCAAAAGAGTCGGACATGACTGAACATACACACACACACACCCAGTAGTGTAATATACATATATACTTTCTCAGATTGGGAAACTCTGGTGTGGTACAGAGGCTGGCAGACTTTTTCGGGAAAGCTCCAAATGGTGAATGTTTCACGCTTTGCAGACCTCATGGTGTCCGTTACAGCTGCTCTGCTGTTGCACCTGGAAGGCAGCCGGGGACGGTCTGTAAACAAGCGCATGGAGCCGGGGTCCCGGATAACTGTTTACAGAAACAGGCCCGGGCCTGCGGGCTGGAACTTACCCGACCCCTTGGTGTCGTCTCAGTACTTGATTAAGTACTTGATTGATGACTGTCGAGGACTATTTTCAAATTATTTGGGCTTCCTGAATTAGATGTATGTAAAGAGTTGTCTTTCCACCTTTCAAATACGCACATCTTCAGCTAAAGGTACACTCTTCAGACGATGAGAAACGCTGTCAAACATAAGGGAAGAAAGAGTGAGTGAGGTGCTGGACCAGCGGGCCATCACGAGGGTTGATGCAGCTGGAGTAACTAAAGACCACGTGAAGAAGCGTGGAGCCACAGAGACAGTGGGAAGCTTTGCTGTGCTCTTCGGCTCTTATGACCCTGAGGCCCTGTGGATGGTATGCCACCTTCCCAGTCATCTGTTGCTGTTTAGTCACTTAAGTTGTGTCTGACTCTTTGAGACCCATGAACTGTAGCCCGTCAGGCTCCTCTGTCCATGGGGTTCTCCAGACAAGAATGCTGAAGTGGGTCACTATGCCCTCCAGGAGATCTTCCTGACCCCGGGATCGAACCTGAGTCTCCTGCGGCTCCTGCATTGCAGGCGGATTTCCCAGTCATATGGATCGTTATAACTGATAACCTGTGAAGGAGAACCTGCACTCTTCTCTTTAGACTTCTTCAGAGAGAGCTTTAGAGGGCACTAGTTACTAGCTTTCTTACATACCCTGTTCTTAGCCCTTTTGTATAGATATGATTAAGACGCAGACAGATTTCCGTAGTTGTTAGGTCAGAGTGATGAGAGGGATTTTTTTTCGGCTGTGCTGGGTCTTCACTGCCGCATGGGCTTTGGTCTGTACAGTGCCCGGGGATGACTGTCGCTGCAGTGTGTGGGCAGGCTGCTCCTCTCGGTGGCTTGTTGCAGGGCTTGGGCTCTGTGGCGCGCAGGCCTCAGTTGCAGCACGTGCGCTCCGCAGTCTCCGTTCCCACGCTCTAGGGCACAGGTTCCGTAGTTGGAGCACACGCTTCCCGGACCAGGGGTCCAACCTGTGCCTCCTGCGTGGGCAGGTGGCTTCTTCACCTCTGAGCCACCAGGGAAGCCTTGAGTGGGATTTTTAAAATGTGTTCTTACTCGTTTTGTTATTTCAGAGTCAGCAGTTTCTCCAAAGTTGGTATCAGCATAATCTGATTCATTGAAAGTGAAAGTCGCTCAGTCATGTCTGACTCTGCGACCCCATGGACTGTGCAGTCCATGGCATTCTCCAGGCCAGAATATTGGAGTGGGTAGCTGTTCCCTTCTCCAGGAGATTTTCCCAACCCAGGGATTGAACCCAGGTCTCCCGCATTGCAGGAGGATTCTTTACCAGCTGAACTATCGGGGAAGCCAATCTGATTCAAAATATCCCAAAAGCTTTATGTCTTCAATAAGCATTCTAGCCCCTTAATAAATCTGAACTCACCAGCTCTACTTCCATTAAGCTCAAAATAGAGTGAATGTCCAGAGAAGACAGGACTCCAGGTGTCTGGGAGAGTCATGAAGTACAGTAGTAAGTCAGGTGGTCCCTTCCACCTAAGGCGAGCAAGTTTCCAGCCAAGGAAAGATCAAATCTCTTGAGGTCAATCGTTTATGGGAACAGAAATGAGACAGCTGTAAATGGCAGGTATTTTGCCTGTTAACACTAAGGAGTTTTAGCTGAAAGTGTTGATAGTTGGAGTGAAAAGTAAGTATTTTCCATAAGGAAACTCTCAAGAGTCTCCAGTTGGTCAGGAGTCAACAACCAGAGTGTCTTCTGTTTGTATGGTGTCTCCTAGAATAAATGTAACGGCTCTATGTAGATAAATGAAATTCGAAATAAAAACCATACATTTAAGAAGGGGAAATACTTATCCAAAGACCAAAGAAAAGCTGAAAGAAAAGTAACCTCAACATTTCAAGTCTTGTTGTAAGACCTCCATGTCTTTGTTTTAACTCTTCTCTGCCCAGAATGTTCTTTCTTTCCCCTCCCCAGTACAGGAAAGTCTAAGGTCAAGGTGTTACCCCATCTGTTGAAACAGGCCAGGCTTCCCTTGTGTCCACCACCCCCCTTGACCTAGTACTGGCTCCTGGTATGGCCCTCAGGCGTGTGTTTATTAGTCAGGGGTGTCTCACCCACCTTCCCCTCCCCGCTCTCTCCTAAGAGGGTCTTGGTTATTCACCTTCACATCCTCAGAGGTAGGAGGTGGACAATAGTCACTCGTGTTGTTGGACAGGTGCGATCAAATCAACCTTTCTCATCCTGCTCTCCCACTGGTCACTTTTTCCCTCCCGCGAGCAGAGAGGGAGATTTATGGATACTCTCTTTCTTTCTCTTTCCATCATCTCTCTGCCCCCTTCTCCATCCAGTAGCCTCCTATTCCCTCAACACCCCTACCTAAGGGTGGATTTGCAGAAAAATAGCAGAAACCACTGTCTTTCACCAGATGGCACAGCACAGGCCACTCTGGGCTAGACAGTCTGCAAGCAGCTGGTGTGATCTGGTCCACAAGGCCTGGGCCTCTGCGCTCCCAGCCTCACGCTGGTCATTCCCAAATGCCATGGATGTGTGTCTTTGAGTTTACCCACAGGCCCTTCTGTAGATATCTCTAGTCCTGGCCCAAGTTACAATGTTGATTTTTTTCTTTTTCTGTAACTCCTGGGGATGGTCCCAGTAAATTTCGACTGACTGGTTGGTGTTTTATTGTTTTGTAATATAGGCCACAGAGGGACTGCTTATGATGAGTTCAGTATAGTTTGTATTTATTTCTATAAAAAGTTGAGCTTCAGGCCCTTGATCAAATCAGAATGTAACCCTCTATTACAGCACTGTTCTGTGAATTTGGCCACGTCAGTGGAAGTGGTTCTCTGTGAAAGGCCCCTGGTCATACCTTTGAGGGCCCCCCTTCCATACACCTATGATCCTTTCCCGCCATGACTAGTAACAGAAGGAGAAGAGAGAGTCAGAGGATAAATGGCTGGATGGCATCACCGATGCAATGGATGTGAACTTGGGCAAACTCTGGGGGATGGTGAGAGATAGGGAGGCCTGGCCTGCTGCAGTCCATGGGATCGCAAAGAATTGGATATGACTGGGTGGCTGAACAGCAACAAATAACAGAAAAGTCTACTTGAGCCTCAGACTGAGACTTTTGGGGCCCATGAACATGGTGTCTGCTCTAACACCAAGATCATCTGTCATCTTGGTAACTAAAGGCAAGCATCATCAAATCTTGTGCCATCGCAACTCGTGTTCACAATTTCTAGTGTGATTTCATGCTCAATATTCAGTCCCTGGTTTCCAGGATGTGAATGAGCCTGATTTTCTGAATTTCTGTTCACTGATCCCACTTGCTTCTCATGAGCATGGTTTCCAAGCTGAGATTAGTGCAGAGTAAGCACAAGTCCAGCCGGGAGCAGAAATGTCTGGAGAAGGTGTGCCGTCCTGATGTGGATTACACGTTCTTGGGCTGCTGAGCCAGCGTCCAAGATAAAGTCTCGGGAGAAACAGCTGTGATTTGGGTGATTACATGTTTAGCGTGGTCAGAGAAGTTTGTGTTACAACTTGCTGATCCTTCTTGGCCCAGACAGTCTGTTCTCTGTGATGTCTCGGTTGGGCTGATACAGAGGCACAGACCTGGCCAGAGAGATGAGTTTTTGCTATGAAGATTTCAGACAGGCTGTCTGCCCTCTTTAGGTGTCTGAGGGCTCAGGCAAGACTAGTTCTATCAAACTAACTCATATTGCATACCATGTTTTAAAGGGCACTTTCATAATTGATTTCTTTCGTTTGCCCCTCATGTGATGAGGGTCTCCATTTGACCATTGAAAAAATCCATGGTTTGCTGCCCCATCACCCTAGCCACTGTGTTAGCTGTTGCCTCATTTTCTCTCATAATTTTGATCCATTTTCCTTTTAAGAACCTCTATTACATACAGGCATTTTATTAAAAGCTTCCTTAGATCCCTTTTTTTGAGCAATCAAGGCAGGATTTAAATAAATATGTGAGTTGCACAATATTAAGGAACCAGTCAGTAGCAGAATTAATACTTGGAACTTGATTGTCCTCAAGCAACCTGGGCCTTACTCACTTTGCAGCTCCGCTTCTCTTTGGCTTTTCCCTCCCTTTCTTTCCCCCACAGAGGCTCAGGGATATATATGTATGCACCATGAGTCACCTAACTTTACCCTCCCTACCTTCCTCATGTTATTAATAACATCTGATATAACCACGCTACACTTATCAAAGCTAAGAAATTAATATTGGACGAATACTATAAATAGAACAGTCTTTTGCCTACTTTTAAATACCTTTTCAAGACTCCATTTTTAAAGTAATGCTGAATTTTAAGGCAGAGAATGAAAATACTCAGCAATGATATCCAGGCTCTAGGGCAACAGGAGTATAAGTTCGAAACAATGGATTTTACCTTGATATACTCAAGACTGCCCAATACATAGTCTATTCATAGTTAATGGTAAATAAGTCATTAAGCAACTTGCTAAAATGACCCTAATGTTTCAAAAGAGATTTTTAAAATATGCATCAGAATGAAAATATTCATAATATGACACGAATATAAGTATTAATTAAAATAGGGAAATTTACTTATAAAGACTACACTAAAAATTTTTGCCCTTATTACAGACTTTCAGACTTAGAGAAAAATTCTCAAATGCTCTTTATTCAGATTCCACCAATGTTAATTTATTACATTTGCTTTTTCACTGCTCTCACTCTTGCTCTCTGTGGAAAGAGAGGGAGAAAAAGAGAAAGAACTCTTTCAAGTTGCAGACATGATATCCCTTTACCCATAAATACTTCAGTGTGTATTTCCTAAAGACAGGAAACTTTCTTACATGATGACAGTACAATTGTCCAAATCAGGAAATTCCCACTGATACGATGCTGTTAGCTAATCTACAGCCCCTATACAGATTGCTCCATTGTGGTAGGCAGAATAACGGCTGCCCTAAAGATGTCCAGGTCCTAATCCCCAGACCCTAGGACTGTGTACAGTTACACAAGCAAAGTGGAATTAAGGTTTCTCATGTAATTAGGTTGTGAATCAGCTGATTGTGAAATTGAGAGATATTCCTGGATTATCTGGTTGGGCCAATGTGATCATAAGGATTCTTATAATTGAAAGAGGGAAGGCAGGAAGGGGGGTCAGAGTGATGCAATGTGATAAGGCCATCACTGCCAGCTTGAAGATAGAGGAGGTAACAGGAGTCAGGGTAGGTGGGTGGCCTCTAGAAACTCAGAAAGTCAAGGGACTATTTCTCCCTAAAGAATCTGCCTGCCAAAGCAGGAGACACAGGAGATGTGGGTTCGATCCCTGGGTTGGGATGATCCCCTGGAGAAGGAGACGGCAACCCACTGCAGTATGCTTGCCTGGAATATTTCACGAACAGAGGAGTCTGGTGAGCCATGACGTTGCAAAGAGTCAGACACAACTCAGCGTGTGAGTGTATATGCACACACACACACACACATTTCTCCCCTACAGCCTCCAGAAGGGGAGAAAGCCCAGCTGATACCTTGATTTTAGCCCAGGGAGACCCCCACCAGACTTCTACAGAACTATAAAATAAGAAATTTGTGTTGCTTTAAGTTACGAAGTTTGGAGTAACTAATTACAGAGTCATAGAAAACGAATACACTATTTGTCTCAATAACGTCCTTTATAGCAAAAGAAAATCTAAAATCATGTGTTCAGTCATCACATCTCTTGCATATTCTTTAATCTGGAGCAAATCTGAGTCTTTTTTTATATTTTGTGACCTTGATACATTTTGTAGAATGTTCCTCAGTTTGGTCTGTCTGATGTTTTTTTTTGATTGGATTCAGGTTGTGCACCTCTGGCAAGGAGATCATAGAAGTAATGCTGATTTTTTTTTTTTTTAGGAGGGACCTAAGTAATTACTGGGCTTCCCTGGTGGCTTAGAGGTTAAAGTGTCTGCCTGCAATGTGGGAGATCTGGGTTCGATCCCTGGGTTGGGAAGATCCCCTGGAGAAGGAAATGGCAACCCTGGCAATGTTAACTTTGATGTTTTTATTTATTTATCTATTATTTTTAAATCAGAGGATGATTGCTTTACAATATTGTATTGGCTTCTGCTGTATATCAAAACAAATCAGCCATAGGTATAAATTTTGATGTTTGATTGGGCTAGTACCCTCTAGGTCTCTGCACTATAAAGCTGCGCTGTTAATCTTGTATTGATAATTACCAAGTATCTCACAAGGAGACACTTTGAGACTATGTAAATATTCTGTTACTTCTTATACATTGACCCAGTGATGTTGGCTGCCAAATGGAGATTTTCTCATTCCATTATTCTTTCTATATTTATTAGTTGGCATTAATATTGTGAGGTAGAGCTTGTCCATCTCTTCCATTTGTCTAATACTGTATCTATTCGTTGTTCTTTAGTCATGCTCAGTCGTCTCCAACTCTTTTGCAACACCCTGGACTGTAACCTACCAGGCTCATCTGTCCATGGGATTTCCCAGGCAAGCATACTGGAATGGGTAGTAATCATTTCCTCCTCCAAGGTGTCTTCCTGACCCAGGAATCAAACCTACTTCTGCGTTCCAGGCAGATTCTTTACTGCTGAGCCACCAGGGAACCCCATCTGTATCTATATTCATATATATTTCTATTACTTTATTTTTTTGGTCACATGATACTGCTTGCAGAATCTTAGTTTCCCAACCAGGGATTGAATTTAGGCCATGGCAGTGAAAGCACTGTGTCCTAACCACTGTACCACTAGGGAATTTCTGATTTCTATTACTTTAGATTTATGGATTCCTATTTTATTTAATATTTTGTTCTTGATATTTATTTTGATCTTAAATGTCCCTTACTTAGCCAATGGGGGTACTTGAAAGCTGGCCTCTTACTTTCTGACGCATCCTCGTCATTCTTTGAGCATTGCCTTACTTTTGGCACATCAAGACATTACAGGCTCACCTGTACTTCCCCTGTCCTGATCCTAAACCAGCCACTTCTCCAAGGAGCAAAATGAGGTTTTTGTTAATTCTCAAAATGCCAATAGCCAACAATGATAACAAAAAGAGGTTGCTCAAATGAATGCAAAAACACTTGAAAATGGTGCTGAATTTTAAGCAAATTGTTCATGAGGCTACTTGGCTTTAGGATACATGGTCTGTTCTCTCTCTGTAGGTGATTGCCTATTTTATGCACTATCGAAAAGTATTTTTGGAATACTCATTGCTCACATAGCCTACCTAGTACTGGTATTCATGGGTTTTATCATGTGACAAAAGCAATTATTGCTACTTTGGGAAATTTATTTAAGTCAAGGATGCAGCAAAAAGCAAAGCATAAATAATATAAGCAAAAATAGAGGAAGATCTATTTCTATAAAGTAGGAATATGTGAGGAATGTGGGTCAATGCTTAGGAACATTATATATGTGTGTCTGTGTGTCTGTGTGTGATCAATGAATGCTCAGGACCATTATGGGAAGTCTTTGAAGGACAAATACTATTTATATGAAAAGGTGTGTATTTTTTAGCTGTGTTGGAGTGAATACAATCTGGAAAATGAGCTTGGGAACACTGACTCAAATATGAAAATGCAGGGACAGCAAAGTCCATGATGTGCAGCTGCATGGTTGAGTTTTCTGCCCATCCATTCCTCTCTGTGTCTTGGAGATGTTTGGGAACCCCACTGTGATCTCTAATTCCAAGGAAAGCTCATACTATGTGCCCATTTTCCATGTTCCAGTTTTTAATCAATTATTGTTGGCTACTCCCATGTGTGATGCTATCATTTCATAAGACCAACAACAACATGGCAAACTATGGTTATTTCAAACTCTCACCTATTATTGGAGGCTCTAAAGAAGTGCCTAGGAACTTCCCAGTGGTCCAGTGGTTAAGAATCCACCTTGCAATGTAGGAGACTCAAGTTTGATCCCTGGTCTGGGAACTAAGATCCCACATGCTGTGGAGCGACTAAGCCCCCAGCCACAACTAGAGAACCTGTGCGCCACAACAAAGGATCCCGCATGATACAGCAAAGATCCCACATGCTGCAACTAGGTCCCAACACAGCCAGATAATTTTTTTTCTAGAGTGCCTAGTCATTCATCAGGGCCCCAACTAGAAAGACTTTGCCATGTTGAGATCAAAAAGGGTAGATATCAAACTGTTGGTAGTCTATTGGTGTCTTATTAGATTCTAAGAAAAGGCCGGCAAAAACTGCTATGGGCTTAATCATGCTTTTCTCTTGAGTGTAACGAGGGTTAAAGAAGTAATATGATGAAGTCTGTACTCACGTAGAATTGTGGACTACGAATGTCTCCTAGAGCAATGGTTCTCACAGTGAGGCCCTGGGACCAACAATATCTACTTTGCCTGGTAGCTTCTTAGGAAAGCACATCCTCAGACTCTACCCCAGACCTACTGAATCAGAAACCCAGGGGTCGAGGGGTGGGGGATAGTCTGTGTTTTAAGCCCCTTCTAGGGGATTCTGGTGCTGTCTAGAGCATCAGAGAGTGCTATGCACTGTTCTCACAGTTTTCCCCCTTGTGTTAACCCTTGTTCCTGGTATATCCTGAGTGTCTGTCTGCATGTTGGAGCCAAGCAAGCATCACCTTGACTTTCAGCTCCCCTTGCTAGAAAAAAGGCTGTAACTGGGGAGGGAGATGTTCAGAATAAGTCTCTGCTAATTACAATGTTAGAGACAATGTTAGCTCTTTTCTGTGCTTCTTAAAACTACTGAGAAACTCTAAGTTCTTTATAGTAATGCTGAACTGGTTGATTAATCAAGATTTTTCTCCCACAGAGTAGAAAGGCCTTCTTAAAAAGTAGGCAGAGACTGATGTATCTATTTTTAAAATCCTTTAATATAAGAATTAATCTCACAATTGATTCTCCACTTTTCGTAAGATCTTCTAGTCATTTCCATCCACTAGGTGTGAATAGGCCAAAAGATTACAGACTAGACTTTTTATGATTCATCATTACCATCAAATACCGTGAATGTGGTGAGCTTGTTCTGAATGAGTCTGCAAGTTATAAAACAAACAGAGCCAAGTCATTTAGCATGAGTGATGCATTTGAAATTTGATAACCATAAATACATGTAAAGGCATCAAAAGAAGCTCAATGTAAACCTCAGGCCCTACTGAGTGGCCACAGTTCATGGACTGTTTAGCTGTGTACTCTTGCTAAGCCTCTCACCCTGCCAGTGTTTACTATAAATGAAGGCAACACAACCTTACAGAGTCATTCACATAGTGGGTAAGTATATGACACTATACAAATTTAGGATAATCAGGTAGGCTACATTTTTGTGGGATCTGAAATGTGTGCAATTGGGGACCTTTTTGTATCTATTAATATATACATTTATATATTTACATATTATATACATATGTGTGTGTGTGTGTTAGTCATTAACTTGTGTCTAACTCTTTACAACCCCATTGTAGCCCACCAGGCTCCTCTGTCCATGGAATTCTCCAGGCAAAAATACTGAAGTGGGTTGCCATTTCCTTCTCCAGGGAATCTTCCTGACCCAGGGATTGAACCCACATCTCCCGCATTGCAGGCAGATTCTCTACCATCCGAGCCACAAGGGAAGCCCATATATATATATACGTACACACACACACACACACATATATATATGTATATATGTGATCACAAATGCAAAAGTAAGTATAGAGCTGCTCAGAAGAGGCCTGTGAGCTCCATTACCTCCCGGGGAAAGCCACTCTGTGTGGTTACTGTATTTATTTCAAGCCAGGGGAAGGCAGCAGTTGCTTCCTCTCTGTCACTGTGTCATGGGGCGTGTGCATGACTGTACTTCCCTTCCACTGCAGACACCTCAACGACCGTCTGGCCAGGAGAACCTGTTTGGTGTGCTCACTGCATGACGGCAGTGGGTGCGGCTGGGAGGGGAGTGCCAGCCTGCACAATGTGCCCCGCGGCTGCAGAATCAGACTTTTGCCAAAGAAAGAAAGAGCACCCTGAGGCAGGTATTCGCTGAGGCCAGGGTGGACGGCTTGACGGGGCAGAGCCCACACTATCTTCAGTAAACCTTTTAATCTCAGAGGTGGATAAGGCTGAACTCAGTTCTTAAAGATCACTTCTTAAAATAGAATTATGTCCACTTCCATCCTCAGGGAATTATATACCAGAGAGAGTCCAATACTGGAGTCAGGCCCAAGCCTGCTCTAAGCATTCACCATACAGAACAGAACATGAACTATGGACAACAAGGACTCAGACCTTGACGTTTCAACCAGGACTCGGTGCTAGGTTATTTTTATTAAAGCAAAATAAAATTGCACAACAAAACCAATGCTATTTTAATGAACTGAAAGATCTGAACTCCTAAGTTCACCCTTCTGAGCCTTTCTGGAGCCTGTGAGATGGTAAAGGATAATAATAGTGTCCTTCAAATTATTTAGGGAGCCCATTTCACTGGGGACCCCAGAGTATCCTGTGGATATCTGCTCACTTATGTGGCATTGTGAAGAATACTCTGATCAGAAAACATTGAGCAGAGCTTCACTGTAGGGCTTGGACACCTCAGTTAGTGCCCTTTTATCAAAGGAAAATGATTTTTGATGGTTATTGATCTAGTACTAAAATAGAACCATCACACACCCACCTAGAACCCTGAAAGTCTATTTAGTAACTTTCTAAAATAATCTAGGAGAAAGGCTTGTCACCCGTGAGTGATGAACACAAATGTATCTAGGCCTAGATCAGCATCTGCAATCAGGAACTCTAGCTTTTGTTCATATGACATCATTAGGTTGGTGGTTTAGTCGTTAAGTCACGTCAGACTCTTGCGACCCCAAGCACTGTAGCCTGCTCGGTTCCTCTGTCCATGGGATTCTCCAGGCAAGAATACTGGAGTGGGTAGCCGTTCCCTTCTCCAGGGGATCTTCCCAACCCAGGGATAGAACCCAGGTTTCCCACATTGCAGACAGATTCTTTACCAGCTGAGCCACCAGGGAAGCCCTAACATCATTACATTAAGGACATTTTTAGCAAGTTTTCCTCTGACTCTTGAGTATCTCAGGAACTCATTGCACAGCTAGACAATGAGACCCAACTCTGGATGAGACCCTGGACTGGGTGGTGGGGATGGAGCCGTGTAGAAAACAGACAAATGCCACCCTTAAAGAACTCACCTTCTAGTGGGGGAGGAGGCGTAATAAAGAAAAGATGGATTAAATATGTGTTAGTCAACCACGGAACATTTCCTATGGTCCAGTACCATTCTAAGAACAGTACAAATAGGAAGCCTATGACCTGATAAGGTGTGTACTATTAATATTCCCATTTTATAAATGAGAAAAATGGACAACAGCGAGATTTCATCTTGACTACCTGGTAAGTAACACAGCCTGGCCTTGAACTCAGGCACACGGACCCCAAGGACATACCTGCATCTCAACCACCACATTATCCTGCCTCTAGGTGACACAGTGATGTCTAGTAGGGTGGAAGGGAAATGATTCTCTATGGAGAAAAAGAAAACTGGGAAGAGGGGAAAGAAAACATTTAGGAGATAGGGTGGAGTTTGTGGTTTTAGGCAAGCTGGTCCAGAAAGCCTGACTAAGATGCCATTGGAGTAAAGACCTGGATTGCATGGCTTTCTGGAGAAAGCACTTTCCAGGTAGAGGCATGGGGGGTGGGGTGGGGGGCGTGCAGAAGTCCCAAAGAGGAAGCAACTATGTGACTGCGGGTGAGTACGGAGGGGGTCAGGGAGGGAAAGGGGATTGAAAGGTGGCCAGGATGCACTGTGTAGCATCTTGAAAACATTACAAGGACTTTGGCTTTCAGAGTGAGATGGAATGCCACTAGAAGCTTCTGTAACAGGGAGCAACGTGGTCTGAGTTATGCTGTAATAGGAGAAGGCTGGCAGTGGTGTTAAGATAGAAGAGGGCAAAGGCAAAAGGAGGGAGGCGAGATGGAAGGGGATCACAATCATCTGTGCAAAAGATAAGGTGGCCCAGGACCACCCCTGGTGGTCCAGGGGTGAAGAATCTGCCTGCCAACACAGAAAGATCCCATATCCCATGGAGCAACTAAGCTCATGTGCCACAACTACTGAGTCCGCACACCCTAGAGGCCATGACCTGCAACAAAGAGAAACCACCGCAATGAGAAGCCTGTGCACCGCAACTAAAGAGTAGCCCCCGCTTGCTGCAACTAGAGAAAGACTTTGTGCAGCACCGAAGACCTAGCACAACCAAAAATAAATAAATAAAAATTTTTAAAAAGATACGGTGGCCTGGATTAAGGAAACTGCAGTGGGAGTGATAAGAAGTGATCCAATGCTGGTTATGCTCTGAAGGCAGACCAGAGCATCAAGATCTACTGTGAGAGGAAGGGAAGAGTCAAGAATGAATTTAGGGTGCTTGGTGTGTGTGTGTGGCAAGAATACTAGAGTGGGTTACCATGCCCTCTTCCAGGGGATCATCTCAACCCGGGGATTCAACCCAGGTCTCCAGCATTGCAGGTGGATTCTTCACCATCTGAGTCACCAGAGAATCCCTAAGGTGCTTGAACTGAAGGCCAAAAGGATGGGAAGACTGAGGCAGAAGGGGAAAAGGAGGCAGAATAACAGAAGCTCAGCTTTCTATTATGCCAGGGATTTTGCTATCTATCCCAAATGGTGATTTCAGTTAGGAAGTTGAAAGTGATCTTAAAAGTTCATGGGGGGCTGTTCAAGATGGCTAAAGATGTAAACGTGAATGTCGTCAGCTTAGGGCTGAGACTAGCTGAGAAAACCAAGGGAGTGAGTACAGACAGACGCGAGATGGGGAGCAAGACCTGAGCCTTGGATGGTTTCTGCTCCACTAGCAGAGAACTTTCGTATTAAGAGGTCAGAGAGATGAGGAGCAATCAGCAAAGGAGACCAAGAAGGGGTGATCTGTGAGGCAGGAGAAAAGCCACAAAAGCACACAATGTCCTAAAAAGCCAAGAAAAACGTTTTAAGGAGAAAGAAAGGAATGGTCAGTTAAAGGAAGCTGAAAGACACAAGAAACGAGGGCTGAGAACTGGCCACTGAGTTTTATACTGTGGACATCCTGGCCTAATCGCAGTGGTTAGAGAGGTTTCTTGAAATCTGTTTCAAACGAGACTGGGAAGAAAAACCAGGGAAGGCACTGATGGACACCTCTTCTGTTGTCCACACGGGAGACAACTGTAAAAGGTAGCAGAAGACAAGGGCAGAAGCTGAATGTAACCTGGCTTCCAGGGACCTGTTCTCAATATGGGAAAAATTCAGAAGAGAAAGGAAAACCAATGACACAGGAGAGAGGATGAAGGATCTTGCTTCCGGGGGTGGATGCGGTCCTTGATGAAGGAAGGGAGGAGCCCTGCTGCTGGCCTGAGATGGGGACCGTGACAGCGGGGCGGGGGAGGGAGGGCAGGTTGGATGCAGCAGGACAGGCGGTGGTACAGGCTCTCTTCCAAGGGCTCTCTTTGCTCCCTGTCCTAGGAAATAGGTCATTAGCAGACAGTGGCATGGGGAGGAGGTGTGAGAGGTTTGGAGAAGGAGAGAGAGGCAAATGGACTTTGAGGAGAATGGAAAAACCAGCAGCCTAGGGAAATGGAACCTGATTGCTCACAATCCCTTGAGGTTAATGGGCATGAATTCAAAATGTGACTGTAAAGTGTGCATGGAATTCTAGTGGGACTCTAGGGGAGGGATACTAATGACTGATCATGGCATTTTACATGGGTGAAGGGGACTGTGATGGCAAGAGGGTGGGGGGTGGGGAAGTATAAATGTGGTGGGTTCAGCGGATTACAGGTTCTAATGGGGTTGGGGTATTATTAGAGTCTGGCCACTGGAGAGTCTGACCTCCCAAAATCAGAGGCAATGATAAGAGACTGGTGCTTGCAACTGAGGCTCTGGAAGAGGTACAGTGACTTGGAACGGCAAGGTCTAGATGTGATTGCCGGAGAGGGTAGCTGAGTGAGCATGTTTTACTAGAGAGTTTACTTGGTTAAGCTTCACAATTCTCTTTCAATCCTGTCCCAGTGGAAGGCACCTCACTGCATTGTGCAGAAGTTTACTTTTCAAGTGAAGCCGAATGAAATCTTCATTTACTGGCAGTTCCTA
Source organism: Odocoileus virginianus (assembly GCF_023699985.2). Classification (NCBI taxonomy): domain Eukaryota; kingdom Metazoa; phylum Chordata; class Mammalia; order Artiodactyla; family Cervidae; genus Odocoileus; species Odocoileus virginianus. The sequence goes on along the minus strand of NC_069684.1, from coordinate 15,911,076 downwards.
AGCCGTGAGTGAAAAATCACAATTCATAGATACCCTGACTGTCTGAATCCTGAGCTTGGACACGTGACTGGGACATTTGGTAGAAATGGAGGGGTTTGAATCTCAAATGAATATTAACGCACATACCTGGGGTTGATGAGGTATACTTGAGTCATTTCTGTGAAGCCCATGGTTTAAGTAGGGGTATTGGATTTGCTCTAACCAAATATCAGATTACTGTATTTCCTTTTGTGGTTGCCATGTACATTCTGCAAACTTGCCTTCTTTGAAGTGTTCCCCTCTAGGCAAAGAATTTGAAAACCATTTACCCAGAAATCCTTAATCAGAACCCTTAATTGGACTGAATTTGTTTCAGCAATTGAGTTAACTGAAAAGAAAAATATCTCAAGAATAGAAGCTCATATCAATCATCTCATGAAAAAAAAAGACAGAACTATGAAAAATTTCCAAGTGAATTCAAAGGAAGAGAAAAAAAATCGGGGTTTCACTGTTTATATTACCTGTAGTGCTGAACAGTAAAAAATAAGGATTAAGGATGAACAAGATCCATACTGTGTGCCTGCAAGACGAAGAGTATAGAATGTCTTGTCCTAATAAGTCATGATTTGTCCTAATAAGTCATGATTATTCCTGTTGGTTATTCAAACTGGGGGTAATGTTGGTGGTTAACCATATGTCCCTCCAGAGGAGGCTGCTGGGGTGGGGTTGTCTATCAAAGACCATCAGGATGTGGCCTGCAAACCCTTGGGAGCTGATAATCTCCTGCTTGCTTTCAAGAGTGTGTAGCCATTTTTCAATTTTGTATGGATTTTTTTAAAATAAAAAAATGTTATTGAAATATATAAAAAAAGAATGAATAAGATCCAAAATCTTCCAGGAAGATTATAATAATTATGCTTTAGGCAATGTGAGTGACAGAGAGAGGGCACCTAAGTGTTTTAATGAAGCCATGAATGCCTTAGTCTATAAAGTCAAAGTACCAAACTTCAGAAAAAACTGTTAGCAGGGACTTAGTGAGCAATAAACCATATTCAACCCCACCATCTCCTTTCCTGAGCTTTCTATTTGATCAAGGATTCTCCATTTGCTGTGTATAGAAAGTAGAAAATTGAGAAGCCTCTGAACTGACCAGGGTAATTCTCTTAAAAAATCTTCACCATGATTACAGTAAAACGGTTCAAGGGCTTTTCCCCTTCTGCTCGTCTGAATGGCCTGAGATACTAGATCAAAATGACGGCCTGTTTTCTGGAGTTTGTGAAAGCACATCAGAACAGGATAAGACAGGAACCCAGGCCTCTACCACTGGGCAACAGATGCTTCTATATACCATGCAATGGGTGGGTTTCCAAAGAAATGTGTCAGAGCCCTGGAATGCTGTGAGTAGGGCTGTGCCTGACCTGAGCATGTTAGAGGTCTCTCTGTCTTGGGGCTCTGAGTAATGAAAACACTCACCTATTTCTGTCACAAGCTGGAAACAAGATTGCCTGCTGGGGAAATATCAACAACCTCAGATATGCAGATGATACCACGCTAATCAGTTCAGTTCAGTCACTCAGTGGTGTCCGACTCTGTTACTCCATGGACTGAAGCATACGAGGCTTCCCTGTCCTTCACTCTCTCTCAGAGCTTACTCAAACTCATGTCTATCGAGTCTGTGATGCCATCCAACCATCTCATCCTCTGTTGTCCCCTTCTCCTCCTGCCTTCAATTTGTCCCACTCTAATGGAAGAAAGCAAAGAGGAACTAAAGAGCCTCCTGATACGGGCGAAAGAAGAGAGTGAAAAAACTAGCTTAAAATTCAACATTCAAAAAACTAAGAATGCTGAGTCCCATCACTTCATCCAGTCCCAACCAGGATCTTGTCAGCCCAGGGATTAAACCCATGTCTCCCGCATTGCAGGCGGATGTTTTACCAGCTGAGCAACCAGGGAAGCCTCTCTAGTCCTATCACTTCATGGCAAATAGATGGGGAAAATGTGGAAACCTTATAAACTGGTCCAACAATTATCTTTCCCCATTTTCTTTCAGATTAACCCCAAACACATACTTTTCAGTTTTATTAGAAGTCTTTCCAGGTGGGAGGGAGGTTCAAAAGGGAGGGGACATGTGTATATTATACCAATGGCTGATTCACACTGATGTATGGTAGAAAGCAACGCAACACTGTAAAGCGTATCCTCCAATTAAAAATAAGTAAATTTTAAAAATATCAAAACTATGATTCTATCATATAATAGCATTCTGGAAATGACAAAAATACAGAAATGAGAGGGGGCATAAATTAGGAGTTTTGGATTAAAATATACTACTACTGTATATGAAATAGACAACCAACAAAAACCTATTGTATAGCACAAGAAACTATACTCTGTGCCTTGTAATAACCTGTAATGAAAGAGAATGTAAGAAAAGAACATATATGTGTTTGTTTATGTATCTATGTATGGTTGAATCACTTTGAAACTAACACAGCATTGTAAATCAACTATACTTTAATAAATATTTTTTTAATTTAAAAAAAGAAAACTCTTTCCAGGGAGAAATTCAAGTGGATTTTTAGCTACTCAGCCAATTATTCTAATTCTAAGACATGGAATTATTTTCTTTCTTTTTTTTTTTTAGAATTATTTTCAAGTTGTTTGGTGGTGTGTGGTATGTGGTGAGGGGCGTGTGTGTGTGTGTGTGTGTGTGTGTGTGTATGATTTTTAAGAGCATGTTAATACTAGATCAATCTAAAGAGAGAAGAAGCTTCCTTCTGGGGGAGGGACAGGATTCATGCCCACAAAGGGAGCCTAATGGGGTGGAACACTGAGAGCATATTTTCAGGACATGCTGAGGTAACCAGTTTAAACTTGCCAAAGGATGCTTTTCCACTTGGCTCACAGCTCTTCATTCATATTGGCTCTGGCCATCCCACTCATTTTATTTTTAATTCCTTATTCATTTTCAGATCTTTCCATATAGGGTTACTGAGGAATTGCTCATTCCAGACCTGCCCTTGGTGACACTCAACTAGAAGATTGTCAGCTTTTAGAAATCTTGTTTTTGTCACATTTCCCCCATGCCCAGTGTAAGAACACTCCAAATATTAATACTTAAATACAGAAAATGGTGAGTTTTGAGAATATCAATTTGAAGGAAGTTGACTTTAGACTATTTTCAGTGGCATTTGGTAAAAATAATTCATTCAAATGAAGTCTAGACTGGAAAAATTAGTTGAGGAGGAAAAAATAAATCCCCACACAGAAGAATTCCAGATACCTCAAGGAGGTGGAGGGTAGCTCCCCACCCTTTATGTGTGGGCAGCCTGTTGTGACTTCCTTCCAAAGAGAATGGTATGGAAAAGGGGGGAAATAATAACTTTACAGTGAAGAAACCTGGCAAATACTACCTCAGCCAGGTCATCAAGGTCAACATCAACAGTGATAAGTCATGTTGGCAACGTGTATCCTTGATACAATTAAATGGCACTGACCCTTGTTGTCGCTCCCCCTAAAAACACACAAGCGTAATTTAATGATGAGAAAAACAGACAAATCCTAATGGAGAGACAACTACAAAACAGGTAGTCAATACTCCTCAAAACCATCAAGGTCATCGAAAATACAGATAGTCTGAGAAACTGTCACAGCCAAGAAGAGCTAAAAACTAAATGCAGCGTGGTGTCCCGGATGCACTCCTGGGACAGAAAAAGGACATTAGGTAAAAACTTGGGAAATCTGAATAAAATATGGATGCTAGTTGAAAATAATGTATCAGTATTGGCTGGTTAATTGTAATAACATAACCCTTCTAATGTAAGATTTAATAGGAGAAACTGGATATACGGTTTATGGGAATTACCTAAAATATATACTAAATTTTTCTATATCTATAACTTTTATAAAAAAATAAAATCTATTTTATTTTGACACCAAAAGGAATGAAATAATGCCATTTGCAGCAACATGGAAGGACCTACAGATCATCATACTAAGTGAAGTGAACCAGACAAAGACAAATATCATATGATAATGCTTATATGTAGAATCTTAAAAAAAATAATATAAATGAACTTAACAGAAACAGACTCGAAGACTTAGAAAACATACTTTATTTTGTTACCAGAGGGGAAAGGTAGGAGGGGCATAAATTAGGAGGTTTGGGATTAACATATGCATACTACTATAAATATAAACACAATAACCAACAGGACCTACTATATATAGCACAGGGAACTGTACTCAATATCTTGTAATAAGCTATAATGGAAGAAATTATAAAAAAGAATATATGCATTTGTACATATATATGAATAACTGAATAGCTTTCTTGTACAACTGGAACTAACATGACATTGTAAATAACTGTATTGCAATAAAGATATTTTTGGCTGAAAGATAAAACTCACTTCTCTCATAGAGTCAGTCTGGTGCAGAATGTCTAACTGTGAATTGGGCGTTTCTGGGCAGTGGGAACCCTGTGAATCTGGTCTACAAAGGCCAGCAGTGCTGTGACGAGAAGTATATTCCGAGGCTCCCAACTTCCCCATTCTGCACTGTTCCCCTCATAGAGATGACAGCTGATACTTATTCTATCTACTCATTGCTTTCCACCTGCACAGTGGCCAACATTATGAAGTAGGTGAGTGCTACTATAATCATTGTTTTATCCAGGAAGAAAATGAAACCTAACAAGTTTAAGGACCCAAGATCACCTTGCCTGTAAGGGTGAAGCTGGAGATGGATAAAAATCCAGGCAGTTGGGGCCCCTGAGCCAGAGTTCTTTTTTTAATTGAAATATAGTTAACTTATAATATTGTGTTAATTTCAGGAATACAGCATCAATCATACACATATGTTTTTTCATATTACTTTCCATTGTATTAAGAGGTTTAGTTTTGAGCTATATAGTAGATCCCTGTTGCTTATCTATTTTATGTGTAGTAGTTTGTGTCTTAATCTCATACTCATTTATCTCTGCCCCCTCCCTTCCCCTTTGATAACCATAAGTTTGTCTTCTATGCTTGTGAGTCTGTTTCTGTTTTGTATATAGATGCATTTGTGTTATTTTTCAGATTTCACGTATAAGTGATATCATTTATTATTTGTCTTTGTCTGACTTACTAAGTATAATATTCTCTAGGTCCATCCACGTTGCTGCTGCTGCTGCTAAAGTCACTCCAGGCATGTCCGACTCTGTGCGACCCCATAGACGGCAGCCCACCAGGCTCCCCCGTCCCTGGGATTCTCCAGGCAAGAACACTGGAGTGGGTTGCCATTTCCTTCTCCAGTGCATGAAAGTGAAAAGTGAAAGTGAAGTCGCTCAGTCGTGTCCGACTCTTAGAGACCCCGTGGACTGCAGCCCACCAGACTTCTCCATCCATGGGATTTTCCAGGTGAGAGCACTGCAGTGGGGTGCCATTGCCTTCTCCGCATGTTGCTGCAAATGGCAATGTTTCATCTTTTTAATGTAGAGCCAGTGTTCTTTTAACATCTATTTGTGGACTTCCCTCCCCCATTCATCCCTTCTCTCCCAGGGACCCGGGGGCTTATACAGTCTTCAACAAGAATTATCCATACGAATGGCCGAATTTGTTATGACCCAAGGTGTCGGCAATACTGTGGACTCGACAGAGGAATAATGGGGGAGGGGCAGGTGCTGGGAGCAGGGTGGAAAGCATTGCTCTCTGAAGTTATGCCTGGTTTCTAATTACCACGTTGGCTCTGATCCCATGCTCAGATCCCCCACACGGACACGCAGTGGTACTGAATCCCTTCCTATAGTTGATTCTAGCCCTAAACCTAACAATGTGTCCATCTGATGTCTTGGAAACAACCCAACCTTGGGGCATTTTCAAGTGGTTTCTGTAATAAGCATTAGTGAACCCACAGGTGTGCCTAAGTGGGGATTTGTGAGGCTGAGCCTACTTTCCCACCCTATATTTCACAAAGGTTCCTTCCCTTTTATTTACCTAATAAGGTGAAATTGTATACACCAGCCCAAACGAAGAGCAGTAGGTGCTCTTTCATGTTTGCAAAAGATGCGCCTAAGACTTTGAGAGAGTCATTTAAACAGCAACTTCTCAAACTCTGCTCTTTTCCATAAATTTCCTTAAATGGTCAGAAAGTTCACAACTTAATAAAGACCCTTAGAAAGGCTAGTCAAAGAATAGACCCATTCAGTAAACTCCATAAATATAGGGAGCTAAAAAAATAAAATATTCCACCATGACTTCCTGCTGGAAAAGTCAAAGTTAGTTCAGATCACTTAGAGTGAAGACCTCACCTCTAGAAAATGCTGTCTGTTTTAAAAGTTCCCTGGGGTGTGGGATGGTGACAAGTTTTCTTTTTTTTTTTTTTTTTTTTTTTGCCCCCTATTTTGGTTATCTGTGTTTTCTAACGTTCCTCCAGTGGACTTGTATTGTTGCTGTCACAATAGAATTAAACAAGTAAAGCTATAAAAAAAGAAAGGGCAGATGGCTGTTTGGGCAGGAAAGGGCTCACCTGGACAATCACGATGTGAAGGTGCCCTGGAGGTTCTTCCTGTGGCTGAGCAGGCATTGCAAAGTAGAGCCCTGTTTTGAGGGAGGTTTTGTCTAGCTGTGTCAGTACTCTGGGGAGTGCCATCAAACACTGCTGCTGGATTGAAGATCTGGTAGAGAGTTCAAACATTCTGGTTCCATGGAATGAACCAATAACTTGAAGACAACTCAGAAAACAAAACAAACAAAACTACACATGGCTGAGATTGGAACACAGACCAATATAAAGGCTTCTCCTCGGCTCAGTGGTAAAGAATTCACCTCCAATGCAGCAGACGTAGCAAGAGCCACAGTTTCGATCCCTGGGTCGGGAAGATCCCCTGGTGGAGGAAATGGCAACCCACTCCAGTACTCTTGCCTGGGAAATCCCATGGACAGAGGAGCCTGGAGGGCTATAGTCCATGGGGTTGCAAAAGCATCATACATGACTGAGCAGCTAAACAACACTAATCCAACTGGAAGAGAGGAATGAGGTTAAATCAATGGACTTCAGAAATTAAAGCTTTCCTTCTGAAACTAGTGTATTGTTTTCTTGTTTAGCTCTGCTCAGAAAAGAACACCGGAGAAAATTAATTTAGATTGACATGTGAGGACCTTTTATCAACCTCATTTAGTCCAAGTTTAGCTCATCGTATAGTTGAGTCATGATTTAGGGGACTGGACTTAGCTCCAAAGTGGGCCCATGTTATCCAAGCCAGGGGTTGGCAAATTTTTTCCATAAAAGGCCAGATTGTAAATACTTGAGGATTTATGGGCCCTATGGTCTCTGTTAGCAACTACTGAACACTGCTGTTTTATGGAAAAGTAGCCAGGAGTGACTCTGTTCTAATAAAACTTTCAGAAACAGCTAGTGGGCAGCATTTGACCCACAGCCATTGTCTGCTGACCCCTGGCCTAAGCCAATCATAGTCATCCATCACTCTTGCTAGTGATTTGGGTACCCAAGCTTAAACCAGTCAGCAAAAACCATTTTCCTGGTGATAGTCACTGGTTCAGAGAAAGACATATGACCTAAATTGACCCAATCAGGGAGGAGAAAAATTTTCACTTGACATTTGGGAGAGGAGAGATGGGTTTGATTCTCGAACACCCACGTGAATGAGGAAGCATACAACCCTGATTGTTACTGGCAATAACACCTACGACTCTACAACTATGTGGGGAGCCAGGCTTCAGATGAAGCGGGCTCTGGATGACAGAAGAGAAAGATAGAACTTGGATCCTTGATGGTATCATCAACCATAGCATAATTTAACTCTTTTTCCCACCTGACCTCTGAATTTTCAGTTCTACATTTGTTTATTATAAAACCCACTTCGAGTTGGGATTTCTCTTATTTACAGCTAAATACATCCTAGCTGATGGGGAATTTTAAAATAAGTATAAAGGCTCTCCAAGTTTGCAAACCCTGAAAAGATCTGACATTTTTTTCCTATAAAATTTCCTTTCTGTCTTTATAAATAAATGTAGAAAAATAGGGAATAAAACTACTATAAATCTTTTTAATTGTCTAGAGTGGTGATAGTGTGTCTTCCAGTGGGGTAGAGAAGGTTTACCTAAAACGGCCTTTAACTTATGGAACTGTGGCATGTCTAGGTGGGAGAACACTTTCTCTGTTATGAGACTAAGAGGATGGATGCAGAGATGCCCTAAAGGATCTGTTCTTTCTCTCTGTCTTCCATTCACACCCTTGATTTTTTTTTAATTTAATTTTATTTTTTCCCATTTATTTTTATTAGTTGGAGGCTAATTACTTTACAATATTGTAGTGGCTTTTGCCATACATTGACATGAATCAGCCATGGATTTACATGTGTTCCCCATCCCGATTCCCCCTCCCGCCTCCCTCTCCATCCCATCCCTCTGGGTCTCCCCAGTGCATTAGCCCTGAGCACTTGTCTCATGCATCCAACCTGGGCTGGTGATCTGTTTGACCCTTGATAGCATACGTGTTTCAATGCTATTCTCTCAGAACATCCCACCCTTGCCTTCTCCCACAGAGTCTAAAAGTCTGTTCTGTACATCTGTGTCTCTTTTTCTGTTTTGCATATAGGGTTATTGTTACCATATTTTAAAATTCCATATATATGTGCTAGTATACTATATTGGTCTTCATCTTTCTGGCTTGCTTCACTCTGTATAATAGGCTCCAGTTTCATCCATCTCATTAGAACTGATTCAAATGAATTTTTTTTTAATGTCAGAGTAATATTCCATAGGGTATATGTACCACAGCTTCCTTATCCATTCGTCTGCTGATGGGCATCTAGGTTGCTTCCATGTCCTGGCTATTATAAACAGTGCTGCGATGAATATTGGGGTACACGTGTCTCTTTCAGATCTTACACCCTTGATCTTAAGTGCAGATCTCTTCCCTTCTTCATCTTCAAACTCTGAACATAAGAAAGTACTTTACATAAGTAACATCTCTTTTTGAAGTTTATGTTACACTATTTTTGTTAAAGTTATTTAGGTGGCGCTAGTGGTAAAGAGCCTGCCTCCAAATGTAGGAGACTTAAGTGACTTGGGTTTGATTCCTGGATTGGGAAGATCCCCTTGGGGAGGTCACGGCAACCCACTCCAGTATTCTTGCCTGGAGAATCCCATGAATAGAAGAGCCTCATGGGCTATAGTCAATAGGGTGGTAAAGAGTAGTACGCGACTGAAGCAACTTAGCATGCATATTCATTTTAGTCTCTTTCATTTGTATGAATTTATAGCTTTGGTAATCTGTGAGATTATCTTAATAAAATAAGAGAACTTGAGTTTTAGAATTGCTTTTCTTCTAAGCAGGTCAAATCTGTGTAGCATTAACTTAGTCATCTTCCTAACATTCTTAAGGAGTAATTTAGATAAGATATATTTAATATCCCTCATCATATTAATATTTAAATTCAGATATAGAAAGGTGAAAGGTGAGCAAGTTCAGTCTTGCAAAATAAGTACTAAACATTATTACTCATTCAAAAATATATTGCTGAGAGCCTACTAAGATCTAGGCACTGCTCTAGACCTTGTTACAACACAAAGTCCCTGAGGTCCTGGAGCTTGTATTTTAGGAGAGAGAGATGAAAAAACACATAAATCTTAAGTATCTTAAGTTAGGTGGTAATAAGTGGGAAGAAGAAACAGAAAGCAAAGGAAGAAATAGAGAATGATTGGGCAGTGGGGAGAGGTGGCATCTGATTGTGGGCATCCTCACGTGGGAAGGCTCTGCGCTGGATGGGATCCTGGTTTGAGATACAGCAGAGGGGAAGGATGGCTGGAGCAGAATGAAGGAAAAAGAGGACTATAGTGGACGTGTTGGAGGGGTGGGGAGGGGCATAGTGTATGCAGACCTTAGAGGCTGCATAACCACTTTGGGTTTTATTCTGAGAAAGATGGGAATTGCTAGGGAGGGTCATTAGCCTACAGACTCTTCGACAAGCCTGGATATCCCCAGCAATACCAAAACAGTACCATCAAGAATTCTTACTGTTCATCAAGCTGATTTAAAGTCTTTACAAGCAGTTGAGTAGCTATTTATTAGATAAATGGAAGGGATTAATTCATCACCCTCTTTCAGTGCTACTTATTCTACCAGGGTGTCTTTGAAACTCTACTTCATAATAATATTTTCCCTTTTAGGGCCCTTCCTGCTTGGTAAATTGTGTCTCTATAGCACTTGTCTTTTCATTCTTTTCCCACAGATTATATAGAATGAACTATATTATTTATCCAACCTGCCTTGATAAATAATAAATATTATTTACCACCCTGCCTGGTTCATAGGAGATGCTCAAAAAAATTAATTCAACAAGTACATGAAAGAATGAGCACAGAAAAATATTTTATTGTGGCAAAGGATTCTCTATAAAATTATTTCTATAAAATCAATTTCTCAGAGTTTAATATGAAAAATCTAACTTAGGATCACTGAAAAAGACAGATTATAAGCATTTCTTTCATCTTTCTTACATCATATTTTTTTCTTTAAAACAAATCATAAAATCAAAATCTGCATTGTGGTGACAGTTTTTGTAGGTAAATTCCATTTTTAGATGATGACAACACCTAAGTTTTCGAAAGTGCTCTAGAAAGAAATTCAAAATACATTTTTGGGGAATTTTACACATGCTATTATTTCACTTCCCATAGAGCATCCTTCAAATATAGCAATGTGAATACCTTACTTTACAATTGTGAAAACAAAAATATGTGCAATTCTCCAAATTTTAGACTCAAGAAGGTAAAACTAAAGGAGCATGAAACTTACAGCCCACTTCCAGGCATCTAGTTTGAAAGTGTCATTCACTCAGTCATGTCCAACTCTTTGTGACTCCATGGACTATAGCCCACTAGGTTCCTCTGTCCATGGGATTCTCCAGACAAGAATACTGGAGTCGGTAGCCATTCCCTTCTCCAAGGGATCTTCTTGACCCAGGGATTGAAACTGTCTCTTTTCGCATCTCCAGCATTGCAGGAAGATTCTTTACCATCTGAGCCATCAGGGAAGACCATCTAGTTTATAGGATTTTTTAAATACAAAAGTGATAGCTGCCAGTAGAAATGTAGGGTTAGAGAAGTTTAACACATAGGATAAAATTTCTTCTGGGTAAAATTTTAATAGTCAAACAATAAATTACTAAAGGTTTTCTTTCAAAGAAGTTTTGTTTTTTTTTTCTTTTCATCAGAACTGATTCTGTCTACTCCCTAATTTTGCAAGAACTCAAATTCCAGAAATACTGGCCACAAGATACAGCACTTAGGTACAAGTGACCACTGTGAAGGAGGTGCTTAGTGAGACATCCATTTTTTAAAATGTTACCAGAGAAGGTCTTGGACCTGTACTAAGTAGGCAATATAGTAGCCACTTGCCACATGGGGCTATTTAAATAAAATTAAATAAATGAAAAAATAAAAGAACCTCAGTTGCACTAGTCACATGTAAAAGGCTCAATAGACAGGTGTGGTGAGTGGCTACCTCGTTAGGAAACTCATGTATAGAACATTTCTATCTCTGCAGAAATTTCCATGTTTCTATCTCTGCAGAACAGCACTACCTTAGAAAGTGCAAAGAGAGGAGTCAGGCTGATGAAATCTTTAATAAAAGTAGGTGGACAACTCACTCTGGAAAAGGAAACATGGATTCTGGGGGAAAGTTATCTTATCACACTGGAGTGGCTCTTTGGGAACACAGACGAGTTTCAAGGCAAGATAGAAACAACAGTTATAGAAACAGCAGTTGTTTGTTTGGATGTTCAGAAATGTTACTAAAATTCCACACCAGAAATTATTTTAAAACTTTATACATTATACAGAGTGAAGTAAGCCAGAAAGATAAAGAACATTACAGCATACTAACACATATATATGGAATTTAGAAAGATGGTAATGATAACCCTATATGCAAAACAGAAAAAGAGACCCAGATGTACAGAATAGACTTTTGGACTCTGTGGGAGAAGGGGAGGGTGGGATGTTTCGAGAGAACAGCATGTATATTATCTATAGTGAAACAGGTCACCAGCCCAGGTGGGATGCATGAGACAAGTGCTCGGGCCTGGTGCACTGGGAAGACCCAGAGGAATCGGGTGGAGAGGGAGGTGGGAGAGGGGACCGGGATGGGGAATACATGTAAATCCATGGCTGATTCATGTCAATGTATGACAAAACCCACTGCAATGTTGTGAAGTAATTAGCATCCAACTAATAAAAATAAATGAAAAAAATAAAAAACAAAAAAAAAAAACATTCCTTACCCTGGAACCAGAGGCAATATTTTGTTATACATAAGGAACTTTCTTAGAGATAAAAATAGGCAGCTTTTCAGATGAAAGAAAATGTGCTAAGAGCAGTATCCTCCAAAGATTGGTGTGGTCAGCAATGTTTTCTAAAATGATTGTAAGTTACCTGGAAGACATAATACATGGTTTACTCTTCCAGGTGGTGTTTTGCTGAAGTTTGGTGCTAACTATCAAATCAATGGAGACAGAAGAAACTTTTTGGGGAAAGCTCACAGGAACTGGAGTGAGCAGAAAGGTGAAATGTGAAATTCACTGAAAACTGGTGTTGATTATTGTATTTAATGGAAAATAATGCACATCAGATGAACTAAATGATGGTCTCTGAATTCAGCCTCGTATCTAAGACAAAATCAAGAAATCATGTGGACTAATCCTTTGGTTCCCATTTTTTGCTTATGGCTAAAAGGAACCCCTCTGGGCAGACCGAGAAGAGAAAGTTCTCCTTCCTTTGGCTGGATGCAGGCCTGTGCCAGGGTATGTGGCTTGGCAAGAGAGGCTCTGTGCTGGATCTTAGTATTGTACTCCTTCGCAACCCCTGCACACTTCCTTTGCCAGATGCTGGGGTGTGAGCCATAACCATACAAGGTGACCCCCAAGGGGCTCTTCAGCCAAAACTGTTATGCTGCCAGTTTTGCAAGCTGTGATGCATCCAAATCTAAGATGCTTTTACAATCTGGTCTCTCTTTGTCAATACATCCATGGGAAAGCTTGAAAACATTTTAATAAAGCAACCAAAAGCATCACCAGGGAAGACTACTACATGAGCCTAAAAATGGGATTTTTCATCCAGAAAAGCAAAGAATGTGTAGATAAAGCTAATGAAGTCATAAGGGATTGAGAAATGACTCCTGTTTAGCAAATCCTAAAGCTAGGAATAGTTGAGAGATCCCTTTAATAAAATAAAAGAAGGTTGGTTTTATATGGCAGATCAGAAACTTCTAGAAAATACAGATATTTAAAAGAGAGAGTTGATTAAATTTACAGATGGTAATTCCATAGAATGCTAATAAATAAATTTTAGGAAATTTTGGACTGTTTTCCTAAATATTTAAGGTTAGTATTATGGAGGCAACCCATGCCCAAAACATCCACTGGTGCTCTGGTGAGGTCCAACCTAGCTCTGTGTGAGGGAATGGTGACCTGAATCAGCATGGCATTTTATGTGTTATCATTCTTGGCTCTGTCTGTGTTCCAGAAGGAAAGTCAACTTTGTGGTTGACTGGTTAGACAATCAGTTCTGATCTGATTCTAAAAGGAAGCTCTTTAAATTAATTTTTATTAATGTAATTTATTTATGAAGTTAGTAAAAATTTTTCAGAAAATTTTAGCAAGAAAGAGTAGAATGTAGATAATATTAGGACAGTTACCTCAAAGATGGGTTTTCTGTCAGGCCATGAGGGTAGAAGGTTTGGAATTGCCATTTTCTTAGAAATATTGAATGTAAGACTAAAACCTGAACACCAAACAAAAGCCCACACATTTTACTCCAAAGAAGATTTTTCTGGAGGAGGGCATGGCAACCCACTCTAATATTCTTGCCTGGAGAATCCCATGGACAGAGGAGCCTGGCAGGCTACAGTCCATGGGGTCACAAAGAGCCGGACACGCCTGAAGCAACTTAGCACAGCACAGAGCTCAAGTAATACCTATCTGTGTGTGTGTGTATAATTTTTAGCATAACTATAATCCATTTTAAATTTACTGAGACATGTAAAATATATTCAATTTCATATAAACAAGTCTGCTGCAAAACCAAGTAGCCATATGCTGTTTTTACCATGACTTTCTGACTTACTTTCTAGGGCTGTCTTGATAGAGGACCCTGAGATAAGAAACTGCACTCATCTCACACGCTAGTAAAGTAATGCTCAAAATTCTCCAAGACAGACTTCAGCAATACATGAACCATGAACTTCCAGATGCTCAAGCTGGCTTTAGAAAAGGCAGAGGAACCAGAGATCAAATTGCCAATATCTGCTGGATCATTGAAAAAGCAAGAGAGTTTCAGAAAAACATCTATTTCTGCTTTATTGACTACGCCAAAGCCTTTGACTGTGTGGATCACAATAAACTGTGGAAAACTCTGAAACAGATGGGCATACCAGACCACCTGACCTGCCTCTTGAGAAACCTGTATGCAGGTCAGGAAGCAACAGTTAGAACTGGACATGGAACAACAGACTGGTTCCAAATAGGAAAAGGAGTACGTCAAGGCTGTATATTGTCACCCTACTTATATGCAGAGTACATCACGAGAAATGCTGGGCTGGAAAAAGCACAAGCTGGAATTAAGATTGCTGGGAGAAATATCAATAATCTCAAATATGCAGATGACACCACCCTTATGGCACAGAGTGAAGAGGAACTAAAAAGCCTCTTGATGAAAGTGAAAGAGGAGAGTGAAAAAGGTGGCTTAAAGCTCAACATTTAGAAAACTAAGATCATGGCATCTGGTCCCATCACTTCATGGGAAATAGATGGGGAAACAGTGGAAACAGTATCAGACTTTAATTTTTTTGGGCTCCAAAATCACTGCAGATGGTAACTGCAGCCATGAAATTAAAAAAGGCTTACTCCTTGGAAGGAAAGTTATGACCAACCTAGACAGCATATTAAAAAGCAGAGACATTACTTTGCCAACAAAGGTCCATCTAGTCAAGGCTATGGTTTTTCCAGTGGTCATATATGGATGTGAGAGTTGGACTGTGAAGAAAGCTGAGCACTGAAGAATTGATGCCTTTGAATTATGGTGTTGGAGAAGACTCTTGAGAGTCCCTTGGACTGCAAGGAGATCCAACCAGTCCGTCCTAAAGGAGATGAGTCCTGGGTGTTCATTGGAAGGACTGATGCTGAAGCTGAAACTCCAATACTTTGGCCACCTCATGCGAAGAGTTGACTCATTGGAAAAGACCCTAATGCTGGGAGAGATTAGGGGCAGGAGGAGAAGGGGACGACAGAGGATGAGATGGCTGGATGGCATCACTGACTCAATGGACATGAGTTTGAGTAAACTCCAGGAGTTGGTGATGGACAGCGAGGCCTGGTGTGCTGTGATTCATGGGGTCGCAAATAGTCAGACATGACTGAGCAACTGAACTGAACTGAGATAAGAAAATAACAAAGACAGCTTTGATAAAGCAATTATATCTTGCTTTGTTGGGCCTTCCTGCAGTAAAAGGTAAGACATTGAAACAATTATTCAAATAATTCAGGCCTGAAATATATTCACCTAAAATAGCCAGATAGTTGGGATGTGTCATCTTGGTTTTTTGGTTTAAGTTGTCTGAATCACTGTGTTAATTCTTCCATTTAATCTAAGTAGACACACTGAGGCTGTGAGAAATTTTTAACTTAGTGAGGAATGTCTCTAGATTTTTCTGTGATTATTTGTAGCTCTTTCTATAATTGCAGTGATCTCACAGTTTTACCTTTTAACCAAAGTCTAATCCAATCTTCAAGCTTCCCGCTAAAGAACCACCCAGGAATGTTTGGGGATTTCTGTGTAACCAGACCCTAGGAAAGTTGAACCCAGGGAGACAGCTACTAAATTCTGGAACTCTTTCAGACTGTTCAGATTCACTACACCATGATGAAACTAATTTCCAATTATCCTAAGGAGTTCAAGAGTTGAGTTATTTAATAAAGAGCTCTTTTACCTGGATTAAGGTATTAGACCAAGAGAAGACCATCAAGACCCGACTGGAAGATACAAAAGGATTTTGCCTAAGAATTCGAAGTCTTTCCACACTGAAGAGTTACAAAAGGTAATGTGTAATGTGAGGGAACCTGGGTAACCTCAATGTGAAAAGGAAAATGTATCAGCAAACCTTTATTGTTGATCTACAGGAGGGGAATCTCTAGAATATAGTATAGTTTATAAAGACTAGGTATTTAGTAGGTCAATTATAGGGCTTTCATGGAGTCTCAGTGGTAAAGAATCTGCCGGCCAATGCAAGAGCTAAAGAGACTTGGGTTCAATTCCCGGGTCAGGAAGACCCCCTGGAGGAGGAAATGGCAACCCACTCCCATGTTCTAGCCAGGAAAATCCCATATTCTTGCTGGGAAAATCCCATGGACAGAAGAGGCTGGGAGGGTGCAGTCCATGGGGTCCCAAAGAGTTGGACACAACTGAGTGACTGCGTACGCATTCACAAATAAACAAACTCACAGAAAAAAAGATCAGATTTGTGGTTACCAGAGGCAGAGGTTGAGGGGAGGATGAATTGGATGAAGGCAGTGAAGACGCACAAACTCCCAGTAGTAAGATAGATAGGTACTAGGGATATAGTGTACAACATAATAAATATGATTAACTCTGCTGTGTGTTATGTATGAAAGTTGTTAAGAGAATAAATCCTAAGAGTTCTCACCACAAAGAAGAAAGAAAATTTGTTCTATTTCTTTAATTTTGCATCTGTACATGATGATGGATGTTCACTAAACTTATTGTGGTCGTCATTTCAATGGTGTATGTAAGTTAAAACATTATGCTGTACCCCTCAAACTTATACAGTGCTGTCAATTCTATCTCAGTAAAACTGGGAAAACATTCCCTCAGCAAAAGTGAAAATAAATAAAAAGATTAGACATTTCATTTTTTATTTGAAGCTCTAACTCAGCATTTTTTTTTTTTAAACTGGAGAAGGATGTGTTTATCCAAGTGAGAGACTTAATTTGTTTTTACACTGTTGTTGAATAATAACTCCAGAGTGAGGCCTTGGCATGGATTTGTAAGGGAGCCTGGGTAACCTCAAATTGAGGATAATAATAGCACCTGCTTCAGAGGGCAGTGGTGAGGAAAGAATTCCAAAACCCCTGCAATGCTCCCAGCACCGAGCTGGGCGCATGCAGAATATTCAGTACAGCTTTGCCGTCAGTATTGAGTGGTCAAAGCTCTTATTAAATGTTTAAAATGCATCCAAAATGTCCTAACTAAAGGTGGAGGATTAGATTCTAAACGCTATTGGATTTTTCGGGCTTCACAATTTAAATTATTAAAGGTGGGGCATTCTAGATTGACATTAAGAGGCACATTTAGAAACATTGTTTCTTGAACTGGCTTTTTGCTTCCACAAGGCAAGAGTGAGGACCTCTGATCCAATGTGGCCACCCACCTCTTTGGACTTCTCTTGTCGTGCCTGCAGCCCTAACCCCGACCAAGGTGTTCCAGGGGAGAACGTCAGTGCAGGGTGCTCCTTCTCTCTCACTCACTCCACATACAAGCATGAGTGAGGAATCGAGGGTGGCATTTAATATGTTAATACTAATGGATACTTCACGCCTGAGTAGATGACCAAATTTCATCCACAACACAAGAGCTGTCACCACCCTCTGAATCTACTAGAGTTCCCTCACAGAATCTTTCACCCTTGCTTTTATTTTTTCTTTCTTTTTTGTCTTTTTTTTTTTTTTTTTTTTTTTTAGCATGTGTCCTTCTCCTCAGTCCTCTCCACTTTTTGTATTGGTTAAACAGATGATTGATGTGAATATTTCTGCCTGTGATAACTACATCAAAAAAGATGCAAGTGAAGTTGCTCTTGGGATCAGCTCTTGATTTCCTATCACTTCCCTGGCCCCAGGTGTATCACCAGCCAGCCACAGAAAAAAGGATCATCTCTCCTTAAAGGGTTCCCTAGTAGCTCAGTCGGTAAATAATCTGACTGCAATGCAGGAGACCTGAGTTCAATCCCTGGGTCGGGAAGATCCCCTGGAGAAGGAAATAGCAACCCACTCCAGTATTCTTGCCTGGTAAGTCTCATGGATAGAGGAGCCTGGCAGGAGCTACAGTCCATGGGGTTGCAAGAGCCAGACACAACTTAGTGACTAAACCATCACCAGCTTCTCTTTAAACAGCTAAAGGTGGGGAAGGGAGAGATAAATTAGGAGTTTGGGATTAACAGACACACACTACTACACAAAACAGATAAACAACAAGGACCTCCTGTATAGCACAGAGTACTGTATTCAATATTAAGTAATAACATACAATGAAAAAGAATCTAAAAGAGAATATATATGTTTGTATAATTGAATCACTTTGCTATATACCCAAAGATAACACAACATTGTAAATCAACTATACTTCAATGTAAAAAAGGTAAAAGGTATTACTTGAACCCTGGTTTGGCTTCTACTGCTTCCTAAAACCTAGCTGTGGGAACACCATATAGATTTCTGCGTAAGAAGCAGCTTGCCACTTCAGCCTGGGTGCTTGCTTCAGAGAACATTGTTCTCCTGGAGTCAGGCCAGCCTCAGAGAATCTACCCAGCTGATCCAGGAAACACCGAACCATTTCCATTTATGGACATTTTCCTTTACCAATTAAGAACAAAGGGGAGTTGTTGGGATTTTTTCCACCTGATTTCAATATTTTGTCTTTAAAATTTTTATGCAAATGATGACGTAACTAGAACTATCTGCGGCAGATTATAGGCTTAGAATTGAGCCCAGCAGCCCTGTCTGTAGCTGGCATGTTAACAGCCAGTGCTTCAGTTTTTATCATAAGTGAGTTTGAAATCGGGTGACATGCCAGACATTCCTTCTGAAAGTTAACTAAGGTAATGGTGGAACTCATGGCAGAAAATCAACATGTCATTTGCAGTTCTATTTGGGAGGTTGGGGTGGAGAGACGACAGTTTTGTAAAGTGATTTACACAGCATTGTAACTAACAAACAAAAAAAAATAAGTCCCCAGGCCTATGACAGAGTTGCAAAAGAAACAATGGACAAAGGGGACTTCCAAGGCTTCAGCCTTGCTGGCCACGCCCTGTGGGAATGCGCCAGTACCTTTCCATCTCTGATCAGAGAACTTCTGCACAAAACTTTATCCCCACTGATACAGGGGTTCCACTCTAGATGAATGCGACAACTTTAGAAATGAAAAGAGGAAAATTCGAGGGCTGATTTCCTAGGACAAAAGTCCAAGACAGGTTTGACATTCATGGTCCTAAGCAAACATTTCAGAAAGGCATCTCTTAAGCTTTTGTAAACTGCTGAAACAGATCTCCAGAAAAGAAACCCCTAAATCAACTACACTTTAGTAAATTAATAACAACAACAACAACAACCAGAAGAGGGATATCCCTGCAATTCTTGGGTGGTATATGGGCCTGAAGGCCTGAGATGCCTTCCACTTGAAGCTCCTTGGAGACTAACAGAAACAGCAGAATGTCAGGGCTGAACTCTGTGCTCTGGCTTTGTCACTATTATGCAGATACTGGTATGTTTCTAGTTCTGGTTTTAAGTTTGCATATTTTAATTAAAGTATCATTTTAATTGGGCTTCCCAGGTGGTGCTAGTGGTAAAGAACCCACCTGCCAGTGCAGAGACAGGGGTTCAGTCCCTGGGTCAGGAAGATCCCCTGGAGGAGGGCATGGCAACCCATTGCAGTATTCTTGCCTGGAGAATCCCATGGACAGAGGAGCCTGGCAGTCCACACGGTCGCAATGAATCAGATATGAATGAAGTGATTTAGCATGCACTCACTCATTTTAATTATCAAATAGCTTTTTTTTTGAGATTTTTCTCTTATTTTTTAGTACTAGTTTTATTGAGGAATAATTTGCATATGATCAAATTTACCTTTTTTAAGTGTTTGATTACTTTTGATGACTCTCATATTTCTGAGTATGTCTTACATCCTCCCAAATTATCCTTACACACCATTACAGTCAATTCCCTATCCCTACTGGTAACTACTGATCTGTTTTCTTTTATTGTAGTTTTACTTTTTCTAGAATTCCATATAGATGGAATCATATAGAACCTGGTCTTTTGTGCCTGGCTTCTTTCACTTAGAACAATGCTTTGAAATTTATTCATGTTCCTAAGTATCAGTAGATCATCCCGTTTTATTGCTGAGTAGCATCAAGATTATTTTTTTACATTTTTGTGTAAAAATATACACAACATAAAATTTCCTTTCTGTTTATTGTCTGAAGTTGAGAAAATATTCATTTGGGTCACATGGAAAAGCAAATAGATTTTTGTTACTTTTTTGAAAAACACATGCTAATTGAAGTTAATCATAAGGATATATATTCAAATGCAAAATTTTTGAAACATTAGCCAGGTGAATCTGAATGTGAAGGAGATTTCCAGATAATGCAGCAAAAATACAAATTAATTAACAACTTCCAAGTAAGTGTAATCAGAACATGAACCTGGATTACACCAAGCATTTCACAGAAGTTTAAAATTATGATGGAAGAATCAATGAGTAGAAGGATTAAAGCAAAAAACAAACAAAAGAAACCCTCCTACCTTTCTCATATATTTTTTAAGATTTTTTTTTTTTATGTGGACCATTTTTAAAGTCTTTATTGAATTTGTTACAACACTGCTTTTGTTTTATGTTTTGTTGGCCTCAAGTCATGTGGGATTTTAGCTGCCTAAGCCAGGATCCAACCCACACCCCCTGCACTGGAAGAAGAATTCAACCACTGGACCGCCATGGTGTGTGTGCTTAGTCGCTCAGTCGTGTCTGACTTTGTGCGACCTCCTGGACTGTAGACTGTAGGCAAGAATCTGGAGTGGGTTGACATGCCCTTCACCAGGGGATCTTCCCGACCCAGGGACTGAACCCAGGTCTCCCACATTGCAGGCAGATTCTTTACTGTCTGAACCAGCAGGGGAGCCCAGAATACCAGGGACGTATCCTCATGTGTTATTTGTGACTAATTGTAACAAGGAAAATCTGATAGTGCCTAGTGACAATAATAGCAACAATAATTATTATTATTATCATGGCTTACTTGTGTAGTGCATATTATGTGCCTGGTACTGCACTAAGCACTATATAGATGATTGTGATCCCTCACTCCAGTCTTGTCCGACTCTTTGAGACCCTATGGACTGTAGCCCACCAGGCTCCTCTGTCCATGGGATTCTCCAGGCAAGAATATTGGAGTGGGTTGCCATTTCCTTCTCCAGGGGATCTTCCCCAACCAGAGATCAAAACTACCCACACTTCTACTATATCTCCTGCATTGGCAGGTGGATTGTTTACCACTAGAGTCACCTGGAAAGCCCATATCTGTGATTAACTCAATTTTCCCAACAAACTTACTAGGTAAGTATTCTATTATTATTGCATTTTACAAAAGTGAAAAAATGGAGACTTAGAGAAAACTAAGTAACCTGCCTAGATGAAGCAGCCAAGATTTGGCCCTGGGAATCTACTGGCTCCAGAGCCTTGACATTTGACCTCTAGCACACTCTGAACTGCAACAATGTATTACAGAAATATTCAAATTGGCAAAGGGAGTTGGTATGGTCCCTGAGCAAGATATGAATGAAATAAAGCCAGAGCAGACTGATGTTTAGATGTATGAGGAGACCCAGAATAAGGCAAAGAGAAGAGGGAGGAACTGAGAAACAGTGCAGTATTCTGTTCACATCCAAGAGGCTACTATTGGCCTGGTACCCAGGAGCCTGCTGCCCATTTTCTACCCCAGGTCCAGGTGACCCCTGGGGTCCTTTCAGAGCTAACATGTTAGGAAAATCAGAAGTATTTGTTCAGAGTTCATTGTGACTTGGCTTTATTGATGTGGGCCAAGAGTCCACAGTCTGGTTGGCTTATAATGGAGACGTTGATAAATCACCATGGCCTGCACATTGAATTCATTCAATATTGTGAACTTGTCTTTTTTTATGATGCTTTTTAATCTGGTCTAACAAAGGATTGTGGACTTGGAACTAGATTGCCTGACTTCGAATCTTGGTTTTGCCATTTATAAGCAATGGGACTTTGGGCATGTTACTTGATCTTTCCATGCCTCTGTTTTCTCATCTGTGAAAGGGGAAATTAGTAATCCATCTGTTTTGTAGCATTGTTTTGAAGACTGAAGGGTTATGTATAAAGCATTTACATCAGTGATGACACACAGGTACTGTATTTTTGTTAGCTATTATTATTACTATCTAAAAATTATGGTAGGTGGAAATATCTTCTCCTGAGATATTATGAACTTCTGAGATATAATAAACTATAGTAATCTGTACTAAAATGAAATTACCTTCAGGAGTTTATTTTGCAGGGCTCTGCTCCTTGTTCTTGCAGAGCATTACCTATCACTGATGAATAGATGCACAGGGAATAGACAACTCAGGGACATGATTTCAGCTGCTACAATGTACCAAAAACTAGAAGGCAAAATTCTAGATACCTGATCTCTGTGACCTGACACTTTAACAGTGATCAGATACAATGAGTTTGGCGAGAGAAGAATCTTTACATTATTTCTTTGAATCCTGGACAGAGTAAAAGAAAATCAAGCTTGGGATAAGAAAATTGGAGCTTCATTTCTAGTCCTCATTTTTTGTTGCTAGAGATTATAGAGCAGGTGCAGTAATCTACCTCGCTCCTATGGTTCCTTGGTGCTGTATTCAGAACCCAGGTATCCATGAACACCTGGTTCATACTCCATGGTCTGTACAAAGTCATCCCTAGCTGTCCAGGCAGCCCACTCTGGTCTTGATTACCATAAACTGAAAATCCTCACACCCTTTGATACACTCTTGCATTATTAGTTGCCTTAAGTTGTTAATCATTTATCGAACTATCTATGTTGTTAATCATCTATGGCACTATCTATCTACCTCTGACAATTTAAAAATCTCTAGTAGGAACCAACGCCTTCTCCTTGACAGCCAACTCCTTGATTATGGACCTCAGCCTCCCTGGGGAAAGTGACAATGTAAGCTATACCACTTGCTGTTTCTAGACACCACTCACTCACCTAGGACATTGAACTTGGGTGATACTCAAAGTTGGACTCAACAAACATTTTCTAAAGGGCTTATTGAGAGTGGCACAAGAAATATGTTATATGACGTAAAAGGCATATGAAATCTGGATCCTCTTATTCAATCCAACAGAACATCTACTGAGTACCAACTATGTGCTAGATACTATACCAGTTGTTATGGATACAAAGCGGTACTTAGCCTTCATAAGGGAGGCCCACCAGTCAACAGATGACTTAAGAGATCAGGATATTCTGGGGACCCAGGAGAGGAACCCTGGTCCAGCCAGGTGATGGTGAGGGAAGGAATGAGGTGTCAGCAGAGTGGGTAGGCTGGGGTGGGGTTACTGTATTTCAGAGAGAGATTGAGCCTAGGCCAGAGGGTGAGGGGACCGTGTTGTGACTGTTGGACTGGCCTGTTTTCCTTGTTGACTTTTAGGCCAGAGCTGATCAGAGCTGCTGACTTATTTGAGTTTGCAGCACAGAAGACTGGGCCTCCCAGTTGGAGGAGGGGGCGGGCTGCTAGCTACCTGCCCGCGCTGCTCTGGACCACCCTGGGAGAGAAGGAGGGCTCTGGGGGACCCGGCACATTCCTCCCGCGAGAGCCCTGGCCGCAGCCTCTGTACCACGCCCTCGGCCTAGGCCAGGTGTGCGCCCTCCTTGCGGCGAGGGGGGGCCCGGCAGCCGGGGTGAGCGCTTTTACAGCTCCGAGTGTGCCGTGTGTTTGTCTGCCTCCCGAGGGCTGGGTCCTCCTTATTCACAGGTGAGTCACACCCTGAAACACAGGCTCTCTTCCTGTCAGGACTGAGTCAGGTAGAAGAGTCGATAAAACCACCTGATCGAGGAAAAGGAAGGCACAGCGGAGCGCAGAGTGAAAAGCTCCCAGCGGCGAGGCGCCGGGCAGCTCCCCTGCAGCGGCGGACTGCGCGGCCCGGCCTGGCCATGCCTGCGCTCTGGCTCAGCGGCTGCCTCTGCCTCTTGCTCCTCCTGCCTGCAGCCCGGGCCAACTCCAGGACGCCAGGTGAGTCCCTTCCCGGAAAAAAACAGCGCAGCCCGGGGCCGGGAACTGGCCTTGCCCTGCAGACCGTGATGGCTGCGCGCACCTCCGAGGCGCCCCGCTTTGCAAGAACCTTCTCAGAGCGTCCTCCTCCTCCGCCCTGTGGGGCTCCTCCAGAGGATGGTTCACAATAGTATTATATGTAACGCTGTCTGATTTTAAAATGTGAAGCCAATGGATTGTGCCAAACCAGGGTTTTCTTCCCTTCAAAAACGTGCCTTCTTGAGTGTTTATATATTTATTTATTTTGATCAAGGGGCTCTGGTTTAATCAGTAACACGTGGGTATATAAAGTCTTTTCCCACAGTGTGTTTTTTTTTCCCCATAGTGTGTTTTTATTGATGGAATTTTGGTGGGAATATTTTCTGTGACCTTGAACCCCATGAAGGTTGAAAAGGCACCTCATCCCTCTGGAATTCCCGTTTCTTTGGGATGGAAAATGAGCCTTAAGAGTCTAACAATGCTTTTCCTTTTGCATAGTGTTACTTTTTATAGTATTTTCACATAATATTTATTCAACAGGCATTTATCGGGCACCTATGTCATAGACCATTTGATCTTATCTAGGGCACCCAGTGGCTGTCACGTCGTGAGTTCAACTCCTATAAACAAAACTTCCTGGGCACCTAGCAACGGTATACTGTATGCATGCATCAGCCATGACAACACATAACGGGTGTTTTTTTTAAGTTTTAGTTAGTAGTCACTGAATTTTACCAATGATACTTGCCTAATTACCTCAAATTTTGGGGTTTATTTTTGCTTCTTGTATCTGATGGCACTTTGAGAATTATCTCAATACATCCAATATCCATTTTCACACGTGTGAACATGTGTGAACATGAGATCAAGTTCATGGGTACATGGAAGTATCTTAGATACTCCATGTATTACTTCACAGTCTGGGTGATGCTAACCTGAATTGTACTTGAACGGCACAAATGTTTTAGCATGTATTTGAATGCATTTGATTCAGTCTTTTTTGTCTAAGATAATCTTGAAATTAACTTCCAGGTCATCATCTGTGATTACCATTTAAAAATCGCTTATGAAAATGACCATGTAGGCTAGATTCCCTTAGAATAAATAGCTTTCACCTAATGAGAAATATCCTAAAAGTAAGAATAGTCTTTGAGTATCAGGATTCAGAGAGACTGCTTATGGATCAACTCTTAGAATCCCCTGACTTAATAAATGAAAATATGGAAATGGATTTGTGCAATGCTACAGAAGCAGCTACTGGCAGAGACACATCTGAAATTTGATCTGGAGGTTCTTAGACTGGAGCTTCAGGGACCATTATAAAAGTAATAAGGGAACAGGTACATATGTTTTACATAGTTAGTAATTGTTGATGCAGTTTCCCTTTTGGCTATAGTTGAGTGTATGTGTGTGTGTGTTAGCATTAGATAAAAGGAACAAATATGTAGGGAGATATCAGTTGTTATGTGCTCCTCCTGTAGCTCAGAGGTAAAGAATCCGCCTGCAATTCAGGAGCCATAAGTTCTATCCCTGGTCTGGGAAGATCGCCTGGAGAAGGAAATGGTAACCCATTCCAGTATTCTTTCCTGGGACATCCCATAGACAGAGGAGCCTGCCCGGTTAGGGGTCTGAAAAGAGTTGGACACGACTTAGTGACTGACCAACAACAACATCAATTGTTTAATGAAATTAGAGTCAGGAGGACAGAGTTTAGACTCTAACTCCTCAAGGATGGAGAAGCTCAGAGCGTCCAGTAGGTCAGAAAGACTTAATGAATTGTTAAGTCAGAAGCAGTGTTTAGGCTTATTTCCAGACTTTCCCCTTTTTAAAAGATAGGCCAAATAAAAATGTTAGGCTGCCTCCTGAAAGGGCTTCATTTGGGGTTCAATGAGAGTGTGAAAAGTTTGCGTTAGGCTAGAGCACGCGGTGGTTCAGATGGTAAAGCGTCTGCCTACAATGTGGGAGACCCGGGTTCAATCCCTGGGTTGGGAAGATCTCCTGGAGAAGGAAATGGCAACCCACTCCAGTATTCTTGCCTGGAAAATCCTATGGATAGAGGAACCTGGTAGACTACAGACCATGGGGTCACAAAGAGTCAGACACGACTGAGCGATTTCACTTTCACTTTCAGAGCACGCATGCTTTTCCATTTATGGGATGCTGGGATCTTGTGGGAGTTGGACTGAAAGTATGGTGCTTGCCATCTCCCAAAGTGACCTGCCTCTGTGCACCTCTGAGAGCCTAAAGCAAGAACATTGCTTCCTGGGTGCTGCCTTGCAGGTGAAATGATAGTGTTAGATATAATCAGAGTTGGTTTCAGTTAAAGCACATGTTTTAGAGTCCGGCTGACCTGACTTCAAATTTTCGACTGCTTTGTTTACTAGTTCCTTATCAGTAACCATTCAGACACCTCAGCCTCCTGGGTCGGTTCTTTGCCTGTTAACTGGAGGCAACAGTGCTGTGTAACCTTGCAGGGCTGTTGAAAGGAAGAGATGTTATTGTGAAGAACCTCAAAATGCCTAGAACTACATTTTTAAAAGATGTCTGATGCCAACAGTGCAAGTGTAGTGAACTTGGATGCTTACAGATCATTAAGAAAGATAAAGATTCCCCCCAGGAGCTCACAGTTGGTGTGAATGTGGCTGTAGCTCCAGTGGTCTGCATCATAGTTCCCTTGAGGAGGTGTGCCTGGAGAAGGGAGGCAGGAATGCCACTAGAAATGTAGCCAAGAATCTGGTGGTGAAGAGCCTCACGTGCCAGGATCAGGATATGCAGTTAGGTTAGTGCCCTGTGGCAAAGAAGGGTTGCAGAAGGTGTTTTTTTTTTCCCAGAGAAGGAAGGATTTATAATTTGCAGCAAGTAAGGAACACTTGATTTTCCAAAGCACGGTCACCAGGTTGCAGGTGGTTTTTAAGAAGAGTGGACGTGGGAAAGGTCACTCATTTAAGTGCTTAAAGGATGGAATTGAGCTAGGAGAGGCAAACAAATGGCCATTGAAATAATGCAAATGAGACTTGATGAGGGTTTTCTTCATGGTCATGGAACAGCAAAGAGGAAACAGATCACAGGGACATTTAGAGGTGAAATTGGAAGAATCTGGTGATCCAATGGGTGTGTGCAATAGGGATAATAGTAAGGGGAAACTGTGAGAAATAAGAAAGAGTCCAAGATGGGTCCAAGGCTTCAATTTCATGTAACTGGTTAGGCAGTGATGCCATTAAACGAAATGAGGACTTTAACAAAAGGGTCAGATTTGAGAGCAAGGTTGGCAGTAGGTGAAGAGAAGGAGGTGAGCTTCCATGGGGATATATTGAGTTTGAGTTGCAAGTGGACATGTCCGGTGAACAGCTGGAACTATAATTTTGAAATTTAGAAGAAATTAAAACAATATAAAGTTGGGAGTCCAACAAAGCCTTGAAAATAGATGAGACTACCTGGGTTTAGTTCAGTCACTCAGTTGTGTCCGACTCTTTGTGACCCCATGGACTGCAGCACGCCAGGCCTCGCTGTCCATCACCAACTCCTGGAGTTTACCCAAACTCATGTCCATTGAGTCGGTGATGTCATCCAACCATCTCTTTCTCCTCTGCCCTCAATCTTTCCCAGCATCAGGGTCTTATCAAATGAGTCAGCTCTTTGCATCAGGTGGCCAAAGTATTGGAGTTTCAGCTTCAACATCAGTCCTTTCAGTGAGCACCCAGGACTGATCTCCGTTAGGATGGACTGGTTGGATCTCCTTGCAGTCCAAGGGACTCTCAAGAGTCTTCTCCAATACCACAGTTCAAAAGCATCAACTCTTCGGCACTCAGCTTTCTTTATAGTCCAACTCTCACATCCAGACATGACTACTGGAAAAAGACTACCTGGGAGAAAGAGGTAAAAGAAACATCAATACTTAACAAGGAGATGGAAGAATAGTGAAGGAACAGGAGGAAGGGGCATCGAGGCTAGGAGAGAATCAAGAAAGAGGAGAGTTTTGTTAGAGCAAGGAAAAGTTTCAACAATATCGGAGTCATACACAAATGAACCTATCTATGAAACAGAAACAGAATCAGGGACATAGAGAATAGACTGGTGATTGCCAAGGGGAAGGTAGTGGGAGAGGGTTGGATTGGGAGTTTGGGGTTAACAGATGCAAACTATTAGATATAGAATGGATAAACAACAAGGTCCTACTGTATAGCACAAGGAAATATATTCAATATCCTCTGATAAACCATAATGGAAAAGAATATGAAAAAGAATATACATATATATATGTTTAACAGAGTCACTTTGCTGTACAACAGTAATTAACACGACATTGTAATTCAATTATACTTCAATTAAAAAATGTGAGAGTCATAAATTTCTACTTTAGGAGTCATGATTTCTACTCAGAGATAGAAATATGAATACACAAAGGATGAAGGCTAAGATGACACTATAGGATTAAGCCACTAGGTCAGTTTTGAACCACTTGTTCTAGAATGGTGAACTCAGAATCCAAGATTATTTAGATCATAAATTTAGTTTCTCCCATAGCCTGATGCTGGAAAAGAGGCACTTAGGATTGTGTTGTAACTAGTGGAAAGGGTCCCTGGAAAGATTTATACTCTCGGAGATTCTGTTATTTAACTTGTGGAGTGGTGGGCTTCCCAGATAGCTCAATGGTGAAGGTTCCACCTGCCTATGCAGGCCGTACAGAACACGTGGGTTTGATCCTTGGGTTGGAAAGATCCCCTGGAGAAGGAAATGATAACCCACTCCAGCATTCTTCCTTGGAAAATCCTGTGGACAGAGGAGCCTGGCAGGCTATAGTCCATAGGGTTGCAAAGAGTTGGACACGACTGAGTGACTGAGCTCACACACAACTTGTTGGAATGGAATAGCATCCTGCATAGAGGTACAGGCTCTGTAGTAAGGTTGTGTTTATGTGTTCGTGTGTGCTCAGTCATGCCCAACTCTTTGTGACACCTTGGACTATAGCCCACCAGGCTCCTCTGTCCACAGAATTTTTCAGGCAAGAATACTGAAGTGGGTTGCCATTTCCTCCTCCAGGGGATCTTTCCGACCCAGGGATTTGAACCCGTATCTCTTGCATATCCTGCCTTTGCAGGCAGATTCTTTACCACTGCATCACGTGGTAAGCCTCACAGAATGAGGTTCAAATCCTAGCTGCATCATTTACCACTTAAGGGAGTGACGCAAGCTGCCCCCCATGTTACTGGATTTCCTCATCTCTAAAGTGAAGATAATGAATTGCTGTGATTATTGCATGTACAGCATTTTGCACAATGCCTAGTAAACACTCACAGTGTTCAGTATTACTATTATATAACTAATTGCTCTGCCAGTACCAAATGTCAGTAAAATGCCTTCTGAGTTTTAAGTGGTAAAGTTTTGGGAGAGGCTCCTTTCATTAGTCCAGGAAAGATGAGGAGTCCTCTGGCTCAGGCTGAAGTGAGCTCTAAATTTTACCCAATGAAACAAACAGAATTCCTTGCAAGGAACCCAAAGCAGATTGGAATTTCAGGATTGAGTTTCATATCATTTCTTCTTACCTTTTGTCAACCATTGTACTTCATCACATACAAGTTCAGCATCTGTTATTTTCTGGAACATGCCCATGTGTAAGATGACCCCCACATTAGATGGTCTGTCACTTCTCAAATTCCATTTTTAGCATTCCTAAAGCCACTTTAATGCAGTTTTTCTCTATTTTGGATGAGGTGAATTGAGACACAGCTCTGTCTTATTTTTTGCTGCTGTCACTGAAAAGTACACCATTTTCAGAAAACATGAAAAAGAATTAAAAACTATCCTGAAGCCCTCATTGTGATCATCACAGCAAAGTCATCTCAAAAGGGTTACTTAGGATAACTTTCAAGCGCTCGCTCGCAATTGTGGGATGATGAACTATTAGGAGAATTGTGTTTGATAGCTTGGCCTCTTTCTTACTTAATAAATATCTGAAACATTGGTTGAGGTCATTTCAGGTTAACGTGTCTTCCCCAAACAATACTCTATTTTAAAAATAAAGTAACTGAGAAAGTGCTATGTAACAGAGATTTTGAAAAGACTTAAATGTGGCCTTATATTCATCTTATATTCAAGTATGTATAATAAATGGGAGTATAGAAATGCATCAGAGTGTAAGCTGAAAATTCCCATGTAGATTTAAATTCTGAGTGTCCTGAACTGGGGCAGCCACTGGTTTAGCTCCACTGACCCAAGAAGCTGAGGAAGAATGTGCAATCAGTGTTTATGGGAAAGTCAGGAGCATGAAATCAAGATGTTGAGGCCATCCTGGGAACATTTTTTCCCATTTAAGTTCTTAGTGGCTGAACTATTTTGACTTTTTTTTTCTCCTAGAGAAATTTGCCAGGACAAGATTTAACAATCTATTATAGACCAGTGTAGAAATAACACCATAGATTCTAGAATACTCTAGTCACAAATTAGACCAAATAGATTACTGAATCATACTGAGCTGTGTTCTAATATAATTCCCAGGTATATGATGTAATATTTGAGTCACACCCAAAGCCAAAAGCTGAGTCTTTTTTTGTGTCTGTGGGTGATTGTATGTCTGTATACATGTCTCCCCAACAAACATGGGCTTCCTTATGTCATAAAAGAAGAAAAGAATGGCGGCACTGATGAATGTGATGGACTTCCTCCATCACAAGAAGGTGGAGATCAATTGGGCAAATGTATATGTATCCTGGACTTCTTCAGTCTTGTTGACCTCTTTACAGAAACCTGACTGTGTCTTTTCCAGATTTTATTTTCTTTCATTGTGTGAATATGGATCTTCACACCCTAGAAAAAATTAAATTGCAGCCAGGTCATTTCTCACACTAACTTAAACATTGGAAAAATGATCAGATTTTCAGCCATACCTATATTGGGCATTTCTTATGAAAAGGTTTGCACGTTTCTTCTTTTATTAACAGCATCATGGACCTAAATGAGAATAACTCCTAAGGGTTCTCCACCGGAGCTTCTCCTTTTAAAGTTAAGGAAAAGGACACTCAGGGAGGCGAAGTGACTGTCCAAATCCTCATCACTGGCTAGAGCAGAGCTGGGCTCCAGGACATGTGACCCTCATTTATAGATTGGAAAACTGAGGCACAGGACAGTGATTGCCTTGACCAGAGCCAGGCAGTTAGTAACAGGACTGGACTTCAGTTGCTAGTTTAATGTTCTTTAACAAGATACCTTCATGGTTTATTTCTCATTCTTTTTTAAGAATTATCTTTTAAATCAATTTTCAGACCTGATGGACTCTTGGATCTATCATAACAACAGCCCTTATGTTTCTAGCTGGGACGTCTGTGTCCTGGCTTTTCAGAGCTCTGCGTATGTGAGTCCATAATCCTTTAAAAACGGCAGTGAGCAGCAGGGTAAAATAAGGCACAAACTCCAGTTTCTAGAACTGACATGAGAGAAAATTTCAAATTACCAAGTTTCCTCTTCTATTGTTTTTAAATTTTATCACATAGCTTGTAATAGACCAAGTGGCTCAAGAATCTTCACCACCACACAGCGACAGGGAAATCCTACCTCTCAATGTTTGGAAACTATTAAAGCATCATTGTGTCCAGAGGCTATTTTTCTCTCCCTGGCTGGAGATTATTGGAATACGTTTTGAAGTTTTTCAGGATTCTGTCAGTTTCACGGCTAGAACACTGACCACTCAGCTTTATACATACTTATTGTTCTTTCATGTCACTACTTATTTTGCTGTTGGTTAAAGGGGATTTCTAATGTTTAAAGATCATTTCTCATCTCAATAGGCCGGTCTTCTTTGTGAGCCCAATGAATCCAGTGGCATCCCAAAGCTTGGTTCTTGTCTCTTCCGAGGGGTTGTACGTGGGATATGGTGGGAGGGGATCTTCACAGGCTGAGATCTCCAGGGACAGAGGCCAGGCCACAGCTAACTGGGCATGGCAAGTGACATCATTTATTTATTTATTTATTTTTATGTGTTTATTTATTTGGCTGCATTGCGTCTTAGTCGCAGCACGTGGGAACTTCACTGTGTCACGTTGGAACTTTTTATTGCATTGTGTGGGCTTCTCTCTAGTTGTAGCATGAGGACTCCAGAGCTTGTAGGACCACCTCCAGGGAAGGTGGACCACTGGATCTTCCTTGTAGGAAGGTCTTAACCACTGGACCACCAACAAAGTCTCCATTTCATCCTTTAAAGTGATCTTGAATTTTATGGTTTTATGTATAGCTGCTTCTAGTTTTGGAGAAGGCAGTGGCACTCCACTCCAGTACTCTTGCCTGGAAAATCCCATGGACGGAGGAGCCTGGTAGGCTGCAGTCCATGGGGTCGCTAAGAGTCAGACACGACTGAGCGACTTCACTTTCACTTTTCACTTTCATGCATTGGAGAAGGAAATGGCAACCCACTCCCGTGTTCTTGCCTGGAGAATCCCAGGGACAGAGGAGCCTGGTGGGCTGCCGTCTATGGGGTCGCACAGAGTCGGACACAACTGAAGCGATTTAGCAGCAGTAGCAGCTTCGAGTTTTAGCTTCTTCAGGTGTGTCTCAATACGTTTTCTATTTAGAGTAGGAAACTGGAAAGGCACTTCCTTTGCTCACAGCTGGGATGTAGGACACTCAATCCTACTTTCTGCTGGAAGCTTCCTGGTCCAAATTCTTCTTACAATAACTGTTACCTCTCTTCGTGGATACATCAAAATGATTGGGTTCCTAAAAGACCATTTAATTCACTGTTTTCACTTTAAGCGCCACAATTTTAATTTACTATTTTCCAGTGGATTTTTTTTTCAGCAATGAATTTTGAAGGAAAGTGCTATAAAATGCATTCCACACCTTTTCCGACATTGTAATGCACATGATTAAGATGGTCAGATAGCATCACCGACTCAATAGACATGAATTTAAGCAAACACTGAGAGATAGTGAAGGACAGGGAAGCCTGGAGTGTTGTAGCCCACGGGGTTGCAAAGAGTTGGACATGACTTATAGTGACTCAATAACAACAACAATGTACACAAATTACTATGTTCTTTTGGCAAAACTAAGAGCTCAAATGGTGCCTGCCTGGTAAGCATGCACGTACCTAAATGTGTATATCTTTGTGAAGGAATGTAGTGATAGCAAAAAAATCTGTGGCTAATCTCCTTGTACAAAAATATCTTGTTCATGAAAGCAGTGAAAGGTTTAAAGAGGAAGAATCATTAGGTAACTTTTTTTTAAGGGCCAAAAAGCACAAATGTAAACAATAGAAAAACCACATTTAATGTATACTCCATAAAGCATTTCAGGGCAAATCAAAATTTCCTTTTAAACTTTTCTTTATTCAGAGTCCTCATACATGATTTCTTTCCTTTTCATCCTCATTGCTTCAGGGGTCACCTCTAGCTGTCATGGATTCTCTAATGTCCTTTAGTTCAGCCATTTCTTAAAGGGGCAGATGACACCTTTCACTGGGCCATGTACACTATGCTCATTAATAGTCAGATGTGCTTTCTATATTGGGATGCTTTTCTTTGATGATCTCACGAAAAATAGAAATTCCTGCAGCAGTTGGCTCAGATAGTAAAGAATCTGTGATGTGGAGACAGGAGACCCTGGGTTCGATCCCTGGGTTAGGAAGATCCCCTGGAGAAGGGAATGGCTACCCACTCCAGTATTCTTGCCTGGAGAATTCCATGGACAGAGGAACCTGGTGGGCTACAGTCCATGGGGTTGCAAAGAGTTGGATATGACTGAGCGATTAACACTTTCACTTTCACAGCAAGTTCTGTGGTCAGAAGGCTGATGAACTTTCAGACAGAATCCTTACCGCGATCACTACTGATCACACCCTGTAGCTGACTCCTGCTGTCTTGGAGTCAAGCCCTTAAAGATACCATGTGTAAGAGAAGGGAGTCTCTTCTGTATCCTTTGTGTCCTAACCTTCTCTTCCCTCTTAGCTTTGCTTGTCAGACAGAAATTGGCCTCCCCAACCTTCCTGTTCTCTGAGACCTCTCCCCCTTGTCCCCACTGTCTGCTGGGGCCCTGGTGGGGTGTTAGGGAAGACGTCTCCCTGGTCTAGTCCTCCCCAACTGAGTCATCCATATCCTCCTGTGCCATTTCTAAGTCTAGATTACAATACAATGTGCTATGAACTTGTGATGAAAGTAGGTGACTCATTGTAAGCCCTAATCATTGAAAAGGAAAACATGGTAAGCTGAGTTTCAGTGGCTCTCAATGACCAGACCACTTAGAATTGAAAAGATTTGTCTGTACTCTATCACTCTAAATTTTCCATGGGATTTGAACACTGGCTACTGTTGGTCCTCTCAGAGCACTTCACGTTGCAGGCTTATTTGTACTGCTTGGGCATTTGCATGTCCTGGAAAACAAATGATCAGGCAGATTACAGCACCAGTGGTTCTGGAAGCGTTGGCCTAAAAGGAAGCTGTGAAAAATCCGAGGCAGAGAACTGAATTCAGTTAAAAAGCTCTTACAAAGGGAAGTGCCTTTTGGGTTTTCTTATTTTACTTAGAAAACGTATTGCAACATACCTGAAGAAGCTAAAACTAGAAGTCACACATAAAATCGTAAAATTCAAGATCACTTTAAAGGGTGAAATGGAGACTTCCTTGGTGGTCCAGAGGTTAAGAGTTCACCTGCCAATGCAAGGGACGTGGGTTCAATACCTGCTCTGGGAACTAAGATCCCACGTGCCTCACAACACCTAAGCCCATTGTGTAGCAACTGCTGAGTTCTAGAGCCCTTATTTCACAACTAGAGAGGAGCCCGCACAACGTCATGGAAGATCCTGCATGACACAATGCAGATCACGTGTGGTGCAACTATGACTCAATGCAGCCAAATAAATAAATAAATATTTTAAAATGAATAAATAAATGATGAAATGTTCAGATTTTGCTTGACAGTATTTACCTAAACTGAGGAGCATATGAAACCTTGGAAAGAAAAGTCTCATATAGGAGATTTTAAAACTAGAAAATACGAGCATTTTCATTATCATCTTTTTAAAAAGTATAATGTAATAAAAATACTCATCTTGTCATCTTGAGTATCGTAGACATGGAGGCTTTCAATTTTTGCAAATAGGATGATAGCTTCCAATGCCCTTGCTACCAAACTGATAGATGTGTCAGGTTTTTCTCACTTCAGACTTTGTAAGTAATGTGCAATTGGAGTATTTGTAGAAATAATTTAAAAAATACTTTACAATAGATTGCTACTTAAAGGACGCCTGCTTTAATTGTTTTTGTTCTAAAAATAGGCATTTACCAGCTTTTTAAAGTGAGTATACTATTCTCTCCTTTACTTTTATTCACCATTTCTATCTAGTTATTTATATTTGGACTTCTTGATGAAGACCCTCATCACAGCTGACTTCCCAGAGGTGATGATTGCTGTCTTTGAGCAGAAAAGAGTTGTCAGTACATGAGGCCAGTTCTTTGACTCAGAGGAAGGGGATGATATATAAATAATAATAAATTAAGATTGAATTTGTAGTGTAATTTCTTTGAACAAACAAAAGGGAGGAGAGTGGTTGGGATTGGTGGCCCCAACACACATCTCCCCACTATGATGCTTTTCCTCTAAAGCAAGAATGTTAAGAAGCAGAGGAAGTAAAAACATAAAATGAAATATAAGTGAAATGAATGGGAGAGAGCTGAAATTAGGCTGGAAAAGTAGATAGGATTAGACAGTGCAAGTCTTTGTAAGCAATGTTTAGGAGTTCTGGTCTTTATCTAAAAATTTT
Organism: Odocoileus virginianus; assembly: GCF_023699985.2. Lineage (NCBI taxonomy): Eukaryota > Metazoa > Chordata > Mammalia > Artiodactyla > Cervidae > Odocoileus > Odocoileus virginianus. Next base: position 15,875,236 of record NC_069684.1, on the reverse strand, counting down.
AAAAAAGGTATCATAGAGTTTGAAACAGGGAGATATTGGTAAAATTTGTATTTGAAAAAGCTTTTCTGACTATACTGGGTGGAGGGAGGCAAGAGAAGTTGCCGAGGATTCAGTTAGGAAGCTATGCCGGCAAGAGACGAGAGACAACTGGGATTTGGTCTCGAGTGGCCGTAATGGAGATAGACTTGGATGGGCTTGAGCTATTTAGAGGAGTATATTAATACAATTGGGCATTGACTAGAATATAGGCAAATGAGAAAGATGGAGACCCTATAAGGATAGCTCTCAGCTTTCTGACTTAAAGGGATGACAAAGTTTGGTGGTGGTTGTTTTTTTTATTTTTTTAATTGTGGTATAGTTGCTTCACAACATTGTGTTGGTTTCTGCTATACAAAAACCGACTCATCTCTGTGTGTACACATATCCCCTCCATCTCGGACCTTCCTCTCACTGCCCCCCGCCCACTCCCTAGGTCATCACAGAGCGCTGAGCTGAGCTCCCCAGGCCATCAGCAGGCTCCCACTAGCCATTGGTTTTATGCACGATAGCATGCATATGTCAGCCCCACTCTCCCAACTCATCCCATCCTCCCCATCCCCTCCACCCCGTCCACATGGCCATTCTCTACATCTGCATCTCTATTCCTGCCCTGCAAATAGGTACCATTTTTCTAGATTCCACATATATGTGTGAATACACGATATTTGCTTTTCTGACTCACTTCACTCTATATGACAGGCTCTAGGTCCATCTTGGTCTCTAAAAATGACCCGATATCATTCCTTTTCATGGCTGAGCAATATTCCTTTGTATTTACATACCACATCTTCTTTATTCATCTGTCATTGGACATTTAGATTGCTTCCTATGGAGAACAATATGAAAGTTCCTTAAAAAACTGAAAAATAGAACTACCATATGACCTAGCAGTCCCACTATTGGGCATATACCCTAAGAAAGCCATAATTCAAAAAGACTCATGCACCCCAAAGTTCATCACAGCATTATTTAAAAGTTTGGTTTCTATATGTTTTGTGTAAAGAGCTTTTGAGACAACCAGCTGAAAGTGTAAAATGGATGGCTGGGCATGAGGATCTAATTGAGAATGAATTCTGGGCCAGGAAGTATCTTGGTACGTCCACACCTGTTGTGGTTATTGAAGTCCTTGGCTTGGATGAGAGACTTCTAGAGTTCTGTCGTGAGAGGCATGGAGGCTCAGGACTCAGACTTGAGAAGCACGAACACTTAGCTTTGGGGCAAGGAGAGGATCCCACAAAGACTTGAATGGGGAGAGGTGAGAAGCCAAGAGGAGCCTGGCAGTGTGGCATCATAGTATCCAAGGGGAGAGAGTCTCAACAAGGAAGCAGAAGAAAAGATTCGATGTCTCAGAAAGGGAATGAAAGGCAGAAAATACAAGAAAGGAAACACGAGGCACATACCTGTCTCATCCTCTAAATTAGAAAGAGAATTAAGCACCATCCCTAAGCGGTTTATATGTGGACTTATCCCTGGGAGATTCCAGGTCACTTATTCTAAACTTGCTGTTGTTTAAGTGATTCAGTACTAGTGCTCTTAGCAGCTGAAATGGCAACAAGAGCAGCGAAGCTGTACGTAACAGGAGCCAGCACACACTGTCAGGTTCAAACATGACGCTCAGATTCCTAGCTCCTGAGATAGTCCCACACAGGGGCCAAATACACTGCCTGTCAAGACTGCCTGATCGCGGCAAACTCTCATGGTCTCACACCTGCCTCACCCCTGCCGCTCCTTGCACGCAGTCCTAGGCGTGCTGCCCTTTGCGATGGTAGCTTCAAGCTCACACGCAGAGGTCAGGCCATCCTGGTGCTGAAATGGTTCATCCAATGAAAGCTGCAACCTGGAAGTCTCATACGCTCCTTCCAGCAAAAGTATCACATTCCTCTCGCAATTCTTGCTGTTCTCATCTCCCCTTAGTTTTAATTTTTTTTTTTTTGGTACAAACATTTAACTTTTTTTTTTTACACTGAATGCCTTATATGTAGACAATGAAAACTTTATGTATTAATGTTGAGGAAATTTCATGATGGGTCCCTAGAGTCTTTGGAAATTTCTCTATGTCCCAGTTCTTGTTCAGCTTTTCTAGAATCAGACTGCCTTCCTTCTTTCCTTCCTCTGTCTGTTCTTCCATCCGTCCTTCCTTTCAGCCATCCTTTCCTCTAACAGTCACAGTCGCAAGCCCTGTACTAAGTATGATGGGCTATATCAACTGAAAAAAGTACACACAACCTAAAAGTTGAGAGTTATGTTTTATTTGGTGGAATCTTTTAGAACTTAAGCCCAGGAGGGAGCATCTCAAGTAACCCCGAGAGAACTGCTCCCAGGAGGTGGGGTGGGTGGGAGGAGCAGGTATATAGAAATTTTCTAACAAAGGGCAGGTAGCCAGAATGTCAAGGTTTTTTTGTTTGTTTGTTTGCTTTGTTTTGTTTGTAAACTAAAGAAAACCAGATATCCCAAGTTAAGGAATTTAGCACTTTTCTATGTATGGAAAGATGCAGGAGTCGGGACTCACTGAAACCATTCTTTTGATGTGCATCTCATCTGTCTGGGGCCAGAATCACATCCTGAACTCCTTTTCCTTAGGGCTCAGCATAGGGAGTGACTGCAGTCTGACGGCTTCTAGATGACGGGTGTTCTTCCTGAGTGCCTTTAGAGTTCACTGGCTCTTGTTGGAGGGCTGTAATCTCTGGTGAATGACTGTGACTTGCTTGTTTACTGATATGGCAAGTAATATTCCTTTTCTCAGATACGAAAGTGAGAAATGCTATAGAGGAAGTTAGTCATGTACACGAATAGGGATGACTCAGGATAGAAAGTGATAAGTGCCGTGAGAGAGATGGAGATGAAGACCTGTGGGCAATCAGAGAGAGAAGCTCTTAACCAATGCCATCTAATTTTTGTTCCTAAGATTGCTCTTCTGCAGAGTGAGTTCAGAGAGGGTGGGAGCAGGTAGTGCCCAGGCAAAGGAAACAGCAAGCCTAAAGGCCTAAAGAGAAATAGCTTGTGCACCCCAGGATTAGTGCATGCCAGGGTCTATGTGTTGAAGTCCAATGAACAGGAGATAGAAAGAGGACCAAGGTCAAGGTGGAGAGGTCAGCAGGGCCAGATCTAGAGGGTTTTGAGGGGAGTTCGGATTTAAAATTTTGTTGTTACTGTTAGAACACTAAAAAGTACAAGGCTCCATCATGCGAAGGTGGAAATTAGATCAGCTTGGTGAAAAGCAGAGCCGTGTCTTTTATGTTTAGAACAATAGAAAGAGGACCTGCTTCTATACATATGGTCACAGGAATGCCAAATTGTTGATCCGTTCTCGTAATTGCTTTCAACATTTCCTCTGGAGAATTTAAAATGAGGGCTTGATGAACTGCAGCCCTTCATGCTGATTATTCCAAGACCTTGCCCCAGTACAACCCTAGGAAATATTTTCAGTTTCCTTTCATTCTCTGAAGGATACAGCTTGGAAAGAGCCTTTGGCCCCAAGCTTCCTGTCCCAACCCGTTGGAGTTGTGTGTCTGAGTGAGGGTGGGAGTGTTAGGTGGGCCGGAGGCTCTCTGCACACCTTGCTGCATCGTCTGCAGACGGACCATGCTTCCTGGTGGGGAGCCTGGCGGGTGGTGGGTGGATCAGCCTGCCTCTGGCTGCCCCGTGGGCTTTCCTAAGAAGTACCTTGAGGGTCAGCGATGGTGTGCTATTACAGTTATTATGATAATCAATGCTTAAGGGCCAAAGAAGCAGCATACATCGCAGTCAGACACAATTACCACCCACGTTTTCCTAGACTGAAAGAAATACAAAAATGTCCTGAGTGGCAGGTTTGGTTTCTGGAGTGTTTATGCGGGGCTTGAGGTGAACTTGATGAATCTCCTTTCTTTAGCTTCTGGGGAGCATCCCTGCTGACAGGGCAAGGATTTAGGAGGGGTGGAGTGAGGGGATGGGGAGAGGATAGGACAAAACCTTGAAAAGATGTCCCTAATTTGGAAAGAGTACCATAGAAATGAATAGTCAAATAAGGGTAGTGGGTAGGACCTGGTTCCTGTGATACAGAATCAGTGAGACAGGGAGAAAGATTCTGCCACTCTTAATTCCTAGACCCTATAAAGTCTTCAGGTCTGTTCAGGGTCCCAGTCTGATTTGTTTCTGTATTTTCTGATACAGTAATAGCTTGATGCCTAATCCTGCACCTATGCCTGTCCATGGTAGAATGAGGAAAACTGTGATAACATGATGTGTATGTGACAAAGGACATGTCCAAGATGTGTATGTGACAAAACCCAATATATATCAAATAAGTGTATATTTAATATCTTATTTGGAATTCTCCAGGCAAGAATGCTAGAGTGGATCGCCATTTCCTTCTCCAGCAGATCTTCCCAACCCATGGATTGAACCAAGGTCTCCTGCATTGCAAGCAGATTCTTTACTGGCTGAGCCACCAGGGAAGCCCATATAAAACATTATGATTCCCATTATTGAAATCTTGCTGGCTCACAAAGCCCAGTGTCCGAGCACCAGGGCAGTGCCCCTGTTAGATGTGAAGTTATACTTACTAAATAAATGAAATAAATGTATGTCTTTTCCTCTAGGTCTCATGAAAACTCCATGAAGTCTTGGACATCTGTTGGTTTTTTTAAAAAAATTTTTATTTATGGCTGTGCAGGGTCTTCATTCTTGCATGTGGGCTTTCTCTAGTTGCAGTGAGCCGGGGCCATTCTTCATTTCGGTGCATGGCCTTCTCATTGCAGGAGCTTCTCTTGTTGCAGAGCTCAGGCTCTAGGCGTGTGGGCTCAGTAGTTGTGTCTCATGGGCTTTGTTGCTCCACAACATGTGGGCTCTTCCAGGACCAGGGATGGAACCCATGCCCCCTGCATTGGCAGGCAGATTCTTAACCACTGGACTACCAGGGTAGTCCCATCCGTTGGTTTTTATCTACCACTAAATCCCTGGAAACAGGGTCTGGCACATAAATGTTCAGTCTATATTTGTTGGATGAATGGACATGGAAAAATGATTCCCAATGGACCCAGGATATGTCCAAGATCCCCATCTTTATCCTTGTATCATTTGCTTTTGTGTCAAGGCTCCCTGATGGAAACCAGACAATATAGTTAAAAAATTTACAGCTGGCCCCAAATTTAGAAGAACAGCAAGTAGATTTCAAAACAAAAATTAAAAAAAATTCTATAACAGATTTAAAGCTGAACAAGGCTAAACATAAAAAAGGAAGTATAATAAAAAAAAAACATTTTTAAAGTTTCCTCTTGTTTTAAAATGTATTAAAGGTGTGTGTGCAAAGTCACGTCCTACTTTTTGCGGCCCCATGGACTATAGCCCGTTAGGCTCCTCTGTGGAATTCTCCAGGCAAGAATACTGGAGTGGGTTGCTATTTCCTCTACTCCGGGGAATCACTGAACCCATGTCTCCTGCGTTTCCTGCATTGGCGGGCGAATTCTTTACCACTGTGCCACCTGGGAAGCGTACATAACCCTGGGCTTAAAGAGAAGCCCAACTGAGAGAGGAGGGTAGCCTACAGTAGGTTTGCAGCCGAGTTCCAGAGTGGAGAGATGCTGCCTAAAGGCCTCCTGTACTGGAATTATATGAAGGCGTCTCCATCGAAGACTGTGAATTTTAAAGGAAGAACATTCGTTCTTTCATAATAGAGCTTTAAAGCAGAAAGGACAGAAGGAAAGGGAAATGGTTAAAAAAAGATTATAATGGGGTTTTCTATTTTTAAAATAATGCTCTAAAAATACATCACTTCCTAATGAAATTAACTTCTACCAGCAAAAAAATTTGTTTTGAATGAAAAAAGACACAGTGAGGCACTTCCCTGGTGGTCCGGGTAGCTAAGACTCCACGCTCCCAGTGCAGCGGGGTCTTGGTCAGGGAAGTAGATCCCACAAATGCAACTAGAAGTTTGAACGCTGCAGCGAAGATCTAAGATCCTGCAAGACCCGGCGCAGACAAATAAATAAACAAAATTGACATAAAATAAATACAAAAAAAAGAAAACGGAGACCACACAAAAAGCAGAAAAGAAAAAAAACAATGAGATGTTTGAAATTCTTTCGAGATTGTTCCCAGAGGTCATCCAGGGCAGGGAGGGCACTGGCTCAGTGTGGGATCCAACTGGACAGCCTCACAAGGATCGTTGGCTGGTGGCTTTAGTTCTTGTTCGTGCCTAATGAGCTGCTTGGCAGAAATTTCACAGCGCATGACAGCTGTGTGGCACATCTGTTGGAGATCCAGAAAAATCCGTTACACAAACATTCGTTGGGAAAGATTTGGCTTGGCATCAGTTCTGTGAAAAAGCCCTGGGAGTTTGAACTGAATGCAAACTTCTTGGGCTGTGAGTTTAGTGAAATGTTAGGCTCATCCGTGGAATTACAATATCTGGTCCTGCTGTAAGCTGAGCTGTTCAACCTGCACTTGAAGAGCTGTAATAAATTCTGGTTATTTAAAGAAAGGCCGTGAAAATGAGAGTTTGTTCCTAGGAGGGGCGTCAAGATGAATCTGGAAATTGTGACCTGGGAAATGGTTGAAAGTTCTGGAGGTAACAGATCTTCAGCTTAACCTGAAGGAGAGAAGGCTAAAGATGAAGATGGTCCTGTCTTCAGATACTCAAGGGCTCGGCTAAGGCAGCACCTTGTAAATGTAAATGTGATAAGTGTCTGATGAGTCAATAATAGAGAAGAGAGTAGGTGTATCTGTGTATGTGGTGTTGTTTTCCACAGAAGAACAGAATGCATGATAAAATTGCAGGGACATCCCCGGTGGCTCAGTGGGTAAAAATCTGCTGCCAATGCAGGGGACATGAGTTCCATCCCTGGTCTGGGAAGATCCCACATGCCTCGGGGCAACTAAGCCTGTGTGCCACAGCCCCTGAGCCCAGGCACCTGAAGCCTATGCTCTGCAACAAGAGAAGCCACCGCGATGAGAAGCCCACGCTCACTGCAATTAGAGAAAGTCTGTTCACAGCGATGAAGACCCAGTGCAGCCAAAAATAAATAAAATACCAGATGAGTAAGAAAAGGAGGGAAACCAATTAAAATTATAGTTTAAAAAATAAAATTGCATAAAAACAATTTGTAACAATCAGAGCTGTCTCAGGAGGGATGGGACATCTTGCAGATTAGGAAGAACTGGAGAAAAGGCTGAATAACTCTCCATGAGGGAGTCATAGAAAGAATACCTACACACAGTAGCAGACCAGAGCCTTGAGACACAAGAGTGACATAGAGAGGTGAGAGCATTGCAATTGGACACACCCGGGAGCAGTTACACCTTTGCCACTTAGCTGTGTGAGCTTAGGTGAGACACCTACCCCCTCTACGCATTCATTTCTTTATCTATTGAATGAGGATTATTAAACCCATGTTAAAGTGTTATTGCAAGAATTAACTGAACTGCTGAATGTAAAGTCCCAGAAACAGACTGCTCTCTGGATAGAGGTTCTTGACTTTGCTCAGGTTAGGGGCACCCACAGGAGTAAGAGAATGATTTTTAGGAGCTACTGCAAAGAAGTCCCTTATGAAGGTAGCAGCTATACTTAGTCACCTTTGCCACCTTTGTTCCGTCAGAACTGGCAAGGCCTGCACAGGCAGCTGCTCTGTACATGTTGGTACATTTGCTGACTTTTAAAATGAGTCCCCAGGGTAAGTCATGGCCCTGGACATTGCCAGAGACAAGTTCTCGCTAGGGTTGCATGGCCAATAGAGACAGTGTCTCAGGGGGAAAGAAAGTGGGTTTTGGCAACAGACAGAGGTTCAAATCCTAGCTTTCCACTGGCTCAAGTTACTTAACTTTTGTGAGCTGCATTTTTCTCATCTGAGGCAATACCTCTCTCCTGTGAGTGAGGGGTGAAATAGCATAGACCAAAGATTTGATCTTCTTTTCTCAGTGGGATCCTTTTGACAACCAGGGAGGTAGAAAACGCAGCCTACGTTTATAAAAGAAATAAGATTCAGAGAGTTGAAGTGATTGCTTGAGGAACTAGCAGAACTGGTACTTGATACCTTTCTTTTAACCCCAAGGTTCATCATCTTTTCCAGACTGTGACTGAAACATTTGTTGGGGGTCTTAGGTACAACGCTAAGGATTTCCCCTGTTAACTCATTGGCTGTTCCAGTCCTGCATGGAGATGTTAGTCACCCCATGAGTCTCTTTAGAATATGCACAGCATAAACTTTCCTAGACATCTGGGGAAAGTCCTTTTGATGCCTGGCTTTGGGAGAGACACTTATGGCACAGTGAGAAGGGAGGAAATACCTGTCCAGATAGTCATATTAGCTCCTCAAGCAAAGGGAACCCTCCTACATTGTTGGTGGGAGTGTAAATTGGTGCAGCCTCTATGGGAAACAGAATGGAGGTTCCTCAAAAAACCAAAGTTGCTATGTGATCCAACAATCCTGTTCCTGGGCATGTACCGAGACAGAACTATAATTTAAAAAGACAGATGTACCCTATGTTCATGGCAGCACTGTTTACAGTAGTCAAGACATGGAAACAACCTAAATGTGCATCAGGAGATGAATGGATAAAGATGTGATATACACACACACAATGGAATACCACTCGGCCTCAAAAAGAATGAAATAATGCCATTTGCAGCAACACAGATGGACCTATGATTATCGTGCTGAGTGAAGTCAATCAGAAAAAGACAAATAACATATGATATCACTTATAAGTGGAGTCTAAAATATGGCACAAATGAGCTTACCTATGAAACAGAAACAGACTCACAGGCGTAGAGCACAGATTTGTGGGTGCCAAGGGGGCTGGGTCGGGGAGGGATGGGTTGGGAGTTTCGGGTTAGCAGATGCAAACTATTACATATACAGTGGGTGAACAGCAAGGTCCTACTCATGGCGCAGGAGACTTATTCAATATCCTGTAACAAATCACAATAAAGGATATGAAGAAGAATATATGTATGTATAACTGAATCACTTTGCTGAACACCAGGAACCAATATAACACTGCAAATCAACTGCATTTCAATAAAGTAAATTAAAAAAAAATTAGCTCCTCAGCCTTGACCATCACTGGAGAGACAGATGCTGTAGGTCTTGAACAGATCACACCTTCAGCTGTTTCACAGTCGGTCCTCAGGTCTTCTCCAGCCCATAGCCTTGTACTGTGGGGTTTCATTCCTTGCAGATATTTAAATCAGGACTTTTCACATAAAAACATTTAATAATAGAGCTTTGGTTTGTCTTGAGGTGTCGGACAGTCCGGCAAACCTGACTTCACGTAGTTTTGTGTTCTCCAAGGCAGCACTCCTCCTGCACCGCTTCCTCTAAGTAAACCGAGAACTCCCTCCATCATCCTGCCGCCTATTTCACCCCATTACCTTTTGCCACTGAGCAGTTTAAACTAGTATGTAGTACCCCAGGCATCATTTTTATTAATAATAATAATAAAACACCTAGGAGGATTGCCCTGACTTGTTTTCTGCTGACGATGTCTTTTTTTTTCCCCTTAATCCCTAGTCTGTGACTGCAATGGGAAGTCCAGGCAATGCATCTTTGATCAGGAGCTTCACAGACTGACAGGAAATGGATTCCGCTGCCTCCACTGCACTGACAACACTGGTGGCATCCACTGTGAGAGGTGCAAGGAAGGGTTTTACCGACACAGGGAGAGAGACCGCTGTTTGCCCTGCAACTGCAGCTCCAAAGGTAACTGGATAAAATGGGGGGATGGGGGGAGGAAATGGGGAGAGAGGGAGGGGTAGGAGAGAGAATGGGGAAGCAGGGAGGCAGGGGGAAAGAGAGAGAGAACAGACCAAGAGGCAGATGTTCAGTTTTCTTGAACAGACGCTTCCCAGTTGGTCCGGTGGTTAAGACTCCACGGTACTCCCAATGCATGGGCACAGGTTCAATCCCTGGACTAGGAACTAAGGTACCCCATGGCACAGCCAAAAGTAAACAAACAGAACAGAAAACTATATTGCAGAACTATATCCCTTTCAATATATGAACATATAATTCTAAAAATAAAGTTTATTTTAAAATTTCTAGAACAATTAGGAATCTACTAGACACTGTTTTTTTGTTTTTTTGGTTTTTTTTTTTTTAGCAATTTCAATCTGAAATGAAATACATTTTTCTTGAGGCTAGGTTGTAGGAACCAGCTGTGGTCTTCAGGGCACATTAGTTGGAGTTCCAGCCCTAAGTGAGGCACACGGTGACTTTTCCCAGTAGATGACAGTCTTTGACCTGGAGAAGGAAATGGCTACCCACAAAGAAGCTTATTCTTCCAGTGATAGTTCTTCATTTCCATAACTATCTCTTCGACCAGCCTCTCAAAAATAAGAGATTAGAAAGATCTGTTTCTGGTGCTGTGCTGGGTGCTGGCGAGATAAAGTGAGACTAATGGAAGAGACAGACACAGAATAGGTAGATTAGAATCCTTCACAGGGTTGTAAGCAAGAGAAAATAGAACAATAAGTAAGACCTAATAAGGTGGCTGGTTCATAGGAGAGCCTGTTTTTGTTGTTCTTGTGGTTTTAAGTATATCACCCACTGCTGTATTCTCAGAACTATAGGTAGTTTATGTGTACACAGATGCACATGTCCTGCTGTAGTCATCATGAAAAGTGAAAGTGTTAGTCGCTCAGTCATGTCCGAACCTTTGCAACCCCATGGACTGTGGCCAGCCAGGCTCCTCTGTCCATGGGGATTCTCCAGGCAAGAATACTGGAGTGGGTAGCCATTCCCTTCTCCAGGGACTCTTCCTAACCCAGGGATTGAACTGGGATCTCCCTCATAGAGACAGATTCTTTATCATCATAGCCATGGGCAGACAGTAAAGACAAGTTAGTAAATATAAAGAGGAAGAGAGAAAGAAATATTTAGGACTTAAAAAATTAAAAACAATTTTTTTTGGTCACACCATGTGGTACATGGAATCTTATTTCCCCAACCAGGGATTGAACCAGTGCCCCCTGCATTGGAAGTGGGGAGTCCTAACCACTGACCACTAGGGAAGTCCCTAAAGTTGGGACTTTTTAAAGCTACCTTATTTGTCTATTGTCTTCCTTGGCTTACCTATTTCTCTTTGCCAAAAAGTGTTTAATAGTATAATGTGATCAATGTTAATTTACCAAAAAGGTATAGCCTTATGACTCAGTATAGCTCTGTGGAGCCAGTTCTTAACAGCAGTTGAAAGAATCTAAAAATGGGCAGGCTTTGGCCTAACCATGACTTGCAAGTAGTGTGTGTTGGGGACCCTTTGAAAACTGGGGTGACCCCACAGTGATACAGGCCCATACACCAGCAGTCATTCTCAGACTCACCAGACTTGCTGCTGCCATGTGGTTTGAGTCAGATTTGCTCAGTTTTGTGGCTTTGACTCAGCATCCAGAATCTTTGGGGTTTAGCAATTCTCCCTCTGAACCAAAGACAAATTAAAAGAAAAATGATTTCACTTTAAAGGGCATTTAACCTCTCTGACAAGCCCGTATCCCCTTAGGTGATGCAGCTTTGTTGTGAGTCACTGGAGTTGGGTCATCCCAGCAAAATAATCAGCATGAATGTGATGAGAAATGTAATTGGCTCAGCTGGAAAGCCTGGCCTGAAGACAAGGCTGTTAGTCTGGGAGTAGACAAGGAACCTGTGTCGTGAAGAGAGATGGTGAAGAGGCTTTACCACGCCATCGCTTCTTTTCCACCCTGTAGTTTGTTGCCACCCAGCAAAAGTGAGCCCAGTTCTTTCTTTTCTTTGAGGAAATAGATATCTCGGACTCAGGGTGAACAACCTAGTAGGAAGCGGTGGAGCCCAGGGATGATTTATGTCTTGTATGATATTCATAGTTAACATGAATTACACGCTTACTCTGTGCCAGGCACTTTTTTAAACACTTTCATCCACTAATTAATTTAATCTTCACAAATAACCCTATGAAGACGGTGCTATTATTTTCATTTTACAAATGAGGTATCAGAGGCTTAGAGAGGGAGGTGATGAAACTTGTTGAGGGCTGAGCGGCACATTGGTGGTAGGGGCTGTTCCCACGATGTGCCATCTCCGGCTACCTGTTGGCTGCACAGGTCACAAAATCAGTAGCTAGAATTTAATTCTCCATGTGATCTCTCAGTTTCCTCATCAGCCAGAGGGTATTTTTCACTTTCAAAATATAACTTCCCAAGGGAATTTGTGTATATTCAATTTCAAATGCGGAAGAATTCGTCTTACCAAAAGCTGCCATTGTATGCATGACAAATGAAGCCAACAGCATTTATAAGCCCCAAAGTGGTCACAGATTTTGGATGTTACACCAGTTTCTTCTAAATATGCCAACTAGACTTATTTTTAGGTGATGATTTTAGAGGCTCAGCATCAGGGCTGAATTATCCTCAGTTCTTGTAACCCTGATAACCTTCTGTGATACTTTGAAATTTACTCTGTGTGTGTGTTTTCCTCCCCTGATACCTAAATTCTTGAGATCTGTACAGACTTTAATGATATTGGGTTTGTTCTCTTAATTTTATTTTTTTTTACATATGTATGAGCCAGGCAGTAGATAACTCAGACTATAACATTTGAGTTATTATTTTGAAACATGTCTTAGATAATAATTTAATTATTATTAAATATAGTGATTGAATAGTAATAATTCTATTTAAAAATGCAAGCATCTATATTTTTAAAGGATTCTCAAAAGGAAGCAAGCCCTCTTAGTTTAAATATTGGTCATTTTAGATTATGTTCCTGAGTCCTCTAACACATATAGACAGTACTACCTAAATCCTGGAGTGCTTTTTGGGGACACACACTTGAAACAAGAAGCTGTTCTTCATCTATCCTTTAAACCCAGTTGTTCACAGTCCCTAAGAGCAGCTCATGATATAGGAATTGGTACAGGTGTTTTTATTTTAACGAGATACTTTGAAAACCCAATGCTATTATTTTGGAAGTTTGGGAACATGAAATAAATCAGTCCTGTTTATAGTAAGAGCCTGTGTGTGTTTCCATGTCAACTTTGCAAGGCTTGAAGGAGGCCTAGAAGATACAAGCATAAACCACTTTTGTGAGCACTTACTATATGTGAGATGTTGAGTTTAGTTCAGTTCAGTTCAGTCACTCAGTCGTGTCCGACTCTTTGCGACCCCGTAGACTGCAACTCGCCAGGCCTCCTGTCCATCACCAACTCCTGGAGTTTACTCAAACTCATGTCCATTGAGTCGGTGATGCCATCCAACCATCTCATCATCTGTCGTCCCCTTCTCCTCCTGCCTTCAATCTTTCCCAACATCAGGGTTTTTTCCAACGAGTCAGTTCTTTGCATCAGGTGGCCAAAGTATTGGAGTTTCAGCTTCAACATCAGTCCTTCCAATGAACACCCAGGACTGATCTCCTTTAGGATGGATTGATTGGATCTCCTTGCAGTCCAAGGGACTCTCAAGAGTCTTCTCCAACACCACAGTTCAAAAGCATCAATTCTTCGGTGCTCATCTTTCTTTATAGTCCAACTCTCACATCCATACATGACTACTGGAAAAACCATAGCCTTGACCAGATGGACCTTTGTTGGCAAAGTAATGTCTCTGCTTTTTAGGCACTTCATATATTTTAGTTTGGGCTTCCCAGGTAGCTCAGTGGTAAAGAATTCACCTGCCAGTGCAGGAGACTCGAGTTTGATCCCTGGGTTGGGACGACCCCCTGGAGAAGGAAATGGCAATCTTCTCCAGTATTCTTACCTGGGAAATCCTATGGACAAAAGATCCTGGTGGGCTATAGACCATGGACTAGTAAAAGAGTTGCTTCTGAAAAGCTGTTGTAGGGAGGGTTTTCTTAAATTAAAAACATAATTTTTATTAATTTGAATGGAGAAAAAAATGTGTTTCTGGGTCCAAGATTTACTCATTTATGTTAAAATAATGAAATTGTATAAATTTAAACAGGAATTTACCTTCTTAGCTCCGTCTGCTGTGCGTCTCTAAACGCCAACCCCAGTGGCCTCCCTTCCTCTCATCTTAAGTGCTCTCTTGTCTTAGATACTGAAAACTATTCCATGTTCTTCCTCCCTTAACCCTCCTTGGAATTCTCCTCCCTTGGCTTCCACTATTCTGAGACTTCTCCCCACTCCAATCACCCTTTCCCTTTGCTTAATCAGTGATATTCTATTTCTGCCCGAGGTGCCTTCCCCTCCTCTCTCTATCTGCTCCTGGTGTGAGCTGTCTGATCCTCTGGGTGCTCCCAATTATCCACAAATGGGTTTGATATCTTATCAGCTCTTAATTCACCAATAAATATGGTGAACTAATATATATAAAATGCTCAATTCAGTGTCTCACACATAGCAGGTGCTCAAAAAAGTTTGTGTATGTTCTTATCACTGAGGTTCCTTTCAAGCCTTGCAAGGTTGACATGGAGGCTCTCACAGACTCTAACTGTGTATGTAACTAGTTTATTTCATGTTCCACCTGCAACTATAGACACAGAGCCAAACACCTTTATTGATCTGACTTGTATCTATAAGTGAATTAAAAGTTCACAGGCAAGTAAGAGATTAGGAGAAAGAAGGAGCAACTGGTTAGTGTTCTGTTAGCTTTATAGATTATGAATAGCCTGGTTATCACAGTTCAGATATAGGGATTATTTATAGTACTGCCAGCCTGAGGGAAATTATCAAGTAGGTGAACCACATTCTACCTCATCTTTTGGCTTCCTACTCCTTTCACAATAGCCATATCCTCCTTCCCGAGGGTTAATTAATCCAACAGACATCTAGGACTCTGCTTCGGGCACTGGGAATTCAGCAGGGAACACAAGCTGAGGGAGTTATCGGTAAGCAGGGCTAAGGACTGAGGGAGCAGTGGGCTGAATATTATAGACATGAAAGACAGAGAAGGTTTCTCTAGAGAAGTTAATCAAGATTTAAGTGCTGAGAATGGGCCAACTAGGGCGCGTTCTCAAGATAGAACATTCCAGGCTGAAGAAGCAGCAGGTGCAAATGCCTTGAGGAGGGAAGCGATCAGCATATTCCAGGAACAGGGAGGGGAGCTAGGATGCTGGACCTCAGTGAAGGAGCAAGAGATGAGACAAGAGAGGTCGAGGCTTATAGGTCATGGTACAGAGTTTGCACTTTATTCCACTCATAGCAGGGACCCATCAGAAGACCTAAATCAGAAGACCTAAACAGACCAGTCATATGATTCAAACTCCATTGAAAAGGAGTACTTCTGCTTCTATAGAGAGAATGGAGTGTAGGGAGTCAAGGATGGAGGTAGGGAGGGTCCAGGTGAGAGAAGGAGGAAGCTTGAACTGGGGATGGTTGAAGGGGAGGCGGTAAGGGTGGCTGGATTCCAGGGTGGCACTCTTTGTTGTCCTGAGCACCTCTCACATTTCAGTAGCAGTCGGCGAGGTCATTTTATAGAGCATGTCTATAAACAATTAATTATAGGAAAGTACTCTAGTGCCCCAAACCAGGTAAGATGCTCAGGGTTTTCACTCTTTACAAGCGGTGATGCTCCAAGGATGAGAATTTCCACCACTCCAGGTAGGTAGAGATATTTTTGGTTAAGAGGCTTTTTTTGTACTCTTACAATCATACCGTATGAGCACTGACCCTTGAAAGATGCTGTTTGCCTGCCAGAGATAAGGGCGAAGGCGGCTCACTTTTGCATCCTGTCTTTGTGCAGGCTCATGTGCTCATTCACAAATGTTACTTAAGATCTCAAGGATTTGACAAATGACTTAATGTTGAAACCAGAGCAGATATAAAAATAATAATGCTTTCAGAAGTCATTTCCATTTCTTTCCCTGAAGAAGCCATCCTTGGCTGTCAGAATTTTCCCTAGTGGGTATAGATGCATATCCCGATGACGTGAAAGAATTGCCCAAGGCAGCAGGTCGTGGTGATTCAGTTCAGTTCAGTTCAATTGCTCAGTCGTGTCCGACTGTTTGCGACCCCATGGACTGCAGCACGCCAGGCCTCCCTGTCCATCACCAACTCCTGGAATTTACCCAAACTCATGTCCATCAAGTCGGTGATGCCATCCAACCATCTCATTCTCTGTCATCCCCTTCTCCTCCTGCCTTCAATGTTTCCCAGCATCAGAGTCTTTCCAAATAGGTCAGCTCTTCACATCAGGTGGCCAGAGTATTGGAGTTTCAGCTTCAACATCAGTCCTTCCAATGAACACTCAGGACTGATCTCCTTAGGAGATCATTACTTAGTATTTATTGAGCTCCCATATGGTGACGGTTGCCCTCTAATGTCATATGAATGAAATAGTTCCTTTTCTTCTTTCCTTCCCCCTCCTTTGTGGTTATAGGTTCTCTTAGCCCTCGATGTGACAGCGCTGGACGGTGCAACTGTAAGCCAGGTGTGACGGGGGACAGGTGTGACCGCTGTTTGCCAGGCTTCCACATGCTCACTGATGCTGGGTGCACCCAAGACCGGAAGCTCCAGTAAGTGCCTGCACCACCACCGCTGGTTCCACTGTGACTAATGGTGATCATACCAACATTAGGGACCACTTACATTTACTGAGTAACTGTTACTAAGTAACTGAGTATGGAAACACAATTTTAAAAAAAATGTTTATTTATTTTGTGGCTGCACTGGGTCTTAGTTGTGGCATATAAGATCTTACTTCCCTGACCAGGGATCAAACCCAGGCCTCCTGCATTGGGAGCTTATAGTCTTAGCCACTGGACCCACCAGGGAAGTCTTTTGGGGACTTTGTGTGGGTCATCTCATTTAACCCTCACAATAACCCTAAAAACTTTGGATTAGCTTTATACTTGAGTTAAAGATAAGAAACTTAAATTCTGAGAGGATAAATAAGGTGGCCAGTGTTGCTGGTGAGGATGGACTTCATACTCAGGCTCAGAGTGTTGTCTGTGGAGGCTATGCTCATCACCCTGACAACTACCCCTCCTAGAGGTGAACTAGGGTGGAAGTTAAGAGTCCTTTAAGGTTTAACCTGAAACTTGTTTCAAATAAGCAGTTTTAGAGAAGAAGAACTTCCTGCATAATTTGAATCTCCTTTCGCTTGAAGCATTTCTCTAGTCCTGCTCAACTTACTTTTCTGGAAGAAGGTGAAGCGTACCTTATGAGTCACATGGCCAGCCCGCAGAGGTACAGAGCCAGCAAGGTGCTGGGCTGACTTTGGTGAAGAGGAGCTTGGCAGCGAAGCCATGGGCCAGAAGGCTGCCCACAGAGAAACCACTTCCTCATCACCCATGATTCCAGCCCCTTGTCCATGTGAGACCCACCGCCCGCCTTGACTGCACCATCTGTGTTACCACCGTCCCAGGGTCTTTTCCCCTCCCAGACTTCCCTGACTCCTCCCAGGCCCCGTCTCCCTTGGTAGTCCTTGTAAACTATGAAGTAGATGACATCATGGCTCTGCTCCAAACTTCCATTAACTCCGTTCCCACCTAGAGTGAGATCCAAACTTCCCATCTAGGCAGCTGGGGCCCTCCAAGCCCCTCCTGCCCTCTCTATTCGCCACCTGAGGCTTCTGCTCCGTTTCTCACCCCCTCCCAGGCTTCCTTTACTTCTTCAAAGGAGTCGAGTGTATGTGGCCTTGGCCTTGGCCTGGAGTCCTCTTCCCTCCCACAGAGCCACGCAGAGCTTCAGGGGTTCCATCCCCACCTTGTCCATCTCCTCTCAGAGGCCGTCTGGACCAGTCCCCACTACTCCGAGCTGACTCTTGTTTTACAGTCTCTTACTTTCTGTATGTATCTGTCTGTCTCTCCCACTAGAATGGAAGCCTGGTTTTGGTTCTGTTGTGTTCACTGCTGCAGGGAAGAGGCCCGTGAGCGTGTTCCAGCTCGGCTACAGCTGCAGATGTGCTTTCTTGCCATTGCTGTTATGTGTCTGCCCTGCCTTGAGACTCCTAGAGAGCAGGACTGTTTCCTACTTCTCACTATCCCAGTGCTTAGCAACTAGTAGATGCTGAATATGTGTTTCTCAGAGGGTCCAGATAATAGTGTAGAGGGGCCAGGATAGGGAGGAGACCATGGCAACTGAGAGATGGAGATTGGGAAAGAAATCTTCAGGAAGCCCAATAGGACTTGGAACTGATTAGATGAGGAATGTGAGGGAGGAGGAGTGAGAGGCAGGTTTGGGCAGGATCTGATGGGGTCATGGGGCAGTCAGGAGGAGCAGGTCAGTAGGGAAGAGAACAAACTTGGTGTTAGATGCATGAGATAAATACATATGCTTATGGGGCAAGCTCGGTGACAGAGACGAGAGCTTTGGTTAGTCAGAGAACAGTCATCAGTCAAAGTGCTCGTTGCACAAGACAAGGAGATTGTGCCAAAATTAAATAATGAAAACACTGATTTTTTTCATTGAGAAAAGTCTTGCAACCAGAAAAAAAAGAATCAGCAAAACTAATAGCAATTTCATTCCTAGATATACATTTGAGACATATGAAAACATATCTGCCCAAAAACTTGTATGCAAATGTTCACATGAATGTACACAAATTTTTCACTATGAATAATTAGCATTATTCATAATAGTTAAAAAGTGGAAACCCAAATGTGCATTCTGATGAGTGTATGAACAAAATGTAGTATATTCACATGATGGGATTTTATTCAGCCATGCAAAGAATGAACTACTGATACATGATACAGCATGGATGGATCTCGAAGACTTACTAAGTAAAAGAAGCAAAACACAAAAGGCCAAACATTGTACAATTCCATTTATAGGAAGCATTCAGAACAGGCAAATCTCCAGAGCCGAAAAGTTGGTTAGTGGTTGCCTAGGACTTGGGGGAAGGCGATGAGAGTGATTCCTAAAGGACACAGGCTTTCTATTTAGAGTGATAAAAATGTTCCAAAGTTGGTTGTGGTGCTCTTTGCATAGCTCTGAGGATCAATTAAAACCCAATGAGTTGAATACTTTAAATAATGAATTGCATAGTATGAATTATATGTGAAATAGAAGTGTTACCAGAAGAAAAAACTAAATGAACAAAAAGCAAATAGGTGGAGTCAACCGTGATGAAAGCAGACACCGCTGGATTAAATAATAGAAAAACAAATGATAAAATTTTTTTTAGGTCAACTGACGCAAACAGTCAAGCAAACTAAACAGTTTCATGATGAGTTTGGTTTACATTCTGAGGCAAACCCCTGCTCTCTCTAGAAGTGGGTAGTAAACAGTTCTTGGACTGGCTGCCAGCCACGGACCACACTTTGAGTAGCACTAGTAGCGTGGACAGATGAATTCTTAAAGGGTCTGAGAGAGATTAGCATGGACAAGAATAGCTAAGAGAGGCCTCATTGAAGATGAAAGATTGACTCAAGTTGGTGACATTTGCTTATAAGCGCCTGATCTTCATGTGTGTAGTTCAGAGCATTTGGAAACACAGCTCTGATTTTCTTTTCTTTTTTTCTTTCCAGAGACTCCAAGTGTGACTGTGATCCAGCCGGCATCTCGGGGCCCTGTGACTCGGGCCGCTGTGTCTGCAAGCCAGCTGTCACGGGAGAGCGCTGTGATAGGTCTGTGTGAACTGTGACCCTGTGGACACGGCAGGAGGTCCCCTGACAACCAGCATGAGTGTGGGTCATGGAAAAGGGACACTTAACCAATGTTGATGACCTTCTTCCTGCTCCCTGGCCTCAAAAACTAGACCTTATTATTATTATATTTTTTAATTTATCTTTTGGCCACACTGCATGGCATGTGTGATTTTAGTTTCTTCGCCAGGGATGGAACTCAAACCTCCTTTGTTGGAAGTACAGTCTTAACCACTCGGAAGTCCTGCAAAAACTAGGCTTTGAAAAAAAAAAATACAAGTAAGGGACTTCCCTAGTAGTCCAGTGGTTAAGACTTCATGCTCCCAATTCAAAGGGTCTGGGTTCCATCTCTGGTCAGGAAACTAGATCCCACATGTTACACAGCTAAGAGTTTACATTGAAACAATGAAGATGAAGATCCCACATGCCACAGCTAAGACATGGTGCAGTCAAGTAAATAAGTAAATATTTTTTTAAAAATGCAAGCAAGGCCCCAAATCTCAGTGGGCTCCAAGCTTTTGCTCTGGGTCCCTCTCTGTGTATGCTGTGACAGGGCCCTGGGGAATCCCTGGCCAGCTGGCTGTCAGTCCCAGGTGCTCTGTACAGGGTCTGCAGGGATGAGGCCTCATGACTCAACTCACTCCCAGGGAAGGCCTGGCCTAGGTAAACGTGTTGGGAAAATCTTAGTCAGTGGAAATACTGCAGCGTATGGCCATAAATAACCATTGTGTGCAGACGAGGACCTGCCCAGGGATGGGATGGTGGTTATGTGCACACACACGAACCAGGGGAGGATGTCAGAGCCACGTTGGGGCAGGTGATACAGTGAGGCCGATCCACCCCCAGTTGCTGCTGCAGGAAATTCCTTAGATACAAACTGAGCCTGGACTTAAAACTCTTCACTCCCCTGAGACTGTTGTAAGCAGCGGGCTGTGAAATGGGCCCCACAGGTAAAACCTTCCCCCATATTTCCTTCAAAGAAAGAAAGCAGTTCTTTGGCATGTGGCCAATCGCTTATACCTGGGCAGAGGCAATGCCAGGTACATTCTTGGCTTGTGTTTTCAGCCGGTTCTTTGCTGCTGGTGTGGGGGTGGGGAAACATAGCTTAAGTGTTACAAGAGGAGTCACTTTCAGAAAACCTTTTAAATTTCAAAATAGAGCAGAGAAATAGAAAGTCTCATAAAACAAATGTTGTCAGTCACACTGATTATATGAAATTCAGTTCAGTCACTCCGTCGTGTCTGACTCTTTGCGACCCCATGGACTGCAGCACAGCCGGCCTCCCTGTCCATCACCAACTCCCGGAGTTTACTCAAACTCACGTCCATTGAGTCGGTGATGCCGTCCAACCATCTCATCCTCTCTTGTCCCCTTCTCTTCCCACCTTCAGTCTTTCCCAGCATCAGGGTCTTTTCAAATGAGTCAACTCTGCATCAGGTGGCCAAAGTATTGGAGTTTCAGCTTCAGCATTTGTCCTTCCAATGAATATTCAGGGATGATTTCCTTTAGGATGGACTGGGTGGATCTCCTTGTGGTCCAAGGGACTCTGAACAGTCTTCTCCAACACCACAGTTCCAGAGCATTAATTCTTTGGCGCTCAGCTTTCTTTAGAGTCCAACTCTCACATGATTACTGGAAAAACCATAGCTTTGACTAGATGGACCTTTGCTGGCAAAGTAATGTCTCTGCTTTTTAATATGCTGTCTAGAGTGGTCATAACTTTTCTTCCAAGGAGTCTTTTAATTTCATGGCTCCAGTCACCATCTGCAGTGATTTTGGAGCCCCCCAAAATAAAATCTGCCATTGTTTCCACTGTTTCCCCATCTATTTGCCATGAAGTGATGGGACCAGATGCCATGATCTTAGTTTTCTGAATGTTGAGTTTTAAGTCAACTTTTTTACTCTCCTCTTTCACTTTCATCAAGAGGCTCTTTAGTTCTTCTTCACTTTCTGCCATAAGGGTAGTGTCATCTGCATATCTGAGGTTATTGATATTTCTCCTGGCAATCTTGATTCCAGCTTGTGCTTTCTCCAGCCCAGTGTTTCTCATGATGTATTCTGCATAGAAGTTAAATAAGCAGGGTGACAATATATAACCTTAACGTACTCCTTTCCCAATTTGAAACCAGTCTGTTGTTCTATGTCCAGTTCTAACTGTTGCTTCCTGACCTGAATACAGGTTTCTCAAGAGGCAGATCAGGTGGTCTGGTATTCCCATCTCTTTAAGAATTTTCCAGAGTTTGCTGTGGGCCACACAGTCAAAGGCTTTGGCATAGTCAATAAAGCAAAAGTAGATGTTTTTCTGGAACTCTCTTGCCTTTTTTTTTTTCTTGCTTTTTTTTAATGAAATTGGCCTTTGCTAAAAATGTGCCAGCCCCATAATATCCTCCCTCCTTCCTAGAAGTGATCACTATTCTTCATAATTTATCTCCCAAGTACATCCTTAAACACTGTGTGTTTAGTTTTGCTGATTCCCTTCCTGCCTTCCTTTATCATTCCTTCTCCACCCTTTCTCTGACTTACCTCTTCTTCCTTCCCTTCTCCCTCCCCCTTCCTTCTTTCCTTGTTTTTTAATCTGTTTTAATCTGCAGGTTTCCTCCACAGAAACTATAATGAGTTTTTAAACCCTTCATCTATAGAGGGGAAAAAAAGGTATTTATTTACTGCTGTTCTCTGTAGCATCTACAATTCTCAGCTAGTCTGCCTTTCTGATTTTGCTCAATGAAAGTGAAGTGAAAGTGAAAGTCGCTCAGTCGTGTCCAGCTCTTTGAGATCCATGGACTATGTGCAGGGAATTCTCCAGGCCAGAATACTAGTTTGGGTAGCCTTTCCCTTCTCCAGGGGATCTTCCCAATCCAGGGATCGAACCCAGGTCTCCTGCGTTGCAGGCAGATTCTTTAACAGCTGAGCCACCAGGGAAGCCCCTTTGTACATTGAACAAACTCCTAAAGTATGGTCCAGTGGATAAGACCACATAATTTATCAGCGGATGTACCTTAATTTGACTCTTGCCTCAGCCACTTATAAGCTATATGACCTTGAACAAGTTTCTTGACTTCTCTGACCTTCGTCTCTTTGTCTAAGAAAATTGGAAATAACAATTCCTATGTCATAGGGTTGAAGTGAGGATTAAACGAGGGAGCATATGTAAGGTGCCTGGAATATCGCAAGTGCTAAATAAATGATTGACACTACCGTTATTTTATGTAGAAGAATGTCGTTAACTTGACTGGAGAAGAAAACAAATCCTTCTTGGCTTCCCCTGCCCTCTTCTCTATGACCCCAGCATCTGTTCTGGAAATTGTCTGCCGGCTGTGGTCCTCAGAGGAGTCCCTGGAGGGCTTGAGCTCGGAGCAGAGGGGACACCAACCTACAATTTGCTTTTCCAGAGGGCCTGTAGTCATTTTTCTTTGGCATAACCTCACCTGCTCCCTCCCCTGTGGGTCAGAGCCCAGGTCCAAGGGGCAGGTATGGTGGGCAATGCCAGGGACAGTGGTCCTGTTGAGGGGAGGGTCAGTACAGCTGAATGGGTACTGGGTCAGGAGCATTTGCCTGTCTTTTGCTGGCCCCCACTTCCCACTCTATTGCCCCCTTTAAACACTTGCTCTAGGACTGGGCCAACTCTGCACAGACCTACCTGTCCCCTCCCCATCTTGCGCACTGAATTCCTTGCCAAAGATAGGAAAAATCACCGTTTCCAGACCATCATGCCCAATGTGTTGCTGCGCTGCTAGAGCAAAAGAGAGTGAATATTCTTCATGCTTTTTTAATGGAGGGCTGTGATTGTCATCAGGAGGAGTGGGAGTGGTATATGCAACTGAGTGTTTCTCACCTCTGGGAATTAATGGGCTGGGTGGGAAAGAAAGTAGAAGTGATCAGTCACCGCATTCTCTGTGGGGATGAGAAATAACCTATAATATTGTCGCGATTTCTAAAACGCCTCTGCAGGTGCCGAGCAGGTTACTATCACCTGGATGGGAGAAACCCTGAGGGCTGCACCCAGTGTTTTTGCTACGGGCATTCAGCCAGCTGCCAAAGCTCTGGAGACTACAGTGTCCATAAAATCATATCCACCTTCCATCAAGGTAAAGCATTCTGTTTTCTAGGTGTTTTGCTTTTATTTCCTGTTGTATAGGGCTTTGTGCTTGTAGACTTCTGTCCGCAAGCACTCAAGGGGTCCTTGAGTCTTCTTTAATGGGATGACTCTCTTCTAGCTTTAAATGTACGTTATTTTGTCAGGCAATAAGAAAGAGCCTGGTGTCTTGGAAAAGTTATAGCTGAACAGTTTGCTCAGACCATCTTATGAATGACTTATAAAAATAACTAAAAAGAGAACAGATTTTCAACTCCCTGCATTTCCTATTAGTGTACTTTAAAACCACAAAAGAATCATTCTTTTGGATTGAGGGGCTTAACACAAGCCTTCCTGGAATTCACATTCACTAATAATACTGCTTTCACATATGCCAAATGAGTGAATTTATGTGAAATTAGTTACCAAGCTGCAAAGCACTCTAAAAATATGGGAGATTAATATGATCTCAACTCTGAGTTTCTCTCTGAACATACTGGACCCTCTTACCTCACTAAGACCAGACCGTGTTTATGTAAATGAAATAAAAATGCAAATTACAGGCAGATGAAAACATGTTCTCTTATTCCAAGAGTCAGACTCAAAGACAAGAAGTTAAAGCAGGTGTAAATAGGAGTAGGTGAAGGTGAAAACCAAGTAGAGAGGTGCATAGGGAATTCTGAGGATGGTGCACAAATGTGGAAACATAAAGAAAGCCCACTTGTTACTCACTCATTGCTAGTGAGTAACAATCAAGTCTTGCCGTGTTTAACTCAATTGATGATAAGGTTTGTTCCAATGAAGAGTGGTTTTACTTATGTTCCAGATGCTGATGGCTGGAAAGCTGTCCAGAGAAATGGGTTTCCTGCAAAGCTCCAGTGGTCACAGCGCCACCAAGATGTGTTTAGTTCAGCACGACGATCAGACCCTGTCTATTTTGTAGCTCCTGGTACGTATGGTATTTTTCGTGTAGAAGTCAACTTAGAAGACTAGGAAGTCAGGATAGAAGAATGGGTTTAGCAAATGTGAAAATCTTATCACTTAGTGTCCAGGGCAGTAGCATCTAAAGAAGACAATTGGGGCTTTAGTCCTACTGACAAAGTCACAGCCCAACAGAGTAGAACTGGGTGTCCAGGTGGTCACATCCCAGTGCAGGTTCCTGCTTCAGTTAAAAAGCAAATTTCTAAGTTTCCCACCAAGACAAGAAATAAGGACTGGGTTCAAATCTGTGGGTCTATCAGGAAGCAGATGGGAAAGTGAAATCAAAGCATTTCTCAAAGCTTTAAACCACTTGTAAATTTTAAAAATATAAAAATCAGAAAAGTTGAATAGAAAAGCTCTGGTTAAAATTTTTTAAATATATTTCTTTTTTATTCATGTGGCCCATTTTAAAGTCTTTATTGAATTTATTACAGTACTCCTTCTGTGTTATGTTTTGGCTTTTTGAACATGAGGTTATGTGGGATCTTAGTTCCCTGACAAGGCATTAAACCCACACCCCGTGCAGTGGAAGGCAAAGTCTTAACCACTGGACCACCCGGGAAGTTCTTCTGGCTGGAATTTTAATCCTAGTTCATATTCTTAGCTAATACGTGATTCCTGGGCAAGGTGGCCTCTTAATTTTTCCAAACTTTAATTCCCTCCATTCTTAAGTGGGAAGAATAATGACTAACTCCAAGAATTATTGCCATCAAATGTGATGATATTTGTGCAAGTATTCTGTACACTAGAAAGCATTATGTAACAGATGGCACTACTGCTGATAGACCTGGGAATCTCTACGTATTGGTCTATCATAAGGGCCAACAAAGGTCCATCTAGTCAAAGCTACGGTTTTTCCAGTACTCATGTATGGATGTGAGAATTGGACTCTAAAGAAATTTGAATGCTGGGCTGGTGCACTGGGAAGACCCAGAGGGATGTGATGGGGAGGGAGGCGGGAGGAGGGATCGGGATGGGGAATACATGTAAATCCATGGCTGATTCATGTCAATGTATGGCAAAAACCACTACAATATTGTAAAGTAATTCGCCTCCAACTAATAAAAATAAATTAAAAAAAAAAAAGGAAATTTGAATGCCGAAGAATTGATGCTTTTGAACTGTGGTGTTGGAGAAGACTCTTGAGAGTCCCTTGGACTGCAAGAAGATCCAACCAGTCCATCCTAAAGGAAATCAGTCCTGAATATTCATTGGAAGGACAGATGCTGAAGCTGAAACTCCAATACTTTGGCCACCTGATGCGAAGAACTGACTCATTGGAAAAGACCCTGATGCTGAGAAAGATTGAAGGTGGGAGGAGAAGGGGATGACAGAGGATGAGATGGTTGGATGGCATCACCGACTCAATGGACATGAGTTTGAGCAAGCTCCGGGAGTTGGTGGTGGACAGGGAAGCCTAGTGTGCTGCAGTCCATGTGGTTGCAAAGCGTCGGACACGACTGAGTGACTGAACCGAACTGATAAGGGCCATGCTATGAATCATGTGATAGATGAAAGTGTCTTATAATGAGGCCCTTTTAGCATTTCATTAACTAACCCTTCACATAGCCAATAGCAGTATGGCCGTGTCCAGTGCCATGAACTGGCTCTTCTGAAAAAGTAGCTTGTGGGGAGTGATGGGTGAATAATACAGAACTCCAAGAGAAATTGCCGATGTCCATGCAGACCTGCTCACTCCTTTTCTTCTCTGGTCTCACAGCTGATCCCAATCTTTCTGATCTGTTTCGCAGCCAAATTTCTTGGGAATCAACAGGTGAGCTATGGACAGAGCCTGTCTTTTGACTACCGTGTGGACAGGGGAGGCAGACACCCCTCTGCCCATGATGTGATTCTGGAAGGTGCCGGTCTACGGATCACAGCTCCCTTGATGCCACGTGACAAGACACTGCCTTGTGGGATCACCAAAACTTACACGTTCAGGTAAAGAGAGAGACTACAAGTGAGTCAAATAGAGCAAACGGTGATTGAAGTCTGATTCCTTTGTTTATTCATTCAGTCATCATTCATTCATTCAACAAGCTTTTCTAAGCACCTTTTATGGACCGAATATGGTGTTATGTGCTGAGACAGGTTATGATTGCTGCCCACATGCTCCTGACAGGCTAGTGGGGGAGAAAAATAAACTGATGATTACAGTGCAGCTTGTAAGTGACAAAGTGGACACAAGTGTTTTGAATACATGCAGGAGGCATCAGTAACTAGCATTGGAGTGATCTGGGAAAGCTTACCGAGAAGATGTGACAATGAAGAGTAGCTTTCTAAGGAAAGAAAAGGAGTGAAGGTTATCATGGCAGAAGAAGTGTGTTTGAGGAAGTTTTGTACATTTAGGAAATTCTAAGTGATTAGGCATGAGTGGAACATGGAGTGGGGGAGAGGAATACAGTGAGAAGTGAGGTCAGAGAAGAGGCAGGTCATGGATGGTCCTGTGTGTGTCTAAAGAAGTTACATGTTATCCTGTGAAATGGGAGATTTTTTTGAGGTATGATTGACCTACAACACTATTTTAGTTCCAGGTCCATAACATAGTGATTCACTGTTTCTATACATTACAAAATGATCAAGACAACTCTAGTTACCACTTGCCACTGAACAGTGTTAGTACATTCTTGACTGTATTTCCCAGGCTGTACATTTCATCCTTGTGGTTCATTTATTTTATAACTGGAAGTTTTTACCTTTTAATCTCTCTCACCTAGTTCACTCATCCCCCACATCCTCCCTTCTTATGGCTCTGTTTTTGTTTCATTATGTTTGTTTGTTTTTTAGATTTTACATACAAATGAAATCATATGATATTTGTCTTTCTCTGTCTTAATTCTTTCACTTAGTGTAACACCGTCTAGGTCCATCCATGTTGTTGTAAATGGCAAGAATTCACTCTTTTTGTGGCTGAGTAATACTCCATCACACACACACACACACACACACACATACACTCCACATCTTCTTTATCCACTGTTGATGGACATTTTCCATATCTTGGCTATTGTAAATAATGTTGTAGTGAACATATAGGTGTATTTCTCTTTGAATTGGTGTTCTTGTTTCTTTCAGAAGAATATCCAGAAGTGGGCTTGCTGGATCATATAGTAGTTCTATTTTTAATATTTTTGAGGAACTCCACACTGGTTTCCATAGCGCCTGCATCAGTTTATGTTTCCGCCAACAGTGCACAAACATTCCCTTTTCTCCACATCCTTGCCAACACTTGTTATTTGTTGTCTTTTTGATAATAGCCATTCTGACAGGTGTGAGATGATATCTCATCGTGGTTTTGGTTTGCATTTCTTTGATGATTAGTGATGTTGAGCATCTTTTCATGTGCCTGCTGCCCACCTGTATTCCTTCTTTGGAAAACTGTTTATTTAGGTCCTCTGCCCGTATTTTAATTGGGCTGTTTGTTTTTTTGATGTTGAGTTATGTAACTTATTTGTGTATTTTGGATAATAATCCCTTATCAAATACATCATTTGCAAATATTTCTCTCTAGAACGGGAATTTTGAATGGTGGGTACAGAGAGTTCAGGGGAGGGGATGTGCCTATCAAATGCTTAGTACTGTATCAGAGGCTGAGAATTCAAGATGAAGAAACGTGGTCTTTGTCTTCCAAGAGCTCTTGTCTCGTAGGATGTGTTATTATTTGTGCAAACATAATACAGTATAAAACCACGTCAGTGGTGGTGCATGCTCATGGGGACTTGGGAGGAAAGGAAAGGGTGTCTTAGTTCTGTCTGAAGAAGTCAGGAGAAGCTTCACTAAGATGACTGTGTGGACTGGGAACAGAAATAAGCACGAGACTTTCCCAGGGACAAATCAGGACAACCTGCACTTGTGAGTATATGTGGGAATGTACAGGCGTAGTAAAGGGCGTTGGTAAGCAGTAGTTATGGCTGGAACACAGCTAGTGTAGGGGAGATGGGCAGATAAAGCTAAAAAGGCTGGGAAAAGGCCCAGCATGGTGGCTCTTGGATATCATGTCTAGGTGCTGAGATCTGGCCCATGCCTGCAAGATGATGGAAATCTATTGAGAGATTAGACGTAGAGGAGCGACATGATCAGATGTGAAGGCTGGTGCAAATCCTGTGTGGGGGACAGTTTGGGTAGGGTCTTTAACTGAACCATCAGATCACATTCACAGTGGTTCAGATGAAGGTTGTTGGGGGCCTACCTCAGGGTAGAACTAAAGGCAATAATGTATAGAAGACCCACAAGATACACTGTGTTCCTAAGTAACCAATTGCAGCTTACTCTGATCACACACTTCGCTCTCCATGATGGAACATCCATTCCCACATTCTTAGCTTGGTGAACTACTCTTTGAGATTCAGCTTACAGGTTTTTCCTTTGTATTAGCCTTCTCCTAAAGTTACAGTCCACTGTGAATTTCTGTGGCGTGCTGTTCACGCATTTGTTGGAGCACTTTCTGCATCGTATCATAGTTACACGTTTACCTACCACCTTGGGTAGACACTGATCACTTCACTCTACTTGTCTTTGTATTCTCTGTCCTAATACAGCTTCTAGTTCAAAACAAGTGCACAGTAAACACTTATTTCATGAGTCAGTGGATGAGGCAGAAGGGTTAGGGTTGTTCCCGAAAGAGCTATTCCAGTAAAAACCAAAAAACAACATTAAAGAAAAACTAGTACAGCGGCTGGTGATATGATACACCAAGGCAACATGATGCAAAACTAAGAAGTATTAGATGTGGAAGAGTGTAAAAGGTGGACACTGATTTATGAGAATAGGAGGTGAAACATGCTCAGATAACAAGTTATTTAAACAACAAAACCAAACATGAATGACAGCGCTTAAAAATCAGAGCTTCTGGAACTCAGAGATGTTTCTGCTATTAGGTTTCCTGTGACCAGGAATAGAAAGTGGCCTCTGAGGATTTGGACCCACACTGGATGCCGTAACCCTTGGAGTTCGGCTTCCTACACTCCATCACATCCTGTGGGGCTTGCATTCCCCGTGGAGTGGGAAAGCTCCAGGCTTGTGCCTATAGGGATATGGCTACCTGTCCTTTATCTCCCTCTAAGCAGGGCTGTGAAGGGACTTAGTTGTTTCTGCATTCTCAGGCAGGAATTTGTATCAGGTATACACATTATAAGATTTGATAAGAGCTGGATTTTTCACCTTTTGGTTTTAAATCATGCAGATTAAATGAACATCCAAGCAGTAACTGGAGACCCCAGCTGAGTTACTTTGAGTATCGGAGGTTACTGCGGAACCTCACGGCCCTGAGGATCCGAGCTACCTACGGAGAATACAGTAAGTGACTGAAAGAAAGGAATTCCTCCCTTCTTAGGTTTTTGTTTAACTTGCTTCAGCTGTCTAACTTGGTGACAGTCTCCAAACAAGTGGACAAACAATGAATGGTTTTGATGTAGAATCTCTGATTGGATCTATATTTTTACATTCTACAAGATGTTGTTAACACATTATTGACCAGAGATGTATTAGTACATCTTTTGCTACCCAAACGTTATTGACCAGAGTATTTCAATATAACAAATCGCCAACCACAAGCATTAGTTTCTGCAAAAATCTCCCAGTCAACAAAGAGTTAAGGAGTATTTCTTGAAAAGAGGTCACATCAATGAAGAATAAATGATGCTGCCTTGCTAGAAAGTCTCTGAATTTAGATTGAAGCCGATTATTTGAAGAAGGTAACCTACATCAAAAGGGCACATTCCCTTAGCTCAGAAATGGAATCTACAACATTCTTCTCTTTATTTCTTGAGTAGTTTTCCTTTGGGATTATACTCGGTGCTACCATGTTTGGACATCACCATGTATTCTATAAATTCCTATTATTGAACTTTCTACATACTATGTTCTATGTTGGGTTCTCCTTATCATGACTGGATTTATTTAAGTGAGACCGCTTAGGTTTTTTAGCGTTCATGTAAAAAGAATGCATGGCTAACATGCACCACTTCCATGTCACTGTTACAATGAATAAAGCAGAAAGTGGAAAAGGTGTTTACTAACAATTTATTGAATCTTTACTATATGCCAAGTACTCTACGGTACATGCATTGTCTCATTTAATTTCACGACAACCTGGGAGGTAGCTACCTCTGTCATTTCTCTTCTATAGCTGAGGAAACACAGAGGTGTTATGGAACTTGTCAAATTCACAGAGCTAGTGAGGATCAAGCCAGAATTCAAACCCTGATTTTTCTGACACCAGAACCAGTGCACTCAGCGATGATGAAGTGCTGTACTATTAGGCATGCCAGAGTGAGTGAATGTCACCTGGGCTATCAATGAAAAAATTAATCAATAGTCAATCTATACTCCAATATAAGGTAAAAAAGTTTTAAAAAAAGTCAATCTAAGAAAGAAATGAAAAATCTTATTCAAGCCAATATAAGAAGTAGAGCCTGGAGGCTGTCTCTTGGAAAGTTCTGAGAACTGTTCCAAAGAGGTAAAGGAGAAGCCAGTATGCATGTGATCTTGGAAGGGAGTACGTGCTGTCAAGCACACGTCTTGGTAGAAGGTTACTGTTCTTCCCAAGGGACAGATATCTTAATTAATGGTTTTAGTGCTTTTCTAAGTATGAGAAGATGCAATAAACTGGATTCATAAAAGTTTTTCCTGAAAATATCTGACTGAGGGCCGGTTGTGTCAGGTTTCTTAGAGCACAGGGTGCTTCATTCTGACCTTTGTCTTGAATTCCTTTCAGGATGTGTTGCAGGTCATCGACCGCAGCGGCTAAAGACCTGATTCTTGTAGAACAGGATAGTGGGCAGTGTTCTTTATTTTACACTCCCTTTCCCTTCTGTCTTAATTTCAGTCATGGTTTGGGACGTATTTTGTGACCATTTTGTCCCACGGTGCTTGAAATGCACATTCCCAAGTCAAGTGAGGACTTTTTTGATAGGCCACAGAAAGTGCTCTTACTGGACCAGTTTCTGTTAACAGCAACCAAAAGTCTCTGGACCACCTGTCTTACTAGTCTGTTACGGTCCTCAGAATAGTTCCCTTTTGTTGCTTCTTCCCATATTATTACAATCACTGTTGTTATTACAATTACAATATACAATTATTACAATACATTATTACAATCACTGATCTTGTAAAACTATATATTTGAGCAAATTGTTTCTAGTCACCTAATTATCATTAATTTTATCTGAGGCTCAGTCACACATTTGGTGGGTTTCCCAGGTGCCTCAGTGGTAAAGAATCTGCCTGTCAATGCAGGAGATGTAAGAGACGTGGGTTCAGTCCCTGGGTTGGGAAGATCCCCTGGAGGAGGAAATGGCAGCCCACTCCAGTATTCTTGCCTTGAGAATCTCATTGGACAGAGGAACCTGGCGGGTTACAGTCCATGAGGTCGCAAAGAGTCGGACACAACTGAGTGACTGAGCATGCATGCATACATGTGCAGGGAACTTTAATCTTGTCAAATAGGCAGCATATAATATAACTAGTAGCATTAATAAGGTCATAAACAAGTATTTAAACTAAGAACTTCCATTAGGTGTGGCCCAGTCTCTCCAGGTTGTCTGACTAGTCTGTTCTGCACCAATTGCTCTCTTTAAGGGAAATGATATACTGGCATTGACATAAAGTTCACCAGAGATGTCTGCACATACAAGGCAAGTAAGCAGGAGGTCACTGTGACCCCTACCAGGACTGACAAAGTAATGTTATGTCTAAGGAGTTACATGGCTGGTGCCAGAAGGAGAAAAATTGATCTTTGTGGTTGAGCAGGTATTTCTGCCACATGGGAGGTCTGCTTAACACATAAGGCAGATGCACAATGTTACATCTACTTAGAGGGGAAGAAGGAGGCCAAAGGGCAGAGAGAAAATTTTATGTCTAAATTTTCCTTGTCTTGCCTTAAAATGTGAATTTCTTTTCATTGAGAGAGTTAAGAAAAAGTCCAATATGAGGCCTGACTTTAGATCCTTGGACCTTACCACTTGTTGCTTCCCACCTGTTGTCTCTCTTGCAGGTACTGGGTACCTCGACAACGTGACCTTGATCTCAGCCCGCCCCGTCTCGGGAGCCCCAGCACCCTGGGTTGAACAATGTGTATGTCCTGTTGGGTACAAGGGACAGTTCTGCCAGGAATGTGCTTCTGGCTACAAAAGAGATTCAGCCAGACTGGGACCTTTTGGCACCTGTATTCCTTGTAACTGCCAAGGGGGAGGGGCCTGTGATCCAGACACAGGTGAGTGAAATGACACCTGAACCAGGTGGTTCAGGGTGCAGCCAGGTGACCGGGGTCTCCCGTGGAAGAGACAGCCGTGCAGGAAAGGCGGTGCCTGAACTCATTTCAGAGATGGGAAAGGATTAAGGAGAGCAGGGCTGGAGTCAAGGGAAGATGGATGCAGCGCTTTATTACATTCAATCCTTTTCATGATGGAAATGCCACAAGGTTGTGAGAAAGGTGCTAGGTTACAGGAAATGGCTGTCATGGTTCGGTGCTGGGTGGCGGAGCTGGTGTCAAATTGCAAGAATTGTTTGGGGAGATCAAAGCCAGTGTCAGGACCTGAATGAACGTGCTGAAGAGTGGTGTAGTCAGGCCGTGGGGAAGAGGGGAGCCATGTTAGGTTATGGACGGTGGTAAAAGGAGTGTGGGTCTGCTTAGCCTGGGAGAGGGAGGGTGAGATTCAGGGTCGTGGCCGTGTTTAGAGTTGGGAGGAGGGCCAGCGATCAGGCACTCTGGGGAAAGCTGCAGAAAGGGAGGCTTTGAACTACTAAGCTCTGTCTCCCACGCGGCGTCCTCTGTATTAAAGGAAGTGGATAGTTTTACCTGCTCATTTCTCTGCCCCTCCATTCTCCCTCTTCCTCCCAGGAGATTGTTATTCAGGGGATGAGAACCCCGACATCGAGTGTGCGGACTGCCCCCTCGGTTTCTACAACGACCCACACGACCCCCGCAGCTGCAAGCCCTGTCCCTGTCGCAATGGGCTCAGCTGCTCTGTGATGCCCGAGACAGAGGAGGTGGTGTGCAATAACTGTCCCCACGGCGTCACTGGTGAGGCCAGCTGCCCGCCCTGTCCTCCTGCCATGCGTCTGTCCAATCCAAGGGATTTCCAGGGACTTCTCATGACTCAGGGTTATTCTCAATGGGCTCATTTTAAAGATAAGGAGATCTCGATGCCCAAGAGCTGAAGTAGATTGAAGAAGGGCAGGCTGTAGAGTTATGGGTGAACACATCTAACACTGTTTTAAGAGGTTTGTAATTAGGAGGTGAAGTTGTCAGATGAAATATAGAGTTTAACTAAGTTTTTAAAAATGAACCCCAAGGAGGGCCTTCCCTGGTGGCCCAGTTGTTAAGACTTCAGGTACCAACGGGGTAAAGATGGGGAGGGGTGGGGATGGGATGTGGGGTTGAGGGATGGGTGCAGGTTTGATCTCTGGTTGGGGATCTAAGATCCCACATGCTGCATGGCCAAAAAACCCAAACAGAAACAATATTGTAACAAATTCAATATAGATTTTTAAAATGGTCCTCATCAAAAACAAGCAAAAAAAATTGAACCAAGATAAAGAAGGGAAACTTAGTAACGTTATACGTGTCACACCTCTCTGCTGGTTGGTCTCAGAGAAGAGCTTATCTTGAGCCGCAGTCTTGGTGGTTTGGTGCTCCATCTGACTTTTCCCTAGCCAGCTTGTTAACTGGCAGGAAGGCCCCTAGTGGTACTTGTGTTCTAGAATCTGTGACCACCGTGGCGTGGAAGAGTCAGCCTCTTGCTGTGGGTTCCTGCTCCTGAGCTTGCTGTTCTGGGGTCCCAGGTGGGGGAAGCTCTTCTAGGGGGTGACATAACTTTAGCCTCTGCCTCTGGTTTTGCTGCTAATCGATGATCACGTGGGCAGCTTGACTCTTGGTTCCTTCCAGGAGCCCGCTGCGAGCTCTGTGCCGATGGCTACTTTGGGGACCCCTTTGGGGAACATGGTCCAGTGAGACCTTGTCAGCCCTGTCAGTGCAGCAACAACGTGGACCCCAGTGCCCCTGGGAACTGCGACCGCCTGACAGGCAGGTGTCTGAAGTGCCTTCACGACACGACCGGTGCACACTGCGACCAGTGCAAAGCTGGCTACTATGGGGACCCCTTGGCTGCCAACCCAGCGGACAAGTGTCGAGGTAGGACTGCACCCCTAGGCAGACTGGCCAGGCTGTGTGTGTGTGTGTGTGTGTGTGTGTGCATGTACACGTGTGAGAACATATAAATGGGCAAGGCTGACAGCAGGTAATACTGTGATGCTCCTTTGGCTTCTCTGACCTGCCTGGACCTTTCACTGATCAGAAGTCTTAAGACCAATTTCCCCTGCAGCAGGGCTCTGACAGTCAGAGCCAGAGGATGTCGAAAGGGTTAAGGCTGAGTGGGAGAAGTGAAAAGGGTCGGGTTTACATTCCAAAGTGGAAGAGGAGATAAAATGGGGCTGCCTCCTATGCATAGTCCCCAGGCTGGTAGGCAGGCAAGTGGCTGCCAGACCCGTAAGAGGAAGGTAATAAATGACTCGAGATGAAGCTTGGATACACTGAAGTGGGAGGGGAGTGGGCAGTGAAGTAGTTGGAGAGACCCTCTCAGGAAGTCTGTGTGATTGATGTATAGAAAGGTGACAGTCCACACATCTACTCAGGAGGTCGGGCTTCAAAGCAGTAGCTCTCGTGGAGCATTCCTGGGCGCTGCTTCAGATCAGATCAAAGCATGAATGTGCAGACCGGGCCTCTTGCTCGGCCCTTCTTTCAAGCCATTGCATGTGTTCTGTTCTAGAGGCAAATTCAGTTCAAGGGAGCCGGCCTGCTACCTAGACTCACCCCTCAGTCACCAAGGTCCCAGACCAGCCTGGAGCCCAGAACTCAGGAGCTTGCTTATTTTAAGGTCCAGAGTGGCTCTGGGGACCCAGACTGAAGGTTCCCCAGGAGGTCTGCAGGGCGCCCACAGTCCCTCATTCACAACTGAGTGCCCAGCCCTGGATGCTTGAGGCTCTGTGCAACTTAAGGCTTCTACCCAGAGACACAAATTCCACCTGCCCTGACCCCAGCTTGTGGGTTAGCTGTGATGTTCTATGATAGGAAGCATTCACATGACATCAGCAGTATGAGTTTAAGTCCAGTTTTTTAGCATACCTCTTGTATTATTCTGATCTTGCCAATTAATTTCTCTGAGTCTCAGTTTCCTCATATGGACGATTAATATTTTACTCAAAGTGGTTGCAAAGATAAAAGAGCATATGAGAAAGCACACTGTAAACCATATAATTCCATCTGAAAAGAAAAGTGAAATTGTTAGTTGCTCAATCATGTTCAACTCTTTGCGAATCCATATACTGTAGCCCACCAGGCTCCTCTGTCCATGGGATTCTCCAGGCAAGAGTACTGGATGGGTTGCCATTTCCTTCTCTGGGGATCTTCCCAACCCAGGGATTGAACCCAGGTCTCCTGCATCACAGGCAGATTCTTTACTGTCTGAGCCACCGGGGAAGCCCAAATCTATAAATAGATTAATTTATAGATTTTGCTATTATTGCTATTAATAGAGATTTCGCTGCCTTTAGACAGTACAATTTTTTCACTGAACTGTCTTTTATCAAGCTCTTACCATGTGTGCAGTGTGGAGCTAGATACTGAGGTTATAATAATGAATAAGTCAGCCCAGCTCACAAAGAGCTCATATGTTAATAAAGAAGACACGTAAATATGGAAGCAAATCATAACACGTGCTCATACGTTATTCCAGGTGTTTTGTGATCACTAAAGCTGGAGTACCCAAAGAATCACTCCATTTGAGCAGTGTCTGACCCACTGTTATATCCTCAGCTCCTAGAACAGAACGTGACACGTAGTGCTACTGAATCAGTTTGACTGAGTAAAAGTTCTGCTTTGTTGCACTTCCTACGTCAAAGGCAGCAGAACAGAAGGGAAATAGCACTGGCTCTTTCCAGGTTCTCATTCTTGCCATCTTCTTGTCGTGTGTCCTAGGACAGATTACTCAGCCTCTCTGAGCCCGTATTTCTCATCTGTAATATATAGAGAGATGTCTACATCTGGCATATTATAGGCCCAGAAGAAATGTTACTCTCCCTGTGAGCAAACCCAGAGTGTCTGCAGAATATCCAAGAGACTTACAATTTAATGGGGGAAGTAAATCAGTGTCTCTAGAAAGGATGGGCTGTTGAAGTATCTCTTCATCCACACACACACACACCAAACAAACCTGTCAGATGATTCCCAAGACCTCTCTGTGTTGGGAATGTGCTTGGAGATATAGCCAAGAAACGAATCCAACACAACATGAATCAACAAGGGCGAAGAAGGGTTCTCTGCTCTGGGTAACTGGGTCTTCCTTTTATCTTTGCTAGACCTCCAGGTTCCAAAATTAGTCTGACATGAAAGCTTCCTGTTTGTCTTTTGTCTCCAGCTTGCAACTGCAACCCACTGGGCTCGGAGCCCGTGGAGTGTAGAAGTGATGGCAGCTGTGTTTGCAAGCCAGGATTTGACGGCCTCCACTGTGACCACGCAGCATTAACCAACTGTCCAGCCTGCTACAATCAAGTGAAGAGCCAGGTGTGCATGCTAGCCAGCCCTCACCTTCACAAGTAAAATCCTCAAGTGTCTTTTGGGTGGTCCTGTCACAAACCCAGGCTCCTCCTAGTCTCCTGAGGACAGGAGTGGGGATTACTATTTCTCTCTTGAAAAATTGTTATGTTAAAAAGTTTCCCTGTAGTAGTAATAATACTTCAGAGTTATGTTCTTATATTTACCAGTTTTGAGAAATGTGTTATTTTTCAAAAGTCACATGGGGGAACCGAAAATGCCACCCATGTCCACTGAATCTGAATTCAGTGCTCTATTATAATATGCCACTTTCTAGATGGATTTTTTCCAAGAAATGTCCTTATGAAACAAACAAAGGAAACCTAAACATATAAAAGAGGTGTCATGGATCACTGCCTTGTCATGGCAAAGGGGTTTGCATAACTCAATGAAGTTATGAGCCATGTTGTGCAGGGACACCCGAGACAGGTTACAGTGAAGAATTCTGACAAAACGTGATCCACTGAAGGAGGGAATGGCGAATCTCTCCAGTATTCTTGCCTTGAGAACCCCATAAACAGTATGAAAAAGCAAAAAGATACAACACCAGAAGATGAGCCCCCCAGGTTGGAAGATGTCCAATATGCTACTGGGGAAGAGCAGGGAAATAGCTCCAGAAAGAATGAAGTGGCTGGGCCAAGGTGGAAATAGTGCTCAGTTGTGGATGTGTCTGGTAGTGAAAGTAAAGCCCGATGCTGTAAAGAACAGTATTGCATAGGAACCTGGAATGTTAGGCCCATGAATCAAGATAAATTGGATATGGTCAAGCAGGAGATGGCAAGAGTGAACATTGACATTTTAGGAATCAGTAAACTAAAATGGACGGGAATGGGTGAATTTAATTCAGATGACCATTGTATCTACTACAATGGTCTGTGCAAGAATCCCTTAGAAGAAATGGAGTAGCCCTCATAGTCAACAAAAGAGTCTGAGATGTAGTACTCGAGTGCAATCTCAAAAATGGCAGAATAATCTCAGTTTGTTTCCAAGGCAAACCATTCAACATTACAGTAATCCGAGTCAATGCCCTGACCACTGATGCTGAAGTTGACTGGCTCTGTGAAGACTTACAGGACCTTCTAGAACTAACACCAAAAAAAAAGATGTCCTTTTCATCATAGGGGACTGGAGTGCAAAAGTAGGAAGTCCAGAGGTACCTGGAGTAACAGGCAAGTTTGGCCTTTGAGAACAAAATGGAGCAGGGCAGATGCTAACAGTTTTGCCAAGAGAACACACTGGTCATAATAAACACTCTCTTCCAACAACACAAGAGATGACTCTACACATGGACATCACCAGATTGTCAATATTAAAATCAAATTGATTGCATTCTTTGCAGCTGAAAATGGAGAGGCTCTATACAATCAGCAAAAACTGGGGAGCTGACTGTGGCTCAGATCATGAACTCCTTATTACCAAATTCAGACTTAAATTGAAGAAAGTAGGGAAAACCATTAGGCCATTCAGGTATGACCTAAATCAAATCCCTGATGATTATACAGTGGTGGTGACAAATAGATTCAAAAAATTAGATCTGATAGAGTGTCTAAAGAACTATGGATGGAGGTTCATAACCTTGTATAGGAGGCAGTGACCAAAACCATCCCCAAGAAAAAGAAATGCAAGATGGCAAAGTGGTTATTTGAGGAGGCTTTACAAATAGCTGAGGAAAGAGAAGCAAAAGGCAAGGGAGAAAGGGAAAGATATATCCAGCTGAATGCAGAGCTCCAGAGACTAGCAAGGTGAGATAAGAAAGCCTTCTCAAGTACACAATGCAAAGTAACAGAGGAAGACAATAAAATGGGGAAGTCTAGAGATCTCTTCAAGAAAATTGGAGACATCAAGGGAACATTTCATGCAAGGATGGGCACAATAAAAGACAGAGATGGTAAGGACCTAACAGAAGCAGAAGAGATTAAGAAGAGGTAAGAATTAAGAAGAGGCAAGAATACACAGAAGAACTATACCAAAAAAAAGGTCTTACTGACCCAAATAACATGATGGTGTAGTCACTTACCTAGAGCCAGACATCCTGGAATGTGAAGTCAAGTGGGCCTTAGGAAGCATTACCAACAACAAAATTTCACTTCAAGGCAAATAGAAGGAGAAAAAATGGAAACAGTGACAGGTTTTATTTTCCTAGGCTCCAAAATCACTGTGGATAGAGACTGCAGCCATGAAATTAAAAGATGCTTGCTCCTTGGAAAGAAAGCTATGACAAACCTAGACAGCATATTTAAAAAGCAGAGACATCATTTTGCCAACAAAGGTCCATATAGTTGAAGCTATGGTTTTTCCAGTAGTCATGTACAGATGTGAGAGTTGGACCGTTAAGAAGGTTGAGAGCCAAAGAATTGGTGATTTCAAATTGTGGTGCTTGAGAAGACTTAAGCAGCTTGGACAGTGAGGAGTTCAAACCAGTCAATCCTAAAGGAAATCAATCCTGAATATTCATCGGAAGGACTGATACTGAAGCTGAAGCTCCAGTACTTTGGCCACGTGATGTGTAGAACTGACTCATTGGAAAGCACCCTGAGGCTGGGAAAGATAGAGGGCAGGTGGAGAACGGGGTGACAGAGGATGAGATGGTTGGGTGGCATCAGCAACTCAATGGACACGAGTTTGAGCAAATTTCAGGATATAGTGAAGGACAGGGAAGTCTGGCGTGATGACTGAGTCTATGGGGTCGCAGAAGGTTGGACACGATTTAGCGACAGAACAACAACAGCATAAAAGATATGAGGAATCTAAAGGTGCCAGGGTGTCCAAACAGGAATGGCCTCCAGAAATTTCTCATTCAAATTCCAGAGAAGAATGAAATTGATGTTGTTGTTGTTAATTATGAATTATTATTTTTACTGAAGTGAAGGGCGGGGGAGGAAAGGGTCCAAACAGAACCCAAATGTAGAACAAACTCAACTTGTTTTTTTAAATTTATCTATTTAACTGGCCTCTATAGCACTTCCTCTATTCCCGGCACTATTCTACAAATACTAACTCATTTAGTCCAAATAATAAGTCTGTGCGATATTATTATCCTCATCCTACGGATAAAGAAAGTGACTTGCCTAAGGTCACATAGCTAGTGAGTAGTGGAACCAGGATCCAGACTCGGAAAGTCTAGGCTCGAGAGTCTGAATTTTACCATGACATGCCAAGCATTTCTGGACTTGTAGCCATTAGCCCCTGGACGCATGCATGTGCTCAGTCGCTTCAGTCGTGTCTGACTCTTTGTAACCCTGAGAACCCAGGCTTCTCTGTCCATGGGATTCTCCAGGCAAGAACACTGGAGTGGCAACCAGTATTTCCATGCCCTTCTCCAAGGGATCTTCCCGACTCAGGGATCGAACCGGTGTCTCTTTTGTCTCCTGCATTGGCAGGTGGGTTCTTTACCACTAGTTCCACCTGGGAAGCCTTAGCTCCTGGATACCTGCCATATAGTATTCCACCATGAACTCCATCCTCTGTTCTAATCCTCTTTCCTTCGTGGTTTCAGATGGATCAGTTTATGCAGCAACTTGAGAACCTGGAGACCCTGATTTCGAAGGCTCAGGCTGGCGGAGGAGCAGTACCCGACACAGAGCTGGAGGGCAGGATGCAGCAGGCTGAACGGGCCCTTCAGGACCTTCTGAGAGAAGCCCAGATTTCAGAAGGTAATGGAGGCCCGTTTCACACAGGAGAGAATTCAGAGGTTTAGAAAGCAGTCCCCTGGGTCATAGAATCTTTGGTGGTAACAGTTCAGCAGATGTCTCTGCCTCACCCTTGCGGAGGTGGCAGAACTGTCTGTGATATTCTCCTGAGATTTGAAATGATGGAGATAAAAGAGCATGCATCCACATACTGGGCTATTACTGTTTTGCTGAAAAGCCAGTCAAGTCACTTTTTCAGCCCTCTGTTTTTGATGACTTGACCCCCCAACGTGTTCATCCTCCCTTTCTTTGTTGATATTCAGGTGCTATTAGATCCCTCAACCTCCAGTTGGCCAAGGCCAGGAGCCAAGAGAATAGCTACAGGACCCGCCTGGATGACCTCAAGATGACCATGGAGAGACTTCGGACCCTGGGCAGCCAGCATCAGGACCGAGTTCAGGATACTCGCAGGCTCATCACGCAGATGCGCCTGAGCCTGGAGGAGAGCGAGTCTGCCCTGCGGAACACTGTAGGTGGTGCTGGGTTAGGGGCTGAGAGTCCCTGCTGAGCTGGGGGACCCACGGCACATGTCATGGGCTCACTTTGTCTCTCAGGTTTTCTGGTCTCTCTGTAGTCAGTAGGACTTCTCTTCCTTGCAGCAGTCACAACTTTCTTTGGCTTCTTGCCAGTTTCCATTTTATGCTTTATGGTTTCCTAGGTGGCTCAGTGGTGAAGAATCCACCTGCCAAGCAGGAGATGCGGGTTCAATCCCTGGGTCAGGAAGATCCCCTGGAGGAGGAGATGACAACCCACTCCCTTATTCTTGCCTGGGAAATCCTATGGACAAAGGAGCCCAGCGGGCTGCAGTCCATGAGGTTACAAAAGAGTCGGATACGACTTAGTGACAGGCTTTCTCTTTCACCAGTTCATTTCTTGCTGCCTGTAGCACAGTCTTCTCCCGTCTTTCTGCCTGTCTTTTAGCTTGTTAGCTCTTGGAGGGCAGGATTCAATTTTGTTCATCTTTACTTTCTCAGCCCATAATACCAAGTGTGGCTCTGACAAATGTTTGCTATATGAAAGAATGAATGAAAAAAATGAAGAGGGAAGGAAAGAATTAGGAGGGAAGGAAGGAGACCAATAAAAACATGGTGATAAAAATAGGTAAAAAACTGTTACAGTATGATTTTCCTAATGATGTTGCTTGTGGTGTGATAGGAGGAGGAGATCTGAATGAACATTCTTGTCTTTCTGAATAAAGGAGGCAATGGTGACAATATTGTAAGATGGGAAGTGGATAAAGAAAGTTGGAAGATAAATCAAATATAATCCTGGGAAAATGAAGGATTTAAAAATAGTGTGTATTGATTTTCCTTTTGAAGAATATTCAGAAAATAAATGTACCCTCTGATCTCACTGCTACGAAATAACTACCATTAAAACTTGGCCTATGTTCTGCTGGACTTTAAATATATATGAAGATATAAACATGCATATATTTTAAAATCCATTTATATATACAGACTTTTTTAACTTGGATTTCTATTTGATTCAAGTCTCTACTTTTTTTTTTTGGTGTAATGACCATGGTAAACCAGGGACTCTTGATGTGTCAGGATGGAGAATTCTGTGTGACTGGAGGCCTTACAAATAGCTGTGAAAAGAAGGGAAGCAAAAAGCAAAGGAGAAAAGGAAAGATATTCCCATTTGAATGCAGAGTTCCAAAGAATAGCAAGGAGAGATAAGAAAGCCTTCCTCAGCAATCAATGCAAAGAAATAGAGGAAAACAACAGAATGGGAAAGACTAGCGATCTTTTCAAGAAAATTAGAGATACCAAGGGAAGATTTCATGCAAAGATGGGCTCAATAAAGGACAGAAATTGTATGGACCTAACAGAAGCAGAAGATATTAAGAAGAGGTGGCAAGAATACACAGAAGAACTGTACAAAAAAGATCTTGACGACCCAGATAATCATGATGGTATGATCCCTCACACTCACCTAGAGCCAGACATTCTGGAATGTGAAGTCAAGTGGGCCTTAGAAAGCATCACTATGAACAAAGCTAGAAGAGGTGATGGAATTCCAGTTGAGCTGTTTCAAATCCTAAAAGATGATGCTGTGAAAGTGCTGAACTCAATATGCCAGCAAATTTGGAAAACTCAGCAGTGGCCACAGGACTGGAAAAGGTCAGTTTTCATTCCAATCCCAAAGAAAGGCAATCCCAAAGAATGCTCAAGCTACTGCACAATTGCACTTATCTCACACACCAGTAAAGTAATGCTCAAAATTCTCCAAGCCAGTCTTCAGTAATACGTGAACCATGAACTTCCAGATGTTCAAGTTGGTTTTAGAAAAGGCAGAGGAACCAGAGATCAAATTGCCAACATCCGCTGGATCATCGAAAAAGCAAGAGAGTTCCAGAGAAACATCTATTTCTGCTCTATTGACTATGCCAAAGCCTTTGACTGTGTGGATCACAATAAACTGTGGAAAATTCTGAAAGAGATGGGGATACCAGACCACCTGACCTGACTCTTGAGAAATCTATATGCAGGTCAGGAAGCAACAGTTAGAACTGGACATGGAACAACAGACTGGTTCCAAATA
The DNA here is from genome assembly GCF_023699985.2 of Odocoileus virginianus. Taxonomy (NCBI): domain Eukaryota; kingdom Metazoa; phylum Chordata; class Mammalia; order Artiodactyla; family Cervidae; genus Odocoileus; species Odocoileus virginianus. The sequence goes on along the minus strand of NC_069684.1, from coordinate 15,831,829 downwards.
GGAAAAGGAGTATGTCAAGGCTGTATATTGTCACCCTGCTTATTTAACTTATATGAGAGTACATCATGAGAAACACTGGGCTGGAAGAAGCACAAGCTGGAATCAAGATTGCCAGGAGAAATATCAATAACCTCAGTTATGCAGATGACACCACCCTTATGGCAGAAAGTGAAGAGGAACTAAAAAGCCTCTTGATGAAAGTGAAAGAGGAGAGTGAAAAAGTTGACTTAAAGCTCAACATTCAGAAAATTAAGATCATGGCATCTGGTCCCATCACTTCATGGGAAATAGATGGGGAAACAGTGGAAATAGTGTCAGACTTTATTTTTTTTGGGCTCCAAAATCACTGCAGATGGTGATTGCAGCCATGAAATTAAAAGAAGCTTACTCCTTGGAAGGAAAGTTATGACCAACCTAGATAGCATATTAAAAAGCAAAGACATTAGTTTGCCAACAAAGGTCCATCTAGTCAAGGCTATGGTTTTTCCAGTGGTCATGTATGGATGTGAGAGTTGGACTGTGAAGAAAGCTGAGTGCTGAAAAATTGATGCTTTTGAACTGTGGTGTTGGAGAAGACTCTTGAGAATCCCTTGGACTGCAAGGAGATCCAACCAGTCCATCCTAAAGGAGATCAGTCCTGGGTGTTCATTGGAAGGACTGATGTTAAAGCTGAAACTCCAATACTTTGGCCACCTGATGCAAAGAACTGACTCATTTGAAAAGACCCTGATGCTGGGAGGGATTGGGGGCAGGAGGAGAAGGGGAGGACAGAGGATGAGATGGCTGGATGGCATCATCGACTCAATGGACAAGAGTTTGGGTAAACTCCGGGAGTTGGTGATGGACAGGGAGGCCTGGTGTGCTGCGATTCATGGGGTTGCAAAGAGTCAGACACGACTGAGCAACTGAACTGAACTGACTGACTGAATGACAAGAGGTTTAGGCAAGACAGCTGCAAAACCTGCTTAGGCTCCATGGCTCCCAGCAAAGCCTTAACCATTTGTCCTTTTTCCACAGAACATTCCTCCCTCAGAGCACTACACGGGGCCAAATGGCTTTAAAAGTCTAGCTCAGGAGGCCACGAGACTGGCAGACAGGTGAGTGGTACTGGAGGGCGCCTCTGCTTCAGACCACCTCTGTGAGGCCAGACTTAAACAACTCTGCCGAGTATTCAGGACCAAAGCTCCATCCTGATTACCTCCCGCCTCCTTTGCAGCCATCCCCCTGCCCTGAAGCCATTTTTTAACCACTTGACTTTCAGTGTATGTAGGTGGCTACTGGGCCAGGTCATTTGGCAGGAGTTGGGGGTGGGGTGTTTCTTTTCCAGATTTCTCTGTGACTCATGGTATGGCTTCGGTGTATGTCAGATGTAATTCCTTGGGCCCAGTGAAATGAATCAGCCCTTGGAAAAGAGTACTTTGCAGCTTTGAGGGACTCCCAGGCTCCCACACCAAGCCTGGGAACAAGTAACAACGAGTTGTTTGCTAGCCTGTGGGGGCCAATTGTGCAGAGGGAGAGAATTCCCTCCTGAAAACCGGCTCTGCAGGGCCCTGGTAATCACAGGCAGCTCCTTAGTCCTTGCTGATTGCAAATCCTACAATCAGGATTGATGTTGAAGAGGTTTGCTCCTGGCAGAGGGCTCAGCAAGGTGGCAGGCTTTGCTAATCCTGAATGGAATTTAGTCGGCAGAAGGGGGCTGGCTCCTGGATTTGTTTTCATCAGTTTCTAGAACCAGGAGGACAAAAGCAACTGGGAAACTGTTATCGATGGGCTTTGTCCCCCTTAATGTTGGGCTAAGTTTAAAGATGCAGCAAAAAGTGGAGAGGGAGTTGGATCCTAGATAAAATAAAGCCTAGGGATTTCTCCTGCAGAAAACAGTTTATAAATGCAGTATTTATCACCCTGAGATTTCTCCTGCCCATCCTCATAGTTTCTCCTGATTATGCTATAAATGGAGTAGATCATCAAAAAAGTTTAGGACGTGAGACTACTTCTCAGAACACCTTCTGCTTCTTGATAGCACCTCTAATAGAGGAGCTCCATCTCATCTGGGTCATTTCTGTTTGTTTTTTTGAGTCAAAGCAGTTCTCTTACTCCTCTCCCTTTATTTAAATAAAAGGCCTAAAGGACACTCTTTGCATCCTTCCACATCATTTCTTTTTAGATTCCACATATAAGGGGTGTCATATGATATTTCACCTTCTCAGTCTGACTTACTTCACTCAGTATGACAATTTCTAGGTCCATCCATGTTTATGCAAATGACGCTATTTCATCCTTTTTAATGGCTGAGTAATATTCCATTGTATACATATATTGCATTTTCTTTATCCATTCCTCTGTTGAATGTCATACAGGTTGCTTCCATGTCTTGGCTATTGTAAATGGTGCTGCAGTGAACACTGGGATGCATGTGTCCTTTCTCACCATGTTTTCCTCCAGATATATGCCCAGGAGTGGGACTGTAGGTCATATGGTAGCTCTATTTGGGAGGAAGGGGTAGTTAGGGATTTGGGGATGGACGTGTACACACTGCTATATTTTAAATGGATAACCAACAAGGACCTATTGTACAGCACATGGAACCCTGTTCAGTGTTATGTGGCAGCCTGGATGGGAGGGAAGTTTAGGGGAGAATGGATACATGTATATGTACGGCTGAGTCCCTTTGCTGTCCACCTGGAACCATCACAGTGTTGTTCATTGGTTACACCCTAATACAAAATAAAAATGTTGTATGGAAAAAAAAAATTTTTTTTAATAATAAAGGAAGCCTTTGCTATAAAAACTCATTCTTTTTGATCCTTTCAGCCATGTCGAGTCAGCCAATAACATGGAGCAACTGGTCAGGGAAACTGAAGACTACTCCAACCAAGCCCTGACCTTGGCGCGCAAGGCAGCTGCTGAAGGGGGCAGCAGCGGCAGCCTCCGTGGCTCCGTGGTACAAGAGCTTGTGGGAAAGTACGTTTCAGCAGGTCCTCACTATAATCCGCTCCCTCCCAGGGTACAATGCAAAGGTCTGAGGAGTGCTGTGTTCCTTTAAATGTATCAATAGTAAGAAGGACATGAGAATGAGCACGTTACTTTGGAGGAAAGCCGATGCCTTTAAGACTGGAAGAAAAACGTCACTTTACTCTAAGTAAAGTTTCAGTTTTGATTTAGAGATTGTGTATTTGTAGATATGGTACCATCTGTGGTGTTTAAGGGATGTGAACACACCCATCTGGTGGCATGGCGCGTATAAGCCTAATATATTCATGTGATTAAGAATTGGGAAACTTGTGTTGAATTTTTCTGACCTAACCTGTGTAAACTCTAATGTCTGTGTTTAAATTGTGGAAAGAGACGCATATCATTCATTCATGCTCGTCTGGTTCTTCGGATAATCCTGACGACATATTTTTAACAGAGTGAATTTTTGCTTTTAATAAAAAGAGCGAATTCTCAAAGTCTGCTGTCTTCACTCCCTGCAGATTGGAGAAAACCAAGTCTCTGGCCCAGCAGCTGTCGAGGGAGGCCACTCAAGTTGACACTGAAGCAGATGCGTCCTATCAGCATAGTCTCCGCCTTCTCAGTTCAGCAACTCAGCTTCAGGGGGTCAATGATCAGTCCTTCCAGGTAAGAGTATCTAACCTATGCAGTGATGTTCAGAAGAAGGGCCATAATGCTTTCTTCTCAGGAGATTCTGTTGAATTGTTCAATCATCCAGTTTTTTCCTCCATATTTACCTTTCTTGCTTTAAATTAGGAAGAGCATTTATCCTCCTCTTATCTTTCTTCTTAAACTCCAATCTTGATCCCTGATCACACCTTGGTTCACATCCTGAGCCTATTTCTGTTAGTGAATACAAGTTTTCTATCTCTTGCCTAGTTTGGGGGACTGTTGAAACCTGTGCGAAATTACTATAGGTAAATTTTGGTATTTACCTTTGGGTCCAACCTATAGTGTATCTTCATGTATACCCACTTGGAAGGCTTTTTTTCCCCCTCAAAAGTTTGTGTTGTTTCTGTCATCAATTCCTTTAACTATTCCAAATTTATTGGATTAAGATTCAGCTTTCTACTCACAGCATAAAGCATTCACAGTGATTTTCACACATAGGAAACAGTAATAAAAAACGCAGAGCAGATATAAAATTCGTTTGCTAGTTGAGAGGCATGCTGCCTGACTTGCATGTGGAATGTTGCCTATTTCTGTTGGACTTTGGGCCTGGATTGTTGTTTTCAGACAATGATGGCAGGTCCTAAGAAGACTGGTGTGGCACCTGGTGAGCAGAAAGTAAGGCGTTTTCATTTTGGGGGACTCACAGGTAGAAGCGAAGAGGATCAGACAAAAAGCTGACTCTCTCTCAAGCCTGGTGACTAAGCGAATGGATGAGTTCAAGCGTGTGCAAAGCAGTCTGGGAAACTGGGAAGAAGAAACCCAGAAGCTCTTAGAGGATGGGAAGAATGAGAGACAGGTATCCTTTGTTACTTTGTTCCTTCAGCAGACCTGTATTGAATGGCTACCAGTAAGAGGAACCATCAAAAACTCTCAAAAGGTCAGGGTATTGTTGCTTATGGAGACCTTAATGTGATTACCTCAGTTCCACTCACTGAGTCAGCCCTCCAATGTAAGTATAGGACTGAGATCTCCTGGGCCCAATTTTGATCTAGCTCTGTCTACGAAGACATATGTCTATACTTCCTAGGTATATATGACATATATCTGTGAAGAATATGTCCATACTTCAGGAAGTATCTAGAGTTTAAAATGAAGATTTGCAAAACTGTTCTTGTCCCTGAGTAGAGCTCGAGACTGTCCTCAATGTGGAATCCTACTGGGTCATCAGGTTATAAAGTTTGTGGTCTCAGGTTGTGGAGGGGTTTGCTACAGCACCCCTAGACTCCAGGAATCACAGTTCTCTGTTGTGAGTCGCAGTGTCTCAGACTGACTATGCTCTGCCCTGGTGTGTGTTACATTTACTCTAATCTTGTTCTGCCTGCCCATTTACAGAAATCAGATCAGCTACTTTCCCGTGCCAACCTTGCTAAAAGCAGAGCCCAAGAAGCACTAAGTATGGGCAATGCCACTTTTTATGAAGTTGAGAACATCTTAAAGAACCTCAGAGGTGAGTATTTCAGGGTTCAGATCACTTGAGTATTTTTAAGGTATAAACGTGACTGGTTTATTTTGAATCTTCATAAATCTCTGTAAGTGGCAGGCATGTTGAGGTATTAATAGACACTCAATAAATATCTTTGTAAAGAAAAACATTTTAAAATATTTAATATAGTAGAAACAGTTGTGCAAACTGCAAGTGTTAATTGCACAGTTGCATCTGACTCTTTGTGACCCAATGGACTGTGGCCTGCTAGGTTCCTCTGTCCATGGGATTGTCCAGGCAAGAATACTGGAGTGGGTAGCTATTCCCTTCTCCAGAGGATTTTCCCAACCCAGGGGTCCAACCCAGGTCTCCCACATTGCAGGCAGATTCTTTACCATCTAAGCCACCAGGGAAGCCCATATTGTACTAAATGTCAAAGGGCCTGAGTTCTGATCTATGCTCGATCGTGTGATGAGGCTGAGCTGGTTGTGTGACTGTAGGCAAGTCACATAACCTTTCCAGACTCTGATTTTCCCATCTCTAAATGAAGAAATTTGAACTAAACTGCCTCAAAGGTCCTGCAGAGATCTGATATCTCACTATCATATAGATAATTTTCTTTTCTCTCCCTTTCTTTCTTTCTTCCTTTCTCTCTCTCTCTGTCTTTCTTTCTTTGGCCTGGTTGGTTCCAATACAGAGTCAGTGAGGTTGCCTTGTGATAAATGATATAGAACAAGCTTTGTCATAGCATCTAGATTCTGGGAAATTTGGGTGTGTGCCTTGCAGTGCATGCATGCTAAGTCGCTTCAGTTGTTTCTGACTCTTTGTGATCCTGTGGACTGTAGCTGGTCAGTCTCCTCTGTCCATGGGGTTCTCCAGGCAAGCATGCTAGAGTGGATTGCCATGCCCCCCTCCAGAGGATCTTTCCGACCCAGGGATTGAAGCCAACTCTTTTCTGTCTCCTGCACTGGCAGATGGGTTCTTTACCACTACTGCCACTGGCAGCTTAGGGTTTAAAGCTCGGGCTTGAAACTTTGGGCTTCAAAGAGTCTACTTGCTTCTGATTCATTTGGAGGTTGACTTTTGCAAAGATGGGGACCCAGGGCAGGCTGATTGTTGATTGTCAGTTCAATACTTTCTCTTGGACAAGAGTCATGACCATAACTTTCCACTCTCTCATCCCTTGGGTGCTAGTAACACTCTGATTTTTCTTAAAGGCCTCAGCCCCTTTCATCTTCAGTTGTAAGTTAATTTTCATCTTCATGGCAGTGTTTTCTTATCTTCGTTTCAGAGTTTGATCTGCAGGTTGAAGACAGAAAAGCAGAGGCTGAAGAGGCCATGAAGAGACTCTCTTACATCAGCCGGGAGGTTACAGACGCCAGCGACAGGACCAGGCGAGCAGAAGCAGCCCTGGGGGGTGCTGCCGCCGACGCCCAGAGGGCAAAGACTGCAGCCGGGGAGGCCCTGAAGATCGCCGGCAAGATAGAACAGGTAAAGAGAAATCGCAGGTCAGCGGGAGCAGCTTCAAACACACCGGTCATGTTGAATGAGCGAGAGCATTGGGCTCATTCTGACCTGTAGGACTCAGCGTCCTGTTATGGTCCGTGGTGTGCCCAGATCTACTTGGCTGGCCTTTTGGTTGGTTGGTTCACAAGCCTGTCATTGACTGAGGGCTAGAGCCCCACCCCTGCCATTTTCAGCCCCCCTTTTAGGACAACACCATGAGATGAACCATGCAAGATTGCTTTTTTTTTTTCTGTTTTTTTTTTTTATTAGTTGGAGGCTAATTACTTTACAATATTGTAGTGGTTTTTGTCATACATTGTCATGAATTAGCCATGGATTTACATGTATTCCCTATCCCGACCCCCCCTCCCACCTCCCTCTCCACCCGACCCCTCTGGGTCTTCCCAGTGCACCAGGTCCGAGCACTTGTCTCATGCATCCAACCTGGGCTGGTGATCTGTTTCACCCTAGATAATGTACATGTTTCGATGCTGTTCTCTTGAAACATCCCACCCTCACCTTCTCCCACAGAGTCCAAAAGTCTGTTCTATACATCTGTGTCTCTTTTTCTGTTTTGCATATAGGGTTACCGTTACCATCTTTCTAAATTCCATATATATGTGTTAGTATACTGTAATGGTCTTTATCTTTCTGGCTTACTTCACTGTGTATAATGGGCTCCAGTTTCATCCATCTCATTAGAACTGATTCAAATGAATTCTTTTTAATGGCTGAGTAATATAAGATTGCTTTTTATTTAGACTTCTGTTAGTTTCCTGCTATCAAAAAGCAGCACAGACTGGGTGGCTTCAAACAACAGGAATTTATTCTCTCAGAGTTCTGGAAGCTAGAAGTCTGAAATCAAGGAGTCAGCAGAGCGATGCTCCCTCCGAGACTCTGGCTAGAAACCTCCCGTGCCTCTTCCTAGCTTCCGGTGTGGCTGTCAATCCTTTGTGTTCCTTGGTTTGCAGTGGCTTCTCTCTAGTCCCTGCCTCTGTCATCAGCTGGGGTCCTTCTTCCTGGCTTTCTCCAGCTCTTCTTAAAAGGATGCTGGTTGGATTTGGGGCCCACTCTCCTCCAGCATGACCTTATCTTAATAAATTACATCTGCAACAACCCTATTTCCGAATTAGATCACACTCTGAGGTATTAGGAGTTAGAATTTCAACACATCTTTTTCGGGGGGGACACAATTCAACTTGCAGCAACTATCCCAGTGTTTTGATTCAAGATTGTGAAATTCTGGAGTTCTGGGTCTAAGCTCCACTTACTCATTTTTCGCTTTGCTTCCACTATGTGCCAGCACTGTGCTTGGTGCTGGGGATATGGAGATGGGAAAAACTCAGTCCTTCTCTTCCAGGAGCACTCCGTGTAATGGGAAAGACAGGCTAGTTGCACTTAGAGCCCAAATGTTAAGTGCTACAGTAGAAAGAGTGCTTCTCAGCTGGAAGAGAGCTTCCTAGTTCTGATTTAAGCGTGACTTTTAGAAATCATAAGCAACTCTAGAAAGCCCAGAGGGAACTTTTGGTATATAGACTGTGTGGCCTCACTCTTGGACCACTTGAAAACTTCCAAAAATAATCTCAAATCTTAGGTCCCTTGAGGGTAGAGACCAATTTTCTGTGCCTCTCTTTATATGACTTCTAGCACAGAGACATCTGTGACTTGATGCCTAATAGTAGCTTGTTGAGAAGGATATTAAGATTCATTCATCCTAGTAAAAACAAAACTCAAAGCTGTAGCCCATTCATTCTCTGCACCCCAAACCTCAAGTGTCTTGTGGAACAAAGCCATTCAAAAGATGATGGCAGCAAAGAAATATGACCGAGAAAGAGTTGAGTTTCTCACCCTCTGGGTTTTCCCAACTGGTTCCTGTTTCACTCAACATTTATTGAGCTTGACCTGAGAGGGAAGCAGTGTCTCACGGCTGACCATCCTAGTCTCTGGAGACATACCCCCAAATTCATTTGTTTGAGGCAGAGCTTGGGGAAGGGGGTGTCTCCAAGTCTGACTCTCTCATTGTTCATCTCACTGACTCCATCGGAGCCTGGCTGCAGCTGTATTTTTCCTGCTGTCTTTGGGGTGTTTCTGTGCCTCACCCCTCTCTCCTTCCGTCCCTGGCTCCTTTTCTTCTCCCAGGAGATTGGGACTCTGAACTTGGAGGCCAACGTGACAGCAGATGGAGCCTTGGCCATGGAGAAGGGACTGGCCACTCTCAAGAGTGAGATGAGGAAAGTGGAAGGAGAGCTGGCAAGGAAGGAGCAGGAGTTCGACGCGGATGTGGACGCAGTGCAGACAGTGAGTCCCATGGCTTTCCACGGCAGAGTCCTTTAACCTGCCCAGTGCGGGGACACCCTTTCCAGATGGGCTTGTGTTTCTTTTTCCCTCAGGTAATTACAGAAGCCCAGAGAGTTGGCAGCAGAGCCGAGAATGCTGGAGTCACGATCCAAGACACACTCAGCACGTTGGATGGCATCCTACATCTAATAGGTGTGTGGAGGTCCACAGCCTTCCAACCTGTGTCCCAGGGCTTCCCCCAGAAGATTAACTAGACTCAGTCGTGATGCGTGGGAATCTCAACTTCCCTTAAGGGTGTCAGGAAATTTGCTTTGTTTCCAGGCTCAGATACCTTAGGCAGATTGCTTTTCGTTTGCTGTGTTCTATTTTACCATCTCTAAGGTGGGTCACTGGGCATCTACCTATTGCCCTTGGAGATGAAAGTCTGTAGGTCAAAGAACTGGGTGTATTTGGGGAAGGTATATTGAGGCTCAGAGTGGTTAGTAATGTTCTGCAGATCACACAGTAAATTGTGGAGGTAGGATTTGAACTTCACAGTGAAAGAGAATACTGGATGGCTTGACAGCCCCACTAAGGATTCTGACCTTGATCCTGAGAATCTAGTGGACAGTGTCACGCAGAGGGATAACGTCAGTGTTGTATGTTTTAGAAAGATCACTGGGGCAGCTGGGTGGAGGAGAGTTTGAAGGAGGCTTAAACAAGAGGTAGGATAAGATCATTTTGGAGACAGTTGTAGTAATTGAGAGGTGAGAGAGCTCTGAGGCAGTAGGAGTGGTGACCTCCAGCCTGTGAGGTCAAGGATCACTTGCTGAGGGACTTGCCTGGTGATCCAGTGACTAAGGCTCTGTACTTGCAATGCAGGGGCCCCAGGTTTGATCCCTGGTCAGGGAACTAGATCCCGTGTGCAGCAACTAAGACCTGGCACAGTCAAATAAATACATAAATATTAAGAAAAAAGAATTACTTGCTGACTCTGCTGTTTGCCCCTCCCCAGACCACAATTGGGACTTCCCAGGTGGCGCTAGTGGTAAAGAACCCACCTGCTGATGCAGCAGACGTAAGATACGGGCTCGATCCCTGGGTCAGGAGGATCCTCTGCAGGAGGGCATGACAACCCACTCCAGTATTCTTGCCTGGAGAGTCCCACGGGCAGAGGAGCCTGGTGGGATACACAGTGCATAGGGTAGCAAAGAGTTGAACACTATTGAGCACCCACGCGCGCGCGCGCGCGCACACACACACACACACACACACACACAAACCACAGTTACACCTTGTTTTAACTGGTTGTGGAAACTTGAGCTGCCTGGTAGATGATCCAGATGAAATGTCAAAGTGGTAGGTCCATGAGACACTGTAGAAATTGTAGGCTAAGATAGATTGGATGGCACCCCATGACAGCAGCTCCAGTTACCTCACAGCATCCCTCCCAAAAGAAAGTTCAGATAAATTAAAATCCTGGATTTGGGTAGAACTGATATCAAACCTCCTGTGGCCTGTTTTATCAAGCTTGGACCACAGCACATATGGAACTAGGGCTTCAGTCAGGGATTCCAGCCATAATTAGGAGAGCCACTTTCAAATCTGGTTTTTCTGTGGAGTGTCATCATCACCCTGAGAGACCAGTATTGTCTGCGTTGTTTCCTTGATGGGTCTGCTTTGTGATCCAATGAGTCCCAAAGAATAAAATACCCTCTTAAGGTAAAAAAAAAAAAAAAAATCCCCAGCTGAGAGTTTAGCAGCTTTGCTTAGTGTTCTGAAAAAGGCAATAAAACTAACAGGGCCTTTAGAGGAAATGAGAGCATGGGAGAGGCTGGGTGAGAACTGTCAAGCATTTTCTGTGTGCCAGGCTCTATGCCAGATTTTTTTGTGGTGAATGGTTGTATAACATTTGTAAAGGTTCTATGAGGTGGGTTTTAGGGCTTACCTGGTGGCTCAGTGGTAAAGAATCTGCCTGCCAAGCAGGAGATGAGGGAAGATTGCCTGGAGAAGGAAATGGCAACCCACTCCAGTATTCCTGCCTGGGAAACTCCGTGGACGGAGGAGCTACATAGTCCATGAGGTTGCACAAGTCGGACATGACTTAACAACTAAACAACAAATGAGGATTTTATTATTTTATTTCACAGAATAGTGAACAGAAGGTCAGGGAGTTTAATACTGCTCCACAGATCACATAGTAAATGGGGGAGCCAGGATTCCACCTGAGGTCTCCGTGTCTGATGCTCCTGCCGTTTGCAAGAAGCTCATGCTGCCTCCCCATGGACATTTTGTCTGCAAGCCTGCTTCACTTCTCCTGCATGTCTTAGAAACCTGAATTCTAGAATCCTCCCCTGTCCCCAGGGGAGGGACTGATCTACTGGATCAACATTTGAGTTGTTATGCTGTTTCTACTCTGTCTGGTCTCTTGAGTCCAGGAAAAATTACAGCTTAATTTCTTTAGCTGGGATAAAACTTCTGCAGTCAAATGGATCTGACCTTGAATTGTCCACTCAAACCTATTCAGACCAAACGGGTCTTGCCAGGTGCCCTTAATGCTGACGTGTCAGATCATTTATGAGTAAAGCATACCTGAACAAATGTGACCACATTTCATATTGGAAATAAACTAATGTCTAGCCAGATCCCCACTGTTCCAGGCCAGAATGAAGTCTTCCATCATTTCATACAGCTGGAATGCATCCCTTAAATAGCAAAGCCTACCTTGGCCTCCCTAAGCCCTGACACCCAGCCAGTTTCTAAAGGTCTTCTAATAGAAAACAACAAGAAATTTCCTAAGGGTGATTCAGAGAGCAGAATTTGGAGTTGGTTCTGATCCTAGGGATGAGCTGTGTTGGGCAGACACCTTGGACAGTATTCAGGCCCTGTGACCTTCAGCCTTCATCTTTTCAGAGCAGAAGCTGTTGACTCTATCATGAAAACCATAGTCCAAGCTTCATCTTGCTTAACTAAAGAGCCCAGATGCTTAAACTGGGCTTTTCAAAATCTAGTAACAAGGCTTGTGCTCTCAAAATTTTTTCTAGATTATTTCTAATTTAAAATAAGCCTTTTTAAAAGAATGGCATACTATTGGCTATGAGCAGGTGAAAACAGAAATTAAAGTTACGGAAGGGCCTGCATGCATTCAAGGGGATCTAACCACAGCATTTTCCTCTGTTAACTCCTTTCTTGTCCTCTAAAAATAGACCAGCCTGGCAATGTGGATGAAGAGGGGCTGATCTTACTGGAGCAGAAGCTTTTTCGAGCCAAGACCCAGATCAACAGCCAGCTGCGGCCGCTGATGTCAGAGCTGGAGGAGAGAGTGCGTTGGCAGAGGGGCCACCTCCGCTCGCTGGAGACAAGCATAGATGGCATTCTGGCTGATGTGAAGAACCTGGAGAACATTCGGGACAACCTGCCCCCAGGCTGCTATAATACCCAGGCTCTTGAGCAACACTGAAGCTGCCTTCGAGATTTCCCAACTGGGGTTCTTAGGATGGAGACCTCAGGCTCAGAAGCCATCTCACGCGGGTGGGGTGGGATGGGGACATTTGAACGTGTCGATGGGCATTCTCAGCTCAACTGAACCTGGCCCCACCCCAAGACCTTGGCCAAGATCAATGTCTTATTTTACCAGTGTGATGCTCTTTGCTTCCTGATGCGGGGCAACGAGGCAAATAGCATTGAGTATGCGACTCATCAAGGGCCTGGACACCCAAAGGGTAGACCGGATGGAAGGACAAACCGCACAGGCAGATAGTCATAAACCAACTCCTGGCGTATGAACAAGTGTTGCCATGTCGTAGGCGGCTTATTCTTTGAGTAAATGTGACCAAAGGAAATTTTTTTTGACTTTGCCCACGCATAAAATTCTTCCTAATGTCAGAACAGAGAGTGAATTGAAGTCATGCTGTGGTCAGTAAAATACTGTTGCCTCATAGTGTTCAATGTGTTCTTGTTGATCAGAGTTCTTCCCACTTACTGACGATCCATGACATGTACTCCACTTTCAAGCTGGAGGAAGTGATGAACTGTAAGCCTGGCATATTTGGAGCATTGGTATCCTGCTACCTTTGAGTTCTTCTGGGCCTGGAAGTGCCCACCTTTCCCCTGATGATGCCAGGCAACTTAGAGACAATGTTTTTATTAAAGCATTTCTTACCAGCGAAGCAAACATTGGGAAAGTATTTACTTTCGAGTTTCAAAGTGATAGAAAAATGTAGCTTGGGCTCTGAAAGAGGTGCAGTTATCTAAGAAGATGTATTAGTCCTAATTCAATGCCATTTTCAAACACTAAAAATTATATGCCCCTATGGGTTTTGTTCTTACTCTTCTTTCGATAACAATGTTCCTACTCATACTTGAACTGGGTAGCATCCATCCTTCCATCCATCCATCCATCCATCCATCCTTACAACATATATTTATTGAGTACCAATTGTGTGCCAGGGGCTGGGTGGGGTACAGTGGTGACATAGTCTCTGTCCTCATAGAGTTGATTGAATAGTAAGGAAGACAAACCTTAAAAAAAAAATTTAAACTTACAAATCCTGTTCCTCACAAGTCATTGCAATAACCCCTTGGTTTTCAACCTCATTTTTTAACGGAACATATGTTGCAAGACATTCCCGTGGGTCACTTGGATTTTGGTAAATAGCTGAAATGACTCTGGATTGTGCACCCTTTCTTGCATTTCAGCTGTTGCTCTGCCCCTTTCCACAACTGATTGCAACAGATTGTTGAGTCATAACACCAGTGGGAATTTCTGGAAAAATCAGAGGCCCTTCTAGCCTCGGCTCAGTAGACTTTGGTACTGCCTCACCTCTGTATTTCCTTGGCTTTTCATGGACCTGTTTGTTTTTTTTTTAAATAAAGAACAATTTGTAGATGCCTGTGGTCAGTTTCTAATTTGTTAAACTCTAAGCTTAAGGTGTAGGTACTAAGGCAGTGGAAACAAAAAATGCTTCAGAAAGAGATGTGAGCCCCCAGAATTAACATCTTTAATTCCTTTTTCTGAGCACCTTGTTTGCCCTTTCTAACCAGGCAAGCACTTTATGAGATTTAATTGGTTCTGTCTCCTAAGCATAAAGAAGGATTTATTTCTGGAACAACCTGAGCAGGGTGAGGGTGATAATTAATGTTTTGGCTTTTTTTTTTCATGAGCTATAAAAAAATAAAGGCAAAAATCAATCATTTGTGGTACATTGTCATGCTTTTTAATCAACTAAAATTTAATAAATGGAGATTCTGAATTGGCCATCTATCCAAGTGACTGAGGACAGAATTTTGCTTCTGCCTACACTGACCCCCCAAATTCTGATAGATCTGATCACTATGCTTCGCCTTCTCTGAAAGTGCATTTTTAATCCTGTCTTGGCATACTCAATCACATATCTTACAAATTTGACTAGATTAACTACAATATCACACAAACCTAAAAATATGCATAATTCACTCATGATTGACTTTTTCCTTGTTCTCATCATATACTGGATGGAGAGAAAGTTGGCAGAGAAGCCCTCCACATATTCATTTCAGAGGCCCTTCCATTTATAACATGACTTTTAAGATTGCGCTAGTCAGCATCTCCCTTCCAGTGGATGGAGAGGAAAAAAGGCATGGAAGAAGGAGATCCATGGAAGTTTTTGTGGGGCAGGCCTGGTGAAGGCTGAACATCACTTTCTATCACATTCCATGGTCCAGAACCCGGTACAATTATGACCACCTCTAACTTATAAGGTGTCTGGGAAATAGAGTTCCTTGGCAAGAAGCCAATTCTCTGACAGTTCTCTACCATGAAAGGGGAGAATGCATCTTAGTGATTGGCTATCTGTTTCTGTCAAGTATACATATTCCAGGGAACTTGGTGGGGGATCCAAGGGTGCCTGCAATCATAAAAGGATTCCTTCATGGGATTGACTGTTCAGAGAGTCATAAGATTGTCTTCCCTGACACATGGGAGATGATCCCTATGTAGAGATGGGAAACAGAAAAGTGACTCTGTGGCTCTATTTGGACAGAAATGATTCCCTCATTTCTGAGGTTGTGGTAGATTGTCCCTAAGATGAAAAAGGAGCTTGTGACTTAGAAATAGCCTCCCCAGGACTTAGACTCTGATATCAGTCTTGATCTGACCCTGCCAAGTTAAGGGCACTTTCCTTCCTCTTTCTTATCAGTATTTGTGATTTGTAGTAGAAACTCTTTTGTGCTTCTGAGAGTTATCTAACTAATTGTGCCACTGGTAAGCTATCACACATATTTTCATCTATTTTGACTCATGGGGATTTCTGTCTGGAGAAGTGGGTAGAAATGAAATGCACGTGGACTGTAACTTCTTAGTCAATGTACTTCTGATCTTATCCCAGGATGTGGGCTTTTTTTCAGTACGTTTGGCAGGTTGGACAAAATGTAAGATGGATACTTGGTAATGTCCAATGTTTGGAACAAGTTTCAAGGACTGGGAATGTGTTTATCTTTTTTTTTTTAATGTTTTGCATGGTCATGGTAATGTTGTAAATTCTTGCTGTGGCTGTTTTCCAACCTGGAAAGCAGAGGTTAGACTCTTTTTCCTCTGCTTTCTTTATACCATGGGCTACATGGAACTTTCTAGGAAATTCCAAGATCTGAAGTTTACTTACGGGTCATAAGGGAAAAAATGCGTTATGTATATGTCTGTTAACTTACAGATACAATATATATTTTGTAAGTTAGTATAAGTAAGCAAAATAAACCAATGTTTATACCCAATATTAAATGAGAGCTCATCATTATATAC
Source organism: Odocoileus virginianus (assembly GCF_023699985.2). Classification (NCBI taxonomy): domain Eukaryota; kingdom Metazoa; phylum Chordata; class Mammalia; order Artiodactyla; family Cervidae; genus Odocoileus; species Odocoileus virginianus. The sequence goes on along the minus strand of NC_069684.1, from coordinate 15,816,185 downwards.
TCTCAGGACAGAGGGGAAAAAAGTGTTTCAATTTGTGACTAAAGCAGCAAATATAAATACAAACCATCAATTTATAAGTCATATCAAGTACCATAATGATATGTCACCAAACCCACATAGCTGACTAATCTCAGTCTTAAACAAAAAAAGAGACCAAGAACCAAAATGATAAACACACACACACACACACACACACACACACCCCTAATCTGACAAACCAGTAGCTAAACCTTAAGTGAGCTGGCAGCGTGGAGAATTGTTATTCTACCTTCTGAATCACCATTCAGACCTAAACCCATACATAACGTTTGTCACAGTTAAAAATTAAATAAGATCGAATAGTCACAGCAGGGTTGAACAATTAACTTATTCATTTTTAGCTTGTTCACTTGGCCAAACAAAACCAATCATGAGTTTAACAATTTCTGTCTTACTTAATATCCTTTATGTCAAGAAGCAAGTTTTTCAAGTTTTTAATTTTCACAAATACATTTTTAATTCACAAAGAACTAACTTCTTCAAGGATCCAAAGCTAACCAATACCAGACTGTGCAGGTTAGGTAGAACTGAAGATTTCATTAAAAAAAAAAAAGAGTTAAAACTTAGGCACAATTGAACAAATTTGCTAATTATTCTTCCCTTCTTATGGGAGTGGTTGTGTATACTTTCATATTACACATGCGGCATTAGCTAAACCAAGCAGAAAATCTCCTGCTCTAAGAGCATTCTTAACAACTGTTGGCTCCTGTCAAGTAAGACTGTGAAGAAAAAGTGATTAATGCTACAACTCACAGAGAAGATTCTAGACCAAGACACAAGGCTCTAGTAGTATCATCTTATTTATTAACGTAGTCGAACCATTTTGCTGATAAAACTTTTGTCTGTGACTATTCTAGCAACAAAATTTTACTCAAAATATTGCACTGTGAGATGTGGTGTTGCAACTTCAATGTAGTATTTATTAATGTGTTGATTTCCATAAAGCAAATCTTATTCTTAAAATGGCAGATTCAGTGACCAAAAAAGTGATTCAAAAAAGCTTTCCCCTTCCCATGCCAATCTTTGAGACTGCTAGGATCAAGCTGAGGTTTGGGCCCCAGACCTAGACTGAAGGAGGAGGGAAAGAGAGTAATTCATTCCTAACTGACTGTTACAGGCTAATAGAACATTCCAAACATACTCAACAAAGAAACCACATGAAAAATCGCATTTACTGGGCAGCTATAGGAAGGTGCAAACCAAACGAAATGGACAGAACACGTTCATCACCTTTACCATGATGCTATTCCTAAGGTGTCTGAATTGGATGAACTACAAAATCTATCCCTGGACCCATCCTTCCCCTCTTACCTGCCCACCTTCACATTGGAAAAGATCCTGAGCTTTTCACATACTGACTTATTTCTGAATTACTCTTTTGATGAATAAAATATAATAACATGCTTCTCTCTCTTAATCCGAGAGAGAGAGAAAGAGTAAGGGAGAGAGAGAGAGTGTGTGTGTGTCTGTCTGTCTGTTTGGGGGAGTAGATTTAGGCTAGTAAAATACAAGTCATTTCTCCCTGTAATTCTCTGCCTCTTGCTGTAGTTTGATTATAGAGTCTCACTTTCAATTTAATTAGAAGACCATGTTCTTTTGTTCTTTCTGAGAAGCTGGAGCAGGAGACTAGGGAATGTGGGAGAAAGGTTGGCCAAGCCGGGACAGGAAGAACAGCTTCTCTAGAAGCTCCAGTTCTGGGTTTCAGGCACTTCAGGAAGAGACTTTCCTCCCCTGTTCCCATGTACATTCAAGGAAAATGAAAGCAAGAAGGCCCCAAAGGCTGCCTGGGTGGGAGAAGGGAGGTGGTGAATGAGGTACCCGCTAGCAGCACAGACACCACCCCCCCCCCCCACAGGGCCATTCCTTGAGGATGTCAGTGACACAAAGGGTTTCCCTTATGCCTGTTCTTACACATCAGCCACTTTCATGCAAGCGGGAGAGACATTTTTAGGGAAATTTAGGCAGGAAATGAGGCTTCAGACCCCTTCTTGACACAGTCATTCTAGCCCATGCCTTTCTCATGATCTCTGAACCTTTGGGTCAGCCATTGTAGGAAGGAGCAGGACCTCAGGCTGGAAGTCAGGACCTGGAGGTCATCCTGCGGGCACCTGGGGGCACCACTTGCAACTCTGAGTCATCTCTCTGGTATTGGCCTTGGCTGGGTCACAGTCACGTGTCCTGCCCTGGATTGAAAGAGGGGACCTGACCTCCCTGTAGCAAGTGAAGAAGGGGGCAGGGCAGGAAATGGACGCTTCTATCCAAAAGGGGAGTCACTTTTCCTTGTATTAAAGGAAAGTTATTTTATCATGATCCTTGCGATCAATTCACTAAGACGGACTCTTTCTCATTTCATTCCTAGAAATCTACTTATATCCCTCTTACTTTCTTCAGCTCATCTCACTCTCCCTACAAATGTGTTCTCCGCCCCCACACTGAATGCGGCAGTCAGCCCTGTTTCTTCTCATGGGTCATGAACTAAATGGGGCTTGACCACAAAGTCCAGCAGAGAGAGTGGACTAAAGAAATAAAAGACAGCTGGTCGTTATCGGATCTGTTCACGTGGATCTTCAGAATAAACTCTGTCCATAAACTTCATATCCTTGAAGATGTGTGCTTCCGCAGGGAATCCAGCTCCCTGATTTCCTTTGTATCATTTCCTGGCTTCCGACTGCCTTGCCTAGACAAAGGTACTTCTGTCCTTCTCTCCCCAGCACTAGTGCAATCTTGAGCACTTTCTGGGTCTTTGCCTCCCACAAAGCAATCCTTTCTTGGATTCAGATGTCTTCTAAGCCATTGCCATTTCTAGCAGTTCATTCCTAACAGAAACCTAGCTACAGCCTTCTTCACCATCACATCCTCCCCCCAGGACTAGCACACACAAGGCTGTATACGGGAGCACCTGGGACAGATGTAAGTTAAGAGAAATGCCTGGTAAAGACTGAAAGCTGCATCTTATCTGGTATCATGGGGAACCAAAGGAGCAGATATCATGTGGTGTGATGACCTAATGGTCAGGGAAACATTAGCCTTTTGTCAGGCTTTACACATGCTGTGTGACCTTGGACCAGTCATTTAATCCAGTGGATCTCTGCTTCCTCATCTTTTAAAAGAAACTTTGGCTCAATTAATCCCTAAAGATCTTCTCAGATTTCATGATTCTTAGCTGAACACCGAGAGCCAAGACAGTATCTTTTGTCCTTTGGAGATTATTTCCATAATCCAAGAGGATAAGCCCTCCCCCTGCAACCATGCTACTCTTCTGTTAAATTTATTTTCCTGGAGGCTACTGAAGGATGCTACAGATGTTCCTGGCATCAACCAATACCTCCCACCCAATACCTCCCGGGCCAGGGCTGGTACTAGATATCAACAAAATTATCCTACAGTTTGGGGACCATTTCTCAAAGAATCAAAAGCCCAAGAGCCAAGAGACTGGATGAGAGACACAGAGCAGAAGAGAGTAATTTCCTTCTGGTTCTCCAGGCAGGACCTGGATGAGATCTGTACAACTAGAACACAGTCTGTCAAAACTGTTTCCAGAGCGCCAGAGGCAGGTGGGAAACTGGAGACAAAAGGGGTGAAAGAGTTTAGTGGCTCTTGACAATCCCTCCAGATGTCTGTTCTGAGAATCTGTGGTCCTGCCAGGAAGACTTCCTCAGGCTACGATTGTGGCTTTTGGGTTCAGCATGAGTCGTAACCCTAAACCCACAAAGCAGGCTGAGGCTCTGCTTCTCAAGAAGGAACTGACCTCAGGCACCATCTCTGTTACCAAACTAGAGTGGGTGAGAATCACTAGTTCCCATTAGGAAATGGGAATCACTTTCTCCTAGGTCATCCTGGATTTACATTATGACAGAGTCATTTCCCAGCCAAACAGGCAATAAATAATTCCAATTAGCAAAGATCTCTAACTTGAGTGAACTCTTAGCGTGTTTTATTTCAGAAATGACTGCATTTTTAGGACTCGGCCTTGCATACGAGATTCTTTTCAGATGTAGGAATGCGACTAAGTCTGGCCTCCAAGGGCTATGATGGTGATCTGAAGGTCCCTTGGTAAGGTCCAAGCCGGCAGGAAACAACCCACGCCCTGCCATCAATCACAACTCAAATAAGTAACTGAACAGATGCCACCAAGAAATGAGAAGGAACCGGCTCTAGGTGATCGTTAAGCCCAGAGCATCAAAAAGGAGTGGTCTTCGGAAACTAAGGAAATGGACTCAAATCCTTCTGAGAACCCTACTACTCCCAGACTTGCGTCCCAGGTTTCAGAACATGAAAGTCTCAGTCTTGACCCCAGACTGCTGTGTGTGTGTAGGGCGGAGGCGGGGAGAAAGCTGGTAGGTGGGTGGGGGTTGTCTCGGCCTGGTTCAGCCGGCGTAGCCCTCACGCAACTTTCTGAGAGCTGAGGCTCGGCTGCGGTATCCTGTCAAAAGGGAAGGAATGCCGCAGAAACGCAACAAGGCGACAGACATAAAGAACCGCGGACACGGATTTGATCCAAGTTCTATGAGGAGTGAACAACAACAACAACCGACAAACGAAACAACGGAACGAAAGATAAGAAAGAAAGAAAGGAAGAAGATAGCCCTTTGTGGTAAAGGGCATGCTGGGAAGGCGAGGGCCAGAGCCGCCTCCCCAGAGCATGCTGGGAGACGGGCACCCGCACATCTCCAAGGACCGCACTTCCCCCACCCCGACCCCGTCACCCACCCCCAACCCGGAAACGAGAGGAGAGTTTGTCCAAGATGGCTGCGGAGGAGGGGTACGCTGTGGTGTTCTCTGCAGGTTCCCCCACACTGTGGGGGGTTGAGTCAGCAGGTGGGGAAAACAGTCAAGATGAGGAGACGGAAAAACGGAGGCTGGAGAGAAACGGGATGGACAGAGGCGGCAGGGGGCCGGTGTGTTGGCGGAGGACCAGGGGAGAGTGGAGCACAGCGCCCCGTGGCCGCTAGCCCGAGGCGTTGATGTACAGCTGGCTCTTGAGAATGTAGTCGATGACCGGCTGGGACAGGTAATCCACGACGTGGCCGTCCCCGTGCTGCAGAGCCAGCCTGGGTGAGAAGAGACGGTAATCAGAGGGCACGCTTTCCCGAAAGCGAGGCCAGAGGGCTGGCCAGCCCATTCCCTTTTGAGGAAAGGGTTTCCCCGACACCCATTACCCGTCTTTGCTTAGGATAAGTGCATGGCGTTCCTATCAGAAAAAAAAAAAAAAAACCCCTCTTCCCCTCTAATTCCTCCTGCATCCTGACTCTGCCACTTCCTAACTGAAGAACCTCTGGCAAGTTGTTTAAACCCATCCATTCTTTCATTTCTTCCTCTGTAAACAGGGGTAGTAATACTGGACCTGAGTTCACTTATCAAAATGATTACATGTCATACAGGTGGCACTTAGAAAAGCCCAAGCACACAGTAGGCATTTCAAGGTGTTAGCTATTCTTATGTCATTTCTTTGTGTTTCTCTACATCAAGGTCTCAAGAAAAGGAATATCATGATTGATTCCTTCTTTTTCTTCCTAAGGAAGCCCTGAGGGGAGAAGCAGCCCTTCTTCATGAGGCTCTTCTCACAAGCCCTGGAGAGGGGAGGCCCCACCATGTACAGAAGGGCTCTCATCATACACTTCAGTTTCAGCACAGTTTTGCTCCAGTCTTGGCCTGGCTGCTTCCCATTCTCTATGCACATGGTGGTCTTGGGAATGTCAGGCCCCAAGGAACCATTTGTAAGAATTCAAACACTCTTCTGGACACCTAGATTTTAAAAGGTATCTGTGCCTTGGGCTCTGAGATCTCCCCAGAGGCTGGCTCAGGGCCTTTCCAATGCACACAGTGTCCTGACCTTCCAGCAAACTAGATCCCCAAGTGCCTCCCCACACAGTTTATGGGGAGGCTTCTTGAAAAAGTGGTCTACAGCTGTGGTTTCCAAATGCCAATCCCAACTTCACAAGGATCACCCAGAAAGCAGCTCCCCAGAGACCCAACCCCCAGAAATTCTGATTCAGCGGGAGTGAATGGGACACTGAAATTTGTGTTGCCGTGTAAGTTTTCACAGTAATTTTATTATACAGCCATGGTTGGAACCAAAATCTTCCCCCTTTTCCCTCATTGGCCATTGTCATTGGGTTTCTGCTCTCACCTCATAGTTGATGCTACTGTTTCAAGGATCTGCATAATCACCTTCCAGGGAAGAAGTCCAGTGGGCCTTTTAAAATCCTGGGCTCACTTGATTTTTTGGAAACATACGACACAGATGACAAACGACAGTGTTCTCTCTCTCTGTACCCTCTGTTGCCTTTGTTCCAGGGCCACCAATGCTTGTGGTCTCTGCTCCTTGGTCCTCTTCTATTTTTTTGTGTTACTTTTTAAATTGGAGTATAGTTGATTCACAATGTTGTGTTAGCTTCAGGTATACAGTAAAGTGATTCAGTCATGCATGTGTGTGTTAGTCACGCAGTCATGTCTGACTCTTTGTGACGCCATGGACTGTAACCTGCCAGGCTACTCTGTCCTTGGAATTTTCCAGGCAAGAATATATATATATCTATACATTCTTTTTCCTTTGTAGGCTCTTACAAAATATTGAGTAGAGTTCCCTGTGCTATACTGTAGGTCTCTGTTGGTTATCTATTTTATATATAGTAGTGTGTATATACATTAATATATATACACACTACCATATATAGTAGTATAATATATTAATCCCAAACTTCTAATTTACCCCTCAGCCTTCCTTTAAATGTTCATATGTTTTAAATGTTCCCATAGCCTTCTTCGCTTCTTACTGACTTTCCCTTACTGACACACCCTTAAACTTTAATTTACACTTAGGTGCTCATGGCTTTCAGTTTTATTATACTTCCAGACCTCTGTATTCCATATATCATGGCTTTCAGTTTTATTATACTTCTAGACCTCTGTATTCCATATGTCTTATCCTTCCACTGGATATTTCCACTTGAGGAAACTGTTAACTGGCCCCTAGTATCCAGTCTGTCTTTCTTCTGCTTAGTAATAGAACCACCCAAATTTTTGGACATATGGCTGCCAAGCCTCAAATTCTACTCCCAGCCTGTCTGGAGGCTAGGCATGGCCATGTGACTGATGCTGAGCCAGTGGGATGAAAAGGAAGTGATGCGTGAAACTTTGGGTCGTCTTCTAAAGGCAAAGCTCTTTGCCCTTCCCCACTGGCTGAGAAGTCATTGCAGCAGCCATGGACTCAGAGAGGGAGGCTTCATGTTGAAGAGAACAGAGATTCAATTTGTTTTGACACTGAATAACATTTCTCATTTAAAATTCTATTTAGTGTTTTTTGTTACGGCAGTTAACCTAAACCCTTACTAATTCTGTGGGTACCTCAAAGTGGAAGTGGAAGTGTTAGTTGCTCAGTCATGTCTGACTCTTTGCGACCCCATGGGCTGTGGCCTGTCAGGCTCCTCTGTCCATGGAATTCTCGAGGCAAGAATACTAGAGCAGGTTGCCATTTCCTCCTCCAGGAGACTTCCTCATCTCAAACTAAAAACAACCTCTTCCCCCCTCAAGTCACCTAAAACTAACTAACAGCCTGTACCCCTTTTAAAAATCAAGGACTAGTGACAAATATTAAATGAGGTCTAAAAAGAAGGCTGCATATTGGGGCAGCCGGTGTTTGCCAACCTAATAGTCAGCCTGGACTAAGGAGAGCTGTATGGGAACTTATTAGCCAGTTTGACCAAGGTCTCTCTGGTCGTTTGTCAAACGTACCTGCTCTTGGTTGAGCTGACGACAGACATGGGATGGTTGATGTCATCCTTCACCACCATGATGTTGTTCTATGGACAGAGCAGAGAGAGTAGGTTGCCAGTCCCTCACGCTAAACTCCTTTTGTGTCCTCATGCCTCCAGCCCCCAGGCTTCTCAGAGAAGGGCCACATCACATTACTACACCAGCAGGGAGCTGGAGGACTCACTTTGTATTTGCGGAGTATTGAGGAGTGGTTCATGATTCGGTCTGTGTCGGCTGCGTCTCGGGGAACCACCACGATCCCAAAGTCCCCAACGATCACCTCCATCTGAAGAAACCGAAGAAGGGGAGAGAGAGAGAGGAAGTAGCCTTTGGTGAGACCTTGACTCCAAACCCCTACCAAGCAACTAGCTAGCAAGGTGGAGCTACCTCCTGTTGGAACCCTAAGCTTTAGTCCCAAACTTGCCTTCTCAGCCCCATCAGTCAGCTCCTTCAAGTAACAACCTGTAACTGTGTTCGTGGAATGAGTGGGAACTTCACCTGGCACACTTTAATAAATACCTGTAGACTGAATTAATAATGTGCTTCTGCATGTCTGGGCAAGATCTCTTCAATTCCTGAGGCTCCCGTTGAGCTCATAATGTTGAAGGGCAGCATGAAACATGGTAAGTATCCTCTTGGGTGACACAAATCCCATTGCTCAGCAACCAGACCCAAGCCCCTGGTTGGTTTACTGAGAGGGGCTGGAACACCCTTTGAGCTCACCTATATCAAAACTTCTGTGGGACTCAGGGTGGTGACAGGGGGAAGGGCTTGGAAAGTCCCAGTGTGTGCACACACGGTGATAGGGGAGGATTACTATGGGGTCACTTCTGAAATCAGCCTGATAGAAGCCTGCTGCCATCATGAGAAATGACACCTTTTCATTTAAAAGTTAACCGCCCCCCCCCCCCATTATAGGTACAATAGAAGCTTGGGAAAGTGAGAAAAAGAAAAAAAAAAAAAAGAAATCAATCACAACCACACAATCCAGTTAACCATTGTTAAATTAACATCTTAGTATTTCTATCCAGGGTTTTCTCCGCTATGGGTGTATGTCTACAATTGGATTGAACTGCAAAATTAATCATTTTATTAAATACCTATATATATTTTTCATTTAGCATTATATTGTGAGAATTCTCTCATACAATTAAAAATATTTGAAAGTGTGTTTTCTCCAGTTTGTGTATTTCATTGCCTGACTATACTGTGATATACCATGACATAGTAAGCCAAATTTGTATTATGGGAAATATAGAGTCACTTCTGATTTTTGCAGTTATAATAGTGCTTTGTTGAAGATCTGTATACATAAATCTTTTACCATATTTCTGATTATTTCCTTAGGATAGGAAGTAGAATAATTGGATGAAAGGATATGAACTGGACATATTTCAAGCTCTTGAGACGTATTACCAAGCTGCTTTCTGGAAAGTCGTGCCAATTCTTATTTTCAAAGAGCCTGCAAATTGTAGCATTTAATAGACTTGGATCTAGTCTGGGCATATTACTGTTTAGATCTTGCCAATTAAGGATCCCAGATGGAGGGAGAAGTGGGGAGAGGCAGGTTTCTTCTAAGCATGCAGCTTATTGGGCAAGACCTGCTTTGGGGCAAAGAAACCAGGTTTTTCCTCATAATTCTCCAGCCAAGTGCCACAAAAACAGACATTATAGAGCACTATGGCTACTTCTTCTCTATAGAGGACTTCTTTTTTAAAAAAATTCATTTATTTTTTAATTGAAGGATAATTGCTTTACAGAACTTTGTTGTTGAGGTTTTTTAGAGGATTTCTGTATCAGCAGAATTCCCCTTCTAAGCCTGATTCACTGGTTATGCACGTGTGTGCCCTTGGCTATTTGCAGCCACCTTCACCCTACTTCTCCCATTGCTTACAACTGGAGCTAGAGCTGCAATTAAAGATTGACTGGTGCCCCAGGAGGGAAGTTGTGGATGTACCATGTCTGAGCCCCCATTGGATCATGACATTTGGAAGATACAGAATATTACACAATATGCTGCCTCTATTGGTGGTAGTCAGATCAGGTAAACTAGCCCCAAGTCTTTGTCCTATGAACCAGGAATGTTAGGGAGAGGCAGGGCAGGGAGTGGAGGTGGATCTCGCACCTCCTGCCATAGCATTTAGAATATTGCACCACTACTTAGAAGGTAATCGAAGACACTGGCTCATAAATTTGGCCAGACATCAGAATCACATGAGGAGCTTAAAAAAAACCTCAAAGCCCAGCTCATACCCAGATCAATTAAATCAGAATCTCTGGGAATGGGGCCCAGGCATTAGTATTTTTTTTTTTTACTCCCTAGATTTTAATATGTAACCAAGTTTAAGAACCAGTGATCTAAGTACTGAATTAAAACTCCAGGGAAATTATTACAGTAGAGAATGAGAGAGAAAAGAGAAGGGATGGAAAGAGAAGGGGAGGAGAGGGAAAAGTTAGAGAAGAGAATCCATCCATCCGGCTGGTATATGTGGAGATTCCTCAACTGCCTTGCTATGCAGGTGTTTTGAGATATTTGGTGCCGATTGTATAACACAGGATCTGAATTCACTTTGATTCTGAGAATCTGATGGATGTTTCATGCGTGATATACAAAATAGTGGGTCTATTTAAAGTGAGCATTCCAGGAATTTCCCTGGTGGTCCAGTGGTCAAGAATCCGCCTGCCAATGCAGGGGACACCAGTTCAGTCCCTGGTGTGGGAAGATCCCACATGCCGAGGAGCAGCTAAGCCCAAGCGCCACAACTACTGAAGCCTGCATGCCCTAGAGCCTGTGTTCTGCAATGAGAAGCCACCACAATGAGAAACCCCCATACCGCAACTAGAGAGCAGCCCCCAGCTTGTTGTGACTAGAGAAGAGCCTGCACACAGCAATGAAGACTCACCACAGCCTAAGATAAATAAATAGAAATTTTAAAAAACTAAAAAAATAGTAAGCCTTCTAGTTTAAAGCATGAAAACAATGGCTCAGAATGCCAGTCAGGCCTCACAGGGAGGCCCTCTGGGTGACATGAGTGCAGCTGCTGCTTTCTACTCAGAAATTGATGACCTGAGCACCTAATCAATAACCATGCAGGCTGCTCAGTGGGTGGCAAGCAGATGCAGGCCTCACTGATTGAGATGGATTCCTTTTCCAGAAACAGGTGACAGATGTGCCCCCTGGGAACAGATGTGGTGGAGGAGACGGGTCTACCAGACAAGACACACAGCTTTACCACATCCCATGAGCATCTCAGCAGACATCTGGACCAGACTGCAGACCTTTTCTGCTCCGTTGGCCAGACCCAAGGTCATGGGCTTGATTTTCATGCTGGAAGGTGTTATGTGGGTGTGTGTTTCGGGGTGACAGGAGGTGCCGGGTGCTAGAGCTGGTGAGGTTGCCTTCATCCCATGGGTACCCATCTCCCTCCAGAGGCTTAGCTGCCCTGCCCACCCCCACCCTCACCCCTACCCCTGTCTCCTGTCTTCATGTGGCCTCTGGGATCCACCCTCTCCTGTGTCCTTCTACCTTACTGGTTGCTCTTTTGGAGTTTCTCCCTGTGCTGTTCTTTTTTTTTCTTCCAGCTGCTCATCATGTGCGATCTCAGTTCCCCAACCAGGGATGAGACCTGCACCCTGGGCACTGGAAGTGTGGAGTCTTAACTGCTGGACCACCAGGGAAGTACCTGTGCTGTTCCTTCTTGTCGCCCCGATCTCGAACGACTGGAGTCCCCCAGGCTCAGTCTTTGGACCTCTTTTCTATCTACACTTGCACTTTTAATGATTTAATTCCATTTCAAAGTTTAAAAGACATACAGAAGACTCTCAAATTTATATCTCCAGGATAGACTTCTCTCCTGAACTTCAGACTCATATATCCAGTGGCTCTTCAACACACCCACTTGGATGAGGTGTCTCAGGAGTAATATTACATAAGCCCCTGAATTCTCTGATATCAGTCAGTCCCCTCCACTGCTATCCCATGCACACCAAGATTCTATTCCTTTCTCATTTCAGTGAATGGAAACTCTCTTTCTACAATTGCTCATGCCAAAGCCTTGGTGTTACCCTTGATTCCTCTCTTTCTCTCACATCCCACATTTAGTCCATAAAGCAATTCAGTTGACTTAGTCTTCAAAAGAAATCCAAGAACCTGCTCATTCCTCATCATTTCCATCACTTCTACCCCGGTCCAAGCCTCTTCTGGTGGGTTAAACAATGGGCCCCCCAAACACCCAGGTCCTAATCCCTGGAATCTCTGAATGTTACAAGATGTGATTAAACTAAGGGTCTTGAAATTGTCCTGGATGATCGAGGTGGGCCCTTATGTAATAACAAGGGTCCTTACAAGAAGGAGGAGAGGGAGATTTAACTCAAGAGACAGAAGATGATATGAAGGTGGAGCAGAGAAGATGCTACACTGTTAGCCTTGAAGATAGAAGAAGGGGCCATGGCATGCAACAAGTGCAGCTCAAGTAGGAAAAGGAAAGGAAACAGATTCTCCCTGAGGGCCTGAGGAGGGACTACGGCCCTCGACTATGACTTAGTTTTGGCGCAGTGAAACCCATTTCAGACTTCTGGCTTCCAGAAATGAAAGAAAATAAATGTGTGTAGTTTTAAGCCACCAAGTTTGCAGCCACAGAAATTGTCTGTCTCCATCAGCTCCCATTTGGATTGCTGTGATCTGTTTTTCTCTTGCCTTTTTCCAGTCTATTCCCAACAGCCAGACCAATAATGTGAAATATCAGTCAAATTATGCAGTTCCTTGGCTCAAAACCCTTCACTTAAATACCACCTTCTCACAGTGACTTCCACTGGCCACACTATTTCAACCTCCAACCCTCTGCATATAGACCCTCACCCTCCCCATACCCTCTCAGTCCCCACGTCCTAACTCTTCTTCATTTCCCCATTGCATGTGTCTCTATCTAACACCTTGTATATTTTCTTTGTTTAACCTTACTTTTGCCTCTTTCTCTCTCCTCTATGAGGGTAACTTTCATGAGGGTAGGAAATTTTGTGTTTCATTCATTGCCATGTTCCTGGGTGAAGAGGATCATACATGCTCAATATATACTGTTGAGGAAGAGGATTCCTGCAGAGTCCTCTCTAGGAGCTAGTTAGCTGATATATTCTCCCACTTTAGGATATGGAAGGCAGCCCCAGTGTACCTAATGGGAACTCTTAAGAGGCTCCAGGAAGTGACTCTAGAGAGACTTTCAGGTCTCCGTGAAAAGCATGGATAATTTTACTCCTGAACGTTCCCAAACTTCATCTGATTGGTCAGTGGAATCACCTGGGGGAACTTTACAAAGAATAACAGGCCCAGGGATTTTGATATAATGTGTCTACAATCAACCAGAGCCTCTGTCTTTACGAAGCTCCCTAATCCTTCTGAGGTACACCCACTTTGGGATTATTGTCGCTTTTAACAATATAGACAGGGACTTCCCTGGTGGTGCAGTGGATGCGAGGGCTTCCCTGGTAGCTCAGCTGGTAAAGAATCTGCCTGCAATGCAGGAGACGTGGGTTTGATTCCTGAGTCAGGAAAAGAAAATGGCAACCCACTCCAGTATTCTTGCCTGGGAAAGCCCGTGGACAGAGGAGCTTGGCTACAGTCCATGGGGTCACAAAGAGTTGGACACAACTGAGTGACTCAGCACAGCACAGTGGGTGGGAAGCCACCTGCCAATGTAGGGGACACGGGTTTGATCCCTGGTCCAGGAGGATTCCGCCTGCCTCAGGGCAGCTAAGCCCGCGTACCACAACTACTGAAGCCCGCCTGCTGCAGCTACTGAATCCCACTTGCCCTACAGCTGGTGCTCCCCAACAAGAGAAGCCACTGCAATGAGGAGCCCCATGCACCTGGACCAAGAGTAGCCCCTGCTCCCCACAACTAGAGAAAGCCCTTGAGCAGCAATGAAGACCCAGTGCAACCAAAACTAAATAAATAAACACAAATTTACAAAACAATATAGGCAACTGTCTAAGCTGCTAATACCCTGGCTTGGTGTAAGATGAAGTCAAAATGAGATACCTGTGGGATGTGCACTCTGGGAACTCCAGCAAAAATGAGGCCATCCCCCCACCCCATGCCTTAGAGATGAGGGCAGACATCTGACCCTAGGAAATAGAGAGTTTCTCAAGCTCTCCCTGCCCACGGAGCCCGGGGATGGAGCTTCTATTCCAGCTCGAGTGGCCCAACACCTCCTGTGTCTTCACGAAGCCGTCTCTGCTGGTCTTGGTCTTGCCTGGGGGAGGGGAGGTGGGTGGGCAGAGGCATTCTGATTGACAAGTCCCTCTCCTGACGGAGACTGCTGTGACATCATTCTGCCACACTGTGGTGAGCAGAATTGGGGTATAGTCTTCTCCCCTGCCCGCAGGAGACAGTGGTCTCTCAGGGTAGCTCTGGCCTGTGTCCTGTCTCAGAGGTGGGGGGTCTGTGCCATTCATCCTGCTTCAACTTCCTGCTCACAGGCTCAGCTTTGATCATGTCTTTTTGTCTTCCGGGGCAAAGGCTCCTTGGGGGCCGCAGGGGTAGGGCTGGGGAGAGGAAGTGGGAGGGGGCAGACTCTGCTCCACCCCCATGTGGGGAATCTGAAAAAAGGATATGACACGTGTTGGGGCAGGAAGCAGCTTGGCCTTGGGAGGGAGAACACTCAGGGCAACTGGGCAGCAGATCTCTCGGAAGGAATGCATAATTACCATCTTCCCTCAAGAGGCAGAATTTCCAGACCTGCCCTACTGGGTTCCATGGATACCTGGCCGGGAAGATGCCCTGTGGTCTTAGTTGGGAGCTTCCCAGCACCCCAGGGCTGAGCATGACAGATATGGCTTCCTCTCTTGGCTCAATCACTATCTAGTGGGAGACATTAAGCAAATGATGAATGATTTCAACAGTATTGCTCTGAAAGATAAGGTAGGTTACTATTAAGTGGTGCTACTCTTAAAATCTTGTAGTGGTTAATTGTCTTCTGGGTAACTGACATAAATTTGGGCCACATCCCATTGTGGAAGCTGAACTCCTTCAACCAAGCTGTTTCCAGGTACTCTTACATTTGTTCATTCAAAAAACTTATATTGAGTGTATATGGTGAACCGGGCACTGTCCTGGTGTTGCCCAATAAGATGGACAAGTTTAGTGTGCCCACAGAACTCACCTACAGTCAGGAGAGATCATAAACAAATACATATGTAAATAAGAAAACACCAGGTGGAGCTAAGTACAATGTTGAATGACCTTGAAAACAAAATGACCTTGAAGCCCAAACCTAAATGGCAAGAAGGAGCCAGGCACAGGAATACCTGGGAAAAGAACATTCCCAGTGAGGCCACAGCTAGTGCAAAGGCCCTGAGGTGGGAAAAACTATTCAAACAAGGAAATCAAGTGTAACTGGAGCACAGAGAGGTAGGGGAAGTACAGAAGAACCAGATCATGATAAAGATGGGATTTCATTCCAAATGCAAAGAGAAACCATTCGAGCATTTTAAACAGAGGGCTTGACTTCCTTTAGCAGCAGAATCCAATTTACATTGACTTGCCCAGGCAAGTTTAACTGGTAAGACCCTCTGTGGAATCATTCTGAGTTCAGAGTTCGAAATCCTGACCATCTCCCCAAACAGTCCTTCATTCTCAAGGGAGAGGACCTGAGTCTCTCGGGCTCACTTGTACCTGTTCTCCAGATGAGAATATTCAGGGATGAACAGGGGACTACCAGCAGGAAGGGGAAGCAACATTTATCAGGGTACCTGCTATGTACCAGGCATAGTACTAGGAGATTTGTTTATTCATGCATTTAATCCTTACAACAACCATTTTCTGAGATGTGTGCTTCAGGTCCCACTTTATAGATGGGGAAACCAAGACTCAGGGAGATATAGTAACTAGTCCAAGCTGCACAGCTAGTAAGTGAATTTGAATCCACTCTTGTCTGCTTTAAAGGCTCTTTTTACCACATCATGCCTAATTTACATACATTAAAAAAATTTTTATGTTGTATTGGGGTGTAGACAATTAACAATGTTGTGATAGTTTTCAGGTGAACAACGAAGGGACTCAGCCATACATAAACATGGATCCATTCCCCTCCAAGTTCCCCTCCCATCCAGGCTGCCACATGACATTGAGCAGAGTTCCATGTGTTCCAGTAGGTCCTTGTTGGTTATCTATTTTAAATATAGCAGTGTGTACATGCCTATCCCAAACTCCCTAACTATCCCTTCTCTCCATCCTTCCACTCCCCCCTCATCTCACTCTGGGCAACCATAAGCTCGTTCTCCAAGTCTGTGAGTCTGTTTCTGTTTTGTAAATAAGTTCTAGATCCATTTGAAGACTCTCAGTTTAGTGACTTTAAATTTTTTGGTTTGAAAATATAATCTTTTTTTTCTCCAGTCTTATGGTGAGCTGTGTCCTCAGTTCATTACTCCACATCGCCCCCTAGAGTATGTAATTTTGTGTACTTCTGAGTAGGTTAAACCAGATGTGAGAGCATCCCGCAGAAGCCACGCAGTAGGTGAGGGGCATTGAAACATGCCCCTCCCATTTCAGGCAAGAATCTTCCATCCTTGTTCTGCACCCTGCTTCTCTCTGGAGGGAGGGCTGAGCAGAGGCTAGTGCGGGAATGCATTTTCAGGATGGCTTCCTTAGTGCAAATAAATGAATGACCCTTCCAGGGGATTTCCCAGAGGAACCCCACACCCATTTCCAATCTGCCTGGGGGTGTGGGAAGGCAAGGGATTCCAGCCTCGAGTCAAAAGCCTGAAAACCAAAGCAACAGCGCTTTTCACACGAGAAACCTATCTCCCAGGGTAGGGGGTAAGCTGCCTTTCCCTGGGCTGGAAACGCGACAGCAGGCTTATCAGTGCGGGGGCCTAATCCCCAGGGTGGAAGTGTCCATCGGGCTTCCTGGCTGGGGCGGGACTGTCTGATAAAAACCATCTGAGCCTGAAAAGCCAAATGTTTGTCTTTGCTCCATTTGTCCTGGAGCCCTGGGATTTCTTCTGGAGTGGCCAGTGCCCCAGGCTCTTCCTCTGTTTATTTTCTTTGGTTGTTTTCCCATAGCTGGTGGATGTAGGAAGCAGTTAGCCCATGCCTGGTTGGCTGGAAAAATGTAGAACACAGCCAATTAGAGCCAGCCTGTGGAATGCTGGGCTTTGAGAAGTACAAAAAGAAAAAGAAAAAAGATAAAATACAACCTTCCTCATTAGCCCATCTCTGGTGCCTGATGTTCCACCTCCAGGTGTTCATTCCTTTGAGTTAAATATTGACCCTTGCTTATTTAAAATGCAAATACCATTTTCAAGTGGCAAATACATGTAATCATTAAACTGAAATGATTTTGTCTGCTTGCTGAAAAGTCAGAAGCTTCCCAGGCAAAGACCAAGATAAACCTTCTGTTTCAGCCAATGAGAACTATCTCCCCCAAAGGTCTTATTCCTACCACTGGATCTTTGACAGCCTTCTCTCAACCCCCAAAGCCCCTCTCTTTGCACTCACTTAATCCAATCCTGCCCATCATTCAAAGCCCAGCTCAAGTTGCTGAAAGAAAGTGAAAGTGAAGTCACTCAGTCGTGTGCGACTCTTTTCGACCCTGCGGACAGGACTGTAGCCTACCACGCTCCTCCGTCCATGGGATTTTCCAGGCAAGAGTACTGGAGTGGATTGCCATTTCCTCTCCAGAGGATCTTCCCAACCCAGGGATTGAACCCGGGTCTCCCGCATTGTAGGCAGATGCTTTACCGTCTGAGCCACCAGAGAAGTTGGGCTGCTGGGCTGCTATGAAATACATGTCATTCTTCCCACTTGTCTGTCTTACCTGCGTTAGGGAACTGAACATATGCAAAGTCCTGCTCTGCTGTTAATAGCTAAGTGGTCTTGGACAAGTCCAGTTTCCCAGGCAGTGCAGTGGTAAGGAATCTGCCTACCAATGCAGGAAATGAGGGTTCGATCCCTGGGGTTGGGAAGATCCCTTGGAGGAAGAAATGGCAACCGACTCCAGTATTCTTGCCTGGGAAATCCCATGGACAGAGGAAGCTGGTGGACTGCAGCCCATCGGGTCACAGAGTTGGACACCACTGAGCACACACACGTACGCACGCTCAGACAAGTCCAGTCCAAGTGAGCCCTGGTTTCCAAATCTATAAATGAAAATCGAGATTCCACTTTCAGGAGTGTTCAGGGGTTAACTGAGATAAGCCATCAGAAACAAGAAAAGTGTTTATTATCTGTCTCCCCCACAGAAAGCAAAGTGCACATGGTCGGAAACTTGACATATTCTGTTTTCTTTGTTCCTTCAGCCCTAGAACAGTGCCTGGCACATGACAGGTACTCAATAAATATTTTAAAACCAATGAATAAACAACAGCCAACATTTATTGACTGCTTACTAAGTTCAAGAACTCTTTTAAACTTTCTGTATGTTTCATTTCATGTACTATAATGAACAAATAGAATAAAAACTGTAAGATATTTTTAGCAAGTGCTTCAAGGACAAATAAAGTACTTACATTCACACTGGGCACTCAGTATTAGCTGAAAGATTGATGGAAGGAAAGAATGCCTGAATCAGAATTAATTTGCCAGATTGCCTTCTATTATACTATAATGGAAAAAGCAGCTGGCAGCATAAGATCACCAGACGATGGGCTTTGTTTGAGGAACGGGAAGCGGGTAAGAGTTTCCTGTCACAAATCTGCCCATGACTTGACCCTTTAGGCTTTGGCCTTGACTTCTCACAGACCCTGGTCCATGCCTGGATACCTGCTTCCCTGCTGGTGTCAGGATATGTTTCTGCTGTGGGCTTAGTTGCTCAGTCATGTCCGACTCCGGGACTTTGTTGTCTGCAGCCCACCAGGCTCCCCTGTCCATGGGATTCTCCAGGCAAGAACACTGAAGTGGGTAGCCATTCTCTTCTCCAGGGGCTCTTCCTGACCCAGGGATCACACCTGGGACTCCTGCATTGCAGGTGGACTCTTTACTGCCTAAGCCACCAGGGAAGCCCAGTGTCAGGATGCAGCACAGCAAAGATCAGGTCTCCTGGGGGAGACTATTCTAATTAAAAGCTTGGGAATGGGATGGGCTGGAGGGACTGAGTCCCCATCTCCAAAAGAGGGTCCAGGAAACTGGATCTTGCTTTCTCTCGGGAATCAAGAATGAAAATGCCAAGTGCCAGACCATGCAGAAGCAACTCTTCTGTGTTCCATGGAGAGAAATGTGATGAACATGTATGGCATTTTCTCTCCATGGAATGTAAGGAGAAGGGGTGTGTCACTGGTCAGAGAAGGTCAGAATTCACTATGGGCTAATGGATCTTTGTGTCTATTGGGAAATGCCCAAGGGATGTGCTTGGGTTGGGGTGAATGGTTGTGTAATTACATTTCTGGATGGAGAGCACAGGTTCAGGAATCCAAAGCAAAAGAAAGAGCAAGAGTGACTCAATGGAGAGTCTGTGATTGTGCTGAGAGAGGCCTTGGCAGCCCTGTTGTGGAACAGACTGTCCCAGCTGCTTCCGACTGGGTGGGGACACTGCTGCTCCATGGCCTCTGATGAGCGATCTTTACAGAAGGGTGGAGAGGCTCCTATGTTCCCCCCAGACCTGTTTGAACTAGTGGCTTCTCCCCTCCTTTGTTTGTGAGAATTCTGGAGATAACATGGGAGGCTGGAATGCGGAGCAAGGACCTAGGACTTTTCCAAGAAATCGGGCTCTCTTCCCCACCCTCCTGTCCCATCATTGGCAGATTCAGGGCTTCAGGCTCATGGTCACTGAGCACAGGTCTGCGGCCATCAAGTACCACTCGGGACACTGGGTGATGAAAAGAAATGTGTTCTGATAAAGGGTGGACTAAATGCATGAAACGGGGCAGAAGTGGGTCTCGCATATCTTATCCCTGGTAATCTCATAGTTAGGAACAGAGATCCCTAAAACCAGCTGCTTCCAGGCTAACTCCGGAGGGTAGAACAGAGGCAGGAGGTAGATGGAGCATGCCCCCACCCCACCACCACCACCAGAGGAAGCAACTGGAGTTCATTTCCTGTGGACAGAAACTCTAAAACATCAGTAGCAGTACAATCAAGAGAGGAGGCTGAGCCCTGCCTGGATAAGAGATAAGAGACTACACATTTCTCATTCTCAAAGTCAAGGAAACCCTTCCGACTAGAAATTTCCTTAAGAGGTCAAAAGTGGAGTGATGCCAACTATCCATGGGCCTCTTGGGTGAAATCCATCTTGGCTGAGATATGTGCATAGACATGGGAGCCTCCTGAGATATACTAAATACACCCCCAGCACCAGAAAGATTGAAATGATTGGCCAAAGGAAATCTGTAAGAAATGTCTCATAAAAGTGATTCAAACTATCACCAGGGCGCGGCTCAGTGAATTTGCCCATGTGTCTACCCACACGTACTGTGTTCTTCTACTCCTAATAAACACTTCACTCGTTACACTCCTTGCTGTCTTTGTGGGAATTCTTTTCTGCAGAGTTGAAGGGCTAGGGTCTTGTTTCAGACCACTGGTCTAGCGGCTGGATTCGGTGCTCTCACCGCCGAGACCCGGCCTCAGTCTCTGGCCAGGAACTGAAACCCTGCTTCAAGCCAGTGTAGGCTGAGGCCACCTGAGATCAGAACTTTCTATTAGAATCAGGAAGGCTCACCTGAAAGAAAAACCTTTCTTTCCTAGACCGTGAGCTCCAACCTTCCCCAGTAAGGACAGTGGGATAAATCACTGAGTTGCTAGCTAGTGTCATGCTCCCTGTGTCCACCTTTGTCCAATCCCCACCCTATTCTAGCAGAGAACCAGAGCCTTTAAGAAAGGAATTTGCAGGGCAGAAAACAGAATGTTTTGAAGTCACTGGCTTTAAACACACTGATGAGATGTCCCTTGAAGTCCCGAGGAGGGAAGAGGAAATAGGGGCGCTATCCTCAAAGGAGAAAGAAGAGGTTCCGCTGCCCCCTACTCCTTCCACACTAGAAAGAAGCTAGAGATCTGTGACGCCCACCCCCTGCCCTAAGGGCAAAGCCTCAGAAGACAGGGGCGGGATCATAGGTGGGTGGGGTCTAGCACGGGGCTTCCAGACTCAGTCAGGAGTCCCATTCCCCAGGTGGGCACGGAGGGGAGGGCCACCCACCTCAAGGTCCTGATAGGGAAGATGGGTGTGGCAACCCTGATGAAGAGATGCTCGTGTTTGGAGCCTCTCAGGTTCTGCTGGTCAGCAATGACTGAAACCTATTTCCCATCATCCCTGGGGGTAGTGATTTGGAGTTGAATTTTCATTTGGTATGAATAAATTACATGTGATATTTCTGGCACACCTCTGTTGTGGCCTGAGCATCACACTCATTGTGTAAGGAAACAGCTCCATGTTTTTTTCTGTTTTTTTTACCTCTACCTCAGATGGCATGATTCTAAGGACCCCACAGAGTCTTCGTGGGTGCTTGAGGGTGGGGAGGTTGGCACTCCAGGCTCTAGAAAACCCTCTGGAGTGAGCGCTGAGGGTCTGCTTCACCCAATCGCCCTTCTGCCCGAGCTGTGGACGGGCATCCTCAGCCCCTTCAGCCACACAGACGTGGGGTCCCCGCTTGGTCTGGATCTGCTGCGCCTCTGGGAGTAGCCAGGCTGGGTGTGCTCTGATCCCCGGGGTGACGGCCAGGTGGGAAGACGATTGACTAAATGAGCGTCAACTCCGCCCTCAGCCACCGCCACAGCCCCAGTACATCAACAGCTTCCGGTTCCTCAATTTTTCTCTTTTAACCAACGCATTCCTCTTCCGGGTGGTCCCACTTCAGCATCAGGGCCCAACCGGAAGAGGAGTGACCTGGGGCTCTTTTCCCTGGTCTCTACAGGTCGGACCTGACGAGGTCGGGAGCAGCCATTTTGGAGAGAAGCTAGAGGCCCTGCGGTCAGCGCAGAGGGGCTGGCTGTGCTTCAAGGGCCCCCAGTTGGGTGCGTTTCAGGCTCCAGAAAGCCCGTGTCTGCCCTTGAGAGGCACACGTTACAAGTCACATGGAGCAAGGAGGCCCCGAGACGTCCTGCTCACGTGGTGGCCCTTCGGGCTGCTGCCCTGTCACTTTATCCCTGGAAATCCCCTCCCTGGCTGCCAGGGCCTCCCCGTGGGAAGGGGCCTCAGGCTACTGCCTGGATTTGCCTGGATTCTTGAAAGAGCTTTGCTGAAATCTTGTACAGAACTTCGCCCGCATTACTTTGTCCTTTCAAAGCAGCTTGCGAAGTAGAGAGGAAAGTAAAAGTTAATTAAGCCACTTAATCCAGAATTGAAAAGAGGTTTAAAATTTCACCTGCAAGAAATCGTTCAGGCGTGGAGAGGAAAGGGCTTACACAGTATAATTCTTTTCCCCTGAAACTCTCCCTCCCTGCTTGGTTATCCCACAGCGTGTTAGCATTTATGCCCTTCACCTTGAACATCTATATGTTTATCGATGTGCCTATTTAGGTAGATTCACTTATTAGCAGTTCTTGTATGTCACTGTGTGTCAGGTGCTAGGCTGGGCACTTTACATGGACAATCTCATTTAATTCTTCCCAAACCCCATGAAAGGGTTACTATTATGATGCCCATTTTTGAGATGGGAAAAACTGATGCTTGTAATGTATCTCGTCATGAGCTGTGCTGGAGCAGAACTAAGATCTTGAGTTTCACCCTGGAGGTTGTCTCTTTCTCTCTCTCTTCAGAGACATACATGTACATGAAAAAATTTCATAAGCTGGCATCTTGCCACCCAACACTTCGGGGCGGAGACTGTATTGGATATTGCTTTTAAAATCTCAGAATGCTACAGATAACATTCTTTAGGTTAAAAAAAAAACAACCAAGGCTCAAAGGAGTTGAGTGGTTTGCATGAGGTCACACAGTAAGTAATTTAAAAAAATGTACTAGGTCTAGAATATCTGCCATGAGAAACCCACTTTCAAAGGGCCATGGGCTTAGAAGCTAACATTAGGTCTGACTATCAGATGAATGAATTCATGAAAGAACAAAAATGAATGTATGTCTAAAGGGTGAGGAAATTATGAATTAGCTAGTTTAAGACCATCTCGGCCAGATCTGGTAACAACTTGTCTGCTGAGCTTCTAAATGGTTTAAGTTTCAATTCCTGGTTCCCTAAATCCCAAGTCAGTTGTCAGAAGGATCCTACTGACCTTTTATCATTAACTTCTCCCCTCTGGACTCTTTTTCTCTTGTTAAGGAAATTCTAGGGTGGTATTCACCACCTCTTCAAAGGAACCAAAGGAAAACAAAGCACATAATAATTTCAAAAGGGCAAAGATTTTTTCTGTTTTTAAAAAGACCTCCCTCCCCCACCTTTCCCCACCAGCACACATACTCCAAGTGCTATTTAGCGAAGGTATTCTATGACTCAGATTGCTTTTTTCCCAGGGGCTTTCCAGGAGCAAGCATGAGGGGGAGTGAGTGTAAAAATACAGGAGGAGATAAAGCTTGGGGGTAGTGAGAATTTTTTTCCATCATGATGTGAATGGATTGCCCTCCTGGGAGCTCACAGGAGATGGGAGACTCAAGCTGGGGAGGGAGGCTGGGTGGGGAGGGAGGACCAGGGGTCAGAGTTGAGTGCCCTTCCCCATCCTGCCCCACACCAGCTGTGCGCAGGCCACAGCCCTGCTACTCACATCTGCCTCGTTCCACAGCCCTGGGATGCAGAAGGACTCCAGAAGGTCACTGCCACACAGCAGCAAGATCCGCAGCTCTGAGGGGGGACAGAGTTGGCAAAGGGAGAGGGAAACGTTCAAATCTCAGCCTTCTTCCTCCGACCAGCACAGAAGCGTCCCATCCTTGGGGCTCCAGAGCCCAGATCTTACAAGCACCGCGCTGTGTGCGGCACTGAAACCTCTGCTCACCCCTCCCCCAGGCTCATTTACAGACCACTCTCACTCCCTGCAGGAGGACCCTCTCTCCCGCGCAATGGAGCAGACAGAGAGAATAACTGTCCTGGTTTGCTGAGACTGAAGGGTTTCCAGGACGGGTCTCAAGCCAAACCAGGGTGGCTGGTCACCCAGAGTCTAAGGCGGCCACATGCCTTGTGTGAGGTCTAAGAGACTCTCTTTTTTGCCCTGTATCAAACCAAAGTGCCCGTGGAGTTTGGCTTCTCTGCTGCTGGGCGTCCTCTGGGGTTTGTCTTCCATCACGAGCACGATGAGACGGGGGCAGGGGACATGGAGTGCACCCTCAGTTCACCAGCTGGCTCAGCTCATCAGACGTCCTCCATGTTCGTGGCCACCGTCCTCAGCAAAGGGCTTGAGAAGCGAGGCTGCCCCCACCTTCCCAACTCCCAGGCACGTTTCCAGCTTATCACTTGTTTTTCTTCCCTCGTTAAGCCCAGTCTGAATTATCCCAGCGAGGCCACTGTCGCTTAAAACAGGCAGCAGACTGACTCAGGCATGAAAACTGAGCAACGAGGGTGAAAAAGAACCCCGGGATCCTCAGAGCCGGGGGAGAGGGTGGAGAGGGTGGCCATGCCCTCCTCCAGGGAATCTTTCCCAACCCAGGGATCAAACCTAGGTCTCCCTCATTGCAGGTGGATTCTTTACAGTCTGAGCCACCAGGCTCTATCATCAGGGGGCTGTGACTGTGGGTATCCTGTTGGAACCAGTGACACAGCCCCGCTCTGAGCCTCCAGAGACCGCTGCCACCCTGTCCCCTGAGGCTGAGAAAGGGCCGGCAGCTCTGCCTGCCTCAGACCCCGTAGCTAGCTCAGGGACCTGCCGAGGACTTTCAGGTGGTGAGCTCGCCCTAGCTGCAGGCTCAGTGGGAGACTGCTGGGCTGACAAAAGACAGGGCCAGCATCTCACAGTCCCGGGTCGGGACAGCCCATCCTTAGGGAAGTCACCTGCAGCACCGGGACCTTCACTCCTAACTATTCCTGCAGCCTGCACGGTCACACTGTCATCTAATGTTCCGATTACATCCAGGGACCTTAATAGATCTTTACATAGCAGAGTGACCTGTGCACAGTAGGTGCTCAGGATGTGCTGAATGGGTGAACGGCAGAGAGGCTGGCCACAGAGGCCATGCGGGCAGGCTGTCTCAGAACCTTCTGGGTACCCCGGGATAGCAGGGCTGGATGGAGACTGTGGCCTCGGCTCTTGCAGCATGGAGGCCCTGGTCATGGTATGCCTCCAGCCTCGGGATGGCCGAGAGGAACCAGACCCGGCTGACTCTGGGGTTCCTGATGTTCCCTGTCCCCTGCTCGGAGCCGCCCAGAGTTCCAGGTCAGCTCTGCTGAAAGGCTGCAGCTCTATAACCGTGGGCCTAGAAACTTCGGTTAGGAGGGAGGCCACATCCAGGAGACATGCTGGCCCTCAGCTACCATGGCACTTTCTGTATCAGTGGTCTCAACCAGGGGCGATTCTGTCTCCAGAATCTGGCATGGTCAGGAGACGTGTTTTTTGGTCGTCAAGGCTGGAGAGAGAGGTGTGCCACCGGCAGGTAGTGCTGGCAGGGCAGAAACGCTGCTCAGAAGTCCACACGGCACACAGCAGCCCCCACACCTCAGGGTTATGCCTGTTTGCTATGACAACAGCGGCGAGGTGGAGAAACCCTGCTCTGCAGTCACGGAAATGAATCTCTTTTCTATTCCCGATCCAGAGACTCACTTTCTCACTCGAGAATAACGTAGGATTATTTTTAAAGCCAAAGCAGAGCAAGCTAAAGCAAGAGGTTTCCACCTTTGCTTGCAGCACCGGAACGGATGGATTTGTCACAGACCAGAGGTCCCGGCAGGGCTTGGGAGTCCCACGTGTGGCCGCTGGAGGGCAGCAGTGGTTTCTCCGCTTTACCCTGGGAGATGAAGGCGCATGTTCTCAGCCCTAAGTCTTGGGTCTGAGGCAGGCCTGGTTAAAAAAGTGGAAATGGCGCCATAGGTGCTAACTGAGGCAGGAGATAACGGCTTTTTCCTTCTTGTGAAGCGTGCAAGGGGATTTCAGAAAGAAGAGGTGTGAGCCAGAGGGCCTCACGGCACAGGGGTCTGGTGGCCAGGCTACTCCGCTGGGCCCCACTTCCTTCCCCAGTTCAGGATCCAGGGAGCCACACTTGGCCACACTCTCCTCCCAGGAATCCTGCTTCTGTGAAGCCCCAGGCCCCGAGGCCCTTTCCAGCTCCCATCACAGCCTGCGGTAGCCGCCCCCTGTGCCACACCAGGCCACGAGTCCATCCACACAGCTGCGGCCACTCAGCTTTCCTTTCTCTGAAAGAGGGGGTCAGATGGGGCCAAGCCTCACAAGGAATGCTAGGAGCGTGGCCGTGCAAACACCCACTGCGTTGCCTCTGTGTCCGAGGGGGGACTCCCCAGCCTGCAACCTGATACCCGGGCCCTGGGTGCTGGGGAGGTGAACGAGGTCCCAGGTGAAACTGGCTCACAATACATTCTTCCCGGAACAAGGTGTGGGAGGAAAACACACACTGGAATACAGCTGAAAGTTTGAAGACTGCTCTGAGCGCAGCTGGTCAAGAAGACTTTGTCCCTGAGACGATAGTTCCTGGCCAGGTGTGGAACCGCCAGGCAGGGGGAGTACAAGGCTTTTGGGTGTTTGTGGC
This sequence comes from Odocoileus virginianus, assembly GCF_023699985.2. NCBI lineage: Eukaryota > Metazoa > Chordata > Mammalia > Artiodactyla > Cervidae > Odocoileus > Odocoileus virginianus. The sequence continues at coordinate 15,789,834 of NC_069684.1, read as the reverse complement.
TGTGGCACCTGGGGGGATGAATACTCCTGCTGGCTTTGGGGAACACCCAGAAGTACTCTTTCCTGTGGCCTTCAGGCAGCCATGTGCTGGTACATAAAAGCTATTAAAACTTAAGGAATCGAGGAGTTTTGAGGACTTATCACCTCTGTTTTTAACACAAGGTATTTAACTTCTGTGCTGTGATTAGTCACTCAGTCGTGTCTGGGCTCTTTGCAACCCCATGGACTAGGGAGAAGTCCATGGAATTCTCCAGGCAAGAATACTGAAGTGGGTTTCCATGCCCTCTTCCAGGGGATCTTCTCAACCCAGGGATCGAATCCAGGTTTCCCGCATTGCAGGTGGATTCTTTACCAGCTGAACCAGAAGGGAAGCCCAAGAATACTGGAGTGGGCAGCCTCTCTCTTCTCCAGGGGAATTTCCCGACCCAGGAATTGAGGGGTCTCTTGCATTGCAGGCGGTTTCTTTACCAGCTGAGCTACCCAGGAAGCCTGTTTAACTGCTACTTAGTATAATTTAATTTTTCTGATTGACTGAGTTTAACAACCAGCTGGTAAAATTCCTGAAAATTTTCAAATGGTTCTAGTGGGTTGTATGAGCCAACTCAGGTGCATCACTGCTGGGGATCAGAGGACAAGACCCAGAGACGTTCCTTCAAATGATGTCACATCTGCTGGGCCTCCTGGGAGAACCCAGTGCCTCCATCCCTAGGAGGGGGGCCTGGAGTATCTTTGAAGCTGGAAGTTGAAGACTGAGCATGTCCGCTGGACACCCGGCAGCCCCCCAATCCTAGCACCACGGAGATGACACCCTGGCCCCCTGCCTCCCTTCCTCCTCGACCTCCTATTGGTTCAAGGTTGGAAACTGGAAACCTGAGAAATGGCAGTGTGTGTGTGTTAGTCACTGGTCGTGTCCAACTCTTTGCAACCCCATGGATTGTAGCCCGCCAGGCTCCTCTGTCCATGGGATTCTCCAGGCAAGAGTACTGGAGTGCTTTGCTGTTTCCTTCTCCAAAATGGCATTAGTCAGCCCCAGGGTCAAAAGAACGAGGGCTAGACCTTCAGCTCTCCTGCAGAATCGAATCTGGGTTTGTAGGAGAAAGAGACCCAAAGATGGGTATTCTCATCCTTGCTGAGTCCTTCGGGGACTTCCCGCTGTCATTGACCCTCCTTGTCACCCAGGGCCTGCAGCAGCTCGAGCTCCAGTCTCGTTGTCCATCTGAGCTTTTCTGGCTTCAGACACTTCTGTCTCTAAGCTACTCTGGAACCTTGGGAAAATGTGCTTCCTGGCTTGTTTCCTAGGGTTGCTCAGGACTCATCTCACTTCGAAGGGAGTCAGTACCTTCCCATCCTGACAGCTCCGTGTAACCACCCTCCATCTGCTCTGGCCAGGGGCCTTTACTGCCTTCACACAGTCAGGGCCTTAGTGTCCACCCAAGGCTGTGGGGGAGATCGCAGACATGGCTCCAAGCACTGGACCCCTCCGCTGAGGAAGGTAGGGGATCTTCTGTGGGCACGGTGTTGCGGGCAAGAGAAGAATCTCTGGCTGGCAATGAACTCAACTTCCGTGTCTTTTGGATGAGATAAAGAAGCTCTGAAGGGGAAACTGCCCACAGACCCCATCCTACCTCCTGGGAACCTGCCAGAGTCCAGTTGGGAGATGGTAACTCCCAACTGGAAGATAACTAAGAATATGCTCTCAGTTTGAAAGCAGTTAATTACCCTTCCAAGAGCAGACCCTGCTCAAATGCCCCCAGGGGTTGCAAGCCTCTCCCTTCCCCGACTGTGCCCATTTGGAGGCAGGAGGCCCCGAACGTTCCCGCTTTCCCAGCCCCACTCACCTATCTCTTCGTACCGCATCACCGTGCCCAGGTTGGCATTCTCATCTAGGGAGGCAAGAGGAAATGCAGAAGCATCAGGGGACCAGCCTCCTGGCACTGGTGCCTGACTCTCAGTCTGCCCGAGGGGCCTCTAAGAGGGAGAACGCGGGCTGGGATGGGTGGGTGCCAGGAGGGACGTTTGAGTAGCATAAACGGAGAGGGAACACTTCCTCAGGCTCCAGGGCAGAAGTCACTGTTCTGGGAATTCAGAACTAGACCGCCTGGCTGGGTAGCCAGTGACGGACACACACGCAATCACGCCGAGCGCCTTGTTTGCTTTTGTATTGGGGTGGGAGGAGGCTGGCCCCAAGAGCAGCATCCTCAAACCTAGGGAGGCAGTTGGCAGAGTCACAAGGAGGTGGGCCTCTCTTGTTCAGGGTTACCTGGCTCAGAGAATAAGCAAAACTGAGCAGGCTGAGATTTTTCATATGGCAGAAGGCACAGCCCCAGGGAGATGCGAAAGAGACAGAGGCTCTGCCGCGCCCCTCAGGAGGCCCACGGTGTGCACAGCACCACAGACATGGCCCCCTGGCCCCCTGCCTCCCTTCCTCCTTGACCATCTCGGGTGGTTCAAGATTGGAAGTCGGAAACCTGAGAGATGGCAGTAGTCAGCCCCAGAGTCAAAAGAATGAGGGCTAGACCTTCAGCTCTCCTGCAGAGTCGAATTTGGGTTTGTAGCAGAAAGAGACCCAAAGGTGGATATTCTCATTCATGCTGAGTCCTTTGGGGAGCAGCCAAAAAAAAAAAAAGGAGAAAATTAAGAAAAGAGAGTGTATGTTCTTAGCCTCTCAGCAGAAGTGCTGACACGGGCAGAGCCGGGAGGGACTGAGAGGGGCCCCTGGGCCCCTGAGAACTCTCAGGTGGGAGGACACATTCCATGGAGAGAGGGACCAGCAGCCCAGAGAGGAAGGTGAGTGCGGGAGATCTCCGGGAGCCCCAGGCCAGGATGGTGGCATCCCTGGGCTCCCGTCACAGATGGCCTTTGCAGGCCTGGTGACATCTATTCTCTCTCAATCATTGCGCTCTAAGTGCTCAGGCCACAGCAGGTGCTAGGGGTGCCTGCTGCATGAAAGAGGGAGGAGGGACAGAAAAGGAGGCGGGGAGTCTGCTCCCTTACCCACAAAGGTGAAGCGCTCCACTGGCGGGCGGACACAGCAGATCCGGCTCAGGCTTTCTCCCACCTTTCCCAGGATCTTGGCTAGGGGAGAGAGCAAGACAGACAGGGACAGACAGGGAGGACCAGTCATAACTCACACTCTCATCAGCCTCACCTTTGGGCCCCTGGAAACTAGGGGGCTGCATTGAGGGATGGGGATTGGGTCATGGGGGTGCAGAAGGAGGGTGGAGAGAAAGTACAGAAATGTGATGGCCCCATTCCTGCTTCTCATTTCCAGTCCAAGGAACAAGCATTCTGAGCCCTAAATCAGAATATTTTCTGGTGGTGTTTATGACAGTGTTGAAAAATTGGAAAATATAGAAGAAGAAAGTATATTAAAAGGAAAATAAGTATCCATAATTCTACCACTAGAGATAACTGCCACTAAAGTATTTATATATTGTTTGTTTTTTTTCCATTTTTATATGTGTACTATGCAGGTATATCTTGTTGTTTAGTTGCTAAGTTGTGTCTGGCTCTTGCAACTCCACGGACTGTAGCCCACCAGGTTCCTCTGTCCAAGGGATTCTCCAGGCAAGAATACTGGTGTGGGTGGCCATGCCCACTCCAGGGGATCTTCCTGACCCAGGGATCAAACCCGAGTCTCCTGAAGCTCTGGCACTGCAGGCAGATTCTTTGCCGACGAGCCATGGGGGAAAGACCTTTGAGCTGTGTAACCGGAGCTGTTCTCTTCGTAAGTGGGAATATAATATCTATATCACAGAATTACTGCATTAAATGAGAACCTGTGTAACGCACGGAGCACTGTGCAAGCAGACACTACTAGGTGCTGGGTAAGTGCTGGGGGCCCTTGAAGGGATGGCTGAAGGTGGCTGGGGGGCTGGGGTTAGGGGCTGGCAGCAGACTGCCTGGGTTTGACTTCTCTCCCTGCTACTTCCTACCGTGTGACCTTGGCAGGATGCGCAATCTGCTTGGAAAAGGCAGAGAAAAATGTTCCCTTTAGTACCTTTAATTCCCAGTTAAGGCAGTCATATTTATGTTAAAATACATACCATCAACCCCTGTCTCTCTCTGTCCCTGAATCTGTCTCTATCACTGTGACTATTTCTCTTTGATGCTGTTTCTTACGGGTTCTCAAAGCATGGTCCCTGGACCATCGACATTTTAAAAATGCAAATTCTCTTCCTTCTCCCAGACCTACTGAATCAAGTTCTGGGACAGCGCTTAGTGATCTGGGTTTTAACAAGAACTCCAGGCGATTCTGAAGTTCGAGAGCCTCTGTTCTACACCAGCGTTCCCCTACCTGCGGTGGGCTTGCTGGGAGCATTGTTGTTCTGGTAGATGGGCTGGGAGGTCTCATTTCGGGGCTGTCCGATCACAGGTGTCATGGAGGGTGTGTTGACGTTGGAGAGGATGCAGCCAGTCACCCGCTGGGGGGAGGAAGAAGAGCACAGTCAGTGAAGTCTTCTCCAGTTCTCCCCAAACACTCTTCTGCTTGGCCATCATGGTGAGGTGTCCCAGAGCTGAGAAAGAGGACTGGGGGAAGGTTCTAGACCCTAGTCGTGCCCTAAGGTCACTCCAGGCTGGCAGGAGGCGAGATGGCTCCCTGGGAGATGCATCAGATGTGTTGTTGAACAGACCTGGGTTCAAGTTTGAGTTCTGCCCGCTTCTGGCTGCGTGACCTTGGATAGTTAACTTACCTGGTTTTGAACCTCAGTTCGAATGCCTAACTGACAGCGGCAGCGAGAGCCATCTCTCTGGGTTGTGGAGGGCGTACATGAGCGACCATACATGGGGCACTTTTGGAACATCTGGCACGTGGCAGAAACTGTGCCTATGTTGTAACCTTCTGTAGAAGGCGCGTGCCTTTCCCGCCTGCTTCGTGGGACTCAAAATGAGGTCATGTCTGCAGAAGGGCTGTGCAAGCTCGGGAAAAGGTCATACAAACACCAGGCGCTATCACCACCTGCCGCCTCTTCAGGCCAGAGATGCCAGTGACAGGGCCAGGCCAGGGAGCGGTGCCAGGCCAGAGATGCCAGGGACAGGGCCAGGCTGGGGAGAGGTGCTGGGCGGAGCAGGATGTCTGCGCTGCAGGAAGGGGGAGGCGGGGCTCTGGGAACTCTGCGCCTGCTCAGAGTGTAAATACACATTCCAGAGCCCAGCGGAAATGCTCTGTGTATTATCCATTGTCCTGTGTTATCTGGCCGGCTGCTTCTCCTAGTGCCACAGCAAACACAGACCTGATAACGCAGCATTCTTCACAGCTGACCCAGAAACACCCCCCACCCCGCCCCCCGGCCCGTGGTGGGGTGGGAGAGCAGCTTCTGGGCCGCAGAAAAACAAAGGATGAATTTTCAATCTGCTGAGCTTCACCGGGCTGTTGCTTATTCAAGTTCCCATCCCTGAGAGCCAGCTTCCCCTCATCCCTGGCCCACCACCCTTTCTGGATTACTGAGTCCTTCTGCGGGAGGGCTTCCCTGGTGGTTCCAGGGTAAAGACTCCACCTGCCAAAAGGGAGAAGCAGGTTTGACCCCTGGGTTGGGAAGATCCTCTGGAGGAGGAAATGGCAACCCCACTCCAGTATTCTTGCTGGGGAAATCCCATGGACAGAGGAGCCTGGCGGGCTATTTATTATAGTCAACGGGGTTGGAAAGAGTCGGACATGACTGAGCACACAGGCTGCCAGGGGACCCCCAGGTCCCAGGGCTGGGGTGACCCTCCAAAGGCATCTTCCACACGCCACCCTGGAGGCAGAGCGGCACAGGAGTCTTTCTGAGCCCTGCAAGGGCAGGCGTTGATCTTGCGGGCTGACTTGTCACTTCTGTGTTGGGAGACGGGCACGGCAGTATCCTGCCACATCTGGGACCCAGCTGAGGTTGGGGACCATGGATCATCTTTGCCTGCTTTGTGGGATTCTATGGCCGGCTGCAGCTGGTTGAGTGGAAGGGACAGCTTGCCTCCCTTTTATTGTGATTTCACCTCCAGAAAAGAAAAACGCCACGTTCTCAGTCTGGGGGCCAAGGAATGTCTTCCTCTCGCTGCACGCATCATTAGTCCCATTCAACTTGTTCTGTGCTGGAGAAGAAACGTGCTGGCCACCTGCCCCGCTCTGCCCTCCAGAGGTTCCCATGTTCTCACAGTCTTGCCTCGCCTATTAAGCCCCGTGTCTATCTCTCTGACAGGCGCACTTTCCATGCCAGAACACCGGGCTGATGCTGGGACCAGGGAGACTGGGAGCTACCAGCAGCTCCAAGCTCCCGCTCCTGCTCCAAGGCGGGGGGCCATCAGGATTGACATTCTCTGCCGGCTTGTGACCATCACTCAACAGCTGCAGCTCTTGGCCAAGCATCTCAGGCCCAGGCTGATGCCTCTGGGCATGAGTAACAGAGGGAGGGTTCGGGAAGCCCAGACGTTTAGACAGCAAGACAGCTGCCAGGCTTTCTGGCTGGGCAGAGCCGAGGCTCAGGAATGCCTGCAGGGTCCCTGATTCCTCATTCCATCATGCAGCCTGAAGCTCCCGGTGACTGAAAGGAGCACAGCCCCCCAGCAGCACCCCCAGCTGACCCGTAGTGTGAGAAATAAACTTCTGTGAAGCCACTGAGATCTGACGGATACTGTGTATCTTAGCCTGCCCTCATGGACACATCCTTATACAGTAAGACAGGACGTCTTTTATTACTGCTGTTGTTGAGAGCAGCCCAGAGGAGCAAGTCAGGGCCACCTTGTCCTGTTGAGGGGACCAGGAAAGACTCAGGATGTCTGCGAAGGGTTCTCAAAGCAGAAAGAAGGGGGTTGGGTTTTCTTCAGCTTAATAGATGAAGCACCAGCCAGCTTGTCCTTTCTACTCCTCTCGCTCTTAACTCCCTGGATGGTCTGGAGTCCCAGGTCCACGTCTGTTCAAATAAAGCAGGTGGAGTGGGGGTGGGGGGTGGTTGAGGCCGCTGACAGCTCCCCAGGGAGAAGGTTCTGACAGGCCCTCTGACAGTGAACACAGATGGAATGGGGGTGCTCCCTGCGTCAGGATGATGCCACTCTGATCACTGTTTGGGGCGGGGGGAGGGTTCTGCACCAGGACCAGTGGAGGTGAGCAGGAAGCCCTGCGTCTTGTCTCGGTGGGCCGGGTTTCTTGCCGTCAATGGCACTGCTTTTCACCCTTTCACGGTGGAGTTGATGGGCTGGTATCCATCTGCGAAGGGTACTTTCTGCACATGCCGACTGGTGCTGCTGGCTGGCGTGGAACCTGCGCTTACCTCGCAACCAGCTCTTCGGTCACTGCACCCAGCCACAAGCCGCAGGCAACTGTCAGTGTGGCCTAGGCAGTCACTGTGTGTCCTAAGATATTCTGGTTCACCTCTTTGTACTTCCTTCTTGTTGTTTAGTCACTAAGTCATGTCTGACTCTTTGTGACCCCATGGACTGTCGTCCACCAGGATCCTCTGTTCATGGGATTCTCCAGGCAAGAATACGGGAGTGGTTTGCCATTTCCTCCTCCAGGGGATCTTCCCCACTCAGGGGTCGAACCCCCGTCTCTTGCACGGGCAGGCGGATTCTTTAGCACTGAGTCAAGACGGAAGCCCATGCATCCTTCTACCCACAAATAAATCAGAGGTGAGAACACAGTGTGTGTGGACTCCTGTGAGGAGGAAAGAATGAGCCTGATGTACACGGCCTGCAGGAGTGCGGTGCTGCAGCCCGGCATAGTTCAGGATAAGAGGACGGATGGGTCCTCTGGAGGTGCGGTGGGAGGACCTGGCTGCTTGTACCTCCACCCAGTGCTCCTCTCTCCTTCTCTCATCACTTTCTGAAGTTTCCCAGCTGCGGGCTTCTGAATCCTGCCCTGAACTTGCTGCCGGGAGATGAAAACTGCCCCCAGTCATATTCAGGAGGAGGATGAGGCAGGGAGCAGGCTCTGGGGCTGCTCTGGGTTCCCGGTTTCACTGCCCGCCTGGATGCTGCTCAGAGCCTGGTCTCCCCATGGCTGGTGGAGAAGCTGGAAACGACTGGGGCAGTCCACCTTTCCCAGGCCTCCTGGCTTCTGTGGGCCACCGGCCCAGAGCCCGGCCCAGCTCACCTTCATGAGGTCCCGATGGTGTTCGAGGACGCTGCAGGTCGTCTGCCAGGTGTCCTGGTAGCACTCCCACGGGTCCACCCTGACGATCAGAAAGACAAATTTCCCTCGGTTTCCATTCTCACACTCTTCGCTTACAGGTTCCTTCCAAAGGCATAGCTCAAAAAGCTTACACAGACTTGGTCATAGCGTGTACTTAGATCTCGAATCAAATAAAATATGAGCTTGAAATACCTTCCTGAGTCTCAGTTTCCCCTCTGTAAAATGAGAGGAAAATGCTACAGGCTTACATGAACCAATGCTGGCACTGGTCTGGCCAGGTTTAACACCAGTACCAGACCCACCCAACTGTGGGGCTTTGCGTAAGTTCTGTGATTTTTGGTGCTCACTTTTCCCATTTGTAAAATGAGAATAACAACAATAACTCTCCTGTGGAATTATTAAAAGGGGTCAGTGAGTTGTACATGCAAAGTGCTTAGAATAGCATCTTGCTCTCATTCTGGGGAATTCTCTTCTGGGCCTTATAGGATTCTGATAAGAACGAAATGAGCCAGGCCCTCATCAAGTGGTGACTGCAGTTACCTGAACTGGGGAAAATGCCCGTGTTGGCCTCTGCGTGCAGCGGGGTGCCCGGTGGGCATGGAGGTGGGTGCAGCAGCCACACTGGAAGGCACAGTCCCTGGACCGGCCGCTCCTGCTGCACGCAGGACGTGAAGTGAGCCGGGACCCAGGCCCAGAGAGAGGGAGCAGTCGGGCTTCATTACCAACTTAATGAGCTGCTAAACTGGGACGTTTCTCAAATACGGTCTTAGCAGTTGAGCATTCTGTCACCTCCCACCAGGCGGCACAGCTAGGGTTCCCAGAGATGAGACCTCACGAACTGAAAACCCTCAGAGACCCGGCTTGCCCTGAGCCTGACCCCCTCAGATCCCTGACCTGAGACGGGCATCCTCTCTGAGATGGGCAGACCCCGGACCTGGCTGAACAGCTTCCCTGGTGCCCAGGGACTCTGCGGGCCCAGCCCCCATGTTCGGAGCTAGCTCTGACCTCTCTGGTGACCTCAATTCTCAAACTTCTGATGTCCCTAGCCCCTGGAGCAGCGCAGTACGTGCTCAGTATGTGTTGAAGCAAAGACGGAATTATTTCAGAGTCTTCTAATCACAGACAAGCAGGAACTGTCTCCTGTCCCACACTTCCCCCACTGGACCCTTCTTTCCCCTGAGATCATGCTGGGCAGAGCTGAGAGGCTTCGCTTCTACCCAGACTTGACCACAGACGTTCTTTCCTCTCAAGCTCCTTGACTTCTCCTAGCTGTCTCCCAACCTCACCTCCATCTCGGGGCAGTGGGTGGGTTGGGGGTGGGGATGAGAAAGTCTATAAAGGGCATGCGCTGCTCCCACAAATCACTGCACACAAATGGCACAGATCACCGTTTAATTATCATCTTTGCTTCCCTTCACTGCTCTCATTTCCGCCCACCCCATCTCTCCCCCGCTAACTCTCCAGAGCCCTCATTCTGAGGTCGGCGGCCCTTCATTTCCTTCCTTTCATGGAAACCTCTAGGTGCTGCTTATTCTTTCGTGAGGGGGAATTAGGGGACACATGGTGTGTCGTTATTTTTTTTAAATCGTCATCTTCTCATGCAAATTATAACTGTAGGAGCTTTGGGGAGCATAATTAGCATAATTAGTGGAAGTCTGCTTTAATTACACCACCAGCTCAGTGGATAATGGTGTCTGCCATCTTAGCGAGCGGACCATCCAGGGACCCTCTGAGGGAAAGGCCGTGTGCACTCATATCCCACCGACACACACCTCTGTCCCGCCCTCGGCGAGGGGCCCTAGGGTTCCTGAACAGAAGTAGAAAACAGCCAAGGCCGGGAACCTTCCCTGAAAGGTAGTGAAGAGCTCATGCAAGTGAGTGGGGATGGAAGCGGAGAGGCATTTTGAGTTTTCTGGCCCTGCTCCACCCCAGTCCCCATGATCTTTTTGGAAACTCTGAGCAGACTCTTGAGTCCACAGGTGCCAGAGCAGATGAAACACTGAAAGCTCCCTCTTTAGTTTCACTGGCTCCATGGCTTGGTTAAAAAATAAGCCATCAGGCCACCCCAGAATGTTTATGTAATTATCGCCTGCGTGGGGCTAATACCATGCTCTGCACGCCTGCGGGGTCCAAACTGCTGTGGGGACCCTTCTTCTTTCCCACCCAGCCCCAGGGAGCCCCAGGGCCGCCCACTTTGGCACCCTGAGGTAAACCCTACCTGATCCAGTCGGAATTCTGGACGGCCAGCTGACACATGATGAGACGGTGCCGGCTTGACACAAGACCCTGAGAAGCAACAGAGCGATCGCTGAGAGGCCGGCCCTGCTCCCCACAGGCTCCCCAAGACGCCATCCCACGTCTGCCCGTTATAAAAGTGCGGCATTGTTCAGGGCTGACAGAGAGTGAGAAGGAGCCCTCCACGTGTCCGCCTGCCACACGCAGGCATGGAGTGGAGGTGCCGGGCGGGGAGAAGAGACGGAAGGCAGGGTGTGAGTGGTACGCTCCCCTCCCCGTCAAGAGTCGGAGGTGAGCCTCCACCGACGGACGAAGCAGCCAGGGTGCGCCCAGCACAGAGATGAGGGAGACAGCATAGCAAGTGCTGCCTGGTCTCCCGGCTCCATCGGGCTGGGTGACTTCCCCGGAGCCCACCAGGTTGTATCTGGGGGAGGAGGTGAAGGACTGGGACAGAATCCGGATTTTCTGGGATGTGGGGCAGGGAGGGAGGGAAAGGGAACATGAATTGTAAGGCAGATTATTATAAGAGGCAGAGGCCTTTCTCCTACAATCCCAGGAAAGATTGCCCAGCCCATAACCAGCCACCAGTCTGGCATCCTCGGCCCTCGGCAGGTGGACCAGCTCCTCTTCTAACGCGTTCTGACTGGGCCTGGGCATGGGCAGCTGTTTCCCCCAGCTGCTGCCCAACTCCCACTGGCTCAGGTCTGACTGTGGCCCAGAGATGGGAAGCAGGACACTTGCTACTGGGTGGTCTGTGTTTCTAAGAATCTCAGCAGAGATGGCAGTGGGGCAGTTTTACGCCAGTGGCATCATTAGGTCAAGAAAGGGGGTTAGGGAGGATGGAGACAAAGGAGAAACCCACCTGTTTTCCATAGGAGTCGTGGACAGGAGAGACGATCCCACCAATGACAATAAACCTTCCAGTTTTGTGTAGATAATCCCTGGCTCTTTCTAATTAAGAGAAGAAAACCTCACATTAAAAAGAGGAAAGGTGTGGGTTAAAGGTGATCGTTGAAATCAATACCTTCAGCTTATTTCCCATCTTTCTTGCCATTTTAATGGAAAGTGCCAACTTTCAAAGCAAACATAGGTGGTTCAAAAGGTGCTGGAACCAGATTTCAGCTCCCAAAGCAAAATGATTTAGAACTCAAGGGGATTAATCCAGGTTTAAAGGTCCAGTGCTGGATGATTTTAGAGAGATTTAAAACAAGCACCTCCTTCAAAGCAACTGATTGGAATTTACCACTATGATCACTAGCAGAAATTATTCCAAAGCGGAGGAGTCCTTTTTAAAAAAGAAAAAAGAAGAACCTTCTTATAATATGAAAGGTGGGCTGATTGCTTCATCTAGTTATTCAGAAGAGGAAATCCATCAAAACAAATTTCAAGGGCCTTCTACGTAATTAGGGAGAATTAACAATCAAACCAGAAAAACTGTCATTACAGTTGGTTGAGAAAAGTTCAGCCAAAGAAAAGCTCCCCCCTTTCCTTTTCTGTTGAAAATAATCTGGGATGTTGCTTTTTCAAATTTACCAGACAAGCCCAATTTCATTTTCATGAGCCAATACAGCTAATTAAGAAGGGATGAAGGTTTTTGGTTCTATCTTTCTTCTGGGGCAGCTCACTGTACAAATTGAATAGCACTGAGCATCTAGAGCTGAGGGAAGGTGGCATGGATTTACTCAACAGTGAGGGAGTCTGTAAGGGACCAGGGGCTTGGGTGGCAGAACTGGCTGTGTAGTTTACAAGCAAGGTTCCCGGATTACCTTGCTGGCTCTCTTACAACTTAAAAATAAGTCGTCTCATCAGCCTGCACGCTGCAACTACTGAGCCGTGCACTCCAGAGACTGCACTCGACAACTAGAGAAGTCTACACACTGCAGTGAAGACCCGGCTCAGCCACCCCCCCGACCCACACCCCTTGCCAAAAAAAAAACAATTGTATCTTCTTTGTGGTCTCTTTAAAAAAATAATAATAATTAAAAAAATAAGTCTCATCACATTTGCCTTTTCCTTTTTTCAACGTGAAATCTCGGAGCTTTTTTTAAAGAGATCTTTTTAAAAAATAATAGTAAACTTTATATTTTGGCATAGTTTTAGATGTACAGAATAACTGAGCAGATAGTACACAGAGTTCTATGTATTCAACCCCCCATCTTTTGACCTCCCCCACACCCCATTTCCCCTATTATAACCCTATACAAACTTGTGCTTGTGTGGTATAATTGTTACATTTGATGGGCCCGTGTTGACCCATTATTATTAACTACAGGCCATAGTTTACATTGAGATTCACTGTTTGTGTTGTAAGGTTCTATGGGTTTTGACAAATGCATAATGACACGTGTCCATATTACAGTTTCGTGGAAAATACTTTCTCCCCCTGAAAATCCATTGTGCTGTGCCAATTCATCTCTCTCCCTCCCCACCACCACTGGTAACCACTGATCTTTTTACTATCTCTGTAGTTTCGCCTTTTCCAAAATGCCAAACAGTTGGAACCACACAGCATGTAGCCTCTTTAGACAGACTTCTTCCACTTAGTGATTTGTATTTAAGGTTCCTCCAGGTCTTTCCCTGGTCTGATAACTCGTTTCTTTTTATTGCTGAATAATAATCCATTGTCTGGACATACCACAGTTGGTTTATGCATTCACTAACTGAAGGTCATCTTGGCTGCTTTCAGTTTTCATGGATTATGAATAAAGCTGATGTTACAATCACATATAGATTTTTGAGTGAACATACATTTCAACTTAGGTAACTATTTATAAGTGTGATTGTGGGGACATATGGTAAAAGTATGTCTAATTTTGCACGAAACTGCCAAAGTGTCTTCCAAAGCGGGTGTGCAATTTAGCATTCCCGCCAGCAATGAGCGGGCGTTCCTGTTGCTCCACCAGCATTTAGCATTTTAGCATTACCAGTTTTGTCTTCCTATTTGAACCATTCTAACAAGTGTGCCACTTTTGCCTTTTAAAAGATGACTGATATTATTTCACTTATTTGCAAATCTTACTTTGAGGTCAAGGATAAACTGAAGACCCTGTAGCAAAACCTTTTTGATATCTGAATAAATTCTTTAGCCTCCCCTCTTCGCTTTGCCCTGTGTACCCCAGTCTTCCTTAGGATCATTTTCGTATGGCCTTTGACTATCACCGATCCTGTGCTGCAATAAGCCAGACCTTCCTTCCTCTCCCTGTCTTATAGAAAGTGTCCTCTATTTACTTTCCACTTGCCCAAGTTTTGTGTTTGAAGCTCAGCTCTACCCCACGTCCGGCATGCCTGCCCTGGCAACAATTCCCTTTGCTGGACTTATTGACCTACTGGCTCCCTGATCACCCTGTTCAAGGGACCTGGTCCGGAAATTATTTCTGAAAGTGTATGTCTTTGCTTCTCTTCTGTACAGAATTCTTCAAAGCTAGGGGACTTTGCTGTAGAGAAGAGGTCCCAAACTGATAAGAAGATGTGCAATTAACATACATGTGAGAACAAGCTGAGAATAATATGATTTACATTCAAACAACAACCTTGGCTTGTTTCACTGCCACTGTGCAGGCTTAAGAAAACATATCCATGGTCCGAAAGTCATTCAGTCTGTCTCCCATGCCAAAGACTTCTTAGGTTCTTAAGCACTTGGTACAGTGGCTTGTTCACTGAGCGATACATGTTCAACAAGTGCTCATACCTAAAAGGTTCATGTAGCCACCTCCCTTTAGGGGTTTTTTTCCAGAGGGCCATATTGATCCAGAGAGTCATCCACTCTGTTCCTCAGACTACACACGGGAATTTTCAAAAGAAATAGGTTGCACCAAGCAACCTCACTGCCTTAGAAAATGCTACCCTTTTGCTCTGGCCAATATGAGTGGCCACTTCCCCTGGCAATGCTCCATTGCTCACAAAGGAGCAATTTCTGAAAGGAACAGCCCCAACCCTAACCCTGAAAAAAGAATTCTTGATCTGAAGTAGTTAAGCCCAGAAAAGTCATGATGGTGATCATGCAGGCAATTCAATTCATTTAACATTTATTGAGCACAAAATACCATGACGGATGCCAGAGGGATAAGAGTGGCTTTATTTCTTATTCTCCACAGGTTCACAATAGTGGAGAAACAGAATGCTATACTGATGGCTCTAATGAGAGACAAATTGGGTGAGTGCTATAGCCATGGCTTTCAATGCTGTTGTCGGTGGCAGTATTTTACTATAACTTACAGTAAGAAACACATTTTATGTCCTGACACAATACATACATATGTATGTTTATGCATAATTAACTGAAACAACTGTTACAATATTGTCTAGTGTATTTTATTCTGGTAGTCATAAATTTAAGTAAAAAGCTGCTCACAACCTAGGTATGTGTGGCAACCTACTGCTTGAACAACTCTATGACATACTAAGGCAAGGGGAAGAAGGTACAGGAGAGATAATTTTGTCTTTCCAAGGAGAATGAGCAGTTCCAGCAGATACCCAGAAATCGCACAATGTAAAGAAAGCTCACCCACTAGTTTAGTCTTAAGCACTAGGGTTAGGCTGTGGGGGGTTGGTAGGGGTGGGGTGAGGGTGACGGAGGGATACTGTTGGCTAAGCAAGCAGGCATCAAATTTGAGAGGGCCCTGAAAGCCAGGCCAAGGAGTGTGACTTCTATGTCACTGATTGGCCAACATGTAATCTGCGGACCACTTGCGTCGGAATCACCAGGGGAAGTCTATTAAAATGCAGGTTTTTAGGTCCTGCTCAAGTTCTGAGTCAAAATCTCTGGCATTAAGTCTTAGTCTAGGGTTTCCCTGATAGCTCAGTTGGTAAAGAATCTGCCTGCAATGCAGGAGGCCCTGGTTCGATTTCTGGATTGGGAAGATGTTCTGGAGAAGGGACAGGCTACCCACTCCAGTATTCTTGGGCTTCCCTTCTGGTTCAGCCGGTAAAGAATCCACATGCAATGAGGGAGACCTGGATTCGATCCCTGGGTTAGGAAGATCCCCTGGAGAAGGGAAAGGCTACCTATTCCAGTATTCTGACCTGGAAAATTCCATGGACTGTATAGTCCATGGGGTTGCAAAGAGTCAGACATGACTGAGCGACTTTCACTTTTAAAATTAGTATCCGTAGGTGATGCTTCTGATTGCTAAAGTTGGAGAAAACAGGCATACATTGACAACAACCATAAGGTTGAGAAGTATAGATAATAGGGCATCACTGAAGGCTATTTAACATGAGGAGTGATACGCTCTGAACTAGAAGAGAAACTCACAGAACAGATAGTGCAGTGGTGAAAAATCCTACCTTGAAGGAGACAGTCATTCCCGGCAGGAAGTTTTGGGCCAGGTGGTGGGTGAGGAATAAAGGAAGAAATGTGTGACTGCTTAGTTGCTCAGTCCTGTCCGACTCTGTGACTCCAAGGACTATAGCCCGCCAGGCTCCTCTGTTCATGGAATTCTTCAGGCAAGAAGACTGGAATGGGTTGCCATTTTCTTCTCCAGGGGACCTTCCCGACCCTGGGATCAAACCTTGGTTTCCTGCATTGCAGGTAGATTCTTTATTGTCTGAACCACCAGGGAAACCGAAAAGAAGACCCATCGAAAACTTCCCAGGGAATGTTTAGGGACCATGGATTTCCTCCTCTCTCTAGACACTTGTTTGCTTTGCCTCTGGGTCCCTGCAGTTGGATGTGTCAATGCCATGTCATCGGTCTTTCAGACCAGACATCTGTGACTGTACTAATAGCACTAGGTTTTATACTCCGCAATTCACTTGTTGCCTTATTATCCTTTAATTTGAACGGAATGTCAGGCAAGAAGAAAACTGGAACCCAGCTAAACAAAAATGGCCAGGAACAGATACAATTACGTTTTTTTTTTTTCCCCATAGAGATTTTATATGGCGAAAAAGTCTATTTATTAGTAACTCAGGAACTATAATACTGTAGAAACAACACTGAACTTGGGTTCATAAGACTTCTGGATCTTGGGGTAAGTCACTGAATTTCTCTGAGCCTTAGGTTTCCATATCTGTAAAATGCCTTCTTTGCAAGGTTGTTATGAAAATCATATTAAATTCTGAATATAAAAGATGCATAATGCCCATGTGGTTTCATTGGAGAAGTTCAGCAAACATTTAAAGAAGAATTAAAACCAATGCTACTGGGACTTGCCTAGTGGCCCAGTGGTTAAGACCTGCTTCCTAATGCAGGGGACACTGGTTCGACCCCTGGCCCAGGAAGATCCCACGTGCAATGAGGCAACTATTAGTAAGACCATGCAACACAACGACTGAGCCAGTGTGCCCTAGAGCCTGTGCTCCGAAACAAGAGAAGCCACTGCAACTAGAAGCCCTCACCCTGCAACTAGAGAGCAGCCCCTGCTCGCCACAGAGTAAGCCTGTGCATAGCAACGATGTCCGAGGGCAGTCAGAAAAACAAACGACAAACCAAAAACCCTAATGCTACAGAAGGATCTAATGGGAAACATGGCAGCTATAATTGATTGATAAGTAAAATGCTTCTAGGGCTTCCCTGCTAGCTCAGCTGGTAGAGAATCCACCTGCAGTGCAGGAGACCTGACTTCGGTCCCTGAGTTGGAAAGATTCCCTGGAGGAAGGAAAGGCTACCCACATCAGTATTTAACTCAATTCTGACACCATCAACCTGGAGATAGCATCAGATCCCACAGGTTAAGGGTTCAGTCTTGTAAGACTGCCTCCTCCCTTTCAGATGTCAGATTCTAAGCTCACATGTTACTATGCTTCTGATCGACCAAAGGGCTACAAACTGGAGTTACCCATGACATAGTCCTTGGACTTTACATGCCAGTCACAAGTCAAGGTTGTTAACCTGTATTTCTGACCAACTGGCTATAAATTAGAGGCTCCCATGATGGCCTCCTTTATTTGATTAGTTTACTAGAGCAACTCACAGAACTCAGGAAATCTGTTTACTCACTAGATTACCAATTTATTACAAGGGATATTAAAGAATACCAATCAACAGCCATATGAAGAGATACATGTGGTGAGGTCCAGAACAAAGGAGCCTCTGTCCTCATGGAGTTTGGGGTCTCATGGAATTTGGGACATGGTGCAGTGGTATGTGGAAGCACGGTTTCCCCAACCTAGAAGATCTTTGAACCCTTGGCTTCTTGGTTTTTTAATGGAGACGTCATTATTTAGGCATGATTGATTAAATTGGCTATTGGTGATTGATTCAGCCTCCAACCCCTACCTCTCCCCCAGAAATGAGAGGCTGGAACTGAAAGTCCCTGCCTTCTATTCTTACTTGCTTTACAAAAGTCACCTCATCAATAGCAGCCTAGTTGTGGTGGAAGGGAACGAAGGCAAGAGACCAAGTATTAAAATAAAAGACGCTCCCATTGCTTCTATCACTCAGGAAAGCCCAAGAGTTTTGGGAGCTGTAAGAAAGAAACTGTGCACAAAGAGCAAATATATATGAAAAATGTATATGGGGACATCTGAATGACCCCATATTTCTTATAAATCACTGCACATTGCAATCACAGCATGGCAATAACACTGTATTACATAATTTAAATTTGCTAAGAGTGTAGAACTTAAATGTTCTCACCAAAAAATAAATATGTGAGGTGACTGACAGACATGTTAATTAACTAGATGAGAGGAATCTTTTGATAATGTATACTTAAATCACCACGATGCACACTTTATCTAAAAATTGCATATGTCAATTACACCTTAATAAAGCTGAAATTAAAAAAAATCCTAGCATTTCTCTAGAAAACAGAAAAAGGAACTCTTTCCAACTGATTTTATGAAGCCAGTATTGCTCTGATATAAAAATCAGGCAAAGAGAGTACAAAATATGCAAAAATCACTAGCAAAGTATTAGCAAATAGAATCCAGTTGTATATAGAAAGAATTATATACCATGACTAAGTGTCATGTAATCCAGAGATAGAAGGCTGTTTCAATATTTGAAAAATCATTCAGTGTAATTCATCACGTTAACAGGCTAAAGAAGAAAAACCACATGACAATATCAATTGATGCAGAAAAAGCAGCTGACAAAATTCACCATTCGTTCATGATAAAAACTCAGAGAAGTAGGAATAGAAGGAACTTCTTCAACATGATAAAGAACATCATCATACTTAAAGCAAACATCATACTTAAAGATGAAAGACTGAATGCTTTCTTCCTAAGATTAGGAACAAGGCAAGGATGGTTACTCTTACCACTGCTGTTCAACATGGTGCTGGAAGTTCTAGCTGGCTCAGTAAGGAAAGAAAAAGAAATTAAAGACCAAGAAATCAAAAAGAAAAATATCTATCTCTGTTGCATATGGCATGAAAGTCTCACTTAGAAATCCCGAGAGATCTACAAGAAAATTCTAAGAAGTAATAAGTGAGTTCTATAAGATCATAAGGTAAAAGATCAACATAAGAAAGAAGGCTTGGGAAAGAACATCAAGAAAAAAAAGAAGAGATGGAGAAAAGCTTTTGTATACAAACATATAAATAATATGTATAATATATACATTTTAGAAAACTTATGAATTTTTGCCTAACTTAAAAATTTATGACATTTTGACTCTACTTGTTTGACTTAGTATGAATAGAATTTGAGGCACTTCTAATTAAAAAAAAAAATATATATATATGTGCAAAAGCAACAAAGGTTTACTGTATAGCAAGGGAACTACAGTCAATATCTTATAATAACTTACAATGGAAAATAATTTCAAAAATAATATATGTGTGCATATAAAACTGAAACAGCTTGCTGTACACCTGAAACACTGTAAGTCAACTATGGCTCAATAAAATATATGTATTAAGAAAAAATCAATATAAGAAAATCAATTGCATTTCTCTATGCTAGCAAAAAGTACATGGAAATTGAAATTTAAAATACAAGATGACTGGGACTTCCCTGGTGGTCCAGTGGTTAAGAATCCACCTTCCAATGCAGGGCATGCAGGTTCAATCCCCAGTGGGGAAACTGAGATCCTACATGCCTTGGGGCAACTAAGTCTGAGGGTGCTAAGTCTGCTGAGCCAGGGCGCTCTGGAGTCCATGTGCCACAACTAGAGAGAAGCCTGCTTGCTGCAACAAAGATCCTGTGTGCCACAACTAAGACCCAACGCAGCCAAATAAATAAATGAAAAAAAAAATACAAGATGACATAGCCATTCAAAAATAAAATACTTAGGAATAATATAATAAAACATATATAGAATTCTGAAAGACACATGTACTCCAGTGTTCACCGCAGCAATATTTACAGTAGACAGGATATGGAAACAACCTAGATGTCCATCGACAGATGCATGGATAAAAAAGTTGTGGTATATTTATACAATGGACTATTACTCAGCCATAAAAAGAATGAATTTGAGTCAACTATAGTGAGGTGGATGAACCTAGAGCCTCTTATACAGAGTGAAGTAAGTCAGAAAGAGAAAAACAAGTATCATACATTAACACATATATATGGAATCTAGAAAAATGGTACTGATGAACTTAGTAGAGAACAGACTTATGGACACAGTGGGAGAAGGTGAGGATGGGATGAACTGAGAAAGTAGCATTGACACATATACATATCATGAGTAAAACAGATAGATAGTGGGAAGTTACTGAATAACACAGGGAGCCGAGCCTGGTGCTCCATGATAACCTAGAGGGGTCATAATATATAATTTTGACTGATTCACATTGTTGTATGGCAGAAACCAATACAAAATTGGAGAGAAATTATCCACCAATTAAAAATTAAACAAAATTTAAAAAATACATAGAACTTGTATGCTAAAAGCTATGAAATGCTGATGAAAGAATCACAGAAGATCTAAATAAATGTTGAATCATACCACATAAAATGACAAGCTACTCTGAAAAATAATTTATGGATTAAAAGACTCAACATAGCAAAGATATTAATTCCCAAAATTTATATATAAATTTGATGCATTTCCTATCAAAATCTCAGCAAGGATTTCTTTTTGCATAAATGAAGACAAAATAATTCTAAAATTTATATGGAAAGGTAAAGGAGCTAAATAGTTAATGCCGTTAAAAAAAAAGAATAATAAAGTGGGGAAAATCAATCTATCCAAATTTTAAATACTATTATATAACTATAGAAATCAAGTGGGAGGTGTTGGCAGGGAGTTAGACACAAAGGTCAATGAAACAGAACAGAGAATCTAAAAATAGCCCCATACAAGGAAGGCCAAGTGAATTTTGACAAAAGCACAAAAACAATTCAGTGGAGATAGGACTGTTTTTTCAATAAATGGTGCTGAAGCAACAGGACAGCCATAGACCAAAAACAAAATAAAAACAAACTGAACTTGATGTAAATCTCATATACAAAAGTTAGTTCAAAATGGATCATACAATATTGTAATTAGCCTCCAATTAAAATAAATAAATTAATTTAAAAAAACAAAATGGATCACAGATTTAAATTATGTAAAATGAAAAACTATAAAACTTCTAGATGAA
Organism: Odocoileus virginianus; assembly: GCF_023699985.2. Taxonomy (NCBI): domain Eukaryota; kingdom Metazoa; phylum Chordata; class Mammalia; order Artiodactyla; family Cervidae; genus Odocoileus; species Odocoileus virginianus. Next base: position 15,769,015 of record NC_069684.1, on the reverse strand, counting down.
AATGTGGGAGAAAATCTTTGGGTCCAGGGCTTGGTGAAGACTCTTCAACAAGACACCTAAAACAGGATGTATAAAAACAAACCACAATAAACTGGACTTTAATAAAATAAACTTTTTTTTCTATGAAAGACCTTCTTAAGACGATGAAAAAACAAGTTATAGGCTGGGAGAAAATGTTTGCATCCAAATGTCTTAAGATTAATATTTAGAACATAGAAAGGACTCAAAACTTAGCAGTGGAAAAACTAACAATACAACTAGAAAATGGGTAAATGACACGAAAAGACATTTCACTGACTAGGACAAATGGTGAAGATGGTGAAGATGGTGAGGAAACATATGAAATGGTGTTTACTATCTCTAAGCATGAAGAAACATAAATTAAGACCAGGAGGAAATACCCCATTCACTAATAGAACGGCTAAAAGAAGAAAGAACAACAATGCCAAATGGTGGTAAGGATGTGGAGAAACTGGGTTCCTGATACATTGCTGGTGGAAATGTAAAATGGCAAGCTACTCTAAAAAACAGTTTGGTAGTTTCTTAAAGAACTAAATATCCACTTACCATATGACTCAGCAATTGCACTCCTGGGTATTCATCCCAAAGAAATGAAAACATGTCTATACAAAAATCTGTATATGAATGCTCATATCAACTTTACTTATAATAACCAAATACAGTAAACAAGTAAAATAGCCTACAATTTTAGGCTAACAGTTCAGGTAAACGGTTAGACTGTGGTACATCCATATCGTGGAATAGTACATAGCAACAAAAAGGAACAAATTGATTTGAAACAAACAAAAAGGTAAAAATTGTAAATGCAACAATTGATAGATCAACAGCTTATCACATTGAGTGGGGAAAAAAAAAGCCTATCTCAAAAGGTTCCATACTGTATGATTCTATTTATATAATATTCTCAGAAATTATATAGATTAGTGGTTGCCAATGGTTAGGGGTGAGGGTACAGAAAAGGGAGGTGGGAGTGACTTTGGAGTTATAGCTCTAGTCCAGAGAGATCTTTGTGGTGATGGATGAGTTTTGTATATTAACTGTGTTGGTTGCATGAATCTACACATGTGATAAAATCACATATAACTTTATAATACATACACTTTATACCAACATCAATTTCCTCATTTTAATATTGTACTATAGTTCACAGAATGTAAGCGTTTCAGGAAACTGGGCAGAGGGCACATGGGACCTCTGCATACTATCTTTGCAACTTCTTATGAATCTATAGTTATTTCAAAATAAAATGTTGTTAAAGCAGTCATGCTAAACCATGAAACACTATCATTTTAAGGTTCAGTTCAGTTCAGTTCAGTCGCTCAGTAGTGTCTGACTCTTTGCAACCCCATGAATCACAGCACCCCAGGCCTCCCTGTCCATCACCAACTCCCAGAGTTTACTCAAACTCATGTCCATTGAGTCAGTGATGCCATCCAGCCATCTCATCCTCTGTCGTCCCCTTCTCCTCCTGCCCCCAATCCCTCCCAGCATCAGGGTCTTTTCCAATGAGTCAACTCTTTGCATGAGGTGGCCAAAGTATTGGAGTTTCAGCTTCAGCATCAGTCCTTCCAATGAACACCCAGGACTCATCTCCTTTAGGACAGACTGGTTGGATCTCTTTGCAGTCCAAGAGACTCTCAAGAGTCTTCTCCAACACCACAGTTCAAAAGCATCAATGCTTCGGCGCTCAGCTTTCTTCCATACATGACCAACTTTCACATCCATACATGACCACTGGAAAAACCATAGCCTTTACCAGACGGACTTTGTTGGCAAAGTAATGTCTCTGCTTCTTAATATGCTGTCTAGGTTGGTCATAACTTTCCTTCCAAGGAGTAAGCGTCTTTTAATTTCATGGCTGCAGTCACCATCCGCAGTGATTTTGGAGCCCGGAAAAATAAAGTCATCACTGTTTCCACTGTTTCCCCATCTATTTGCATGAAGTGATGGGACCAGATGCCATGATCTTAGTTTTCTGAATGTTGAGCTTTAAGCCAACTTTTTCACTCTCCTCTCAGTTTCATCAAGAGGCTTTTTAGTTCCTCTTCACTTTCTGCCATAAGGGTGGTGTCATCTGCATATCTGAGATTATTGATATTTCTCCTGGCAATCTTGATTCCAGCTTGTGCTTCTTCCAGCTCAGTGTTTCTCATGATGTACTCTGCATATAAGTTAAATAAGCAGTGTAACAATATACAGCCTTGACATACTCCTTTTCCTATTTGGAACCAGTCTGTTGTTCCATGTCCAGTTCTAACTGTTGCTTCCTGACCTGCATATAGGACCTGCAAGAGGCAGGTCAGGTGGTCTGGTATTCCCATCTCTTTCAGAATTTTCCACAGTTTATTGTGATCCACACAGTCAAAGGCTTTGGCATGGTCAATAAAGCAGAAATAGATGTTTTTCTGGAACTCTCTTGCTTTTTAAAGTGGCAGTGTGCAAATCCAGGTGAATGGCAAGCAAACTCAGGGGTTAGATGCTTCTGGAAATTTATCTCATTTCTTTCTAGTTTTGTTGCTATCTGGATTCTAAGATTTGGGTTGTTATAGCCAGGCAGTTGTGTTGTTGAAAGCAGTGCTTCTCAAGCTAATGTCCATGTGAATACTCTGGGGATCTTGTTAGAAAGCAGATTCTGATTCCAAGGGTCGGGGTGGGACCTGAGATCAGGGCCAGGATTAAGAAGAGGTGCCAGGGGGAGGATAATTCAAGTGCGAGGTCAGATCCTGTCTTCATTTCAAATTATGATATTATCTTCATCATGGATTTCTGCATTAAGTTTTATTTTAAAAAAAATCATTATTTATTTTGATTACTCAGTTTGGGGGTAACCCCTTAAATTTTGCACTGGAGGGGGCCATCCTCCTCAGTCTCATCCTATTCCAGGCCCTGCCTGAGATGCAGTGTTTCTAATAAGCTTCCAAATGGGATCAGTGCTGCTGATCTGTGGACTATATTTTGAGCAGCAAGGGACCTGGTGCAGCGGTAACGAATCCACTTGCCAATACAGAAGATACAAGAGACCTAGGTTCAATCCCTGTGTTAGGAACATCCCCTGGAGAAGGAAATGGCAACCTGCTTCAGTATTCTTGCCTGGAGGCTTCCATGGACAGAGGGGCCTGGCAGGCTACAGTCCAGGGGCCACAAAGAGTCAGACATGCATGAATGTCTGAGTCTGCACACACACACACACACACACGCACACACACACACAGAGGTAGGGCAGTCCTTCAGTGGTAGGGTACCCACTACAGTCCTCCCTCTTCCACTCCACTGCTACATCCACTTTGCATGACAAAGGCATTTCTGGACATTGGCAGGTAGCCTACTGGCAAAGCTGTAGCTAGGGCCCTGGAATTTAATTTCATGCCAAGCTTCCCAAGATGTGGTCTATTTTTGTCCATCAGCTCTGTCCCAGGGACACAGCCAATTCACTCTCATATTTTACACTCAGGTCTGACCCACCCTCCATTTGATCCACCTTTCTTGCTCCTTATCCTCACAGAGGAGGAGAGGCTGCCAATGCATTGTCATGTCCTGTCCTCGGTACCCAAGGATCCACCGTGTGTCACAACTCATTCCAGGCCACTTGGAACCAGGTAAATCTCCCTTCCTGACAGGTTGTTCTGTACCCACCAGACAAGGATAGACACAACACAGATATTTGCCCATTAATAATAACTCATGAGACAGACATGTCTCGTCTACCTCCTGGCTGCTCAGTGAGCCTGGCTGATGTGCAATCTACTCTCCTCTTCTGGGAAGTTAACGGAGGAAACACTGTGGTCAGGATATCTACACTAACCTGATTTTTCCTTTTCAGCTGCAATCAGAAATGACCCCTTCTGAGCTGTATTCACAGTTGGAGCTGCCTGCATTTGCCTTGTTTGTGAATTTCAGAGAGGCAGTCTGGATTTGTAAACATTCTAAATCTTAGAAAGCTTTGGCTAATAAAGGAAGAAACCAAAGAGTGAATCCCTTTAGGCAGAATTATTCCTGATCAGGGGTTAAAAAAATGTAATTTTTAAAGGAACCATCCTTGTAGCCTAGCAAACTGAACCTCAGGCATTCCCTAACGAAAATTTAATGAAGTGTTTATTACGTTCAAGGCTCTGTATCAGGTGCTGTACAGAACACAGAGAAGTAAAAGACACAGTCCCCATCTCCAGGGAGCTTAGGTTTCCAATGCACACAGCATCCTTTGCTCAATCAGTACCAAAATGAACAGCAGAGACCTTAAGTGTTATAGGATTTCGGGGGGTGGGGGGTGGAAATCCCTATGGAATGCAGTAGCCTTGAGACAGGCCTGGGACCTCGGACCCTTCCCTGAAGTGCTGCAATGCTTGCATCTGGCTCAGATGGTAAAGAATCCACCTGCAATGCGGGAGACCCGGGTTCAATCCCTGGGTTGGGAAGATCCCCTGGAGAAGGGAATGGCTACCCACTCCAGTATTCTTGCCTGGAGAATTCTGTGGACAGAAGAGCCTGAAGACCTACAGGCCCATGGGGTCACAAAGAGTTGGACACGACTGAGCGACTAACACTACTACTATTATACTTCTGATGGAGCAAAAAAAAAAAAAAGAAAAATACAAGGAAATTGTATGGGACTAAAAATAACTGCCTGCAAGCACAGTTGGGGCAATTTCTGGATGCAAAAGATACAAAGTGATCAAAAAACCCAACTGGCACTTTTGAAGAGCCTGGAGCAAAAACATGGTGTTGAGAGCAAAAGCCGGGTACTGTGCATGCCCCCTACACATAACACCACCTGATGGGTGGGCACACCACCTAAGTCACCCCTTGGTCTTTCCCCTCACACCCCCCTGTATGGGATACCATATAAGGAAGACGTTCACCCCACCTTGGAGAGAGAGCAGCGAGGGAAACTTGTTTGCTCTTGCTCCCTGCTGCTGCAGCAGAGACCCCAGAAAAGCCGTGGCTGAGTCTCTTGTCTGGCCTCTGATCAATTTCTATTGATTGGGGAAGGCCAAGAATCCGGGTTGGTTAACAGCCTGGGAGCTTTCCTAGAACAGATGAGACTTGAGCTGGGTGCTGACAGCAGAGAAGAGAATTATTCACTCTTTATTTTCTGTTTTCTGATGCTTTAACATCTGTAGCTTTGCTGACCTTGGAAGGGCTACCCTCCAAGAGTTCATCAATTCTTAGAGATAATAAACAACTTATCCTAGAGATAGAAAACTCTAGATTGCACCCATACCTTACTACCTCCTCCATCTGGTTCTCACACTCAGGGCCACGATTCCCCTGCCCTAATCACCCCAAGGGCTTCCCAGGTGGCTCAGTGGTAAAGATTCTGCCTGCAATGTAGGAGATGTGGGTTTGATCCCTGGGTCAGGAAGATCCCCTGCAGAAGGACATGGCAACCCACTTTAGTATTCTTGCCTGGGAAATCCCATGGACAGAGGAGCCTGCTGGGCTGCAGTCCACGGGGTCGCAAAGAGTCAGACACGAACTGAGGGACTAACACACACACATGGTCAATCCTAAGCCTGCTTACCCAGCTCCCCGCCCGCGCCATTTCTTCCTACAGAAACCACAGTAAAGGCTCTTACCCGTGTTCCCCCATCTCTCTGCCTCCTGGCTGGCCCTGGTGTTTCCCTGAGTGGCCCCCACCCCTCAACATGTCATGTCCTCTCTTCTTGGGATCTGTGAGCGTACGTATCTTTTCAATGGCTGCTGCTGCTGCTAAGTCGCTTCAGTCGTGTCCGACTCTGTGCGACCCCACAGACGGCAGCCCACCAGGCTCCCCCATCCCTGGGATTCTCCAGGCAAGAACACTGGAGTGGGTTGCCATTTCCTTCTCCAATGCATGAAAGTGAAAAGGGAAAGTGAAGTTGCTCAGTCGTGTCCGACTCTTCTCGACCCCATGGACTGCAGCCTACCAGGCTCCTCCGTCCAAGGGATTTTCCAGGCAAGAGTACTGGAGTGGGGTGCCATTGCCTTCTCCACTTTTCAATGGCAATCATATCCTAATCTGTAGGTCTTGCCACATCTAAATAGCAGTGAAGCCTACATTTTGAAACAGAAGGAAGGCACTCATTCCAGGGGCATAAGGCAATATGAGCAGGTGAACTGAGTCAGGAATGGAGTCTCCAGGCTCTATGGCTTAGCTTCTTTGAAAAGACATGATACCCCTTTCATTCACCCACACTAAGCATGTCTGATCATCCCTCAGCCTGGGCATCTTTCTGGATCTTTCTCTAGTCCCAAATCCTCCAGTCTCAATCCATCTGGGAAGCAGGGGCTGGGTGATCACATTCCCCTGGCTGAGTGAAGACAGTCAATCACACCAGCTCCTCTCCGAGCCATAAGACAGCTATCAAGTGAGATTCCTACTTGAGTCTGAAATGAGTATGAAAGGGTGGCATTGTCTCTGATGTTGATCCATGGGTGGGACCATGGGAGCCCACTGTGCCATCCCTTGGACATCATTAGTTGAACGGGTTGAGAGCCCCTGTAATAACTGCAGACTAGTTACAGACTGACGTCCTGCAGGGAGCACTTAGCTTCAGTTCCGTTCCGTTCAGTCGCTCAGTCGTGTCCGACTCTGCAACCCCATGAATCACAGCACGCCAGGCCTAGCTCTTCTTAAATCAGCCGTGCTATCACCAGCTATCTACAAACGCTTGCCATCACGCCTCAGCAGAACCAGAGGAGAGGATGTGGATTTTCCAGGACAGGGGTCTCTCCCTTCCTTTACCTGCAACTCTAGGAGAAGCCATGAAATATGAAGCCCCTTGAGGTCATGAGAGCATAGATTTTTCCTCACAGTGAAAGACAGCGTCTTAGTCTTGCCACTCTGATGCAGGAAGGCACGTGATGGAAATTACATTTCCCAAGGGGATGGTAGAGGGCCCAGATCCAACGCATTCTTCTGCTCAGTGTCTGGCCAGCAGAAGGGGTGGTCTGAGCTTGGATGCACATGCGGATAAAGCTGAGCTCCCTGAGCAGGCTCATGTGCAGAGCTGCCCTGCAAACCTTGAGAAGCTCCCCTGGACATAAGAGTCTCCTGGTGACCATCTGTCAACTCCCACCAGCTGCCCCCACCCCCACTGTGCATGAGTCAGGTTGAACTGACCAAGGAACATAACCAGTGCTTTCCAGCAGCCCTTGCATGCCTGACTTTCTAGTTCCTGATTTCCATCCATTCGTCTGGCTTTTCCATCCCTGAACTGGTTGTCAGGGAGAAACAGAGTAGCACAGTCACCCTCTCATTCCTGCTCATCTTATTGGCTCCACTGCCTCTAGCTTGGGAGGATTTTTGTCCCTCTGCCTTCACAGCTGGGAAATGACTTATGATCCTCACTTCCTCAACTGTCACTTTCGATGGACCGTGCAGGGTGACCCTCTCATACTCCCCAACTGCCATGTGCCAGCCCAGGACTCTCCGTTCAAATCCTTTCCACTGGAAACCACCCTCTCCCCTCCTAGATCACCATCCGTCACCCTTCTCAAACTGGGCTACAAGCTTCTTGGAATTCACCTATTATTGAAAAAGACTCATTTCTATTTATTTCCTCAGAAGCAGAGAGCTAAATATATACATAAAAATATGGCATGAACCGGCCTCCCCTTCAGTGAGACTCATAAACACATGAGAGAATTATTTCAGAAACCCACAGACTGTAACACTAAATATAACTGGGTGGGTGGATTGGGGCGGGGGAGGGTGGGTAGACTGGAAGGTGAGGGGGAAGGAAAAAAGGCAGGAAGAGGACACATGATGTAGAAAACCCGCTGTGGCTTCACATCCAGGAGATGAGTCTCTGTCATTTGCATGAAATCAGGCTCTATTTTTAACTAGAAGTCTGTTACTCCACACTGTATGAACCATTAACCTTTTCGATGTAAGTTCGGCATACAGGCTTCTTATTTAGGGATAATCCAGGCTTTGCAGTGGCGTTTGTTGAGGAAATAGCTTTGCCTTTATCAGGTAGAACTATTGGAGGGGACCTTCTTGGTGATCCAGGGGCTGGGGCTCCAAGCTCCCGACATGGGGGGCCCAGGTTTAATTCCTGGCTGGGGGACTGGATCCCACATGCCACAACTAAACCCAGTGCAGACCAAAAAACAACTAAGTGGAGACCATCTTTTTTGTAAGGGTGTGGTCCTGCTGAGGTTGTAGTGCAGGGTGAGATTTCTTAAAGGTTAAAGGTTGCTTTTGTCCTAAAGAACGTTACTTCGAAAATGCTGTTACCTTTACAGCTTATCTATGTTATCTTCCCTCTCCACTTCCCCAAGAGTTAGTAGAAATATCTTCTGGAACCAAGGGCGCGCTTAGCTAAGGGCAACTGGCTGCCCAGTTTTGCCCAAAACTTTCCTGATTTTAGCACTAAAAGTTCTATCATCAGGAAGACCATTCGGTTCCCAGCAAATGGCGATGGTTGGTGTGCAATGCTAAATCAGGGCCTTCCAAAGATGTCCACGTCCTAATCCCCAGAGCCTGAAAATATGCTACCTTATTGTAGCAAAAGGGATTCTGCAGATGTGACTTGAATTAAGGATCTTGAGATAGGGAGATCATCCTGGATTATCCAAGTGAGTCCGAGGAAATCACAGAGGGAAGGCAGGAGGGTCAGACTCGGAGGAGATGTGACAACAGAAGCAGAGAGCAGAAAGAGGTTTGAAGACGGAGGAAGGAACCATGGGGCCAGGAGTGCAGACGGCCTCTGGAAGCTGGAAAAGGCCAGGGCGCAGAGCTCCCTCAGAGCTTCCAGGAAGAACGCACCTTAATTTTAGGACTTCCATACTATCAGGTAATACATTTGTGTTTCTTTAAGCCTATTAGTTCGTGATAATTGATTACGGCAACAGAAGTGAATTGATACAGTTGTCACCCTGCCCCTGCCTTGACCAGGGTGCCCGGTCAACCACTGAACCATGCCATCTTGTTCCTCTCATATAATGGGCCAAAGAACAAGTATCAGCTCCCACAGATGTGGAGAAAAGAATTCGGCTCACAAAAAAATGTACGTGTTGGACTTTTCCAGGGTCAGAGAAAGGACACAATCTTACAGCAATTCCACTGTTACTCTGAATTTTCTATTTAAAAACAACTGTAAGTAAAGAAATGTCCAATAACTTACAAACACCCCAAAATAAAGCCGTTATAATTCCCTAAATTAAGACACAGAGCCCAGCTAGGAGGCAATAGAACACAGGTTTATAGGTTCTAGGTTCAAATCCCACTCCAGGCATTACTAGCTGGGTGATCTTAGGTGAGTTACTCAACTGCTCTGGCTGCTGACTCACCTCTAAGCTGAATATAATAGCATTATCCAGCTATGGGGTTGTTAGACAATACGTGCAGAGAGTTTAGGAGAGCACCAGTATCAGCAAACAGTGGCCATGCTTTTCTTGCCTGGGGAAGTCTAACAATTCCTTTGGGGAGGAAAGTGTGAGATAATAGAAAATATATATATTGGTCTGTGCCCCCCATTCCTGGCACAGAGCTCCTAAAACGCTTGTAATTTTTTAAGTGATGAGAAAACTAGGAGCATCTATGGTGCTATTGGGTTGGCCAAAAAGTTGGTTTGTGTTTTTTGTAAGCTCTTTGTCCTTGACCCTGTCCCTGACACTGGGCTCTTAAAACCCTCGTAAATTCCTAAGCAATAAGAGCACAGGTAACATCTTCTGTTCTCCACCCCCACCCTACGTGGGCTTCTTTAGCCGTGGTGTGCAGGCTCTAGAGTGTGGGGCTCAGTGGTTGTAGTGAGTGGGTTTAGTTACCCCTACATGAGATCTTAGTTCCCTGACCAGGGATCGAACCCACATGCCCTGCATTGCAAGGCAGATTCTTAACCATTGGGCCACCAGGAGAGTACCCATCTTTTGTTCCAATGAGGTGACTCTAGTCCAGGTGAGTTCCCAGATGACTCCTGGGTTGGGGCTGATCACAAGAAAGACCAAGCCAGGATTAAAAGCTTAGAAAGTTCAGTTCCACCCCAACCATATCCTCCAGAGAGGGGGTAGGGGCTGGAAACGGAGTCAATAATGGATTGTGCCCTGGTGGCTCAGAAGGTAAAGCGTCTGCCCACAATGCAGGAGACCTGGGTTCAATCCCCGGGTCAGGAAGATCCCCTGGAGAAGGAAATGGCAACCCACTTCAGTACTGTTGCCTGGAAAATCCTATGGACAGACGATCCCAGTAGGTTACAGTCCATGGGGTCGCAAAGAGTCGGACACAACTGAGAGACTTCACTTTCACTTTAAGTGAAGAAGCCGCCATAAAAATCCCAACAGTAGGGGGTTCAGAGAACTTCCAAGTCAGAACATATCACTGGGAGGGTGTCACACCCCAACTCCACGGGGACAGAAGCTCCTCTGCTCAGGACCACCCCTGATCTCGCCCAACATATCTCTTCACCTGGCTGTTCATCTGTATCCTTTATCGTATTCTTTCATAAGCTGGTAAACATTAAGTAAGCACTTCCCTGAGCTCTGTGAGCCGCTCTAGCAAATTAATCGAAACTGAGGAGGGAGTTTTTAGAACCTCCCTTCTGTAGAGTTTGGTCAGAAGCACCTGAGCTTTCTACTGGTGTCTGAAGCATGCGGGCGGCGGGGGAGGGTTGGGGCTTGCAGGGAGGGGACACTCTGGTGGGACTGAGCCCTTAACCTGTGGGATCCGCTCTCTCAGGACAGGTAACCTCAGAAGCGAGACACAGGCGGGTGTGGCAGGAACTGCTTGTTGTGGAGAAAAACCTGCAGACATTTGGTCACCAGAAGTGGCAGAAGTGTGTTTTGTATGAGGAGTAAAGGTTCACACAAGGAAGGAAGGAGTGGTCTCATAGCAGCGAAGAATCGGATTTTTCCCTAAATAGGAAGGTGGAAAACTGAGATTTTTCCTTATAACCAAAGTGAAGCTAGGACAAAAAAAATTCAAAAACTCTAAAAATATGTGGTTTGCCAACATGGGAGCAGGAAGTCTAAGAAGTCTTCCTTTTGACCTGCAGTGCTGGTCGGTGCCCCCGGTTAGATGCTTTTCTTGGTGCTCACCACCTCTCTTGGGCAGATTTTCACTCAGAGCATTAGCTGAGTTGCTGGGTGTGTTCGGATGATGGATGGGAGAGGGAGCTGCGTGCAGGAAATGTCAGGCCGGCCCACTGCTCTCCAGGTTATTGATTGAGCCCTGCCGGCGGGGATGACAGAGGCTTCTGGTGCGATGGATGAGACTGTTCTAAAAGGTTCAGAAGTCACAGAGATTTTTGCTGCTTCTCCCTGAGCTGACTTGGAGGCATGACTCCAGGGGACACCAGCATGAAGCAATCTTAAAATGGCAGTTAGGATTCTGATGTGAATAAGACACCATTGCTATATGTCCCTCGAGGCAATTTAAAAAAATGATACTAATTCGTGTCAGGGAGGATGAAGGGAGGTGTGCATTCTAACACACTGTTAGTGGGAGGATAATTTAATAAAGCCTTTTAGGAAAGCAATATGGCAGCCAGCATCTATCAAAAGGACAAATGGGCATAATCTTTGACCCGACAATTTCATCTCCAAGAACCCATACTATGGAAAAAACTTGCACATGTGCACAGAGATTTGTTCAAAAAGATGTTCCACTTTAGCATTATTTGAAACTGTAAAAAATCAGAAATCTGTAAGGAAGATGTTAGACAAATTGCGGAGGTGGAGGTACAGTAAAAGGAATACTATGCAGCTGTTTAAAAGAATGAAGTTGGCCTATCCAGTCTGACATGGAAGGTCTCTAAGACACATTGTTGTGGGTGGGGAAACTAAGGCACAGAATGATTCCCTAGAGTATAGTGACATTTGAATAAGACTCTAGGAGTGTAAACTAAATTCAGCTGGTGATAAGGAGAGAAGGGAAGAAGATGAAACAGAGAGGGTATGGTGCAGGGCGGCTTCTCTGCAGAAGTGACCACAGGGGCAGAGAAGCGAATGACAAGGCATCTGCCACGCAAAGATCTGCAAGGAATGTGTGGCAGAGCAGGGAGAGCAGCTGGTATGAAGCCCTGGAAATGGAACAGCCAGGCTGATGCTGAAGTCAGAGAGGTTTGAGGGAGACCCACGGGGAAGGGTCTTGTAAGCAGGGAAGACATTTGGGCTTTTATGCTAAGCGCTTGCAGGCCTGTAGGCAGGAGGCCTGTGGGCAGGAGAACAATCTGAGTCACATTTTTGAAAGTTCACGATCGGCTGTTGGGTGGAAAATGAATAGTGAGGGGGCAAGAGTGGAGTCAGTGAGACCAATTAAGTGACAGCCACAGGAGTCCAGGTGAGAAATAGACATGAACCTGCCAATCACCAGGGTTCCTGTCATGTACTTCTGGAAGAGATATGTTCGTCTGCATCTTACAAGGCTGTTGGTAACTATGATATTAGTTTTAAAAGTAAAAAGACTTATGTTAAATGGAGAGAAATATTCTAGGAGAATTATAGTAATAATTATAGGAAAATATTATAGGAGAATTAAATTTTGTTAATCAACTCTGCGGATTATTTTGTTAGGACCCTATCTTGATTCTGGTCAAACCCTTTTCCCAGAACACAGCAATTTATTTAACAACCTGATATTATATTGTTAGTTTATGAAACGGGTAGCAGGACTGTTTCCCCAACCCAAGAGTCAAAAGGGACCCCAGGGGACTTCCCTGGTGATCTAGCGGCTAGGACTCCATTCTCCCAACACAGAGGCCCGGGTTTGATCCCTGGTCAGGGAACTAGATCTCACATGCTGCAGCTAAGACCTGGTGAAGCCAAATAAATAAATATTAAAGACAAAACAAAAACAAAAGGAGACCGCCAGGAATTAGGAAAACCTGTACAAAATTCCTAAGTCCCACAGTCTCATGCTCTTAAATGCATGCGCTCAGTATAAGCTTAAGCATACTTCTCTGGTTTCTGTTCCTTCTTTTTAGCTAAAGTTACAGTGCCCCCTAGAAGACCAGACTATTTTTTTTTTAATCCTAATTTTAAGCATAGCCAATATTTTCTCTTGGATGAACCTTCTCAGCACTTTTCTGAAAATATAAAGCAGACACTCGAAGAATCATAGACATTCACCCCGAGTGGCCCATAGCTCTGTTCTTGGAATGTAAAAGATGAGTTTCGTGACCTTCCACAGAGAAGTCAGCTCTAATTAGAGAGGAAAGAGCCCATCAGAATCAGGTAAATCTGCAATCAACCTAGGTAGGGTTTAGATGTACTCTCCCAGACATGCTTAAGATGCCATATTTCTGATTATTCAAAACCCTTGACCTGGCAATCTGAATCTCAGTATGTCTAAGTCAACTTCCCATACTGCCCTGCTCCCAGGACCTCTTTCCAAAACTGTGTGAACAGCCAGTGCAGCATATGACACAGCCCTAATGCTTTAGAACCAGCATTCAGTGTCCTGCAGCAAACCCAGACTTCCAGAATGCCTCTGATATCAAGTCACAGCCGTTTCTCTTCACCCCACTAGCCCAACCTTGAATCAAACTCCCTCCAGTTTGCTTCCGTCCCTCTCCTGTCCCCAGCGGTTTTCCAAGAAGGTCAGAAAGACCCCGATTCTTATGGAAGTTTCTAGATTAGTTGTTCACGACTGGGGTTGATTGTGCTCCCAGAAGACATTCGTTGACCATCACACTTGGAAGGTGTGACATAGCTAAAGCTGTGGCTTTTCCAGTAGTCATGTACCGATGTGAGACTTGCACCATAAAGAAGGCTGAGCACTGAAGAATTGATGCTTTCAAACTGTGCTGCTGGAGAAGGCTCTTGAGAGTCCCTTGGACAGCAAGGAGATCAAACCTGTCAATCCTAAAGGAAATCCACCTTGAATATTCATTAGAAGGACTGATGCTGAAGCTGAAGCCCCAACACTTTGGCCACCTGATATGAAGAGTCGGTTCCCAGAAAAATACCCTGCTGCTGGGAAAGACTGAAGGCAGGAGGGGAAGAGGGTGACAAAGGATGAGATAGTTGATGGCATCACTGACTCAACAGATGTGAGTCTGAGCAAACTCTGGGAGACAGTGAAGCACAAGGAAGCCTGGCGTACTGCAGTCCATGGGGGTCTCAAAGAGTCAGACGTGACTGAGCGACTGAACAACAGTGGGAAAGAGGGGGCTGCTGGCTTGTAGTTGGCAGAGGCCGAGGGAGCTGCTAAACATCTTGCAATGCACAGGATCACCTCCTGCAACAAAGAATGATCTGATCCAATATATCAATTGTACCAAGGTTGAGAAACTCTTTTCTAGATAAACAAAACAAGGCCTCTGTTTTGGTAAAGTAGAAACTAACAATGGTAACCCAGGTGGAAGAATTACAACCCCAAGAGGGAAAAAAAAAAAAAGGCGATGAGATTTCAGAGTCTGCCTTTCTGCTGGTTTTAGCACAAGGGACTCTAAGTGGAAAAAACAACCAAGTCAAATACCATTATGACAAAATCCTGTGTGACAAAGGGATTTCCAAGCCACTCAGGAGGGTTTTGTGTGATTAGGCCTAAGATTCCTGCTCACCCCAAGAGTCTGCACATGGAGATTCGTCCCTACTAGAGTGAAGGACAGGGATCTGGGACACGCTTTGTTCTGTTCACCTGCCTTCTTCCTCTCTATTAGCTCCATCCCCTTTGCTCTCATAAAGTGAATTCCTCTAGGGAGTCCTGCATCTCAGCATCAAATATCCCCCTGAGCTGACAGACGAATGGCTTCTGTGCATAGTAGTTAAAGAGCACAGGATTTTGGAACAAGCAAAGATTTAGGGACTCCCTGGCTAGAGATCAAGGGAGAGAGACCCTTTCTCTTTGCAAGCCCTAATTAATTAATTGGTTCTTTATGAAAAGTTGTGAGGGAATAGTTCAGACAAGCAGCATCGAAAGGAATTTTCAGCAACCTATTTTCTAGACTGAAAATAATATTATGTAATCATCAGGTTAAACGAATTGCACTATTTCCTAGCACACTCCTGGTGATGAGTTTTTCTTTTGAAAGTTCAAATGGCATGAACCTCCTTGCACCCTCTTGGCAGGAGTGGACAAAGAGGCCTGTCCCTAGGGAGGCTCCCTGGAAGGACCTGCTTCCTGCCTCTCGGGTTGGAGGACAGAAGGAGCTTCTTTATAACCTGATGACTAACGGCCGTGAAATGTAGTTATGACTTTTGTCACATGGACCCCAAGAAGTGGGCTGCTGCCCAGATCAGAGTAAGCAGTTGTATGATACATCTTAGACTTCAGGCCCCCTACATGCATACATCACCATCATCAGCACCATCACCATTATCATCTTGGTGTTCTGCCCTGTTTGGTTCAACCAAACACATTTAGAAATTCATGAGCATTTTATAAAACAGAAAAAGACAGAAGTATTTTTTCTAAGCATGTTAGTCACAGGCTTTTGTTGTTTTGGTGTAGTTTATAAAATTTTAATTTTAGACTTAGAAACAAGTTGTAGGAATAGTACAATGAGCTCCATATACCATTCACCCAGATTCCTTATTTGTTAATATCTTATCACATTTGTTTTATCATTTTTTTCCTGTATATTCATAGTATTGTTGTTCAGTTGCTAAGTCATGTCTGACTCTTTACAACCCTACAGACTACAGCACGCCAGTCTTCCCTGTCCTTCACTATCTCCCAGAGTTTGCTCAAACTCATGTCCATTGAGTCGGTGATGCCATCCAACCATCTCATCCTCTGTCATCCCCTTCTCCTCCTGCCTTCATTCTTCCCCAGCATCAGGGTCTTTTCTAATGAGTTGGCTCTTTGCATCAGGTGGCCAAAGTAGTGCAGCTTCAGCTTCAGTCCTTCCAATGAATATTCAGGGTCCATTCCCTTTAGGATTGACTGGTTTGATCTCCTTGCAATCCAAGGGACTCTTAAAAGACTCCTCCAGTACCACAGTTCAAAAGCATCCATTTTTGGCACTCAGCCTCCTCATAGTCCAACTCTCACATCCATACATGACTACTGGAAAAACCATACTTGAACTGTATGGACCTTTGTCAGCAAAGTGATGTCTCTGCTTTTTAATATGCTGTTGAGGTTTGTCATAGCTTTTCTTCCAAGGGGCAAGCATAGTATTATTACTTTTTAAACTTTTTGATAGTAAGCTGCCTTTTTGCTCCTAAATACATTGGTGTCTATTTCCCAACAAAAAGGACATTTTAGTGACAATTAATTAAACTCACTGACTCATTTGAAAAGACCCTGATGCTGGGAAAGATTGAGGGCCGGAGGAGAAGGGGATGACAGAGGATGAGATGGTTGGATGGCATCACCAACTCAATGGACATGGGTTTGGGTGGACTCCAGGAGTTGGTGATGGACAGGGAGGCCTGGCATACTGTGGTTCACGGGGTCACAAAGAGTTGGACATGACTGAGCAACTGAACTGAACTGAACTTTCCTGTTGAAGGAAGGCTGAATGTGGTTTCAAAGACTGAACCTGCAAAACAGGCTTTTCCAAGGGTCTCCTGGAACATCTGGGTCCAAATCCCGGCTTTCCTACTCGCCAGGAATGTGACTACTTTCTTAAATCTCAGTTTCTTTATCTGTAAAATGGAGACAGTGCCGGCAGCTCTTCCACTGGTTGCTGTGAGGATCAAATGAACTAAGTCACAAAATAGGACTATAGTGGACAGGATGAGCATGCAAATATTATTGAGAAATACTCTATTTTAAAGTGACACAATGCTCAATAACAATAGTGCTTTTGCTTGTAATTATTCAGGATGGTTACTTGCCAACATTTCTCCAACCAGGGTCCTTGCCTATGAAGCCCAATCCCAGTTTTCATTGATGACACTGGCAACAAATGTATAACTGCCCTGATTTCTCCCTCTCCACTGCCAGGGACTCTCCCCCAACACACACACACACACACACACATCAGTGCTCTGTTCAATTTACGCACGACAAATTTAGAAATTTATGAGCATACTATAGAACAGAAAAGAACAAACTCATTTCTTGTAAAGTTACAAAAATACTGTGCTTTAAAGTGGGACAGCCACAGAGATTCAAGCATGTCTTTGATCACATCTCTTAAGGAGCAACAGACAGCAATTTGAGTAATTACCACCAAAGAGACTGAGATACCCAGCTTCTGGATATTTGGGTAACTAGCGGCACTGTCTTTCTCTAGGCATGGATAACTGGCTATTTGGTTAGGAAGGAAAAAAGAAAACTAATGTTCAAAATATGTGGCTTCCCACACGGCTCAGTGGTAAACAAGCCGCCTGCCAATGCAAAAGACGCAGGAGAGGAGGGTTCAATCTTTGGGTCGAGAAGATCCCCTGGAGAGGGAAATGGCAACCCACTCCAGTATTCTTGCCTGGGAAATTCCATGGACAGAGGATCCTGGCAGGCTATAGTCCATGGGGTCGTAAAGAGTCAGACATGACTGAGTGCACACATACACACACATGCGCACACACACACACAGTGTTCAAAACATACTGTGTTCCTGCCACTTTCACAAGATAGTTAGCTATTTATACTTTCAAGCATCTCCTTTTGAGAAACATACCCCTTAAAATCCAACAACAATGCACATATGAATTAATCACTAATTATTACCAATGCAGCCCCAAAGGGGAAGAAATGCCTTGAATCGGAAAGCTATGGTTTGGCGCCAGCCATGGCTGGGTTTTCTCTCCAGGGCCCTGCTGGGTGAGTAACTATAGGGAACGGGTGGTTTGTGCTGAGCTACAGCTCTGGGCCTTCTGTTTATGAGGCGGATTCTGCCAACAGCAATCTGGGCTGAAAGTCAGAAGCTGCCTGGTGTCCCATGTGGAATCTTCTTACAGTCTCCAGGGTCACCCATTCAGCCTCCAGTATGCCTTCAAACTTTTCACAACTTGCCTGCAGGATGAGGCCCAGACTCCCAAGTAGAGTGTATCTGGCCCTTAAATCTGAACCCTCCACCTCTGCTTCTGCTGCGGCCTCAGGCATGCCCTCGTCCCCAGTGACATGGATCCGTGAACACACCCCCTTCAACCCTTTGTCCTTCTGCCTCAGATGTCCTTCCCCTGCCTAACACCTGCCCACCCTTCAAAGTCCAATTCACCTCGCCACCTCCCTGGGCCTTTAGTAGCAAAATTCATTCTTTCCACAGCTCTGTGTATATCACCAGTAACAAGTCTGATCCCATTTTCTTTGGTGCAACTGTAGTTTAGGGCTGTGGTTTACTTCTTTTTACATCCCTATGCACCTGGCCCCTCCTTACCAACTAAAACACTTGATAATACTTTTAGATACTCATCATATACACAGTTCTGAGCTGAACTGCAGCACAGACATAGATAAAAGTGCAAGCATCTAAAAACTAGAATTTCCAGTCTGAAAGTGATTTTTTTTCATGTAGTAACTTGTCAGCCAAAAAAATTAACAAAGCTCTATACTTTGTATATGCTAGTTTTGAGAATTTAAAATCCTGACATCACCTCATACGGATTTTAAGAGATTAAAAACTATAATAATTCAGTCAAAAGCTTAAATTAACACTCTATCTTAATATTCTATCCGTTTTTTCTCTTGTTATCTGGAACATTCGCCTACTTTAACAAAAAGATGCTGTTTATGATTAAAAAGAAAAACAGAAGAGCACATTTAGTGGACTATCCCTCATACCGTGATGACCATCTGTACCTGGCTGAAATCACTCGGGGCAGACAGAAAGATAGAAATAAAATGCTTTTGCACATGCTTTTCAAAGGGTCTATTTTTATTTCAACTGTTTTAACAAAATAAAGGATAAGCACCAAGTTCCCCACTGACACAGCATCTCCATGTGAACACGAACATGCATCATGCATGTTTGGTAGCATGTGTGTGACTAGTCCTTTAGTGGGTGCTATACCACTGAGGTCAGCTACTGTGTGTGTGTGCATTTAACTCAAGGCAAATTAAAGACATCACATCCAAATGTCTTTTAATATATGAAAGGAGCCTATGAACTGAGTGAACCACCAAATTCAGAGTAACCAGAGCCTTTAATCTTTGATATGTGGAGGTTTCTTCTCCTGTGATTAGTGAAAGAAGGCCCACTCTGGGGGAGGATTGAGCCTGTTTTTCTCCTCCTGGGTTCAGTTTCCGCCCATCCTGACAGCATCTGCAGGTGGGGGGCTGGAGGCAGCTTTCCTTGGGAACGCTGGTGACATCACAGGCCCAGAGTCCCCTCTGACACCGTGTGCTCGGGTTCCCAGGGACGTCCCCCTTGGAATCTGGAATTCATTATGACACAGGTCATGGAGAGCCATGTGAACAACAAGGAGGGAGTGGGCGCAGGCTGAGCGTCTGTCTCCCTGACCCCTCCCTGAGTCAGGCAGCCCCACTGTGGAATGGGAGCGGAGGGGAGAGGGGAGCGGGGCTGGCCCCTTCTCTCTTGCAGGCTCTCCAGCTAGAAAAGGGAGTGGATTCACACCAACTGCATTCCTCCTGACCCATTTTTCTCTTTCGTGTCTGTGAAGATCATGTGCTGAGCCAAACAACAACCCCGGATTTCTTCCCAGGCTGCTGTTAATATCAGCCACAGACCCAGGGTAGGCCAGCTCTGCCAGGCATCCTGGGCCTTGGAGCTGGTCGGCCGTGGGTCTCCGATGGACTGTCCAGGACTGCTGACACTGCGCTTGTGCTCTGGAGGGCAGGACTGGATCTCATCTGGCTCGCCGCCTTGCCCACCCACTCCCCAGCCCTCAGCAGATCGTCTTCAGTATTGACACTCAACACTGAGGGAGGGAGGGAGGGAATAAAAGCAGGAGACGATAAAGATGCAGGTTCAGTCCCTGGGTTGGGGAGATCCCCTGGAGGAGAGCAAGGAGAATACCATGGACAGAGAAGCCTGGTGAGTTACAGTCCATGGGGTCACAAAGAGTCCGACACGACTGAGCAACTTAGCATGCACGCACCCCATGGGGATAGAGTATATTGTGTGTGTGTGTCCTCAACTGTGTCCAACTCTTGGTGACCCCATGGACTGCAGCCTGCCAGGCTTCTCCATCCATGGAATTCTCCAGCAAACATACTGGAGTGGTTTGCCATTTCCTTCTCCAGGGGATATTCCCGACCCAGGTTCAATCCTGCGTCTCCTGCACTGCCCACATTGACAGGTGGATTCTCACCACTGTGGACCTGGGAAGCCAGTATATTGTATACTAGCTATTTTATATTTGTTGGAAATAGCGCCCTCTCTGATCCTCTTTTCTTCCACTTGAGGAAACAGGTTTTTCACAGCAGCACCAGCTTCTCACACTGGGCCCTGGCTCTGCGTGTTGGAACTTCATTCACCTCCTTGGGTGGGCGCCATGATCCAGACCTCAGAGCCTCCCTCCAGCCCTGGCTAGTGGTCACCCAAGATTCTGGCACTGCTAATCACTAGACAGGTGTGAATTTCATAAATGTTACCCAATCCATCTGTAACACATACATTTTAACAAGAGCCCCCAGGCATCTCTCCCTGGAAAAGTGACTCTAAAATGGGAATTTCAGGAACCTGTGTCAAGATGGGGCAGCTCTCTCCAGAAATTGGGGCCCTTGGGTCATATCTCAAAAGTAGCAGCCACAGGGCTGTGTGGTCAGGCTGGTCAGCCCTTTAACTACACACAGTCATCCCAGCTTCACCCTGCATCTCTCAGCCCCACATCCCCAACCCCAGCGTTAGCCTGACCCCTGGTTTTCTAAAACTTGGGAGTCCCCAGCCCTCACCACCTGCAATCAAGTCACCCTCAGACAGTCTCTGGAAGCAAAAAAGCCCTGCTAGAGTTGACTCAGTTTCCCCCACCTTTCATCAACCCCAGACATTTTGTCACTCGTCAAGGGACAGGCCTCTGCCCAAGTCAATGCCAAGAGTTATTCAAAGAGTCTTGACTAGTGTCCAAAAACAATTTTTTAAAATTAGTATCAACTGTGAGCTGGATATTCTGCTAAGCCCTAGAGATACAGAGCACCCGGTGTGGGCAAGAGATATGCAATAAACAAGCACAGTAAGTATTGCAAGAGTCATGACAACAGGCCAGGTTTCCGAGTGCTGAATATGTGCCCAGCGCTGTGCTACAGGCTTTCCAACCATTATTTCAATGACAGAGGTGAGCTCCTCCAGCTATGGGAGCTGAGTTCCACTGACAGTAGGGAACTGAGCCTCTAATCCCGGCACTGGGCCCAGGTTAACCCTGTTGCCGCCTCACCTAGGGGCCTTCTGGTCCCCTGTCGCGAAGCTCTCCTACCTATCGGCAGACGCTAGCCGGGTCTGTGAGAGTAAAGCCGGGGTCAGATGGAGAATCAGGGCCAGTCTCTGGAGCGGGCTTCTTCCCGTAGCGGGGGGTGGCGCATGCAGAGGCAACGCCCACAGGAAAGGGGCATTTGCCTTGAGTTCTGCGTTTAGAAGTCAGGTCAGCTCTGGAAGATTTATTCCCACTTGATTCTGGAATTCCAAAACTGGAGCGAGGTCATCTTGCTTTCCTTGAGAAAGGAAATCCCCCAAAGAGGGTGGAGAGGGAGGAATTTCTAAGGGCCGGGTGTCTCCTGAACAGCGAAGGGAGGGCTGGGGAGAGGGCAGCAGAACACAGTTCAGCCTCCTCCTCCTGGGAAAAGGCCTAAGCTCATCTTGCCTTGGGTGAGCCAGAGGCCGCGGGCTCCATCTGCTGAGACCTTGTAGATACACATACCACCAAAAGAGCCCCAAACTGCTGATCTCTACTTGTACCTTCACTGGACTCTCTAAAATCAGATGTGGGAACAGAGGGTGTTGGTGATCTAGACACAGTGTGGTCTGGGGTCCAGGTGCCCGGGGCAGGAAGGAGGGGAGGGCCAAGAAGTGGAAAACTGCTAAGGATTTTTTTTTTTAATAATTTTTTTTTGGCTGTACTGGGTCTTCATGACTTTGCACAGGTTTTTCTCTAGTTGTAGTGAGCAGAGCCTGCTCATTGTTGCAGCGCATGTGCTGTAGGGCACATGGGCTTCAGTAGTTGCCCGTGGGCTTCAGTAGTTGTGGTGCATGGGCTTAGTTGCTCCGAGGCATGTGGAATCTTCCCAGAACAAGGATCAAACCCATGTCCCCTGCATTGGCAGGAGTATTCTTAGCTACTGAGCCACCAGGGGAAGTTCAAGATTTTTAAAATATTTATTTATATTCATTTGGCTGTGCCAGGAAATGTTGCCACATTCAGGATCTCTTAGTTGTGGCAAGTAGGAATTAATTTCCTGACCAGGGGTTGAATCTGGGCCCCCATGCATTGGGAGTCTTAGCCAATGGACCACCAGGGAAGTCCTCTGCTAAGGATTTTTAAAATCACCTTTTTGTTGTTATTGTTTATTTAATCATCACATCTGCTCTACTAGGACAGGTATCATTAAGCACAGTTTACAGATGAGAAGCTAAGGACTTGCTTTAAGTGTCAGAGTCAGGAATCACACCAAGTCTGGACTCAGAAGCCCATGCACTGGGACACAGGTGTGTGCACACCCCTACACGATATGACCTAGCCTGAAACTGGTTGGTGGCTCTGGATTTCAGTTGACTCACTTAAAAAATATTTGGTCTGCTTACTTTCATTCCACCAGCATGGAGCATCTACTATTATGTACCAGTGCACTAGGCTGAGTGCCAGGAATGCAAGGATCTACAAAATCAAAGTCCTGCCAAGAGTAGTTTATATACCAGTGTGGAAGAAAGACTCATCCACAGATCACCTCAGTGCAGTGTCTACACAATGCCCAGGTGGTACTAAAGTTTAGATGAGATGATACAGGCAAGTGTTGAGCAAAGCCAAGGGTTACCCTGATTTCCCCGAGGCTGAGCCAGCTCTCTTAGGAGCAGAAGGAAAATAAGAACAGGATGGGAAACTCTATCTCAAGGCAATTCTTCCCTCTCAGCAGTGCCTCCATCCACCTAGTATGGTGACAGGGCCATCCTTTTCTTCCCCTTTTCTCCTTCATCCCTTCCTTCTTTCTTCCACCGTTCTATGAGTGTCCAGATAGGTCCTTGGTGGAGGGACCCATCCGACAAGAGTAAGCAACGGGGGAACTTCTCAGCTGGGGAGTTGAGGATGGTATACAACCGAAGAAGACCTCAAAGGGAGTTTTCCACCAACTGCTCTGTCTTTGAGTGTCTGCGATGTGAAGGAGTTCCCATGCTCTCGCATTTTCCTGGATATGTCCCAGTGTGATAGGAAAATCATTCCTCAGCTCTCTCCTCTTCTCTGCCTATCACGGAGAATTCTGGGACAACACTGTATTATCTGCTGAATTGGGATAAAGGGAAAGGAGGGAATTTAGAGAAACCAGGCTGGGTACATTGATTTCCTCTGGAAAGTAACTCTCTGTGTTACTGGTGGAAGAGGAATAAAAAGACCCTGAGAGTGAGATAAGAAAAGAAAAATGTGAGCACTGTGGGCTTAGGGAGAATTTTAGGAGCGTGGAGAGAGGTGATGGTACTTGAGAGAGAGGGTTATATCTGAAATGTACATGGTGAGACAGATTTTTTTAAAGTGTTGCTCTATTTTGAGCTGAACGCAGTTTTGGTCTTCTTTGAGGGATTTCAGCTGAGACTAAGATTTCTTTGTGAATTACTTTTTGTCTATCTGACAGTTGTTTCTCTGAGTACATCACCACTGTGTCAGGACTGGGTCACGAGGCAGCCTTGCTTTCTGTGAGTTACACCAGTGTTCACAGAATTCAATCCGAAGTCATCAGTTCTAAGCTCTTCCTTTTATTTCAGGTAAAGATGCAGAGAAAAGCCAGATAGATCCCATTTCCTTATTTCGCACCTAATTTCCTAACAAGGCAGTGGAACTGCCCCGTCCTTCTGCTACTGAAAGAATGAGGGGACACTGGCAAGCAGAGGAGAAAAGGGAGAGAAGAGAGAGAGAAACTATCTCCCTCCGTTTCTTTCATTGGTACATCCCACATCTGAGCCACCTGCATGCTGGCAGGCAGTGCGAGTCCTCTCTCTGCCATTTTTTAAGCTACGTGGCTTTGGGAAAGCCATCTCCTATCTGAGCCTTGGTTTGAAGTGGGATTGGATTAATAAGAGCAACTAACCTGCAGGGTAGCTGGGAATTGTGAATGAGAGTACGTAAGTGTAATTTGACCTGTAAGCTACAAGTCGTGATGTGATGAAACAAACATGTACTTCCCTTCATCCCACCAAAGAGAATCCTTTTATTTCAACCTAATTCCACAAACCTCTTTCTCCACACTAAAAAAAAATGATGCATTCTTTCCTCCTAGGAGAGAGGTCAAATCATAATAAAAGGTTGAGAGAGAGGGGAAAGTTCAGAGGCTGGGGTAGAAGAGCTTATCTAGGGGATAGGTTTGAGAATGTTGGTGCCAGAGCAGCTTTAGGGTGAAAACTATCTGAATAGAAAAAGAAATAAAATTTTAATTAATCTTGCTGGGACCGTACATTTGAGTGCCTTTAACATCCCAGACTCTTGAGAGTTGCCTGGACTGCAAGATCAAACCAGTCAATCCTAAAGGAAACCAACTCTGAATGTTCATTGGAAGGACTGATGCTGAAGCTGAAACTCCAATACTTTGGCCACCTGATAACAGCCCACTCATTGGAAAAGACCCTGATGCTGGGAAAGGTTGAAGGCAAGGGAAGAAGGTGACGACAGAGGATGAGATGGTTGCATGGCATCACCGACTCAGTGGACATGAGTTTGAACAAGCTCCGAAAGATTGTGAAGGACAGGGAAACCATGGTTTGCAATCCACGGGGTCGCAAAGAGACTCGATTTAGCGACTGAACAACAACAACATCCTTGACGATAAAGATGGAATTTCTTTTAAATTATAAGTAAATGTGGAACTGAGTTTTCTGAATACGATGGCCCTCTGAGAGTGTACTGTCTGGGTTTATGCGGGGTATAAACATAAGGGATTACAGTAGCATACGCCTGAGAGCCCTTTGAAGGAAGAACACGTCCAAGCGTGTGGTCCCAGGTCTCCTTAGACCTGAGTCCAGTGGGCCTTTACTTCTGCTCCTTCAGGCTCCTGGCTGCACCCACAGCCCTGGGCTCAGGGAACCACCGCCACCATCTAGGGTGAGGCTGCTCCGTCTCATCTAGAAAGATCCCCTCCACCCCCTCCATCCAGCTGGGCAGACCGCTCCTTCCTTCTGCCCTTGTTCCTCAAGAGCTGGACGTATCCCAAGCACTGTCCCCAGCTCGGAGCTCTCACCTGTCAGCAGACTAAGGAGAGTCTACAGACGGAGCAGCAGCAGCCGTCAGGGGATCACAGAACCACCACCTGGCACCCCAGGGCCCCCTGGAACCGCCACTTGGGACAAAACTCTTCTTATCCAAATCATGGGATGGAAGCTTCAGGACCTCACAGTGAAGTCTAAGCCCTCCCTGAGCACGTGAGACTATTTCGTGTCCATTCTCACGATTTGAGCTTCCCTGGTGGCTCAGTGGTAAAGAATCCGCCTGCAATGCAGGAGACCCGGGTTCTATTCCTGGGTTGGGAAGATCCCCTGGAGAAGGAAATGGCAACCCACTCCAGTATTCTTGCCTGGAAAGTCCCATGGACAGAGGAGTCTGGTGGGCTACAGTCCGTGAGGTCGCAAGAGTTGGACATGACTTAACGACTAGACCACCAGCACACTCACAATTTTAAAAACCATCTGTCTGCTGGCACCTCCCAAATATCTATCACTTTGCAGGCTTAGCCTCTGAACTCTAATCTCAGAAATCTAATTATCTGCTTGGCATCTCTCCCTTGACTGTGTCTCACAAGCATCTCAAACTTGATGCTTACAACAGTAGATTCTTTGTAACCATTCCCAAATCTGAGCTACCCCCACTCCCCACCTGCTCCCTCCCTGCAACAATGACACTGCCCAGGATCTAGATGCTGAAGCCAGAAACCAGGGAGGTATCTTTGGTTCCTTCCTCTCCCTTAATTCCCATATCTGATCCATCAACAGCCTCTAAAACCCACCAGCATCTTTCCATCTCCATTGACCCCACCACACTCCAAGTGACCCTTCTCTCCTGTCTGTATGACTGGGGCATGGTGCTTAGAAGAGGAGGGGGTTGAAAAGGAGGTACTTTACTTTTTTTAATTAATCTTTTGGAATATAATTGCTTTATAAAGTTTTGTTCGTTTCTACTGTACAGCAAAATGAATCAGTCATTCGTACACATACATCTCCTCGCTTTTGGACTTTGTTTCCATTCAGGCCACCATAGTGCATTAAATGAGTTCCCTGTGCTCTATATCACGTTCTCATCAGTTATCTATTTTGTGCTCAGTCGCTGAGTCATGTCGAAGTCTTTGTGGTCCCATGGACTGGAGCCCACCAGGCTCCTCTGCCATGGAATTTTCCAGGCAAGAATACTGGAGTGGGGTGCCATTTTCTACTCCAGGGGATTTTCCTGGAGTAGAATCTTCCAGGGATTGAACCTGTGCGTCCCACACTGGCAGGCAGATTCTTCACCACGAGCGCCACCTGGGAAGCCCTATCTGTTTTGTACACGGTAGTAGTACTGTATACGAGTCAATCTCAGTCTCTACATTCATCCCTTGGTATCCATACATCTGTTCTCTATGTCTATGTCTCTATTTCTGCTTTGTAAATAAGGATCATCTATACCATTTTGCTAGATTTCACATACATGCATTAATATACGGTGTTTGTTTTTCTCTTTCTGACTTACTTCACTCTGTATGACATTCTCTAGGTTCATCCATGTCTCTACAAACGACCCAATTTCTTTTTTACAGCTGAGTAATACTCCACTGGAAAGGGGGCACTTTAAACACAAGGATAGAGCCTTGCTCCCTTTGCCGCAGCCCTCAGGACTGTTGTGTGAGGTCAAAATTGGAAGTTTGAGATTTTGAGAATGGAAAGAACTTGGCTCTACTGCCCTCTGAAACTTGGGAGGGAGACAGAGATTCCACCACCGATGAGGGGTGCCCTATTAATGCAGATGTGCAGATCTGGGCAGAGACAGGGCCTGAGATACTACCTCCCCAACAGACTTCCCCCTGCCCCACTCCGTTATCTTGGCTTCCTAGAAGATGGAGAGTAGACCTGATAAACCCCCCATGTACAAAGTAGGACAAAGGTTATCTAGGAATCGAGAGCTTAGGGGCCTGATAGGGGATCATCAAAAAGGGGGCAAGGGGCCCCAATGTGGGAAGCTTCAGGGTGGATGATCAAACTGGAATCCAAGGACGGGGCACAGTGGTGAGCTGAGATGAGGGCAGATTCCTCAGCAGTCACTTCCTGTTGCCTGGGGCAAGGGGACAAATGACAAGGTACATGAAAACAGCAGATACCAGCCAATGTGGGTCAGAGGCGTCTCCCTCAACATAGGGAAAGATATAACAAGCCCTTTGGAATTTTGAGCAAATTCAGAGAGAAAGGGAGAAGGAAAAGGAGGGAAAGACTCCTTCCCTTTTTAAAAATTTACTCTTTTTTATTTACTTTTGGCTGTGCTGGGTCTTTGTTGCTGTGTGTGGGCTGTCTCTAGTTTCCGCTAGTGGGGGCTACTTTCTAGTTGCAGTGCGGGGAGGGGGGGCGCTTCTCATTGGCTTCTCTTGTTGCGGAGCACAGGCTCTATATACCAGCGACTCAGAGTTGCACCTCATGAGCGTAGTTGCTCTGTAACATGTGGGATCTTAGCTCCCAGACCAGGGATCTAACCCATGTCCCCTGCATTGGCAGGTGGATTCTTAACCACTGGATCACCAGGTAAGTCTGAGGAGAAGAATTCTAAAACCTCTGAAAGAGTGTTCAAAAGAGTCTCTCAGGACTTACTCTTATCTGCGCAGTACCCCTGCACAAGGAGGAAGTGCACTCAGTAGCTGAGCCTCATCATAGGAAAATAAACAAAATTAAGTGTTTGCAGTGGGAAATTTTACACTGGTGAAATGTGGGCCCAATCACAGTTTCCTTTACTTAAAATAATCCAGCGCCCTTGCTTTGAGCCCTAAGGTCCTGCACGGCCTGGCTTCTACCCTCTTACCAGCCTTATTTCAATGTTCTCTTCCTGGACCACTAAATGCCAGCTGCCCTGGCTTTCTTTGAGTTCCTCCAATACGCTAAGCCTTTTCCTGTCTTTGGATGTGTGCTCCATCGCCCTGCCTCTTTTTTGATCCTTCAAAAAGACAGCACCTTCTCAGGGACGTCTTCTCTGGCTACCTTCTAAATGATTTTCTTTATGTCATTCTCTGCCTCTATACTGGGTCCCATATTCCTCACATAGTGCTTCTTTCATCCTTTCTTTCCTTTCCTTCCTTCCTTTCTTTCTTTGTCTATTTCATTTTTGTTTTTGAATTTTGGCTGTGCTGTATTTCCAATTGCAGTGTGCAGGCTTTCTCTAGCTGTCATGCACATGGACTTCTCTAGCTGCAGTGCATACGTGTGGGCTTGGCAGCTCTGCAGTACGTGGGATTTTAGTTCCCCAACCAGGGATGGAACCAGCGTCCCCAGCACTGCAAGATGGATTCTTAACCACTGGACCACCAGGGAAGTCCCCTCTTTCTTTCTCTCTTGAGTTATAATTAACACACAATATTTTATTACTTTCAAGTGTATAACAAAGTGATTCAATATTTTTATATGTTATGAAGTGATTACTATAATATGACCAGTTAAGTCTGTCACCATACAATGTTACTCCAGTGTTACTGACAGCATTCCCCATGTTGTACATTGTATCCTCATGACTTACCCATGCCTGGAAATTTGTAATTCTTGATCCCCTTTCACCTACCCCTCCCCTCTAACAGCCAGGAGTTTGTTCTCTGTATCTGTGTCTGTTTCTATTTTGTTTGGTTTGGTTTTAGGATTCCACACTGAAGTGAAATAATAGTATTTGTCTTTCTCTATCTGAATTAACCTAACACACTACCCTCCAGGTCCATCCATGTTATATTAAATGGCAAGATTTCATTAGGCTGAGTAATATGAATATTCCAGATATTTTATTTATATGTGTGTGTATATATATATATATATATTCTTTACCCATTTATCTGTTGATGGACATTTGGCTATTGTGAATAATGCTGCTATGCACATAGGAGTGCATATTTCTTTTCAAGTTAGTGTTTTCAAATTTTCTTTGGCTAAATACACAAAACTGAATTGCTGGATCATGTGGTAGTTATATGTTTTAATTTTTTGAGGCTCCTCCATACTGTTTTCCATTGTGACTACACCAATTTACATGCCCTAAACAGTGTAGCAGGGTTTGCTTTTCTCCACCTCCTCGCCAACACTCTTTTCTGTGCCACTCCCTTTCTTTCTGGCTTGCTGCCTTTCTCGCCACTAGGGAAAGTCTCGGCCTAGAGTCTCTGCACCTGCTGCCCCTCCACAATACTCCCCAAAGACAGAGACTCAGACATTCCTTCCACCATCATCATGAACAAAGCTCCTGGCACTGCGTGCAGTAGGTACTGAATAAATCTCTGTTGACTGAATGACTCTCTGAGCCCCAGAACACACCCAGCAGAGTGTCTAATGCAGGGTAAATGGGGGTTCAATGACTGTGGTCCAACCGAGCCTTCCTTGAGGTTATCTGGGAATCACAAGTCATACCACGCCCCTCTCTGGATACAGAGTGTGTGACTAGGGTTTCCCATCTCACCATCATTCATCCGGACTCACTGGAGGAACACCTAGCTGAGCTTCCAAGTGAGAAACTTGGGGCCCATTGATATGACTGACTTTCCAGTTATTTCACGATGGGACTGGACTCAGTCTGAGCCTCTGACTCCTAGTCAGTGCTGTTTCTCCCACATCAGGCAGCTTTATCCTAAATTCAATTTCTTCCTCACTGTAAGTAAAGGAATTTTATTCCCTCTCCTTCAGTAAAATGCCAACATGGCCAACTTGTAAAAAGACTAAAATTCATGAACACTCTGGAGAGATACACACATTTATCTGCATGAAAAAAAGGAAAAGTGTCATGTTCTTTAAGAGACTCAGGGAAATCTTTAAGGTTTTCTTTAAACTACTTTAATGCTTTGATGGTTTGAAGAAAGCATATCAGAAATCTCTGGAGAAAATGGCTAAATGGGCCTAAGGTATTATACCTGAGCTGGAGCTGCTTTAAATAAAACCTTCTTTCACCTCATATTGTTTCCTGAATAGAGCAAAATAGATAAGCCTATTGTTACTATTTTGGTTTTTTTAATGTAATTTCAATGTGCTTTGGATATTAACAGAGTCATCACCTTTACTCTCCTCACACTCAAATAATAGTTAAATCATGGGTGTTACAAACATCAGCTCTACCTGGGTAGTCTGTTTTATTTCTTCACTATTTCCCCGGAATATATTATAATTCTTCATATGTAGCAGGTGCTCAAAAAAGATGTGGATAAAAATTTATTGACCAACTGCTATAGCCTGGGACCCAGCCTGTGTGCTGATGGTCAGAGGTGGACCAAAGACACATGTCCCTGCCCTCATGGAGCCTGGAGAAGGGAGACAGACGAGACAGGTCTTTATTTTAAAGCATACACACAAACACACAAAGAAATACACATTGAGGAAAAAGTCATGAACATAATGAACAGACTGCAGTAATCAGGCACACACGAAACAGACGAACAAAGCTACTTAGATATGGTTGTCAGGGAAGGTATATTGGAGAAAATAATTTTTCTTTGAGGCATGAATGAAGAGGAGGGGCAGGGGCAGAGACTCAGGTTTAGCACTCCAAGTGGAGGTCTAGCGGGTACAAAGACTCTAGGACAGGATGAAGTTCAATGTGCTCTAGACCATGAAGAGTCTCGTCATTACTCTAAGGGAAATGTGAAGTCATTGATGGGATTTAAGAAAATGAGTGACATGATCTCACTTATGTTATAAGAAAAGCACTCTGGGCTGTGAGGAGAAAGGATTAAGAAGCTAGAGGACCAGTATTGCAATGATGAGGTGGAAGTGGGTAAGGGAGATATTAATAGATGCAAAGGAGATGATGGGCTCAAGATACATATTGGAGGAAAAATGACCAGATTAGCTGAAAATTTGGCTCTGGGGGGTTAGGGAAGGGCTGGGATAACCAGGTGGATGGGAAAAGACTTCGGAAGGACCAAGATAAGGAGAAGAACAGAATTAGTCTGCAATTGTATTCAATAGGGCTTCCCTGATGGCTCAGTGGTAAAGAATCTGCCTGCAGTGTGGGAGACCTGGGTTGGATGGCTGGGTTGGGAAGATCCCCTGGAGAAGGGAAAGGCTACCCACTCCAGTGTTCTGGCCTGGAGAAATCCACGTACTGTATATAGTCCATGAGGTTGCAAAGAGTTGGACACAACTGAGTGACTTTCACTTTCATATTCAATAAGGGTAAAAGGGCTAGAATGGCCATTACCCTTACCATCTCCCAATAGTGCTCATAGCTTCATCCTTTCCATAATAGGAAAGCAGAGACAAAAGCCAGTGAGATTTCAGTTTACATGTGAATTACGAAGATGGGTTGGCACAAGAATGACCCATGTAGCAAAGCTAATAAACCATATTTCCCTGCGGTTCTTCTTATTAGCTGAGTTGATAGTTCATAGTATATCAGGGCCTCACACGGTCAGTGTTCCAACAGCTCTTCCCAGTTTGAATGTGTGCACGTAGCACAGAGACTAGTATTTTCCAGAATCGTTCAGCATGGAGTGGGTGGCAGGGTGAGTGGCCAAAGAAGAGAGGGATGTTCATTCGCCAGCACAGAGCTCTCTGTGCCCCCAAACCAGGTGATTTCTTGGTGCACAAGGACAGTCATGACTCACTTGGGCAAACCTCTTGGGAGTGGTGCCTGAAGAACGGAAAATAAAAATAGTGCTTTTGGCTGTTGGTTTTCTTCTGTTGTCCCGGGAGGCCCCCGCTTTCCCTGGCTGCCCCTCCCTGCCCCCGTCTGCTCCCTGGCTCCCCCGGCTTTCAGAGGAGCTGGTACTGGACACTAACCACCCTTTCTCACTTGACATCTTCTCCTGCAGAGCAAGCTACTTTCTTGCCAAATCTCTAGGTTGGTGGCTCATCGGATGTCAGCTGCCCCCGCGGCTTCCAGGGCTAGCAGGGAGGGTGCTGCAGCCAGTGCTCAAGGCCAGAGAGGAAGGTGTCATGTGAGGGGCTCATCACCTGGTCCCAGAACTGAAGACCGCAGAGCTCTGAGGCTGGAACCCAGCCACTCAGACCAAGCTGGCAGGTCCCTGAAGAAGGTGAGGGGCCAGAAGTACCACAGGACAGGACCCTGGCTTCCTCCCCACCCAGCTGCCCCATCCTGACTCCCCTCCAGAAACTGGAGGGGCTGTGCTTTCTTTGGACATAGTCTGAGGCTGAGATCAGCAAAATCTAAACCCTTCGAGAGCATTCCAGAAAGAGCCTCTGCTGTGCTAACCTAAAGGTTAATGAGCCTCTCTAGGAGGTTCTCTTCTCTGATTCACCAGCTCTGCCTCCTCGCCACTCTGCTGATGTCCTTGGGCAGTGGCCCTCTGTCCTGGAGCCTTTCTCAGAAAGAAGGAGTTCAGTGCCAAGCCCTGGGCAGACCTCGCAGTGAGCCGGCATGGCCAGATCTGGGCAATCCTCAGTTTGTTTTCAGAGCTAGCCGTTCTCCCAGATCTGGCCTAGGTGACTTGTCTCCGGGTGCCCTGCCTACTGTCCTTCCCAGTCCCAACACTTGGTGCTGTTGGCATGATCTTCTGCAGTAGTGGAAGTCTGCCTCCCGCAAGGGAGATCTTCTGGAACATCTGCCCAATTTATACTGACCCAAGGGACCCCCAGGGACAGGAAGCTGGCTGCTGTTTTATGAAATGGGACCCTACACTCTGACTCCACTCACGGTTGATTGGATGAGATGGGCCAATAGGAATCTTTATCCTGTTATTAGGATTAGAGGCGAGAGAGACAGAAAAACAGAGAACAGAGAGATTTGGTCCTTCCGTGAAGCTGTGGTTGGCCTTTCCCTGATGTGACTCTTGAGATGCAGAGGCAGCAAGTCAGCAGAAAGAATGAACAATGAGTTGGATACACAGAAAGGGGCAAAGATGAGAGATAAAAATACTTCAAAGATTCCCCACAGCGTTCCAGATTTGGGTTTTTGGCCTCCCTGAGGCTCATTCTTGCCCACAGGGGTTCATGACTATTCAAATAAAGTCCCTCTTCTTCCTAAAGTGATTTCTCTCCCTACCACCAACATAGACTGAAGCAATAATAACTCTATTATATTTCTTTAATTCTAACATGCACCATCAATTTGAATAATGCTTGTGTGTCTGTCTGTTTATGTGTATGTGTTGGGGGAGAAACACAACATTAAAAATAAATATTGTCTGTATGACTTATTCCAATTTCAAAAATGTTCAACATGAAAAGCATGCATCTTAACGTTGAGGAAATAGGACACTTCACTCATACGGTCTCTGGTCCTGACTCTTAATTAGGTAAAATGGTCCATTTAAATGCAATTAAATTGTGTATGCTTCCAAGTCGTTAAGGAGTAGCTGGAATCTCTGTGTTTTGATTTACACGAGAGCCACTTGAGTTAGCGTCGAGCTGGTCAGGAGCAGCCTTAGGCATTTTCCTACAGACCCTGCCGTGGGGACCATAACCGTGATCATAACTGCGGGACTCATTATGGATCATAATCATAAGAGGATCCCCCTGTTAAGAACATTATCCAAGCTCTTATTGTCGCTCTCATGGAGGGATACAGTCAGAGAGCCACATTAAGCTGTCCATTTTTCCCAGGGAGGCTGCCCACCCACTGCCTTTTTGCCGAGTGTGTTCACTTTCCTCCCTGCCTCCAACTTCTGGCAACCCTCAAGATGAGGTCCAGACGGAGGCAGGAATGGTTCGGCCCAGCATAACTGAGTACTCTATGGAGGCCTTG
Source organism: Odocoileus virginianus (assembly GCF_023699985.2). Classification (NCBI taxonomy): domain Eukaryota; kingdom Metazoa; phylum Chordata; class Mammalia; order Artiodactyla; family Cervidae; genus Odocoileus; species Odocoileus virginianus. Next base: position 15,735,193 of record NC_069684.1, on the reverse strand, counting down.
CAAACACTCAATCTTAGAGTGGTTTGGAAGCCATCAAATCTCCTGCCTCCTCTGCCAGATGCAGAACTGCGGCTCAGAGTTTGAGCAAGTTGCATAGGGTCACTTGGCCAGATGGTGGCACAACCCAGACTAGACCTAGGCCCATTGACCTCCCATGCTGGGCTCCACTCACCCTTATCACCACGCTATGCATGCGTGCTAAGTCGCTGCAGTGGTGTCCGACTCTGTGCAACCCCATGGACTGTAGCCTGCCAGGCTCCTCTATCCGTGGGTTTCTCTAGGCAAGAATACCGGAGTAGGTTGACATTTCCTTCTCCAAAGGATCCTCCTAACCCAGGGATCGAACCCACAACTCTTACATCTCCTGCATCAGCAAGCAGGGTTCTTTACCACTGGCTCCATCTGGGAAGCCCCACTGCCACCACTCCTCTTCCCTCCCAAAGCAAGGAGGCTGGGCATCCAGCATGGGTACATGAGACGAAGTCTGACAAGTGATTAAGAGCTTGGAGCTGGAGCCAGAGTGCCCAGGTTCAAATCCCAGCTCCACCACTCTCCGGCTGCCTGTGCTCAGCCCAGCTACCTAACAGCTCTATGCCTCAGTCATCCTATCTGTAAAATGGAGATAAAAACAGTATCAATTGCATAAGATCCTTGTAGCATTATTAAGTTAATGAGTAAAGCATTTTGACCACTGCCTGGCAAGTGGTACACTCTATATGTATGTTTTCTAAATAAAGTCAAGCAGCCTCTGATGCCCCACGTTCTGAGGAGTTGTCTGGAGGTAGAGCCATCCCAGGTCATCAGGGGGACAGAGCCCCTCAGTGCCAGGCTGAGGGGCTATGTTGCAAAAGGGGCCAGGAGCAGAACCGAGGAAAGAAGGAATAGGGCAGGTGCTGCAGCTTGGGTAACCTCAGCGGATGCCCCATCCCCATTCCTCCCAGGAACCTCCATGTCCTTTCTAAGCGCGCCTTAGCTAGTGGTGTCCCCCCAAGAACACTGCTGGTGGCAGTGAGGCTGCCTGCTGAGTGGCCAGTTCCCTCCACCTCCCGAAGCTGGGCTTGGGAGAGAAGGTTCCAGAGACTCCTTGAGGAGGCGGTGACCGCTTCCAGAAATCTGGGTCCACCTGCTGAAAGCTCTTAAAGTGTGGGGCAGGCAAAAGGAACTCCTAAAAAAGGAGGCATTTCTTATTGGGGTTTTTTTGTTTGTTGTTTTTACCAACTTGCATCTTTAAGGGTTAATTCAAACAGGAACAGTGAGGTGAATTCCATTCCAACTGGCAGTTCTTCTCCCTTCAAAGTCCTCTCAGAGGCTCAGGGAAAATATGCAGAGAAAGATTTTCACCTCCTTCAGGGCTCAGAGTTCCTCACCCCTGGCTTCATGATCCTAACAGCTCCTTCAGATCTTCACACAACCTCTCAGAAATGTGGGAAGAATTCTCTCTTGTTTTTTTTCCTGAATGCGCGCTCTCTCTCCCCACCCCCTTCCTTCCTTTCTTCCCTCTCCCCTGACTTCCCCAGGTTTATTCAAGGTCCAGGCTTGATGTGCAGGCAGAGACACCATCTGAGACTCAGCTGGGGTCCCCTCCAACCTGAACCCCTCCCAGTAATTCCAGGGAGACGACAGAGGAAGGTGGAATTGGGGAGAGGGGCAGCGGTGCGCCGAGCACTCGTTCTCTCAGTGGAGAAGGCAGCCATCAGTCACAGCTGCTCTCATAAAATACACCTCGAAGCCAGGGGAGGGGGCTGCCCCAGGCTGCCAGGCCTGTATTCCAGCTCACCGCTGGGGACTTGAGGAGAAGGAGCGTTGATGGGGAAGCCTGAAGGGAAGAGAAGGAGGCTGGAGCAGGAGGGGCTGGCAGGGCAGCTTGCTGGACAGACAAGACGAAAGGAAAGGGGATACCGAGGGGCTGGGTGACTGAGGGAAGAGGAGGCAGGCTGGCCCAGGGGAGGAGGCAGGCTGGCCCAGGGGTGGGCCAAGGGAATTCTGGAGCCAGCCGGGAAGGTAAACACCTTTTTTCTCCTAATAGAAAGCCACCAGGCTTCCTTGAAGAACCGCCTTCCTCTCCGGAAGCCTCTGCTGCTCTCTCTGGGGGGCCCTCCTGCTGTAGCCTCAGGCCTGAGTCCTTCAGAAAGTGAGACACACAAAGCCGGCAATTCAAGGCTCCTCCCCAGGGGGGACACAATCGGCCCCCACCCCCAGCCCCACCCCTCCAGGCAACCCTCCCACGCAGCATGCCCGCTTTGCATCCTATTTGAATCCTCCAAACTGAACCAGTGTCCTCAGATAAGAGCTCTGCCGAGGCACAACACGTACCTCTCAGGCCCAGCTTTCTCTTAGAGAACTGCTTATGTTAGCAAACAAAGGGCCAGTGGGCCTTTTCTAGAATTTGTATGCAGGGCCCAGATTCACACAGTTAAACCTACTTCTGTGTTTTCTGATCTCACCAACATGGGATTTTTTTTCCCCCAGACAACTTTATCTTATCTGTCTGTTGGGGAAGTAATCACCCAAGATACACTGCAGACTTAAACTGTAAGAGGCAGGATATGATATTAATCACTGACAATGCTCAGCTTTAAAAGCACCAAATGCTGAATAAATTAAAGCACTCAGTCATGCAGACCAGACCAAAGGGAGGGGAAACTGAGGGCAACTACAATGGAGACGAGACTTAAAAGGAGCTTTGGGATCTGCCTGAGCACGTGGATAGAACTGAGATGCAAGCAGACGCTGCCACCAGCCAGCCCTGCGCTGAGTGGGGAAAAGGGATTCTAAAATGTCAAAAGGACGGCCTTTGAGTCTGAGCGACAGCGTACTAGCTAAACCCATGAGGACCCACCCCAGGATCACTCTTAAATTATTCTGGACCAGAAGGAAATTCCACAGTGCTTGGATCTCACCGTTTCTCTGGGGATGCAAACTCGCCATGGAAAATTCCCAGCCTCACCTAGGTCTGGGCACCCTGCCCTGCCACTCTCCCCGCTGGTTTCTGGGCCTTGAAAACCTCTGCACATTTCCCTTGTCTTGTTGGCAGCAGTGACAACTATCCACTTGTTGGGGACCAGAAGGTGGTGGCAAACTTGGAGATGATGATCAAAGGAAGTTACCACTGGACCTATGGTGTCAGCATCACCAGGCAGGACCCCCTGTCCCAGTGCAGAGCTGGAATGCACGGGCTCCCATGGTGGAGGTCCCAGAGAGAAGGCCTCCATCCATCTGTCCAAATTCCTTTTGGGGGGAAGGAACAAAACCCAGGAGGAGGCCAGTGCCCAGAGAACCCTCTAGGGGATACTCAGAGTCAGTAAAATAACTTCTGGCTATCCCAGCACTCAGAGGTGTTACTGAACATTTCTAGATAAACGCAAAGGAAAACTCAAAATGCAGGTGGGTTGAGAAGGTCACGTCTGCTGTGGAGGCAGAACATCAGCCCCCCCAAATGCTGACATCTTAGTTCCCGGAACCTGGGCATGTGTCACCTTGTATGGCAAATACGACTTTGCAGACGCGATTAAGTTAAGGATCCTGAGATGGGGAGATTATCCTTGATTATTCAGGTAGACCCAGAGTAATATCTGGATCCCTCTAAGAGGGAGGCAAGAGGGCCAGAGTCAAAAAGAAGATGTGACAAGGAAAGCAAAGGTCAAACGGGTTCCATTCCTGGCCCAGGAAGACTCCACATGCCTTGGGGTAACTAAGTCGGTGCACCACAACTGCTGAAGCCCGCGCTCTGCAACAAGAGAAGCCACGCAGTTAGAAGCCTGCAAGGAGAGCAGCCTCCTCTCTCTGCAACTAAGAAAGCCAACACACAGCAATGAAGACCCAGCTCAGTCATAAACAAAGAAATAAATAAAAAATTTTAAAAAGAGAAAAAAGATGGAATGGGCAAGGAAATATATTCCCTCACAACTTCTAGAAGAGGAAGCAGCCCACCTGACCCATTTTAGACTTTTGGCCTTCAGAAGTGTAAGGTGATGCATGTATGTTGATCTAAACCACTCAGTGTGCAGTAATTCACTATAGCAGTGAGAGGAAACTAATACTCTATGAGCTACTTGACTTCCCCTCAACCCAAACCATTTCTGGGTGAGCCTGAAACATGGCGCCCCTCTTGCCTCTCTCCACAGACGACCTTTGCCTGGTGCTCCCCTCTCCTGACTTATTAATGCTGCCATTCATTCTCTCGTTTCCAGCTATGAAAAAATTTGTTCTCCTCGGCTATCTCAAGGACCCACCAGTGCCATCTCACTGACTCAGTGAGTTCATCTCAGTTCCCAAAAGAGAGCTGGAAGGAGAAACACGAGTCCATGGGCTTTGAGGAATGTGCATGATGCCTTTTTCCTCACTGACTGAAGAAGACACTGGGAAGGGTCCCTCCAGCAGAAGAGCCAGTCACAGGTTTCTTCACTGGCCCTCCCAGACACGCCCAGAGCGATGTATTGCATGTCTGTGTCATGTAGACTGCAGCAGTCTGTCATCCCTGGGGGTGGCCAGGGCCTTGGGCCTCCCCTAGAGGTGTGCTGGAAGGCCACGGATTACGTGTCCCCCCCACCCCAACTGTCATCTGGGTAATCTGTTTAGACAAATATCCAAAGAGACCTTTCTTGGCCTTCTATACAGCCTCCTCCAGGGAAAGGGGTTTGTCTCTACTCCCCACTGCACAGACACAAGCCCACTGCAAGATCCTCTGAGCCCCATTTGGCACAAGCCACTCGCTTCTGCTCCAACTTTCCCACCACAGGCAGTGGCTCTCAGGCCTCAGGGCCCCGCCAACCTCTGATGTAAATTCTGTTCCATTTCAACTCACTCTGTGCTCCCCATGAAAGCTACATTCAACTGAATTTATTTCACCCCAGAGTCTGTCTGGGCCTTACTGAATAGGTACTGTGGTGGGCATAAGAATACCCCACCCAGTCTTCCTGGCCCCAACTCAGATGCCCATGGACAGCTGAGCACTGGTGTGTGGGAGGATACCAGGGTGCCCTAGGGAGGCAGCTCTGGGCCCATTTCCTGTCTGCTCTGGTCATTGAGTCAGAAATAGGTTACACGTTAAGTGGAGAGAATTGAGGAACTAGAACACAGTTTGGGATTAGGTTATCACTTCTCCCAACTCCTCACCATGTTGATTAATAGTAATTATCCAGTGTAACTTCCCAGGCACTTTAAAGATGCCTTCTCATCCAGTTCACTCAACTACTCCATGATTCTACTGGGCTTCTGTGAAGTCACCAGCTTCAACCAAAATAACAACAAGCCCCACCCAGGAGTTTTCCTACTCCTTCTTACTCCTTCTTAAGATCCTGTCTCTGTTAACACCAGCACATCCATTCAGACGCCTAGACAGAAATGTCTGGTAGAAACCACAGGGTCTCATCCTATTCTACATGTGCCTAATCCATCTCCAAGTCCTGGAAAATGGACATCTCTGGCTGCAGATGCGGGTAGGAAGGAGACAGTCCTTCAGGCATGAATGTAAAATCGGAATGAAACACCAAAAGACTATCCACTACCCACCCCTGAGACGGGTGGTTGGGAGTGAAGGGGCTCTTTTTTGATCCATGGCTGCTTTCGCTGCAGTTGGGCTTGAAAATGTTTCTGCTCAGGTCATCTCCAGTTACAGTTTGGCTTTGTCTCCTTGGGCTGAACATTTCTCCCATCTAATATGATGCCTTCCTGAAGCTGGAGGAAAAATACAACTTTCCAGAAGGGACACATCCATTCCTTTGGATGCCATCTCTGTGATCCAGGGTGAAGTAGATCAACCTTTCTCTGTGCTCCCACGTTAACACGGGCATGCCTCTTTTTGCAATTATCCCAAGTACTGTCATTTATTTCACTGCATCCTTTTCTATACATGGTTCTTCAACTAGATTGTAGGCTCTTGGAAGTCAGGACCAGGTTTATCTTCTAACTTTCATCCTAGTTAATGCTTGGCACATTACAGATGCTCACCAGTTTGTTGGACAATCTCTGAATGTAAGAGGCTGGCCTATCCTTTGTGCACAGGATGTTCTTAGGAGATGAAGACGTTTACAAGGAGAGTAGGAGGCAGAGACCTTCAATGGCAAGAGTGTCAGAACTCTATGAAATTTGTTTCCAGGAAGAACTAAAGCCAAATCAGAAATTACCCTCTGACTTTATGTGATTTCGTCTAATACCAATTTTATTCCCTGGCAACAGACTTTCATGGCTTCCTATTTCAGCACAGCAAACCTCAGCTTGTTGGTTTTTAACCAGAATCTATACTATTGTGTCACTAGAGTAGCACCATGATCAAATGTAAGCCTAACAGAGTAGATTAGGAATGAAGCTAGGAGGATGAGATTAAACTTGACAGCTATTAACATCATGAGTCATTGTCTCCTCCACTTTTCTTTGAATCCTTACATCAGGCTTCTGTTACACATGGCAGACTGAATATATGCATTTATTGCCACTCTCTTGAAACCCCACTAAAATGACGTTACAGGAATAAAAAGGTAAAACTGTCAAGGACAGAGAAACTGGGAGGGGAGACAAAAGATGCCTACACATTTTTTGGAAGGTCAAAAGACATGCGTGAGTGGTAATTGACATGGCAGAGTGGAGAAAGCCAAAACTTAAACATCTAGCGCTAATTTGCACCATTGAACCTAAGGATGACTCAGGATCTGAGACACCATTATCTTAGAAAGCATGGAGCAGAACAGAGAATAAGTAAAAGCTGATATAATGGGCTGTTACACCTGCACAGCCCCTGGCCGCTGCGTAGCGGGTTTGTTGCCCCTCCTTGACCCTGGCGGGAAATGTGAATATTATTCTCTGGATATTATTATTCTCTGGATATTATTCTCTTTTATCCTAAAAGGTTCTAGACTCTAGGAAACTTGACACAGTGAAGGGCAGAAGGAAGGTGCTTTCTGGAACACAAGGGGATTAAGAGGAAGTCTCTGTGCTGAAGAGTGACATCCACAGCTCCCTTTCTCATGAGGCTCCCAGAACTCTGGGGGACTGGTTCATGTTCCTCAAACAGAAGATTGAGGACTCTTCTTTAAAAAAAAGAACGGTATTTTTATTTATTACTTTTTAATGTTTATTTATTTATTTTTGACTGTGCTGGGTCTTCTGTAGCTGTGGCAAGCAGGACTACTCTAGCTGCAGCTCGCAGACTCCACAGCACAGGCTTAATTTACTTCCAGCCTGTGGGTTCTTCCTGCATCAGGGATCGAACCTGCGTCTCTTGCATTGGCAGGTGGATTCTTTAGCACTGAGCCACCAGGGAAGTCCAGAAGATTGAGAACTCTTCTTTAGAGAAGCTGATGGGCTCAAGAGAAACATGGATTGATACTGATGGAACCAGCTGTGCATATTCCTAAAGCCCACTAGTCGACAGGCTCCATCTGGGACTCAACAAGGCCCAGCTTATGGATGGGCAGTCAAGGATCACCAGGAAAGCATTCAATATAAAGGCAGAAAATAAAAATAAACAAATGAGGTTGGGGGGTGCAGCTCAGAGAAACAGAGAAAATGCAGAAAATAGGGGGAAAAAATTAAAGATGTAGTATCCTCAGAGAGATATAAGATCTTGCTTTCATGAAATGAGAAGAAAATTCTATACCAAACAATCATTCATTCATTCATTAGATATTTACTGTGCTAATTTGTGTATGGCACTATTCTAGGTCCTAGAAACACAGAAACAGCACTACAAGAGAAAACATTTAAACATCCCTGTCCTCATGAAGCTTTCATTTCAGAGAGAAAGAAAGACAACAAACAGAAAAGTAAATAAAATATAGTAATGTCTTATTATGATATATGCTACGGAGGAAAAAAAATAGCAGGGAAATAAGTTAGGAAGAGCTAGCAGAAAGAAATTATATAAATTTAACCATGATGATCAGGGAAGACCTGAAGGAGGAGGTGACATTTGAACAAAAAACTAAAGGAAACTGGGTATCAAATATGAGAAAGAAAGACTCGCGCCAATTAAAAATATTATGGCCAAAATTTGAAACTATAAGAAAAGTTAGATTAGGTTGAAGAAATCACATAAAGTAAACCATAAAGACAAACAGCAATAGGAGAGAGGGAAAAAAAGGTAGAAGGTAAAAGATGAATCCAGGAGGTTCAATCTGACTAAAAGGTTTCCCAGAGACACACACATTTACGGTGTACTAATTCTCAATATGGAGAAGGTAATAGCAACCCACTCCAGCACTCGTCTGAAAAATCCCATGGACGGAGGAGCCTGGTGGGCTGCAGTCCATGGGGTCGCTAGGAGTCGGATACGACTGAGCGACTTCACTTTCACTTTTCACTTTCCTGCATTGGAGAAGGAAATGGTGACCCACTCCAGTATCCTTGCCTGGAGAATCCCAGGGACAGGGGAGCCTGGTGGGCTGCCGTCTACGGGGTCGCACAGAGTCGGACACGACTGAAGCGACTCAGCAGCAGCAGCAGCAATTCTCACTAAAAGCAAAGGAATGGGGTAAGAAACGTCTTTAAAACAACTACTGAATCTACGTGCTGAAACTACTGGATAAATGTGTAAGGAAAAAAGAACTTCAACTCCTATCTAACATTCATAAAAAGTTAATCTGACAAAGTTTAGCATATTTATCTAAATATACAGGCTTAAAACCATAAAGCTTCAAGAAGAAAATTTAAGACCATAAATTTGTAATTTTGCAGTAGTCAAAGATTTCTCAGGATAGAAAAAGTACTAATTATAACAGGAAAAATGATAAATTGAACTTCTGTCAGGTCTAAAACTTCTGCTCGTCGAAAGATACTTTAAAGAAAATGAATAGGTAAGCTGACCAACTGGAGAAAATATTTGCAATTTATGTTACCAAGGACTTCTATCTAAAATACATAAAGAACTCCTACAACTCAATAATAAAAAGTTAAACCAATGAAAAGAACATATATGAAAACTTGAATATATATTGAATACATATTTTTAAGCTTTTTATTTTGAAAATAATCATAGATTATAGGAAGTTGCAAAAAGAGTACAGAAAGGTCTCATGTACTCCTCACTGACTATCCCCCATTAGTTATATTTCACATCACTTTGTAACATTTAGAAGACTGACAATTTAAAAGACTGACAGTGCCCAGTATTGGTGGTGATGTGGGAAAACTGAAACCTTCATAAATTGCTGATGAGACTGTAAAATGGCTGTCACTTTGGAAAACGATTTGCAAGTTCTTTATAAAGTTAAACAGATACGTATTGTGTAACTCAGAAATTCCATTCATAAGCACTTACCAAAGAGAAACAAAATCGTATGTCCACAAAAATACTTCCACAAGAATGTTTGTAGCAAGTGTATTCACAATAGCCCCAAATCAGAAGCAACCCAAATGTTAATCAACAGATTATATAGTATTCATATAATGGAATAGTACTCAGCAGTAAAAAAGGATAAACTGTGCTACTCCCAAGAACACAGACAAATCACAATAACATCATGCTGAGCATAGAAAGCCAAATGCAAAACAATATATAAAGTATAATTCCATTTACATGAGGTTCAGGAATGCAAAACTAAAATCTGATGATAGAAATAAGAATGATGGCTTTGTATTGAGGATAAGGATTGCCTGGAATGGGGCATGAGGAAAACTTTCTGGGGAGATGGAAATTGTCTGTATCTTGACTGGGGAGTTAGTTACACAGGTGTATCTATTTATCAAAATTCACTGGATTGTACATTTAAACTTGTTCCTTTATGTAAACTTTACATCTGTTTTCAAAAGTGAAAAGGATGAGGGGAAAAAAGATTTCCACAATGAGAAAAAGAATGAGATAATGAAAGGAAGGAAATAAGGGGAAAAAACACAAATTAAGTTTTTAATTTTTAAATCCTCATATCAATTTTTGATATATTATTTAGTGTTATTATTACAACATAGATGGTATAAATAAAAATCCAAGAAATAAAGAGGTAAGTAATTTACTAAAAAAAAAGTCCTGGATCTAGGTTTTCTCACTACCAATAAACTTAACCACCTCCTCTCTGTGGCAAGAAAAATACCGTATGTTTGAGAAGCATCTATAATTGAGAGCTGCCATCAGTCTGTGGGCTATTATCATTATCCCTTCAAGAGTAATGGACCAAGGATTCAACTGAAGCTCTCTGTTGGCAACAATCATTTCCTGCTCCATTTTTAAATTCTTAATCACTTAGATACCTTAAACCATCAATATTCTCTATCCATTTGCACTCTTACTGCCGTTCTCCAAAGATCTAAGCGCCTCGTGGATGATGCTGGAAGATGTCACAAACCAGGCTTCTCTGCTCAGAGAGCAGCTGTGCTGGGCTCAGAGCTTTCACGCCCAAGGAATGGGGCAGCTGGAGCATGTACACACTGATTCCTTATTTGCTCTCCAAATATAAGGAATAAACTGGTAGCTGTCTTATTACTGATTTCATCTAGGTCCCCTTCCTGAAGAAAGTGTATATTCTGTTATATTTAAAATAGATAACCAACAAGGACCTACTGTATAGCATAGGGGACTCTGCTCAAAATTCCTAACAACTGAAATGGGCGAAGAGTTTGAGAAAGAATAAATACATGTATATGTATCACCGAATCACTTTGCCATATACCTGAAGCTAACATAACATTGTTAATTAAGTATACTTCAATATAAGATTTTTTTAAAGTTTTTAAAAAAGAAAGTGTATACTGTGAACCAGAAAATGAAAATGTTACAGGATACAGATAGAAGAGTAGGAATACATCTGAAAGCTTATAACCCTGATACAAATATCAGAACTCTGAGTTCTTCAAATGAATAACAATTCATCAGAAAACAGAGCTAAGAGCGTTCTCAGAGATCACTTATTCCAAATGCCCTCTCTTTACACATGAAAAAAATTGAGGTTCGTTTTGTGTGCGTGTGAAGGTGGGAATGGGGGAAAAGAGGGACAAAGGGAGAGAGGTGATAATGTGGAAATAGCATTGAAATCTCAATTAGGAAATCTTGGTTTCACGTCCTGGTTTTCACCTAGAAGCACAATCTTGGCCAAGTGCTTAACTGAACCTCTGGTTCTCTCCATAAACTGACCATAAGAGAATCTGTCCTGATTACTCTCCTGGTCTTATGAGAATCAAAGAATAAGGTCTGAGAAACTGTTTTGTCAAGCCTGTATTAATGCTTGCTATTACTATTGCCTTAGTTGGCAAACGGGAAAGTTACTACTAGAAGTCAGGTCTCCAGAGTGCATTCTGATTGTCTGGAAACCGCCCCTCGACTTAGCTGACCTCGGGGAGCTCGGTGTGATTAACCTCACAGCTTCGGAGGGAGCATCTGGCTTCAGGGGGTTGTGGGGGAGGAGCAGGGGCAGCTGACCGCTAGTGAGGCAGTGTGGCCTTGGGAAAGAGCAGGAAGTAACTAGAAACTGTCCCATGTCAGAGGATTTGGCCAAGTAACCTTTTGGAGACTGCCCTGCCCCGTTTCAGGCAAAGAAGACCGATGGGGAGGGCAGAATTGCGAAGACAGAAGGAAATGTCTGCGGGGATCAGGACCAAGGGCCTCCAGGGCCTCTTGTTCCCTGCCGGCTGACTTTGAAGGGTCCCGCCAGTTGCCCCTTCTCCCCCAGCCCTCTGCCAAGGTCCCACGAAGGGTAGGTGCAGCAGCTCCCAGAAATTGCTGCTTTAAATCTTCAGGGATTGACATCCAGAGTACGTGCTTGGAGAACATTGCTGAATCCCTTTTGGCATTTTTGAAAAGAGTTTAGAGTTAACAGCTTTCCTGTGTGAAGAAGCCCAGCTCAGAGAAACCCTGGATGCAAATCCTGAGCCATCATTCACAAGCTGAAAGTCCCTGGGTAACAGATTCACCTTGTCTGAACTCCAACGTCCTTGTGCTTATAGTTGGGATAATAACAATACCTTCTTTTTTTTTTCAATTTTATTTTATTTATTTGATTTTTAAAATCTTTTTGGCCATGCTGCAAAGCATGTGGGATCTTAATTCCCCGACCAGGGATCGAACCCACCACCCCTCCCCCCATTGGAAACGTGGAGTCTTAACCCACTGGACTGCCAGGGAAGTCCCAACAATAACTTCTTCATGGAATTATCCTGAGGAAGGTAATGATAATGGTTAATGCTAATTGAACTACGTGCTGTGCATTGTTCTAAGCACTTGACATGGATTATCTCAGTTGTCACACAGTGTGTTTTTGATAACTTTTCTGGCACCTGGGAGCTACCATGCTCACAAGTAAAATGAAGCTCCTTTTGAGCGAGCATCTTCGTCTTTGTCTTCTAGGCAGCCGGTGAGAGGCTGCGAAGGGGATGTGCCTGCCTTAGGGAGAGGGTGGAAGCAATCATTAATGCCTGACCTCACTGTCATGTCCTGGGAGGTGAGGCAGTTATTATCATTAAAAATCAAGACCCTGTAAGCACAAACACATGAAAGGGGAGTGGTCCTTTGAACATCAAGAGAGCCAGCTGGACTGATCAGAATGATTACAATGAGTAGCAAGTCTGGCCGTTCCCTCCATCTTCCTTAGGGTCCACTGCCAATCAGCCTTGCAAGGGGCCTCAGCCCAGTGAATCAGACTCTCTGGCTTCTCCCTTCCTGGGGGCTGCGTCCCAGTAGGGAGTGCCGAAGAGCAAACAGTTGTGCTAGCAAGCCAGCCTCTCACATGGCCACCACTGGAGACATATCCTCAAGTACACACAGCTGACTGATTGGTACCCAGGAGGTGAAGCAGCTGGTGCAATGGCCGTTTGGATCCTGACATTGTCTCCTCTGGTTAGCTGCTGCTTGGGAAGAGCCGGACTGGGAAGTCTTTCCAAACACCTGGTGACTTAGGTGTGAACATCCCTCTTTGGATGCTGGCAGGTATTTGTCCTCCGGGCCAGCCAAGCTGGGCTGAGGTAGACTAACCCAAGGATGACCTGCCAGGTTGCTGTTTAATTACCGCACCCAGAAAGTGCCCTAATGGTGAGGGAGGAAAATGATCATGACCCAGAAGCCCCACCTAACAACATGAATTTATCCTAAGGGTGGGTGATGGTTATTAGAGTGTAATCTTTAGCTGAGGTGGGCTGGAGGTCACCAAGGCTGCAAATGGGTTATTACATTAGATCCTGATGACAAGCTATGAGCTCAAGCAAGATGGGTCTTCATTTTACCGACAAAGAAACTGAGGTTCTCTGCCTGGCTAAGGGGCTTGCCCAAGGTCATATAGTTAATGGGCAGCTGAGCTGGCATGCTGCTTAGAGCTGGCACTTAGTAGGTGCTTTAAGAATGAGAAAAGAAAAAAAAAAGAATGAGAAAAGAGTAGATTAAGGTAGGTTTTCTCAGCCGCAGCACTGCTGACACATTGGATCGGATGATTCTTTGATACGGGAACTGTCCTGTAGGTTGTAAGATGTTTAGCCGCATCCCTGGTCTCTATCACTAGATGCGGGTAGTTCCCTATCCCATTCAAATGTGGGACTTCCCCGGTGGCCCAGTGATTAGGACTCCGTGCTGAGACTGCAGGGGGGCACAGGTTCTATCCCTGGTTAGGAAACTAAGATCTTGCATTCCACACAGCAAGGCCTAAAAAAATAAAAAAGAAGTTAAATGTTCCCCAGGAAAGAAAACTGCCCCAGACTGAGAACCAGGGAGTTAGGGGAGTAGTAAGTGAAAGTCATCTGAGGGCCCAATCCCAGGACTTCATCTGACTCTGTAGCCCAAATTGTGAGCCACCCAGGATCTGGTGAGGACTAGCTTCTGACTGTGACCATGACATCAAACTAGATCTCATAGTTAAGTAATTCTCTCCTGCATGCCAATCCTAATGAAAATGGAATGGATCTCATTTCCCTTAAAATTCTACTGCCACCTACCATTAGTAAAATGAACCTCACTTTCATCTGGCCCTCCTGGGAGTCCACCAGGGCTGGAGATAGAACTCCTTCAGCCTACTCAGACTTCCTTTTGAGAGAATGGAAAACATAAATAAGCTCTGGAAACACTTCCTGGTGATACAGAATAAAATATTCAGAATATTTAGAGCCCTCACTAAATACCAGGCACTGTACTTAGCACTTTATACACTGCCTCATTTAAACATTATTTTCTAGATGTGGAAACTGAAGCTGAGAAAGTCAAAGTATCTTTCCCAGGACCCCAGAGCTAGCAATGATGAAGCTAAGGTTTGAGCCCAGGCCTGACCTGGGCAGCGCTTCCTCCCATCCTAGGGTCACTGGAGCTCCCCCAAGCTCTTCCAGGTCTGCTCAGTTGGCTCAGAACCCCAGAATGGAGAAGGAATGTGAGAGCTGTCATCCAATCCCATCCTCCCTCCCAAGGCCCATCTCCTGATTCCATATGATGGAAACCTTCCCCTGGATAAAAACGAAATTGTGAAAGTGTTAGTCACTCAGTTTTGTCTAACTCTTATGACCCCCATGGACTGTAGCCCGCCAGGCTCCTCTGTTCCTGGGGATTCTCCAGGCAAGAATACTGGAGTGGGTTTCCATCCCCTTCTCCAGGGGATCCTCTCAATCCAGAGATGGAAACTGTGTCTCCTGCATTGTAGGCAGATTCTTCACCATCTGAGCCAATGCGGAAGCCCTGCATTGGACAGCCTATGGTCAATTAAAGCTACTCTCCTAATACACCACCTCATCCTCTCCCCACCGCCACCCCCACCCTTCACCCTCCTCCTGGCTGACTTGTCTCCATCAATAAAATCACTCAGTTTACCAAGTTATTAAGCCCTTGAAATCATCTTTGACTCTTCCCATTCACTCCCTTCTCCCCCAGTCCAATCATTCGCCATGTCTTATACCTGTCCTGATTCCCAGTCCCAATTCTATTTCTAGACTCAGTTCTCTTTGCCTCTCACCTGGACTTTTCTCTCTCTCTCTCTCTCTCTCTCTCTCTCCCTTTTTTTTTTTTTTTTTTGGCTGTTTCACACAGTTTGTGGAACCTTAGTCCCCAGCCAGGGACTGAACCGGCATCTTCGGCAGTGAAACCGAGGAGTCTAAATGTCTGGACCACCAGAGAATTTCCCTACCTGGACCCTTAACGGCCTCTCGCTGTGATCCCCTCCAGGCCTTTAACCTTCAATCCCACCCAGAGAATTTCCCTACCTGGACCGTTAACGGCCTCTCACTGTGATCCCCCCCCAGGCCTTTAACCTTCAATCCCACTGTACCCACTGCCACCAGACTAAACATCAGCAGCTAACTCTGATCTTCACCTTCAGTGGCTCCCAAGGTCAACATGGTTGAGTCCAGACTCCAGATGTGCCTTGACTTGGCCCTCCTCTGATCTTCGAGCCTCTGTCCCACTGTTCCCCAGACAAATGAACATCTTGTCACCCCCAGTGTTCTACAACCTCTGTTTCTGCCTACTGTTCTCTGTCTGGAACATTCCTGAAACCTCACACTCACCCCAGGAATAGTCATTTCTTTCTCCCTTTCTTCTTGTGACAAAGAGTCAAACATATAGAAACATTCTCTACCCTTTAAGACCAAGCTCAGATGCTACCTCCTCCATGAAGCCTTCCTTGATTTTCCCAGTTGGAAGTGATCTTTCCTTCCTATTAATATATATACACATATATAATACATATGTATTATAATACATATATAATGTAGTATATGTATTATATATATATAATACAATATAATTCTATTATATTGATGTTTTTTAATTGTGGTGCTGGAGAAGACTTTAGACAGTCCCTTGGACTGCAAGGAGATCAAACCAGTCAATCCTAAAGGAAATCAACCCAGAATATTCATTGGAAGGACCGATGCTGAAGCTGAAGTTCCACTACTTTGGCCACCTGATGCAAAGAGCTGACACATTGCAAAAGACCCTGATGCTGGGAAAGACTGAAGACAAAAGGTGAAGAGGGCGGCAGAGGATGAGATGGTTAGATAGAATCACCGACTCAATGGATATGAGTTTGACCAAGCTCTGGGAGATAGTGAAGGACAGGGAAGCCTGGTGTGCTGCACTTGACGGGGTCACAGAGAGTAAGGCGTGACTGAGTGACTGAACAACAACAAATATGACTTGCTACAAACTACCATAATATATCCCTGTGTCCTTTCCCCTGGCATTTTATCAATTTCTCTATGAGTGTTCCATCCTTACTGCACAGAAAAACTCCTGATCCATCATCTGTAAAACAGGGATGAAAATAATGGAAATTCTCTCATGGAACTGTTGAAAGGATTAAATTAGAGAAAAGAAATTATTACATGGAAAATGCTTAGGAAATTCAATACACATTAAACATTCTAAAAATGCTTGCTATTATTACCTTTATGTCCTTGAGGCACTTAGTGGACATAGGAATTATTTAAAAATATTTTTGAACATATGAATGACTGTAATATCACTGTTCTTTGAAGATGCAACACAGCTGATCAGCATGTAGCCAGGGCTCCAATTACATCCCAGATTTCAACAGAAGTGATTCTTTTCTTGAGTGCTGCCATTCTCCTCATGGTAGATGGACCCCAAAACATCCTTTTCTTTTAGACCAGTTGACTTGAACCTTTTTTTTTAAAAATCCCATGCCGGTGCCCTGAGAGATAGCATAGTTCACTTAACCAGCAACTCAGGCCAACAGGAGTGAGTGAGGTGTACACAGAAAATCATCCACAGGGGAATTCCTGATATACCTCCCTCCATCTCCTGTTGCAAAACATCTGTCCTCATCTGCTTTTCTTGAAAAGACAGGACTTATAAAGAAAATACCTGTTCCTTCATTTTCCCAAAAGGGTGATACATTTTCTCCTTTTCAATTCAGCCTGAGGTTCCATTAAAACAGTGGGAACCCCAGCAAAGACATCTTTTAGAGCAGGGGTCCCAACTTCCAGGATCTGAAGCCTGGTGACCTGAGGCGGAGCTGATGTGATAATAATAGAAATAGAGTGCACAATAAATGCAATGCACTTGAATCATCATGAAACCATCCCCTCCCCCTGCCCCGATTCGTGGAAAAAAGTGTCTTCCACGAAATTGGTCCCTGGTGCCAAAAAGGTGGGGGATCACTGTAGAGGTGTCTCAGTCTTTTGAAATAACAAGCAACATGGCTTGTTTGGCCCTAATCTGCATGTGCTCACGTGTGCTCACATGCAGGAGTACTTGAGTGCACATACAGGCAGCAGAGGGGATGGAAATAATTTATGCTGGCGATGCCGAGTGAGTTACTGTTAACCATTTCCATCTTCCCTCACCTTCAGTGTCCGTCCATGTGATCCCCTGTGGACAAGCAGCTGAGCCCAGCACAGAAAATATTAGAGTCACAAAGATATTTATGTTCTTTACCCCTAAGACCTTTGTACCAATATGAGTATTATAGAAAACATAAAAGGAGATGAGTAGAGCAGTGAAAGAGAAAATGTAAATGTTTTTGCATAAAACCTTATGCCAGCCTTGCAGCCGGGACAATTTGGAGATTAGCTGGAATAAAGGGTCTTTCATGGCACATGTAAGATAAGGGGCATTTCAGCAAGGTTCTTTTGCTTTTAAAAAAACAAAACCCCAAATCCCTCTCCTTCATAGCTCCTGCTCTCAGATATATCTAAGGAAGATATGCTTTCTGAAATGCCTTGGGTTTTGGTGGGATCGTGATGCTTGACTTATTGAATTCCCTATTTGAGCCCTGATCCTTTCATCAGCTCATAAGCATCACTTTTCCTTGAAATGACAGCCTCAGCAGAGCACCAGGAAGCATATCTGTGGAAGTCGCTAGAGTTTCTTCTCACGTCATGCGTAGGCGAGCCTGTGACATGGGTCAGGTCCTTGCCAGGAGAAAGGAACACTGACGTGAACATGGTGAGGACTCGGGCTGCCCGAAGTACATCTGCTGCAAGGACCGAGGCAGGCAGTGAGAGCAATGTGACTGAAACCCCTGCCAAGTGGCTCTGGACCCACGGGGCCTGGCTCACCTGCTTTCTGACCTACACTGTCCTGGGCACTGCTTTCTGGTGTTCAGAAATAGCCCACATGAAATCTGTCATACGGGTTATATTTCTCCCAAAGGACAGAGCTCTGCTGGTTTGCAATCCTGAATCATCAACTCAATGACACCTTTCCGCATGGTAGAACTGGAAGCAGGGTTGGCAACGTTTGCTGCCGAGTTCAGGTGCCTCTGCTCCATCGGGCAGTCTGGGAGGAGCCTGGAAGAAGGGTCCACAGGCAGCATCAACATCTCAAACTCCTGGCCTGCTCCCAGAAGGACCAGTCATCCTTAAATGGTCACATAGATAGAGAAGGGGCAGGGCAACTCTCCGGCAGCTCTGATGCTGAAGGCAAGGGAAGAGAAAGAAATGGAAAGACTTTAAAAGCATTCTCTTTCCAGCCCCCGCTGAGAATTTTAAATGCCTTTCACCCTGACATGTTTGAAGTCTGCATTTTATTGTCTGTTTAACTTACCCAGCAAGCTTCCGGGGTGGGCGAGAGCAGTGCGGTTGTATGTTTGTGTCTACAGCTGAGGATCCTGGTGACAGAAAATAATGATACAGCTAACATCCACCGCAGCAGCGGGGAGCCTGGGTCCAGAATGTAAAAGCTAAGGGAGAAATCCCCTATCTGGATGGTGTGAAGAGGGCATGAGATTTCCAAAACTGCAAATGCAAACCCCGGGGACGGAAAGAAATATCAAACATTGGGTTGGCCTAAAAGTTCATTTGGATTTGTCTGTAGCATCTTATGGCAAAAACCAAACAAACTTTTTGGCCAATCTTATACATACTGAATTCCTGCTGAAAATTACCTTGACCTTGCTGCTTGGGAGCCTGGCAGAGAGAACGGGGAGGCTCATCCGTCCAGGGAAGAAGGTACAGAAACCATCCCTCCTTAGAAGAGACGTGTGCTAAGTCGCTTCAGTCGTGTCCGACTCTTTGCAACCCCGTGGACTGTAGCCCATCAATCCCTCCGTCCATGGGATTCTCCAAGCAAGAATACTGGAGTGGGTTGCCATGCCCTTCTTCAGGGGATCTTCCCAACCCAGGGATCCAACTCTTATCTCTTACATCTCCTGCATTAGTGGGCAGGTTTTTTGCCACGAGCACCACCTGGGAAGCCCCAGAAGAGGCATAACTCAATCCTTGCTGTGCCTGGCAGAGCGTAGTTGGAGGTTCCTGAGCATAGCTCTTTCAAGACTTGCCTTGTGACCTCACCCCATTAGCCCACAATCACACACATCCATGCACTCATCTACCCTTCATTTATAGAATTCCTCCTATGCACCAGGCATTGTGCAAATACCTGAGCACATAAAAGTACACGGAATATGCGCAACTCCCACGTGGAGCTTGCTTCCTGAGGAGGACAACTACAGAGGATGACAAGTGCTATGAAGAAATAAATGGAAGAACAAGACAGCTGGGGTCCTTCTGCTTGTCCCCTCCCTCACACAGCAGGCAAGAGCCATGACCCAGAGCATCCAGGAAGACAAGGGGTTCCCTGTTCTCACCCACCGACTGAGACCAGAACTATCGTGGTCAGCCTTGGTTAGTTTGGGAGGGAAAACTGAGATAAACTTGATACCCTGTAGGCTGGAGGACTTGCTGATAAAGGAAGGAAGGAAAAGAGAAGGAAGACAGAAGGAAAGAAAAGGACCCTCTTTCTATTACCACAGCTTTGTAACTTGAAGTACATGTTAATAAGGTGTCTTTAGTAAGAAATATTGGAGAAGGCAATGGCAACCCACTCCAGTACTCTTGCCTGGAAAATCCCACGGACGGAGGAAACTGGTTGGCTGCAGTCCACAGGGTTGCTGAGTTGGACACGACTGAGCGACTTCACTTTCACTTTTCACTTTCATGCGTTGGAGAAGGAAATGGCAACCCACTCTGGTGTTCTTGCCTGGAGAATCCCAGGGATGGGGAAGCCTGGTGGGCTGCCACCTACGGGGTCATAGAGTCAGACATGACTGAAGCGACTTCGCAGCAGCAGCAGTAAGAAATATACATGTCTGACTTGCTCTATTGAGAAATTCTGAGAATGAACCACCCTATAGACTAGTTATAAAGACTGGTTTCTTTTCTTTTCAATTTAGGTAAACTTAACTATTGCCCTTTAAAAAAAATTAAAAAGCAAATCATTAAAAAGAGAAAGAAGAAAAAAATATGCACATTTGACTTTCAAAGCTCAATGCTAATGTGTCAGAATTCACTTGTGTTATAAGGCTTGATCACAATTCAACTCCCGGAATAGAGTGAATGATTTGAAATCTAGATAAAGACCCTTGGGAGCAGAGTAGAAGGAGTTCTTGATGGACACATTAGAGGGAGTGGCAATAGGAAATGAAAGGAGAAAGGATAATTTCCATTGATTGCATGTCTACCACATGCCACACAGAACATGTAATTTCATTTAATCTTTACAAATAGTATGTATTATTTTCTCTTTCTTACAGCAGAGTGAACTAAGGCTTAGGGAAATTAAATACCTTACTTAAGATCACAAAGCTATTAAGTGGTACAGCTGGGATTTGAACCGTTGAGTGAGCTCGCTCAAGATGCATCGGGAGAGAAAACGTCTCACTTTTAGAATTGTGTCAGCAAAAATGGCAATGAAATCTCCCCATGGAATCTTGTACTGAGCGTGGGGGAGAGGAATGTTTTTGAGAGCCATGTTCCATCATTATTACCAGCTGACCTACCATCACGCAAAATTTCTCTTCTTCTCTTTAGAACAATGTGTCATACTCCAAATCAGCGCTCCAGCACCTGGGGCCCATTTGCTTTGGGTCTTGCTCTTTGCTCAGCCACTTATGTTCATCTGCCATAGATTTCATTTAAAATGACTTGCATTATAATAGAACCTTTTGGAGACAATACTATAACATGGTGGGATTTTCAGACATTCTGATAGCCTTATGGGGCCCTGCGTGCTAAGTTGCTTCAATCAGACTTCATATCATAGCGACACTATGGTAGCCCGCCAGGCCCCTCTGTCCTGGGATTCTCCAGGCAAGAATACTGGAGTGGGTTGCCGTGCCCTCCTCCAGGGGATCTTCCTGACCCAGGGATCAAACCTGCGTCTCTTATGTCACTTGCATTGGCAGACTAGTTCTTTATCACTAGCGCCACCTGGAAAGCCTCATGGGGCCCTAATAGCAGACTATTCTCTCCAAGATAGGCCCAACCTTGCTCTCACAACTCTTCACATGGGCTACATGGTTCAGCTCTTTTCATCAAAGTGGCAAGCACACAGAACCCCGGATAGACAGAAAATGGTGACTAAACAAGCTCCAAGGATGCTGAGGATTCAAAGGGCTGAATCTGTGAAAGTCTGAGCCTCCCTTCCCTGCAGAACTTTAGAAACAATCAGCTACCCATTCCTTTTCCTTTTTTCTTTCTTTGACTGCACTGGGTCATTGTTGCAGGTCTTGGGCTTTCTCTAGCTGCGGCATGCTGACTCTGTATGCCCTGGGGCATGTGGGATCTTAAGTTTCCAGACCAGGGATTGAACCCACATCTCCTGCTTTGGAAAGTGGATTCTTAACCACTGGACCACCAGGGAAGCCCCCAGCTACCCATTCCTGATCTCACTTCTCTCATATCCCCTGCAGCACCTAGGGAAAAAAAAACCTTACCCACCAGGCAGGCGCTAGACACACAAGTACACTGATAGTATCTTGATTGGTTTATCCCTTTCAGTCTGGGGTCTTGGTTGAAAGGACTGAGCCCCCAGAAGCTGGTGACTTCCCCGCTCTTGGCAGCATTCAAGCCAGGGAGGGCTGGGAATAGAGCACTGGGAACTTGTGTTCTAACGTGTTGGACTGGAAGAGCTGCTGGCCTTCTACAGTTGTGCAGGAGGCTCTAGTGCGTGCATGTGTGTGTGCTGTCACTCAGTCGTGTCTGACTCTTTGCGACCCCATGGATGGCAGCCTTAAAGCCCACCACTCTCTGTGAACAGTGCGGTGGACAACGGGGAAAGACACATGATGAGATGGTGCTTCCAGGGCTTCAACTCCAAGACCACATCACCATGTGGAAAATCATCTGAAAATCTATCAAATGCCAAGGAACCATGGTATCACAGGCATTTCTAATCTGAGACATGAAAATGAAGAAATACCATAAGTTTTCAAAGCAGCAGTTGACTCACCCTCATATTACTGGGTTACTGATCTCAAAAAAGAGGTGGCATCACCATTGTTATGGGAACTTCCAGTTTCACTCATTGGTATTCAGGCCTCCAGCTGGGAACATCCTGTTCTGGTCCCTAATTGCAGCTCATGACCTACTTCTATTTGCTTGAGCGAGAGGCCCTGGTGAGATACCTGGGAGTTAGGATGTCCCAAACGCTCACTCTGGAAGTGGCTTCATTCCCCTCCCCGGCAGAGAGCAAGACACATTATTCCATGGTTCAGTGTTGTCATAGTGAAATAAGGATGACAGTGTCAAGCAGTCTCTGGTAAATGTTTCAAGCTAAAGCTTGAAAGGATAGAGCAAGCTCTTCTTTCTTCCCACTAGGTTTGCCAAGCTGGGAACCCAAGCTTGATCAAATTTGCCAGAGCCTTGCCTTCATCTTCAAATAATCTACTGTCCCAGCACATAGCTTAACTAGAAGAGATGGATGGGTGTAGACTGGCTTGAAGATGGAGTTGTGAGAGGAAAAGGGGGGAGGAAGGCTGAGGGGGGTAAAGTTAAGTAACTGTCCATTGGTGTGAACACAAAATTCGCATCCCTTTCTCAGGAAGATCATCAGAACCGCCCCACTGCTCTTCCATCCCACTTAACCTTGGATCATCCTTAACATTTTCCTTTCCTCCTCTCTCTCCCATCTCTAATCCTTCACCAAATGCTATCAATTTTACTTCCAAACAGTATCCCAGATTTACTTCCTCCTCTTCACACAGTGGTAATAAGTCACATTTTAAAACCCTGAATCAGAACGTACCATTTTTCCGTTAAACAAAGGCTTCCTACTGTACTTAGCGTGTAACCTACAGCCTTTCTGCTCGTCCACCAGGTCCTGATGACCTCTCTTGGCTCCTGCCCCTTTGGTTTTGCCTCAACAGCTCTTGCACCACCCACTGTGCCCCAGCCACGCTGGGCTCCTTGCTCCAACTCACCATGCACCCTTCCTCCTCATGGCCCCCATATCGACCCCCCACTCTTTCCTTCCTGTTCACCTTCAGATTTCAGTTTAAATGCGCTTTTCTCAGAGAGGACTTCTAAGACTCTTCCAGTCTGAGTGAAGACCCTGTACTTGACTCTCCCAGAACTCCCAATATTTCTCCCCCAGAGAAAGTATCACACTTCGTCATTATGTACTAGAGGTTCTCTAAAGGTAGTTTCTAGGGACTTCCCTTGTGGTCCAATGGCTAAGATTCTACACTCCCAATGCAGTGGGCACAGGTCTGACCCCTGGTCAGGGAACTAGATTCCACATGCTGCAACAAAATATCCCACATTCCACAACAAAGATAGATCACTTGTGCTACAACTAAGACCTAGTGAATAAACTAAGACCTAGCCAAATAAAAAACAAACAAACAAAAACAAAAACAAAAAGAAAACAAATATAGCTTCTAGACTGACAGTGTCAGCATTGCCTGGAAACTCATTAGAAAACGCAAATGATTGGGCCCCACTCCAGACCTACCGAATCGGAAACTGAGGGTGGGCCTTGAATCTGTGTTCTACCAAACAATTCGTGGGAGACTAATGCACACTAAGCTTTGAAGGCCAGAACTCTGGTGCTCTTCCTGCCACAAGGTGATTGACATCTGTCTCCCCCACTTGACTGAAAACCCCATGAGCTCAGAGCCTGGCACAGAGCAGGTGCTTAATACAACTTTGGTGAATGAATGAATTCATAAATGTGTGTTATATGGATTGGCTGGGAGGGGTGCCAAGAAGGCCCAGATCAGAAAGGTAGCCCTGGTCTGGGCTCCCACAGCTTGCTCTGTCCAAGACCTCAATGGTGAATTCACCAGCCAGGCCCCAGCTCCTGTCCGGCTCACAGTGTTTTGGGACCCACTGAGGTTACAGTGTTCTAACCCATGGAGTCCCTGCTGTAGACACAACACATCCGCTGACCTTCTTCCAGTCTCAGGTACTTGAAAAGACTTTGGACAACATTTTTCTCTATACATTTTTTGAAAAAAAAAAAGAAAAAAACACACGTTTTCTTTTATATTGGCATATAGCCGGTTAACAATGCTGCAGGTGGAGAGCAAAGGGACTCAGCCATACACACACATGTATCTGTGCCCCCTCAAGCTCCCCTCCCAGCCAGGCTGCCACAGAACATTATGTGGTAGCAGCTCCCATTCACTATACATTCTAAATCCTTCTTTTGGAAACCTCAGAGCTCCCCTGAGGGTAGAGTGGGTTGAGCTTAGTCTTTTGAGAGCACTGCTTCCTGCCTAAAAGGCAGAACCAATGAAGAATTGCTTCCAGAGAGGCTAAGTATCTATTACGAAGCACATGGGACAGTCAACTCCCAAGAGCTGGCATGTGCCGAGCACTCACTATGTATCCGACACTATCAAGAGATGCACAATTCCATACGATCCTCAGAATGATGCAATGAAGTGGGCTATTACTCCACTTTACTGATTTTTAATGAACCTTAATGAGATTAAATACCTTGTTTTACACCACTCCTTTAGCAGTGGTAGAGCCAGGACTTTAACCTAGTTCTGTCCAAACACTCCTCATTCTTAACCCATTACATTATACAATTCCCCGTAAGACAGAGAGAGCCACAGACTCTTAGAGCCACTTCTGGTGAGCAACCAGCATGTTGAGTGCATTTCATTGGCTCCAAAGGCTTTCCAATTAGTAATACTAGGGAGTGCCGCAGGGTGCCAGGGTACCACCCAGCCAGTGTGTAGTTAAGCACGTACCTGCTAAATTACAGAGTACAGAACTGTAGCATCATCACCATGGGTATTTGACCCAGACCTCAAACATTTTGATTAAACTTGTGCTCAGACCAGACTCCCATTAGACCACAGACCCCACTAAGCCCATGCCAGAGACAAGACCCGCTGGATCAACCTTGAGCCTGAAACAACTGGTTAAGGATATCTGTGTTCACAGTATACACACAAGCAGAGTTAACTAGCAAGGAGGTGAGAAATGTTCACCTTTGGAGGGTGCTAAAATTCCTTCAAGCTGCCAGGGGGATATTTATGGCAGTGGAAGATGGCATTTTCTAGATTAAACTGGACGTGTCTGAAAATTGGCCTCTAAAACCCAAGCAACTTTTCACTAACAAAAGTCAGGTCTATGGTTACAACACACAGCCAATATTCCATTCAGCTTTAGTGCCCTGAGTGGTCTGGGTCTCTGCCACGTGCTACCGATAATATAAAAATGAATAAGACACATCCCCACCCTCATAAAGTTTATGATTGACGACACGTGATGTTTATGGGGGCAGTGGGCAGAACAGAGGGTAGAGGACATTGGTGAGGACAGAACAAGTGCACTGAAATAATCGAGGTGCCAGAACCTAGGTGCCCAGGCCATGTGCTTGGGTGGCCAAGGGAGGGGAGACATCAAGTGTGATAGAATGTTGCAGGGGAGCCCTCATGAAGAACGTGACTTTCTGAGCTGGGCTCTGAAGGAAGAAAGAGGAAAAGGCACAAGCAAAGCACAAAGGTGAAGACACTGCAAACATACTCTGCAAGATCTTGAGCTGAGGGTCCTGCCTGAGAACAGAGAACTGGAGAGCAAGCCAGAGCAGAAGGGGAGCGGATCAGAGAAAATAGCAGGGAACACCTGCCCTGTCATTCTCTGCCTCCATCACTTGGTCTGAGATTTCAGTTTCCTAAACATGCTAGGTCTAAACTGTTTCCAGAGTCTCCCAACATGCCAAGAAGGCACAGTTTTCTTCTTTTTCTGCTGTCTCATGTTCCTATCCTCCTTTCTGGATGGCAGCAAACTGAAAGATTAAGGGAACACACTCAAGCTCATGCATGCCCCCTGCCAAACCACTGCTAACTCACTCAGGCATGAATGAGCCAAAGGCAGCAGCATCCAATGATGCAGGGGACGGGGAATGAGCAGACGTGACATCGGCTGTCTCGGCCACTAGCTCTGTGGAACCTTGGGCAAATGACCTAAACTTTTAGTTCTCAGTTTCATCAATTGTAACAGGAGGGTTAGATCAAGTAATTGTGGAGGTCTTTTCCCATTATGAGATTTTCTGGCTCCTTCCATTTTATCATTTGCAGTCTCTTTAAGGAGGACCAATACCTTCTTTCTGAAGTGAATTATCACATAATCAAAACAAGATTAATAGCATAAATAAAATGCCTAAGGGTTGGGAATAGAAGGGAGGAGCTCAAATGACTTGAATACAATAGTGGCGGGTCAGTCCATAATTGAAGGAATGTATGTGCATCGTAATACAGAACTATGCAAGTGTCAATAGGAACAGACCTTGTGCAAGCAGGCTGGCAGAAAACAGCTGGACAAAAATGGTACGATTAAAGTGGCATTGTTGGTCGAGTTGTTCAAATATAGAATTTTCTTTCTAACTTGATTTATCTTTGAAAAAGGTACACCTGTTGCAGAACAGTCTTGTGGTTGCCAAGAGGAAGGGGAGGAGGAAGAAGGGGAATTGGGAGTATGGGGTTAGTAGATGCAAACTGTTACATTTAGAATAGATAAACAACAAGGTCCTACTGTATAGCACAGAGATTTATACCCAAATCTCCTGGGATAAACCATAAAATGGAAAAACAATATTAAAAGAGAATGTGTATTTGTGTATAAGTGAGTCACTGCGGTATAGCAGACATTAGCACAACACTGTAAATCAACAATACTTCAATAAAAAAATAAAAACAAAACAAAAATGTACAACTATTAATGGGATTTCTAGGTGGCTCAGTGGTAAAGAATCTGCCTGCAGTACAGGAAACACAGGTTCGATCCCTGGGTTGGGAAGATCCCCTGGAGGAGGAAACAGCAGCCCACTCCAGTATTCTTGCCTAGAGAATCCCATGGAGAGAGGAGCCTGGTGGGCTACAGTCCATGGGGTCACAAAGAGTTGGAAACAACTACAAACATACATGATTATTAATATCAATTATAAATTATATGAAACTGACTTTATCATGCGGTTCATTTTATGATATAACTTTAATAATTCTATAACATCTCCCTAAAAGGCCCTTTTTTTGGAAGTGGGAGGCAGGGCATATCCTGGGTCCCTTCAGGCCTCTCCAATGCCACACTTATGGACACACCACGTTAGTAAAATGAGAACTTCTTCACGACACACATACGGTGCCGCCATTCAGAACCTTTCCATAAGAAATTGTGGAACTCTCCGGAGCTGGAAATCCCTTCTTTTTCCCATCACCCACCCAACAGACAGGAAAGAGAAGAAGACACAGTGGTATGTGAGCCAGCAGATTTGTTCATCAGTGGGAACGACATCTCAGCCCATCGCCCTGTCTGTGCGCTGTGAGATGAGAACAGAAGGCCCTGCAGCTGCCAGCCATTTTTGTCTCTTCATTTCTTGAATCAGTTTATATCTTGAACCATGTGAGTTCTGAACTCTGCCCTTTCCCTGTGTGAGGCTGCGCTGGCCTTGGGTGAAGCTTTTTTCAAGCAGAGGCGAGCAAGACAGAAGGCATCTGTGCCGTGTGTAAGGGATATGCGACCTGGAGCCAGCTCAGGGCTGGTGGGAACTTCCTCCCTCCTGCCCCTTGCCAACATCTGGCTCAGCAGTGGGAGAGGAGAAATGGGGAGATGCGTGACCCAGAGGCCAGCTTAGGTGGGACACAGCTGTGGTTTATCGGCAGGAAGCACTGGGAGGCGTGTGTTCTCAGGACTTTAGCCTAGATTCGAACATCTACTGGTTATTCTTCCCTGCAGAGAAATCTGCAAGATAAAGAGTGGGTTTTTAAAATATATATTTATTTATTTATTTGGCTGTGCCAAGTCTTAGTTGTGGCGTGTGGGATCTGGTTTCCTGACCAGGGATCAAACCCTGGCCCCCTGTATTGGAAGCGCAAAGTGTTAAGCCACTGGATCACCAGGGAATCCAAAGACACTGGTTCTGCTGACAACACTGAGGCAGCTTTCTTCCTGTGTCTTTGTTGTCCGCCCAAGCAGACCCTTGTCCTTATATAAAGTTACGTGTAAAACACTGAATTTTTGCTGACTTTGGACTCTTCTCTGATGGGCTGTTAAGTCTAAATGAATTAAGTAGCTTCACATGCTCCTGGGTTCTTCCACAGAGAGATGGGTCACCCTGCTGTACCTTGTCTGTATCTCTCTATCAAACTTCACACTTTGTTTCCCAGAAGCCTATATGATTCATTTCAGGTCAAAGCTAATTTGATCTCCCCAAATCCTTGGAACAGAAGAAATATGAAACCCATTTCAGAGATGAGAAAGCTAAATCTCAGCTAAGGAAAAGAACCTTGTAAGAGCTGATAGGGAAAACTGGGACAGGCAGATCCCCCCCGCACCTCAGCCCAGGGTGAGACGGTGGAGACACCTTGTCTTTTCCTATCTGTAAGAAAGCTGGCTGCTCACTTCTTCCTTTCTTTCCTAAGCCTCAGGTTCCACCCATTATCAAAATTCTCAGACTCCTATATCCACAAGTCTCCCCATCACCCTTGAATCTCTTAGAGGAAGGACCTGCTTGTAAAGTCCTTTCTAAGTATCACTGATCTAAGGATACCCAGCAGGCAGGAATCTGAGCAGTGCCCTCAGCAGAGCTGAGGTCTAAAAAAGCTTGCCAGGTCATCTATCAAGATCAAATTACAAGCAAATTTGCCCCTAATGAAAAACAGGCTGAAGGAGCAAGGTGAGTGAGTCTGTAAAACTGGCGCTATGCCTGCTCCTCACTGCAAAGGCTCCGGTTTGTGGGTTGCATATAGAAGACCAACTTTGGGTTTCTGGAGAATTCAATAAACACAGATGTCCCAGGTTTTGATCTGTGTTTTTTCCCCAAGTACAAGTGCTCTTTTCTTGGTGGAAGCACTTTTATCTGCTGTGTTTTCTTTTATTTTAAAAAAAAGTAATGCATGATTGTAAAGAATTCAAACATAAAAATAACAGAGAGTGAAAATATCCTTCCTCTTTCTTTACCCAACCCATTCCCCAGAGATAATCACTACATCCACTGTAAATCTTGGAGAAGACTCTCTGCCCTTTTGGTGATGGTCCCTAACCTCAGAGCCATGACCACCTGCACGTGTGCAGAAGAGGCAATACTAATAATATACGCTCTGCACATTGAGATTTCACTCTGTGCTGTGTGCTGTTGGAAGCATTTTTGCCTGCACAGCTTATTCAATCTGCATGACATCCCCCCAGGCTGGCAAGATTCAAACTCTGGCATCTGAATCCTGGATCTGGGCTGGACAGAGATCACTCCACCACCGCACGTGTCATTCCCGTCCTTGTGATGTCCGGGCTGAGGCAGACATTGCTTGATCTTGACTCTTCAATCCAACCCTCAGCTTTGGAGTCAGACAAATCTTGGTATATTCCGTCTCTAGCACTCATGAGCTCTGTGACTCTGGGCAGATCCTTTAACCTCTACGAACCTCAGTTTTCTCATTTGTAAAACAGGAGACTTGTCTGTGAGAGAAGAAAGGTAAGAAATGCTAACACCATTAACAAAATACCTAGTACACTCTTGTTGTGTGCTAAGTTGCTTCAGTTGCATCCAGCTCTTTGTGATCCCATAGACTGGGACCCACAACGTTCCTCTATCCATGGGATTCTCCAGGCAAGAATACTGGAGTGGGTTGTCATTTCCTCCTCCAGGGTATCTTCCCAACCCAGGGATCAAACCCGCGTCTTTTATGTCTTCTGCATTGGCAGGCAGGTTCTCCACCACTAGCGCCACCTGGGAGGTTGTACACTCTACATTCTAGATGTTCAATAAATTTTTTTTGATGTGGACCATTTTTTTTAAAGTCTTTATTGAATTTGTTACAATATTGCTTCATCTTTATGTTTTTTTTTTTCCTTTGATGCCTAGGCGTGTGATATTTAAGCTCTTGGACCAGGGATTGAACCCATGCCCCTTCATTGGGAAACAAAGTCTTAACCACTGGACTGTCAGGGAAGTCGCTTGATAAATATTTCTTAACGAATATTTGTTCAAATCAACGTGGCAACAGTGGATCCTCTCACTAGGTTTACTTTTATTATACTATTGTGTTGATATCATAAATAATAGGCTGTTGTCTCCTACTGACAGTACACTCCTTGCACCTTAATCTCTGTGAGAGATATTAAGATTATTTGTATTGAGTGATGTATCTCATACCAGAGACAAAAGAGACATCTTTTTGTTACAGTTATTGTTTACTATTTCTTAAAAAATTTTTACTGGAGTATAGTTGATTTACAATGTTGTGTTAGTTTCAGGCGTATAGCAAAGTGAATCAGCTATACATATACATATATCCACTCTTTTTTTCTTTTTTTAGAGTCGGTTCCCATATAGCCCATTAAGGAGTATTGAGTAGAGTTCCCTTGCTATCCAGTAGGTCTTTACTAGTTACGTGTTTTACACCTAGTAGCGGGTACAGATCAATCCCACTCTCCCAGTTTACCCTCCCCTCCCTACTCCCTGGCAACCAGAATTTTGTTTTCTACATCTGTGACCATTCTTTCTTTTTTTGGCTATTTATCAAGAATTCCATTTGCAAGCCTGTCACATATGGACACTCCCAGCAAGTGTCCTATTGGTCATTTTATTGTTAAATCCTAAATCTTGGCAGCATGTGCCCAATGAGTTAGGGTTTTTCCAAGTATGCTACCTGACACTTGCTTAAGCCAATCTGGCCTCAGATATATATTGTTACAACAACTTTATTGAGATGTAACTTGTTTACCATGAAATTCACTCTGAATTTTAAAGTGTACAAATCAGGGGGTTTAGTGTGTTCACAAAGTTGGGCAACTATCACCACTATCTAATTCTAGCAGCTTTTCATCACTGGGAAAAAAAATTCCATACTCCTCAGCAGTCACTCTCCATCCCTCCTGCCCACTAACCCCTGGCAGCCATTCATCTACTTTCTGTCTCTGTGGATCTGCCCATTTTGGACACTTCATATGAATGAAATCGTATAATATGTGGCCTTTTGTGACTGGTTGCTTTCACTTAGCATGTTTTTGAGGTTCCTTTATGATGCAACATATACTAGTATGTCATTTCTTTTATGGCTGAATAGCATTCCATTATATAGCATAATACCTTTATTTATACATTTATCAGTTCAGTTCAGTTGCCCAGTCATGTCCAACTCTTTGCGATCCCATGGATCCCTAGCATGCCAGGCTTCCCTGTCCATCACCAACTCCCCGAGCTTGCTCAAACTCATGTCCATTGAGTCTGTGATGCCATCCAACCATCTCATCCTCTGCCGCCCCCTTCTCTTCCTGCCTTCAATTTTCCCCAGCATCAGGGTCTTTTCTAATGAGTCAGTTCTTTGCATCAGGTAGCCAAAGTAGTGGAGCTTCAGTTTCACCATCAGTCCTTCCAATGAATATTCAGGACTGATTTCCTTTAGTATTGACTGCTTTGATCTCCTTGCAGTCAAAGGGACTCTGAAGAGTCTTCTCCAACACACAGTTCAAAAGCATCAATTCTTTGGCACTCAGCCTTCTTTATGGTCCAACTGTCACATTCATACATGACTACTGGAAAAACCATAGTTCTGACCAGATGGACCTCTGTCAGCAAAGTAACATCTCTGCTTTATAATATGCTGTCTAGGTTTGTCATAGTTTTTCCTCCAAGGAGCAAGCGTCTTTTCTTTTAGCCATTCTAGTGGGTGTGAAATGGGATCTCACTGTGGTTTTGACTTATATTTTCCAAATAACTAGTAATGGTGAGCATATTGCATGAGCTAAATGGCCATTTGCATATCTTCTTTGGAAAAATGTCTATTTAAACACTTAAAATGTGGCTTATTTGTTGGCCTCAAGTATTTTTGTAACAGCTATTGCATGTATGCAAGGATCACAGGTTTACCTGTGTTTGACCTATACTTGATTCTGACTCCGTCATTTATATATGTGACCTCAAGCAAGATTACTTCATTTCTCTGACGTGTTAGTTGCTCAGTCGTGTCTGACTCTTTGCAACTCCACGGACTGTAGCCCGTCCATGGAATTCCCCAGGCAAGAATACTTGAGTAGCTTGCCATTTCCTACTCCATTCATTTCTTTCAACCTTAGCTTGATTATCCATAAGAAGGGGATCCACACTTCTCTCCCAAGACTGTTTTGAGGAGCAAATGAGATGTAGAAGCATCAAGCAAAGATTGGGGTACCCAACAGACACTCAAAAATTTGTTAGACCCTTTTATCACTCCACCCACATCTTAGAAATGTTTTCCCTTAGGAAGATAGTATTTGACCCTGATGGAGTTTGAGTAAGCTCCAGGAGTTGGTGATGGACAGGGAAGCCTGGCGTGCTGCAGTCCATGGTGTCTCAAGGAGTCAAACATGACTGAGCGACTGAATTGAACTGAACTGAACTGAACTGGACCAAGTTCAGCATGGCCAGTGGAGTGGACTGAAGTCTAAAAGGCAGGGCCTCCAGCTGGAAAAAGTCAGTGAGTTTTCTATGAGTTTTTAACACACACAACAACGTCTCCACTTTGGGGTGAGGGGTGACATGGCCTTGCTGACCTCTGCATGAGATAATCTGAACAAATATAAGCCATCTCAGTAACCTAAAAAATAAGACAGAGACAGTTATAAAAGAGGGATTGTAACCCCTTCTGTCAGCACCAGTACTCTGTAAAACCATCCTAGTATTGAATAGTAAAGAGTTTAAGAACGGGTGGCTTGAGAGGTTTGGGTAACATGACATTCAGAGTCTGCCTTTTCATAAGAGCAAGTCTGACTCTTATTAACAGTCTGGTAATGCGCAAGGCCTGTCATTTGTTCTTTCTCTAATGAATGGATAGACTGTTTAATTTCCTGATGGGCAACCTAGTAATTTTAGTCTCGCGCACCAAGTCTTTGTCTGGCTTGTTCCATGTGCATAAAAACAACCTTCTTCCTCTTGCTATCATGTGCTGTTTTTCTTCCCATTATAGCTCAGCTCAAAGGCCATTTCCTGCAAGCAGTCTTCTCTATTAGGGGAGTATAAGCCCTGAAGGAGTGGTCAGGCTGATGAATGCACTCTGTTATTAATCCTGTACTCACTGATTGAGTATGTATTATGGGTAAGACATCATGCTGTGTCCTGGGAAAGGAATATGATATAGTGTGTGCCTTCAAAGGCTCACAATGTGTTGGATAAAATGGATGTATAAACAGATATTTACAAATAATATCATGTTTCAATGATTACCACAAAGTGATTTTTATCACCACAGCATAGGGAGTAGAGTTTGCAAGAATAGTAGACTCTAAAGTTTCATCTTTGTTCAGATGTCCTTTGGGCAACCCC
Organism: Odocoileus virginianus; assembly: GCF_023699985.2. Lineage (NCBI taxonomy): Eukaryota > Metazoa > Chordata > Mammalia > Artiodactyla > Cervidae > Odocoileus > Odocoileus virginianus. The sequence goes on along the minus strand of NC_069684.1, from coordinate 15,701,808 downwards.
TTCATTGACATACAAGCATTAGCAGGGAAGACAAAAACGTACACATTTTTTTCATTTTTCTGTGTCAAAGCATACTTTGGATAAAGGAACCCGCAGAGAAGAAACAAAACAAAATAGATTTTAAATATTATTTCTCTAAATAGAAAAATAAAAGGAGAAATCACAGGAAAGTATTACAATCGATTTATGGTATTGTTTTGTTATGTATAAGTAACAGCTGCAGGGAGAAATTTAGGCAAGGAGAGAACAATGTCATTTTCAACGTCCCCCAGAACCTGACAGAGGCTTTCCTGTAACCCCGTGTACAGGGGCCTCAGCATTCTCTAGACTTCCTTCTGCTCACATTTAAAATGAAGAGGTTGAACCAGCAAGTCTTGACAATTCCTGATGGTTCTGAGAGCCTATGAATCAGAGTGGGCAGCCTATTCATGGGTTTATTTTTAGATGGGAGAAAGGAAGAAAATATGAATAGCAGGAAAAATGGAGGTGTCTTAATGTTTATTTGGATATAGAGGGCAGTGAAGGAGGAAGAATGACACGTTCATTGCTTTTCTTCCTGAGTGGTGGGTCAGAACCACACAACCGGAACACAGAGCCTGATGGAAACAGAGAGGAAGCTCAGGAAAATGAGGAACTGAGGAAGACAGGCATCGGGTCAAGGCAGCATCATTTTTCTAGATTAGGAAACATTCAACCAATTGTAGTAACCAGGCTCTAATGTGATAGAAAAGATGTGGATATCAAGAATAGTTTTTTCCAAAAAAAAAAAAAAAAGAATAGTTTTTTTCTAAATTAAAGGACAATGGCAGGTGGCCAGCAGCCCCCGAAAGATGTCCAGGACAATGTGCTATATAAACCCTGGGAAGCAGCTCCCTGGGGGATGCTGGTCACGATGTTTGTGTAGCAAGGGCTGGATGAGGCAGGATGCCAATAGCACTCTGCAGGCAGAGACGGAAGACAAACCACCCCTGACTCATACCTCCAACTGAAATAACACCTTGGGCCAGCCAAGCCTTTCCCTCTCCATCGAGAATGTTTCATCCTCTTATGTCTTTTGATCACATACATCAGATTCTTATTCTCTCTGCTGCATCACTACACCTGGGTTAAAGTACAACTGTCAAAACAATTAGTGTCCCCTTATAAAGATTCTAAAGAAATACCTCCCAGTCTAACAACTACAAACATGGCACACAGTACCGTTTTATGCCCTAACCCATCCTTCTGGCCTCATTGATTTATTCTCCCATGCAAGTTTTCATTCATTTATTCATTCAGTACTGAGCTTCTAAAGCTGTGGACCTTGGGCAAGTCACTTCACCTCTCTGTATCCCAGCTTTTCATCTGCAAATGGAATCATGGTAGCTATATTATAGCTGTTAGAATTAAGTGAGTTATCATATGAGTAGTGCTTAGAACAGTGCTTGGCACACACTAAGCACCATATAAGCATTATATTTTATCATTGTTATTATTCATTCATCTTACTACTATGCAACAGGATAGCTAAGCACTGTGCTATCTTAGAGACTCCAAGATGTGCCTTCAAAGAGCGCACTGTGGCCCAAAGTAAACAGCCCTGTAAAAAGTAATATCATCATTATTAATATTGAAAGGAAATGTACTTTACACATGACCAGGAGAAAGAATTGAATGGAGAGTAACAGAAGAGATATCAGAGGTGAGAGAGGGGAGAGACTGATGTGGGCACGGGGATAGATGAGGGTGCCATTGATACATGCGGCGTGAGCTGATGGAGAGACACTCGAGTCAGATGGATTCCCAGATTCTATGCTAAGATGAGAGACTTGGAATAAAGACATCAATTTGGGAGTCACTGAAAGGTAAACAATAGCAGGAGGGAATGAGAGACAGCAAGAGGAGAGAACCCAAGATGGAACCCTGAGAGGGACATTTTCATGAAAAGACAAGTAGAGAAAGAGAAACCTTCAGAGGACACTGAGATGAAACTAAGAGTAAGTAGGAGGAAAACCCAAAGAGTGACAGCAAAGAGATTTCTGGAGAGGGGAGTTTCAACAAGAAGCGTGTGATCGGTAGTGTCAAGAAGACTGAGAGTCCGTGGGATTTAGCACCAAGGAGGCCACTACGAGACTTCCACCTTCGGGGAAGGTGGAGGGACCACATCCATTCCTGCGTGAGTCCAGATGTGGGTGGAGGTGAAGTGGCTACAATGAGGTATGACTGTCCTAGAACCTGGCAGCTCAGGTAGGGAGGAAAAGGAGCGAGCAGCTGGAGAGGGAGGCAGGCTAGAGGAATCTCCCTCCCACCTCTCCCCTCTTCCCTCCTGATAGCTCAGGGTCCAGCCACAGTGAAGCGTAGAAAATGCCGTGCTCTGAACATGCTGTGTCATTTGTAACTTCATGCATTTTTCAAGGCATTGTGGTAAAATATATATAACATAAGATTTGCCACTTTGACCATTTTTAAGTGTGCACAGTTCAGTGGCATTAGGACCACTCACATCATTACACAACCATCACCACCACTCATCTCCCGGACGTTTTCATCCTCCCCAGCTGAAACTCCATCCCCATTAAACAGGAGCTGCCCATTCCCTTCCACCCCAGCCCCTGATAACCACCGCTCTACTATTTGTCTACAGTTTTGACTACGCTAGGCACCTCATACATGGGCTTTCCTGGTGACTCAGACAGTGAAGGATCTGCCTGCAGTGTGGGAGGCCTGCGTTCAACCCCTGGGTGGGGGAGATCCCCTGGCACCTCATATAGGGTGGAATCATACATCTGTCCTGCTGGGACCGGTTTAGTTCAGCACGTCTTCAGTGTTCATCCATGTCATAGCGTGTGTCTGAATGTCTTTTTAAGGCTGAATAATATTCCATTGTATGTATGTGTACACCACAATTTGTCCATTAATGGACATGCTGTTTGCTTCCATCTTGTTGGTTCTTGAAAATGCTTCTATAAACATGGGTGTACGGAGTACCATTCCTGTCTCCTTTTCCTTTTATAGCTCTCACTATCTCAATGATCCCCCACCCGGAAGGAGCTTACAAACCGGGAAATTAAGCTCCTCACACGGTTATTTTCCTTATGTTCTTAAATTGTAGCTGCTTATACTCTTAGTACAAAGGGTCTAATATTTAATTTTGCTTTTAAAAATGGGTGTACAAATATCTGTTTGAGTTCCTGATTTAGCTCCTTTGGGTATACACCTACAAGTGGAATTGCTGGATCAAACTGTAATTCACTGTTTAATTTTTGAGGAATCATCATACCATTTTCTGTAGCGGCTGCACCATTTTACACTCCCACTGACAGTGCAATTCCAAACAGCGTTCTAATTTCTCTATATCCTCATCAACACTTGTTATTTTCTGTTGCTTTTTAAAAAAAATAATGGCCATCTAAATAGGCATGAAGACCTTTGTGCCTTTTTGTGTGTTAATATTAGCCAAAATATCCTGCCTCCTCCTGTCATCCACGCAAAGTCTAGTTATTCACCAGTAACTTCTCAGTGCCTTTGAATGGATTCTGAGACCCACTCCCAATAGAGTTAACCACTCTTTTAAAATTTATTTATTTATTTGTCTGTGCCAGGTCTTTTAGTTGTGGCATGCTCATTCTTAGCTGTGGCATGTGGGATCTAGTTCCCCAACCAGGGATTGAACCTGGGCCCCCTGCACTGGAAGTGCAGAGTCTTAGCCACTGAACCACCAGAGAAGTCCCTTCACAGCAATTTAACTAGGTACATTCATGTCTGTTGGACATCCAAATTATACAAGTGGCCTTGTATTATGTACTCTTTGCTTCTTATTTCACTTGTCTAATTTATTATTTACTTATTAGATATATTTACTAATTAACCTTTATTGTATTTTATAAAAGTACTGAATATTCACAATGGCTTGGAAATTAAAAACGAAACATAAACCTGGCCTTTCACCACAGAGAGCTTCGGAAGCACTAGAACAGATGGTAAATCTTAGGGCCCTGAGCTGAAGGCCCTCCACAGAGAGCTGTCTGTGCAGGGCTCAGAACTCGGGGAGCAAGGTGGCTGCCCCGGACTAGGAAGGGGCCCTTGTCTCCTGACTGCTCCCTGCCCCGGCCTGGGTTGTCTGTTCCTTCTTGCGTTCCCAGAGGCCTCTGTACACCACACAATAAACGTTACTGTTCTGAAGTGGACTGGGAGAATTACAGGTGAGGAGCCTGAAGGGAGGCCTGTCCCCAGATCCAGCAGGACACAGGGGCGTCCAGGGTGCGTGTCTGCTTTCCCTCCTCTGTTCCACGACGTGCCACTCTGCTGTTCTCTGCTCTGAGCGCTCTGCATTCTCCCTTCACTATGAACACTCCATAAATATTTGTGGGCAAGCCCAGTGAAAACATTAAAATACCATTCTCTTCTCAGACATACTGTGTTGATGCCATTTAACTGAATGTTTTTGTCCCTGGGTTCGCAATTCTTTTGTTCTAACTTAACCATCAAATTTAGCTTCGCGTCAGAGCCCGCAGCTCCTGGCGTGAGTCTGTGTGAAACGGGGCAATTTAGTAAGCGGTGTTCCATTTATAATCCTGGTGCTTGACCTGGGCAGCGAGGGCCCTTCCGCTAACAGGAGAAGTCACCAGCCCCTGTCCTGATGCAGCCGAACCACAAACTGCTTCAGACACGGGGTGTGAGATCCCCTTCTCACTGCAACCCTGAGCCAGGTCACAGGCGTGTGCTTGCAAGGCTCTGCCCTTGGCTCTGCAGACCTCCCCGGAAAAGGCCAGGGCTGGGGCATGGAAGCGCTCACGTGTATGGAGCATTTACGATATGGCTCTGTTAAGTGCTAAACAAGCACCAGCTCATTCAATTTTCCCCCAAATCCTTTGAGGAAGGTACCTTTTTTTTTCAGTGGTAAAATATAGGTAACATAAAACTTAATCATTGTAACCATTTTCAGTTCAGTGAGATTTAGTATACATTCATTGTTGTGCAACTATCCTCACCACCCATCTCCAGCATTTTTTCATCTTCCCAAACTGAAACTCTATATCCAGTAAACAGCAACTCCCCATCCCCCTCCTGCCTCCACTCACTGGCAAAAATCATTCTACCTTCTGTCTCTATGAATTTGACACCTCTAGAAATGAGGACAGTATTTTTATTATTACCCCCTTTACAGAAAAGGAAACTAAAGCACAGGCAGTGTAAGTCACTTGCCCAAGGCAACAGCTGGCAAATGGAAGAGCAGGCAGCCTGGCTCTGGAGCCCATTAAGCTCCACGTGAAAGTGAATAGAAGTCCCTCTGGGGAGGCAGGCAGATACCTCATTTCTTAACGTCCCAATCGTCCGTGACACGCGGCTGTACCCTGATCAGAAGAAGAGCTGCAGGATACTCCTCGGGTTCAAGACTCAAGGTGGGAGAAAAAGATACTGGGATGATTCTTACCATTCAATTTATCCTCTCCCAGTCCACTCCACCACACACATGCGCACGCACGTGGACACACATACATACATGTACACACACACACACACACACACACAGAGGCTGTAGTGGCAAGAATCTGACTTTTGGATTCAAACAGATCTGGGTTCCAGGAACAGTTCTGTGATGTGCTAAATATCTGCTCTTGGACAACCTGTATGACCGTTTCTGAATTTCCATTTCTTCTTCGTTAATGTGGGAATGACATTATCTACCTTATCGGTAGACTGAGAATAAGGGTTAAAAGAAATGAATTTAGAAAACCATCAGGCACAGAATCTGACACAGGCAGGAAGCTCAGTCATTCTAACTTCTGTCCCCCTTCCTTCACCACTTCACCCTTCCTTGAAAAGAAAACTGGAAAAACCTCCATGGATGTGCTGGAGTCTGGCCAGTCTTTGGCTGTTCGAGTTACCAAGGGCATGGGGAAGAGAAAAGCGAGGAAGAGGAAGAGGTGTGGCTGAGGGGAAGGAAAGGTTGGTACTTGTTCATCCTGGAGGGGGGAATGAAACGAAATCCCCAGAAAAAAACGTGCTGCCTCTTTCATCTCAAATATTGGCAGGGAAGTTAGAACAATGGGACTGGTGGGCTCACAATAAAACGGATGCTATAAAGACCAAATCCTTGCCTGAACTCCCATCTCCGTGGCCAGCAGGCAGGCTGGACAGCTCCTGCAGAGCCCAATGTACTCCCCAGAGCCTCCCAGCGTGCCAGACACACAGGAGTGTGCAGGAAACATCCACTGAATCAGTGAGTGAGAGAATACATGTCACTTGACTACAAACCCTAGAGTGTGTTTTTATTTAGGAAGAGCAAACTGCCTAGACAAATATTTCAGGGTGGATTTCCCCATGCCCTCCACAAGTAAAAAAGTCAAGTTTGGAGAAAGGGTTGATTGATGGCGTTCAGCCACCTGAGGCAGGAGACAAACTTCCTGAAACAGTAAATCTAACTAGTTTAGAAGGTCTGAAACTCTGGGGTGATCTAAGTTCTGCTGAGATTGCTTGTAGCTGGAGGGCAAGAAAAGGGGGAGCTGCTGTGCTCCCCAAATTTCTTCTCTTCTTTTCAATGATCCATGCTACTAAAGAAACAAAAAGTGAGCCATGGGGACCTTCCTGGTGGTCCAGTGATGGAGAGCCCACCTTGCAATGCGGGGGACGCAGGTTCAATCCCTGATTGGGGAACTGGGATCCCACAACCACGGAACAACTAGGCCCGCGCCCCACATCTACTGAGCCCGTGCACAGCTCTCACAACTAGAGAGCCCATGCATCACAACGAAGATCCCATGTGCTGCAACTAGGACCCCACACAGCCAAATAAGCAAATATGTTTTTTTAAAAAAGAAAAGATGGTTAAAAAGATGGTTCTTTTAAAAAATTATCTTAAAAAAAAAAAATGAGCTATACACACTATGCGGAGAAACAAGGGGCGGCTTCAGGAGAACATCTGAAACAGCTAAAGGGCTCCAGAAACAAAAGCATGTTTCTCAAGGAACTGGGCTGCTGGGCACTGGTTAGTGGGGGAAAAAAAAAAAAAAGGTGAGAGATAGTTAGCAAACTAGAAACACAGAGACACAGAAAAGAAAGAGGGAAACAATGATGATAGAGAAATAAACTCCACACTATGGAAAGCTACAGAAGAAAGTCAAGGAGAAGGGAACAGCGAAGACGGGGTGGAGGAGACAGAGAGGGAGTGAAGACAAGGCTCCAAGAAGGAGCTGGGAAAGGGGACAGAGAACAAAGCTAGGCCTTCAGCTACAGAAAATGAAATATTGTCTGTGTGGACCCACCTGTGTGAAACAGCAGATGGAAAGCCAGGTTCTTCCTGTGCCTCAAAATAGACTTCTTAGTAAGACTAAAATTCAGTAACTCACTGTAAAATTGCTTGGTCCCTTTCCTCTTCTTCAATGTTTTGCTTCTACTAACAAAACTAAAAATGCGCCCCATCCTTTAACAGCTATATAATTTCCAAGGAGATTTTGGAAATGAAAATCCCAAAGTGCGATCCTGGAAAGTGACCAAGCAGAATAGCTGGGTTTCAAGGGATGTTGTTATAAGCATAAGACACTCTGTGACAGCAGTCCTCAGCCTTTTTGGCATCAGGGACCAGTTTCATGGAAGACAATTTTGTCATGGACCCGGAGTCGGGGGGGCAGGGGGTAGAGGATGGTTTGGGGATGACTCAAGGACACAACATTTATTGTACACTTTGTTTCTAATTTAATGCTGCCGCTGATCTGACAATTTATTTCTAATCTAATGCTGCCACTGATCTGAACAGGAGGTACCAGTCTGTGGCCTGGAGGTTGGGGACGCCTGCTCTATGACCTCTAAAAAAATTTGGCCCTGATGCCATCTGAGCAACCCAGCCTGGGAAATGGGGCAGAAGTGAGTATCAAAGTTCAATCCCTCAGGTTCCAGAGGTGGGAGAGACCCTCCATGGATTCATTCTCCTTGTGAACCAGGGAGTACAAATGTCTTTCATTTTTGGGGTTCCATGAGGAACCCCTGGGAGCCAGTCCAGGCCCAGATGTCCCATCCCTGGAGCTACAGGCTCTAAACAGAGCTGCAGGGCCAAAGTGCCTGGGATGCTTCCTGAGGCACTGGGCCCGAGGTCGGATGAGGCGAGCCTGGGTCAACCCCTCCAGCCAAGAGTGGCTTCCCTGCTCGCCTCACGGCGCTCTTCAAATGGTCACTTCCGGTAACACTTGAAAGGAAAAGTTCAAACACTGCCAATGAAATGTCTGCCTCTCTTTAAAAATCAGTACTGTCTCTGGGGCAGGCACCTGCAGTCCCATCTGTGAGGCTGGATTGCAAACGACCCCTTTAGGGGTCTTAAGCCCTTTAGGTGGGCTTAACCCACCACCAGATTCTTCTCCCCTCTCCTCCCTCCAGGAACGCAGTGGCCAGAGAATGAGCGCAGCGGTAACAGTGTCTGACTGTCGTGGGGCAGCCGTCTCTCAGGTCTAACTGGGCTCTCTTGACCCTCTGGACCTCTTCTGCAACCCCTGGGGGAATAGCCATGAAATTCCAGAGTCACCAAAGAGAGAACAAGCATCCACAAGTGTCTGTGCTTTTATTCTAAGACTTCTGACTTCTCCTTTGAGATAACTGGACTTACTCTTTATCAATAATAACTTAAGTGCTCACCAGGTGCCCCTTTGCTAAATACATTTTATATATTATTTCATATAATCCTGATGCAATACTCCAGGTGTTGGATGTTACTGTCCCCAAATTATAGGGAAGGAAACTGTAGTTCAAAGAATCTAACACATTATTGCAAAAATCCCCTGGTCAATAATATGTTAACTAACTCTTCCCAAGGACATTCGCATAGGGATGAGGGTCTGAACCAGTTCTCTCTAACCTTAAGGCCACACTCAGAATCATATACTATGACACCTTTTAAGAATTTTAGGGACTTACCCAGTGGTTAAGACTTTGCCTTCTAATACAGAGAGTGCGGGTGCAATCCCTGGCTGGGGAACTAAGATCCCGCACGCCTTGGTATCAAAAAACCAAAAAGTATAAAACAGAAACAATATTGTAACAAATTCAATAAAGACTTTAAAAATGGTCCACATTAAAAAAATATTTTTAAAAAAATTTAATAAGGTGTTTTAACAAAATTTTAAAAATACAATGATGGGCTCATCAAAAGGAAAAATACACTCTATTCTGTTTTCATCCCCACATCCCGGATCCAGGCATCCTCACCCCGGCACTTTGCACGCTTGGCTCTCTGCCCTTGAGAGGCTGTATCCTCAACACTCCTACCTCATGGAGGAGAGCCTCGCTCCCCCGACTTGTAGGGGATCATCTGCTTAAACTAGGCCATAGCCAGAATCATTCATTCCAGAAGGGGCTGTGATTCATGTTTGAGCTTTAGAAAATGGTGTTGGTTTAATTTAAAGGGGAGAAGAAAGCAAAATAAAATGCTCAGATGCTGACAGATTTCTTTGGGGTTTAATTTGCATTCATTTTGCTTCCAGAGCATTTGATTTGTTTTTTTATTTTCAAACTGTGTTGTACCACATGCAAGGAAAATAGATTTACTTAATCTGGATCCTGCGATTTCATTGTTTATTGCTATCAATAGGGAACAGACGAGGAGTACGAAGAGAGGAACATCAGATGGTTTTCCATCTTCTGTCTGCGAAGCAAGGGCCAGAATTACCAAGCCCAGGACTTCCAGAGGCTCCAACAAACTTCAGGGCTGCAGTCACACTATGTGTCACCTCCCCAGATCCTTCCTGGGAGCCATGTTAACCCTGACACAAGTGCAGTTAGGAGACCTTATTCCTCTCCTTAGCAATAGGGTATGTGTTGATGTTCCCAGTGTGTGTATTTACACTCCACATGTAACCTGAGTATTGACATTCACTGACCCACAAATATTTCAAAAGAGGGATGCATTTGAGACTGGCTTTTTACAGAGGCAGAGAATCAGGCCTTCTGGGATGATGGGGAGTGGGGGGCAGGGCAAGGAGTCCATCATTTAGGACGCTCACCATGGTTTCTTACATCATGTCCCTGCCCATGGTTGACCTTGTTCTCCACAGAGCTAGCATCATAATACAATTATACCATCTTCTTTTTTAAACTTCACCATTTCTTACTAAAATAAATAAACAAACAAAACACCCCATGTCTGATGCTACCATTTACCTATGCAATCATTTGACAATTAAATTTATTAAGTACCTGCTCTATGCCAGTACAACCTAATTCTTTTTTCTAATCTTTAAAAAAAATTATTTATTTATCTATTTTTGGCTGTGTTGGGTCTTCACCGATTTGCATCGGCTTTCTCTAGTTTTGGTGAGTGGGGGGCTACCCTTCGTTCTGGTGCACAGGCTTCTCACGGCCGTTGCTTCCCTTGTTGCCGAGCACAGGTTCTAGAGGCTGGCTTCAGTAGTTCCGGCTCAGGGGCTCTAGAGCACGGGCTCAGCAGTCCTGGTGCATGGGCTTACTCACCAGCATGTGGAATCTTTCTGGACCACGGATCGGACCCGCTGTCCCCTGTAATGGCAGACGGATTCTTATCCACTGCGCCACCAGGGAAGTCCAGCACAACCTAATTCTTGCAGGGTCTCCAGGCATGTCTTCTCCTCCCCTTTCCCTCCACACACCAGCACATTCCCCCTCTAAGCCTTCCTCCAGGCTGTTCCCTCCCCCACACCTCTCCAAGAAACCTTCGCATCACCCCCCCCCACCCACCCACCCCCCCATCCTCCGGTCAGCATTCATCACTTCTCTGACCACCTGCCACTCCCCCATCCCAGGAAGAAGCAGCTGTTCCTCTCTCTGAGCTCCTGGACCGTCATGCTCTTTCCACACCCCTTTGTTCTTTCTTCGTGACTTGGCAGTATTTCTTTACTACTGTCCATCGAAAGCAAAGTGCATGCTTTGCTCCTCCCTCTACCCTAAGAACAGAATCAAGCAGCCATTCAGAGTATCCTGTGTAAACGGCCACAGGAACACTTTCTGCTCAATTCCCATGCCCCCCATACTCATAATTAGGTAATTGATCACACTCTGCTTAATATTATAAATACCTATGCACATAATAATTATAAACCACTGAAGGGATTATTTACCTATTTATTTATCTTTTTATCTCCCACAGCATCTAAAAAGAAACTCCTTTCTCAAAGTGAGTACTCACTAAATGCTACTGAAATGAAAGAAAATAAAAGTAAATTCCTATTCTTCCAGGTAGGTTTAGGGAGACGACCTAAATAGTGGGGGGGGGGGGGGCGGTGCATGCCAGATTATCAGTTCAATTCAGCTAACATTTATTAGCTACATATATGTATGTACAATAATATAGTATGGTATTAATAATTAATTTAATAATTAATATTAATCATTATTATTAGCTGAACACCTATTAAGTGGGCTACATTCGAGGGTCAAGTTAGAAAAACAAAGGTGAATGTGACATGACTTTGCTTTCTAGGAGGTCACAACAGAAATACAGAAGACAGAACTAAATGACAAGGCAGCCAAACTCTACAGCAAACCCATGAGTGCTAGACTGAGGGCTTGTGCTGATCCATAACTAAGTATCCAGGATCTATGATAATAGGGACAAAAAATTAAGCTCACTTTATTGAGCTTTTTAATATGGTTCAATTCATTAAAAATAAAAGGATTGTTCACTATTCCAAAAGTACATTTTGTGGGAAAGGGGCAGACATTAAACATCCTTTCACATTGAAATAATGGATAGTAAATGGGTGCTATCTGATCTGAGAAAGAAAAGGCTGAGAACCTGATGTTGATCCTCCTAACTATTTTTGTTTTAATTTTGCTGTTTCGTGAAATCCATACTGGGATCCAACAAATTGAACTTCATAAATTTGCAGGTGCATTTGACTGTGAGATGGGTAGACTGAAGACAAATCTTGAAAGACATTTTCCAAGAAATACCATGGCCTTGTCTACAGGGGCTCCATTAGCCCCCTGCACACCGGGGTACAGTGGTCATAACTTCAGCCTGAGAACTGCTTGGAAACCTTAACTTTCATAAGAGTCTGATTCTGTTCACTGGATTGTCAAAAAGAAGGCTCTCTTTGCAAATTTTTCCTCCAGGAATCCCCTCAAAGGTTTTCAGCGAGGATCAGGGAGAAAGCTCCCTTCATGGTGCTAGTAGCCAGTGTTAAAACTCCATCTCCCTTCCGCTCTCCAAGGAAGAAAATACTCAGGAAGCAAGACAACAGAACAATAGTCTGATAGCACTGGTGGGAATTTACTGAAGCTGAAGTAACAGATTAGGGGGGAAAAATAGAAGAAGAAAAGCTCTACCTGGAATGAAGGGGCAGAAATGCATGCTGTTTACAACCCTGCATTTGGAGGGAGGCTAAGAAGTGAAGAAAGCTGAGGGCTGAAAAATTGATGCTTTTGAACTGTGGTGTTGGAGAAGACTCTTGAGAGTCCCTTGGACTGCAAAGAGATCCAACCAGTCCATCCTAAAGGAGACCAGCCCTGGGTGTTCATTGGAAGGACTGATGCTGAAGCTGAAACTCCAGTACTTTGGCCACCTCATGCGAAGAGTTGACTCATTGGAAAAGACCCTGATGCTGGGAGGGATTGGGGGCAGGAGGAGAAGGGGACGACAGAGGATGAGATGGCTGAATGGCATCACCAAGTCAATGGACATGAGTTTGAGTAAACTCTGGGAGTTGGTGATGGACAGGGAGGCCTGACGTGCTGTGATTCATGGGGTCACAAAGAGTCGGACACTACTGAGCAACTGAACTGAACTGAACTGAACTGAAGAACACTTGAGAAAGCCACTTCCTGAGTTCCAGATTGATAGTGCCTGCTTACAGCTGAGACAGAACATCAGAGAACGGCCTCTCCCACACCCATCTTCTCCACACTAGCAAGTATCAAGTAAAAACAACACGGGCATACAGCTGGGAGTGCTGCAAAAGGCACATTCTCTCTGAGTAGCAGTGCAAATGCAGATTCAAATTAAATCAGAAAGATTAAAAGTCCAGCAGAGAACAGACTTTGACAAAACCTTCTTGTAAATTAGTCTATACCATAAACAGAAGTCATCATTAGAGGAATTTGAAGATTTTGGTGCACTAAGGGTAACCACAGGAACAATAAACTTCAAACACAGCCCAACTTCAACTAGATTAACATGAACTTCCAACACTAAAGGTCTAAAAGGAAAGGAGTGGTTGTCTCCAAGTGTTAAAAAAAAATTTGGACTCATTATCTACTGTACTATATACATCCGGCCTTCCACAAAAAATTATAAGGCATACAAAAAGACAAAGAAAAACAGAGCCTAAGGAGAAAAGCAATCATTAGAACCAGATTCATAAAGGATACAGATGCTGGCGCTGTCAGATTAGTAATTTAAAATAACTATGATTAAGGTGCTAAAGGCTCTGATGGAAAAAGCAAACAACATGGAAAATTAGATAAATAATTTCACTAGAATGCTGAAAACTATGAGAAAGAATCTAATGAAAATACAAAAAATAAAAAATGTAGGAGCAGAGATAATGAATGTTATCAATGAGCTCATCAGTAGACTTGACATAGCTGAAGGAAGAATCAGCAAATCAGTAAACCTGAAAATAGGTCAAAAGAAATTATCAAACTGAAACACAAAGAAAATGCACAAACAGCAGAAATAAACCCAGCAGAAACAGCTTTCAAAAGTGAGGGAGAAGAGAGTTTCTTAGACAAACAAACAAACAAAAAAACTTAGGAAATTCACTACCAGCAGACCTACTCTAAAAGAAATGTTAAATCTTCAAGCAGAAGACATATAGTATAGTTCTTAAATTTGAATCTAAATAAAGAAATGAAGAAGGAAAATAAAATTTTCCTTATTTTTAATTGTTCTAAAAGATACCTCACTGTTTAAAGCAAAAAGGGTAGCAAGGTATTATATGTTTGCAGCATAGGTTAAAGTGAAATAATATAACTACAATGACACAAAGAATGAGAAGAAGGAGTTGGGAATATAGCGTTATGAGGGTCTTTACATTTCACTTGAAATGGTATAGTGTTATTTTAAGATAGACTCAGATTATTTTTAAATGTGTATTATAGCCCTAGGACAATCACAAATACAAATAATACATCAATAAAGGAGATAAAAGTAGAATTGTAAAAAAAATTCTAATTAAACATAGAGAAGGTATAAAAAGAAAATGTAAGGAGAGAATAATTGGAACAGACCAAAATCAAGAAGCAAGATGGTAAGTTTTAGTCCAACCATATAAATAACCACATTAAACATAAATGGTCTAAATACACCAGTTAAAAAAGCAGATATTATCAGACAGGATTTTTTTAAAAAGACCAAATTCTATACTATATTCCAGAATCCTACTTTTAATATAAAAACACAGGTTAAAAGTAAAAGGATAGAGAAAGACACACATGCAAACATAACCAAGAGGAAGGTGGAGTCACTATATCAATTTCGCATAAAGTTGACTTCAGATCAAGGAAAACTGTCGGATAGAGACATGACATAATGATAAAGGGGTCAGTTCAACAACATGACAGTTATAAATGTGTATGCATCTAGCAACAGATTTTTTTTTGTTGTTCAAAAACAAAGATCCGTTCTTAATTGGTAACAGAAGTTACTTGCACTCTAGGATCTGGCCACAGATCTTATAGCCTTGAACTGTCAAACATTAAAAAAAGATATATTCATATCGACTCAAAGAATTTCTTGAAGGATAAGCAGACTACTCATTCCTATAGTTATTTTAAATTTTATTTCCTAATCTAGTCAAACCATTAGAAAGTTGTGCTCTTGAGCTGCACTATTTTAGTTCCTTATGGAACTGTTATCTTAATCGTACTTTGATGTTCTGCCAGCGACTTGAACTTAGAGATGTTATAAGAAACGTCCCTATAAAAATCCTTACTGGGTTTAATATAGGGTTATTGTTGAGAAACCTATCCTTTACAGCACATAGTATTGTCTTCATAGGGTCCCCTGAAAGAGATTTTTTTTAGCTTTAAGAACTAGGAAAATCTCTACTTGTCTGGTCAAAATTCTCTACTTCTTTGGCTTCTGGGAAATTTGCTCAAAGGCAAATTTTAGACCATGGAAATTGATAGCATGCTTTTTTATACTAACTTTACCCCTGAATTTATTTTATTTTCCCATCATCCCAATTTTCCCATCTGTTTAATTTTCTTCTGCTATTCCTTTACTGTACTTATCTTTTAAAATCAATTTTATTGAGGTATAATCTGCATGCAGCAAAATAAACCCATCTTAAGTGTACTGTTCAATGAGTTTTGACAAGTATTACCATTTTGTTATTGTTAGCCATTTAAAAGCAATTTTGAAATAAGCAAAAGTAAAACTAAATGTCACAAGGCAGTCTGTGCTAAGCATTATCATAGAGATATAAACACATTACTATGGGAGCATGAGAGAGGATAAAAAAATTCTGACTGGAGGGATAGTGGGGTGAAGAATGAAGGGTCTTAGAGACAAAGTCTCATTTTAAAAAAAGGAGTATCTCACCTTAAAACGGAAAGATGGAACTGAAAAGATCGAAGCACCAGGAAAGGCAATTTTGATAAGAAAATGTCTGAGTAAAAGCATCTTGCGAAAGACACAGGCACTGGTTCACTTTGGCTGGAGTGGAAAGTGAGCAAGAAAGGAGTAAGGGGAAGGAGCCTCTAGCCATGTGGCAGGAGGTTCTGAAAGCCACATGTTGTCTTCTTATATTATTGTGCAGGCGATAGGGAGCCACTGGAGGTATCCAACAGAGAAGAAACATAATGAGATCTATTTCATTTATTTAAAAAAAAAACATTTATTTTGTGGCCACACTGCGTCTGAGCTTCAGCACATGGGATCTAGTTTCCCGACCAAGGAACAAACCCGGGTCCCCTGCATTGGGAGGGTGGAGTCTTCGCCACTAGGCCACCAGGGAAGTCCCTGAGATGTGTTTTAGAAAGATCACTCTAGAAGCAGTCTGAGAACTAGATGGGAAGCTTTGATGGGAGATAGATAGGGCAGCGGGGAGGCAGCTTCTTCACTGGTCCAGGAGAGAAAGAGGACCTGGAGCACCTGTTTAGAGAACAAGAGATGGAATGGGGTGCCCGGTAACAGGAAACCTCTAGAAGGGTCAAAGAATTCATTGTGAGAATGAGTGAGAGAGACACTGACTATTCAGGTGAATGAGGGCCAGGCATTTGCATGATTCCCACTCCGGAAAGAAGATTGCCAGGCCCTGGTGTCTTCCTTCTCCCAACCTCGGCCAGCAGAGAAAGCACAATTTCCCAGCCCTGAACTAACCCCTACTTTGCTGGTGGAAGTAAGAGGGATAACCCAGTCGGTGCTGGTCATGTCAGTCAGTTACTTTACAGTTAACCAGAGCCAACAGCATATATAATAATAATAGCTAGTTGTTGTTCAGTCACTAAGTCATGTCTGACTCTTTGAGACCCCGTGGACTGCAGCAGACCAGGCTTCCCTGTCCTTCACTATCTCCCAGAGTTTGCTCAAACTCATGTCCATTGGGTCAGTGATGCCATCCAACCATCTCATCCTCTGTCACCCCCTTCTCCTCCTGTCCTCAATCTTTCCCAGCATCAGGGTCTTTTCCAATGAGTGATAGGTGAGTGGTAAGTCATCACAAAACCAAAGCCATACAACTTAAAAAAGTAGACTAAGCTTGGATTTCTTTTTTTTTTTTTTTTTTCAGAAAAGCCTCCACATTTAAGCTGTAGGCAATGCCTGTCCTCCTTTTATCACCTCACGTATGAGATTTGGCCACCCATACATTTAAGCAACAGATGGGAACTATCTGAATGAGTGCGCATAGTTGCAACCAACAAATATTAAAGTCTGCACATGGCATCATTTGAAATTTGTACCAACTCTCTAAGATGTTGGAATGATTCCTTATCACAGAAGATTTTGTGGTTATTCGTTCATTCATTCCTGTAGGCATTGTGCCGAGAACTGAGGGGGTGAACAAAACATAATCTAAGAGTGCCCTCAGAATACCTAGTGTCTAGTTAGAGAGTCAGGTAAGTGAACAGGTGCATATGAGGTCAGCTGATGAGGGCCCCAGGGTTGCTGAGAGCACGTAAGGAGGGACACTGAGCCATGTTTCAGGGCAGCTCTGGGGAGGAAGGGACTTTAGGAGAACCCATGAAGCCCATTGGGAGAACGGCAGCAGGGAATTAAACTTTCTGTGTTCTTTCCTGTTTGTCTAATTCTGCTATAACATTTTGTTACCTAAAGGACTATCCTTTAAGGGGGACAAAAAAAAGGTTTCCCAGGGGATGAAAAAAAAAGGAACAAAAAGCTAGACTGTGAGGAAAGGGATAACAAGACTAGACATTGCCAATGGAAGCAGAGATCACATATGTGCAAACCTAAGTTGTCCTAAAAAATTCCCTCAGGAAAGAAAGGGCCATCCCATGTATAAACTTTCACAAAATCTCTAATATTTTGAGGGGCCCTTTCAATTATTTTGAACATTAAAACCATACTATTGAGGGAAGTTGTACTGTGTGCTTAGTCGCTCATTTGTGTCCTGCTCTTTGAGACCCCATGGACTGCAGCATGCCAGGCCTCCCTGTCCATCACCAACTCCTGGAGTTTACTCAAACTCATGTCCATTGACTTGGTGATGCCATCCAACCACCTCTCCCACTTTCGTCCCCCTCTCCTCCTGCCTTCAATCTTTCCCAGCATCAGGGTCTTTTCCAATGACTAAGTTCTTTGCATCAGGTGGTCAAAGTACTGGAGTTTCAGCTTCGCATCAGTCCTTCCAATGAATATTCAAGACTGATTACCTTGAGGATGGACCGGTTGGATCTCTTTGCTGTCCAAGGGACTCTCAAGAGTCTTCTCCAACACCACAGTTCAAAAGCATCAATTCTTCGGCACTCAGCTTTCTTTATAGTCCAACTCTCACATCCATATATGACTATTGGAAAAACCATAGCTTTGACTAGGCAGACCTTTGTTGGCACAATAATGTCTCTGCTTTTTAATATGCCGCCTAGGTTGGTCATAACTTTCCTTCTAAGGAGCAAGCGTCTTTTAATTTCATGGCTGCAATCTCCATCTGCAGTGATTTTGGAGCCCAAAAAAAGAAAGTCTGTCACTCTTTCCATTGTTTCCCCATCTATTTGCCATGAAGAGATGGGACAAGATGCCATGATCTTAGTTTTCTGAATGTCGAGTTTTAAGGCAACTTTTTCACTCTCCTTTTTCACTTTTATCAAGAGGCTCTTTAATTCTTCTTCGCTTTCTGCCATAAGGGTGGTGTCATCCTCCTATCTGAGGTTATTGATATTTTTTCCAGCAATCTTGATTCCAGCTTGTGCTTCATCCAGCCCAGTGTTTCTCATGAAAACAATCACAATCTATGTTAAATCTTGGTGCTTATACAAAACATCTGATGAAATTGGGTTGGATGTTGTACATGAACTTTTTTAAGATCACTTTTTGAAAGTGACAAAAGGACTTCCCTGGTGGTCTAGTGGTTAAGGCTCTGTGCTCCCTGGTCAGGGAACTAGATCCCGCATGCTACAACTAAGAGTTCATATGCCATGACTAAAAGATCCTGCACACTGCAACCAAAACTTGGTAAAGCCAAATAAATAAATAAATATTTTTAAAAATTACAGCAGTATAACTGTTTTGAATATTATCTCTTCATAGGTAAAGTCATACTATATTTACATAATTACATATCCTGCCTTTTTCACTTGATATTACAGTGTCAATATTTTCCACAAAATTCAAAACTCTTTAAAAATGAAAAAATATCCAGGTAGTACATAGTCATTTGTGGAGATCATGAATAGCTAGCAATAGAAAAAATGAAAAATCCAAACTGTTCTTATGTTATGCAAATAGGCACATAGCTTAGGATAAAATTTTATTATACATTCATGCAAAAAGGGCTTTATATCAAACAACTTAGACAAATGTGAAAATATTATGCTTTGAAAAACTATTAGATGATTCAAAAATTCACTTCAGCAATGACAAAGACATTGATGCTGATATCTGCAATGAGTTTAATAAAACTGATGAAATGTACATGAAGAAAGGCAATATTTATAAATTTATATACTATGCCATAGAATATATACTTTAAATCTTCAAGAGTAAATATAACATGAATTAAACATTACTTTAAATGTCATCTACAGCCCCAAAAGTAAATATATCACTCTCTCTGGTAGGAAAACCCTAGATTTTGGTATCTTCTTATTGAGAAAATATGGAATTCCCTTGACTTGGGATAAATAATTCATTTAGGCTTTCTTGACCAATCCCTGTGGAATATCTAATAAATACAAGTAGTAAAAAAAAATTAGTTAACTCAAAAGCTTGCAGTAGCTTTGGCTCATTTAACACTGGGGTAAACAACTCTTACACCTATATGCTTACATTTTAGCAGAGGACAAAGTTGGATGCCTCAAAGTCCACAACAGTTCCCCTGTTTGCCTACAGGGTAAATGGAACACCAAGAACTTAACATTCATGTGCCTCCACAATTGGTCAGCTGATCTTACATGTTTCCACATCTGTCTTTCAGCCTCAGTCTCATCCATTCCATGTCCAGACAAATGAAATCACCCAGTATTTCAGTGCCAGTTCCAAAGGTTCAGCTTCTGTTCTTTTGCTCACGTTTTCCTCTCTGACTATAATGACTTTCCCCTCCTACTCCCCATCATTTCCAAACGTCTACATCTTTTCCCTTTCCAAGGTCCATCTCAAACACCTCTGCATTGTTTCACATGTCTTGAATAAAAGGAGGCTTCTGTTCTGTAATCCCAAATCCTGATCCCAAGGGCTCTGCACCAGTGGCCTCTCTGCTTGGGTGGGGGTCGAGAGGTAGATTCTCAGCAGGAGTGGTCATGAAGGTGAGTGAGGTCAGTCCAATTAACAATAACAAGCACTTAGATAACACCAGAATGATAATAGCTAACTCTAACACAAAATTTGCTATGCATCAGGCACTCTTAATTATTTCACATAGATTAATTCATTCGATCTTCACAAGAGTCTCAGAAAGCAGGTACAGTATCATCCATAGTTTATGGATGAGGAAACTACAACCCAATGTAAGTAACTTACCCAAGGTGGCTGGAATACAAGTAACAGAGCTGAGAAAATATGAACTTGACCATTATGCTTTTCCACCTTTGGACTATTGGGAAAAAAAAAGAAATCAGTTGTGGGCGGGAGGACAGATGGTAACTGGATGCTTTGGAGGTCCACTTATTTAGTTGGGTGAAAAAAGGGACAAACAATAAGCATGCAGGGAGATAACGAGTGAGGGAACACAGTGGGATCCATCCAGGGCATTCTTCCCGCTCTGGACTAATTTCAGGATCCTAAAGAAATACACTCCTGCTAGCTGTATTGGAAGATGCATAGCATTTTAGGTACCTCATTACTTTTTAAATCACTAATAAGCCTGTCACATTGCCCCCATTAACCAGATGCTCCTTGAGGATCCATCTTCAATTCACTTACTATAGTACCTAAAACTATACGTTGCACATGGTAATTAATCAATAAAATATGGTTAAATATCACAAACCATTAGTCCTCAGTTCAGCTGGCTCTTTTTAATAAAGGGAACACATGTTAAAAGTAATTTAGGAAGATTTATATCCAACACTTTAAAAATAATTCCTAATTATATTTTTTATCTTATTTCCTTAGTTTGTTTTTTTTTTTAATTGTTTGTCTCTCCCAAGTAGTATACAAGCTACACAAGAGCAGAGACGTCATTCTTGCTTATCACTGTATTTCTGGCATGCTAGAACAAGGCTTGGCACTTTCAAAAGAACTTGGTAAATACTCATGAATATTTGAAAAAGAATGGACTTGGGAAGTGTTCGCCAGATCTTTGTTGGGCAGCTTTTACTCCTGCCAACCAATCCTGACGTCGTGTATCAATACTATTGCATTACCCCTAAAGCGAGCACATGCCATGAGGTGCAAGGGAAAGAAAGGGTATGGCTGGAGTGGGCTGAGAGGCGGAGGATAGACACGGTCTCACACGGAGCACAGCGTTTTGTCCCTTTTCAAACCTCCACTGCGCATCTCTGTCCACAGCGAGCTCCAGGCCTGCCAACTGGTCGTCCCCCGACCCTCTCAGTCTGCTACCTCTGTGACGGCAGGTTCCCAGGTGTCCTTCTTCCCAGACTCTACCCTGCCACCTGGCCCTGAAAAATTCAGGCTCTCCAGTTTACCTCTTCACACCTGTGTTCCCTCATGATCCATTCTCCTTAGAAGGAAGCACGGGAACTAAAAGAGAATTTTTCTCTTTTACAAATAGCTTCATTTTTTCCTGCCACTCACAAAGACCTGAATGTGAATTCAAGTTTTTCCATTTCATAAGTGCATGCATACTCAGCCGCTTAGTTGTGTCTGGCTCTTGGCAGCCCCATGGACTGTAACCCACCAGGCTCCTCTGTCCATGCGATTTTCCAGGCAAGAATACTGGAGTGGGTTGATCTTCCTGATCCAGGGATTGAACTCGTGTCTCATGTGTGTGTGTGTGTCTCCTGCATTGGCAGGTAGATTCTTTACCACCATGCCACCTGGGAAGCCCAGTTTCCTGATTATGAGGTGGCTACAGATGGTGACTGCAGCCATACAATTAAAAGACTCCTGCTCCTTAGAAGAAAAGCTATGACAAACTTAGACAGCATATTAAAAAGCAGAGAAATTACTTTGCCAACAAAGGTCCATATAGTCAAAGCTAAGGTTTTTTTCAGTGAGAGTTGGACCATAAAGAAAGTTGAGCACTGAAGAATTGATGCTTTTGGACTGTGATGTTGGAGAAGACTCTTGAGAGTCCCTTGGACAGCAAGGAGATCCAAACAGTCCATCCTAAAGGAAATCAGTCTTGAATATTCATTGGAAGGACTGATGCTGAAGCTGAAACTCCAATACTTTGGCCACCTGATGTGAAGAACTGAAAACACTGGCAAAGACCCTGATGCTGGGAAAGACTGAAGGCAGGAGGAGAAGGGGACAACAGGCGATGAGATGGTTGGATGGCATCACTGACTCAATGGACATGAGTTTGAGCAAGTTCAGGGAGTTGGTGATGGACAGGGAAGCCTGGCATGCTGCAGTCCATGGGGTTGCAAAGAGTCGGATGCAACTGAGCAACTGAACTGAACTGCACTGAGCCTGAGAAAGCATCCCATTCTGCCTTTGTTGGCAGGCTGTTAATGCCAAGTGCATAAGAACCATCATAGCACAGGATGATTTTCAGCTAGTACATCGTAATTGCCTCACAAATACTTGTCAGCCGCTTGATTCTAATGGTAGTTATACAAATTATACTTAAAACCAAAATGGAAGACTCTTGGCTGCTGTCTAAAAGGTAGTCGTTCTAGGCAGCACTTAAGAATTTGTGGAAAAAAAGATAACTCAGGCTAGGAATGCCTAGCCAGATAAACCAAAGTCACTTTGGCAGGGAGAAATGTAAAGGAGAGGACATTTATCCAAAACAAAAGAAATAAAGAATTTCTATCCCAGGCCAAGATGGGCTCCCTAATGACGTGGAGAAATTAAACCACGTGATGCTGCATAGAATTTGGAACATTTGAAAGGTCAGCTTGGATCAGAGCATAACATTTTTTCTTTTTACTTTTTATGAAGTCAGTTTTTGCGGAGACATGACAGTTCTGATAGCTCCTAAAGCTGGAATCATTCAAGAGATGCACAGGTAGGTTTTAAGTTTTCATTTCAAAACTTATGCCTAAAAATCCATTAAAATCTGACTAAGAAATCTTGAAGGAGGGACAGAGACATCTGATATTTGGCACAGAGATGGCAGTGAGGAAGTTCTTTCACACGCAAGCGCAGGGCCAGAGTCCTTAGAGAAAGACCTCCACCACCTCAGTCATGTTCTGTTCCTGCTCCTTTGGCATATTTCTCTCTTCTCTTAGCACGTCCTCCCCCACCTGACGACCTTTCTCCCTATTTCACTGAGAAAACAGAAAGTCTCAGAAGAGAAGTTCCCACGCTTCCACCACCACGTCTGTCCACCTGCCGGCTCAGTGACTCAGTATCCTGCACTTCCTCCCCTCCTCCGATGGATGGACTTCCGGTGCTCCTAGACAAAGCCAACTCCCCCGTTTTGCCTTGACGCAACCCCTCTCGCCTATTCAAGGACATCCTTCCAAGATCTATTTCTTCTCTTTCTTGCACTAGCAGTTCTTCATATCCATTGGCTGATTCCCATCAGTCTAAAAATGGTATTATTTCTCCCATCTTAAAAATAAACAAATAAAACACAGAGAACTTCTTCTGACCCATGTCCCCCTCCAACCAACACTCCTCAAAAGAACACCTGAATTTGCTCTCTCCAATTACACTCCTCTTTCTTGCTTATGTTCATTCCAGTCCAGCTGCTGCCCCCACCGCTGCAGCAGATCTGCTCTTGTCAAAGTCTCCAATGGCCTCTGCTTTGCGAGACCAAGCTTGAGTCGTGGTGTTCGTCTTAGGTGACCTCTCAGCAACATGCGACATGGTTGATTTTGCCCCCCTTGAAGCACCAACTTCACACGTCTTCCTGGACGTCATAGTCTCCTGATTTTTTTAAAATTTACTTTATCTTATTTTTGACAGGGCTGGGTCTTCGTTGCCTTGCGAGGTCCTTCTCTAGGTGTGGCTAACAGGTTGCAGTGTCCCGGCGTCTCATTGTAGCAGCTTCTCTCTTGCAGAGCACTGGCTCCAGGCGCATGGGCCTCGGTAGTGTGGCATGGGGGCTCGGTTGTTGTGGCTCATGGGCTCTAGAATGTACACTCAGCTGCTCCAAGGCATGTGGGCTCCTGGACCAGGGATCGAACCCATGTCTCCTACACTGGCATGTGGATTCCCATCCAACGCACCACTAGGGAAGTCCCACACCCTCTCTGATTGTTGTCTGCCTCATTAGCTGATGTTTCACAGTCAATGGCTGTTGACTTACGTTCCCCATCTTACCAGTCCCTCAACACTGCAGCGTCCTGAATGCCCAGTCCTTGATCTCTGCTCCATCGATGCTCACTTCCTCGGGATTCTCAGTCAGTCTCGTGGCTCTAAATACCAACTCTAGGCTGATGATTCCCAAGTCATTTTTTTAAATCTTTTATTTAGTAACAGTATATGCTTAATCGACATGCCCATCTGAATGTCCAACCATCCTCCCAGAGGTAACATGCCCAAGACTCAGCTCCTGCTAGTCCCTCCTGTTCACCCCACATAAACGGTGATTCCATCTTTCGAGTGTCTCAGGCCAAAAATCTTGGCTCATTCTTGATTCCTTTTCCTTTTTCACCAAAACAGATCCATTAACAAATCCTATTGGTGCTTCCTGCAAAATATATCTCGAATCCTATCCCTTCTCGTGACCTCTACCTCCCTGGTCCAAACTGCCATCATTTCTCCACTAGAGTACGTGCTCCCACCTTCTAAATGGCTTGCCTACTCCTAGTCTCAGTCCCAATGGTCTATTCTTTTTTTTTTTTTTTTTTAGTTCTACCAGTTTATTGCTACCAACCCATCTCCCTCCACCCTCGTGCACACATGCTCAGTCATGTAATCCCATGGACTTCAGCCCGCCAGACTCCTCTGCCCATGGGTTTTTCCAGGCAAGAATACTGGAGTGGGTTGCCATTTCCTTCTCCCCAATGGTCTATTCTTATCATTGCAGTCACAGTAAGTCACTGGAGGTCAGATCAGGTAGCACTTCTCTTCAAGAGCTTCGAATGCCATCACCTTCCTTGGAGCAAAAGTCAGTCCTAACAGTGTCCTGGGCGGCTCTACACACTCTGTCCCTCAATCATCTCTCCAATCTCACCTGTCACTCCCCTTCTCTCCCTCTGTTCCAAACACACTGCTTTCCTTACTTTTGTCTTGGGCCTTTGAGGGAAGCCCTCAGTTTAGAACTTTTGCAGTTGCCATTCCTTCCGCCTGGAATGCTTCCCCCCCAGCATCCATATGGCTAAGTCCTCATCTTCAAGTGTCTGCTTAAGTGTCAGCATCTACTGAGGTTTCTCCCAAACACCCTTTAAAATTACAACCCCCACCTCTCGAACTCCCTATTCCCCTTTCTTGATTTTTTCAAAAACTCCCTCTCTCTCTCTGTTATATTCTTTGGCACTTGTAACCCTAACACACTTATCGCCTTCCTGCCTCCTATAGGCTGTAAATGCCAGGAAGGCAGGGAATTTTTGTCTGTTTCGTTCTCTGATGTACCTCCAGCAACTGGGCTAGTGCCTGCACATAGCAGGCAATTTAGATAAGTACTGGCGGTGGTGGTGTTGGTAAGCAGACTCATAAAGAGCATCTCTGGAAAACAAGTACTCTCTCGCTGCTCCAGAAATTAATTCACCTCAAGTAGAAGATAAATTCATTCTCAGGCTAAATATACTTTTGCTGTACTGAGATTATACAACATCAATCACGATAACAGCAGTTGTAACGCTCTTGTTGTGCTTTCCAGTTTGCAGCGTTCTTTCTCCCATACAGCTGTATTTTATCCTCAGAAAAACTCTGAAATTGAACAGGGCAGAGTGTGTCAATCCCATTTTACAGATGAAGAAGATAAGCCCCAGAGCAGTGAAACGTGCCCCTTTAGGGGTATCCAGGTGATGAGTACAAAACTGGGAGGAAGCCTGGTGCCCTGACTCCAAGATCAGGACTATTGTTGCTAAACCAGTCAGCTTCTAAAGAAACAACTGGTCCTTCCCTGAGTATTCAGATGAGTCCTAACAGGATCTGGGGCCATCACTGTCCTAACTTGGGTCTTGATTAATTCAACAAGTATTAACTGAGCACTTCCTATGTTCCAGCTTTGTTCTAAACACTGGGCATACAGTACAAGATAATACAGAGAAGGACAGGTTATGCTCTCACAGAGTCTATATTCTTTTTTTTTCAACTGTAAATCTCCTTTATTTATTTATGGCTGCACTGGATCTTTTTTTGCTGCATGGGCTGCATGAGCTTTTCTCTAGTTGCAGTGAGCAGGCGCTACTCTCTAGTTGCAATGCACACTAGTGTCTCACCGTGGAGGCTTCTCTTGTTGCAGAGCATAGGCTCTAGGGCACTCGGGCTGCAGCAGTTTCGGCATAGACACTCAGTGGTTGTGGCTCCAGGCTCTAGAGCACAAGTTCAGCAGCTGTGGCCCACGGGCTCAGTTGCCCCTCAGCCTGTGGGATCTTTCTGGACCAGGGATGAAACCCGTGTCTCCTGCATTGGCAGGTGGATTCTTCACCACTGAGCCACCAGGGAAGCCCACAGAGAGATGTCAATAAATAAATAAACGTCACCTAAAATATGTTGGGGTGAGAGCGCTATGATGAGGAAAGGAATAGAAACTGATAGGGAATGAAGGAGATGAGCTATTTAGAGATGCCCAATAACAATTTATTAACAACCCACAAATTCTTCCTCTGTCAGTGGGGTGGACAAAAAAATGCTTCAGAAACATGACAAAATGTTTGAATTACAAAGATGTTCAAGATTCTCTTTCTAGATGAGAATGGTTGGATGGCATCACCAACTCGATGGACATGAGTTTGAGCAACCTCCAGGAATTGGTGATGGACAGGAAAGCCTGGCATGCTGCAGTCCATGGGGTCACAACAGGGGTGATATAAAAGCTAAATAAAATAGCCTAGTGGACAGTTTGAGAAGATAGAATCAGGAGAGACAGCCCCAAGTTACAGGAACACAGATTTTGTTGAAGACAGAAGAGCTTTCTAACAAATGAAGTTGTCCAGCAATCAAACAGCCTGGACGTGAGCTCACTGTCATCAAAAGTATCCAATAAGTGACTGAATGACCTCTGGAGCTTCTTCCAACTGCAAATCTGATTATTCCCCATTCTGTGGAGCCTCTACTCGAAGTCACCATTAGCTCCGCTGGGCAATGGGGTGAAGACAGGCGCGAAAATCTGGCCCCAAACCATGGTTCTATTGCCAGCCCTCCCAGGGGATGAGCAGTCACCTGACTGTGGGCCCTAGATCCTTCCAGCAGCAGCTCAAGCTGACTCTCCTGCAGGGAGAGTCGGGGCAGGCTCTTCCAGCTATACCCTGTGGGATTTACCAAGGACTCACAGCTAAATGAGGTGCTCTGCCTGGGTCGTTTGTCTTTGCCAGTCACTCTACACTCACTGACAGTTCAGCTACCAGTGATTACAAAAGGGAGAATTATAAATTGTCCCAGACAGGAAGCCTTCCTCTCTGGATGTTCACTTAGCAATGTCCACCCCTGCAGGTTCGAGATCCCTACCTGCTAACAACATCCCTGGATGACAATCACCCACCCTCCTCTGCCTTTCAGTCATTTCCCATTTCCTCCACTAATCCTGGCAACCAGACCTCCAGGGTGACTGCATGCTGGCCCAGGAAAAACATCATGGGACAGACACTAGCAACAACTACTAATATTACCCCCATTTATCCATCACTTCCTGTGGGCCAGAGAGTTTGCCAAAAACTCTGTATGTGGCAGAATGGACTATAACCTCTATCTGAGAGCCACAGAATTGATGCTTTTGAACTGTGGTGTTGGAGAAGACTCTTGAGAGTCCCTTGGACTGCAAGGAGATCCAACCAGTCAATCCTAAAGGAAATCAGTCCTAAATATTCATTGGAAGGACTGATGCTGAAGCTGAAACTCCAATACTTTGGCCACCTGATGGAAAGAACTGACTCATTAGAAAAGACCCTGATGCTGGGAAAGATTGAGGGCAGGAGGAGAAGGGGATGACAGAGGATGAGATGGTTGGATGGCATCACTGACTCGATGGACATGAGTTTGAGCAAGCTCCAGGAATTGGTGATGGACAGGAAAGCCTGGCGTGCTACAGTCCATGGGGTCACAAAGAGTCAGACACAGCTGAACAACTGAACTGAACTGAACTGATGTGGCTGGGACATACTTAGAGAACTCTAGCTGGGCTAGACTCTAGTCTGAGTCTGACTAGCGGTGGTGGCTTTTGCTTGCTGAGTGGGATATGCCAACCGAGGGACTTAAGAGAGGTAGGAAAGGGAATGGAGGGGCTGGAGGGGGAGCTGGGCCAGGGAAGCTGAGAACAGTGAGGGCAGGGGGACCATGGTATTTTGTAGGGAGGACATGGGGAGGTGGAAGAGCTGTTGTTGGAGGAGCAGTTGTTGGAAGAAGAGATATGAACCTGCTGCCATAAGGGGAAGAACCAAATTTCTCCCTAAAGTTGCATGGAACATTTTGGAAATTGTTGGTGATTTACACTGTAATGCCTGCTATCTCTTGGTAAAATGTTTTGTAAAATCTATGTCAGTTAGTACCTAGAGACTGGATCTGTGATTTTCAGGGGGTACAATTAATGCACTGGGGTCCGAGGTGAGAGTCAAGTGGTCAAAAAAGGTGGCATTACAATATATTCACATTATCTCATTCAGTCAACAGTCCAAAAAGGTAGGCATTATTATACTCATTGTACAGTGTGTGGGAGGAAGAAGATTACTGAATAATTATCTGTAGATGCCCTTGCTAACTACAATGTAAAAGAAGGGAGACAATTTTATACTTATAGCTGTCCATTCTGACTCTGTGCCTGTAAGTAAGGAGAATGGTGAGTGGGGATACTTCATTCTGTTCATGGTCATTGCCCAGGCCCTTCTTTTTCTTTTTAATTTTTATTTATTTACTTAGTTGGCTGTGCCAGAGTCTTAGTTGTGGCATGTGGGAATCTAGTTCCCCAACCAGGGATCGAACCCAGACCCCCTGCATTAGAAGTGTGGAGTTGTAGCCACTGGATCACCAGGGGAGCCCCAGGCCCTTCCTGATTTGCTCCAGATCTTCTCCTGTTTCCCTCTAGTGTCTCCTCATTCTGGGCCAGGTCCTTCTCTTTGCTCCTCACTCTGCCCTGTGGACTGTCCACAGGTCTCCTTGGTGGCCTCCAGAGTCCTCTGGCCTATGCGCACTTGGTGGCCTCAGGCAGGCTCCCCAGAGCAGTGCCAGCCCCCTGCACACAACCCTGGTTCTGGACCACACAGGAGAGGCAAGTGCTAGATGTGACCTAGCCCCTGTTTCTGCATTGTCACAGCCCCTAACACAGTGCTGAGTGGCCCTTTTCACACAGATGAGCAAGGCAATGTCTTGCCATTGTTAAAACAGTAATCTCCAAAGTCGGAGCACGTGGGTTTATCATTTCTGCCCACCATGCCCTTACAGCGTGACTTGACACAAGTTACCCAACCTCTCGGATCATTAGCTGAACGGGAATGACAATAGGATCTTTGTAAGGATTAAATGAGGTAAGGCAAGGCCTGGCACAAAGTCCATGCTTGAAAAATGGTAGCTCATGTGTTAGTTTGCAGTGATTATTTATTGGAGGTGGACAGAGTTGGTCACGACACAAGTCAGAGTGTCTATCGATGGTATCATCTTCCACAAAGGCCTTTGGGCAAATGCCCTCTGGAGAGGGTTCAAGCAGAGAGAAAGGGAATGGAAAAGGAAGCTGAGATATCACCTTATTATCAAATTGGGGTTTTTTTTTTCCCCATCCCTTTAATTTATAAAGTTCAAACTTTTCCCCATAGCTGTTGTCATATAATAAAACAAGAGTACTCATAAGCAATCTCAAAAAGCCAGCCTTTTCAAACACAACGTGTTTCTGCATTTCTTTAAACAAACAAACAAAAATTTTTATCACAATAGACTGAAATAAACCAGTTTGCATCTAAAAAAAAAAAAAAATGTGTGTGTGTGTAAATGACC
Organism: Odocoileus virginianus; assembly: GCF_023699985.2. Taxonomy (NCBI): domain Eukaryota; kingdom Metazoa; phylum Chordata; class Mammalia; order Artiodactyla; family Cervidae; genus Odocoileus; species Odocoileus virginianus. The sequence continues at coordinate 15,672,086 of NC_069684.1, read as the reverse complement.
GTGGGTTGTACTGAGTGGGTGATGGAAGCAAGGGAAGCAAAGCAATGACAGAAAGACTACATTGAATGTTCATGATGGGTGCCCCGCTCAGAGATAGGGCTTCCCAGGTGATGCTAGTAGTAAAGAACCCGCCTGCCAATGCAGGAGACTTAAGAGACGTGGGTTCAGCCTCTGGGTGAGGAAGATCCCCTGGAGAAAAGCATGGCAACCCATTCAGTATTCTTGCCTGGAGAATCCCATGGACAGAGGAGTCAGGCAGGCTACAGTCCATGGGGTCTCAAAGAGTCGAACTCAACTGAAGCAATTGAGCACGCACGCACTCAGGAGACAGTCTCTACCAGGTCCCCATCATTCCTGCCCCACCCACTGTTAGAGCTCAAAAAAACCTCGAATGAAACCAGGAAGAACCCATATTAACAAAACAAATGCAGCTGGGAAGAGCAAATTCCATACAGAGAAGTCATTCAAGTCTCTTATATGAATATTCAGAGCCATAAGATTTACTGGGCAAACTGGGATATTAGGCTTAAACATCTCCCCTCAATACCCCCACCACCATTTAGAGCTTCAGCTGGGAGATCTTTATTCACTACATTTAAATGCAAATGATAACACAACTGCATGACAATACACTTTGAAAAGCTGATTTAAAGCCGCACAGGGGAAGGATTAAGAGACCAATAAGAAGGGCTTTATTTCAATTTTTCTGCAGAGGTTAAAGGCAGACCAAATAAAGCCCAGAATTCAAATGCTATAGTGGGAGACAAACTTCTCCCCAGACAGAATTCATTTAATTATTTTCCTCCTCTTATGAAGAAATGGAATTTTTTTTTAATCACTTTTTTTCTCTTGGCTCATGGAAAACATCACGAGCTACCAAGCAGGACTCCTGATCATTATGAGATGATCTCACCAAACTAACAATAATATTAATACAAGCAGAAATACAGAAACTCGATACATAGCCTGCACCATATTGAGGGTGACTACACACTTAGAGATACAGAAAATAGTCCCCAGATCCTTATTCTGGTCTATGAGAAACCCTGGTTGTTCAGAGTCCCCAGGATGGGAACCACTGATGTGAGAAGGAACATCTAACACAGACATTCCCGGCTCTGAATGATAAGGAATAAAGAGCCGAATGCTGCATGTCATGGAAGAATGGCTTATTGTGCCTAGTGGGAGTTCCACTCTGGAGTGGAGCCTTGGAGGCCCTATATGATGTGAGAAAGATGGGAGAGGCCATAAATCCCTTATAGTAAAGCAACGCCAACGCTAAAGAGTCACTTACTGTTTACTGGGGTGAAAGAGTTATTATATCTGTTCAAAGATGGAAATTAGACATTGTCCCCATATCAGCCCTGTCTGCAACTGAAACTGTCAAGCAAACAAACAAGAAATGAAGAGGAGAAAGATCCAGTCTGCACACGGAGGTCATATAGACAGAGAAGTAATTATGTGTTAGCTGAAAGGACCTCACCATGAAACAATAGGATGTCTGGGATTTGCTTCAAGAGAATATAGGGCAGGGGTAGGGGTAGGAGTATTAATGAATCAAGACTGGCAATGAATCTGTAATTATTGAAGTTGGGTGACAGGTACTTTGGGGGCTTCCCTGGGGGCTCAGTGGATAGGAATCTGCCTGCCAAGGCAGAGGACACGGGTTCAATCGCTGGTCTGGGGAGATCCTACATGCCTCAAAGCAGCTAAGCCCATGCGCTGTTTACTCTGGCATATTTGGAAATTTCCATAAGGAAAATGACTTATTTGTTATATATACATATTTTTAAGATTCCATCTGCCCAATTTAAATGTGTCACTGCCCACCTCTGTTGGGACAAAGTCACCACTGCAGGGAAAAAGAATATTTTTTCACTCTCATGGGAGCGCTGGAAATAGGGGAGTGCCAATGACACAATCATGAGGAGGGGGGCCGGACAAGACAGGGAAAAAGTTAAGAATTCAGTCCCCAAACCAGGACTTGAAACGTGGACAAGAGTTGATTTGGAACTCTCAATAAAACCCATTGAAAAAGTAATAGCCCTTACAATGAAATACTAAGAAACTTAGGACTTCCCTGACCATCCAGTGGCTAAGTCTCCATGCTCCCAACACAGATCTCACATTCTGCAACTAAGACCCAGTGCAGCCAAATAAATAAATAAAGCTGATACATTAGCAATTTAGAGATGTCTATTGTCAGCCCGGGATTCCCTGGTGGCTCAGATAGTAAAGCATCTGCCTGCAATGTGGGAGACCTGGGTTCGATCCCCGGGTTGGGAAGATCCTCTGGAGAAGGAAATGGCAACCCACTCCAGTACTTTTGCCTAGAAAATTCCATGGATGGAGGAGCCTGGTGGGCTACAGTCCATGGGGTCGCAAAGAATCGGACACGACTGAGCGACTTCACTTTGACTGACTTTGAGAGGTGGGAGGGAGTTTCAAGAGGGAGAGACATATGTATACCTATGACTGAGTCATGTTGTTTGTATTGCAGAAACCAACACAATATTGCAAAGCAATTATCTTGGAGAAGGAAATGGCAACCCACTCCAGTATTCTTGCCTGGAGAATCCCAAGGACGGAGGAGCCTGGTGAGCTACAGTCCATGGGGTTGCAAAGAGTTGGACACGACTGGGTGACTTCACTTTCACTTTCAGTGTCAGCCCTGTCCTGGAACCTGAGAAATTTCTTCCTTATTCTGAAAGGAACATGTGACTCTCAGTGTGTGGCTGACATCTCACACAACCAAGCATGTGCACTGACCCACAAAGTTCCAGTAGATACCCATCTTGTTGCTGTACTAATCAATTTTGTTTTACCAGCCAGATTTTTAAATAAACTGAACTAACTGCACTAAATAGTTTTGTTCATCAAACTGATTATTCAGAGTCTCAGACATTTCAGCATGAAGCTAACCATAACTTGTCTTACCTGATTCCATTAGAGAGACACAGTGCCACCAATAAGGGGAACATCCCATAAGCTACATTCAATCATAGGAAAGAGAGCTCACTGCATCAGGACAGCTGGCAAGACATTTAAAGAGGGATGTAAACAATGAAGACATGTTCAAAGAGGATGAACCAGAACGTTATAAAAACTAGAAACAGTAATTGATGTTCAGCTGAAGGAACCTGTTAGCCTAAGGAGAAGACTAGTGAGGAGGGCAGAGTAACTATCTTCAGCTATCTGAATGTCTCACAAGCAGAGCAAGACAGATTAGACCTGTTTCATGAATCTCAAGGAAAAGAACTAGGGCCAACATGTGAAAGTCTCAGGAAGGTCAATGTTGGCCCAATAGAAGGAATAATCTTGAAAAAAGTAAAACCGTGCCAAGAGCTGTTTGGCTGCCTCCAAAAAGAGAGCTTTCCCTGGCCCTGGAAGATCTTAAGCCAAAGTCTGGACAAATACTTGTGAAGATGTTTTAAAAGGGATTTCGGGACTGGGTGAGTGGTTTTTGAAATCCTCTCTGAATGGAGATTCTGTGATTTCTGAAGCGAAATCTTACAATTGACAAACCAAAGTTTTTTGTTCGTTTTGCTTATCTGAACTAAAGTAAATAATGTACAAAGCTCTCCTGTGTCAAGTGCCATGTACATAAAACCCTTTTCAAACCATGACTAAATAAAATTCAACTCCTCCCTCATTCCCCAGCCTATTTCTGCCTCACTGAGAAACTATTGCTGGATGTACCCAAGCATCTGACTGTAGCATCCAGTGAATAGTTTGAGGACTCACCTTCATTCTTGACCCCACATTTTCCATTCTTGCCAAGTCACAAACTTAATAGCTCCCAAACATGACTTGCAGGTTCTCTTGTGAGTGCCTGGAAAGGCTATACTCACGGATAGGGTTCCTCTCCATGACACATGAGCCTTCTTACCTTGAGGCAACAATCCATCTCAGTTTTGAAGTCACTAAATGTTTGCTGTTTCTCCTGTTTTCTGACTCTGGCAGATATGAATTTCTGTTTTCCTGTGTTTCCTGATTTCCAAATTCTTGTCTGATTCCTAATCACCTATTTTGCCTAATATTTGAGATTCTGAATATTGCCAACCATTCAATCATTCATTCACTTGCTAAATATTTATAGCACCTTCCATTTGCCTAGAGCACTTTAGGAGTGCTCATACAAAAAGCCCTATGACATAGGCAAGAGCCTAAATCTGATAGAGAATATGAAACATGGACTGAAATAGCTACAACCCACAGCACAATGTGCTAAGTGCTATAACTGAGGTACAAACCAAGTGCGAGCAGAGTTCAGAAAGAGGTGAGATCCTGCAGAAAACTGAGATGCGACTGTAAGACAGCCTGGAAAAGACCAATGCAACTGATGTGCTATGTTTTTAAAATCCTCAAATATAAAGTATATAAAATATTAGATTGAAAGAAGGAAGTAGCTGTGAATCAGGAAAAGGATGTTCTGGGAAAGTACATCAAGTGTTCAGCAGCAGATAAATGTCCGACATTAGCCAGAGGGGCTAATCAATGCCCAATGTAAACCAAACACCAGAAAATCATCCCCATTGTGAACACAGTCATTTACTCAGTCGGCCAGAAAAATTACAATTATGAAATTGAAACTACATTTGCTGCTTAAATGAGTCCTTTCAGAGATTTAGTTTAGACTGACAATTGTTCATTAAAGAGTTCCACTGGGTAATGAACTTCAACTGTACTTTATATTTTTAGAACCCTTCAAATTCACTCCCCATTCCAACCCCCAGAGGTCGGTTATATCAGGGATAGGCAAACTTTTTCTGTAAACAGTCATAGAGTAGTAAATATTTTAGGCTTTGCAGTCTAAACAGTTTCCATCACAACTACTCAGCTCTACTGTTGCCATATGAAAATAAGCAGAGACAATATTCACGTGAAGGAGTAGGGTGGGATGAATGGAGAAAGTAGCATGGACACATATACATTACCATATGTAAAAGAAACAGCGGTGGGAATTTGCCGTATAACTCAGGAAGCTTAAACTGATGCTCTGTGACAACCTAGAGAGATGGGATGGGTGGGAGGTGAGATCCCCTGGTGGCACAGATGGTAAAGCATCTGCCTACAATGTGGCAGACCTGGGTTCGATCCCCGGGTTGGGAAGATCCCCTGGAGAAGGAAATGGCAACCCACCCCAGTCCTCTTGCCTAGAAGGAGAAGCCTGGTGGGCTATAGTCTGTGGGTCACAAAGAGTCAGACACAACTGAGCAACTTCACTTTGACTTTGGGTGGTAGGAGGGAGTTTCAAGAGGGAGGGGACATGTGCATACCTATGACCGATTCATGTTGTTTGTATGGCAGAAACTAACACAATATTGCAAAGCAATTATCTTTCAATTAAAAATAAATACATTAAAATCCCCCAAACCCCACTTTATTTATGAATACTCATATTTAAATTTCAGAAAATTTTCATGTGCTTCAAGTATCCTTCTTCTTTTATGTTTTCTCCAACATTTAAAAATGTAATAGCTATTGTTAGCTTGCACGCCACATTTGTCTGGCAGGCTGGAGTTTTGCTGACCCCTGACTTATATCAATTACCCTATTCACAGATGATAAAACAAAGGTTAAAGGAGACTAAGTATATTCTAAAATCAACAGCAATTCAGTTTATTATGTTCCATATACAGAGAAATATGAAGCAATAGGAAAAACAGAGACATTTATCCACTCTTTATCCACATGATTCACAGCGTGGGAAAATCATGTATTATCTATAAACTTTGATTCCCTGGGGCATAACAAGTAAATAATTTTTAAACTGTGCTTAGCAAGATTGGTTCATGGTAAATGAGGTAATTATGTCTTAAATTTATATATATAATACTTTATTGGCTTTCTTAATTTTAATTTATAATGGATGACAGTCTCTAAGTTGAAAAAAAAAAGTTGTCTTATTTTAAAGATATTGTAGTTCTTCTGATAAGCCACATGCTGCTAAGTATTTATCGGCACATAAATGTCTCAAAAAAGATGTAAATAATTATTGATGTAATTTAATCTCAGTACTTCATGGAATGAGGATCCCTCTGTGGGTACCAAGAGGAAGGCTTGGAAAAATATTCATGAATAAAGCAATGGGAAACCCAACACCCACCACCCTCCAACACACACACATACACACACTGGAATGTCACTTATTTGGGGCTTTAAAATCATATAATAATAAATTTAAAAGTCACAAAAACCCATAGCTTTGAGCAAGAACAGATATACCGTATACTTATTCAAGACATCCTGAAGGCATTACAGCAGACAACCAGTGTCAAAGAAAAAGATCACTAATGGTCCTCACTCTTCAGACAATTAAGCCTAGAGAAAAACAGAGCAGGCACATGATGCAAATACTACAAAATCACGGAAGATCACACTAGGGTGAACGGAGGTCACCAAACCTGAAAATACAACAGCAATGAGGGGACCACCCCACTGAAGTACAGAAGTACCTTTAGAACCTAGGTGAGAGCAGCTTCTATCAGAGAAGTGATTGTTTGATTGCTTATCTGCTTAGGTGGGTGGTACAGCAGTATAATTCCCCTCTTATTTATTCCTCAGTAGAAGGGACAATGGTTCCACTTCAGAAAACAAAAATTAAAAAGTAAATAAATTTTTTCAATCGTGGGGGAAAAAGTACTCCATATTTATTAAATTTCTTAATTTTTTGCCCACTCCATGTGGCTTTTGGGATTTTAGTTCCCCAACCAGGGATTGAACCCAGGCCCTCAGCAGTGAGGGCATAGGATCCTAACCACTGGCCCACCAGGGAATTCCCCTTCCATATTTAGAAGAGTGATAAGGAAATAATAACTTTAAAACGTTTAGATAAAATCATGGTGTCAGAATCCTAATAAAGACAACACTGACATTTGGGAGGCAGGTCCCACATCTGCAATACACTCCTCTGCCTGGGCAACGTCTAAACTCTTTGGTGTCCACCCCCTACCCCTGCCCAGACCTGTTTTCTGGCTTTCTCTTCTCCTGCCCTTTCCTGTCCCCACCCACACTCCAGTCACCTAGCAAGCTCTCTGGAGTTCCCTTCATGTGCGATGATGTTTGGGGCCTTTTCCCATACTAGCTCTTGGCCCAGAATGCCATTCTCCATCCTGTCCATTGGACAACTCCTACCTTCAAGCTCACTCTCACTACACCTGCCCTGATGATCCTCCCACCATACCTGCAGGGATCACTTTTCCCTCTGTGTTCCCACTTTACGTCATTCTCCCCTCTTTTAAGGCACTTTGACTTGAACGGCTATGTATAGCTTATCTCCTCTACAGAAGATGGTCTCCCTGAGGCATAATGCCTTTAACCGAGGCCTAGCACAGTGCCTGAGACATATTCATAACTCAATAATCATTTGTTGAATGAATCTATGCTTACCGATCCCTTGTAAAGACTTTATCCTCTCTGCCACAGAAATAATCTAGAACTGAGGTTGGGATGGTAGGTAATTCTAACATTTCATTCTTTCACTCATTCAACAGACATTTATTGAGCATGATGGCTAGGCAGTCTTCAAGGAGCCTGAGATAAATGAGTGAGAAGAGTAAATGAAGATTCCCTACATTTGAAGAGCTCACATGCTACCTGGGGATACAGACAATAAACAATAAAGGGTGAAATATAACATCTATCTTTGTTAAAGCTATCAGGGCTTCCCTGGTGATGCAGAAGACCTGGGTTTGATCCCTGGGTTGGGAAGATACCCTGGAGAAAAGAAAGGCTACCTGCTATAGTATTCTGGTCTGGAGAATTCCATGGACTATACAGTCCATGGGGCCGCAAAGAGTTGGACACGACCGAGTGACTTTTATTTCACTTCACTTCATCTTTTTAAAAGGGGATAAGAGAAAAAGATGTAAGAGTATGATAAAGGGGATTGGGAGTGTATGAGCTGTGATTTTAAATTATGTGATGAGGGAAGCAGGACCTGTCAAGTAGACACTGAGAGGTTGCATTTGGACAAAGACTTACAGAGTGAAATAGACATGGGGGTATATGAGGGAAGGGCATTCTAGGCAATCAGAACATTCAGTGAGGCTCTAAGGATAAAACAAGAGGTCAGTGAGGTTGGCTAAAAGTGAGATGGCAAAGAGATGTGTTGATGTAGGAAGACGAGGGGGAAAGGTGGCAAGTCTCAGAAGCCTTTGTAGATCATTAAAATGACTTTGACCCCGAACAAAATAGGGAACCATTGGAGGGTTTTCAGCAGAGGAGCAATATGATCTGACTTACATCTGATTTACATTTTACAAGGATCACTCAGCTATTTTGTTGAGAATTTAATACTGGGCCGAGGATAGAGAAAGGCTATAAGCATTTAGTCTTAACTAGGGGCTAGATTTTACTCACTTTCCTACTGTCTGGTAAATATTAAATGAGGTCAATATGTCTGAGCATAGTTACCCATGTGGAGGCAACCTGATGAAGGAGAAAGAGCAGAAAAAGCTGCTACCACTTTCTGGGTTAGCCTCTGAGTCTTGCTCCTTTTCTACCTTTTCCTCTTATTCCCTTATCACAAAAATTATAAGAATTTTCCTGGTTGGCTCACTTGTTCAGAACAAAAGGGAATTATGCCATTGATTTAGTGGAAAACAGTTTAAAGGTAGTAGAGTTTCAGTTCAGTTCAGTTCAGTCGCTCAGTGGTGTCCGACTCTTTGCGACCCCATGAACCGCAGCACGCCAGGCCTCCCTGTCCATCACCAACTCCCGGAGTTCACTCAAACTCATGCCCATCGAGTCGGTGATGCCATCCAGCCATCTCATCCTCTGTCGTCCCCTTTCCTCCTGCCCCCAATCCCTCCTAGCATCAGGGTCTTTTCCAATGAGTCAACTCTTCACATGAGGTGGCCAAAGTATTGGAGTTTCAAAGAGGCTCAATAAAGTTAACTCCATTATTAAAATGATCATGGGGAAGACGATGATGCTGGTAGTCTTTATAATATTTGGCTTTGCTGCCGAGTTCGTAGATCATTGAGATACTGCACAAAAGGAGGAGGGAGCCAATGCCAGGAAGATGGCCTTAGTCATACCATGTAAGCCATTGAACATCTTTTTAGTCTAAAATATTTCTGAGGCTATCTGCCAAACTGCATTTTTTTTTAAAAAAAAGCAAATGTGATCCACACATTTGAATGCTTATAATTGGAAAACCTATGGCAATGGAAAATTGCATTCTTTGTAAACGGACACTGCATTTACATATATTGAGATAGGGAACACACATCCATAAAGTGGTATAACTCTCTATAAAATGCATTCCTATATCCCAGTTCTTAGTTTGTTACATCAGATCCTTAAAAATTATTTTAAATGCCTTTGTTTAACCAAAATTTGGTGTGCTGATTATTTTTTTTAAACCAGTGTTAAAAAAAATATATTTAGGGAGTTCCCCAGCGGTCCAGTGGTTAAGACTCCACCTTCTAATGCAGGGAGTGTGGGTTTGATCCCTGGTTAGGGAAGTAAGGTTCCATATGCTGTGGGGTGTGGCCAAAAATTAAAGAAAAAAATTAATGCATTCCTTTGTTCCTTTAGAATCTTCCTTGAGCAATTCAGGATGATTTGAACACTTTAAAAATGAACAAGAACTCTACTAGAAAGTGTGTATTTCATAGTATCATTAAATATTGATTAAGTATCCACTACACATACAATACTGTATTATTAGCTAAGAGGACAATGATATTATAAAATTTAGATTTGAATCTTTTTAAAGAAACACTTGCAAAATGGGGTTTTCATCCTCTTTCCTGGTCATGCATAGTTTACTTTCACAATTATTGCCTATCAACAGAAAAATAACAGAAAATAGAGATTATCCACCTAGTTGTGCATTTCCCTCTCATGTCTGAGGATCTTTCTAAAGCAGAGGGAGGTCCAGACTTGAAGGCTGACAGGTTATGTTTCCAGTTGAGTTTGCCTCTGCACTTTAGGCTGTTCATTTGACTTGGTCTAAAATCCGAAATTTGTGTAGAAGTGTTTCTCTTGAGACTTGCAACATTTTAAAGGATGTTCCTACTAAGCAGTAATGCAAACTAAAAGTCATAGAAACCTCTTAATTCTGACGGTTCTAAGCATAATCATTTGGATATGTAGAATAAGGTCAAGAAAAATGAAAAGAGAAACTTAAAATTAATATTTCTTCATTTCAAAATTTTTAGCACATCAGCCTTCTGGGTTATATCCTGTTCCTTGGTTTGAGATGTGTTCTAGATGGGAGAGTTGCCTATCATAATTAGCATAATTATGTCCACTTGGGGTTCAGTCAATCAGTTCAGCAGGAGAAAGTAAACCTGTTCATGTAGGCAAAAATATCTACATTTTTTTTTTCAGCCACTATTCTCACGTCATGAGCAGGCACAGCCCTTGCCAAATGAAACTACCATGAGTGATGCATGAGTTTCCATTACTGAACCTTCAACTTATCAGTGAATTAGAATTTCCAATCATCCACCTAAACGTATTAGGTCGGCCAAAAAGTTTGCTTGGGTTTTTTGTAACATTGTATGAAAAGACCTGAATGAGATTTTTGGTCAGCCTTATATTATTACAGCTCTCATCACAATGATGGGCAAGTTTTGGAATGGCCTTTTGAACTGCATCAACTGTTTTCAGTTTCACAGCCTCAACATTATAAAACAGTCAACTTTAGGGTTATAAAAAAGCTAGCAAACTCTATCTTTTTACTTCCATAATGTTAATGAATTTCAATACATTTCTTGAATGAAGAGCTTTGAATAATCCAAATGGAACCCACTGGGAGTTTTCATTTGAAGTTTCAGATGTCCCAGGCTACAAAGAGCCTTCGAGTTTAGGTATCTCCTTTTGCATTAGGCTTCCCTGGTGCCTTAGACAGTAAAGAAATCTGCCAACGAGGCAGGAGACCAGGCTCAATCTGTGGGTTAGGAAGACCCCCTGGAGAAGGGGATGGCAACCCAGTCCAGTATTCTTGCCTGGAGATCGCAAGGACAGAGGAGGTTGGCAGGCTACTGTTCACAGTGACTGAGTGACTTTCACTTTCTTTGGCATTAGTAATAATACTTGGTTAGAATGCATATTCCCACAATTTTACAGTAGGAAATATGAATCTTTACTTTACTCACCAAACCCAAACCTGCTTCTTTTCCAATGTTCTTTATTCATCCACCTTAGATGGATACCTGCCAATTACACTAGACTATTTTGCCATCACCCACCCATCAAATCACAAAATAAGGATCTTTTACCTTCTAAATATTTTTAAATACACACTCACTCTCCATCCCAATTGCCAGCAACCTGGGCAAGGTAATAGTCTTTTCTGACTTGAACTCTGTACTGCTGAAATAGATTCCTAGCTGGTCACCACATCTCCATCCTTTCCCTTCACCAATTTATATTCAAAATTCAACTAAATCACAATTTCATGAATATGATTATAACATCCCTTTTCTTAAAAAATGCAATATTTGTCATTGTCATTGGCATAAACTCTAAATTCTTTAATAGGACTTAAAGTCTTCATGATTGATCAGAATTCCACCTAACTTTCCAGTCTTATCTCTTCAGTTCAGTTCAGTTCAATTCAGTCGCTCAGTCGTGTCCAACTCTTTCGACCCCATGAATCGTAGCATGCCAGGCCTCCCTGTCTATCACCGACTCCTGGAGTTCACTCAAACTCATGTCCATCGAGTCGGTGATGCCATCCAGCCATCTCATCCTCTGTTGTCCCCTTCTCCTCCTGCCCCCAATCCCTCCCAGCATCAGGGTATTTTCCAATGAGTCAACTCTTTGCATGAGGTAGCCAAAGTATTGGAGTTTCAGCTTCAGCATCAGTCCTTCCAATGAACACCCAGGACTGATCTCCTTTAGGATGGACTAGTTGGTGGGGAGCCTATTCCATGTTAGGTACTAGTAAGTAAATCAATAGTTAAACCAAGCATAGTTTCTCAGTAAAGCTTATTGTCTAGCATGGGAAATAGTCATGAAACAAAGAACGAGATTAGAGTTATGACATGGAAAATATAAAGTTATGCAGGATCAAATGTCAGGTAACCATACTTAATATAGGAGTCAGTGGAGGTTCCCTGAGGAAGTTCTGTTGAAGCTAAAATCTGAGGATGAGTAGGAGCTAGTCGCAGTAACAGAAGAGTGGAGAAGGAGGAGAAGTGGTGGAAGAAATGTTCCAGCCACACAGTTAAATGGACAATACACAAATACTGAGAAAAGAAATAACTTGTCCTCATTATAAGACTTTCCTGGTGGCTCAGACAGTAAAGAATCTGCCTGCAATGTGGGAGACTTGGGTTGGGAAGATTCCTTGGAGAAGGGAACAGCTACCCACTCCAGTATCCTGGCTTGGAGAATTCCATGGACAGAGGAGCCTGGCAGACTACAGTTCATGGGGTTGCAAAGAGTTGAACATGACTGAGAGACTTTCACTTTCATTTTTTCCTTATTATAAGCATAAGATATTGGGAACAGATATCTTTATTGAATATTTTTTGTTGGTGGTTTGTGTTGCAAAGGAAAACAATTTATGAAGTTCTCATTACCCTTTGTTGATAACTAAGTTCAATGGCTCCTCTTTTCATAAATGCTGTTGCAATTAAAGGAATAAAAAAGCATCTCTGGTGAGATACAGAGTCTGTATATCAGGAACTTAATTCTATTTGACTTTTGCTTTATGATTGTGAACAAATGACCTACACCTGTTCCTCTGCTTTGCTGTTTATAAAGGAGTGATGATAACATTAACCAGTTTCACTCACAGGGTGGTATCAAATAGTGGTGCAAAAGCACCATTTAATGAGCCGCACTGCTTAATGAGCTTTTTAAAAATATGCATTTCAAACACACTAAACAATTTCTTGATTGTAGACTGTTCTCTATATATTGGTAGCAACTCAAATTTATTTTTCTTATGATTCTAGCTGTAGCAATAGGGGCTGCAATTCCAATTTCACAGCAAGTAGAAAGCTGTCTTCATTAGCTTTCAAGAGAAACAGAATTGGATTATGTCTCTTTTCAAAAAACCCAACTGTTCAATTCAAAAATATTTTCAAGCAGAAAAACTGGAAAATCCGGTTACTTTGCACTCATCAAATAAACAGGACACATTTCTTCTGTGATCAAGTCCCTCAATTCCTTTACTTTTCATGGAAGTTAATCTGATCAGTCCTTTCTTACTTTTCTGTTTAAACGTACTATCTGATCTCCCACTGGCATGCATGCATGCATGCGTGCCAAGTTGCTTCAGTCATGTCTGACTCTTTGCAACCCCCATGGACTGTAGGCTGCCAGGCTCTTCTGTCCATGGGGATTCTCCAGGCAAGAATACTGGAGTGGGTTGCCGTTGTCTCCTCCAGGGGATCTTCCTGACCCAGAGATCTCTCCCACTGGCATATTTATTGACAAACATGGCAATACAAATGCAAAGAAAGTTTTACTGAAATATAATCTCTCATGCTTAATAACTAAGAATTTACAGTTTAAAAAGAAAAAGAGAACTTTCTAGCCTCATGTTACTTTTGTATGTAATAAGGCAGACATGAAATAAGACACCATTGGTTTATGGGTCTACTTTGCCAAAAACTTTTATTCATCCCTGAAAGCATTTTAGTTACAGTTAAGTATATAGGTGTCAAATATCTCTATCACAAATACTGATCTTTTCTTAACATGTTTACATAGTCATAAACAAGAATAATATCAATTCCCCTTTCAGAATCAAAGGACAAGTTCATTCTGAAATATTTTACAAATATTGAGAACTGTACAAGTCCTACTTTACAGAGATGAAGAGTGAGTTTTTAGTTCTGAATGTCACTTTTTTGTTTGTTTTTTTGTTTACAGTCTCTTTTCTTTGGTGAGCAATTGTATTTCAAAATATAGGAGCTCTATTAAAGGTGTCTAATTTCAAAGTCCTATTTGGGTCTTAATTAAATTTATTTTTTGCTGTTTGTTGTTTAGTCTCTCAGCCATATTCGATTCTTTTGCAACCCCAGAGACTGTAGCCCTCTGTCCATGGATTTCCCAGGCAAGAATACTGGAGTGGGTTGCCATGCCTTCCTCCAGGGGATCTTCCTGACCCAGGGATCGAACCTGCGGCTCCTGTTGAGGCTCCTGCCACGTCTCGTGTACTGCAGGTGGATTTTTTTTTTTTACCACTGAGCCATGGGGAAATCTTTTTTTGTTTGACTGCGGCAGGTCTTATTTGCAGCATGTGGGATTTTTGATCTTCACTGGGGCATGCAGGTTCTTTTAGTTGCAGCATGTGAACTCAGCTGTAGTACGTGGGATCTAGTTCTCTAACCAGGGATGGAATCCAGGCACCCTGCATTGGGATGGCAGGGTCTTAGTCACTGGACCACTAGGGAAGTCCTTGTTTGGGTCTTTTAAAGGTTTTGCTATTACTAATTTCAAGAATCTTTAAAAAGTTTGATCATTTTATTGCATTAATTATTCTGTATTGTTGGGGGGACATTTTTTAAAGTCATTTAAAAAGAGAAAATAGATCATGAATGATTGATTTCTTTAGAAATGGGGAAGAGCTCTTAAGGAAATGCATATTTAGGAAACTTACTTAGTTGATAGCAAATTTAATTCTAATCTGTTAGTATATGCTTGAAGAAAACAGAGTTCATGGAATTATACAGTCAGAAGATTAGTGAGCACTTCTTTCTGATTTTGGTACAGTGCAAAGGCCTATTCAAGAGGAATCTGAAATGTGGGGTTCAAGTCTCATTTCTGCCACCCACTCTCCATATCACTTAAGCTACTTAAGAAAGCTACTTGGCCTCTGAACATCAGTTTCTTGTTTGTAAAATGGAGATAATGGTGCCTTTCTTATAAGCTTCTTATTAGGAATAAGAGACATACACAATGAAAATGCTTTGTAAATCAGAAGCTTCTTTACAAAAATAAATTAAGAAAACTTATCACTAGCTCAAAGATTCCCATAAGAGATTCTACAAAAAATAGCTTAATATGTACTTTGGGTTCTTGTTCCCTTTTCAATGTATGTGTGCTAAACCCTTCATTAGGCTATAAGCTCCTTAAAGCCACAGTGAGCACACCATATCCTCTCTCATGCTGCTCTTTGGACTATACATAATGGACACTCAAAAGGCTTTGTTGACAGATATTCTCTCCTCTTCCTCAATCCCACTGGCAAGCAAAAATCACTACTGTCAAAAAGTCTAAAACTCTCTGGTGTAATCCATTTTTATTTCCTTATATTCTCTCCTCTAAAGTTATGGAGAATTGGCAGGTCAGCAGCAACTTAACAAAACCTCAAGGCAAAATCCTTTGTTCTCAGTCTACATCTGCCCCTCTTGCAATACAAAACAAGTGGAATTAAGTACATCCTTGGCTCCAGGAAGAAAGGGAGAGTACCTGCTGGCCCACTAAAGATTTCTAGAGCTACGGAATTCCACAGGAAAGTCCCTCCCTCTCTGGGTAACTGACAGGAATAAAGTATAGCAACATAAAATGGCTAGAGGAAAGACTCACAGAGAAGGACAGGGGTGAAGACATCAAAACCAAAAGAAGGTGAAGAGAGAGTGTTCCCAGGGCACTGATACTCTCTAAGAAGGCTGATGACATGCTCTGCTCTACCCTCATGCTTGAACAACAGTCTTTCATAGGTAAGCTGGCACCAGCTCCTGACCAACGCTTTTAAAAGTGAAGGTACCGCGGTGAGGAAGGGATGGCTACCTCAGTTTCCCTCCTTGGATCCTGTGAACGTGCCTATCCGATGCGCACTCTGCTCAAAGTATACTCATGAGGTTTTTATTAAGGGTGCCTAGTTCAACTCATCTGTTAGGTTTAAGAGGAATATTTTTCTTCGAAGCCACCTTGCCCTGTCTTTACCGATACATCGTAGCGTTCATTAAACAGCCCTTAGGAGGGCCCACGCATTCCTCAGGCTCAGGGTAAACACTTGTGCCGGCGGGCAGCTCCGGTGCGCCCTGCGTTTCAGCACCACCGTCTCCGGACAGCGCCTCGCTGGCCCGCCGGGTTGAGGCCTCTTGTCCTTCACTCATCGACCCCCGGCCCACTCGCTTTTCTCTTTTCCCTCAGTGCCAGAAAAAAAGCACCCCAACTTCTAAGTTCTCAACCCTTGCTTCTACAGTGACCTCCGCGTCCCTTCCTCGGGGTCTAAACGCGCACGCCCCCGCACCTTCGGGTCCTCCGGCATCAGCACCGGAGCAGCATCCGTGGCCCGAGACCGCCCCCGGGCAAGGATCACCTTTCCCTCGCCACTTCTGAATCCCAACCCAGCAGCC
Source organism: Odocoileus virginianus (assembly GCF_023699985.2). NCBI lineage: Eukaryota > Metazoa > Chordata > Mammalia > Artiodactyla > Cervidae > Odocoileus > Odocoileus virginianus. The sequence goes on along the minus strand of NC_069684.1, from coordinate 15,655,806 downwards.
AGGAGCCCCGGCTCGCTCCGTCTCTCCGCCCCAAAGCCTCTGGAAAAAAAAAAAACAAACAAAACGCGCGAGGATGCCCTCTCTCCCCGCCCCAACACACACAACACACACACACACTCACACACACTCTCTCTCATATACACACTCGCACGCCGCAAGCCTTGCGGGTGCCATCACCGCCCTGGGCAGAGACTCAGCCAACTTGGGCCCCATCCTTCAACACCGGCTCGCAGAGGGCCGCCCGCAGCGACCGCCGCGCCTCCTCCCCTTCCTAGGCGACTGGTCCCGGCAGCGGAGCCCAGGCCCCCGCCCCCTGTCCCCCCACCTCCACATTCACTAAGCCATCCGCCTCGCGCGGGCAATACACGGTCCACAACCCTCAACATTTGCCCCGGGCCGCCCCCCAAACCATCAGCCAAACCATAAACGAATCTCCTTGAGCCCAGGCCAGTTCCTGGTGTGTGGTGTGTGTGTTTGTGTCTCCGAAGCCTATACATCATTAACTCCTTCGAGCTTTCAGCCCAACCTAAACAAATTGCACGTTATCTCCGACCCCCTTCTCCCTTCTCCGCGCCCCAGCCTCTTCCCCCTCCGGATCCTCACCCGCCAAGTCGCCAAATCAACCACCGCACCCCAGTCCTCAAACCTCGACCTCCCACCCAACCCATAACAACACTCGCCTCCAGCCCCTCCCCTCCCCCACCCCATGGCCCCCCAGCAAGCCGGGTCTGGCCCGAGCGAGTGACGCCTCGAAAGAGCAGCTGGCATCCCCTGCCGGGAGCCCGGGATAAAGGGGCTGACCTCCCACCAGCTGGATCAGCCAGCACAGCCCTCCGGATGGGCAGTCGCCAAACCGTCACACGCCCTGGAAAACACAGGTGCCGGGGAAAGGAGAGAGGCGGAAGCAGTCTCCGGGGGTGGGCGGGAGGACTCACCGAACATCTGAATGTGCCCTTTGGTGATGGGATTGAAGCTGCCGCAGGCGAGCAAGATAACGTGCGTCTTGGTGGTCTCGGTCATGGCGCGGGCGGGTCCCTCGGGCTGGCCCAGGGGTCGCCTCTCTTTTTGTCTCTCGATGTGTCTGCAGAGGGAGAAAGGAAGGCGAGGCTCCGGCGGTGGATGCTGTGGACTCCGAGGAGCCGCTCCAGACGCAAACCGCGTCACTCCCCGCCTCCCTTTAACGCTTGCAGCTCCGGCAAGATGCGAGGCTGCTTTTGTATATGCTCAGCTCCGCTCTGCTTTCCTTCTAGCTTCTTTCGCATCTCTCGAGCTGGTGTCCGTCTCCGCCCTTTCTCTGACCCTACCCCACCTCACCCTCTCGTCCGTCGTGTTTACCTACAAATCAAGATGTGGTACCCAAGCCCAACCCTGAACACTCCAACAGGCAACGATCAGCATGGTGTGACCCCTTTCTCTTTTCTCCTTCTGAATTAGTTTTCCTCCCCTAATTGAACATTTTTTTTCTGTCGACATCAACTTTCTATAACATTTGCAGCTCCAAGAGTGTTTGATTTTAAGAACTGTTTTCTTTCTCTCCCTCTCAAAATTTTAAGTGAGAAATGACAATTGATCAATTGGGGAGTGTTCATTTCTGCCTGTCTTTCCCCTCTTAATCTCATGGGTTTGAACTACTGAACTGAGTCCAGAGCTTGACCAAGTGGTTGCCAAGATATAGGAGGAAGCTGAATCCTTCTCCTGGCATACTGCTCCTTTTGTGCACTGAAGCAATGAGAACACGGATGTCACAGAGTTACTAAAGCTGTGTTAGAAACTACTGTGATCTTACATAAGCTATCAAAATTCAGACAAAGATTCACCCATTCATAAGTGTTTGAGTGCCCACGATGTGTTAGGCTTTGATATAAACCCTGCTGATAAAGCAAAGTCTCAGTCTTCGTTAAGTTTACATTCTACTGGAAAGAGACACACAATAAACAGAGAAGGAAAATATTAGATGGTGATTGTGCCATGCACAATAAGTGAATGCAATTCACTCTCTGACAGAACAAAGGGTGAATGGAGGAGAGGGGACTAATTGAAATGAAGAAGTTAGGGAAGGCCTCTCTGGGGTGGTGAAATTTAAACTGTGACCTAAATGACAAGGAGTTGCTAGTACAAATATTCTGGGGCAAGGAGGGGTTCATTGTCCTAGAAATGAAAGGCCAAAGAGACTTGAGTGTATGAGTAATGGGGAAAATGCTAAGAGAGAAGATCAGACTGGTGATCAGTACCAAATCAAGTAGGGCTTGTAGGCTAGGGTAGGGTTTGGATGTTTTTCTAAAAGAAATAACTTAGGAATAACAAAAGGAAACCACTGAAGCTTTTAGGCAGGGAAGTGACAAGTAATTTACATTTTTATAAGATCACTCTGGCTTCTCAGTGGAAAATGGGAAGATGAGGAAAGCACGTAGGAAATCCCGCTGGTAGTTTGGCAGGTGGAGTTGTCCTTGGCCTAGGTTTTAGAGAGGTAAAGCTGATGAGAAGAAAATGGTCTCAAGATAAGTTTTGTTGGTAAAGTTTACAATCTTTGCAAATGAACTAGATGTGAAAGAAGGGAGAAAGAACAATCTAGAAAAGTGTCTAGAAATTTGGCTTAAGTAAATGAGTGGACAGAGAATGAGAAAGATGGGGAAAGAAAGTTTCAGGGATGACCAAGTGTTCTAGTCTGATACAAAAAAATAGACCTAATAACTCGAGATTTTTTTTAAAAATGGTGTTAAAAAATTGAGATATAATTTACACATACCATTGTATTAGTTTTAGTTGCATGTAATAAGTACAAATATTTACCTTTCTCGGGCTTCTAGATTCTTGGGTAAATTTCTACCTATTTTAGTGGGTTGGTCATTGATTCTTATTTAAGAGCATGTATTTGTGGTGTACAGTAAATATTTGTTAAATTATGCTGAACAGCAAATCAATCCTAATATGCATAAAATTTCTAGCTTAAAGACAAGTATCAGAATTGATGTATATTTTAATGGTTTTGTATCTTTCCTGATGTGGGATGCAGACGAGTGCGGCAGACAAGCAGGAGACGTAGGGGAGCCTGACTTGGGTTTGAAACTCTGATGCTTACTAGCTGGACAACAGATATTCACTGAATGTCTGCCATGTGCCAGGCCCTTGATTTAGGGGCTGTGAACAAACCAAAGTTCCTGCTTTAATGCAGCTCACATTCTAGAGGGCAAAACAGATCATTAAAAAAACAAAATAAACATAATGGTAATAGATACCGTAGGCTTCTCTGGTGGTAAAGAATCTGCCTGCTGATGCAGGAAATGCAGGTTCGATCCCTAGGTCGGGAAGATCCCCTGGAGAAGGAAATGGCAACCCACTTCAGTATTCTTGCCTTGGAAACCCCATGGACAGAGGATCCTGGCAGGCTACAGTCAATGGGGTCACAAAACTTCAAACACAAGTTAGCCACTGAAGAACAACAATGACAATAGACATCACAATGGGAAAAAAGAAAAGCTAGAAGAAAAAGAAAGGGAACTCCTCTTTAAGTGGTCATAGACGGCCTCTCCAGTAAGATGGGATCTGAGCAAAGACCTGAAAGAAGTGAAGCAATGTGTCATTTGAATATCTGGGGAAAAACATAACCTGAAAGAAAGTGAAAGTGAAAGTTGCTCAGTCATGTCCAACTCTTTTGGACCCCATGGACAATATAGTCCATGGAATTCCATGGAAGGGAAGTAGCCATTCCCTTCTCCAGGGGATCTTCCCAACCTAGGGATCGAACCCAGGTCTCCCACATTGCAGGTATATTCTCCACCAGCTGAGCCACCAGGGAAGCCCAATGCAAAGAGCCTGAGGAGCAAGAGTGTTTGGGTGTCTTCAACCTGTATGGCTGGAGAAAAGAAAGTGAGTGGAAAATGGTGGGAGACAGACTGGAAAAGTAGGACAGATCAGATAGGGCCTTACAGGCCCTTGTTAGGGCTTTGGCTTTTTCAGAGATAAGAAATCACTGGAGGGTTTTGAATGAAGTGACATGAGCTGACTGACACTTGAAAAGTATCATTTTGGCAGGAAATATAAATTTTGGAGTCATCAGTATAGTTTTATATTTAAAACCATAGAAGTAAATGAGGTCACTTTGGGAGTAACAGATATACATAAAAAGAAGAAAAAGAGGTGCTCAGATTCAGCTCCAGGACACACCAAATGAATAACTAACATTCACTACCAACAGAAGCCCTGGCACTGTAAGCCATTTACAGATGTTAATTCACTTAACACCAAAATTCTGTGAGTTCAAATAATTTTATCCCATTTTAGAGATGCATGTAAGGGAGAAGACAGAAATGAAATAATGGGTCGGAGTAAGTATGGAGCCAGATTCAATCTCAGGTAGTTTTGATGGAAGGTCCTGCTGTTGATCCAAGGCTATCTCGTCTTGTTTCACCGCTACGCTATACAGGCATACCTCATTTTGCTGAACTTCACAGATACTGTTTCTTTTTCAGACTGAAAGTTTGTGGTAACCCTGAGTTGAACATATGTACCTATACTGTTTTTTCCAATAGCATTTGCTCACTTTGGGTCTCTGTGTCACCATATTTCAAGCTTTTTCATTATTACAATATTTATTACAGTGTTGTGCAATCAGTTGTCTATGGCAACTGTTTAGGAGCACTATGAACCACATCATGTAAGAAGGCAAACTTAAATGATAAATCTGTGTTCTGAATGCTCATCTCCCTCCCTCTCCTCAGGCCTCCTTATTTCCTGAGACACAATGATATTGAAATTAAGCCAATTAATAACCCTCCATTGACCTGCAAGTGTTCAGGTGAAAGGAAGGGTCAATTGATGTAGCAAACTCCATTGCTGTCTTATTTCAAAAAGTTGCCAGAGCCACCCCAACCCCAGCAATCACCACCTTGATCAGTCAGCAGCTATTAGCATCCAAGACCCTCCATCAGCAAAAACTTTATGACTTGCTGAAGGCACAGATGATGGCTATCATTTTTTAAACCAAAAAAAGCATTTTTTAAATTAAGGCATGTACATTTTTTAAGACATAATGCAATTTCAAAGTTAACTGACCACAGTACAGTGTAAACATGAATTTTATATGCTTTGGGAAACCAAAAAAAAAAATCATGTGACTCACTTTATTGCCATATTCCTTTATTGTGGTAGTCTAGAACCAAACTTGGAATATCTCTGAGGTAGGTCGGGACATTTTTATACATTCATAAAAATGAGGATGACTATACCCATACAAAGCCACAAAGATGTGAAGGTTACCAGTAATGTATGTAGAACACCTAGCATATAGTAGATGGTCAATAAGTGATACCCATTTTATAAATGAGCGAATGGAACTTTGTAACAGAGTTTGAAGAACAGAGAATTGCCTTACCAAGTCTTCAGACTTTCCCCTCCTCTATAGAGGAAAAATGGAAAAGTAGGCAACAAAATACTTGCTGGAATGACTGGGCACTCACTATACAAGTTAATTTTAATAGAAAGAAAACAATGTCTAATTCAATATTCCCACACAGAATAGTGGTCAATAAATATTCACTGATGAATTAAATACAAAAGTCTTACCAGTTCAGTGCTCAGAGAGTAATAATGAAATGTGAATTTGTAATACAATGCAATAAATATGTCTCAGTCTTGTAGGCTATGTCTTAAGGCATAGTTTAAATTCTATAGACTAGATTAATTGGTTGTGATTCTAATTGACTCTTGTAATTTTCTTTGCTGCTGATCTCTAATTTGTGTATCCCCAAAGAGGGCTCTGGAACTGAAATAGAAAAACACTGAAAACAAATCTTGGTTCTGCCACTTGCCAATTGTTTGTCTTTGGGTCATTTATTGCTAAGACTGGAGATACAGTGGTCCACCCTCATCCTTGGTTTCAGCTACTTATGGTCAATGTTGGTCCGAAAATATTAAATGGAAAATTCCAGAGATAAACAATTCATAAGTTTTAAATTGCATGCTGTTTTGATTAGCAGGATGAAATCTTGTGCCCTCTGGCTCCATCTTTCTGGGACCCCCAACCACCAACAAAATCTGTTCCTGACATCCAAACATTGTCATAGCTGGATGACCCAGGCTCATCCAAAGCAGACAATCCTTCTTTGGAAAAATCCTCAGAATGTCAATAGTAGCCTAATGCTATGTCATTCACCTCACTTCATCTCATCATGTGTTTCATTATCTCATATCATCACAAGAAGGGTAATACAATACAAGAAGAAATTTTTGAGAGAGAGATCACATTCACATAATTTTTATTGCAGTATATTGTTGCAGCTGTTCTATGTTATTATTGTTAGTAATCTCTTACTGTGCCTAATTTATAAATTAAATTTTATGATAGGTATTTACATATAGGGTAAAATATAGTAAGTATAGGATTCAGTACTATCCTCAGTTTCAGGCATCCACGGGGAGTCTTGGTACATATCCCCCCATTGATAAGGGGGGACTACTGTACTATAATACATGTCCTGTTTATTTATAGGGGTTCTATATGGTTTAAATAAGACCATGTGAGAATAAATGAGTTTTTTTTTAAAGCATATCATCAGCTTTAGGCCAAACTCTGTAGTTGTTATATACAGAATACCTATTGTTTTTGAGCATTTAATTATTCTGTTGATGACTTTTATCAAGGGTGTTTCTGAAAGTTCCAATCTTACACGGTAATGACTTTGAGAATGTGCTAATGTGCTAATAATGTATATATATCTCAACCAATGAAAACAAATACCAAAAAACATACTAACAACAAACTTATTCTCAGGGAAGATTCCAATGCTTGTTCACAAGATATAGAAATATTAATAGGAATGTCAATCCTTGCATAGTACATGTACCTTAATATATATCATGATCTATTCTCAGGGGTGTTTATTTTAACTTAGGTAATATAATTTGGTTCAATATTTCAACTTTCCAACAGCTGGGTAATTGCTTTAGGCTGAAAAAGAACCTGAGTCATTCTACAGCCTAAACCTTGCAATCTGCTCCAGCCAGTTCAGTTTCCAAAAGGCTCAAGGCAGATAGTTCAACCCAGAACGTTCCTGGCAATAAATATCTATTCTGATGGGCAAGCTAAAGTGTCTGTTGGGTCTGATTTGAAATGTGCATATGTGAAGTATAGCAGAGTGGGTATGTATGCTCACTTATCTCCCTATTTACTTAGTCTGGGTTAATCATCCATGGTGGCTCAGATGATAAAGAATCTGCCTGTGATGCAGGAGACCTGGGTTCAATCCCTCGGTTGGAAAGATTCCTAGAGAAAAGGAATGGCAACCCACTCCAGTATGTTTGCCTGGAGAATTCCATGGACAGAGGTAGGCTACAGTCCATGGGGTCCCAAAGAGTTGGACACGACTAACACTTTTTGTTTTTACACACTTACATCAAAGTCAGGGTAAAATGATTCCATGTTTATAAAGCTGGGTTCCTAAGTAATATTACTAAACATCCTTTATAGGAAGTGCACAAAGTCACACACACAAATGTACCTCCCTAGTTCCTGGGATCATGTCAGATATTATTTATTTCATGTTTCTTGGTAAAAATATGATTATGAGAAAAAAAATTATTCTGAGAAAACCATGACTCCTTGGGATTCTCTTCACTTCTCTACATTTGTATAGTTCTCTCTGTTTTCTCCACTTCTCTTCAAAATATACATCTTCAGGGATACAACTAAAGTAACTGGCTTTATTCTCTCATTTTCCTTACAAGCAAATATTTTTATATCTCTGAGGTGAAAAATATCCTAAAGATTAAGATCCCCCTTTCTCCAGCTCTAAATCCCCAGACTCTTACTCAGACTTGTAATTCCTCTAATTATTCTAATCATGTTTCAAAACAAAAGATGTTTCCAAATTTTAAAACCTGATTATCAATTATAAACATACCAATTCTTCTGGCACCACAGTGAAAGAAAAAAAATGTACATGGGTCTTTATAACCAATAAGCATTGTATACCATTAAAAATAAAAAATTTCTTCAACTAGTTCAGAAATTTGCTGCTTTATTTATCATGGCTTCTTTCATAATGGGGTGAGGGGCACATACGAATCACTGCTTTCATCTTGAGACCAAAGATTTCACTACTTATCATAAAGTTTTCCCAAGAGAAATGGGAGATAGGAAAATCAGTTCTAACAGACTTAGCAAGAAGTATAATTGATTAAGAAGTAAAATAATTCCCTGAAATGACATCTGAGACTATCTCTGCCTCCCTCCTTTAAGTCACCCAAATGGAAAACACATTTGGCTCAAGAGAGCATTAAATAAACGATAGAGGACTTAAAATACAAAATATTTTTTCCATTACATCAATACCTCACAATTTGGTTAAGTCAGATATAACCCAGAATTTCAATCCCATCATTTCTCAAATGTAGGAGATGTAGAGAACAAGTGGAGGTTCCACTTCTAATATCTCAAACACCCCAAAATTAAACTCCCCCAGGAAAAACAGGTGTAAGAACTAGACAAGGAATGACAAAGATGGTGTGACGTGATACTTTTTGTTACCTCTATGATGGCTCGAGAGATGTAGCTCAGACTAAAGATTATCCTGGGATGTGACAAATAGCATGGCAACTATAGCTAACAATAATGTATTGTGTATTTGAAAGCTGCTGGGAGAGTACATCTCAACAGTTCTCATCAAAAGAAAAAAAATTTTTCATAACCATGTATGGGGACAGATGTTAACTAGACTTACTGTGATCATTTTGCAATACATACATATAATCAAATCATTATGTTGTACAGCTGAAATGAATACAATGTGTTTTTCCGGTCTGTTGTTGTTTTTACAGGATCTTAGCTCCCCAACCAGGGATCAAACTTGCACCCCCTGCAGTGGAAGCACAAAGCCCTAACCGACCACCAGGGAAATTCCTAATATAATGTTATATGTCAATTATATCTCATTATTATTATTATTTCGGACACACCATGTGACTTATGGGATCTTAGTTCCCCTACCAGGGACTGAATCTGGCCCTTGGCAGTGAAAGCATGGAGCCTTAAAAACTGTACCGCCAGGCAATTCCCCTTTATAGTTCTCTTAAAAAAAAAAAAAAAAAAAAAACTATCCTCACAAGAGAATGGATGGTGATCACTAACTGCTACAGAGTTTGAGGGTTACCAAAACAAAAGTCAAATGCAAATACAGGCCCCACTCCATCTTTTTTTTCCCATGCCCTAAATTTTCAATAATAATGTCTCCTATGTTAAATAACTAGCATGGGTTATCTGCACATGGAGACCACTGTTACAGCACCCATCTGTTATCTAAGAAAATATGTTTGCTAAAGAGTTTTTGTTTCCCAATTTGACTTTTTTGATTTGGCTGCGCCCGATCTTAGCTGTGGCACACGGCATCTTCACTGTTCACTGCGGCCTGTGGGATTTTGTAGTTGTGGTGTATGGGATCTAGTTGACCAGGATTGAACCTGGGCTCCCTGCTTTGGGAGCACGCAGTCTTAGCCACTGGACCACCAGGGAAGCCCTTGTTTCTCAATTTAAATGAACAAAGAAATGAATTAAGCAAGACAAAGGAAGATACAGGAAAAAAAAAAACCTGTATATCTTACTTTCCAGCCATACTTACTTTCTAAATATCTCCAGAATTGTTCCATTTTTCTTTACCTTTCTGCTACTTTTCAGTTTCAGGCCACCTCTCTCTCTCTCTCTCTTTAATTACCAAAGAATTCTGGTTGGACTTCCTGCCAGTAATCTTCCCCTTCCCTAAGCCATCTTTCATATTCCAGCCAAAGGGATATTTCTCTAAAATATAAATCAAAACGTATCACTCTCTAGCTTTGACTCCTTCAGTGGCTTTTCATGGCCCTCAGAATACTACCCAAACTCTTAAGCATCTAACAAGTCCTCTCAGGATCTGGCTCCTAATTGCCCCCTCTCCACACCCTATTATTTTTACTCCAGCCATACGGAACTTCTTTTAGGCTTCAAATGTAGCATGCCCTTTCTTGGCCAGTAGACGCAAACTTGAATCTACTTAATCTACTTCCGAGAGCCTTCTGTGAGTCCCACAGGTGTGAGTGAACGCCTCTCCTCACAGGTACTGTTTTTCTTGTATCACAGCATTATCACTGTGTCCTGCATTGTGACTGCCTTTTGATTTGCTCACCTTCTTCACCAATGTTTATTCGGACCCTACCATGTACCAGACAGTATGCTTAGCACTCTGCATTCACTATACCACTTGATTTTCATGGAATCTCAGTTAAGTAAGTTCTTTGATTATACCTTACAGATGAGGTAATTGAGACTTAAGACAAGTAACCTGTCCAGGTTCACACAGCTAATGAGTGGGGGAGGCAGGCTTTGAACCTGGGTAGTCAATCTGATGCTTCTATTATCCAACTTGCTGCAAACTTCCATAAGAACAGAAACAGCTTTTGTCTTGTTCATTGTTACACCCCAGTGACCGTCACAGTCTGCAACATAGCAAGATTTCATAAGTGTGGGACATTTTTGCTTATGGCTGGCTCCACTCTGTAGTTAAATTTTAACTCCTACTCTGAGTTGGATGTTTTAAGAACAAAGAAAAGGGTTGCCCCAAATAAATCCGAACAGGTATTTGTAAAGCCCATTAACTGTAAGATTTGTGCACCTTTTCTTCCCCTCTCCTCTCAAGATCTCTTCAGACCATGGTTGCATTGTTCATTCTGGAAGGAATAGAGTCACTCCCTGGGACAGGTTATTGCCAGCTGGAAGTAGAGATCCGTCCTCAAAGCCCTCTATGTATGTTTCTGAATTTTAGGGCCTGGAAAGAAAGATATAACATTTCCTAGACTCCCTTGCAATAAGACTTCTGGATACTAATTACATTCTATCAGGGGGATGTCCTGTGTGGGATTTGGAAGGCAAAAGTGATGTGAAAGCCATCTTATTACTGCTCTTGCTGCTAAGCGACAGAGTTGATGTGTGTTTGAAGCCAGAACCCACATTCAGTGGTCCTTAAATTCTCGTCACCAAAGTCAAGGATGTTGGGGGCAGTTTGACAGCTTCCTGTGGACTACAGCTGTCATGGCGTGCCCGTGAAATCTACAGTCACATGGCAGCCCCTAACTTCAGCTTCTCTAGCGCTCCCAGAGAACTGTCTAAGCACTTAGTCCTGTGTTTTGAACCCTTTCTGCTTGAACTACCTATTGTTGTTTCTGTTTCCTGGATTGAAACCTACCTGACACATCGCCTTAAATGCCATATCTAACTGTTCCCACTTTTTGTGTAGGCAAGAGCAAATTACATATAAATGCAGTTATTTTGGAAGTGTAAATATGCAATGAATAATAAATTGATTGACAGGAATTAGAATAATGGAGAAAACAATTATAGGGTTTGTGTGTGTGTTTCACGAGTAGGGGAAGGGAGATGATGGGAAGGATGAATCAAACAGAATGAAAGATGATGACCAGGAAAAGAGAGAGAAAAATGAGCAGAGAACCCTAGGGTTCTATGAGGGAACAGCAGAGCAGAACTAATCATTAGTTTTTTATGAAGAACTTGATCCAATAATTGTTTACATGTGTGGAACCATTTACAGCTCACAGTGCTTTTGTGGGTATTATTCTATTTGATTCTTGTAATAAATGATGTTGTGAACTAAGCTTTTGTAGGTTCTGTTATGGATTTTTCATATGAGGAATAAAGCAAGGCTCAGGGAGTTTAAGTGACTTCCTCAAGGTTACAGCTAGTAAGTGAAGAGATCAGAACCTTGATTCCAAATTCAGTGTCTGACTCGAGGCTGCTGGCTACAAAAATCACTTTGGCTTAAGAGGGCAGAATTGAGGAATTCAGGCTTCAAGGATGATTGGCATACTATTTTAAATCTGAATATAAAAGCTGCAGAGCCCAGTCATAAAGACGTTTGCCTTACTCAGTATTAGGACATGCCTTTCTTTGTTTTTTCCCAGTCACTATTGGAGAAGGAAATGGCAACCCACTCCAGTGTTCCTGCCTGGAGAATCCCAGGGATGGGGGAGCCTGGTGGGCTGTCGTCTATGGGGTGGCACAGAGTCAGACACAACTGAAGTGACTTAGCAGCAGCAGCAAGCCCTGAGAAGTAAGTAGGGCCCCAGTGGCCTGGTAGCGGAGTTGAGGAGCAAAGTGAGCTCAGTTTTCTATGCTGGATAGGTAAAACTTGGTATTTTGTAAACAGTCTTGGCTTAATGGTCCCATACTGTAGTAAAGTCATTCTTCTGCTTAAAAGTCTGACTGAGTTCTCATGACTTATCATTGGGAAAGACACTGAGGCAAAGTAAGAGTAAGTTTTGGTTCTAAGGTCACGTTCAAGACAGGACCCTTTGAGTGCTCTGGCATGACTCGTGGTGAATGGGATGCCTCCTTTGCAGGGGTCTCTGATGTCTGTGTCTACCTTCCACACAGTCCCCCCTCAGCTCTCATACTTCCTATCATCTCTGTCAGTCCTACTCTAAGGGAAGATAGGCAAGAGGTCTTGTTTGGGGTGCAGAGAGAGCTGTCTCCACCAGGGCAGTGTCACATAGGAAGAGCTGCCCAGAAGTGGCAGGGGAGAGGGGAGGATGAGCAGGCAGGCATTCAGGGGAATCTCAAGGAGCAGCTCCATTACTTACTCCTTCTACCCGGAGAACACTTCAGTATCTGTGAAAGGATGACCATCCTCAGTCCTGGGGTAACTGGCATGCATCTGGCCCCGATTTTGGAATTGTGGGGATGAGGAAAGTTTCCTGTAGTTGCTCCCTTGATTAACCACTCTTCCACCCTACACATATATGTTTCAAGAGAACAGCATTGAAACATGTATATTATCTAGGGTGAAACAGATCACCAGCCCAGGTTGGGTGCATGAGACAAGTGCTCGGGCCTGGTGCACTGGGAAGACCCAGAGGGATCGGGTGGAGAGGGAGGTGGGAGGGGGGACCGGGATGGGGAATACATGTAAATCCATGGCTAATTCATTTCAATGTATGACAAAAACTACTGTAATGATATAAAGTAATTAGCCTCCAACTAATAAAAATAAATGGAAAAAAAAATAAATAAAAGATGCACACCTTAAACAGGATTGCAGGAGGAGTACAGAAAAAAACATTCTTAAGAAGCTTGGTAAAGCCGTTTGGGTATATAGACTACACTTATCCCAAGTGCTTAGTGTTCATTCATTAAAGCCTTCTCCGGAGGATTAGCTCTTAGCCTCTGGTTAGCCCAGTCCTCACCAAAAAGGTGCTGTTTAAAGTGATAGACATTCAAATTACTAAAATTATTCTATATTTTTATATCAAACTATCAGAATCTGCCTTCAGTGCAGGAGACCTGGGTTTGATCCCTAGGTCAGGAAGATCCCCTGGAGAAAGGAATGGCAACCCACTCCAATATTCTTGTCTGGAGAATCCCGTGGACACGCTGTAGTTCATGGAGTTGCAAGAGTTGGATACAATGAGCAACTAACACTAACTCAATTTATCTTCTTTCTAATTAGTCAGAATGAGTGTGATAATATAGAGATTGCAAAGTTGTTTAAGAAAGAAATTCCAGAGTTAAAGAAGAGAGTGGTTGAGACTCCTTTTTTAAAGCTCATCAGACTTGGAGGTTGCCTTTGAAACAGATGGTAGGAAAGATACTTTTCCTTTCATGTGTGTGGTAGACACTGTTGTTTGCCAATTCTCTTCCTCCTTTTTTAGACTGTCATTCCCAGCTCTCTTGGAAGCTAGTGTGGCTATGTGACCCAGTTCTGGCCAATGATACATGAGGGAAATTAGGCTGGGGTGGGAGGAGCAATTTACTCCTGGGAATGATTTCTATTTCTGATAAAAAACAGAGATGGGAGTTCAATACAACTGTATGAAAATGTGATGTTGGAGCTGCAGCAGCAATTTTGTTACCATGAGATGAAGATCTGAGGATGAACACTCAACAATCAAGGATGTCAGAGTAGAAAGAAATATATATATATATCTTTAATTAAGCAGCTTCCCAACCCTGGAATTATCTATCTCCAGATAAATGTGTTAATTGCTTAAGCCATTCTTTGTCACTTATTCTGTGATTTGCAACAATTTGTATCCAACTGATACAACAGAACTGGCAAAGAAAAGGATTCTTCAAGTAGAGTTCCCATTACCCCATTTGACACCTCTGTGTCAATTAGATAAGGTGCTTCTTCCTCTAGATGGATTTCAAGTCCTAATTATTTCCTTTGCCAAGTGCCCTGGTGCCTTATAGATCACCAACTTGCCTCCTTAAGTACATCATACAGCTGCCTCTGTTGAAAGGGTTTGGGTGCTAATTCCAAATAAGAGGGAGAAGGCAAGGAGAATTCCTTTTGCTTGCTGATTTAATTTAGTTTTGAGACTGACTGACTAAAATTTGGGCTGTTGTTATCATTATTGCTTTTCATTTTACACAATGAATTTGTTTTTAACTCCAAATTCAATATTGGATTTTTCCATTCAATAGGGTACCCCAAAACACAATTCTGGGAAAAATACTAGTTAGTACGAAATTCTTTTTTAAGTTTGTACTATCACACTGCTGCCAATAATCTGTTAAGACTGAGCTGACAAAAACTGTATCAGAGGAATATAACTGTCTGCAGTATGAAACTGTTATGTGTAGATTATTAAATTCTCTTACTCCTCTGTTAAAACTGCTAGAAGCATTACTTTTGTATAATCAGCATGACACCATTTATCCTTCACCTGATGCAACTAAGCTTACATATTAGGTCAGAGGCTACTCATTAGTTGGCAGTATGTCATTTTCATCATGTCCAATCAAAGTTTCAAATTATTAAGTTAAGCCAAAGTACTTTTCTGTGAAAATACCTTTCCAGTTAATGTTATCACTTCAAAAATCTTAGTTTTGCCTACATAACTGGTAAAATTAATCAATATGAGCATAGTAATATATGCAGAAAAATTATCACTTTAAGAGATGCAAATTAACAGGAATTTGACATGCTTTTCCACTCATTTAATATTATATGCCCTTACTCTAGGTATTCATTAGTGCAAACTCACCCAGAAACAAACATGAGTACTAACATATGACAAGACTGAGAATACTCTCAGATGATCATAAAATATAAACACAACGTTTAAAAATTCTCTTTGAACTCCTAGATATGTTTGAAAATTTGGCCTGAATAGACAAAACAATCATCATAAGTAGACTCAGATGTTATGACTAAACAGGGTAATATATATATTATAATATATATAACAGGTAGGACTTTCCTGGTGGCTCAGAAGGTAAGGAGTCTGCCTGCAATGCATGAGACCCAGGTTTGATCCCTGGGTCGGGAAGATCACCTGGAGTAGGAAATGGCAACCCACTCCAGGATTCTTGCCTGGAAAATCCCATGGATGGAGGAGCCTGGCAGGCTACAGTCTATGGGGTCGCAAAGAGTCAGACACAACTGAGTGACTTCACTATTCACTATAATGTATATTATACATTGTATATATGCACTTATATATATATATCAATTTATGATTTACCATAAAGCTAGAGTAATCAAGACTGTGTGGAATTGGCAAAAGGATGCACACATAGATCAATGGAACAGAAGAGGCCAGAAATAATCAACTGATTTTTAACAATGTGCAAAAGCACTTCAATGGAGAAAGCATATTCTTTGTAATAAATGGCGCTGAAGCAATGCAACATATACATGCAAAAGAAATAAAGGGGGAGAAAAAAACCATGTCATAGACTTCACACGTTATGCAAAAATTAACTCAAAATGGACCATATACCTCAATGTAAAATAGAAAAAACAAGTTTCTAGAAGAAAAATATAGAAATTTGCATCATCTTGGATTTAGTGATAAGTTTTAGATATAACAACAAAAGCATAATCCACAAAAAGAAAAAATTTATAAACTGGACTTATCAAAACTACAGTGTTTGGCTTTGCAAACAAACAAGAAAACAACCATGGTTAAGAATGACAAGACAAGCTGTAGAGCTGGAGAAAATATTTGCAAATCATATGTCAACTAAAGGACTTGAAGTCTGGATATAAAAAACTGTTGTAACTCAACAAGAAAACAAGCCACCAAAAAGCTACTTTTCCAAAGAAATTATACAAATGGCAACATAAACATATGAAAAGATGCCCAAACTAATCATCAGGAAAATGAGAATGAAAATCACAGTAAGATACCTCTATTCACCTACTAGAACGTTTAAAAATTTTTTTAACTGAGCAATTTCAAATGCTGGTTGAAATGTGGTGGAAGAAGCACTCTCAGTCATTGCTTGTGGGAATACAAAACGGTACGAGTTTGGCAGTTTCTTAACAAAGAAAAACATGGGGGTACAATATGGCCCAATTCTAGGTAATTACAAAAGTGAACTGAAAACCTTGTACATATAGGGGTCTGTAAATAAATATTTACAGTAGCTTTATTCATAATCACTTAAACTGGATGCAACTGATATGGCCTCAGAGGTAAACAGAGTCACAAATTATAATACATCCATACAATAGAATGTTACCAGCAATTTTTACACAATGAACTCTTGATTCACACAATAACATAGATGAATCTTAAATACATTTGTTATGAGAAAGAAGCCAGACCTAAAAGACTACCTGCTGTATGGTTCTATTTCACTAGCATTCTGCAAAAGGCAAAACAGTAGAGATAGAAACTACAGATCATTGGTTGCCAAGAGTTGGGAAGAGATTGACTGTAAAGGGGCTGGCACAGAGCACATCTTAGGTGTTGGAAATCACTGCGGTAGTGGATATGTGATTCTATGCATTTGTCAACACCCATAAAATATTACACATAGTCTAAGAAGTCTGTAAATCTAAGAGTGAAATTCAATGTATGCAAATTTGCAAAATCAACCACAATGGTGGCGGGGTAAGGAGGAGAGGGTCCCAGGATATAAGACAGACAAACAAATCCAACTGTATTACAAATACATGACATAACCTAACTGAAATGGATGGGGGAAAATGAGTTGACCAAAGTAATTTTGGAAATGTGTTCTGACTGGCTATCACAAGGCTAAAGTAAATGCAACTGTACATGAATTCCTTATTTCCATTGGTAAATTTGTTTCTCACAGGGGTGTAAGTTAGCAATTCTGAAACTACTGTGGGGTTGAACAAATAAGGAAATAAACTATAGCTAATTAAAGCCAGGTTTCTTACTGTCAAACAAAGAAGTTACAAACAAGCAGAGAGGGATAGAAAGAAACCTGTAGTTCTAGATGAAAATTGACTCTACATGTATGAATTTACGTGTGTTTATGTATTTTCAGGTAGAAAGATACAGAAATAAATATAAATGTATGTGTACATATGAGTTAGCAAACATACATACATTTCACTTTCTGTCTGCTCAAAGGGCCTAGAAGCAATGGCACCCCATTACCAATGAGTACCCAGATCTTGGTAGAAACCAAGATTACTATCATTCTCCAATAAAGAAACAAAGACTCTGAAGAAACGGTTGATTCTATGTCTGGGACAAGGAAAATACAAGTCTGGAGCTCCCAATAGTGCCATAAAGGAAAGGTAAGGAAAAAGAAGGGATAAGGCATGTTGCTTAAGGATAAGGTCTTTGGGGCATCCCAAACCTCTCACACCTTCTGTGGTATGCTAGAAGGACTTCATAGGACTCGGCATACCATGCACTAATGACTAAAATCTATTACAATGACCAAGTAAGGTTACATACCAGATGCTTAGGGTGAAAAGGCACACTGATCAGAGTCCAGAGAAATCCACACACAGGCTTTTTATACTTTCCCCTTCTGGTCCAGGAAGAGACACTAGGTGTGCTTCCCTTGTGAGCAGTGAAAATGCAGTGGCACCTGTACAATGTTTCTTTTGGGAAGGCTCACTTAAGACTCAGAGTTTAGGGCTTTTATTGGGGACTAGTCACGTAGGCACGCTCTGGCTGGCATCTAACAAAATCCTAGGCTCTCAGAAGGAAATAGGTACTCAGTGTCTTATGTGAGCAACAAAACCTTACCAGTATAGAGAATTTTTCACGTCAGTGTGGGGAATTTTCACAAGCCAAGTTCACACATGCCAGCCAAGGGCAACCCTGCAAACAGGCCCTTCTAAAGACAGCAGCTCTGGCCTGCTTCGTTAACTCTTTACTGTACAGGACATATCAAAACGACACAGGACCCATGGCCAAAATGAGAACAATCTGAACAACAAAATAAATAATTACAGAACTAGATTTTAATTCAAAGAATAAAACAGATATCTATGAGTACATATAGCTATAAATAAGTGAAACAAATAAATTAGGTGAGGGGACAAGCCTGTGTTACTGGATTATTCCAAATAATAATATAGAAGGAATTAA
Source organism: Odocoileus virginianus (assembly GCF_023699985.2). Lineage (NCBI taxonomy): Eukaryota > Metazoa > Chordata > Mammalia > Artiodactyla > Cervidae > Odocoileus > Odocoileus virginianus. Next base: position 15,637,461 of record NC_069684.1, on the reverse strand, counting down.
GAAAATTGAAAATCACCCTTAGAGCACCACAGTAAGAACTGCTGCAAGATCCCCTAAAATTAGTACATGAAACTAAGAAGAAACAGAACATTTGCATAGTTTCAAAGTATCTCACCAAAGGAAAAAAAAAGAGAGAAAATTAATTTTTATGGTGGTTTATGTATTTGTTCATAAATTCTTTAATAATCAACCTTCTAAAAAGTGAAGCCTAATTCCATTTTCTTTGAGTATGGACTGGACTTATTGACTTGTTCTAACAAATAGAGTATGGAAAAGGAAAAACAATAACTTTACAGTACAGAAAATGGCAGACCCCAGCTTAATAATGTGATCAAAGTTAACATCAGTTATAAGTCATATTGATACCATGTACTCCTGACATGATGTAACCAGAAGGGCGTATCATTCTGTGATATCATTTCCAAAAAATTCGTAAGTTTAGTCATGAGAAAGCATCAGAAAAATCCCAGTTTAGGAATATTCTACAATATACCTAATCAGTCAGTAGTCTCTAAAATTGTCAAGGTCATAAAAAACAAGGAAAGACTGAGAAATTATCACAGATTTAAGGGAACTTAGATGCAATGACTAAGTGTAACATGGACTGGGTCTTGAAAACAAAAAAGGACATTAATTAAAAACATTAATAAAGGACATTAAAAACCTGTGAAATCAGAATTTAGCTAGTAGTTAATAATATTGTACCAATGTCAATTTCACAGTATATAACTATGATTATATAACATGTTAACATTAAGGGAAGCTAGCTGAAGAGTATCTATGAGCTCTCCGACTATATCTACAACTCTTCTGTAAATCTAAAGTTATTTCAAAACAACTCAAAAGAATTTTAAGCACTTAAGCTGGCACGTACCAGCTGCTAACTGACGCTAGCTTCTCTGAGTTAATGTACTTGCTAATCATTCCCAGAATGATACTGACGGGAAAGTTTATCTTGTTGCCTGTGTGTGTTCAGTTGCTCAGTCATGTCTGATGCTTTGCGACCACATGGACTGAACCCTTCAGGGTCCTCTGTCCATGGGATTTTCAGGCAGGAATACCAGAGTGGGTTGCCATTTCCTACTGCAGGGGAATCTTCCCTACCCAGGGACTGAATAGTGTCTCTTGCATGTCCTGCTTTGGGAGGCAGATTTCTTTACCACCGCACCACCTGGGAAGTCCCTTGTTGTCTTTACTCCAAATAAAAAGTGTATTTCTTCCTTTTTATTTTTTAAATTATGAAAGTATGATAACACATTTACAAGAGACTTTAAAAAATACAGAACAGAGTTACATATAGTTCCACTATATATTACCATTATTTTTTTAAGTAGATAAATTAAGGTTTTTAGTTGGAGTTTCAATATAAAACTCTCAAAAATTAGTAGAAGGAATAGACAGAAAAGTAGAAGGATAGAGCAGATCTGAAAAGCACTATGAACCAATTCAACATAATTAAGATTTATATGAATTAAAAAGTGAATTTCTAAGGATGAGCGATTTTAGTGGCATTTATAAGCTTGGAGAATTTCATTGTCCTTTAAAAGAACAATATCATAATGGAAAACTACCGGGGTGACAGTTCTAAATGTTAGTGCATGTGCATGCATGCTGAGTTGTGTCCAACTCTTTGTGACCCCACAGACTGTAGCCCGCCAGGCTCCTCTGTCCACGGAATTTTCCAGACAAGAACACTGGAGTGGGTTGCCATGTCCTCCTCCAGGGGATCTTCCCGACCCAGGGAGCGAAGCATCTCTTGCACCTCCTGCACTGGCAGGTGGATTCTTTACAGCTGAGCCACCTGGGAAGCCCTAATGTTACTGCTTTTGGTCAGTTTTTGAGCTGCTGGGGACACCTTGGCTATGCCATCCTATCAGTGGAGATTATTGTCCAGAGTGCCAACATGGCTGGAGAATTAGCTCTGGACCTGTGACCACCCAGGGGTAAGACGAACTAGCTACATATACCACTATAGCTGGCCTCAACGCTCCTAGCCCAACTGTTCAAGTTTGTGTTTTTGAGGCTGTTTGGAAATGTATGACTCGGGATGCCAGAATCAAACCAACACTGAAGCTAGACATACCTAAAAATTGGACAGCGTGAAAAAAATGTGGCCAACATGGGCCTTACTGCTGGCCCCAAGGGCTCCAGAGAGTACTAACTTCAGCAGTGGTCAAGTAAGAGACTGGAGAAGGATGAAGAGAGTTTTGGAACACTGTAAATTGTATTGTGTTCTGACCTGTGCTTCATCTTACATTAAAATGTTTTTCTCCCATTGGAAGAAATGAACTTTATGGTTCTACCTGCCTAAGCTCTTTCTTGCTCAGTGGCTTTTGTAAAACTACATAGGGAAATAGTTTTTGCTTATTATTTATGCTCCCACCTACTTCCAAAAGGATATAAGATCCCCAAACAATTTTGCTAACCCTCGGCCTTCATTCTCTCCCAGACCATCTGTTCCTTTTCACCATGAAGTCACAGTACTAAATTTGTGACAGTACAATCATTTCCATGGCAACAGGATATGGTCCTCACCACCGAATCCTTATTTCACTCTGACCAAGATCAAGTAGCAGGAAGATCAGGAAGTATATGCTGACATTTTCTGTTCTTTTTCAAGTTTCATTTCTCTCTGAAGAAGTCCTTACTTTTTATTCTAAAATCTTATACTCAGCCTAGATATTGTGTTTCTGCATAGCTTACATACAAAACATTGTTCCAGTAAATAATCAGATATGCAAGCCAAAAAAGAAGTTGAGAAAAATCACACAAGCCTACACACACACACACACACACACACTATGATGTATAAACTGGTTTGACAGTGAGATGACTAGTAAATACCTTTCTGGTTTGTACAGAAGAAAAGAGAACACAGAATCCATTTAAAAGACATGAGACTTTGAAGCCTAAGAAATCTGCTTTGATGACTGTGATAAGCAATGGGAGGCAGCTGACCTAGTTCCTACTCAGTGCTTTCCTTACCTTGCTGAGCACAAATAAAACATCAGAGGGTCTTCCCAATGTGAGCTCAGGCTGTCTGACCAGAGGAAGACAGACAGATGTTCAACTTTATAGAGATGACTAATACCTGGGTATTTTGTCCACTTGTTTTTAACCACACTCAGCTTAATTACACAATCTTTGGAGAGACTCCTTAGAATACCATTTGCTACACTGTGAAACTGAGTGAAGGGCATGAACTCTGAAAAGAGAACTTGTTACTGGAATATCAGAAAATACCTGATTGGGGCATTAAGTTGGCAGTCTTACAGGACAGATGGCAAGGTGTGTTATAATGAGGTTCTGCTGGACAGTCCACATAACATTATATTAACATATAACTATATGCATAATATGTCATATTATATAATATACACAACATATTAAATATGTGGGCTTCCCTGGTGGCTCAGATGATAAAGAATCTGCCTGCAATGCAGGAGACCCAGGTTTGATCCCTGGGTAGGGAAAATCCCCTGAAGAAGGGAATGGCCACCCACTCCAGTATTTTTGCCATGGAGAATCCCATGGACAGAGGAGCTTAGTGCGCTACAGTTCATGGTGTCGCAGACACGACTGGGTGACTAAGCACGAAGCACAATTAAATATGTACCATAACATATACCATGTGTTATGCGTATTATATGTATATAAGAGAAGAAAAGTGTAACATGTAAGAACTATCTTCTCTTTTCTATTCTTCCCAGCTTCCATGTAGACAGGATAAGTGGGGGAAGGTAGTGGGAGAATGGGTGATAAGGGCTAGAAAGAAGAGCTGGAGGAAAAGCTAAAGTGATTTATATTAATTTTTTTTTTGGCCACTCCATGTGGCCTGTGGGATCTTAGTTCCATGACCAGTGATTGAACTTGGGCCCTCTGCAGTGAAAGCATGGAGTCCTAACCACTGGACTGCCAGGAAATTCCCCTATATTAATTCTTTAAAAGGTAAAAAGTCACCTACAGTGGAAAAGATTTGGAAGGAAGAGGAAGTGGAAAGACAAAGCAGACAGTGAGAGAGAAGGGAAGTGACTGAGAAGCCGAGGACCCGTATTTTGACAGCAGTTCCTCTGTGATACAGGTGCTTTGGGGGAAATATATAGGAAAGCGGATTAAGTTCTGTTGTCTGTTATATGATTTACCACTTTGCTACCTCTCCAAAATTTCAGTGAAGACAAATTTTTCAGAGCTCATTATAGATGAACTTGTAATTCTTCTGAATGAGATAAAATGTTCAGATGGACACTAAGGCTGGAGTAAGCCCTATCCTAATTTTATAAATATGTATATAATAAGACTCTCTTGAGGAAAATGACCAGCAGGGCCACTATCACTGCTATCTTTCACCCTTGGGAAATATGTCCCACTGCCATATTTACCTTGGGAAATATGTCCCACTGCCAAGTCACGTCATATTCATAGTAGGTACTGACTGGCCAGGGATGGGTGGCATTCTACGACCTGGAGTTTTTAACTCTAATGAAATTCAATTTTAGCCTTAAAGAATCTAGGAACTTAGATGATCAAACATGGAAGAATGGGGGGAAAAGACACTATGACTGCTTTAGGGAGGACTAAGGCCAAGCCCTAAACCTAGTCTTTAAGGACTGAGAGAAGGCAAGACCAGAATCCAGAGAGCACCATGATACCTGAAGGGCAGGCCTCACTGACAATGAGATCACATTCAGGCTTGCTCCAATCTGACAGTGATCTCTCTGTCTTGTTACAGATTGTGACGGGACGGAAAATGCAGAATCTCCTGTTGTACTCATGCATAGGATTATGGTAGTGAGTGGTAAGGAAACCTTTGCAAGAACGTCATCGTCACTCTTGATGACATCAACATTTTCTAAGCATAGACATCATAATGGAGAATATGTAATGATTCTGGGGAAAGTAAGGTAGAACAAGATGGAAGAGATCATCAGGATAGAAATGGGAGGCCAGGGCAGGAATACGAAGGCTCAACTATTCCCTGCTCTCCTGTATAACATGAGTTCATAAGATGTGCTGTGAATTTTTTTTTTAAGGTTCTGAGGAAAGCTAATTTTGGACATTGCATAGTTTTTTTCCCTTGGGGAAATACATACTTGCATGTGATAGGCTCTGAGATGTCTCAACACGGGAAAGAAAAAAATCTGTTAAACTATTGCTGCCCAAACTTATCTGGTGATGTGCTGTGTGTGCCAAGTTGCTTCATTTGTGTTGGACTAATTGTGACCCTATGGACTGTAGCCTGCCAGGCTCCTCTGTCCATGGTATTCTCCAGGCAAGGATACTGGAGTGGGTTGCCATGCCCTCCTCTAGGGGATCTTCCTGACTCAGGGATCAAACCTTGGTCTCTGTAATTTTCAGAGAAGAGTTTTGCTTCACAAAAATTGTGTGGAGTTTATGTTTGTTTTCCCTATAAAATACATGCTTTCTCCATTTCTCCTAAATGCTCAGTGCCTTTTTAAAAATGTATTTATGGCTGCGCTGGGTCTTTGCTGCTGTATGTGGGCTTTCTCCAGTTTTGGCAAGTGGGGGCTACCATTCACCGTGATGTGCAGGTTCCTCATTGTGGTAGATTCTCTTGATGCAAAGCATGGGGCTCTAGTGTGTAGGCTCGGTAACTGTGACACATTTGCTTAGTTGCCCCGCGGCATGTGGAATCAAACCGAGGGATCAAACCCATGTCCTCTGCGTCAGCAGGCAGATTCTTAACCAGTGAACCACCAGGGAAGTCTGTTCACTTTATAATGCCTGTTACCACCCGGAAACTATCATTTGGCAAATCTCTAGGACATTAACTTTTCTCTGTAGAGTTGCATGCACCAGAGTTTGTTTTTTTTTAAACTCCCTCTCACCAAAACCAACCTGATTCCTCAGGAAACTGCTTTCTCCTAGGGAATCCACTTTAATGTTGCTGTTGTTCAGTCACTAAGTCATGTCCAACTCTTTGCAGCCCCATGGATTGTAGTAAGCCAAGCTCTTCTGTCCTCCACCATCTCCTGGAGTTTGCTCAAATTTATGTCCCTTGAGGCAGTGATGCTATCTAACCATCTCATCCTCTGCCATGTTGTTCTCATTTTGCCTTCAATCTTACCTAGCATCAGGGTCTTTTCCAATGAGTCGGCTCTTGGCATCAGGTAGCCAAAGTATTGGAGCTTCAGCAACAGTCCTTCCAATGAATATTCAGGGTTGATTTCTTTTATAATTGACTAGTTCGAGCTCCTTGCAGTCTGAGGGACTCTCAAGAGTCTTCTACAGACCCAGAATTTGAAAGCACCAATTCTTCGCTGACCACTCTGCTTTATGATCCACCTCTCAGCATCTGTATAAGATTACTGGAAAAACCATAGCTTTGACTATACGGACCTTTGTTGGCAAAGTAATGTCTCTGCTTTTTTAATGTGCTGTCTAGGTTTTTCATCAGGTTAGTGTGCTGTCTAGATAGCACACTGTCTTTTCTTATCTAGGTAAAAGTAAAGTCTGATGCTATAAAGAACAATATTGCCTAGGAACCTGTAATGTGAGGTCAATGAATCAAGGTAAATTGGATGTGATCAAGCAGGAGATGGCAAGAGTGACTATGGACATCATAGGAATCAGTGAACTAAAATAGACCGGAATGGGTGAATTTAATTCAGATGACCATTATATCTACTGCTGTGGGCAAGAATCCCTTAAAAGAAATGGAGTAGCCCTCATAGCCAACAAAAGAGACAGATGCTAGCATAATATACATCCTGCTGTCTACCTTGATTCTTTCATATATCAATATATCATATTCTTCCATATTAGTACATGGAGAGCTAGTGCCTTGGTTATTTAACAGCTGTGTGGTATTCACTGAATGCCTGGGTTATTTTATTTCATGATTCTGTTGAGAGATATAATGTTGTCAATCTTTCATATTATTAACAATATTGAATGAATAGGCTCACTGAATAAACACCTAGAAATGGAATTTGTGCCCATGGGTATGTACATTTTTACTTTTGAAAGATATTTCCCAATTGCTCTTTATACCTATATACTCATCAAATACATATGAGCAGTTACTTCCTTAAATCTGTATTAAATCAGTATTTTATCAAATGTTTTGCTCTTTGATAATTTGATTGGGGGGGGGATGTACATATTTTTATAACTTGAGAACCAACGATAGAGAAGTCACAACTCAGGATTAAGCATAAAGGGCATTTACCTATCTTTTCCATTTGTAATTTGAATTCCTCATCTTACTGAACTCAAGAATTTGTTCCTAAGCAGAGAGGTATTAGATTAAAATAATTAACTTACTTTAAATCAAAAGTGATTGATATTTAAGTACGTTGCCTCAAAAAGTTAAGACTTTTTATACTAAGATGTCCTTACATACATATAATTCTGGCTTTGACACTTTGGAGGTAGTGGGAAGACTACAACCTCTCTAGGGTTTTCTAGTTTCATGACTCTCTGATTTCTATAATTCTTCAGATACATGAAATATTAAACAATGAGCAGAATACTTTAACCACCAGCCCATTCACAATTACAGTCTATAAAATAAAGAGACAACCCTTTCTTTTATACATCACCAAATATAAATCAGGAGAAAAGGAAGAAGATCCCAGCTGTTTTCACCTTCCCTCTCCGAGTCCTATAGTCACACCCAGTTGGAACCATTCAGCCTCACATACTATAAATTAACACCTCTCTCCAGAACACAGCTCCTGGCCTTCCAGTTACCTCATTCCATTATTGTTGCCACACTTATTCTCTCAATGTATCAGGCCACCTCCCTTGCCTTTCCCAACCCAAGACAACCCACTCTTCTCCTCAATGAGAAATTTATTTACATCACTATTCATTCTTGCTTTCTTCTTTCCTAACATAAAAATGAGCCACTATGGAGAATAATATGGAGACTCCTTTAAAAACTAGGCATAGAAGTACCATATGACCCAACAATCCCTCTACTGGGCATATACCCTGAGAAAGCCATAACTGAAAGAGACGCAGGTACCCCAGTGTTCGCTGCAGCACTATTTACAACAGTTAGGACATAGAAGCAACCTAAATGTCCATCGACAGACGAATGGATAAAGAAGTTGTGGTATATATAGACAATGGAATATTACTCAGCCATAAAAAGAACACATTTGAGTCAGTCCTAATGAGGTAGATGGGCTTTCTTGGTGGCTCAGCTGGGAAAGAATCCACCTGCAACGCAGGAGACCTGGGTTTGATCCCTGAGTTGGGAAGATCCCCTGGAGAAAGGAATGGCTACCCACTCCAGTATTCTGACCTGGAGAATTCCATGGACAGTACAGTCCATGGGGTTGCAAAGAGTTAGACACAACTGAGTGACTTTCACTTCACTTCACTTCAATGAGGTAGATGAACCTAGAGCCTATTGTGCAGAGTGAAGTGAGTCAGAAAGAGAAAAACAAATGTCACATATTAACACATATATATGGAATGTAGAAAGATGGCACTGATGAACCTATTGGCAGGGCAGCAACGGAGATACAGACATAGAGAACAGACATATGGACACAGTGGGGGAAGAAGAGGGTGTAATGAATTGAGAGTAGCATTGAAACATATACATTACCATATGCAAAATAGATAGCCAGTGGAAATTTGCTGTATGATGGAGGCAGCTCAAATCAGGTGCTGTGATAACCTAGAGGAGTGGGATGGGGTGGGAGGTGGGAGGGAGATTCAAGAGGGAGGGGGCATACTATATCTATGGCTTCTTCATGGTGATGTGTGGCGGAGACTAACACAATATTGTAAAACCATTATCCTCCAATTAAAAGTAAATTTTTAAAAATTCAGCATAAACTCAATGTCTATCCAGACATTGGCAGAAATATAACCTAGGTCAATTTTCTCCCTTTCTCTGGGCTGGATCTAAATTTTAGTTTGGGTACTGCGTTTATGCTATGAGCTGGGGTCAGGTGTGGACATGGTTTGGGGACCCATGGGATGTAGATGGCAGTCACCATCTTAATAGCACTGGCAGCCAGTGGATCACCCTCATAAGCCATCTATCAGCCCATGCTGGGTGCTGCTGGGTCATCAGTTCATTCAAGTTTTTAAGTGCTCTTAAAGTCATTCCACCGAAGCATGAGACTGGCTTGGGCCCGTCTTCCTAGACACTGTTCAGTCTTTCTTTGCCCTTCTTCCAGGAAAACACATTTTTAAAAGTACATTTGATGAAGATATGGCTGCTGTGGGGAAGGATGGGGGAAGGCATAGTTAGGGAGTTTGGAACGGACATGTACACACTGCTATATTTTAAATGGTTAACCAACAAGGACCTACTGTAGAGTACAAGAACTCTGCTCAATGTTATGTGGTAGCCTGGATGGGAGGGGAGTAGGGGAGAATGGATGCAGGTACATGTATGACAGAGTCCCTTCACTATTCACCTGAAACTATCACATTGTTGTTAATCGGCTATGCGTGTGGTGCTAAGAAGCTTCAGTCATATCTATGATATGACTTCTATCATGATATTCAGTCATATCAGTCATATCAGTCAACTCTTTGTGACTCCACAGACTGCAGTCCACTAGGTTCCCCTGTCCATGGGATCCTCCAGGCAAGAATATTGGAGTGGGTTGCCGTGCCCTCTTCCAGGGGATCTTCCCAACCCAGGGATCTAACCCGTGTCTCTTATGTCTCCTGCGTTGGCAGGTGGGTTCTTTACCACTAGTGCCACTTGGGAAGCCCTGTTAATCAGCTATATCCCAATATAAAATAAAAAAGCTTTTTAAAAAAGTATATTCGATAATATAAACCATCCACGTACTTATCATCCAAAATGAACAAATGTCTCTCTCTCATATTTCCCTTCAGTAAAGGGGAAGTCCCCTATGTGCCCTTCCCATCTTCACTCCCTATCTCCCTCATTCCCCAGAGACAACCAGCAACATCAATTTGGCACAAATCTAGCACAAATCCATGTTGCTATGCTTTTGCTTGATATATTTATAGCCAAAAACAATATCTGGCATCTGTATTTTAAAATTTACAAATAGGATCATACTGAATATAAAATTCTGCAATTTGATATTGCAGAGTATTGTTAAGACTCATTCATGTACTAATACTAGTTATTATAACTTCTGTATTGTATTTCATCAAATGAATATATCCTACTTTGTCTGCACTCGAGCCATTCATCCTTGAGGGTATTTCCAGTGGTTTTTTAATACCAACAATACTGTAGTGACTATCCCTTCCTGCCTCCTTTCACCACCTGCTACTCCTTAATTATTGCTATATTCATAAATGGCTTCACCAGGCACATTTGCCAAAAACCTCAGTCGGCCTTGAACTGTTTCCCTCACACCTCACATCCCCATCACCAAGCTGTCTGCTCTGTATCCTGAATCCAGTCACTTCTCAATACTTGACTTGTGGTTGTGCAGGGTCCTTGTTGCTGTGAGGGCTTTTCTCTATTGGGGTGAGCGGGGGCTACTAGCTAGCTATGGTGCACCGGCTCCCCATTGCACTGGCTTCTCCTGTGGAGCACGGGTTCTAGGCATACGGGCTTCAGTAAATGGGGCACATGGGCTCAGGAGTTGTGGCTCGTGGGCTGCAGAACAGGCTCAATGGTGGTGCTGCCCTGGCTTAGTTGCCCCACAGCACGTGGGATCGTCCTGGATCATGGGTCAAACCCGTGTCTCCTACACTGGCAGGATTCTCAACCACTGAGCTGCCAGGGAAGCCTTCTCAACACTTTTAAACAAGCCTCAACCACCAATGTCTCTCTCCCACTACTACAATAGTTTTCTACCCTACCCCACACACTAATTCCACTTTACCTCATGAGCTTCTTTCTTCCAACATTCCAAGTCATTTCTGCTTCAGAGAATTTGTTTGCCATGGCTTCTTTCCTGAAATGTACTTTCTTAGACCTTAAACGTAGACCTTGTTCCCTTATTTCTCTGTCTTTCCTCAAATTCACCTTCTCAGGAAGGTCTTCCCTGTCCATCCTTCCTAAAATAGCACCTCCAGCCCCCACCCTTTCTTCCTGCTAAATTTTGCTTCAAAGTACTCAATCCTGTTTGAACTGATACAGACTATTCTTCTAATAATAATACTTTTAATATCATGTTTAATATAAATGTTAATAATGTCTTTTAATATAAACTAGATATTTTATATTTAATACTTATAAAATATCTATATCTATATGTCTATATCTAATCTATATATCTCCACAAATGTCAGTTTCACTTTGTTTCTTGAGAGCAGTCTTATCCACTTTTTTATTCCCAAAGCCTACTATGATTCTGGGTTCAGGTAGGAACTTGATAAATATTTATTCAGTCAATGAGTTAATGTTATCTCATGCATTTTTCACCATTTCTTTTAAATTATGTATCTGGAGGTGGAGTTTTGGATCATAGGATGTACAAATTTTCAACTGGGCAAGGCATTTCTAAATTGCTCTCCTAAGTGGCCTTACCAATGTACACTTCCACCAGCAGTAGGTAAGGTTTCTCGCTTCCATATAACTAATAGTCAACACCTGGTATTGTGAAATTTAGAAATAGTTCCCAATCTGACGGATTCTTTAATTTGTATTTCTCTAATTACTAGAGAAGTTGAGCATATTTTCTTTCCCCATATTTTTCTGTTAGACTGTCTTTCTCTTATTTATATAAGAAATTTATATTATGTGAATATTAACCTTTGTGTTATAGATATGCTACAACTATTTTCACCCAGACAGTGGCTCTCCCTTTAATACTGTGTGAGAGATATTTCGAGCTTCTCTGGTGCCTCAGGTGGTAAAGAATCTGCCTGCAATGCAGGAGACATGAGTTCAATCCCTGGGTTGGGAAGATCCTCTGGAGAAGGGAATTGGCAACCAACTCCAGTATTCTTGCCTGGCAGGCTACAGTTCATGGGGTCGCAAACAGTCAGACACAGCTGAGTGACTAACACACATACACACACATGAGATATTTTATCAAACAGAAGTACTAAATTTGGAGTATTCAAATTTATAAAGGTTTTTCCTTTATTATAATTTGTGCTTTTGACTAACACTTAAATAATCCTTTCTTCCCCTGTGGCCATAATGTGTTCACCTATAATTTCTTTCAATAGTTATAAAATTTTTATTTTGTCCCAGTTTTAGATCCTTAATTCATCTGGAGTTTAGTTTATAGCCGTGGTTCTCAAATAGTGATGTGGGGATACCCCGGGGGTCCCCAAGACTTTTTTAGGAGATTTGGAACACCAAAACTATTTTTGTAATAATATTGAGACATTATTTACCTTTTTTCACTCTCATTTTCTCACTGAGCAGTGGAGTTTTCCAGAGGCTACATGACATGTGATGATGTCATCACTCTGATGGCTAACGGAATGTGTGTTTATGTGTTTATGTGTTTTACACATTTATTAATTTTTATTTCTAATATAGTGTCTTAGTTGGTTCAGGCTGTTATAATAAAATATCCCAGACTGGGTAGCTCATAAAGAGCAAACATCTATTGCTCACAGTTCTATAGGCTGGAAATTTGAGGTCAGGGTGCTAACATGATTACTTGAAGCCCCTCTTTCTGGTCACAGGCTTTTCATTGTATTCTCACATTGAGGAAGGGGCTATATAAAGCTTTGTGGGGTCTCTTACAAGGACACCAAATTCTTCTGGGAAAGCTCCACCCCCTGACCTAATCACCTTGATAGGCCCCACCTACTAAGGCCATCTATTAGGATTTCAACACACCAATTTTGGGAGGACACAAACATTCAGATCATAGCATATGGTAAATATCAACAGATACAACCCACACATACAAAAACTCTGACATGTTCAATAATTTTTAACAGTGTAAATGAGTTCTGAGACCAAAAAATTTTAAGAACTGGAATAAGGTATGAGATAGTGATCTAACTTCATTTTTTTCAGTACAGAAAGTCAGTAGCCCTCAAATTCACTAATGTTTCCTCTGTCATATGCCAAGGTCCCACATGCACTTGTGTCTACTTCAGCGCTCTCCTTCATATTACAGTACTGCTTCATCTAATTACTATAGCTCTATAAGGAATCTTCCTATCTAAGGAAAAAAATCACACTTCCTTGGGCTTTTAGAGTTTTCTTGGCTCTTTTTAGACCTTTTCTCTTTATAATTATCTTTAGAATTAGTTTGTCAAATTCCACAAAAAGTTTTGTTAGGATTTTGATTGAAATTCCATTTAATTGTGGAGTATTGTAATACTTAAGGTATTGATTTTTCTGTGAATTTAGCATGACATAATTTTTATTAAAATCTTTTTTTTTTTTTTCCATTTGGCATTTTAGATATTTTAGCCATAAAGATATTGCACATTTTTGTAAGATTTATTCCTGAGCATCTTATTATTTCTATCGAAATTGTAAATGGGATGTTTACAACCACCACCACCATCACTCCGTCATTACATAGGTGTATGGATTTCCTATTAGGTATATAGAATTGATATTGATTTTTCACATTGATTGTGATTTAGCAACGCTGCTGAACACTTAGGCTAAGTTTTTTTTTTTTCCTTGAATAGCTTCTTGGAGATTCTACTTTAAAAAATGGTACCGGCAAATATTTTGCTCTCTTCCTTGCTAATGACTGCACATCTTTTTTTTTTCTCCTCTTAAATATAAAGGAGTAGAACTGGTAGTATTATGTTTAATTACAGAGGTTATAGTAGGCATGTTATGTTCTCAAATTTAATGGGACTACTTTTCTAGTCTCATAATTAAATATGATGTTTGTTATAGACTCGGTATAATATTTTTTGTTACGTAAGAGATTTTGTTTTTAAATTATAGTTCTTGACATTTTAATGCTTTTTTTGTATCTACTGAGATAAGCATATGGGCCTTTTCCTTAATCTGATAATAAACAGATTACAGATGCATTTTAAATTATTGTTGTTTAGTCACTAAGTCACGTCCAAGTCTTTGTGACCCCATAACTGTAGCCTGTCAGGCTCCTCTGTCTGTGAGATTTCCCAGGCAAGAATACTGGAGTGGATTGCCATATCCTTCTCCAGATCTTCCCATTGAACCTACATCTCCTGCATTGCAGGCAGATTCTTTACCACTGAGCCACGTCTGTATTTGAGGTAAACATATTTTTGCCTGCATTGCAGGCAGATTCTTTACCACTGAGCCACGTCTATATTTGAGGTAAACTTTATTTTTGCCTGATATATTGCTTTGAATACACTTCTGTAATTGATTTTCTAATTACTTTTCATTATAATGTTAAAAAAATGAGATTCATCTATAATTTCCTTTGCTTGCAGAGTTCTTCTATTTTGGTGTTAACAGCTTAGTAACTTCATGAAATAAGCTGGACTATCTTTACTTCTATTGTCTGGAACAATTATATAGTATGGGATTGTCTGTTCCATTAAATATGGTAAAACTTACCTATAAAACCATCTGGCATTGTTTATTTGGCAACGGATATAGGGATGGGTTGGGAGACTTTGGACTACTGATCTATTTTGTTGATGATTGATTTATTCAGATTTTCTATTTCTCCTTAAATCAATTTGTGCTCTTCTGGTAAATTGTAGGTTTTTACCTCAGTTTTCAATTTATTGACATAAAGCTGCTCAGTACTATAAATTGTATAGCATAAACAATGATATCTTTAATCTCTACTAAATCTCTAATTATGTCCCCTCTTGAATTTCTTATTCAAAAATTCTATTATTTGAAAAAGTAATATTGTTTATTTATCCTATCTTCTCTTCAGTGTGGCTTGCTAGAAATGTATATTATTGGTCTTCTCAAAGAATCAAGTTTAGATTCATTGATTAGTTATATTTTGGGGAGGCTGACTCTATTCACTTTCCAGGTTCTTGAAATGGATGCTTAGCTCATTCATTTGAAATAATTTTTAATAAGGGCATTTAATGCCATAAATTTCCTTCAATTTACCTGCAGTACTCAAGTATTTTTTATTTTATTTTTTAGACTTGCTTTTTATAATATCATGTTTTTTTAACTTCATCTGTAAAAATGTTATTATTGGAATGTAATTGTTTTTCAATGTTATGTTAGTTTCTGCCGTACAACAAAATGAATCAACACACATATCCCTTCCCTCCTGAGCCTCGCTCCCACCCCCCAAGTCAGGTTAACTTAAAGCGGCAGTTCTCAAGGTGCTGCATTAGCCAAGTTTTATCATGTATTTTTCTTTGCTGTTGTTGTTGTGCTCAGTCACTCAGCTGCATCTGACTCTTTGCGACCTTATGGACTGTAGCCCACCAGGCTCAATTGTCCATGGGGTTTTCCAGGCAAGAATACTGGAGTGGGTTGCCATTTCCTCCTTCAGGGGAGCTTCCCAACCTAGGGATTGAACCCACATCTCCTCTGTCTCCTGCATTGCAGGCAGACTCTTTACCACTGAGCCACCAGAGAAGCCCATTTTCTTTGTTATTTTTCCCATGATAGTGTGTAAATTTTATTTAAAGCACGAGTTATATAGGAATGTGTTTTTAAGTATTCAAACATATGAGAATTTCTAATTTAATTAAAGTCTGATCAGAGAATGTCTATACTCTATAGTATAGAATGGTCTATACTATAGTAATTCATTAAAATATCTAACCTGGTCAAATTTTTTAAATGTTTTATGTGTGTTTGAGAAGACTGTGAATTCTCTATTTGTTAGGTGGAGGGTTTTTATATACATAGGTATATAATATTATTCTCCAAAGAAGACATACAGATGGCCTATGAGCACATAAAAAGATGTTCAATATTGTTAATGCAAATCAAAAATGAGAGAGAAGTGCCAATCAAAACTACAATTAGGTATCACCTAGCACTGGTCAGAATTGCTATCACCAAAAATTTTACAAATAATAGGGTATGGAGAAAACTGAACCCTCCTACACTGTTAGTGGGAATGTTAAATAGGTACAGCTACTATGGAAAACAGTATGGTGGTTCCTTAAAAATCTAAAAATATACTTATTATATGATCCACTCCTGGGCATATATCCAGAAAAGACAAAACTCTAATTTGGAAAGACATGCATCCCAATGTTCATAGTACTATTTACAATAGACAATAATTTACAATAGTCAATACAGAAGCAACCTCAACATCCGTATCAACAGGTGAATGAATAAAGAATATGGTGTACATATACAAAAGAATAGTACTCAGCCATAAAAAGAATGAAGTACTACGATTTGCAGAAATACGGATTTACCTAGAGATTATCATACTAAGTAAAATAAGTCATACAGAGAAAGACAAATATATGATATCACTTATATGTGAAATCTTTAAAAAATGAAATAAATGAGCTTATTTAGAAAACAGAAATAGACTCACAGACATAGAAAACAAACTACGGTCACCAAAGGAGAAAGCAGAGGAGGAATAAATTAGAGGAGTTTGGGATTAACAGACACACACTACTGTATATAAAACAGATACACAACAAGGTCCTTATGGAGAGCATTCAAAATCTTGTAACAACCTGTAATGGAAAAAAATCTGAAAAAAAAAAAAAAAAAAGACAATCATTTTGCTGTACACCTGAAACTAACACAACAGTGTAAATCAGCTCTACTTTTAATTTTAACAATATTGTTTAAATCTCTGCTCCCTGAAGACGATCCATTCCCACTGGAAAAGAAGTCCATATTGGCAAGAAATCTTAAATTGACTTTACAATAAATACATTCAAAGAAATTTTTTTTAAAAAAATCTAAAAAAAAACCCCCAAAGCTTAAGAGACAAACACAGAAGATGTGAATTCAGTAAAGATGTATACGAAAAATAACTAAACAGAGAAACAAACATTTGATAACAAAAAAAAATATTCAATGAGATACTCTAGACAGAGAATGAATTCTTTTAGTTTTGTCAGAGCTTTAACTGACAAAATCATAAGACATTTAAAGTGTACATTGTGATGATTTAATATACACACACATTGTAAAGGGATTACTCTCATCCAGTTAATTAAGAATTACTGAATTGGAAGATTAAGTAATTCATGCAGAATACAGAATCTATTCTGAACTGTACTGTGGTAGTTTAAAATTGCAGCCACAGATTCTCTGAGATGCCTTCTATTAAGAGGAGGGTCTAGCCCTTGCATTCTTCCCATCTGGGCAGGTTTATTGTTTGCTTAGCGGGTCATTCATTGTCTGACTCTGCAACCCCACGGACTGTAGCCCGCCAGGCTCCTCCCTCTATGGGATTCTCCAGGCAAGAATACTGGAGAGGGTTGCCATGATCTCCTCCAGGGGATCTTCCCAACCCAGGGATCGAACCCACATCTCTTGCATCTCCTGCACTGCAGGCAGGTTCTTTACCGTCTGAGTCACCTAGGAAGCCCAAGTAAGGTCGAAAGGATACTATATGATTTCTGAGCCCAGATAATGAAAGTCTATATAGCTTTTGCCTCATTTTCTGCAACAGTCACTATTGGAGCTCTAAGTTGCCATTAAATAGTATGATTACCATGAGGAAATCACACTACATTGTGAGGAAATTCAAACCTCACAGAGAAGTCATGTGTAGGCATCCCAGCTTATAGTTGCAGTAGAGTTCTGCGTTGCTCACTGTAGCCTAGATACGTGAACCAAAAACACCCAGCTATTCAAATGATCACCAGCTGGTCACGTCTTCTGATCTGACATCCTGAACATCATGAAGCAGAGTCTAGCTATCGCTGAAGTACCTATCCAAATTCCTATCACACAGAATCTTGGAGATTAATAAGGTGGTTATTGTTTTATGCCTCCATGTTTTGGAAAGGTTTGTTTCACAGCAACACACAATACATGAAGCATGCATCTAATCAGTAGTTTTAGGAAGAGAATAAACAGTATGGTGGAAGTCATATTTGAAGAGACAATATACACAGAATTTTCTAAAGTTCTTGAAATAAAAGCAGATGATAAAGAATCTGCCTATAATGCAAGAGACCTGGGTTCAATCCCTATGTTGGGAAGATCCTCTGGAGAAGGGAAAGACAATCTACTCCAGTATTCTTGCCTGAAGAATCCCACGGACAGAGGAACCTGGTAGGCTCTGGTCCATGGGGTCACAAAGAGTTGGACACGGCTAAGCATGCACACACTTCAGTGTAGCCTCCAGGTAGATCTGGAAACCCCTTTGTCCAGAACTAGGTATCTCAAGACTCCTGACCCTCAGGGATACTGGAGAAGATAGCAGATCTGTCTGTTAGGCAGAAAAGCAAGCAGATTGGGTGCCCTGATTTCTCTTCTTCCTTTCACCACTGCAGACAAGCTGGGGCTTGCTTTGTTCGTTTTCTAAAAACTCTAGGTCAGGGTGGAAACCATTTGGAAGGTTTTCCCAAATCCCAGTTTCACAGTGAGCCTGACTAAGGTGCCATACCTTATATAGGATGCTGTTGATCCCCACTACTCTGAGGAATTCAGACTCCTAGCCAACTTCTACTTGCTTCCAGACCTAGCAGACCATCAGGGCCACACAGCTCTAGGTTCAGTAAACTAGTGGTGCTGCTTTTTCACTTCTGATACCTAGAGATGACTGTCTTGTGACTGAACCCAGAGACATTTTTTGATTTAAAAAAGAAAATATTTCTGTGATTGGAGTTTTTGGAGAAGATGTGGACATTCAAAGCATCGCTCACAATACCATTTTGACTATTTTCCTCTGCCTTTCTGGATGTGAGGAATTCTGTGGTCTTGCTACCTTCTTTGGCTTTACTCAGTAGTGGGGATTGAGCTTTCCTCTGTTCTCAAATGCCAGAAACCTATTCAGAGTCTCTGTAAGTCTCCTCGGGATCCTGACTTGGGATAAAGGGAGGCAGAGTACAAAGTCCCTTTGTTTCTTGCTCCCCTCTTTGGTTTTCTGCATATATCAATTTGAAGAACTTTTAATATATTCTGATGCTGAAAGCCTTGCCCTTAAATCATCAGTCTTTGTCCTGGTTTTTCAGAATCTATGTGATTTTATAACCTGAAGTTTTAAAATCCTAGAGGGCAAGGGATAAAAGAAAATACTGGGGCTGGGGGAAGAAACTCTATAATTTACCACCTCATTGTTATTCTATCAGAAAAAAGGTTTCCATCTTTGCCATTGTGCCCTGAAAGTCTCCCTTCCCATTTCTTCAGAAGCTGCATTTCCTATCTCCCCAGCCTCTCTTATCTCTTATTTTTCTATCCTGGATCCTTTCTGCTGAAGGTTCTCACCTCTCTGTAAGACAAAACCTCTCCTAGCTCTCTTACTTTATAGACAAGCTTTTTGAAACCACTCAAGTATCTTCAGTTACATCTACATGTTGATGACTGCCAAATTTACAACTTTAGTCAGATTTCTCTCAAGTTCTCCAGATCACAAGATCTCTCAACTCCAGAGCACTCCAGTTCAACATGTCCACAAAAATTCATTATCTTCACATCCACACATCACTCCAAACTATTTCTTCCCTTATGATTTCTATTTTCATCCAGTTTCTCAAGCAGAAACCTGGAGTCTCCTGGATTTCTTTCTCTCCAGTGCTCACATCCAAGAAATGACCAAGTCCTGTCATTATGTTTCTACTTATGGATTATTTATAGCCAAGTGTTTATTATGTATCACTAGAACCATAACAGTATAATGAATTAAAGATGAGGTTAAGGTACTAAAATTAAAAAAAAAATTTAAGTGTCATTGGATTCAAAATAAAAATAGTTTTGGTAAGGGAAACATGATTAGTATTACTCAATAGAGCAGAAAGCTTAAAAGAATGAAAAACTTACAAGAGAATGTCAGATTTAATTAGAAGGTTCCAAGTGATCTTAAAATCACCTGAGGGAAAAAAGAGAATTTTCAGCAGAGTGTCTAGTAGTTTTAACAACTGTTTGGACTGCACTACTCTACTTATATGGTGCTTTCACCATCACATGCGTAATACTCCACATTGTACCTGCAGGCCAAATTCAAATGATATATTTTGTTTTGGGGAATATCTACTTTTAAAATGGCAATATAAAGTTTCTCATGGTCTATACCAGCCTCAAAAAGGATCATTAAATGGAAAACATCTCAAACTTGTCAGACAGCAAGAATCAGAGATGTCCCATTCAGCAGGTAGAGATCACTGGGTCTGAAAGTATATTTCAGAGGTTGCCAAGTTCCTTTCTTGTTTTTAATTTGGACTGGGGATCTAGTCATTTCTTAGAGTCTCACAGAAAGTAAATTCTAATAGGTAAGTGTCTGACAACTGTTACTACTACCAGCTAGTGTGGTTCTTTGCTCATTCATCTCTTCTTTCGCTTCCTCTAGACTTTATAGTTTTCCTTTTCTCTTTCCATGATCTTGCTTCTTTCTCAATTCAGTTTTCCTCCCTATCTTTCTCTTTCCCACTAGGAAAAAAAAAAAGAGCAAAGCAAATGTTGAGTTTCCTGACTGGTCACATTCCAGAGAAATGAGGAAATGCAGCTTGTTATACAACTGGGAGGGGTCAGGTGTGACCTAAAGTTGAGGGATGAGAAAAGAATTTTAAAGAGAAGGCAAAAAGGTTCAGTAAAGGTTTAATGGTAGACTTTTATTGTATAAAATGATCCTTTGTGAATTCCATCTAGGGCGTTTCATCCTTCTCAGGCTGTGATGGTTCCCAGTAGATCCAGAATTACCAAAGAAGGTCAGCAATGATATATTCAAAGATGATCACCCTCATCAACTTTTGTACAAAAGCATCAGTACCTGATATTGTGTTACAGTGAGCCTTAGGACATGTCTTTGGGAATGGCCTCTAATAAGGTTTTTTTTTTTAAAATCACCAGTATGCAAAAAACTATTACATTTATTTTTAACTCCACATTACTTAGGCTTCCGTAACTTGGCAGATAGTCCAGACATTCTTTAAAAACAATGACAAACAATGAAACTCCCAGCAACAATAGCAACCACCACAACAATAAAATCTACTTTACTTTTTGGTTGGTGGGAGATCAATAAAAGCCTCCCATAAATAATCTGCCTCACAGAAATAACTGCTCTTAGTATTGTGCTTTTGGCCATTTTCTATGCAAGTCTATGTCATAGTTAGACTTTACATCTACTTAGTATATAACTTCTTTAAGCTATATTAACCTAATATAACTGTGACATAGAATTACCAAGTTTGCATCCTTCAGCCATATTTTAGTCTAGAATACTTTTAGCTGTGGTTTGCCATCACTCTATTGGTAGCTGAATTGTAAATACTCCTTTTCCTTCTGGGAAATAGAATTTGAAAAAGTTAACTCTGCAAAACCTCATTCTGAAAGACTTTAAAGCTGACTGGAACACTTAAGGACCATCTGATTGCATGTCTGTCTGCACATGATCTCAAGACGGAATGGTTCCAAAGACCTCTAAAAGTTTTATCACTCTATACTACAACTGCCCCATAATTCTCCTTTAAGCTTTAAACACTTGAGAGCAAGACTGTATTGTTCACATTTGCACCCCAGTGACTAGCATATGACCCAACACAGAAAATTCTCAATATGTTTTTGAGGATTGAGTGAATGAAAAAACTGAATAAAAAATTAAACACTAAAGTTCTAGAGGATCCATAACTCACTAAGCTTTCTCCTTAGTGTTAAATACCCCCAGATTAAGAGAGAAGTAAAGGGTTGGTTTAGATCTGTCTTTAAAGAGCAGAGAAAGATAGAAAGATAGGATCATTAGTTAACATTCCCTATGTACTCTAACACCTTTACCTAAAATTCCTATTGCACTTTAATGCTACAATTTAGCTGTCCAACAAATACTTACAGAAAAAGGACTTCAACTTTGCTTTCTACAAGCTGATTGCCTTCTGTAACACCTAGGCCACTGCTGCCTACATTTTGGAAATGTTGGTATTCCAAGAGTTGGCATGCCTTATAGGTTTACCACAGGGTTATTTTTCAAGAAGAACTAAACCCTTGAACATCTTCTTGGACAAAGGGTCGGATCACTTTGGATGCCATAAAGGAAAGCTCACAGCCACTGGCTGAGAGGGAGCAAGACAATGGGAGAGGGAGCCAGAGAGCCTTCCAGAAATGTCAGTTTGAAAGAGGGCAGGGAAAGCACCAACAGGTGGCTTTGCTCCTTATAAGCCTCCTTATCCTCTTCAGTTTTGACAGATCTTGGATCTCATCTCATGCAAATATAAAACTCCTAATGAACTGAGACATCCTCTGTAAGTAGATGAAAGCTGTTTTCTCTCTTGGCAGTTTATACTTGGCCACGTGATACAACTGGTCATAGAGTTTCAAGGCAGCGTGCTGTGTACCTCTCTCTCTCCAAATGCAATTTTACAACATTATTTTGTTTAACCTACATTATTTAGAATGTGAAGTTGAGTATGTGAAGCTCTGACTCACCTTACATGTGTGACAAGAGCAGTGCCACCTGCTGAGCGCCTGCTGAGCGCCTGACATTGCTCGGTACATTATCTAGCTGTTAGGCCGCTACTTGTTTAGTCACTAAGTTGTTTCCAACTCTTTTGCAACCCTGTGGACTGTGGCCCACAAGGCTTCTCTGTCCATGGGATTTTCATGGCAAGAATACCAGGGTGGGTTGCCATTTCCTTCTCCGGGGATCTCCTTGACCCAGGGATCAAACCTGCATCTCCTGCATTGTAGGCAGATTCTTTACCACTGAGCCACCATGAACTTAGATAACATGCCTGCCTCTAGAAATGTAACTTAAATATATTATAAATATCTCATTTACTTTGAAATTGCATATGACCCTCTCCTTAGGAAACATACATTAAATTTATTTAGCCCTATCCTATTACAGGAGAAAAAAATAACAATAATGCCAGAATTTATAAACATCTTTCCAGTGAGCAATACAAAGACCACTGAGTTTTCTGTTCTACACTCTGCCTCAATTTTCTTTCTGAATTTTTAAATCTAATTTTTTATCCTATTTCCAACCTAGCTGATTGCCTGTCTTCTCTTTTGCCATCTTCCCCAGAAGTGCACTTTTCTTTTGCCACACAATAAGAAGATTAACTGGTTCCCCTATCCCCAAATTAGAAAATATAAAAGTTAAATAAAAGTAATTTGGACACTGAAGACCTTTTTCCTACATTGAAGTATGAGACATTGCTGTTAGATAATTGATGAGTTATCCATAACCTTATAAGTGTGCTCTTTACTGGCTGCCTAAGTAAATTACATTTAACAGTAATTTCTCAGACAGGCTGAAGGCCCAGAAAATTTCTTCTCTTATTGCTTAGTAATGCTTCTCTTATTGCTTAGACTTCGATATTCCATAGAAAGGTGGTCAGGAATTTTAAGCATTTATATGAAAAATCAGGGTCCAAATTTAAAAATTTTCCCAAGATTGATTGATTCTACAAACATTTATGAACATCCTTGTATCAGCATCCTTGCTTGGGGAGTAATAAACAGCAGCAAGCAAAAAACAGGTAGTGTCTGCACTTACAGAGTTTATAGCCAACTGGAGGCAACAGACATTGAATAAAGAATTACAAATATGACAAATGCCATGAAGAAGATGGGCAGGGTGCTATGGGAGTATACAGTAGGTGTAGCTAACCTAGCTTGATGGGGTGTGGGGCAGAGAAGACTTTTCCAAAGATGTTCCAGTTTAGGCTTGAAGCATAAGAAGGGAGAAAAGTTATATAAATAAGGAAACAGCTGGTGTAAAGGCTCTCAGTAGAAAAGAATACCACTTATTTAAGGACCTAAAGGAAGGTCACTGTGGCTAAAGTGCTGACCTCAGGAAATGTTAGAGAAAAGGCAGGCAAGGACCAGATCATGTAAGTCATCCTAAGGACTGGGGACTTTATTCTAAGAGCGATGGAAAGCCAATGGAAAATTCAAGCCAAGAATTTAAAATAAAAACTTTAAAGATTAATATGGCTAAACTACAGACTATAAGAATACATAAATTCACTAATTTCTTCTGGGACATGCTCTCATATCTTGTAATCCAATGATATTAAGAATTTTTATAAATGTGAGACAGACTATCTAGGTTTATAACATGTAGAATTTTTCTGTGAATAGAAAAGATCCTAGGATAGTTAAGCAAAGCAGAACAGTACTTGGGTACCTATCCATAGTAAGCCTTGAAGTAACAAATGCGTATCGTGAGTTGCTTTGCTTTTCATCTATATCACATTTTAACTTCAACTGAAAATGGAAGCAGTAAAATAATACAGGTAGGGAAAAGAGGACGGTGTGCATGTATGTATGAGCCTGTGTGCACACATGTGGTTTCCTATGGTTTTGAAGAAGAGCAGATTTATGACAGCATCAGTTTCACATTCTCTGTGCTCAAAAATAGTTGTCTATGCTCCAGATATAAGGAAAGAGGTGACTATAAAATAGTGAAAAAATTGTTTTCCTTTTATTTGGGTGTTTTAAGAAAAAAAAAGGCAGCTTCTGGGTAATACAACATATTTTGACAAGAAATACATTAATTTTAGACTAGGAACCCCATGCTGGTTTCCGTAGTACTGTTCTTGGAGTAGTGTAAAGGCCTTTGGACAACATAAAGTACAAGAGGCCAAGGTTTTAATTTTCTTTAATACTCTTCAGTGTTCCCCATGGGCATTTCTTCCTGTCTTCTCCAGATGGTCTACATCCATTAAAACAGCAGATAGGATTTTAAGGTGTAGTTCTTTACCAGAAGTGTTTTCTTACTGGAAGTTAAGAGAAACTCTTGAAGATTAATAAGGTTTCCTTTGGGAATCATTAGGAGAGTGGAGAAGGAGAGAGAGCAAGGTCTGACTACCACTGTCATCTCACTGCCTCCCAAACCAGAAGTTTCTTCTCTTAAATCTTGAACTGCAGTGCTTCCTGACTGTTCCGGAGGCTCAGGAACTATTCACAGTGTTTGAGAAATAAATGAACTGTTTGAGAAAGGCTGCCAACCCTTGATCTAAGAAATCTTGAGCAACCAGCAACCTGAGTTTAATCAACTTGTATCCGACTCATTATTTGAAGAGAACGAATTACTCACTTGGTTGAATCACTTAGTTCCGTGTCTGAGGTGTGGTACTGAAGAGAATACGGGCCAGCTTCCTATACGCCGTGTCCTTGAGTACTGCAATTGATAAATCACTCTCATCAAAACAGAAACACATTTACGAAGTATCTATTGTACACATAATTTGTAAACAATCAGAATATGTAGGTTAATTATCAAAATAAATTAGTACTTGTTAAGGGTTCATGGAACAGGTGAGATGCGTATTATTAGTAAAAGGGAGGAGGCTTCCTATATATTAATTATCAGGTTACCAAAGCTCTGAGTAAACTCAATAGCAATGTTAAGAGTAACTTCTTAGCAAGTACTTGGTGTCTGGTTGAAAACTGGCCACTCTTATTTACTTGGGCAGAAGTGTGGTTATATTAAGCTGTTTCTAGTGGTAAAAGGTTTGTGTTTTTTTAAAGTTTTAACCCTCTGGAATCTGACTCACGTTGTCCTGATACTGTATTCTTTTCTGTAATCAGAGTCGAGGACAAAGAAATCAATCTTCTAGCACTGAATGAGAATAAGGATGGGTGTGTGGTCAGATTTATGAGTGTTAGAGACAAAGACTGGATAACCAATTTAAAAAATAATAATTTTATGCTGCAGTAGTTCTATATTACTAGTTTTACCTTGATAAAAGAGCAACAGGTAAAAAAAAATTAACATTCATCAAATGCCAGTGTTGTATGTTAGGCACTCATATATTCATGTAAGTAAAATGTAAAAGTCACTCAGTCGTGTTCAACTCTTTGTGACCCCATGGACTATACAGTCCATGGAATTCTCCAGGCTAGAATACTGGAGTGGGCAGCTGTTCCTTTCGCCAGGGGATCTTCCCAACCCAGAGACTGAACCCAGGTCTCTCATATTACAGGTGGATTCTTTACCAGCTGAGCCACCATATATGCATACAGTTATCATTAAAGTTCACAGAAAGCCTGTGATAGGTAATGTTTCCTCTAATCAAGAAAAAAACTGAAGTTCAGAGACTGAGATGGCAGACTTCGGATGCACTCAGATCTGCTAACTTATGATTTTTCCATAAAATCACTTAGGCATAAAGTGAAAAACTTAAGATCAGGTAGGATGAAACAAAATGAAATAGCTTGTCTTCTATAATTTCTTTTAGTTTCAATGTAACCTTTTCCAGTAGGGGGAACAAGGTGAATAATACTGCAGGAAGATGGTTGTATTCTACAAACCTGTTGACGGGGGCCAGTAGAAAGAAATGAAATTGGAAAATGCACATTAAGCAATATATAAACTTGGATCATAATTTTTCTGAATCCCATTGACTTTAAAGTTACTTTCAAGATGGGTACCAATGTTCTATAATCTGTAAAATGTAAATATTACTATTCTATCTGGTTTGTAGACACTAAAGCTACTAAAGAGTCTTGAAAAATTCTTAGGAAAGCTGCTATAAAATACAAACATGGCTTATATGTCTGAACTTCATCAGCACACTTAAAGCACTTTCTTCTTACCTTAACTGCCACACCCATAATATTGCATCCAAGTCACATCTCTATTCTCTGGTATCTCTACCAAAAGGTGGGCTCCTCCCAGACAAGGAACATATCTCTTCCACAGTGGTATCCATAGTAACCTGGACAGCGTCTGAAATATAATGAATGCTCAGTAATGTTTATTAAACAAACAACACAACAAAAAGATTCATTTTTCCGATCCCAGTTTTCAAAACGAGAAGATCCTAATATTTTTCTAGATTGCTTGTTAGGTGTCATGATATGTGCCCATATACTGTTGACTGGACACAGAAGACATAGACATAAACGGTGTTATTATGGTAATTACTAAGGGGGTGGTTATTTTACATAATATAAAAATTTTATTCTAAGATCTTTTAAAAAATCTAACCAACAAATTTCAGAAAGGAAATCTATGGTATTTTAGGTACTGGGTGCCTATGTGCTCAGTCGCTTCAGACTCTGCCACCCTATGGACTGTAGACCGCCAGGCTCCCCTGTCCATAGTATTCTCCAGGCAAGAATACTAGAGCGGGTTGCTATTCTCTCCTCCAGGAGATCTTCCCGACCCACGGATCGAAACCATGTCTCTCATGTCTCCTGCACTGGCAGGCAGATTCTGCACCGCTGAGCCACCGAGGAAACCCATTTTCGGTACTATGTAGCAGTAATCTCCATCCTTGAGCTCGCAGGTTGAAGAAAAGTCGGATTCTAAACCAGAGATGAGAACAGTCTTGCACTAGGTGTCTCTCTTTCCTATGAGTGGGCGGCCTCTCGGTGGGAGGAGGGACGATAGGGGGCATTGTACAGCTGCAATCAAACCGCGTGTCACACCACATCACAGTAGACGCTTGCAGCGCAAGGGGGCATAGTTCAGTTTCTATCTTGTTAATGATAATCTGTCCTTGGGACTTAATTTCAAGCAGCTTGCACTTTCATTTCCTCCAAACTTACACATAAACATTGGTCCAGTCATTTAATAGGTGAGGTGCGGTCGCGAAAGGATTTTGACAGTGCTTCTTCACCCAGCATTAAAGAATCAGGTATCCCAACAGAGTCAAAAGAAAATAGCCCCTTAAAATTCTGATTTTAACCATGAAATGAGGCCGGCATTCCTGGAGGGGTTTATCCGTTACACATCCTAAGGTACTTTGGAACAGCTCCATAATATCAATGGAAAATATAATTTGTAAAATGCTAAATAATTCTTTCAAATCACTAGGATGACAACTTCTCCAGCTACTTCTCACACTTCATATTATGAAGAACCCATTCGTTACTGTGCTTTTTTTCCCCTCAAACCTGAGATAAAATAAACATAATAATCATTCAAAAAGATTGGGTCTAAGAATGAAAATCCATTTCCTAGAAACCTTTCATTGGAACTTCGCGCAAGTATCTGTTTTTCTTGACACCATCTTACCCAATGCGTTCCTCTCCAACCCAAAAGATACACAGTGACGAGTTCTAAAACACTGCGGACAGTTGAGCGAAGGAAATTTGAAGAGGAGCAAGGAAATGGGACGTCTGCTTTTGCTAAGCAACGGGGACTCCCACTGGGGGGAGGGGTGCCTCTCAGAGGGATGGCGGCCCTGAACTTCGCACCGTGTCCCCTGCCCTAAGTGCTGGAAAAACCACTTGTCAGTCTTCCAAGATGAGTTCCCACCCCCACTCCGACCTCCTCGTGGCAGGAGATGGCGCGTGAAGGCCGCGAGGGGAAATCCCGAGGAGGCTCCGTCGCTGAGTGCGATTGTGGGGTGGGGTCTGGGAGATTTCTGTGAGGGGCCGACCCGCTGAGGAAAGTCGGATGTCCCAGTCGGCAGAAGAGGGATCTCGGCAGTCGTGTGCCGTTCTCCTCCCTCAGGGACCCCGTCCTGGCGGGACCCCGCCTCCCAGGGCCCTCCCGGTGATGGGGAAACCCCAGGCCCGCCTCGCAGCCTAGCGCCGCCGCCTCGCCCAGTCGGCTCCAGCCCGCCGCCCACCAGTCTTCAGGCCCGGCATCTTCTTCGTAGGCCCGGCCCTCCCCGCGCCCGTCACGGAGAGGAAAGCTATGGAGGCGGTTCCCGCCCGCAGGCGGGTGGAAAAGCCCACGGTGAATGCCTCGGGGTCTCCCCCATCGCTGCGGGAAAGGGAAAGGGAGGAGAAAATCAACCTCACTGCCCAGGAGAACTATCCGGATTCCCAACCTGGGGGAGGCCTTTAAGATGGAAGGGAAGCCGAGGGGAAACCCTAGGCACTTTTCGGGGAATCCACTAAGCCAAGGGAGGGTCATTCAGCCTTCACACGTTGGTTACTATGACAATACAGCTACAGCCTCCAGTTGCCTTGGCAGCTGCGTATCCAATCCGATTGGTTTCTTTTCTCTCTATCCCTGGGCTCCACCCTAACCCCTACAATAGTGTCCCTGCGTGCAGAGGGAGGGGCCCCAGAAAAGAGGAGGGGGTCCTTAGCGTCACTCTAGGGCGCGGGGGCGGACCAGAGACGAGGGACTGGGGGCCGGAACTGTAAGAGGAAGAGGCGGCGTTTCCGGTCGGGAAGAGTGGAGGAGTGGAAAAAAGGAAGAGCGAAATCGGACGGAGTGGAAAGACGGAGGAAGACTTTGAGTGTAACTCCCGATTGATTTGGGCTCGATGTTCCCGGTGAGGCTGGGGTTGCTCCCTCGCGCGGGAGGGGAGAGGTGGGTTGGCCGGAAGCCACCAAGCGCCTCCAGTGGTCTACTCAACAGCCGCACAAGCGCCGCACGGCTAACTGATCCCAAGAGGGAGCGCTACAGAGAGGCGGAAATCACCCGGAGGGACCGGCGCCGCTGAAATCTCGCGAGAGACCCCCCCCCCCCCCCCGCCGCACTTCCTTCCTCTGCTGTCCCTCTTTCCCCCGCCCCCATCCCTTCTCCCTTTCCCTCCCCCCTTCCCGGGTCGGAGTGTCCCTGCGCCCCAAGGGCCGGAGCAGCAGCGAGAGCAGCTTTCCCCGCTCCCTCCCCCCTCGCCTCACTCACCCCCACCCCCGCCGAGCGAGGAGGAGCCGGAGGAGAGGAAGATGGCGGCGGCCGCCAGCACCCGTGGTGCCGCGGGGCCGCTCCGAGGAGCCTGAGAGACGCGCAGAGGCTTCGCGGGAAGACGCGGCGGCGGAGGATGAGCCTGCAGAGCGCGCAGTATCTCCGGTGAGTGTGGAGGCCGGCCCTGTACGGAGCGGGGGAGCGGGCCGAAGGTTGGGGGCATGGAGCAACAGACACAGAGGTGGTACGTCCGGGGTGGCGGGGGAGTTGCTGTGTCCTCTCTTTTCCCGGCTGGGAGGCGGGGGCTGCGAGAGGTTAGGCGGGAGGGGGCGGAGCGGGCACACACTTGGGTGCCTACCCCCCTCCGCGGGCCGGGCTGAGTTCCCGCGGAGCTGGCTGGTCTCGGTGCGGGGAGGGAGGTTAGGGAAGCGTGAGAATGTGTATGTGTGCGCGCGCCCGGGGTCGCGGGCTCGCTGGCGGGTCGGGGCGGGGAGGCGCCCGGGGAGGCGGCGGCGACCCCGAATGGAGGTGGGTGTGGAGGAGTCTGATGTGTGGAGGAGTCTGATCCCGGTGGCGGGGAAACGTGGTGTGGTTGTGGAATTGGCTGGAGCGATGCCTGGGGAAAAGGCCAGGTGGAAGTCTGCGCACCTGGGGTGTGTGGGGAGGCCGGGGAGGGAGGCCTAGAGGAGGGGGAGGCCGCCGGAAACTGGAGTTTGTTCTTCGTTCTGGGGTTGGAAGAACTGAGAAACAATGTCATCTGTAGTTAGTTGGTGGGGTGGGGGTAGGGGGGCATAAAGAAGGGAATGGATGAGGAAATGAGGAAACAGCGAGGTACTGCGGCCGGGGTTGGAGTCCCCAGAAGAAACTGGGTTAGAATCCGTCGGAAGATACCATTCGGAGAGTCGTGTAGATCCATTAAGAGTGGTGTAAAGAACTTGTACGTCGAGGTAGAGTGACGCATGGGTGCAGAGTGTGAGAGAGTGTGATGTGTATCAGGGGAGGGTTAAGGGGGCGATTAATACACAGTGGAGAAGGAAGATGCAGATTGGAACCAAGTAAATGGTGTCGAGAGCGTATTGCACCAGCCATTGTGCAGCTTGCTTCCATGGAAGCAGAATAAGAACTTGAAGGTAGAGATAAATGGGGGTCAAGATCCTGATGGCACAGGAAAAGAAGATTGTTAAGAGCCTAGAACTAAATGGGGAGTTGCCACTGCTTAGAAAAGGGGAAGGACGACCCTGAAACAGGTCATTTTGTCTTTTAGTAGCAGAACTAAGAATTGCAAGCTTATGGTAAAATGATTTTAAAAGTGGTTTCATACCTTGTGGAGGAGGGAATTGGATGGGGTAGTAGTCTGAAATGAGCAGAAAAGTCATTTTAGCCATTTAGTGAAGTGAAAGTATTGGTGTGTGAGTGGATCCCTGCAAGAGAAGGCTTACAGTTAAGTGCTCCATGAGGGTAGCTATTCTACTTTTGAAGGTAGTAATCGTTTTATTAAGCAGTGTGTATAGAGGAGAGAAGGATGAGATCTTTCAAGTATGGTGGAATGCCTGAGTTTAACTGACAGCATGTATGCCCAATGACTGCGTGGTAGGTAGGTGGAATCATAGGGATATTTCAAGGTCCTTTTTCTCTTTTATTATCCCTCTGTTGTTTAACGTATCAGATAAGCTTAATCAACACCACCACGGTGAAGATGTACGATAGACGCTATAGAGGAGGGATACGGAAACTGTCGGCACAGTCCTTAATTTTAAGGACTTTGCAAGTTAGTGTGTGTTAGGCAAGTGAACTGTGGTAAGGGTCATAGAAGATGCCAAGTGTATGAGTCCAGAGGCAGCTTCCAGGAGCAGTTGGGGCGAATCAGGAAAAGCTTCCTCTATTTCCTCATTCATGCACATGATTCATCAGTCATCTTGGTGATCACCTATATGGGAGGCATTGTACTAACTACTAAGACTGTGAAGGTAAGACTCCACCTTCCTCTTACAGAGTTTGCAGTTTGCTAGGCTTCAAGGAGAAAACAGCACTTAAATTGGACGTTAACAGTATTCTGAGAAGTGTGGATTGCGAAGGAGGAATCCATATGAGGGAAACTGAGCAGAGATATATAGAAAGGAGGATTGGGCTCTGGGGGAAGTATTCAGTCCAGTTAAACATAAGTATAAGGTGATGCAGCTGGAAAAACTTAACAGTTTCATAGATTGTTTGACCCCTTCTTTTTACAGATGAAGAGAGCATAACCCCCAAAAGTTAAAATTATTGAGGATCATACAGTTGGTTTGTGGAAGCAAAAACTCAAATATAGGTCTTCTGACTCTAGACCAGCTATGCTGTGTGTAGCATGTCTGAATTCACCCATTCTTCCCACGAATACATCTCGAGAGATTGCTGTATTCTAGGCACTGAGGATTCAGTGGTAGACGATTAACAGTGAACATGGGAAAGTATTTTCTGATGGAAGGTTGCAACAAATAAACATAGGAACAGATAAGTGTGTTTACCAGGTGGTGATAAGTACTAGCAAGAAAAATAAAGTAAGACAGGGATGTGCTGTTTTATATAGATAGGGTGATCAGCGAAAGTCTATTTGATTAGGTGCCCATAGAGAAAAATCTTGAATACTTTGACCTGTAGTGTATCGTTAAAATGAGTGGACAATGGGGAATCTGAGACGGTTTGTTTAGAAGGGAAATCACATGTTCATAGCTTTGTATTAGAAAGGTGCATCTATGTGGTGGGCAGTTAAGGACCAGAAATAAGGTGGTGTCAGTGAGACTAGAAAGGTATGGTGAAAAGCAGATCAGGAGAGTGGTGGTATTTTTTTTTTTTAGATGATGACTGATGTTTGAAAAGCCCAGTTTTTTAAAATATTTATTTATTTGGCTGCACTTGGTCCAAACCTGACCGGTGATCTTGTTCCCTGACCAGAGATCTAACCCAGGCTCCTTGCAGTGGGAGCTTGGAGTCTTAGCTGCTGGACCACCAAGGAAGTTCTTTGATGGTATTTTTAATGGGAAAATCAGTTGGCTTTGAGAGGCTTCTATGTTAAAGTATCTTGTGTTTTTAAAGTTAGCATGGTAAGGAAGACTTATCCTTGGGTTGTGGAATCAATAGTAGACACCTGGCAATGGATTTAGTTTTTTAAAGAAGGGAGAAAAGAATAAGAGTGAACACATGTTTAAATAGCCTAAATTTCCCAGCTAAAGTTGAACAGGCAAAATTGAATAGGCGTAGGACCTGGAATCACATAAAGATTCCTGAAAGCCAACCTTTTCTCAGCCTTGCTCATCTGTCTTAAGTAATTAAAGCAAATCTTAGGGCTAATAGTCGACAGAGATGGGAAGAGGTGATAAAATAAGACTTGCACCAGCCAGAATTTCTCTTTCTCTTCTTTAGATACTCGCTCCTTTTGAAGTGTGCTATGTAACTAGTGGTTACCAGTGGGGACAGAGTGGGATGCAGCATAGGGGTGGAAGAGTGGGAGGTATGAACTATTAGGTGTAAGAGAGACTGAAGGATGTACTGTACAACACGGGGAATATAGCCAGTATTTTGTAATTACTGTAAATGGGCGGTAACCTTTAAACATTGTATTAAAAATTAAAATCTGCTGTGAGAGTCTAGAGAATGTCTTGAGGGAAGCATTATATTCACTTTCTTTCCTTTGATGAATATGGAACCATTGGTTTTTATAGACAACTTGGGGAGGATGCTGAGTGTGGTTGT
Source organism: Odocoileus virginianus (assembly GCF_023699985.2). Taxonomy (NCBI): domain Eukaryota; kingdom Metazoa; phylum Chordata; class Mammalia; order Artiodactyla; family Cervidae; genus Odocoileus; species Odocoileus virginianus. The sequence goes on along the minus strand of NC_069684.1, from coordinate 15,604,267 downwards.
GGGTATAGCAGTTATTCTTTGTGACTTTCATTTTAGGAACAGTGTTGTTGTCTACCTTTGTCAGTGGTGTAAGACCATGACTGGGCAGTCTTTAGACTGTGCAGCTACAGATCTTCCTCATGTAGATGAAAATTAGTTTTGTCTCAGCTGAGTTAATTCATCAGTAAGTGAGCTGGGGTGTCCGGTGTTGAAATGGTGGGGTGGTGGCAAATCAGGGAATAAGGTGGCAGTTTCGAAAGAGTGAAAAGTGAGGATATGAGGTAAGAAGCCTCAGTAAGGCAAAGAGAGGGAAGTCAGCATCACAGGGACTGAATTAGTCTTGAGTTGTAGAAATAGTGTGCAGATGAAAGGAAAGATAAGCCTATCCTCTGTATGGGTGATGTTCTGGGCAAGAAAGAATGATGACTCTTTTTTAGTTGTTAAAAGGGGAAGGGGTGTCACTGTTTAAAATAGACCATTTAGAGTCCTATCCAAATGATTAAGTTGAGAATACATTTTTATATTTTATAAAAATAAATGGTTTTAAATATGGGGCTTTTAGACTGAATAACACTGGAAATTTAATACTCTAAGAATTCAGTGTTTTCTTTTTTGATTTATGATAAAATGGAAAGATTTTTAAAGACTTTGCCATCTTTGTTGTATAAAAGAAAAAGGTGTATTGAATATAGTTCATTTGAGGAGGGTAGGCGAGAGTGGGAATAGGCCATAGCGGAGACAATAGGTGAGGTATAATATGCTTTAAAAGAATAACGTTTGAAAGAATAGAAATACGGAAATTAACATGTCATGGTTGGAAAAATGGAGCTGGGTCAGTACTGAAGCACCAGACAGGGAGGACATCATTGAAGTTGCTCTGGAAGATGAGAACGTGGAATAATGATAGCCATAGGGAGTATCAGACCGGTCAAATCTGCTTGTGAAAGGTGGCCACTGGTGCTTCTGAACAACACCTGCTGTGGTGGTGGGAGGCAACTCCCCTCCGTCTTCACTCCAGTAATCTCCTTTTTTTTTTTTTTGTCTTTAATTTCTTTTTACGCTAAAGGTTTTCCAGTGGGATCCACTTGAAGTTGATCCCTGGTGTTAGACCACTTCACAGGAAAGGACTACAACTTAATCTGTTTTGTAGAAATTTTCTGCATAATACTTCTGAGGGTGGAGAGGTACATTCCAGTAGCATATTCTTTGTCAGAAACTTTGTTACCAGAAGGAGAGAGATACAGCAGCCACAAGGTTTTTTTCTGAGATAGCAGAAAAATGATTGTCATTTAAATACTAATTAAAATATCCAGTGTGTTGTAAGGTCAATTTTGTCACTTTAAATCTTGAGACAGAGGGTGATAAAGGGAGGGGATGGGACTGAATAAAGTAGCAAGCAGAGTCTTTTTCTCTCCTGGAGAGGAGAACTAGGTCATGGGATCGTTTTGGGGAAATACAAATACTGAATAGGGTGGGCTCCAGATTCTGGAAGAATCTGGTAATGCAGAACTGGGTATTCACTGTCGCTGGAAGGTTCAAGAAGTCCTCTAGCATGTATTGATGCTAATTGACATGGTCAAGAAGTCTTCCCCTTACCCATTCACTACCTCCCCACTCTGATGCTAAAGATTTAAAATAGCACTGGTCCCAGAATACAACCAAATGTGGCTGATTTACCAAACGTGGTAAAATTGTTTGAAAAAAATTACCCTCTCTTGTGGCTTGTAAGTCTGTTTTTTGTTGCAGGAGTGTTAATAGCATTTTACCTACTTGGATATTAACTGGCTAAATTATTTCAGCAGTTAATTTCTGCTTCACTTGTTTCAGTTGGACTCAAAATGTATACTTCCTGTTCCATCCTGTGTTTCATTGCTTTCTAACACCTCTTCTGTTTTACCTTCATGGTTGATGAAGCACTTGCTGAGTTTTTATATTTTAAGATATGTTATATTAAGATCTGGACCCTCTAGTGTAGCAGGTTTTTCATGAGGCAATTTTGGGATGGATGAGAGTTCATACTTTAAAAGGGCTGTTTTATTGTATGGTGGAGAAATAATATTTGCAGCCCGCAACTACATCTCTAACCCTGGCTAGCCTTTCAGATTTTTTTTTCCATTTATTTTTATTAGTTGGAGGCTAATTACTTTACAGTATTGTAGTGGTTTTTGCCATACATTGACATGAATCAGCCATGGATTTACATGTGTTCCCCATCCCGATCTCCCCTCCTGCCTCCCTCTCCATCCCATCCCTCTGGGTCTTCCCAGTGCACCAGCTCTGAGCACTTGTCTCATGCATCCAACCTGGGCTAGTGGCCTTTCAGATTTTTGTTACTGGTGGCATGAATAAGCACCTGAAAGTTTAGGTGGGTTTGTTTAACTGATTGATCTTTTTCAGAGAATAGACTATTAAGCAGATGTCTTCTGGATAGTGGATTGTGCATCTATATGTGGGTATTTTGGTAGGTGGTTATCACATGTTGCCATTTAAAATTTGTAATCAAGCTGTATTTGAATTGTGAATGGACTTGTCAGTGGCCTGAGAAGTTACAACTTAGAAGGACTTAATCAGCAGTTACAGAAAACTGCCACGGTGGGCATTTTCACCAACATGTCACACGGAAGGGGAGAACGTGTAACCAACTCCTTTCTTGTTAACACACAAGAGGAGATGCTTAGACAGATTATTGTCACCTGCCCTGAGGCCCACGTTTTAAGTGTAGGTGCCTGTGGTAAGAAAAACATCACGATTCTCCCGTAGACTAGGCAAGTTTTGCTCAGGGTTTGTGCTGTAGAGAATTCCTTGTTGTGGGGAGCAGTTCTGTGCATCATGGGATGTTTAACAGCATCCTTGGCCTCTCCCCACTAGATGCCAGTATCATTCAACCCCATTTGTGACAACCAAAAATGTTTCAGCACATGGCCAGAAGTTCCCTGTGAGTGTAGATTCACTTAGGTTTATTTTTTACCACCTCCTTCAAATAGGTTACAAATAAGGCTAAGGCTTCTCTTAGCAATTTGGTTTTAGATAATAGGCTAGTTACCATGTTTAGATTTTACCTATATAAACCTGTACAAGTTTTAAATGTATTTTTTTAAATTGTGTTTTATTTTACTGGCTATTACTGAATACTATTGTGCAGATCACAATTAGAGGGGCTTTGCCTATGGGAAATTCAGAGATACTAGAGAAAGGTTATCAGTGAGTGAATTGGTAAGTGCTGTGATAAACACGTACTGTGCAAGTTTAAGGGAAAGGAACTTTATTCGAATAGAGTTGGGATGAGGAAGGTATCTTGAAGGAGGTGAGATTTGGTCTGGGTTTTTAAATATGGTTGGGACTTTTAAAAGTAGATATTGGCTAAATTGACATTTCAGGCAAGAAGAACATCTCGTGTCTCCTTTATTCCAAATACATTTTAAAAAGTTGTATTATTCAATGTATAACATTGGAATTCTAGCCAGGCCTTTCTAAGTTTTCTGTTACGGACAGAGAATTAGACATATGTGAAGTGTTAGTGCTGAAGACTTGGTGGCTGGTAGAGGTCTTGAAAAGGGAAAAGCAGTTTGGCATTGGGGTCCTGCAGAATCCCTTCCTTGACTCTGTTCTTGATTATGTATTACTCCCTCTAGAACCTTATTTCAGATGTGCTGTGTTCCTTCTTTTAATCTTTTTAATCACTGCCTTTACTAGTTTTCTCTTTCATGGACCAAACTCAGCTTTCTCTTAGAAGTTCTTGCCTGTTCCCATTTTCCTTTTAAGCTCTGTCCGTCCTTGCTTTTCTTTAATCTAACAATTTCAAGTTTGCCCTATACTATGTTTTTCCTTTTATTTACCATCTTCTTTACTTTAATCCCTTGTAATCCAGCTATTTTTCCTTAGCACTTTGTTGGATTTGACCTTTCCAAAGGTGCTGGAGACCTAATGGCCAAATTCATCCATTGGTGGTTTTCCTCTCTCACACACTCAGACTTTTGCTTTCCTTTTCCGCAGTCTTTCTGTGTTGTTCTCATATCCGTCCATCCATCCCATCAGTAAACATTCAGTTTGGACCAAGATATATCCCAGATCTCTGGAGGATGAGATGAGAATACAGTCCTAAGTAGTTTTACCAGGCCCCACAGGGCCTTCCCAGGTAGCGCTGGTGGTAAAGAACCCATCTGCCGATGCAGGAGACGCAAGAGCGGTGGGTTCAATCCCTGGGTCGAGAAGGACGCCTGGAAGAGGGCGTGGCAGCCCAGTGCAGTATTCTTGCCGGGAGAATCCCATGGATTCAGGAGCCTGGTGGGCTACAGTGTGTAAGGTTGCATAGAGTCAGACACGGCTGAAGCAGCTTAGCGCACACAGGCACACCAGGCCCACAAGTAAGTACATAGTGGGCACGTGGTCCAGAGCTACCGTGACGCACACTCGGGCCTGCGGGGGCTTGGTGCGCTCTGCTGTTTGTAGTGCTGAGTTTGTAATTACCCTGCCTCTTACTCTACTTTCCTGGTCCGCCTCACCCCACAAAACGAAACGCATAGCCCTACTCCGCTGTTTCCTTTTCAATGTTCTTTTTCCCCCTCAGAAGTCGCAGTACTTTGCATCTTCCATCATCATTATTTAAAACCTATCAAGCACCTGCTTAGTACACTCCTATGGAGACAGATTGGTGAAAGAGACCACGCCCACCGTTCAGAGAGCTTATAAACTAATGCAACAGGCATAAACGCAAAATAATACAGAACAACATGCAGTTGGGTACAGTGGTTTAGTGTGGTCTCTGGGACACAACTGCCGGTTTTCAGAGCACGGATCTACCACTTACTAGCTGTGCTGCCTTGGGCAAACTGTCGACGTTTTCTATATCTCAGTTTCCACATCTGAAAAGTGAGGATAGTAGCAGCATCTATCCCTTGGAGTTATAAAGGTCAAGTGAGTTCACATGTAAAGTGCTTGGGATAGTTCTGGCATACAGTAAGCATATAAGGTTTAGCTATGTATGATGCCTGAAAATTAGCCCCCAGTGCTGACTAATCTGATAATTTTTCACCACTGCCTTCTGGACATTCCTAATTTTAGAAGTCTTTCTGTCATAGCAAACTGAACACTCTTAAAGGTAAACTCTTAATCCTTACCCTTCTCTTCCCCTCACCCACCATGTTTTCTCATGTTTCTACATTCATGCGCTATTCCCCATCTTCCCATTCAGGTTTAAAACCTGACAGTCATCTTTGAGTTCTCCCAGTTTTCCTCACCCTCTTCCATACATAAACCACTTTGGAAAATGTTGCCTTCCTGTTGTCTCTTCTTTCTTCATTTCCAGCACTGTCAGTTTATATGCACACTCTTGAAACAGTCTTCATCTGATACCTAAGCCTGCTATTCTTGCAAGTAGCAAGAAGAAAGCACCACTGACTTCGGGATTTTAAGCACTGCCCACTATTTTCTGTTTTTGAACTAACAGCATCTCTGGTTGTTGATTTCTTTGTCTTTAAACTGGACATTGATCTCATAAGATTGTGGTCAGTATTTTTAAAAAGCAGATTTACGTATGTTTACTAAATTATGGTTCTCCTTCAGGCCCTACCACCTGTCCCCTTGTCAGTTAGTCTTTTGCGTTGCTTCTGTGTTATTATTCCTGAAAAGCATCTGTATGTGGCTTTCCCTCACTGCAGCTCCTAGTTCAGCATTCTTGGCCTTCCATAAAGTGACCCTCATCTACCTCTGCCACATGGTATCTCCTTACGTTTTGAAAAGAATCAGCCACCATAAGCCAGAGTAATCTACTCATTGTCTTCTAAACATCCTTTATCCACTCCTGCTTTAATCTGTCTTCCAAAGCCATTTCACTTGTAGGAGGTACTATCTATCCTCCACTCTCAAGTTTCACCTTCTCTGTGAAAATTTCTTGTCCACCCTGGTGACTGCTGCAGTCATTGACTCTGTAGCATTACATGTCTTTCAGTCATCTGGTACATATAATTTCTTAAATTTGTAACAACTTTTTTTTTTTAATGTAAGTGAATTGTCTCTGCGGTTAGACGTAGAGATCATGTCTCAGCAGTTTTTGAATGCACAATGTACATAACGGGTTTTAAATAGAGTTTTTATGCTTCTGTTTCATTTTTGCAAAACATTTATGGAATACTTATGAATCCCAGTGCTAAGCTCTAAGAATATAAAAGCAAATAAACTGAATTTTGATCTTGAGGCTAATGGTCTCCTGGGGGAGGATGTTGCAGAGGTATTTCAATACAGTTGGTCCTCTGTACCTGTGGGTTCCCCATTGGCAGATACAGCCAGCTGTGGATGGAAAATATGGGGGGGAGGGGGATTTCAGGCAGTTCAGAAAGCAAAATGTGAATTTGCCAAGCACAGGCAACTGTGTACATAGTATTTACATTGTATTAATAGCTATTGACATAGCATTTGGGCTTTCCTGGTGGCTCAGTGGTAAAGAATCCGCGGAGATGTGGCTTCAGTCCCTGAGTTGGAAAGATCCCTTGGGGAAGGAAATGGCAACCCTCTCCAGTATTCTTGGCTGGCAGATCCCATGGACAGAGGAGCCTGGTGGGCTACAGTTCTTGGGGTCACAGAGTTTAGCGACTAGACAACATAGCATTTACATTGGATTAGGCATTCTAAGTAATCTAAAGATGATTTGAAATATACATGAGGATGATGTGCAAAAGCTGTATGCAAGCACTATACCATTTTATTAATATATAAGTGACTTGAGCATCTGGGCATCATTCTCATCTGATACTGAGGGGTATTTACATGTGGTAAATACCAAGGTAAATGTTTTCAAGGAATGCCGTGAGTATGCTGAAAGTGAAAGTGAAGTCCTTCAGTTGTGTCTGACTCCTTGCGACCCCATGGACTGTCGCCTACCAGGCTCCTCCGTCCATGGGATTTTCCAGGCAAGAGTACTGGAGTGGGTTGCCATGCTGAGGGAGGTGGAACTTTCACTACCTGGGAGTTCAGAGAAAGCTTCTGTAGTTGAGCCCTTGAGCTCAGTCTTAAAGGTTGAGTAGGGTTAGTCAGGTGAAGAAAGAATGGTAGAGTGCAGCAGGCAGAGGAACAGAATGAGTAAATCCTTGGGAACAGTGTGTTGGAGGAACTCTAAATCTCATTCTGCATTTCCTTTGGGAGTTTGATGTTCTCTTTCAGTAAACTTGGTCATTAGTCTTGCAGGAGTAATTTATATTTAGGTGGCTGGTGTTTGTTATATATGTTTCTACCAGGATATGAAGACAAAAGAGAAGTTTTTGTTATGCTTCTAGTACTTCCTTTGGTATACATAAAGATTTAAATTTCCTTTCCATATTTTTGAAAGTAGCCTCATCTTAGGCAAAAATTAGTTACGTGGAATATCATTAAATTATTATGTAGGGGAAAGTTTTAATGAATACATGTAATTCTGAAAATAACTTTGGGTGGATAGGAGTTACATTATAGACTCCTCACCTGTTGAGATCAGACACGGAATGGAAGTGAAGGAGAGGGAAAGAGTTCTGTAGCATTGGCAGGAGGGGGGTGCAGACAGAGATCGGAATATTAAGTAAAATATCTTTGGATTTAAGTTTTTCAAGTCTGTCTTTAGAAAAATAAGGTAGACCCTTTTTGATGATTAACATTTTGTTCTCATTGTTCTTGATGGTATTTCCCTTCTGTAGTGTTTGTCTTAAGTGAGAAGCATCATTCTAAAATCCATTGTATTTAAAGAATTGCTGTGTTGATGCATTAATATTCTCAGTCTGTTCTGAAAAACTTCATGGGTTCACTGACTGCACTGAGTCCTTTTCCCGTCTCTTCTCTTCCCAAAGGCCTAGTATTTCAGTGCTTGGTTGGAATGCAGCATACTAGAATGTGTTTTGCTAATACTGCCTCTTAATTATTTAGTTTTTCATCAGGCAACAACTTAACCCGATTTTCTTTGAGATACTTTGTGGTGAGTGAGATGTAAGATAATCAGTGAAGTGCAACTGGAAGATGATATTCCAAGAAAAAGCGAGTTAGAGGTATGCTTCAAAGGAAAAGGAAATTAGAGGTCTGCTTACTTGAAGACTTATTTGTTGTTGATGGAAAAAGATAAAAAGCGTAGTGTTAAGAGAACCACCATAGGATGAATTTGGGTATAAAACGTTTCTTAGGGCATCTGTAAAGTTTTGCACTTCCACACACATACACAGTTTGAGTTCTTTTGTTGCAGGCACACAGTCACCCTATCATGCAGGGTTTTGTAGCCTTTCAGTTTATCAGTATATTAACCTTCACATACTTGTATATACATATGTATGTATATAGTTTTAACAACAGGGATTTGGCTAAATCATATAGTTTTATAATTTTTTTTCACTGAACATTTTATCAAAGACGTGTTCATATAAAATCTATAACATCATTGGAAACCTCAGCATGCTGAAAATTATAGGAGTACCATAATTTTCTAAGCTGATTTCCTAACAATGAAAATGTATGTTGTTTCCAGTACTTTATTATTATTAAAAAAATACTGTAATGAGCATCCTGGTACACACCTGCTCTTGTGTATGCTTACTTGAATGACAGGGTATGCATGTTTTAATGTATTTTAAGTGTGGTAGGCAGAATAATGAGCCTCCCAAAAGATATCTACATCCTGATCCCCCAAACCTGAAGAATATATTATGTTGTAGGGGGGAGGCGGGATTGAGATTGCTAATCAGCTAGTTTTAAAATGAGATTATCATGGATTATTTGGTGGGCCCAGCGTAATCACAAGAACCGTTTAACTGTGGAAGAAGGATGCAGAAGAGTCAGAACCAGAGAGCGCATCCTGTTGGAATGAAGCAGGTCACACACCAAAGAATGCAGGTAGTCTCAAGAGCCAGGAAGAAGCACAAACTCAGGTTCTTCCCTAGAACCTCCAAAAAGCTGCATAGCCGTGGTTATACCTTGACTTTGCTTTACTGAGACTCACTTAGGCTTCTAACTTTCGGACGTTATATAAGAGAATAAAATTTGTGTTGTTTTAAGCCACTAATTTTGTGGTAATCCATTATAGCAGCAGTAGGGAAATAATACATGGTAGATAGTGCCAAAAAGCATCAGAAAGGTTTGTACAGTTTGTGTGTGTGTGCTCAGTCATGCCCAACTCTTTGCAACCCCATGGACTATAGCCCACCAGGCTCCTCTGTCCATGGAATTCTCCAGGCGGGAATAGTAGAGCGGGTTGCCATTTCCTTCTCCAGGGGATCTTCCAGACCCAGAGATTGAACCATAGTCTCTTGTATCGCCTGCATTGGTAGGTGGGTCCTTTACCACTGTGCCACCTGGGGAGCAGTTTGTTCTGGCGCTAGGTAACTTTTTCTGTACATGCTCCCCAGTATTGAAGATTTCATGTATTGATATTTCACCTTTTTTTTTGAAGCACATTCTTTGATGTCTTTATATATAGAAAGGGCTTCCCTGGTGGCTCAGGCAGGAAAGAATCTGCTTGCAGTTTAGGAGACCTGGGCTCAATCCCTGGGTTGGGAAGATCCCCTGGAGGAGGGCATGGCAATCCACTCCATTATTCTTGCTTAGAAAATCCCCATGGACAAAGGAACCTGGCGGGCTAGAGTCTGTGGGGTGGCAAAGAGTCAGACACGACTGAGTGACTAAGCACATACATAGACAAGCCTGTCCAGTACGCTAGCATTTCGCAGTGTGTGTTCTGCTGAATGTGGCAAATTAATGTGTGTTAGGATTCTCAGTATTTCCAAGGCAAAATAAATGAAGAATACAGAATTAAACTGGATTCTTTATTTAGGACTTCTCATAGCTTATAATATGCTAAGATGTATTATGAACCTCCAAGAGGGAGATAGAGATTGGTGTTTCCAAAGCTACGTCACATCTCATAGGACTGATGTTTTCTTGGAACACTCATTTAAAATGCAACACTCCTTTTCCTGTTCTTTGATCTCTTATTTCTCTTTAACATAGTAACCTTCACATATGCCCATATTATACCTTAGACTTTGTTATTCTTCAGAATTCTTCTACTTCTAAAGTTCTACATTTGACCATTTCACTTTGGCCACATCCTGACATGCCCTAATCCATCTGCTTCTGTTCAGGACTTCCAGTGTAGATTCCAAACTTTTCGCTATTAGTCACTTCCTGGTTTTTTCTTTCCTCTCTCCTGTTTTTCTCTTCTGCCCTTTTATAGATATTACTTTAACTGTCTTACCAGTGTCCTCAGTCTCCCTGTTCTCCCAGTCTAGGAAAATTCACTCTGAATGATTCTGTAAATAAACTTCTTTGGGTATAATTGATAGCATTGCTGGGAAAAACAGAATTACAGACTGGCCAATTGTTGTTTTAATGCATAGAATTCCACTTTAATGTCTATTCTTTTTTCCCTCTGTTTTGCTAGTTTCTTCACAGTACTTTTAATTTAAGCTTAAGTATTTTTTCTTGAAACTTTACAACTTTTAGCAGATGGCCCCTGTGTGAACATAACAACAAGAGCCTTCTGGTGGTACTGATCTGCTTCCTATTCCTTCTTCTACTAGTTCTTGCTTCTGCCCGTCTCAGAAAGGGAAAGGTTCTCATCCTTCTTATTAAAGTGGCCTTTTGTGTGTGTGTGATTTGGATATCATCAACTTGTTTTTATATCCAACCCTTTCTCTCTTTACTGGAACTTTGTTTTGTTGTAAACATTGGCACAAGCTTCCCTTAACCTGTCCTTCCCTAGCATTTGTTCGTCATTTATCTTCTCCATTTATCATCTTAAAACATGATCTATGCTGACGTCCTCAGCCCAGTGTTCTCTGGTCTCTACCTCTACCTTTCCACGGAAACCGTACTTGGTCAGGTCACCAAAGGCTTCTCTGTTTTTAACTCCATAGACTCTTTTATTTACTTATTTTCTAAATTGAGCTCAGGGACTGTTTGGCTAATAATTGTATCCCTAAGGCCTCCGTGGTACCTGACACATAGTGGAATCTTTGCATGTGTTTGATGAACGTTCATTCCATGAATGTACTTCAGTTTACTACCCTCTGTTGGACTCTGCTCTGGCCTTGTTCCTGTGTTTATGTGTTTCTGTGGCTGTGTTTTGTTTTTTAACTCTTGTTTGAATTTGGTATTTTTCTGCTATTTCTTGTTACGTTAAGACTGATTCTTATATTGAAAGGTGTACCTTATCAGTGTGTTACTTCACTTGTAAAATGGAGCTGTATTATCAGAAAGTTTAGCCTGATACTCCAAATTTGAGCATTAGCCAAGCATAGCACTTAACGGTGTGGTGATTTAAGAGCAAGGCCTTTACTTTCTGGCAGCCCTGGGTTTGAAAACTGGGTGTATGATCTTGGGTAAGTTACCTATTGTTTTGATTCCAGTTTCCTCAGTGGTGGAGTGGAGATAATATGTTTCCTAGGGTTTGAGAAGGAATAAATTAGATAGCATAGTAAAAGTTCTTAGCATGGTGCCTTATACCTGGGTTTAAAAAAGAAGCAGTAAATTGAGCTATTAATAATTAGTAGTAGCAGTACATTATTTGTTATATAAAAACCACACATTCTTACAGAGTTGTCCTAAATTATCTTTAATGAATTGCATTAGTGTTCTTTTTTTCTTTATTTGAACTTACATATACCAAGTTCTGGGCTTCCCCGGTAACTCAGCTGGTAAAGAATCCACCTGCAATGCAGGAGACCCCCGTTTGATTCCTGGATTGAGAAGTTCCCCTGGAGGAAGGGATAAGATACCCACTCCAGTATTCTTGCCTGGAGAATCCCCATGGACAGAGGAGCCTGGTGGGCTATATTCTTTGGGTCACAAAGAGTCAGACATGACCGAGCGACTAAGCACAGCACATACTAAGTTTGGGGACTATGATAGATTACTGGATCAGGGACAGTTCTGTGAATACAAGTGCATTGGACTTATGGCCACTTTATAATTTTATTATTTAATCTATTTATTTACTTTTTTTTTTTTTGACTGAGCTATGAGGCTTATGCCTGGTCTTGGTGGAGGGATTGAACCCATGCTCTTGGCAGTAAAAGCTCTGAGTCCTAACTATTGGCCACCAGGGAATTCCGGCCATTTTAATCTTCTCAGAGAACTAGAAACAGAACTTAATTGTAGCAGTTTATTTAGATGATTGGTTTTAAGGAAATGGAGTTACTGAGGATACTATGATGGGTGTTATAAACTGTTTTATGGGGAAAATTCCAAGAGCCTTGAAGACTCTTCATAGGATCATTTCCAATGAAAGGTACAGTTTTGCAAAGGTATTGTGACCTACACACTAATGTGAGGGGTGTATGTGGAGAAATGGCAGGACGTAGGCTAGGTGGTCAGGTGGCAGATTATTATGAGTTACTTAGACCTGAATGTGGACATAATTTCTTTTAAAAGGATTTTCTTTCTTTCTTTCTTTAAGACTGCACTAGGTCTTAATTTGCTGCACTTGGTCTTTCTCTTTTTGTGGCGAGCAGGGGCTACTCTCTTGTTGGAATGCACGGGCTTCTCATTACAGTGGCTTCTCTTGTTGCGGAGCACAGGTGCTGGGGCACACGGTCTTCAGTAGTTGTGGCACACAGGCTTAGTTGCTCTGAGGCATGTGGGATCTTCTCAGACCGGGGATCGAACCTGTGGTCCCCTACCTTGGCAGGCGGATTCTTAACCACTGGACCCAGGGAAGTCCCATAATTCCTTCCTTTATGTTAGTCATTTCAGATCCCCAGATTCCCAAGTCAGGTGAAATGAAATGAGAGAAAAACTCAGAATCTGAGAATTACAGTCACGTACGTACTATAAAAGGAGTTTGGAAATGTTATAATGTAATACCATGTTAATAAAATAATCTCCAAGTTTCCTGCTTTCCTACACCTGTTACCTCCACTGTTTTTTCATACCTAGGATGACAGTCTTTCTTCTCCAGTGTTTTTGGCAGCTGGTGTGATGCTACAAGTGATGGAAGTGCTCAAAAATTTATTACCATAAATATCTCTCATTTTAAATGCTAACGGAATTGCTTTCCTTTGTGTGAGGATTTACTTGTGTTTGTGTTGTATTAATATTTAGGAAATATGTACAGTCTATCCTGATTTTTGTGGCTATATAGGTATACCCTTTATTGTTTTTGTTATTTTATGATTTTATAAAAAGTTTTTAGAAATCATTTTGATCTGTTTGTTGTTTTTGAAGGGCATCTTAATGATTATGTAGGCTTCCTGATGGCTCAGTGGGTAGAGAATCTGCCTACAGAGACGGGTTCGATCCCTGGGCCAGGATGATCCCCTGGAGAAGGAAATGGCAGCCATCTCCATAAAATCCCATGGAGAGAGGAGCCTGGTGGGCTACAGTCCATGGGGTCACAAAAGAGTTGGACACGACTTAGTGTCAGAGGTTAATGATTATGTCTTAGACACTCTGCCTTATGGGTTCTGGATTAACTTCCTGTCACGTGTAATCTAGCAGTGCTAATGTACTTTTTGTTTTTTCACCTTTAATGTTGAAACTTTCATAGAGTGTGGTAAGGTTTGGTAACTTTATAGAGAGAGGCTGTTGGTTTGTGCTTTTGACCTGATTAATAATAAGCCGACAATTTTATTTTGTGTTAGATACTATTCCAAACATTCTTTAATTGTGAATCCTCACGGCAACCCTGTGAGGTATATATTATTAGCTTCATTTTATAGCAAATCAAAGAGAGAGGCAGAACAGTTAAGTCCAAGGTCATACATAGAGTAGCAGAACCATGATTTGAACCCAGGAATCAGGCTTTAGAATCCATGTTTTTAACTATGTATCATACAGACTCTACCTCTATAGTTTTATTTTCCTATTTTCCTGGGATTGTAGGATTTTGCTTTTTATTTTTGTTTTATTTATGTTTATTATTATATGCTTACATAAAAAATGCATATTTTATATATGAATATATAGTCTGAACAGACTGATCTCATCAATCTCAAGCTTCCTAATGCATTAATTTTTTTGTGAAATATAAGAAAAGAGGGTACGGTAATTTCTCAGAGAGCTTACTAAGGGGAACAGTAGGGAAGATTGTTTTCTTCTATATTTGAAATTAATTAGTTTATTAATAAACTAATGAACTAGGACTGACTAGTCGGTCTGCCACTCTTCTCTCAGTATAACTATTCTTTCTTCAGTATTGCTACTTAAATACAGTATTTCCCAGGACCTTTGGGAATACTGAGAACCAGCTATTATGGGTAAAAATAGTTGACCCACCTGAGCTAATCAGACAAGTGGAAAATGACCTACCAGTTTTTACAACTAAAGTACAGAAAATTGGACTTGCCTTTTCCCTGTTGACTTTATAGAGTTGTTACCTAGACATATTCAGATGTTAGCTTCTGATACTAAGGAACATAGTTTTGCATGTACGAAATTCAAATCTTGGTTTAAGGTACTTTAAAAGGAAAATTCATTGTGACTTTTAAAAAACAGTAACAGATTACTAAAGATGTCATATCTGGCATGACATCTTTGAATTAACCATTTTTCTTCTTAAACATATAGTCACCTGAAAGTAAGACTGGTTTACTCAAGAAAAAGGGCAACCTTCCTCCATTAACTCACAGTCTTAACTTTTTTTTTCATGTGACTTCACATTGTCTTTGAAAAGTCCCTTCTTGCAGAAAATCTTTGAGTCATCTTAGAATTTTGTCAGATAAATGACAAGATGTTTCTTTTTATTCTCAGTCTCTTTCATTGATCAGATTACTTTGTTTGTTCACCATTCCCTGGTAGCATTTGAGGGAAGGGCTTTCTCTGAATTGTCCTGGTACAACTTTAGAGCAGTAGCAACACTCAGTAAATGTTGACTAGTAATATATGAGATCCTGCTTATTACCAACATTTAATTTTTTTATTGAGGTGTAGTTGATTTGTATTATATAATTTCCGGTGTACAACATTGTGGTTCTCAGTTTTTAAAGTTTATACTCCATGTATAAAATATTGACCATATTCCCCATGCTGTATAGTATATCCTGTAGTTTATTTTATGCATAGTAGTTTGTACCTCTTAATACCGACACCTTCTTCCCCTTCTCTTCTTTGGTAACCACTAGTTTGTTCTCTAATATGTGAATCTGTTTATTTTTTGTTATATTTACTAATTATTTTGATTTTTTAGATTCTGCATGTAAGTGATAACATACAATGTTTATCTTTCTCTGTCTGACTTATTTTACAAAGCATAGACTCTCCAAGTCCATTCATGTTGTTGTGAATGGCATAAATTTCATTCTTTTTTATGGCTGAGTAGTATTCTAACGTGTGTGTGTGTGTTTATACTACATCTTCTTTATCCATTCACTTGTTGATGAACACTTAGGTTGCTTTCATATCTTGACTATTATAAATAATGCTGCTATGAACATTAGGATGTATTTATCTTTTCAAACTAGTGTTTTTGCTCTGTTGGGATATATACCCAGGAGTGGAATTGCTGGACCCTGTGGTAGCTCTATTTTTAACTTTTTGAAGAGCTTCCATGTTGTTTTCCACTGTGGCTGTACCAGTTTACATTCCCATCAGAAATGGGAATGTACATTCCCACATCTTCACCAACTTTCATTATTTGAGGTCTTCCTGATGAGAGCCATTCTGACAGATATTAGGTGATTTCTCATTGTGATTTTGATTTCCATTTCTTTGATGATTAGCAGTGTTGTTTGTGGAGAAGGCAGTGACACCCCACTCCAGTACTCTTGCCTGGAAAATCCCATGGACGGAGGAGCCTGGTGGGCTGCAGTCCATGGGGTGGTGAAGAGTTGGACACAACTGAGGGACTTCACTTTCACTTTTCACTTTCATGCACTGGAGAAGGAAATGGCAACCCACTCCAGTGTTCTTGCCTGGAGAATCCCAGGGGCGGGGGAGCCTGGTGGGCTGCCGTCTATGGGGTCGCACAGAGTCGGACACGACTGAAGTGACTTCGCAGCAGCAGCAGTGCTGTTTGAGCCTCTTTTCATGTGCCTGTTGGCCAGCCATATCTCCTCTTTGGAAAAATGTCTATTCAAGTTTTATGTCCGTTTTTTAGGGTTTTTTTTTTTAATGTTGTATGAGCTGTTTGTATATTTTTAAAATTAACCTCTTGTGGCTCACATCGTTTGCAAATATTTTCTCCCAGTTTGTATGTTGTCTTTTCATTTTGTTGATGGTTTCCCTTGCTGTGCAAAAGCTTTTAACACATTGTTGACCAGGGGATTTTTGCAGAAGCTAACGCCTGTAACTGGCAATTTTTTATATTAAGTGAATATTGAAACTCCAATAAGTGACACTTGGGTAACAAAAACTGTATTAATATGTCTCTGGTCAATAATGTGTTAAGTTTAATTAGATCCCATTTTACTTATTTATGTTTCCTTTACCTTAGGAGGCACATCTAATAGAAAATATTGCCATAACTTATGTCAAAGTGTTCTGCTTATGTTTTCTTCTAAGCATTTTCTGATTTCCAGTCTTACATTTAGGTCTTTAATCCATTTTGAGTTTATTTTTGTATGTGGCGTAAGGAAATGTCCTAATTTTATTCTTCTACATGTAGCTGTCCAGTTTTTCCAGCACAACTTGTTGGTTAATTGACCATAAGTGTGTGGGTTTGTTGCTGGGCTCTCTATTCTGTTCCATTGATCTGTGTGACTATTTTTATGCCAATACCATACTGTTTTGATTACTGTGGTTTTGTCATATAGTTGAAGTCAGGGTGCATGATACCTCCAGCTCTGTTCTTTCTCAAGATGGCTTTGGCTTTTCAGGGTGTTATGTGTTTCTGTACAAATTTTTAAGTTATTTGTTTTAGTCTTGTGAAAAACGCCATTGGTATTTTGATAGGGATTGCATTGTATCTGTAGCTTGCTTTGAATTGTATGGTCATTTTGACAGTACTAATTCTTTCTGTCTGTTTATGTCGTCTTCAGTTTCTCTAATCAGTTTTTTCAGTTTTCCAAGTACAAGTCTTTTACCTTCTTGGGTAGGCTTATTCCTAGGAATTTTATTCTTTTTGATGCAATTGTAAATGACATTATTTCCTTAATTTCATTTTCTTATAGTTCATTGTTAAGTGTCTAGAAGTGCAACAGATTTCTGTATATTAGTTTTGTGTCCTGCAATTTTATGGAATTCATTGATGGTCTCTAGTGGGTTTTTTGGTGGTTTCCTTAACATTTTCTATGTATAATATCATGCATGTTACCTGCACAGTTTTACTTCTTCCTTTCCAATTTGGATTCCTTTCTTTTTCTTGTCTGATTGCTGCAGCTGGGACTTTCAATACTGTATTGAACAAAAGTAATGAGAGTGCTTTCAGCTTTTCATCATTGTGTGTGGTGTTAGATATGGGAAGGAATTATAGAAATATAAGGGTATTAGGGTTAGACACTTAGGGAACAGGTGCCAAGTGATAGTGAAGGTTAACTTTGATTGTTAATGACTTTCTTAATCTAGATAGGTGGAAGCAGAAAGAGGCAAGAAATGATCTATCCAAAATGTAGGAAGGGTCAGGAAGGTGTGCAGAAGAAAAGTCAGCTAAGTGTGCAGAAAGCTTTAATGAAGGCTTACTCTAATAGAGTAGTTCTCAAAGAGTGGTCCCCAGATTAGGAGCAGCATCATTACCTGGGAACTTATTAGAAATACAAATTCTTGTGTGCTTTCTTAGACCTGCTGAATCAGAAACTTTGAGGATAAGGTCCAGCAATCATTTTCAAAATCTCTTGAGTGATTTTGATGTGGGCTAAAGTTTGAAAGAATGCTGATACAATATACTATTGAGAAATACTACAGAGTTCAGCAAAAGTGAGGACTGAGAAAAGGCTCCTAGATTGGGCAAAGTCATTGTTAACTCTGGAGAAATGTGTTAGAGTGATAAGGATAGACACCTAATTGAAAGTTTAAAAGTGATGGGATAATGAGAAAGTGAATTCAGTACTTACATATTGTCTTTTTTTTTTTTTTTTAACATATTGTCTTTTAACAAAGTTTAGAGGCAAGGATTAGGGTGGATGCTTGAGGGGAATAGCAAGATCAAAGAAAATTTAGATTGGAAGGAATGAAGTACATTTAAACCTAATGGGAAAGGATATTTATTTATTAGAAATTATTTTAGTTTGACTAGTGAAAGCTTTTTATGCAGAAAGCATTCTAACCTTAAAATATTTAATAATTGCTTTATTAGGACATTGATATATTTAGTAGTCATTTATTGTTAGAAAGTTATTATACATTGAGTTAAATTAAAATGTTGCAATAAAAAAGTGGAATATTAAATTGCCACCAGCACTATTCACATGGTCCAGTCTTTTTTATGAATATATGATATGCATTTTATGCATATACAGGTAACGAATTTAGTCAGGTTATGATCATGTGGTGTAGACTGTTTTAAATCACATTAATTGAGGTAATCATTATATATAATGAAAATACACTCATTTTAAGTGCACAGTCATGAATTTTGATGAACATATACCTCTAACCACTGCCCTAGCTAAGGTATAGAACATTCCCAAATCCTAAAATAAGTTCACCCCGGCCCCTTTGTAGTCAGTCCTACCCCTACCCCTGCTTGTTTCTCAATGTCTCAGGCAATCATTATTCTAACTTTTATCACAAAAGATTACTTTCACTTGTTCCAGAACTTCATAAATGAAATAATACAGTACATACTCTTGTTAGGTCCAAATTCTTTTGCTTGACGTAATATTTTTGAGAATAATCCTCTTTGTTGCATGAATCAGTAGTTTGTTCCTATTTATTGTGGAGAAGCACAAGCTGGAATCAAGATGCCGGGAGAAATATCAATAACCTCAGATGTGCAGATGACACCACCCTTACAGCAGAAAGCCAGGAGGAACTAAGAAGCTTCTTGGTGAAGGTGAAAGAAGAGAGTGAAAAGGCTGGCTTAGAAAACTAAGATGATGGCATCACTTTATGGCAAATAGATGGGGAAACAGTGGGAACAGTGACAGACTTAATTTGGGGGGGGGGCTTCAAAATCACTGCAGATGGTGACTGCAGCCATGAAATTAAAATACGCTTGCTCCTTGGAAGAAAAGCTATGACCAACCTAGACAGCATGCTAAAAAGTAGAGACATTGCTTTGCCGACAAAGGTCCATATAGTCATAGCTGTGGTTTCTCCAGTAGTCATGTATGGATGTGAGAGTAGGACCATAAGGAAAGCTGAGCATTGAAGAACTGATGCTTTTGAGCTGTGGTGTTGGAGAAGACTCTTGAGAGTACCTTGGACCTGAAAGAGGTCAAACTGGTTCATCCTAAAGGAAATCAGTCCTGACTAGTCATTGGAGGTACTGATGCTGAAACTGAAACTCCAGTACTTTGGCCACCTGATGGGAAGAACTGACTCATTAGAAAAGATCCTGATGCTGGGAAAGATTGAGGGCAGGAGGAGAAGGGAACGACAGAGATGAGATGGTTGGATGGCACCACTGACTCAATGGACATGAGTTTGAGCAAGCACCCAGAGATGGTGATGGACAGAGAAGCCTGATGTGCTGTAGTCCATGGGGTTGCAAAGAGGCCGACGTGACTGAGTGACTGAACAACAACTGTTTCATCATGTGACTGCCACAATTTATTTATCCATTGATCTTTTAATGAACCTTTTGGTTGTGTCTACTTTTCTGCTATTCTGAATAAAGCTTTAGGAATATAATGTGAAAGTCTTTTCATGGACATGTTTTCATTTCTTTTGGTAAATACCTAGGAGTGGAATTGATAGGTCATATAGTAAGTACACGTACAACTTTTTTAGAAATTACCAAGCTGTTTGCCAACGCGATTATAACATTTTGTTACTCTTAGTAGCAGTGTTATAAGGGTTCTGGTTATTCCATAACCTTTCCTTCAATATTTGGTATTGATAATCTCTTTGATTTTCACCATTCCAGTGCACATGCATTGGTATCTCGTAGACTTGCATTTTCAGACGACTGAAGATGTTGAGCACCTTTTCATGTGCTTATTGGCCATTTGTGTATCTTCTTTTGTAGTATCTAAATCATTAGCCCATTTTTCAAATTGATTGTCTTATTACTGAGTTCTCTTTAATGTTTTGAATGTAAAGCCTCTGTATGTGTTTGTATATACACATTAGCTTGCTATCTCACTTTTTTTAATGGTCTACATTGAAGAACAGAAGCTTTAAATTTTAAAGCTATTAAAAAGGAAAGCTCTGAACAAAGTCATCAACAATAATATACTCACAATTTAACTTTGAATATATGAATTGTTGAAAATTGAGGTCTGTATTGTTATGGAATAATGAATAAGTGAAGTTTAGGTTATCAGATAGGCCTGTGATACCACTCTAATGGAAGAAAGTAAAGAGGAACTAAAGAGCCTCTTGATGAGGGTAAAAGAAGAGAGTGAAAAACTGGCTTGAAACACAACGTTAAAAAAGACTAAGCTTGTGGCATCTGGTCCCATCACTTTATGGCAAAAGGAAGGGCAAAAAGTGGAAGCAGTGACATTTTATTTTCTTGGGCTCCAGAATCACTGCGGGCGTGACTGAAGCCATCAAATTAAAAGATACTTGTTCCTTGGAACCTATGCCAAACCTAGACAGTGTATTAAAAAGCTTTGCCAACAAAAGCTTTTGTATGGTCAAAGCTATGGTTTTTCCAGTAGTCATATATGGATGTGAGAGTTGAACCGTAAAGGAGTCTTGAGCGCTGAAGAATTGATGCTTTCAAATTGTGGTGCTGGAGAAGACTCTTGAGAGTTCCTTGGACTGCAAGGAGATCAAACCAGGCAATCCTAAAGGATTTTGCCAACATTCATTGGATCATCGAAAAAGCAAGATGGGTTCCAGAAAAATATCTACTTCTGCTTTATTGACTATGCCAAAGCCTTTGTGCAGATCACAACAAACTGGAAAATTCTTCAGGAGATTGGAATACCAGACCACCTGACCTGCCTCCTGAGAAATCTGTATGCAGGTCAAGAAGCAACCGGTAGAACATGAACAACAGACTGGTTCGAAATCAGGAAAGGAGTATGTCAAGGCTGTATATTGTCACCCTACTTATTTAACTTGCTTGCAGAGTACATCATGCAAAATGTCGGGCTGGGTGAAGCACAAGCTGGAATCAAAATTGCCAGGAGAAATATCAATAACCTCAGATATGCAGATGACACCACCCTTATGGCAGAAAACGAAGAAGAACTAAAGAGCCTCTTGATGAAGGTGAAAGAGGATAGTGAAAAAGTTGGCTTAAAACTCAACATTCAAAAAATTTAAATCATGGCATCCAGTCCCATCATTTCATGGCAAATAGATGGGGAAACAGTGGGAACAGTGACAGACTTTATTTTGGGGGGCTTGAAAATCACTGCAGATGGTGACTGCAGCCATGAAATTAAAATATGCTTGATCCTTGGAAGAAAAGCTATGACCAACCTAGACAGCATATTAAAAAGCAGAGATATTATTTTGCCAACAAAGATCCATCTAGTCAAAGCTATGGTTTTTTCAGTAGTCGTGTATGGATGTGAGAGTTGGACTGTAATGAAAGCTGAGTGCCGAAGAATTTATGCTTTTGAGCTGTGGTGTTGGAGAAGACTTCTTGAGAGCCCCTTGGACTGCAAGGAGATCTAATCAGTCAATCCTAAAGGAGATGAGTCCTGAATATTCATTGGAAGGACTGATGCTGAAAGTGAAACGCCAATACTTTGGCCACCTGATATGAAGAACAGACTCATTTGAAAAGACCCTGATGCTGGGAAAGATTGAAGGCAGAAGGAGAAGGGGACGACCGAGGATGAGATGGTTGGACGGCATTGCTAACTTGATGGACATGAGTTTGAGCAAGCCCTGGGAGTTGGTGATGGACAGGGAAGCCTGGCATGCTGCAGTCTATGGGTCTCAAAGAGTTGGACACGACTGAGCAACTGAACTGAACTGAATCCTAAAGTAAATCAACCTTGGATGTTCGTTGGAAGGACTCAAGCTGAAGCTCCAATACTTTGGCCACCTGATGCAAAGAGCTGACTCTTTGGAAAAGACCCTGATACTGGGAAATACTGAAAGCAAAAGATGAGATGGTTAGATAGCATCACCAACTCAAATGGATATGAATTTGAGCAAGCTCCTTGGAGGACAGAGACTGGGCATGTTCATGGGGTTACAAAGTTTGGACACGAGTTAGCGACTGAATAGTAACAGCAAGGTTCTGGAATTCTGATACACTTGGATTTGAACCTCAGTCCTAGCATTTACTACCTTTGTGATCTTGGGCAAGTTTCCTAAAATCTCTGAGTCTTTGTTTCTTTGTTTTTAAAAACCAAAAAAATAGTAGTTACCTCAGATTGCTATGAAAGTTAAATTGAGAATGATTTCTGTAATCCACTTGCCATTCACCCTAGTCTTCACTGATTATTACTTGTCTTTCTTTATATTATTTGCTTCAAGTTTTATTCCTTCATTCAGGAGTGTTTTAGCCTTTTAAACTGTATTATATTTAAAGAAACTTATATAACCCCCTCTGGCATTCATGAGATGTTGTTTTCAGCCTTTTTTTTCCGTCTCCATTGAATTCTTCTCTTGTTATTTATCCTATTCCATTTCATTAAAAAGAACGTATATTCCTTCTTAAAAACTTTTGACCCTCACTTTCTTGCCTCTCCTTCCCAGAAAAATGTATGTAAACTCAGTTTTAGTGTCCCTTTCCTCCTGTTTTACTTTAAAGTCAGTCCATGGGCTGATGCTCCCACTTCACTGCCCACATTGTTCCTAACAGATCCTCAGTGACTTCCGCATACTGAATCCAGTATTCAGTTCTGAGGCCTCATTTTACTTGCTGAACGAGCAGCACTTACTGATTCTACCTTCTTTTCTTGAAGCTCCTTCTTCATTTGGCTTCCACTATACCACAGAACTTCAAGTTTCCCTCCTTTTTCTGTTGTCATTAATTGTCTTTTTACTATTCCCTTGTCATTTCTTGCCTTGTGCTGATGACTCCCAAGATGGATTTCTGTGGTTACATATCTTTCCTTTAAATGATTCAGGGTCATTTAAATGATAAAGGATCCTTTAAATCCTTCAGATTCTTTAATAACTGTTAGTATATATTCACATGAATGTATAATATCTTAAAGTTACCATCATCATAAAAAACACTAGCAAGTGGTTTATATAACACCATGTGCCAAGCATTGTTGTCCAGAATGAACTCTTTACCCTGTACCTACTTTTATCTTTAGCTAGTAAATGACAAATCCTCATGAATCGTTTTTGATTCCTATCTCTCTCTGTGTGTTTAAAATTTCACTCCGCAAACCCTGTTGGTCAAAATCTGATCACATTTTATTCTCTCCATTGCTGCCTACTGGTTCAAGCCAGTACATTCTTGACATAGTGGCTCAGTGGAACGTGTTAAAATCTAGGTTAGGTCATGGAGCTTCTTTGCTCAACATATCCAAAGGTGTCCCCTCTCTCGGACTATCCAGGTCAAGTTGGCTAACTGGTCATCCAGTGACTCAGTGTCCTGAAGGGCCCAAGATGGCCTCACTTAAATGTCTCAACTGTCAAGTGGGATGACTGTCATAGGTGGGAAAATGGGGTCTCCTCTTTCCAGGTCGCCTGTCTCCTCTGCTTTATAACATTGTGAAGGCGTAACAGCAGGGCAAGCCTAAATGCACAAGTGTTTGTCCAGCCTCCATTTGTGTCACACTTCCTGAAGTATTGGCCAAAGTAAGTCACACGGCCAACCCCAAGGTCACTGTGTGAAGAGAGTTCACAATGGGACAAATGCCAGGGGATGTGTGATTCACTGGGGGCCATTAATGTAACAGTCTGCTGTAGGCCCTCTATGATTGGTATCAGGTGTGTTAGATTATTTTATTATAATGCATCACCCCTTTCTTTAGACAAATAGGTAAATAATAAAGAAAAAAGGAACCTGACTAAATAAACTGATGTCTGAAAGTATAGGTTAAATAATGGTTCCTGGGTGGAACAGTCAGATTTGACTTTTTTTATATCTCTCAAATTTTGGAGACCACAGAAGTAGAAATTTCTGTATATACCATAATAATGTACAGATTGTTTTCTTCAGCTAAATCAGACAGTATCTTAGTATTGTTACTGGCTGAGTTAATTAACTTGTCCATATCCCACGTTATACTCCAAATTGGGAAGTTGTACTTTACTTTTCCCTAACCTAAATTTATATGGTGTTTTACATCATATAAAGGACTATTTACTGTTTCTTTTTCCAACCTAATCTTAGTTTCCTACAAGGGATATAGTCACACCCTTATTTTCTTCAGGTCAGCTCTTTATCCTTTGTCTTATCATGCTGTCCCCATGTCAGGTTATTTTTCTCTTAGCATTTCCAGTAAATTTGATTTGCTGTTACTTACATTGAAACTCATTTTAATTCTCATGTCTACTTAGATTTTTACTTTCATTTTCCTGACTTTGGAATTCTGTTAACCTTTTCTTAAAAGTATCTACAGGAACTCCCTAGTGGTCCAGTGATTAAGACTTGGCACTTTCACTGCCACCAACCCAGGTTCAGTCTCTGGTCTGGGAGACTGAGATACCGCAAGCCACATGTTATGCACAAGCACTGATAACTTCATTATTTCTTAAAGAATAGTCTTACCCGACCACTTGTATATTGTGATACTAGTTTTATTAAAAATTTCTTTCTTTTTATTTTTCCTTGTAGAAGGCATTTATTCATTTTAATGTGTTAAATGAATATATCATCTTATGTTTTATTTCAGGAAGATAAAAGCATTGTTGCAAAGAATATCTTTTTTTTTAAGCATTGAGTCCAATAGTGTTGTGAACCACCATCCTAGCCTACATCATCTAATAGAATAAATAATCTCTAGTGCAGGAAACGTGTAAATGGGTAACTTCATCATAGTGCTGTCAGTGCTGCTAAAGAAGTGGACTTTAAGATTCATTGGGAGTGCTTGGCCAAGCCAAGTCCCTGTTACAGGAGTTGCTGTTAAAATACAAAAAGGAGTTAACCAGACAAAGAAGGAAGGGGAAAGGCATTTCAGGTCGAGTGAAAGCATGAATCAAGATGCAGTGGGCAAAAGAGCAGGGAACTAAAAGTAATTTTGTTTATTGGGTCCTAACATGTATATTTGGAAGCTGTGGGACTTAACATGCTATACCAATGAACTTGGGTTTTGTCATGAGGTGTTTTCTCCTAGTCTTTTCCACTAAAATGCAACTAAAATCACAGGTGATTAAATATGTGTTGGAAGTATGGAGCCAGAGTCCACATAGACCTGCTGCATGTTTGAAATTTCTCTTAATATTGATGTTTTATTATTTAAAATTATGAATAACTTTGTCTTCTGTTCTAGAATCAATTAATGTGCATTCTTAGCTTCAGTTTCCTAATTTTAAAATGAGGATAATAATAGCATTTACGTCTTAGGATTGTTGGGCAGAGTAACAATACCTATAATGATAATAATGACAATAATAACAGTTTTTGAGGGCTTATATAACAAGGAACAATCCTTGATGTTTTATTTCTGTTACCTCATTTAATCCTCAAAACATGTCAGTGAAGTGGGTACTTTTGTTATCTCCTTCTTACTGCTGATAAAATTAGGGCATAGAGAAGTAATTTTCCTAAAGTTACACAGCTAGTAAATAGCTGAGCGAGGTTTGAACCCAGGCAATCTGAATATGATACTTAACTGCGACATTTTATTTTCCCATTCTGTGAGATCAATGTGTAAAGCATTTAGTATAGAATCTGCCACATAATAATTTTAAGTGTAAGTGGTTATCAATATTTAATAATAATTGCTCAAATTTATTTTGCCCAAATCTTTAAGTTAAATTGGTGTCTGAAAGAAATTGTGCAAGTGGCTTGAGTTATTCCCAGCATGCCCTTGAGTACAGTGTGATATCCAAGCCCATGCCTTTAACCACTACCTTCTGCTGCCTCCTCTTTACTGTTGGGCTGTCTCCACATTAGAATTTAAATCTGGTAGGAGCTGTAATGTTTTGTTTACCATTGTATACCTAGTCCTTAACGCTCTGTTTAGTGCAGAGAAATAACCAAATTATTATTCAGTAGGGCTTCATAGGTGGCGCTAGTGGTGAAGAACCCATCTGCCAATCCAGGAGACATAAGAGACGCAGGTTCAATCCCTGGGTCGGAAGGATCCCTTGGAGAAGGGCATGGCAACCAATATTCTTGCCTGGAGAATCCCATGGACAGAGGAGCTTGGTGGGCTACAGGTCCATAGGGTCGCAAAGAGTCAGACATGACTAAAGCAACTTAGCATGCATACGTTGTTCATTGAGTGACTGAAAATCTAAATACCTGCCTTCTAGCTGGTCTCAGAATGTAAGCTTTTTTTGTACCTTCTATAATTGTGGTTTGATTGCTTTACATGGTTTTCCGTCCATACATAGTCCTGCTTGGACCAGCCATCTGCTCCTGAACCTTGGTGTACCACAAGAACCCTTCTGGGTAACTGATTTAGAGATCACTCAGGTTTCAGGCAGGGAGATTAGAGTAACAGTTGGATCCCAAACTAGAATTTTAGATATATACAAAACAGAATTTTAAAATGTGTGCTCTCAGAAACTAAATATAACAAGGAAAAAAGCCATGATATCTTTTCTTTTGCCTTTGACATTGATCATTTTAAAGAGAAAATAATTTAACTTCAAGGGGGTTCTCTGTTATTGTGGGTTAACTCATATTTTCCTCCTCTCGTCTATCTAGAATGTCTTAAACCATTCTACCTTATGAGAAATTGGATGTTCTTGCAGATAGTCATTGTGGGAGAAAACGTTTCATTTAAGTCCCAGATGAGGACCGGAAACTTGAAATCAGAGGAGCATCTGAAATCAAGTAATATTAGGTAGGATAAAAATTACAAGGGATTTCTACATGTTTGTATTCCTTTTAGAGATATGTTAAAGTATTCACTTACTATGAACACTAGTAGAAGAATTAGAAGCTTTCTGAAGCATTTGATAATGGCCGGGATGGGGGACGGAGAGCTAAGGGTTTTTTTGTTTTAACTTATGCAGCCTCATAAGAACCTTGTGTGTTTACTTTGTCATGAGCATTTATATCTTACAGTCCAAAGAAAATTTTTAAACATTTAGTAGCGTAAATGTAAATTTTATGTTTGCATATGTGGTCTCTGAATATTTATGGCAAGCATAGGGGCATGCGATTTATCTTGTGGTGAGCTGTCCTTTAGAATAATAATTCCTGTTTTGGCTTCATATATAGCAGTTCATTTGGAATACAGGGAGCCTCATTTCTTGCTTCTGTATGTTAGTCTGCATACAGTCAGGCCTTCTAGATGCCTATAGAAATAGGTATATGATGGTGTGCAAGAGAAGCCCTCTCCAGCCCACAGTGAGCTGGTAACTCTTCTCACAGTAGCTTATATCAGTTTAAATGGTAGTGTGAAGGTGCTGGGTGTCAGAGATGAGACTTAAATGTGAAGTGCTGGTTGTCCTTAGAGGTTGATACCGTGACTGTGACACCTAGAGCCAGGCCATTGCAGAAGCCTTGCTTCATTGTATCAAGCTTATGAGCTCTGGAGCCAGACTGCAGGGTGGAGCCCAAACTCTGCCACTTCCCAGTTGTGTGCTTTGGGGCAGGTTGTTTAACTTTTTCTTAGTCAGAAAAATGGAAATAGTATTGTTACTTACCTGATAGATTTCTTGTAAGAATTAAAGGTTTAATAATATGTAGTAGCACATAAACAGCACCTGGCAAATAGTAAATGATCAACTGTATTATTATTTAAGCCATTGATTAATTCTTAGGAGATGAGCTTAGATGGCATTCTGTAATTCATAGTTTGCTTGATATGTTGTCAGGTCCAATTTTTAACTGTATTTGCCTAAGCTGTGTGATCAAAACTAATGTTTGGAGAGGAGAAAAATGTGTTCGTGGATCCAACTTTAAACTGTATTTTTTTAAGTCTTATATAATCAAAACTAATGTTTGAGGAGAAACAAAAAATACAATAATGTAAGTCCTTTGCAATTTTTACATATTAATCTCTTGTTTTTATTTTCTGTGCATACTAGAATGTGGTCATTACAACATTCGGGTTCTCTTTTGTTACTTAGCATTATGTGGTGATAGATGACCCAGGATTTTTGACCTCCACCTTGGAATGTTGCCGTCTTCAACCTAGTCTGTTGCTTCAGAGGATCCTATATCAGTGACCCAGTTAACAAAAGTAATTTGGTGGTCACTGAAGTATTCATGTCACGGGTTAACCTTCTCTCTTGGAGTTATCTCAGTGGACATGAATTTGAACAAACTCCAGGCGTTAGTGAAGGACAGGGAAGCCTGGCACACTGCAGTCCATGGGGTCACAAAGAGTCAGACATAACTTAGTGACTCAACAACAACAACTTGGAGTTATCACCTGTATTCTTTTGTGAAACTTACCTGTTTTGTTTATTACTGATAGCAACTCTGAAAGGGAGCTTGTATCCCTGTTTTGTAGATGAGGAAGATGAGATTTCTTAAAAAGAAACTCCAAGGTAGCACTACTAGTATGAACCCAGATTCAGACCTAAGTCTTTTTTCTTCTGTATCATTTTGTGTTACATAAAATTTCCTTAGTATGATACACATTTTACCATTCATTAATTCAGCACAGTTTTGGACGGCTGTGACATAGCAGGCATTGTTCTGAGTGCTGGGGGTATAGTCCTGAACACTGTCTTCTCAGGTTTTTTCGTTGTGTGTGATCCATACTGTACTCATCACTTGTTCTCAGTTCTTTTGCCTGTTCATTTTGTTATTATTCCATAGGTTCACCAGTCTCCTCAGTTAATCTCCCTCTTACTTTTAGACACTGATCTGATCTCCTGCTTTATCTCTGAATTTGAGGCAGTGTAGTGGTTAATTCTCTGGACATCTCTCCACAATTTTCCTAGCACAATTCTTTGTAACATTACTTTCCTTCAATTTCATCCTGTCTCTTTTCAAAGCCAGTCTTGCCTCCTGTCTTTTTCATATTCTCATGTCTTTCCATCTTTTCCAGAACCATGCTGTATCACTCTTGTTCTTTCCTATATCTTCAACCTATTCATTTCTGCTAGCTTCTTTTCTTCATTCTAAACATGCTGAAGTCTCTCCCATTGGAAAAAAAGAAACTTACTTGTGGCCCCCTTTTATTTCTCTTCACAGCCCGGTGTCCTAAGAGTTGACTGAAACGCCTCCCTCTTATTTGTTCCTCATTCTCCCTCCTGTTTGACCTTTTTTCTTTCTCTGACGAGACAGTCATTAACCCTTATTGCAACACACCCTCCAGTCCTTAGAGTCCTTATCTACTGCCTGTGGTACAGTTGACTGCCCTTCCTGTTTATCCTCCTCTTTTGCCCTCTGTGCTTGTGAGTTTCTTCTTGGTGTTCATTCTTTTATCTGCCTTCAGGGAGCTCGCACCACCCTTCTGCCTTTCTGGGCAATTACAGTTACTCCCGTGGTTTTAACTGCCACCTGTGTGCTGATCACTCCAGCATTGTGTCTGTAGTCTTGGTGTCTCTCCTGTGCTTGACACTCATCTCTTAAGTGTCTGCTTGCTCACCCCCACTTAGTCAGATACCCAGATGTGTAAGGCAAGAATTTGGGAATGATTTTAGATGGTTTCCTCTGCTTTATCGTGTGCTGATTTTGCTTCCAAATATTTCTTGAATCTAGGCATTTCCATCCATTCATGCCTTCACTTCATCTCCATCCATTCGTTTCCTTCACTTCCTTACCTCCAGTCTTGCCCTTTTAAACCCCATCTTCTGTGCATCTTGTTGTTGTAATCATTTTAAAAGGCAGTTCTGACAATGCTGTACCCCTGCTTAAAACCCAGCATTGATTTCCTAGTAGTTAAAAGACAGAACCTGAGCTCCTTAACATGTCACCCACGGCCTCACAGTCCTCAGTCTGCTGTGATTCTCCAGCTCATCTGTAGCTTCCTACCCTGCATTTGATGCGTCAGTCTACCTCCTTCACTAACTTAGCTTTGTTTTTCTTTTGTGATATTTTCTCTACCTAGAAGAGTAATTCCTTCTCATGCTTTGAGATTCCTAGACCAGAATTGGCCCTTTATAAAACTAGGTACACATGTTCAAATAGTATAGATTATTGAATGAATGTTGTAATACAGAGCAGTGGAGTGTTGGGAGATTTGAAAATTTGTGCCAGACTGTGAAGTGCCATAGAGAGAGAAAGCAAGTTAATAATTTTATTATCTCTTACTGAGAAGCTCCTTTAGGAGCAGCATTTCCCTAGATGCTATTTTTCTATGTGAAATTCAACAGTTAGTAGAGCAGCACGATTTATTTTTTTCTGATTAATGTTTGAGACTTGGTGTTACCTTAAAGATCTCAGGAATGTCCATGAGGTTTCATGTTACCTTAAAGGTCTCAGGAATGTGTGTGTGCGTGTGCATCTGCATTTGTAAGCACATACTTGCCTTCTAGTGTCTATTCTCTGACCTGTTATTTAACACAAATAATTATCATCAGGTTATTATGTTTATGGTCATAACTGATGGCTGCTCGTATCCTGAATACTCCTTAGTACTTTATGGAAATAAGTAAATTATCTTGAAATAAGATGTGCTGTGGCTTTTATTTAAATTAAAAAAAAAATTGTGTTGCCTCCCAAAACAAAAGAGACTAATTCACCTCTCCTCAATTGTGAGTTTAGAGGACATTGGCTTATATTCCTATGTTCTTCTCATAGATGGAATGGGGTTGGTCCAGGTGAAAGGAATCCTCCACTGTATTTGCCCCTTACTTGGAAGTATCTTGTATATTTTTAAGCCATGAATATAAATGTGTGATCTTGAGAGATTATTCTGTATTTGTTATCTTGCATTGTTGTATCAGTGGTATGTATAATCAAGCTATTTGTTAAAGAAGATTACCATTAACTAGTTTTTTCCTCTAGTGACATTATAAATTACTGTAAAATGTTTAATTTTTGAAAGCCCCAGTTCCTTGAGCTTTCATTATCAAACATTCCTGTCTGCCCTGCACCCCCCTTACAATCTTGTGTAGGAGAGGACCTGTGATGCAGTGGTTAGGAGTTAGCCTCTGGAATCAGTGTGTTAAAATGCTACCTCTACTACTTGCTGACTTGATGACTTTGGACATGTTACTTAACCTCTATCTCCTTAGGCTTCTTTAGCTATAAAGTGGGAGCCTTAATAGTACATAGTGAGGGTTAAATGATTACTTTATGACAACCCTTACTTTAGAACAATGTAGCAATAATAAGTGCTAAATATAGTGTTAGCTATTTTAGTATACCTAGTGCATTAGAATGTGTTAAATGTATTTATAGATCTTGATGCTCACCCATGGTCTCCAATAGTATTGCTTCAGATGGTTGGCTTTAAACATATTTGGTTATCACTGAATGTTTCAGATTTTGTTCAGCCTTTAAATGGCTTTTTCTTTTTTCTTGTTTGATAGAAGTGCTTGATTTTTATTATTTACAAACGACAATATATTTAGTATTTTGAAAGCTTTTTATTTTAAATAGTGCTGTTTTATTATTGAAGGCATGATGATTTTAATTCCTGGATTCTTCGTTCATTCTTTTTATTAATTCCTTCAGCTTAAAGTAAGAATAAAAAAGAATTCATGTGGCCACACCTTCTAGAAGCCAGGAGGAAACTTTTGAAAACTAGTATCTCTTTATATAAGCATTGTAGTATTAATCTTTAAAAATATTGATCTTTAACAAAACCAATAGGTTGTTGAGGTACAGTTATTTCTCTTTATAAAAAAGTAAAATAATCAAGTAGTGAATTTTGTGCTAATCTTTGTGAAAGCAGTTGGTTTAATAAGATCACGTATCTGTTGATTTCTTATATATTATACACCATCTAAAAAAATTTATTTTCAAAGTCTTCTTTGTGACATTATGATGTTAACAAATTAAAAATAGATCTTTACTCTGAGGAGACTATTATTGATGATTCTTCATATGGGAAAACTGGTTTGGGGATTTATACATATTCAACTTCTTGATTTTGATCAAATACTTACTCCCTGGAGCAGGAGAGCCAAACCTTTTCTGTAAAGGGGCCGATAGTAGCTGTTTTAGTCTTGATGAGACATGTAGTCTTTATCTTAACCCTTCACCTCTGCCCTAGTAGCAGAAAGCAGCCATAGATGATACGTAAATGAATAGGCAAGACTGTTCCAATAAAATGTATTTACAGAAATTGATCCATTGTGAAGGAGGAAACTTTACCCCCAGTCTGACCACTGCACGAGAATATGAATTTTACTTCTTGTGGTCTCTCTGATAGAAATCTCAGGTATTTATTTCCTAATACGAACTGATCTTTTTTTTGGTTTGTTTTTCATTTTTTGTGAACCGATCTTCAATTTAGACTACTTGGCTTAAATGTTAAGGTTTAATCAACAGCACGAAACTGAACCTAGATAAGTCTGTGTTAGCTTTTTATGTCATAGGATTTTTAATTCCAACTTGAAATAAAAATAACTTGAACACCATAGAAAGAACTTTGTACTTAATTGTACTTAGTTGCTTTGTGATAATGGACAAATTATTTCCACATTTCAGAGTTTCAATTTCCTTGTTTATGGGATGGGAATCATAGTCACTATCTCCCATGGTTTTATTTTCTGTTTAACTCTCTTTACCATTTCAGTTTAGCAGAATTATTTTAGTCATTAACATGTGTCTCTTTCAGAACCTAGGAGAGAACTGTGCTCAGAGGTGAGCATCTCTTCCCTAGTCATTCTTGAGGTATCAAAACTCTTGAAATTTCAAAATGCTTGAACATTCACATCAGATAGTTTTTATGACATTTTTGCACTTTTGTTTGTGTTTAGATTTTTCGTTTTACATATTTCTTGGACAGGTTATATAAAAATGGTATATAAAAATGTATAGTGAAATTTTGATCTTTTATCAGTGGAAGCCTGTTCCAGAATCTGTTAGAATTATAGTTTTTCTCTTATGGCCTATCAGAGAAGCAGATTATTTGGAAATAGTTCCTGTTATATGCTCAATATACTCTTCATTTACTAGAAATTGGTATCCTCATTAGGCAGATCTTAGCATACCAAAATGGTATTTGTTTATCTTTACAAGCAAATCTTGTTTGGAATGAGAAAACAATCTATAGACACATGATTCTCAGTGTATCTTGTATATACCAGAGTATGTGTTTTTAGGTAAGGTATGGATACATTGTAAAATATATCCTTCCTAACTTGGCTACTCCGAATGAAAGGTTACTGAATCCAGTGAAGATGCATAAGTACCTCTGGTTGTCTCAGTATAAAGTTCAGAAGTTAGTACTCTAATTAGGTTCGGGTGAGGGCAGGAGAGGAGGTTGTGACACTGGTAGGTTAAGAGGTGAGGTAGTTCTAAATATAAGGACATAAATCAACTACTTTGTGAAGTTTTGTTTTTTTCTTTAATGGCAGAAGTTTAGCACTCAAAGCAAACAGTAAAACTAGGCTGAATGGATAATGGAATTTGATGTGATATTATCTTTTAGGATTAAGTATAGCTGTGTATTTGATATTGTTCAATTATAGTGATAGTTCTTATATGGCTTGTGGTTTTTATAGCGTCCTGTTGTGCTTCTGTTATATTTGGAAGCTTAATTTTAAAAAAATATTTTAAAAACTTTTTGAAAGCTCAGAAAAAAGATTCATGTTGCATTTTGATGAAACAAATTCACAATTGATATTACATAAACATTTACAGTAAAAATTTTAGAGTCTCTGTTCTCTAGCTTTTATGTCAGATTTTGTTTTTAAAATGGAAATCTCTTAACTTTATATTCTTACCTTTTTATAGTATATGACTGTTATTTAGCCTTTTCCCTTTCTTCACTTAAATATTTGTTGAATGCCCACTGTGTAGGCATAGGAGTTGTGATGGTAAGCATTAAAATGTGTGATAAGTACTATGAAGAAAAAATACAAGTGCTTTGAGAACATGAAACAAGAATATCCTTCATGTATGTAGTGTTCAAGGGCTTCCCTGGTGGCTCAGATGGTAAAGAGTCTGTCTGCAATGCAGGAGACCCGAGTTCAATCCCTAGGTCGGGAAGATCCCCTGGAGAAGGGAATGACAACCCACTCCAATATTCTTGCCTGGAGAATTCCTTGGACAGAGGAGCCTGGCAGGCTACAGTCCGTGAGGTCACAAAGAGTCAGACACGACTGAACGGCTCTCTCACACACACACGTAGGGCTTTAATTTAGTAAAGCTTCCTTGGGAAGTAATGCCTCTGACTGGGACAAAGGATGAGTAGTAATTAAGTAGACAAAGTGGGGAGGAGGTATTTCTAGCAAAGGGACTCTTCTTTACAAAGGCTTTGAGTGTGAAGGGAGCCAAACACATTGGAGAATCCAGAAAGAAGTCCAGGGACTGGAGCAAAAAGATCAAGGAGAGAACAGAATAATGGTAGGAGTAGAGTACAGAGACTCTCTTCAGAGTGCAGAGGGCTTTGTAGACCACTTTACTAAAGATCTTGGTTTTCACCCTAAAAGCAGGGACATCATTAAAAGGTTTTAAGAGGACAGCTGATGAGGTCAGATTTGCATATTTTAAGGATCCCTCTGATGGCAGTAGAGCAAGCAGAATGAAAGCAGACAAGAGTGAAGTGGAGAAAAAAATTTGATGGCTTTGCAACAGCCCAGGCAATGGATGGTTATAACTTGAATGACAGTGTCTGAAAAAGAAGTAAAGGGAGATTTACAGATTAAAGACGTATTTAGTAGGTAAAAATTTTTGGCATTGATAGATTACCAGGTATTTGAGAGAATGTTGTCATGGATGACTTCCAGGTGTCTGCTTTTCACAGCTGGGAAGCCATGATACATTTAGTAATGTACGAACACTAGAAAGAGAAATCAGAGATGAGGGTGGGGGTAGGTCATGAGTTCAGTTTTGGACCTCTTGGATACAGTCAATTCTTGAAGAATTTGGGAAGAGACAAAAGAAGCAGCGGTTAGAAGAGAATATAGGATAGAAGATTTTAAAGTCTGTGAAAGTGTAGGGCATGTTTAAATACTCTGTGAGAAGCATTCAATAGAGAGGGAAGCTTTTAAATTATTGAAAGAGGGGAGGTGGTAATTAAAGGATCAGATGTCTTTACAAAGGCTAGAAAGAGCATACCTAAGTGGAATTACCGGTCTTAAACAAGATATACGCTTCCTCTAGTGTTTTAACAAGAGCAGGGAAGAAGAGGGTTCTGTGAATGTAGTAAGCCTTTAGTAAGGGCGTTGTTTTTCCTGATGTATGGAACTGTCCTTTGCCAAAAATAGTCGAGACTGAGGAAGAGGGCAGAAATCATCTTGAGGAGGAGGATGGAGAGTTAAAATAGTTATAGTGGCTAGTGAATTGAGAAACACAGAATTTCCTGGCCTCTTTGACAGAAAAATTTTAGTTTAATAAATGTCACTTAAATGTTATCTTGAAATGTATCAGATTTGGGGGTGAACAATAAGAAAGGGAACTCTACTTGGTAGAAGAGTTCATGATGACCCTGTGAACGTCTAAGCAATGACATCAGTTTGCTAAAATCTAATACTATTCTGGATGTTAAAGCAGGGTCACTGTTTGCAGTGCCACAAATAGAGCTGCTATACATTTTTTTTTAATTTGCATTCTTATCGTCATATAATTTTACTTTGAGTGTTACTTATGTTGGGTAGGCCTAGTTTGTTTCTAATTGGTGTTCTTTTTCCCTTTTTCAGGCAGGCAGAAGTCCTGAAGGCTGACATGACAGGTACCGTCCGACTCATTTGTTTTTCACAACTTATTTTATACCATTAAATTAAGAGAAGTGTGTCATCTTATTACACTACTTGTAGTACTGTCCCGATTGCCAAAGGGTTTTTAAAATATTTATTGTTTTTATACTTTGAATTTTTACTTAGATAGCTCATCAAAAATTTTTATAATCTGTGCTAGGTTGACTGGAATATTGCTTAGTTGATGTATATAATCATTTAATTTTGACATTCTATATTAGTGATTTAAGAGATACAGAAAAAATAATTCCTTTACCATATAAACACAAGTACCTTATGACATTAGGTTTATATCTTCCTGTTTATAATTCGCCAAACCTAAATAGTAGATGAGCCTTCAGAGAAAAATGTTTTCAGGAAAACTTTTGCAAATTGAAAGTCCTTGAAATTGAATGAGCTACCTTGCCACTTTTCTTTCTTTTCTCTCTCACCTTTTTGTTTTCGACAATAGCCAAGGTGTTTTTGAAAGAATAATTGGACTTAGCCACTAAAAGGAGCAGATGACTTGAACTCAGAATTAGGAAATACATGGCAGCAACTATGTAGTGGTCAGAAGGTTCTCTTCACAGCACAACAGCAACATGCTTTCTGTGTAACTATGCTGAAATGTTTTAAAAAATATAGGTTCTAGTGGATCTCATCTTAATTTTTGAAGATTTTAGTTCTGCAGTGAAGCCCACAAAGAGAGTTAAACTTGCTGTAAACTGCATACCTGCTAAAATTTACAACCAAGAGGAAATGGGCTATTTGGATGTGTTTTTCTCAACTTCTAGAGTTGCAGGCTAATATTTTAAGAATTTTGAGTAATCTCACTATCATCTTGTTCAAGGGGAAAAAAGCCTAAACCACTTTTTCTTGTTTCACAGTTCTTCCTATTATTAACATAGCTGTCATTATCCACCATACTGTGGCTACCAGGGTCAGCTCTGAGCTCTGCTCTACTATTCCTCTTTGTGTTGGCATTGTAATCTGCATTGTGTGATAAAAGTTGTGTATGGAGCAATCTCAGGCAGTCTATATACCTTTTACATTTTCTTAACTCTTGAACACCCTCAGTAAGAAGGGTTTGACTTTTGTAGGGAACATCTGTTGTGCCCAGAAGGTGACTTGTCCCTAAGATATTAAGTGTGACTTGTCCCTAAGATATTAAGTCTGCTCATTCAAATGATAGTCTCTCTGATGAGTCAGAGTTAATGATACCTTAATATCCTTACCCTGCTGTCGATGAGTTGAAGCAGAGTTGAATAAATCTATTTATTTAGTCATTAAAAGCTTAATAAGGGGCCAAGAACCTGATACCAAAAAAATAGACCCTATTTTTTAGTTTCTAGCAAACTCTCGTGAGGATTAACTCTAATATCTGGGAGAGTCTGTGTGCAGAATAGGATTATGGTGCCTGTAGATACTAATAGCAAACCTAAAGAGGAGTGAAGATATGCCGTTGCAAAACCTTAAAATGCAACCAGACAGGCTAACTAGCAGTCAGAAATATGTAATTGAAAAGTCCATTATTAAGTTCTTCTATCAAGGCAGCTCACTGTCTGTTATTGCACTCATAAGCCTAGTAATAGAAAAGGCTAATGTGCCTTACAAGACTCTGGCAGACAATACAGCCCCAGTTTGGTATTACATATAGTCGTAGCCTGACTTCTGACTTCATCTTGCACCCAGTCTCTCATTTGGCCTTTTGAGCAGCTTACTCACTTGTCTGATTCTGGTCCTCATTTACATTAAATAGCAAGTATGCATTGCTCACAAAAGTGTCTTGACAAGCAGCCTACCGATTGGTAAAATAACACTCACTGTCAAGACTTTATTGGCTTGACATATATAGGAAAGTAGGAATAATAGCAGAATGCCCAAACAACTGCTGGGTTGTGAACTGACAGGAGGCTTCTGTAAGGGCAATTGTGAGAATGATTCAAAAGAAGAAGAAAAGCTTCTTTGAACAAAGAGATACAGTTATTAATGTAAGAGTAAACAGATCAACTTGGCAGTCCACCATTCCAAATGGGGTGACTTCTTATGAGGCATATGACTTCCTATGGTATGAATACTTAGATATCCACACCAAAATCAAAGGGTGAACCATTCTCTCTCTCTTTTTTAGGCCTTTTTCATTTCATGGTGTTATTTCAAAACTAAAAGACAAATACAGAAGCATTTTGAAAGATTCAATCATTAGCCAAAAGGTGGAAGTTTCATCTGAAATGTAGTAGTATAAAACTTTTGGAGCAATCTATGATATGTATTTAAGCAGGTTTTTGCTTTGGTGAATGGAGAGTGAAGGAATTGTTTGTGTGGCATAATGGCCTTAACAATCTGTTTATCTATCTACTGTTTTTGTTTTCTTACTCAGATTCTAAGCTGGGTCCAGCCGAAGTCTGGACATCCAGGCAGGCTCTGCAGGACCTGTACCAGAAAATGCTAGTTACTGATTTGGAATACGCTTTAGACAAGAAAGTAGAACAGGATCTGTAAGTATTACCATTTGGGATGTCCCTGTAAGATCAAGAAACTCACCAAGACTTTAGAAGAGAACGATTTGGTTGTTTCTTTTTAACCTGTTTCAGAGTAAGCTATCTCAGTGGATAAAAAAAGAAATTCTAATACTTGTGATGTTTTGAACAATCTGTTTGACCTTTGGTGTAAAGAGGACAAATGTTCAGAGATGAGTTTTATTGAGGTGTTTAGGGCATATCATAAAAACAAATCACATATTTCAGGTGCTAAGAAACAGTGTTTGGATTCTCTGTATTGTATTCAGTCCTGTATTTAAGCTATGATTTAGAAAAGGGAAGTGTTCAGAGCAGGCTTTCTTTGATAAATGCGATTCTATAAATCTCTCCCAAAGGAAAATATATTTACATTGTAAGGAAAGTTCTTCCTTTTAATCAAATAGATATTTCTTTCCCCTACTCTCCAATAAGACTAAGAAAAATTTTACATATTTAGGCTATTCCACTCATTCTTTCTATGAGCTGTGAAATGGCAGATGACCAGATTCCCAAGTGAGTAAATAAATGCCTTTCATGGAAGGCCTTGCCTTATAAATTGAAACAAGGACATTAGCCTGGTGGAAAATTAAAAATCAAGAATATTCTGTTTACCTAAGTTGTGGTGAAAATTAGTTTTTCCTAATCTAATTTTCCTGATTTTTGCACACCTGACCTTTATATTGTTAGAAGACCTAGTAATAGAATTTAATCACAACCATTCAAACACGTATTTTTGATATTAGAGTCATGGATAAGATGGCATCAAAAATGCTGAGGGAGTGATTGCCCTCAGAAATCATTAAAAACCCCAGTGCTTCAAAAGAGTCTCAAAAGCTGCCGTTGATAAAGAATTAGGTACTTTCCAGGTAGGTTGTAAACCCTTTATCTATGTTTGCATCCTTTAATGAAGCCAGTATATCTTCCATCATAGTTCTTTTTTTGTTTGTTTCTTTCTTTCTTTTCCCCCTGTGTTTCCAAATTAGGGAGCAACTGTACTTCACCACAACTGAATTTAAAATGACTCTCTGTACAACTAGATTAATGAATGAAAGGCATTTTATAACAGGAGTTATAGAACCAGTAGAACAGGAGAACAGGAGAAATAGAACCAAGTGTTGTGGGGAATAAGTTTTAGAGAAATAAGATATATGGCTTAATATTTATAAGGAAACAACCACCACCACCACCACCACCACCACCACCCCCCCCCCCCCCCCACCAGCATTCCACTTGATAGAAGACATTTTTTTGGTGCAGTGATACAATGTATGGAAATTTGTTAATAGCTTACTTTTACTTTGGTTTACCACTGTAGTTCTAAGTTTGTACCGGGATTCCTAAATAGGTTCTAACTCTAGTAACACTAAAAGATTAATAACTGAAGCCACAGTCTGATTATTCAAACATTTGGTAAGTGTTTACTAAGGTCAGTTGCATTCTGCCGCTTGTCTAGTCTTGTTCAAAGGGGAGCATAAAGTCATTTAAGTGAGTAACTTTAATGCGGGTTTACTGCCTAGTGTGTTATAACAAACAGTTCTTTCTCGTTCTCAGGGGGACCAGTGTCTGCCCAGTGAGTCACTGCTATACCAAATAGAATTACATTTTGTTTTCAGCTGGAATCATGCCTTTAAGAATCAGATCACAACACTACAAGGCCAGGCAAAGAATCGAGCAAACCCGAATCGGAGTGAAGTTCAGGCAAACCTTTCTCTGTTCCTAGAGGCAGCTAGTGGCTTCTATACTCAGGTGAGTTTGGCACTGCATACCAGTTTTCCTAAAATCGGTGGTGAATATTCCCTTTGTGCACATCTTACTCGTATAGGCACTTTATGTACCCATAGTATGGTGCATCTAGGAGTTGATCATCTGTAATCTCAAATTTTAAAAGATGTCCAAAATTATTTACCATAAGACTTAAAACAGTAAAGGCTCTGCTTTTGTAAAAGGCGATGGTTCACCTTAAAGGTTGGAGGTATAACTGTGTACATAGAAAAAGGGTAATGAGAGCAGTGCCTTAGTGAGGCAGCAGCGGCACAGTTACAGGTGAAAGAAGTCGGCCACAAGTGAACGGGCTTTGCTTCGTCAGAGTAAATGTGAATGTGTGGGTGCAATCATTAAGAAAGTTTAACAGCCATGTTGTGCCAGGTAAGAAAGTCAAAATCTGTGATCTCAATGAGTTCTCCTAGTATTAAGTACATAGTAAAATATATCTGGAGCTTCAACTGCTGTTAAGCTACCTAAGAGATAGAATAGCCTTTCCTCAGTTTGAATAATAAGCTGTTATTTACTGTTCTCAGAAACTTTCCCTGCCCTTAGTTACATCTTGATATGACTTCTAAATCACATGAGGTAGAATAATTCTTTGTTGGACAGTGAATTTTATTTAAGCAGAATTCCTTTGAAAACTTCATCCCATCCACTTGTAATAGCATTCATAATTTAATAAAATATGCATAAATTCTCACCCTTCAATGACAAGGCGAGATTTCGAGGAGCTCGCACCAAAGAAATTCTCAGAACCTTCTCCCTGTGCTGCTGCTTGCCCATTGCACCTTTGTTTTGTCTGTTTTGGTTTTGCTGTTTAGAAAAGACTGTTGAAAGATATCAAATAGCTGCCATCTTATAGATTTACTTAGACTAAAAAATTCATCACCGGTCATCACTGAAAGAACTCAAGTATGATTCTTGTTCTCACACTTCATTTTGAAATTGCTGCCAGCTTTTAGCAAAAGTTGGTATTTCTGGAGAGAGGGGTTGTGGTTTGCCACTTGGCTAATCCTTAGGGCAGATGTTAAATGTTAATTCATTCTGCAAGTAACTGTTAAAAGTTTGTAACGCACAATACTAGACACCAAGGATTGAAGGGAAGAGAGACCATCTTTAACTGTCAAAGGACTATCCAGTCTAAATGAGGAGATGGATATATTAATAGATACTTCTTGGGAGGGGGTTCCATTATAAAAAATGCATACCAGTGCCAAGAGATTTGAAAATTATAAGAAGTCCAAACATTTTTCCTTATCTTCTCATTCAGGATAAATTACTGATGAGTAGAGTTTTTAACACTATTGATAGTCACTTTTGTTTTTCCGGAAAGTTATCATTTATGTTTTTAAATTTCCATCAACAGTGTATACAAGTGTCTATCTTGACATATACTCAACAGCATTAAGTATTTCAGTAAAGGTAAATGAATGATTAATTGAATAACATACTTCATAGATGGAGAATAATTTAATGTCTAGTTACTAGTGATGTTGCACTTCTTTCATTCTTTATTAGATATTTGTATTTTATACAATCAGTTTAATCATTTATTTTCCCCATCCATTGTTCAGACTCTAATTTTTTCTGTAGTAATTGTCTGAGCCCTTTCTGCTTAGGGATATTGATTTTTCTTCCCTTTTTTTGACAGTCATCTTTTTCTCCAATTTCTTCTTGTCCTTTCATTTTGTTTGAAATTTTTTGAAATACAGAAGTTACATAGTTTTTGTTTCTACAGTACAGGTTTTTCTTTGTGCGTTTGTCCATAGATCAACAGATACTTAATAATAATTACATTTAAAGAAACAAATAGGTATTATATTGATATACTAAAATTTGGAAACAACACCAATATCCTACAATAGAGTAATGGTTAAATAAATTACAAATCATCTATAAAATGAAATTATGAAACTATTATAAATGGTATTTATGAAGTTTTTTTTATTGAGGTTTAGCTGATGTACAATATTATGTAAGTTTCAGGTATACGAAATAGTGAGTCACAATTTTTAGAGGTTATACTCTGTTTATGCCTGTGTGCTTGCTAAGTCACTTCAATCATGTCTGACTCTTTTTTACCCTGTGGACTGTAGCCCACCAGGCTCCTCTGTCCATGGGATTCTCCAGGCAAGAATACTGGAGTGGGTTGCCATGCCCTCCTCCAGGGGATCTTCCTGACCTAAGGATCGAACCTACCTGCCTGTCTTATATCTTCTGCATTAGCAGGCGGGTTCTTTACCACTACTGCCATCTGGGAAACACTTACTCTGTTTATAGTTATTATAAATATTGGTTATATTCCCTGTGCTGTATAATATGTCCTTATAGCTTATTTATTTGACACATAATAGTTTGTACCTCTTCATCCCCTACCTCACCTCTCTCCTTTGCCTTTCCTAACTGGTAACCACTAGTTTGTTTTCTTTATCTGTGAATCTGTTTCATTTTTTTGTT
This sequence comes from Odocoileus virginianus, assembly GCF_023699985.2. Lineage (NCBI taxonomy): Eukaryota > Metazoa > Chordata > Mammalia > Artiodactyla > Cervidae > Odocoileus > Odocoileus virginianus. The sequence continues at coordinate 15,561,767 of NC_069684.1, read as the reverse complement.
ATATTTACTACTTTGTTGTGTTTTTTAGATTCTACATGTAAATGATAACATACAGGCACTTATCTATCTCTGTCTGGCATTGCATTTAATATCTCTTCCAAGTCCGTGTTGTTGCTAGTGGCTAATTTTCATTCTTTTTTACGGCTTAGTAGTATCCCATTGTATATGTATGTTTGTGGGGTACACACACACACACACCCCATCTTTTTTATCCATTCATCTGTTGATGGACAGTTGGGTTGTCTCCATATCTTGGCAGTTGTGTATAATGCTACTGTGAACACTGAAGTGCATGTATGTTTTTGAATTAGTGTTTTTGTTTTTTTTAGTTATATGCCCAGGAGTAGGAGTGAAATTGCTAGGTAATAGGGTAGTTCTGTTTTTATTTTTTTGAGAAACCTCCATACTGTTTTCCACACTGACTGTACCAACTTACATTTCCACCAGCAGTGTATGAGGGCTCCCTTTTCTCCATGTCTTCATCAGCATTTGTTATTGGTGATCTTTTTGATGATAGCCATTCTGACAGATGTGAGGTAATAACTCATTGTGGTTTTAATTTGCATTTTTCAGATGACTAGCAATGTTGAGCCTCTTTTCATGTGCCTGTTGGCCATCGGTATGTCTTCATTGAAAAAGTGTTTATTCAGATCTTCTGGTGTTTTTTAATGCAGTTGTTTGTTTTTTTGATCTTAAGTTGTATGAGCAGTTTATGTATTTTGGATATTAACCCCTTATAGTTTTCTCTCATTTGGTAGGTGGGGTTTTCATTTTGTCGAAAGTTTTCTTTGCTCTGCAAAAGCTTTTAAGTTTAATTAGGTCCTGTTTATGAAGATTTTTTTTATGATGAGGAAATTGTGTTAAATGAAAAATCATGATATAAAATTATGGATACAGTTGGACTCTAAACGTTAGTTGAATAGTCTCAGTTCAATGGGGTATTAACCAAAATGGTATGTCTCCCTATTACTAGCACCCCCCTCCCCCATCACTACTTTAAACTCTACTTCTTTGATTTCCAGATTCCCATCATAACCTTTTGGACAGATTTCCTACCATTCTCATTGCTCTTAGGTTTTCATAATAAACAGTCTAGTTTTAAAACTCCAGTCTCGTCTCCAACTTAAATCTCTTCCTTCCTTCATGTAGTGGAAATCTAAACTGTGAATGCAACTGAAGTTGGGAGGAGCCATAGACTTGGTGGAGGTATTGGATTGGCCAAAAGATCTTATGGAAAGAGTATCCACCTTCTGCAGTACATTTTTATATTAGCCATTACACAGATATGTTTATCTTGGAAAATGATTCTTAACCTTTTTTTATGCTGTGACACACATGTAGCACATTTCCAAGGGTTTGATTGGACACTAATAAATCCAAACACATCTGCAAGGAAGTATAGCAGGAATCATTTTTGTTGAGGTAGCAGGTTATTTGCAAAAACATTTTATAAGCAAGTCAATAATAAAATATTAAATGTCTCATAATATTGTTTTATAAAGGAAAATATATAAGTAATCTCATTTTGAAATTTGTTTTTTGATATTTCTGTAGTAAGTATTGATCTTTCCCCTACTGCATTCCACAGGCCCTGGTTGAGTAATTACACCAGTTGTAGAATGAGCAGCAGTAAACTTTTTTCAGATCTCAACATTAATAAAACTTGTTAGTAACTTTTTTTTGGTTATCTTGATAATTGAAACAGTTAAATGATGTTGTGAACAATAATGTTCTGTACATCTTTTTTGATGACATGAGGTACAGATTAAGCTACCAGACTGGGGAAGTACACCAGGTCCAAATCATTGTACAGCCTTATAGACTAAGATGAGTTTTGAATTTTAATCTAAAGTGTATGTAGTTGCAAGTCATTGGGAAGTAGACAGGGGAATAATAGCATGATAAAATTTGTATTTTTAAAAGATTCCTTTGGATGTTGCTTGGAGATTGATTTAGCAGGGGTCAAGAATGGAAAGTAGGTAGTGTGCTGCTGTGGTAATGGAAAGATATTGATGGATTTTTTAAACTATGGCCAGGACTTCCTATTGGATCAGATGTGTGGAATCAGGATAGGGGAAGAGTCAGAGATAACTTAAGTTATCAGATTGAGTGGCTAGTTGACTGGTTGTACCATTTACTGAGATAGGGAACACTGAGGAAAAGACAGCTCTATTCATGTTACGCTAGGGAGATAGATGCCTGTTTGCCATAGAAGTAAAGAGATCAAATAGGTAGGTAATTCGATAAGCTAAGCTAGGAGCTCAGTGAAAAGATCACAGCCAGAGTAAAATTTATGATTACAATAAAGTACCCTGACTTTAGACATTAGGATTTTGCATTTAAAACCATAGAGCTAGGTGAGAACAGGTTTGGCACAGGAGGAGCCACATTTCAGTAGGAGTAAATCAGAGTGATATCTTAGAAGACAAAGACCAACTCAGGTGAGTGCTACAAAGAAATCAAGTAAGGTGATTAAAAAAGATCAGTTGGATTTGACATACAGAAGTCATTAGTGAAATTAATGGATACCATATTTCCTCATTTGTAAAACATGTTTCATATTTTAACACCTTTGAGATAGGGATACATTTACAAAAGATGGTCAGTTCACCATTTAATTGGCAGTTTTTCTGTTACATAAATAATAGTTCATCTTACAATTTATGGTATCTTGGATTTGATGAAATGTGACTTCAGTTGAGTGGTCAAGATAGAAATCTGATTGGAATGGATTGAAAAGAGACAGATACATGATTATGCTCAGTTCTGTTTTCTGTGAAGATGATTTTTTTGATTTAGATATCGTTTTGTTAACTATTGGTATTTAAAGCATGGTGCTTGAAGCCAGAACCAAATTGCCAAATGAAGTAAAGATGTAACATTATGCTGTGTGGGTTTTTTTAAAACATCAAAAAACAGAACAATAGAGTAGTCCTTACTCTTAAGAAATGTGAGACAAAAAGAAAGTATTAAGTATCTGTAGTGATTAAAAGATATTCTGTGTATTCATAGTGAAAGGAAAAGTGAAAGTCGCTCAGTCGTGTGCGACTCTTTGTGACCCCATGACTGTATAGTCCATGGAATTCTCCAGGCCAGAATACGGGAGTGGGTAGCCTTTCCCTTCTCCAGGGGATCTTCCCAACTCGGGGATCAAACCCAGGTCTCCCACATTGCAGGAGGATTCTTTACCAGCTGAGCCACAAGGGAAGCCCAAGAATACTGAAGTGGGTAGCCTATCCCTTCTCCAGGGGATCTTCCTGACCCAGGAATCAAACCAGGGTCTCCTGCATTGCAGGCGGTTTCTTTACCAACTGAGCTATCAGGGAAGCCCTGTGTATTCATATTTAGTTCTAAATTCTTAGGGTAGATTGAAGAGCTAAGGAGCAGTAGAATAGTATAAGAGTTTTCACAGAATAATTGCCAAATATAGTTTTGTTCAGCTTATTAAACATCTGTTTCTCTTTAGTCCCACCTTGTTTCTGCCTCACCTCATGCTTTCTCACCTGGAATCCTTTGAACCAGCAGGAATTTTTCCAGTATCTCTACCTACAGCTCCTGGGTTCAGACAAAAATTTTATTATAAGACAGCCACATGAAGTTTCAACCATATTTTATTTACTTTTCTTAAACATCCTTTTTTTCTTCTTGATAGATATTCAACTGTGCCTAATTTTCCAGTCTGTTCTTTCAGTACCTGTAGAACTCAATTGTTTATTTATCCTCTGTTCTGTTTCTTCTTGCTGTCCTCCACAGAATCTGTTTCAGGGTTTTTCCCATTTTTTCTTCCTTTTTTTGTACTTCTTGCTTTTTTTCTATTTCCAGACTCTATTCATTCTGGGCACTAGTTTTGTTTGCTCAATTTTATGTCAGAAAATTTCTTGCACATTGCAAATGTACAGGTATAAGTACAGTTGTAGATAACTCCTGTGTTTCGTGAAAAGGGAATATAGGATTTTATGTTTGGTTATAGAGGTGCTTTTTATCTTAGGAAAAGGGTGAGACATTATATATCCTGAGTTGGGTCCCCCAAGGTGTCTTGTTTTGTGAAATCTGTACTTATTAGAGAGAGTGGTGTTAGAATCAAGATATATCTAATTCTGTAATCTTAGTCAAATAACTCAATATTTTTGTTGCTTTCATGCCCTCATCTGAAAAAAATGGAGCTTCATACCTGTGTTGAAGCAACATATTGCGTTGCTGCTAGTTTATCACAAGGATTAAGTGAGACAAACACATAGCCCAGAGAGTGAAGCTTACTATGTAGAATGTTCCATTGGTTATGCTATCGTTTGGGATATCTCTCCCTCTCTTTCTCGTCTCTCCTGCTCTCCCTTCCCTACTTTATGTACCTGTCTTGCTCATTTATCTGTGAACTCCTGAACCACACAGATCTTTTCTCTGTGTCCCTGTTGTTTTCCATGGGCATGTGATAAAATGACCAGGTATTTGAATGATCACACTTGTAAGTAAGTGTCTGAGTGACTGGGAGTAGACTGTGAAGAGCTGTGGAGTGCCGGGAGTAAGTGCTTGAGGCTGTCAGCTTGGGCGGGGTGGGGGGAGACGTTAATGAAGGATGCTGAGAAGAAATGATTGGCAAGAAGAAAAGAACTAGAAAAGCTTAGTGATCAGTCATAAAATCAGCTGTTTTCAATGTGGCAGAGAGATCCAATAGGATGATGACTAGGAAACATCCACTGTATTTGCTTATTTATAACCAGTTGTCTTTGACAGCAGTTTCAGTAGAGTGGTTGTGGGTGGTAGGATGGGGAGAGGAGAGATTGTGTGAAAGTCAGATCATAATGGACTAAGGAGCAACTAGGAATTGAGAAAGCAGACATGATACTTGTGGACTCCTTTGAAGGAGTTCTGTTAAGAAGAAGAGACATTAGAAGCTTGCTAAAGGAGAAATCTAGAATCAAGGGAAAGTGCTTCAGTTCTGTGTGTTTTGTTTTATAATAATAATTATTGTTTATTTTTTGTGGGCAACATTTCATAAGGCCATAGCAAAGAAGTTTGATAAGTTGAAAGTAGATTTTAAAAATGAGGGGATGAAAAATAAAAATGAGGGGATGACAGGCAGGAGGCAGAAAAGAATGAAACAGCATGCTCAGACAGAGAAGTTATTTCTCAGTGGGAGAAGGAACCCTCTCATACCATAAAACTAGAGAAGAAAGGAAGAAAGAGTGAATGTCTACATAATGTCAAAAGTTCCTTCCAGATCTCTATGGATGTATAGATCTGTGTGCAGAGATCCAAGTTTGACCTCAGGCTTAAGAAAATAAATCTCAAGAAACTCCTGAAGTCTGCCAAATATGTTGGTTTGTATTTAAGTCAAATTTGTAACCAACTAGTCTTTAATGAGTTTTATGTGTTTCTAAGAGGAAAAGAAAATAGAAAGAGAGGTAATTTCATGGAGTTGCTTGCTGAATGAATCTGAATAGCCTACTCAGGTAAAATCTTTCTTTTTTCCCTAAATTGCTGCTGTTCCTTTTAGATGTACATCTTGGATTGCTCTAATACTTGGCAAGTCAAATGATATGATTTGTAATGAATGTTACTAGTTATCCTTTGAAAGGTTGTCCTATCTTAGGTCTCAGCAGTATGTAATATTAGTTACACATGTTAAAGTATACCAACTTTACTGTTAGAGCACTTCTGACTTAATACTAACACTTGCTCGTGTTTTCTTTTCAGTTATTACAAGAACTGTGTACAGTGTTTAATGTAGATTTACCATGCCGTGTGAAGTCTTCCCAGTTGGGAATTATCAGCAATAAACAGACGCATACCAGCGCCATAGTGAAGCCACAGTCTAGCTCCTGTTCCTATATCTGCCAGCACTGCCTCGTTCACCTTGGAGACATTGGTGAGCCCTTGGTGTGAAGGAATTGATAATACATTCATGCTTTTCTTTGGAGTAGTCATAGAAAGATTATTTTCTTTTAAACAAGCCTACACATAGAACTTAGATTGTCATAAGAGAAAACTATAAAAGTATTTTAAGAAACTTTTTTTCTGAATCCTTTGGGATTGGCAAAGGATCTTGAGGGAAGTAACTTTCATATTCAGATTTAAATTTTATTCAGACTTTATGCAGATGTAGGCAAATAATAAACCAGCACAAATGTAATCAAAGCTTAATTTTTTCAAAGTGATGCCATAATATTTTTGAAAGACTGTACTCCTTTGAAATTGTGGAGTTTATAAAAATTACTCCTTCTGAAGCTGGGTTGCCTTTTTCTTCCTACCAGTGCATTAAAAGTTCATTTTTAATTGTTTCCTTTTTACAGTTCAATTTGTGTTTCCATTTTATATATTTTATCTGGGAATGTTATGTAATATATATATTCTTGTTCATTCCTTTAAGGTGACCTTAAAAGGGTTGTGAAACAAATTAACTATAGGATTATGTTTTGACTGTCCTCAAATAACAAGTGGATTAGAGATCACATCAAAGTAAGCGCCAATTTCTACAGGGAGATTCAGCGAGTAGTAGTATATCTAGATTGCTTTTGCTTTCAAAAGTGTATTCTTTGCACACACACAAATAATATTTCAATAGGTATGAGGCATTTTTCAAAATCACTTTATAAAGATATTAAAGAAATACATAAATTTCAGATCATATTGTATAGTGTTTTTTGTTTTGTTTTGTTTTTAAGTGCCATATAACTCACCCCTTCTTGTGGGCCGGCCCCAGGTCACCAGCATAGTCCGTAGTGGGAGCTGGTGATGGCATGACACTTGGAGGACCTGGAAATGGGGCTAGGTAAGCTTTAAAGTTGGTTACATGCTGAGTGTCCCAGATAGGGAAGGCCGGATGGACACTTCACACGTAATCCTATAGTTAATTTGTTTTAAAACATTTTGTCTTTAATCATCTTAATTTAATTTTAGTGTATTTATTAACTTTAAATGTTCAAACTATAGCTGTTTTGGAATTACCCTAATGGTTGTTTTTATCTGTGTGTTTTTAAATTGAGCTTTTTTTTTCCTCCTCTTAGCTCGATACAGAAACCAGACCAGCCAGGCAGAGTCCTACTATAGGCATGCAGCTCAGCTTGTCCCCTCTAATGGTGAGTTGGTTATGTATGACACTTTACTCTCAGTAGAAAAATGGAAAATAGTTCAGGGCTCCTCTTTTAAGTGGTAAGAAGTCCAAAGATATTTTGAGTTTTACTATTGATTATTGTATTTTTCCTTTTAACTGTACATTCTGTGTAATTGGAAATAAAGTTTTTAAAATATTATTACTGTTGTCAGTAAAGCAATATGAATAGAAGATCCTCTAATGTGATCTAAAATTGCTTCAACAACTCTGGCTTCCCTAATGATAATTTTCTTTTTAATAAATACAATGATTCCCCTCCTAGAAAAATTCTCTCTTATTACAAAAAGATAATGCTTTTGTCTTTTGATGGCTCCCTAAATGGGCATTAGGAGTGATTCTTGAATTAAATCACTGTAGGTGTTTGGTGATATGCATTCTTGTTAAGCTACGTTGAAAGTCCTTTAGATTCTAAAGGAGTCACTTGAAATTAGGGATGGCATTTGGACATACTGTTTCATGTTGTCTGTGGCTATTTTCCCACTGCAGTGGCAGAGTTGAGTAGTTGTGATAGAGACTTCGGCCCACAAAGCAAAAAATACTTACTGTCTAGCCGTTTCCAAAGTCTTATTTGAACTTAGAGTGCCCTCCACCCTAATCATATGACTTTTTAACGTATGTGCCATCACTAAAGTGTGCTGCTAGGCTATTTTTAATGAACTAGTCATGAGATTTACTTTATAAAATGCTCCCCATTTTTAATACAGCGATTTAAAAACTGCCCTTCTGCATTCTGTGATAGCAAGACTTCATGCATCTTGGATTACTTTAGAATCTTACCTTTCTCCTCTAGGTCAGCCTTACAATCAGTTGGCTATCTTAGCTTCTTCCAAAGGAGACCATCTGACCACAATTTTCTACTACTGCAGAAGCATTGCTGTGAAGTTCCCTTTCCCAGCTGCCTCTACTAATCTACAAAAAGCACTTTCTAAAGCACTGGAAAGGTAGGGTCGACTTTTCCAAGTGGACTCAAATTTGGGCATACAAGAAATAACGGCCAGCTGCTCATGCTTCCTGTCTCTCCTATTTGCCTAAAATCTAACATATGTATTACAACAGTTTTGCATGTAGTCACCACTGAATTTCAACCAGTTGGTCTCTGAGTTGTTCCCAGTGGAGTAGTACAGGCTGCTGAGCACTGATTCGTCCGAGTGTGTTACAGTCGAAAGTCATCGAGAGCAGTCCGCTGCCTGAGTCACAGGCTCAGATAATGCGTTTCTGCACATCAGAGTCTCCTGTAAGAGGTTTTAGGCGTTTTGCTGGTTAAGATTCATGGAAGTTTTTCTTTCATTTCAGCCGGGATGAGGTGAAAACCAAATGGGGTGTTTCTGACTTCATCAAGGCCTTTATTAAATTCCACGGTCATGTGTACCTGAGTAAGAGCTTGGAAAAGTTGAGCCCTCTTCGAGAGAAGTTGGAAGAACAGTTTAAGGTTAGATTTTTTTAAACAATTTTTTCTTGTCTAAATGAGGAAGCATACAATATGGAGGAGACTCACTCCCAGTTTTATGTCATTACTTAATTATGAAATGTTGATAAAACAGAAATTTAAGGCATGTGAAATTCTGGCAAACCTCATTCCTTCAGTTTAAACTGAGGTGCTGTCTATATAAAGAAATATAACAGACATGTTTTCACTAAGTAGCTGCCATTTGGCAGAAAATATCATAGTGCGAAAAGAAATTTTCCTCCTTCCCTCTCAGACCAAGCACCTTTCTTTTCTCAGTTTTGGAAGTCCTGCATCTGATGTTTTCTATGTTTAGATGTGATTTGGTTGCCTGCTTTATTGATAGTAATTCCATTCTGCAAACTGAGCTCATGGGTCTCACTGTGCTTTGATCCCAGGACTTGTGATTGACTGAAGGGAAGTAATAAGAATTTCATTCAGCAGGCATATATTTCACTAATTTGTACAAGGAGATAAACTTAAGGAACCTTTTTTCTAGTTACATGTATGAATATAATTTTTATTAGTATATTAACTTAGTTTAAATGATGTAGTAAAATATATATATAATATTGGAGGAGTCAAAATTAACTTTTATTTTTAGTTCATTTATTCAAAAAATATTTGACTAGTATGTATCAATCATTGTTGTAGTCACTGAAATCAACAGTGAACAAGACAGTCTCAAAGAACATATTTTTAGGTTACTTTTGAGTGTCTATACACTTGGGGAATTGTTTGTAACTGAAGAATTGTCTGTAACTGGGAAATTGTCTATCAAGTATTATACAGGTTTCACGTTCCAGAGATTGTAGAACTTAGTTAAGAGACAGTCAATTAGCCAGATACAGTCAGTGTGAAATAGTTTTTACAGATGATCATTTTTTAGTTGATTACTTTTTATGTGTAAGAGATTATACCAAGTAACTATAATAGAAATAGTTTGTTTTTAAAATAAGCTTCTAGAGTCCCCGCTGTTCTATGATTCTGTTAGTGACCTATTTAAACTTAGCCCATGATTTATGGGGTTGGGTACATGAAAGAAACAACCAACTTTTTAAAGCCCTAGGCTGTTCAGCCTAGAAAAAGAAGTCTATTATTCATTGTAAGTTTTCAGATATATGAAGGATTATTTTAAAAGAGCACATTTTTGTCTTCCTGAGGTTAGAAATAAAATCTTAAAATTTAAGTAGAGACCTGTAGGGGGTTACTAAAAGGTCTCTCTTTTGAGAGCTTAAAAGTCAGATTGACAGCCATGTTTCTTGAATGGTTTAGTTGCAGTCTCATTGACTAGCAGGGAGTTGGACCAAATGATCCTTTGAGATTGCTTCCAGCTCTGTTCTATTCAAGATATACTCCCTAAATGGGGAGGGAGGAGGGACCTACCTTCATGAGATCTTCTCTAAGTCATTCTCGTATAGAATCTAGTCAGTTTTGTATTTGGTTCAACCTCAAACACTAATATTGTCTTCAGATATGTATTTCTGCATGTGAAGTTTTGGTGGGTGTATGTAGGCAATTGCTAAAATAACACTTTAAAGTATCATTCCAACACTCTGAAGTTAAACATAGTATTAGGCAGATCTATTTTAAACCTTAGCCATTATTGAAATGTCAGAGGAATATTGTTGGAGTGAAATTTTAGCATAGTTGAGTATTTCTAAAGCCTTTACAGATCATTAGTATTATCCACGTGTAAACCTCAGTGTATCTGTCTTACCAGCAAGTCTTTATGTACTAAGCAGAAACATGTACCAACTTGAGGTCCATTGGAGGACTTAAGATCTCGGTTTAGGAATTGAGATAGAAGACTTTTTTATATCTGTTAAATGTGTGCTGTTTCTTAACAGTATTTAGTTCAATATAATCCTTAACTGCTGTTGAAAGTGTCTTTGAGTAACAAAAAGTCAGTCCCGGTTTAATCTGTTACTAAAATGCAATCCAAATGTTATGAAATTATAACTTAATAGTTATATATTTCTAAAAGTATGGGTTATTCCTTCACTAAGTGTTTGAGTACCTGTTGTATACTCTGCACTTCTCTCACGTCTCTAAGCTCTTGGAGATATAAGGGAGAACAAGATACAGTCTGTACCTTCATGAACTTTCATTATCATTTGCTAGTACTAGGCTGCTCTCGTATGCTATGTTTCAAGTTTTTTAATTTCATTCAGTAGAACATTGGTTTCTAAAATAAATGCCACTGGATTTATAGATACAAGGGATACATTGCTATAAATTATACTCATAGAAAAGCACACTTCTTGAAAAAATATTCTCATGCCAATCTTATGTATTTGTGTAAATCGTCAGCTGATCTGTAAAGTTGGATGTAGAGAATGAGAGAAGAGTTTTATGGTAGCACTCTGGAAAAGAAATAGCGTTTCAGGACATTCAGAGTAAAGGCAAGACAAATGGTCAGTGCCATTAGAGAAGGAGTCAGCATTCTTGACGTATGTCCTGGGAAGACAGAGAGCAAGATGATGGGAGAATAGAGTTACAGAGACCGAGAACTGTGTGTTTCCAAAGATAATGTGAAAGAGCTTGTGAGTAGAATTATGAAACTTATTCTGGATGTTTCATATTCTTTATGTAAAAAAAAAAATCTCAGAATAGGCTGGACACAAGCAGCTATAAATTTCTGAGATGGTAGGATCTCTTGTCACTGCTGGTAGAAGTGTAAGTGACATAATCCATTTCCCATCATAAGGCTAGTGACAGTGAACTCCACACTTTCTCCAAAAGTTTTGCCTGGGGAGGGAGGGTATTTGGCCATCGCTGAAGTGTAAGGTGAAACCAGGATGTCATCTCTAATAGCTATCAAGTTTGTTAGGAACTTGTGTTGGAAAACTATTTTATATGGGAGTAATCTAAACTACTGCAGATATTAAGGTAGAAGGGTAATGAAGTTAAGGCAGCTGAGAGCATGTAGGTGAATTTTTCCTTACAGTGATGTTTAGCAGGTCACTGTGAACCCACAGTTCTTAAGTAAAAGAAATTTGGTAGTGAAGGCTGTTGCTTTTCTGATAGAGGAACGTGTCAGTATAATAATTTGTACAGGTGCATATTCAGTTCAGTTCAGTCGCTCAGTCGTGTCCGACTCTTTGTGACCCCATGAACTGTAGCACGCCAGTTCTCCCTATCCATCACCAACTCCTAGAGTTTACCCAGGTTCATGTCCATTGAGTTGGTGATGCCATCCAGCCATCTCATCCTCTGTCGCCCCCTTCTCCTCCTGCCCTGGCATCAGGGTCTTTTCAGATGAGTCAGCTCTTCACATCAGGTGGCCTATACTTGTTAATGACTGCTTTCGTTTATCATTTACACTGTGTTTCAGATATGTTTTTGCTATATATCTCATTTATAAATAAATTTCTTTAAATGTGTCAAGCCTTTGAAAGAGTAAACTTTATGACCAAGTTTGGAAGTCATTTATTATGTGCCAAGAGTTCAAAAGCATGTATTTTGCCTCTTTACTTGAAATTTTGATTTTCACTATGTGCGCCTATTTTGTCGTCAGTGGTCCTGGTTTCATATTTTAGTATGTTTGCATCTCTTATAAAACAGCTTCTAATGAATTAAAATGTATAAATTTATTAATAGTCCTCTAAAAAGTTTTTCTCAGATCATATTAAAAAATACATAGTTTCTTGTGGAAAAAAGTATTGTTAAAAAAAAAACCAGCTCTGTGGTGACTGGGTTAAATCTTTTCAAGGCAGAAAGTCAACATGAGAAACATCAGACCACATCATATTCAATTAAAATACTCATCTAACTCCTAGAGGAGAACATAGGCAAAACACTCTCTGACATAAATCACAGCAGGATCCTCTATGACCCACATCTCAGAATATTAAAAACAAAAGCAAAAATAAACAAATGGGACCTAATGAAACTTAAAAGCTTTTGCACAACAAAGGAGACTATAGGCAAGGTGAAAAGACAGCCCTCAGATTGGGAGAAAATAATAGCAAATGAAGCAACAGGTAAAGGGTTAATCTCAAAAATATACAAGCAACTCCTCCAGCTCAACTCCAGAAAAATAAATGACCCAGTCAAAAAATGGGCCAAAGAACTAAACAGACATTTCTCCAAGGAAGACATACAGATGGCTAAAAAACACATGAAAAGATGCTCAACATCACTCATTATCAGAGAAATGCAAATCAAAACCACAATGAGGTACCATTACACGCCAGTCAGGATGGCTGCTATCCAAAAGTCTACAAGCAATAAATGCTGGAGAGGGTGTGGAGAAAAGGGAACCCTCTTACACTGTTGGTGGGAATGCAAAATAGTACAGCTGCTATGGAAAACAGTGTGGAGATTTCTTAAAAAACTGGAAATAGAACTGCCATATGACCCAGCAATCCCACTTCTGGGCATATACACCAAGGAAACCAGATCTGAAAAAGACACATGTACCCCAATGTTCATCGCAGCACTGTTTATAATAGCCAGGACATGGAAGCAACCTAGATGCCCATCAGCAGACAAATGGATGAGGAAGCTGTGGTACATACACACCATGGAATATTACTCAGCCATTAAAAAGAATTCATTTGAATCAGTTCTAATGAGATGGATGAAACTGGAGCCCATTATACAGAGCGAAGTAAGCCAGAAAGATAAAGACCATTACAGTATACTAACACATATATATGGAATTTAGAAAGATGGTAACAGTAACCCTATATGCAAAACAGGAAAAGAGACACAGATGTATAGAACAGACTTTTGGACTCTGTGGGAGAAGGCGAGGGTGGGATGTTTCAAGAGAACAGCATCGAAATATGTATATTATCTAGGGTGAAACAGATCACCAGCCCAGGTGGGATGCATGAGACAAGTGCTCGGGCCTGGTGCACTGGGAAGACCCAGAGGAATCGGGTGGAGAGGGAGGTGGGAGGGGGGATCGGGATGGGGAACACATGTAAATCCATGGCTGATTCATGTCAGTGTATGACAAAAACCACTACAATATTGTAAAGTAATTAGCCTCCAACTAATAAAAATAAATGAAAAAATAAATAAAATAAAATACTCATCTATAAATGTTACCCTTGTGGTTTAAATGCAGACTGCCAGTTTAATTCTTGTGCTGAAGACGGCTTCAGTTCCTGATAATATATTCAATATTCCTGGCTTCTTTTTCAGAGGCTGCTATTCCAGAAAGCTTTCAACTCTCAGCAGTTAGTTCACGTCACTGTCATTAACCTGTTCCAGCTTCATCACCTTCGTGACTTTAGCAACGAAACAGAGCAGCATAGTTACAGCCAAGATGAGCAGCTGTGTTGGACACAGTTGCTGGCCCTCTTTAGTGAGTATTAAATCATTTAACTTCCTGTGCCATCTTTTTTGGGAAGCATAAACATTTGACGTTTTCGTCATTGCAACAGACCATTAGTAACATGGAAAAGTGTGGTTTATTTCGTAATACTGAATCAGGAGGCCTAAACCCTTAAGTTCTCTCCTTTTATTTGCTGACATCTCCCTCATCAACTGTATTTGTGATATTTCCAGTGTGGAAAAGAAAATATCTTTTTAGAAAGAAGCCGTAAGGTATTTAAGTGTTAAGTAGCATACAGCCCCAGTCTCGTAATAGTATTTTAATTTGGACTGGTACACAGTTTCAAATGTCTTATTCTTTGTGCACACATTTTTTCTTTAAGTGTCTTTTCTTGGCATCCTGTGCAAGTGTCCTCTCCAAAACAAGTCTCAGGAGGAATCCTACAATGCCTATCCCCTCCCTGCTGTCAAGGTGTCCATGGACTGGCTGAGACTCAGACCCAGGGTGTTTCAGGAGGCAGTGGTGGATGAAAGACAGTAGTAAGTATCATGGAATTTCACATTAGCTGTGTGCTTTGTTTGTTTGAAATCCATAGATATGTAGAAGCTGCCTTCTAACACAGTATTGGGACAGTGGAGGACTTGTGTTTTCCACCTACTCTCTAGAAATTGAACTGAAGACGTCTTTGTGTGCTTTTCCCTTACTTGTTTGAATTCTCCATGGGAGGCACAATCTTAAGGATTTCTGACTCGCTGTGTGCTCCCGCATTCCTGGTTGCCATCCTGGGGAAAAGGCATTTTTCACATTGCAAAATGAAATAGTTTATTTCTTATTCATTACAATACGCCCCAGTTTTCTGTTTAGGAATTGAAGGGAAGAGATTTTTTTACTTCTTCCATTCTTTTTTTTAACTAAACTGTTTGATGTTGACTTTTAGTAACACCCAATTTGAGTTATATTTGTTTTAAGCATAGAGGATTGGATGTTATTTTGGCTCTCATAATTTTCCATGTAATCTCTACTCAGAATATTCCTGACAATTCTTAGGAATTATTCATTATACAGTGACAAATGAAAGCTTTCAATTTACCTTTGGCCATAGGAATAAATGGGCTTCCCTGGTGGCTCGGTAAAGAATTCATCTGCCAATGCAGGAGCCACAGTTTCAATCCCTGGTCAGAAAGATCCCCTAGAGAAGGAAATGGCAACCCACTCCAGTATTCTTGCCTGGAAAATCCCATTGTCAAAGGAGCCTGGCAGGTTACAGTCCATGGGTTCACTAAAGAGTCAGACATGACTTAGCCCCTAAACAACAATAGAATAAATACTTCCAGTAAGGCTTTGCAGTGAGTGGGAAGCTTCTTGCCTGGATATTTTGATGATGGATATTAAGAGAGTCTCTGAAATTTCTACTTCGTGGCTCAGCATCTACATATTGACCAAGATCACAACCTGAAAAATATCCTAGCCACATTCAGGACCCCATGATCCCTCTTACCTTGTGCTTGTTTTACCTCTCCTCCTCTCAGATCTCACTTTAAGCGCCTTCATTTTTGGTATTGTCTTGAACGGAGTTTAGCAACATAAGCACAGCATACTCCACTTCTCTTTTTCATGCCAACATAGCTCTTAGTAAGTTACATTTTAGCTTGTGTTTTCTTGCACAGAGTTTCTTTTCTTAACCAGAAGCTATACCTTTTTCCTTCTCATGTGTACTTCAGAACTTGTGTTTGGTTCAGTATGTTGTATTAGTAATGTTATGGAAAAGGCATTGATATTTTTATTTTGTTTCTTATTTTGTTCCTGTACAGTGAGTGAGCTTTTAGGCCCATTCTGTGCGTTCCCACTTCTTTTCTTTTCTAGTTTTATTTTCGCTGTGCCACATAAGTTGCAGGATCTTAGTTCCCCCACCAGTATTGAAGCTGGGTCACAGCAGCAAGAGCCCCGCGTCCTAACCACGAGGCTGCCAGGGGCTCCCTGTGCCTTCTTACCATTGCAGAGGATATCCAACCCGGAGAAGCAGCTCTATTTTCAGACTTTTTTCCTTTTCTTCCATATCCTTTACTCTTCTCCCTCCCTTCTCTCAGATTTATTGGGATCTTTAAAATTATGTCCTTGCAGGTATTAGGTATTTTATCTTAAATTATGTTATTACTGATTTTCAGCTAGTTTGGGGTATTTCTCTAAAACTGAAAATTTTCCTAATGGGTCTGATACATCAAGATGTAATAATCCTCATATCTTTTAAATGAGGGAAATACAATTTTCTGAACTTAAGGTAACCTTCAGTTTCTTTCTTTCGACCATTATCATTTCTAGAACTTGTTTTCTTCTATACTTTTTTGAGAACATGTTCTCTTAAACTGATAAGTGCATGAAAGAGTGTTTGTTTTTTTTTTTCCTTAGTAGAAAGCAGAGTTAGACTTAAGTAGCCCACAGTGGGGGAAAGCAATATATAATTAAGTCATTTTTTATTCTCTTTTTTGTCTTTCTTTTGAGATCTCATATTTGTTGCATAGAGACATTTTTGTTCTAATCTAGCATTCCTTTTTAGGTTATTAACCTTCCTTTTCAGCTGTCTCTTAATTTGTTACATACCCAGAGGCTTGTAGCAGACATTTATACTTCATTGTTTCCTTGTATATTTTTTCTGTATTAGTCACTTATATATAAAGTAGCATGTTCCCATATTTTAAAGTGTACAGCTGTCAGCTTCAAGGTTTTTTCTCTGATGTGGTGATGCGCATCCAATCTCTCTATCCTGGGCAACTCACCCTGGGCTTTTTTTATTTTTTTTAAAGCCACACTTTTTTACCAACATACATATTTCTAGAAAATCTTAATATCTTAAGTAGATTGTAATTATTTTTAATATTTTAACTATTAAGAATATTTTTTAATATTTTGCAAACTTTGGCAAAGTTTTGGTGTTACGAAACAGAGGTAAGGACATTATAACAATGTGTGAACTTTTTTATACCATAAAGAAAAAGGCATATTCATCACTTTGAATGTGATTTGACTTGATGTAACCACATCCCCTGTCACAGATTAAGAACTAGTAATGGGTTCCATAACTGATAATGTATGTGAAAACTATAAAAACATAATGCGCTATTTCTCTGGTCAAAGGTTTCTCAGTAAATATCCATTTTCAATGAATAAAACTGGCAAATCAGTTTTAACAATTTAACAATTAGTTGTTAAATTAGGAACCTGGGGACCGATCTGCAGTAGTAGGTCTCTGTTACGGAAGTTTGGCCCTTCTGGTGTATCTTATCTAGACACATTAGGGATTACATTTTAGGAAATCATACAGCATTTAAAATGCCAAACCAAGAGAAAAATATGTTGTCTAGGTCCTATTGGTAACATTTTTGTGGCTTATTAGCATTCTGGTTTCTCATGCAAAAATAAAGTCTGAACTATCTGTTTAATTTACAGCATTTGGCCGTGGCTGATTTCTCTTCTGAACAGTTTCCATCCCCATGAAGAAGATCTTTCAAGTACTAATGGTAAGGGCTCCCTTAGCCTGGTGGTGTTGACATTGTTCTCCATCGCTAATAGTGGGCTTAGTGAAGTGAAAGCCGCTCACTTGTGTCCCACTGTTTGCGACCCCATGGGCTAGATAGTCCATGGAATTCTCCAGGCCAGAGTATTGGAGTGGGTCGCCTTTCCCCTTCTCCAGGGAATCTTTCCAACCCAGGGATTGAACCTAGGTCTCCCACATTGCAGGCAGAATCTTTACCAGCTGAGCCACAAAGGAATTAAATAGTGGGCTTAAGGCCAGAGAAAAACAAGGTTTTGTTCTTAAGTGTTTGACTTTAAATTCAGTATCTCAGAGGAGACTTTGTGCTTTGCATTGGTTAAGTGGGTGGAAATAGAGGTAATAATCCTCTTGTAGTTCTCTCAGCTTATTCTCCTGTTCTGCTTCATTTGAATAGGAGTCCAGAGAGTAGTGTTTTCAGATTCTTTCCATCTTCCCTTCTTCCTCATTCTTACTAGTTACTTTTTTGAGGAATTAATGTGAACATTACTCTGTCAAAATTATACTTGCTTATCAAGACATTTGGGACATACAAACATAAAGAACACAAGTCTCCCTTAGTCTCTCATACAGAAATGCTCTCTGTACTATTCACGATACTGTATTTTCTTTGAGGCTTTTACTTACGTGTACATAAACATACCTGCATGTGATTGATATCACATCGTTAGAGCTATGTGATATAGTTACAGCTTGGACTTCCCTATAGCTCAGAGGGTAAAGAATCTGCTTGCCATACAGGAGACCTGGGTTTGATCCCTGGGTCTGGAAGATCCCCTAGAGAAGGAAATGGCAACCCACTCCACTTTTCTTGCCTGGAGAATCCCATGAACAGAGGAGCCTGGCAGGCTACAGTCCCTGGGGAGTTGGACACAACTGAGCCACTAACACACACACACACACACACACACACACACACACACAGCTGCTTTATAAATTTAATGAGATACCATTAGCATTTATCTTCATCATTTAAACATTTTGGAACATGATTTTTTAAAGGCTGCTTAATATTCCATCCTGTGGCTATGCCATAATTCCTTTAATCATTATCCATTTGCTTAAAACCTTGCCCCATTGTAAGCAGCACTGCACTGAACAAAGTGTAGTGACCCCTTTCTGATTATCTTTCTTCCATTAGATCAGTGCCCCTCAAGTGTCATATTTGCAAATGAATCACTGGGGATCTTGTTAAAATGCAGATTATGATTCTGTAGGTTTGGGATAATGCCCAAGATTCTGTATTTCTTACAAGCCCCTGGGTGATGTAATGTTGATATTCAGTGCTTTGAGTTAACAAGGAGATAATCTAAACATTGTGATTAATGGATTGAGCTATGAATTTTTAAGGCTGCTAGGGGAAAAAATAGTCCATCGTACCCATCCTTCTCAGCCTTGAGTCGTAGGTGAGTATGAGGGCAATGTCATGGGCTCAGAGGCCACAGGTAGGGGCTTGACAGGTAAGTTTTTTTATCACAGTAACTATAAAGAGGAACAGAGAACTATGAGCATTAATCTTTCTACCTAGAAAATATTTTTTTTAATATAGGAAGCAATATCCTGCTGAACAATAATATTTTAATTAAAATATTTACAAGTCTTGATTTCTGCCCTTCTCTAGCAACACCACTTCCAGAGGAGTTTGAGTTACAAGGATTCTTGGCTTTGAGACCTTCTTTCAGGTAGGTGGCCTTCGTCACTGTTTACCTAGAGTATAAAAAAGCTAATGTGCTTCCCTACTTAAAAGTTTTCTCCTTACCTAGTCCGCTTTTACTCTGCTTCTGCAATTATAAAGTACAGATTTGATGATGCCCCATTACTAGTACAGAAAACTTCAATTTACACATCCCTAGTTGTTAAAGTATCTTTTTTATCTTGATGTCCAAAAGCTTAGTTTTTCAGCCGTATTTCCTGCGACTTTCACCCCCTTCCCCTCCAATAGTTACACATTATACATAAGCTGTGACCTGTACTTGAATAGCTCTGTATTTTTATTCCTCCAAAACTTTGTTCATGCTGTGCCTGGAACATTCACATTCCTCTTTCGTCCTTCCCTTACTAATCTGTAAGCTCGTAACCATACTTGTCCAGGGTCCAGGTCAGGTATCTCTTACTTTGTGAACCTTTTCAAAGCTTATCAGACGACTGTAATGTTTCTTTTATAATGCTTCTCTTATTCTTTGTTTAGCTTTTATTTCTTTGGATTAAATCATAATTATTTGTTCCTTAAGGTAGGGGGACTTATTTATCTTTGTATCCTCGGTTTCTGTCCTACTGCCTGGAAGTTCTTCGATACTGCTCCTGCTTTTTTTTTTTTTTTTTTTTTTTGAGATAGCTTAATGAAAAATTTGAAAAACCCTTATTTTTTAGGTTGACTTACTTTTTAATGTCAATGAGTTTTTTGCTCTGTACACTTTATGGTATGTGTTCATTTTTTTCTGATTTAGGTTGGGCCACCTTGAGGTTAATAGATAATACTCTGTTAGACTAGATATCTCAGAGACTCTAGCATTGCCATGGTTGTTTGAAGTAAGTTACTTACAATGTGAGCTTACTCTTAAACAAAAACTTTATTCTTCTTTTAAAAAAAAAAGTCATCCCTAATAAAACATGGTGATTTATTTCAACTCCTCCATGAGAAAGTGAAATATAAATAAAAATATCACATTAATATTGCTTTGTTTTGTGGTATTTAGTCTTTAGGAGTATAAATAAGTTCAAGCAAATGCAGCTAATTACAGCAAATAGCTAACCTATATGGAGAAATCTGAAGCCATTGCAGTTCATCAGGTTTAATTTTCTATAATTTGCTTATGTCAATTTTAGGAACTTGGATTTTTCCAAAGGTCATCAGGGTATTACAGGAGACAAAGAGGGTCAGCAACGACAAATACGACAGCAGCGTTTGATCTCTATAGGCAAATGGATTGCAGATAATCAGCCAAGGTATTCCTCATCAGATATATACACATACCCCATATGAGTTTTACACTTTGGTATAAAGCTATTGATTATAAACTTTTTTTTATATATAAACTCTGGTCAAAAGGTTGGGAACACAGCATCAGATTATGACCCTAGTGATCTTTGGAATCTCTTTAATCTCTGTCCTCTCATTACACTGCCTCTTTTAGAGGTCTGCCTTACTTATCATGAGCTGCTTCTCCAATTTATAAACATCTATATAAATCTTAGCTAAATTGTATGCTCACAGTTACGGTGATTTGTGTTGACAGGGGCATGCATGGTGGTCAGTTTCAGTCAAGACAGACCAGGATGATGCTTGTGGCATCTCTGAGCTTCAGTTTTCACACCTACAAAATAGGAACTTCAAGGGCCTAGTCTAGTGTCTTGTGCTTAAAACATGCTGAGCAAATGTAGCTATACTTGGCGTGTGTTGTGGTGATGTGTGGTGGGATAATGAGAAAGTGAGTTTCTACAGAACTGCTGTTTATGTTCCCCAAGTCCACACTATTGCATCCTGCTGTTTCCCACATTTTAAGGCTAGGGGACCCATACAAAGTTCAGCTATTACTGTTTTTTAGATTTATGTTTTTCATATATGGATTTATTTTTACTTTTTTAGGCTGATTCAGTGTGAAAATGAGGTAGGGAAATTGTTGTTTATCACAGAAATCCCAGAGTTAATACTGGAAGACCCCAGTGAAGCCAAAGAGAACCTCATTCTGCAAGACACAACCATCATAGAGTCCCTGGCTGCTGATGGGAATCCAGGACTGAAATCAGTGCTGTCTACAGGCCGAAATCTAAGCAACAACTGTGACACAGGAGAGAAACCAGTGGTCACCTTCAAAGAGAACATTAAGCCACGAGAAGTGAACAGAGACCAAGGAAGAAGTTTTCCTCCCAAAGAGGTGAGAAGGGACTGTAGCAAAGGAGTAACTGTAACTAAGAATGATGGAAAGAAGGACAACACCAAGAGGAGAACAGAAACCAAGAAATGCACCTTAGAAAAGTTACAGGAAACAGGAGAGCAGAATGTGGCAGTGCAGGTAAGCTGTATTTGAACTATAAAGCAGGTAGAGGAAGGCTCACACAAAAGGCAAGATTTTTCATTTCGTTCCTAAACCCTTGAGAACTGGCTATTCTGGAAGCTTCAGTGCACTCTAAGAAGGCTGCATAGTAAGGTAATATGAAGAACTATGGTAGATCTATACTCTTGTCAGTTCACAGAAATTGTAATGTGAGTGAAAAAATCTTAACCTGATTGGACATCTTTGTCAGTTCTCTCCAGTTTAAGTGGTAGGAAATGAGACCAGTTGCAGAACTATCAATTTCACAAATAATTCCATTTTCTTTGGGAGCTATAACTGTGATTTTTTAAAAATTAGAGATCTCTATAGATCCCACAGAGCTGAGTATGTTAAGGCTTACACAGTGGTGTTTTGTTTTGTTTTGTTTTCCCAGATTCACTATACAAAATGAAATACATTTTTGGAAAAAGATTTTCCTTGACATTTCTTTCTGCCCCAGTCAGTAGCATTGTATAACCTCAGTGTTATCCTGGCTCATGGGAATTGGTAAAGCAAGAATCCAAGTCTCCTGCTGGGGAAAGATAAACACTACTCAGTTATTTGTGACTTGTTTATATATATATGTATGTATCTTTCCAAAGAGATACAGATGATTTCATATAAACAGAAAAAGGTCTTTACTCTGTGCTGGTCTTATTAATACCACCAAAGTTTGTAGCCATTTGATTCATTAAACACATTTTGGCAAATGTATTTATTTACAGTAGGCATGAGGAATCTTACATTTTTGAAAGCTACTTTCAGATAAACAGTAGTCTATAGTGTATTTCCCTTACAAGATTTTTTGGGGAAAGAACATAATAGTTCCATTTTAATGTTAATAGTAGGGGGAGAAACAGAGAAAAACATGGTAGAAATTGAGGAAAGGCACAGAGAGAGTGAGATGTGTTGGGGAAAGGCAAGTAAAAAACCCCCAAAGAACTGTAAAGCCAGAGATCAGTGTTTTAGGGGTAAAGAGTTCAGCTATTTCCTGCCTGCTCTGCCTTCATTCTCTGAAACCGCCTCCCAGAAAGGTCCAGGAAAATGAAATCTCTTCCAGTGTCTCATCCCTTTTAAGCCTGAGTATCTATGATTTACAAAAGCCTGACAATAATCAATGTATCACTACCCTCTGTACCTCATCCTAAGTTTTCTATTAAATGCTGCCAGTTTTCCTCATTTTACTCATCTTTGTATTACTTGAGCAGTGCATATGGCATCTGCTTCTCTGGCTCCATGTGTGGGATCTCAGGCCTGATATTTTTACTGCTGAAAGTATCCTCCTTTATTCTGGGGGTGGTAGGGTTGCAGGGTGGAGGGCGGATGCTTGACTGATAACCTTTAAAGCCTCCCCGATGAAGTTACACTGAGGCCACCTTTAAAGCCTCCCAGATGAAGTTACACTGAGGGCCAAAGTGTCTCATCTGTGAGCTAGTGGTCATTATCAATTCATGTATGTTCTTAATGAATGAGAATACAGGGTCCTGGGGCCCATAACATTGGCTTATGATAATAGGCAACTTTTTCAGCCTGTTGGCATCGGGTGTCTCCTTTGTAAAACAAATGAGTTCTCAGGCCTTTTCCATATTTCATACTTCTGTGATTTTGTGAAAGCAAAATAACTATACAAGTAAAACTATTTGGGCTATTTAAATAATTTTATTTTCCCATTTTTAATTTAGGTGAAGTGAATTATCTTCAGCATGTACTTTACTCTTTTTTTTTTTTTAACATAGTATAGGGTTTTAAATCCTTTGTTAGAGTAGGTGCTGCTTTCTGTCTCATTTGCGTTTCAGATTATTATAGATAGTCTTGCTTCTGGTTGGTCATAGGTAAAATCTCAGACAGAGTTAAGAAAGACTCCAGTGTCTGAAGCCAGGAAAACACCTGTAACTCAAACCCCAAGTCAAGCAAGTAACTCCCAGTTCATCCCCATTCATCACCCTGGAGCCTTCCCTCCTCTTCCCAGCCGGCCAGGTAAATATATGTTTTGTAATGTCGTCTGTTGAACTCCATCTGTGTAGGAGTGTCTGTTCACCTGCTGAGAAATTCTAGACTCTGAGGGACATTACTAAACCCCTAATATTAGAAAGTATAAAGAAGTTCTCTTTTCCCTAATATTTCAGTTATTTTTAAGCCATTTACCTGTAGTTTATGTACAAATGCATGCTTGTTATTATGAAGGAATTCCTGTCACTAAACATGGCATCTGAGAAACCTTTAGGACATTCCAGTTGCCTCAATGGATAGAAGTAGCAGGCAGTAATCTGTATTTAATTCTTGAAATCAGGTTAAAGGTTGACATTTGATGAGTCTTACTTGATGGATCCCTGTCTTTCATGATTTATTAGATAACCTCTTCTCCACCCCAGCCCCAAATGACTAATTTTTGTCTTTCATTTTCTAAGTTTCCTTAGAACTAAAACAATGTTCTTCTATTTTGAAGGGTTCCCGCCCCCAACATATGTTATCCCCCCTCCTGTGGCATTTTCTATGGGCTCAGGTTACACCTTCCCAGCTGGTGTTTCTGTCCCAGGAACCTTTCTTCAGCCTACAGCTCACTCTCCAGCAGGAAACCAGGTGCAAGCTGGGAAACAGTCCCACATTCCTTACAGCCAGCAACGGCCCTCCGGACCAGGGCCAGTGACCCAGGGACCTCAACAGCCTCAGCCACCTTCCCAGCAGCCCCTCCCACCTCTACCAGCTCCGCCAACAGCACAGACTGCAAGCCA
Source organism: Odocoileus virginianus (assembly GCF_023699985.2). Taxonomy (NCBI): domain Eukaryota; kingdom Metazoa; phylum Chordata; class Mammalia; order Artiodactyla; family Cervidae; genus Odocoileus; species Odocoileus virginianus. Next base: position 15,537,609 of record NC_069684.1, on the reverse strand, counting down.
GCTGCAGGTTCAAGCTCTAGCTCAGCAGCAACAGTCCCCTACAAAAGCTGTGCCGGCTTTGGGGAAAAGTCCGCCTCACCACTCTGGATTCCAGCAGGTGAGTTACAGCTGAGGTGAGGAGAGGAGCACCTGAAGTCATTCAGTGTCAAGTTAACTAAAAGTACTAGTTAATCCACCTCCCTCAGTAAAATAGAGTTAATGGGAAGTTGCTTTATAACACAGGGAGCTCAACCTGGTGAGGGTGGAATGGGGTGGGCAGGTAGGATGGGGCGGGGCGGGGGTGGGACGTGGGAGGGAGGGGATGGATGTATACCTACGGCTGATTCAGGTTGTATGGCAGAAAGCAATACAACAGTGTAATGCAGTCATCCTCCAATTAAAAATAAAAACCATCCAGCTACTTTTTGCTTAGACTTGTAATGATTATGGGAACACAGCAGTCTTTGCTGTTTAGGAAAGTTCAGTTCTTTTTACTTTTGTAAAGGAGAATAGATATTACCTACCATACCTTGCTGCTACTGCTTGTCAGCTTTATAGAAAGGGATTTTCTGTAAATAATTTCCCATAAACCTGAACTACAGAAGGGAAATAAAATCATGCTCTTGATGAGATGTTAAGAGAACTGTGACACCAGTCTCAAGTATTATCATCCTGCAGCACTTGGAGCAGAAGGGGAAACGGATGCATGCCCGCCCACCCACCCACACTCAACACCCTCATTTATTAAACCTCTTAATATTGGAATTGAAAGAGAATATGAACTCAGTGCCCTTAATCTGTTCCCAGAAAGCTCTGTATTGAAAAACCTAAAAGAACAAACAAACCTGCATGACCCAGAGTTTTGTTGGCGGTAAAATCTCTCAGGTTCTCTCTGAGTCCTGAGTGAAGTAACATTGCATTTTATCCTCATCTTAGTGAACCAGGCATCTCTTTTTTTAGTATCAACAGGCAGATGCCTCCAAACAGCTGTGGAATCCCCCTCAGGTTCAAGGCCCATTAGGGAAAATCATGCCTGTGAAACAGCCCTACTACCTTCAAACCCAAGACCCCATAAAACTGTTTGAGCCGTCGTTGCAACCTCCTGTAAGGCAGCAGCAGCCTCTGGAGAAAACAATGAAGCCTTTCCCCATGGAGCCATATAACCATACCCCCTCAGAAGTCAAGATCCCGGAGTTCTACTGGGATTCTTCCTACAGCGCGGCTGATAACAGAGCTGTGATGGCACAGCAAGCCAGTGTGGACCGCAGGGGCAAACGGTCCCCGGGAGTCTTCCGTCCAGAGCAGGACCCCGTGCCCAGGATGCCGTTTGAGGTGCGTGTCCTTCCCTGTCCCCAGGCACTTCAAGATCTCACGTACGTGTTAAAGGTCCCCCTGATTTCATTAGTGCTACAGAACGCCACTGAGTAAGTGGGTGCAGCTCTTGGTCCCCTCTTCACACCACATAGATTTGGGGAAGCTGAAGAATGCTGTTCCTGATGTTGACCCGTGATGGTCTGGCAGAGAGACTATGTGCAGAAATCTTTAAGGCAGCATGTTAGAGAGTTCTGAGACAAAGCTCCTCTCGGGCTGAATCATCTAAATTTAAAAATAGGTTTTACTGCATATTTAAGCAAGTGGCTTTCTGAGAAGAACAAATTTAGCCCATCATCTTTGATAGTGGAGTTCCCTGTCTTTGCCCTTTTTACTCATGAGAAACAGGTGTGTGTTGGTAACTTTATAAAAAAAGCTGTTTCTCTGTTAGCACAAGATACGCTAATCTCTTTGCTCCCTTGCGTTGTTTCACTGACTGTCCGCATTAACCTTTTATGTTCTGCTGTTTGTCACTGTCTTTACTTCTTTCTGTTCTCTTGATCTTTCCTTCCCATTGTCCTTGTGTCACTTTGCTTTGGTGTTTCAAAGCCTTTTCCTCTTTGCATAATGCTGTCTTACTATTCCTTACAGCTTCCTCCTTGTCTTTAGCTGCCTTCATCTCCCTAATGACGCTACTACTCCACTGTGCTTTTGTCATCCCTGATTGCATCTCACTGTGATCCTTTCTGTCACTAGGACCCCAAAGGCTCCCCTCTGCTTCCTCCGGACCTGTTAAAGAGTCTGGCTGCCTTGGAGGAAGAGGAAGAGCTGATTTTTTCTAACCCTCCTGATCTTTACCCAGCTCTGCTGGGACCTCTCGCCTCTCTTCCTGGACGAAGCCTCTTTGTATGTATTTGATGTAATTCTTTTTCTTGCTGTAACCCCTACCTTGTCTTCTGAGATTTTGTAGTAGAATAGGTAGTTTCTTCTTTCTAGGCCTTTCCTTTTTTTAACAGAATTTTAAAGCTTATTTCCTGATTGCCCAAACTAACATTCACATGACAGTAAAATGTGGCAAAACTTTTCTGTCCTGTAGTTTCCCCAAATCTTGTAGCTTTGTAATATATGTTATCCAGAAAGCATCCTGCAGGGCTGGGCACACACAGGATGTAATGCTGGGAAATTAACTTCCTTTTCAGGTGTCATTTCCACCTGGACCCAGGAATTTTAGGTGTCATTTAATCTTGCTTAGGAACAGTGAGATTTTTCCTCATGTATTCAAAATATGAAATGAAATAATGTTCCAGATGTTTTACTGAATAAAAAGATTCTAGATTGATTTTACTAAACAGTAGGTGGTTCTTTTCTGTTTGTTTAAGAGCCCTGATCTAAATTCAGAGCCAGATTTGTAATATGAGGAGGACTCTATTTAAAAACATGATTGGAGTACCATCAATGAATGAACACAAAGATAAGGTCTAAGAATTGATTAGATATCTATATTGATTATATCTTCTATATCCCAGTCTGCGTTTCAAAGGATGCCGTTATTTCCATGTTTTACTGAGGTCGGGAACTGCAAGAAAGATGTATGCTATGAGGTTTTTTTCCCCCCTCCCTTCACACCATCATAATAAATTGTAAAACATTTCTGAGTTCCACTTTCTTGCTGTTTCTTTCCCATAAACACGGGGTAAGAAAACGTTCACAAGACTAAAGTGCACTGATTTTAGTGTTAGAAATAAAAGCTTAATGGCTCTCCTGACAGAAACTGCCATCTCTAGCACTTGAAATTCCCTTAAGAATTTTTCTGAGTGAGTGGCCGCACAGACCTCCCACTCCCCGCCTTCCCCAAATTAGCAGAAATAAGAGATCTCCTAGACACCCAAACAATAGTAGTGCAGTGACAGCGCCTAGAGTTCATGGATAGCCCAGCTACTAAACTATTGATTCTACATGTTTGCCTTTCTTGCTTTTTTTTTTTTTGCTGGGGTGGCTTAAGGGCCTAAGGGCAGAGCACATTTCTATTCACTTGTTTCCTAATCCCTTAATTCTTGTTGTGCTTACCTTCTCCATTAGAAATGAACCTAATGGTGAAATAAGGGGGAGGGTCTTATAGTGGGGTTTTTTCAGGGTAAAAAAAAAAAACCTTAACTATAGCCCTTCCCATATTTAACATCGTTAATGATGTCATGTGTGTGGCAGTGCCTTGCATGTAGCAAGTGTTTAATAAATGCTTTGTTGACCAACAGTTCAGTGATAGTGAGCCTCAGAGATTCAGCTTTTTTTTTTTAAACCAATGAGTTTCTTAAGGACCAGTAAACGTAAACTTGACTTTAGCAAGTGTTTGAATACATACCACAAATTGAGTTGCTTAGGAACCGTGCTAACAAAACCAGTTGTCAAGTAGATCTAAAAGCTTTTTTAAAGTCGTTAATGTCAGTGTTTTTAAAATTCTAGCAAGGGGGGAATTAGAACAAAATAGTGCTTGATCAGTTCAGCATCTTGTTTTGAGAGTATTTTAAATACAGCTGGTGACAAAGAGATTCCTGAGATTCTTACCTAGTGAATACTCAGTACTGCCAGTTTCCAGGGTCCCTGCCAGGATCTCTGTGCTTAAGTTAGAAGTACTGAACAGGAGGGTTCTGTCTGACTCACCTGTGACGACTGGCCCTTAGCGGGACCGTGGTATTAATAAAAATTAATCCGAGTTGAATTGATACTTGCTAAGCTTTAATTTGTACAAGAGATGAATACAGGTATCCTTAAATTGTGGTCTTTTATTTTGCTTGTATGGTATCTTAAAATTAGTACTGAGAAAATGGAAGGCATAATTTAACTACCTTTTGTTTTCCCTCTGGGACTATGAAGAAATCCTTACTGGAGAAGCCCTCAGAGCTCATGTCACACTCATCCTCTTTCCTGTCCCTCACCGGATTCTCCCTCAATCAGGTGTGTAAACAGTGAGGCATCCTGCTGTGGGCTATTATTTTCTTTCCCAGTCTATCTCAATACATCTGTTTTTCTCTTTCTTTTCTCTTCCATATATTGGTATTTTCCAGGTATCTGATTTTACCCCCTCCACCTCCCCACCCCACCCCTCCCCCACCCCACTTTGATTAGGGTATACTGGAGACTTTTGTAAGTTTGAATTGTTTAACTTCTCATTAATAATAAAATCTTTGGGGCTCTCTTGTTCAGCCAAGTAAATTATTCATACTTTTTAACCTGGGCGATTTACATAGAGCAGGATAAAGGGTGGGGGAAAGTAAAAAGCAAATGAATAAAAACAGGAAAACTGAAAGAAACAGAAGTAAAAGCCTTCAAAAGTTTGTCTTGCAAAGAAAGTCTTAAGATCTACCAAGCATCCACGTGCATGAACACTACATTTTCTTTCATTGGAGTGAGTTTGTGTACTTGGTGGTCATTGTATTTCAGGAACGATACCCAAATAACAATGTGTTCAATGAAGTATATGGGAAGAACCTGACAACCACCTCCAAAGCAGAACTTAATCCTTCAGTGGCTCCCCAGGAAACATCATTGTACTCCCTTTTTGAAGGGACTCCGTGGTCTCCATCTCTTCCTGCCAGTTCAGGTATTGACTAATCTTTAAATTATAGACCTTGCTTTATTACCCGTACACTCAAGAGATAGTGTGGTTTGGTAATTTTATGTATTTGGTGGTTTTTGTCTGTTACTACTATTTTTGTTGTTATTGTCATTGGTATTTGTTTTTTAAAGTAACTTCTGAAGGAAAATGGGGTGTAAAAAAGCCTGGTGAGCTGGTTCACATAATAAATGCCATTAGAAAAGCTGTTTTACATTCTCAGTAATGAGCACAGTTGTAAGGGAGAAAAATATGAGTTTTATCTTAAGGTTTGCAACTGTTTCATAGTTTTATTTGTAGATACTCATTCTTTACAGGAAAATTCTTAAGGTTAGGCAATTCTGCTCTGATAGAGAAGAACAGTATATACTTATCTGAAACAGGCACACCAAAACAATGCATACTTTTGACAGAAACGTCTACATTTTTATTTTTAAGGTAAGGAACGTGCCTTAGACATGTGTAGTAAGACAGACTAGTGCATCTGGTAGGGTCCCTCTGGGGGCCTTTATTTTGCCTTTCTCCTGAAACCCTGGGGTTATTTTTAAGAGAATTTAAGTGATCAAATCTACTGGAAACTTTCATTCTTGGTGTGTTTGTGAAAAATCTCTTAATGTCCTGCGTTGCTGTTATTCAATAGATCATTCAACACCAGCCAGCCAGTCTCCTCATTCCTCCAACCCAAGCAGCCTGCCAAGCTCCCCTCCAACACACAATCACAATTCTGTCCCATTCTCCAATTTTGGACCCATTGGGACTCCAGATAACAGGGATAGGAGAACTGCAGACCGCTGGAAAACTGATAAGCCAGGTGAGATCCAATCTTCATTGCTTAGTAGAAGTGAACTAACTTACTCTGTGTCCTTCCTGGACCTTTGGCAGTGATAGAACATCTTCTTGAATTATTCTTTTCTCTTCATTCCTAGCCATGGGTGGGTTTGGCATTGATTATCTCTCAGCAACATCGTCCTCTGAGAGCAGTTGGCATCAGGCCAGCACTCCAAGTGGCTCCTGGACAGGCCATGGCCCATCCATGGAGGATTCTTCTGCTGTCCTCATGGAAAGCCTAAAGGTGAGTGGATCAGGAACAAGAACCATAAGAGATGTCTCTGCTTTCATTCACATAAATAGCTAGTCTTATTCTTAAGGCCCTTAGGATTGTTTGATTCATACTATGTATCTGGCAAAGTCTTAGAAGCATGGTCTGCATTATAAGATTCTTTAAAAGGATTTTTTTTTTTAATTCACTAGTGATAAACCAGTATCCTCAGGGGGACAGACATGAAGCTTTTAGTTGGATTCTAAGATTAAGAAAATTCTGACTCATCTTGAAATATTTTCTTTACTCCTTTTTTGAATAAGTAAAAGAAGGATATCTAATTTCATAAATGTTTTGTTTGCCTAAAACAGTGTCCTCACATGGAGCTGAGTTTTAGTAAAAAGACTTTATAGAAAACTTACTTTCACCTTTTCTGGTTTAAAGTGATCTTAATGAGAACTAAATAGCCAGTCTTGAAGGACCTGGTCTTAGAGCAACTCCTTGTAATAGCTGGATCTTTTCAGGGTTTGGGGACCTTGGGACGTACATGCCTTTATGTTTGGCTGGGATTGAAAATCAGATCCCTTTCAGACAGCCAGGCATCTGACCTCTGCTGACAAGCTCTGGGCTGTTTTTCAGTCTATCTGGTCCAGTTCCATGATGCATCCTGGACCTTCCGCTTTGGAGCAGCTGTTAATGCAGCAGAAGCAGAAACAGCAGCGGGGACAAGGCACCATGAACCCTCCACACTGAGGCCAGAGTGGCAACCCTGGGAATGAAGGCTCCATAAACCATGGCATGTTGGGTTTGCAGGACTGACCCACACAGTCCCCTGCAGGTGGCAGCCCTCTTTTCTGTGTCTCACTGTTGAGAGGGTGTAAGTATTCCACCAGCCCGCTGAGTGTGCACGAAATGTCCGCAGTGCAACAAAAAGAAAAAAACCATCAGGAACTCTCCGTCCCCCCGGGGCCTTCCGGAGGGAGAGAGGAACTGCTGTTTGTCTCACTCAGCTACCTGGTATCACCGCCTCTCACCTTCTCCATCGTGCATGTCCCCAGCCACGTGGGAAGTGAAAGCTGAGAAGGGAAGGCAGATGGGAGAAGCCAATGGGAACTTCTCAGTCCTTTTTTTTTCCTCTTTGGGGAATAAAATAGGAATCCATTAATGATTGCTTTGCTGACTGAGAATGTAGTTGAAATTACTCCTGAACATCTTTTATTATTGTTATTACTCTCAGTAGTAAGATATCACACTGAATTCTTCCATACACAGATGTGCTTCTTCTAGTCAGTGTGTAGCAAGGAAAAACCCCGTACACCGCTCCTGTGAGAGGTCGGTGGTGACAGGATGGGGAACCCGGCCTCTTCAGCCCGTGGAAACGGCCCATAAGGGAGAGGACGCGGCCTCCACTTCGACTCACAAGGTTCTGGTGGGCCCTCCTCTGGCCTGGAGACTCCAGCTGGAAATGCCCTTCACTCTGTAGGTGCTCGAGCCCCAGTTGAGGATGCCGCACGGCTGGTGGTGCTGGGCTGGACTAGCCACGGACTGCCGTTGGGCTCTAAAGGAACGCTTGTGGCTGCTGTCCCTTTTACGGTAGTGTCGCAGGGGTCCCACAGCAGGCAGGCAGTCCATTCATGGCCTGACAGAGTTTACTGGGTAGAAGCTTTCAGTGTGGTTACTTTTTGTTTGGTTGGTTTTTGTGCACCCATCCTACTTAACCACCCACCTCCTCCTGTCCCTACCTCCACCCCCTTTCCACCCTGTGCTGTGTGCTGTAATCGTTTTTATTCCTAACGTGTACAACATCGCGCCAAGAAGCAACAGCATTGGGGCCAGCAGTTGGGGCCCAAAGGACTGTCTGAAGAGGAAGGAAGTGGCAGCGTGCGCACGGCCCGCCGAGCAGCCAGGCCCTTGCCCGGCTGTGGTCTCCCAGCCTCCACTTCCAGAGTGAAATTCAAGGCGACACGGACACGTGTGCATCAGGCACAGAAGGAAAACACAACGGAGTCCATTCTGGAAAAGGCGGAAGAAAGGAAAAGAAACTTTTTATCTGATATTTATTAGAAGGAAAGAGGACTGAAGATTTTTCTTGTGTAGAAACAGAAGGACAGCATTTCTGATAGTCATTTCCTGGAAAAGTAATATTTTAAGGGGAAATTATGGAAACAATCTAAATGTCCAATTGCTGTGCTAGTGGTAGGGTTTGTTTTCTGGGAGGGCTCTCCTTCGCGCGCGCGTGTGTGTGTGAGTGTTTGTGTGTGTGCACACTGGCCCGTCTGCTCCCTGTAGGGGAAGGGTGGTGCGTGTGAGTGTGTGGAGCTAGTGTGGGACTCAAGAGCTGGAAAACAGCTACAGAGCGAAGCACATCCAGGAGCCCCGGTCGTCACTGGAGTCTGGGCAGCCCCAGCAATGAAAAGGGGTGAGAGATTCATGCTCATTGCTCTTCCGAGAGAGTGGTTGGAGTCCCGAATGCTTACATTATTGCTGTTTTAGTTTGACATGGTGTTTGGGGTTTTTTGTTTTTGTTGTTTCTTTTTTTTTGAAAGGTCTGAAAGGGTTAAGTCCCCCACCCAATGGCAATATGAAACCCTTTGTGCTTCTCTCCAGCCCCTCCTCTGTGACCACCGTCCTCCCGTCCCCTCCCTCCCGAGCCTCCATCCCTGCTGCCTTTACCCACTTTGTGTGTTTGAGCTCTGCATTCAGGCAGCTGCAACATTCCAGTGTTTGAACTGTCACCGACTCTTGCACCCTCGACACGCCCACCAGGGTCACCGTCTCTCGCTCCCGCAGTGCCCATGTCCTGTCTGCAGCCCCATTTCTGCATGAGAATTTGGTGTTTGGAATGTTTTTTGACTCTTGGGGCGGGGTTCCTCGCCTTATCATCCTCAGTGTGGAGTAATGAGGAGGGAAAGGAGAATCTTCATCAGAAACTGGTTCTGTGTAGCAAACTTTCTTTTGTGTTTCTTTTTGTTTTTGTTTATTTGTTTTGGTCTGTCTGTGCAAGACCTGCAGCTGCTGAAATCAGCTTTGCCTTTAATTAAACCATGTTCTCTCCAACCAGATCTGTGTAGAGATTGTTTCTTTCCTATCCTAAAAGAAAATCCAACTTAACAAATTTAAACTACTCACAAGCCATCTAGGGGAACTAAAGAAGGTCAAAAATCAAATATGCTTCAGGGTTATTTTTGCTTTTAGTAATATTTCAAACTGATGTGCAGGATTACAAAAAGGGATGGGTTCTAATAAAGAATGGCTTATGCAAAGGAGTTAACAACTCAGCATTTTTATCCTTACTGTTACCCTTAATAAGGCAGTTCAGAGACCGTGTATCCTATTGGCCCAGTAAACTCAACTCATTGTGATGAGCAGCAACAGTATTTGGTGTTCTTTGCTGAGGAGTTGTATTTCCTCAAGTTGTGTTCCCCGATTTCCAGCAGTATCCTGCCAGCCTTCGCTGTGTGAGGGAGCCAACACCGCACCTCACCTGTGTGTGTGCGCACACACCCACCAGCTGCGTTTTCACATTGATGTTGATTCAGTCTACAGTTTGTCTCTTAAGTGTACTTTTCATGAGCACCTACACAATTGAAAAATTGTTAGTAGAATATTCCACAAGAGGAAGGGGAATTAAGGCCAGGCCTTTTGAATTTATGGAAACTCACCCAAGTTAATCCTGAAAAACAAACATTACCTAGTAGGATAGTATTAACCAACTGGCTTCCTGAGCATGGCTGCTTTTCATCTCAAGTATTAGTGGCATATACTCACTGTTGAACTCTTTAACAGATGTCCTCTATGAGAAGAAATCAAGGGATGTAGTTCCAGTATTTTAATTTTCTGTGAAATTAAAAGCTATATTCCAGGGGAACATAACTCAGTCTAGGTTCTGTTTAAACAGCGAGACTTTTAATCCCCAAAATGTTAGCTTCGTGTGTGTAGGCGTGCATGCGCACATCTTCTGAATTACCTATTAAGTTACCTCGGTCCCTGGGAGTTTGTGATAGTAACGATGTAGGAGTGGGGATTTTTATACTTAGGTCTTGGGCCTGCACTCTGGGTATCTTGTTTTTGTAAGTTTTTTATTGAGGCATCACATATGTAGAGAGAAGTGTACCAACAGTAAGTATACAACTCGGTGAATTTTCACAAACCAAACACATCTGGGTAGCCAGCACTCCAAGCAAGAAACAGATTATCTGCACCCTAGAAGACCCCCCTCTTTTAGACATTTCCGACCACCACCCCTCCCTGTCTTGACGGTAATCATTGTAAGTTCTTACATCATCGTCTAATAGGTTAAGTTTTAACAGAAGAGTAGATGAATTAATGCTTCCAGAGGGGTGTCTCGAATGTGTGGCAGAGGCGTGTCAAATCTTGTAAATGATAGTACTTCCTTTTCTTCAACGTTGTAGGTTGTAAAACATCCTAGACTCCTCAGGGCATGCTTTCCAAGTCTGTAGTTGCATGTTGTTCAACAAAAGCTTTGGGGAAAATGCCAACCTTCCCTTTGCACTCCCCTTCCAGCCATTCTTCATTCACTGATAAAAGGAAAAATATACATTGACTTCGAGTATAGGAGAATTCCCTCACCCGAGTAGTCCACTTAGAACTTTTGTTGGTCCTCCTTCACCCCCAGTTGTGCTGACAGGGAAAAGTCAGTGTTGGGAAAGGGACTGGTAGGAGTGAACATAGGAGCTATCTCTATTGGTTTCTGTAGAGAAGTAAAATGCAGAAAAAGTAGAGCCTTCAAAAAATTACCAAAGAAATTGAACAGTGAATCCTTATGTATGAGGTGGTTTTTTTAACAGAGTTTTAGCTTTGTTGGGAACCTCTGTTTTGATTAACAGGACAGGGATATGCCATTGGTTAAATAGATTAACAATGACTCTTCACTGGTGAATAGTCAAAGAATTGCGAGTTGGAGCAATGATGGTTTCAGTCCATGTTTGTAAAATACAAGAATTTTCATAGCCCCTCTTTTGAGACTTTAATAAAGTATGTGCATAGACTTCATAACTCAGTTATAGATAATCAAAAGTGTATCAAAGTGAAGTCACTCAGTCGTGTCCAACTCTTTGTGACCCCATGGACTGTAGCCCACCAGGCTCCTCCCTCCATGGGATTCTCCAGGCAAGAATACTGGAGTGGGTTGCCATTTCCTTCTCCAGGGGATCTTCCCAACTCAGGGATCAAAGCCAGGTCTCCTGCACTGCAGGCAGACGCTTTAACCTCTGAGCCACCAATATCCCCATTTTAAATTTTCTTTGGAGTTGAAAGCTACATTCCAGGGGAACGTAACTCAGTCTAGGTTCTGAGAAGACACAAGAGATTAATAGCTTGTTTGGGGTCATTCTGCCAATAAATATCAGACACCTTAGGTAGCTATGACCTATTCTAGAGCCCATCCAACAACTGTAGAAGCTGTTCAGATCAGAGGCTCATCTTTGGATGTAACATGTCTCCATCAGACATTACAGCAGCACCATGTGGTACTTGGATCCTGTCCCCAGAAACTGTCCATTAGTGTGGAGTGTGGCTGAGCATCCGAGTTCACCCAAGGTAATTCTAATTCCAAACTGTTGTCTTGATTCTTCTTCTATGATACGAGTATCAGCATTTGTTGTGCTGGATCCTGGGAGCTTGTTAGAAATGCCAAATCTCAGGTCCCACCCCAAACCTGATTCAGAATCCATTTTAACAAGTTCCCCAGATGGTTGACATTTAAAATTTGAGAAACTTTTGGAATGAAACTATCTCATAATTGTTGAATACAACTTAATTCAACCTCTCAGCCCTACACAATGTTTATGTTGAATTCTATTTCCCTGTGTGTTATAAAAGTTTCAAAATCTTACATAGATACTTCCTGAATTAAATCAACTTAGACTTCTATACAAATCCCAGTGAAGAGTATACCACCTTCTCTCCATATCTACCCAGAAGACACTTCAGAGCATTTGTTCATCTTTATCTCATCCCCACCCCTGAAAAAAAAATTAAGCCAGTTGCTTGGTATTGACACTTTAAAAATGGTGTGGGGAGTTAAATCCAACTCTTAAAACTGAGTTTCCATTCTCCCTTTTAGAATGTACACATTGACCATACACCCTGTTTTATTTTCATTTCTTATATTGTTGCTACAGTCGTATACTCACTCTTCACCCCCATTAACTTCAAAATCTCTCCCTCTCATTTCTTAATTTTCTGTTATAATTGATAATGGTGTTCTGTTTTCACTGTTTTGCATTGCTAATGTACAAGATTTCAGCCATGTGAGTGAAACTTTTGCTCTTACTCTTGTTACCAGGTAAAGAAATAAAAAGAGTGTCAAACCATGAGTTATTAATAGAATGCTGCTTCTCAGTATGGTCAGTAGACCAGCATCACCTGGAATCTTGTTAAAAATGCAAATTAGTGGGCCCCACCCCAGACCTGAATCAGAATCTTTGGAGCTGGGTCAGAGGAATTTAACAAATTACAAAAGATGCATGAGCATACTTCAGTTTGAGAAGCAGTAAGTTAGAACCCTCCACTTACTTTAATTTTTACTGTGTTTGATTTCTAACAACCTGGGAAGTCACCAGAGAGAGCAATTCTGAATCGTTGTTTTTTTAAGGCAAAATGTATGCTCTTTTTCCTTCATCTTCAAAAAGTACATCAATTTAAAGACCTATAGTTTGCAAAACATCAGTATGACATGGCTTGGTGCATGTCAAACACAAAGTGGTTGAAGCCCCCTTCCAATTCATTAACTCCAGGGTGAGAACCCATGGCTTCCAAAACAGTCTCATGTGTGACCGAAGTCCGCCGTTGGTTGCTTCCCTGCCCAGGAGAGCAGCAGATGGAGAGGTGAACACTCAGTTTTGCTCCCTCCCACTAAGAACTGGGGAGGAAATTGAAACCATTGGCTAAAGTTTGTAGCTGACTGATGTTTTTTTCTCTCTGTCCTTGTGTTTATTGCTGCTAACATGTACATTAGTTTCTATACTCTGGGAGTAGCACTTACCCGTTGATATCACCAGGATTACGTCCCCTTCCAGGAACTCCAGGTCTTCTGGCTGGGTAGCCTCGTAACTGAAGAGAGCTACCACTTTGCTCCCTTCCTTAAGCTCAGGTTCTGTTGTCTGGTTACTAGCATCAGGTTTTTTGCTTTCTTCAGGTTCTTCTGGAAAGCCCTGGTCACCCTGAAATAGTAAAGGTACCATTAGTTTTCCTAACTTCCTGCCATGAACATTGAACATCACTGAAGGAATCAATCAGCAAAATGTCAATGTAGCACCTGGGATATAAACTCAAAGCCAAGTTTGTGATCAGTGCCTAGCATAGACCTGGTGTGTACTTTATGAACACTGTATGGTTGGGTAAGTGAAACCAAAAGGTCTACAGGACTGTAGATCCTCTTAAATGCTAGTGAAACCTTATGTTAATCCTGAAAAAGGTAGAATAGGTACAATTGTTAATTTTTCTCTGATGGAGAAATAGGTTGAATCACAGGTAAGTGACAGAACCCAAAGTCAAACCTAACTCCCAAATCCAACACCCTTTCCCCAGCACCCATAACACTGGGCACCTTGTTATAGAAAGGCAAATTTGTCTGCACCATCCCAAATCTGTTAGTCAGGAACTCTCTGTGGGAGTTAACAGTCATTAACAAAAACAAAAAAAAAATAATTTAAAACATCAAAATCAACCTTTGCAGTGAAGTAATGCTGAAGCTGAAGCTCCAATACTTGGGCCACCTGATACGAAGAGCTGACTCATTGGGAAAGACCCTGATACTGGGAAGGATTGAGGGAAACAGGAGAAGGGAGCAGCAGAGGATGAGATAGTTAGATAGCATCACCAGTTCGATGGACGTGAATCTGAGCAAACTCCAGGAGATGGGGAAGGACAGGGAAGCCTGGCATGCTACAGTCCATGGGGTTGCACAGTCAGACATGACTGAACAAAAAATTCATATTTAGAGCTGAACTAATAGGAATCCTTTCAAGACAGAACTGAAGGGGTTAGTCCAAAAACAGATCCTTGGAAAACCTAGAGTGACCTTTCAACCTTTAAGGGACAACTTGCATGGACACTCCTCACTCCTAGAGTCCTGGGGCTTTCAGCCAGAGGCACCCGAAGTCTCCGCTCCAGTGGCTCCACTTCCTGAGACAATTTTCTGAACCCTGACCACTAGGTTTACTTTGTGGGGTTTACTACAGGGCCTGCCTCCAGATCCATCCTCTTTAGTTCTTCCCCTCCCATTTCCACTCCGCCCCAGCCCCAATCAAACGTTTGTCTTTGGTTTGAGTGCAAAGGAGAAACTGAGCAGTAACCCCTACCCAGCTGTGGGGATGAGGGTTTGGAGGAAGGACTCGCTGGTCCCACAGCCTACATGTCTGGAATAGCTTTCCTGCTGTGGGCATTTGTATGGTCTCAAAAGTCCATTTGTGGCTGAAAACTAGTAGTTGACCAAGGATTCCCTTAGGAGCTATTTAGTTTTATACCCCCTAGGCAGATAAAACTGCAGATGCCACAGCTGACAAAGGCTAAAGCAGGAAACAGGTGAGAAGAGGAAGAACTGAAGTGTCAGTGGGACCCCACTTGGCAGCTTTGGGCAGTGGGAACTGCAGATTCATGGTCTCTGTGTCAGGACTCCCCGGCCTCGCGATTGTGGGTCGGGAGCTGCTTACTCAGGAGGCCCACCAGCCAGCCTAGCTGATTTCCCTGCCTTGCTCATGTGCCCCTTAAATTTCCAGTACAGAGCAAGACCTCACTATCTTCTTGCCTGCTCACAGTATCAACCCAGCACAGTGGTGTCCAAGGCTACCCCCATCTGGCCCTGTGGTCTTTCCAACATCTTTCCCACCACTGTCCCTGTCCAACAGCACTGAGCCCCCTTTCCCACTGGGCTGATTCTTGTGGTCGTCCCTCTGGTTCTTTCCATCTATAGAATTCATTCACCCTAACCTCCTCCACCTTGCTAATTACTATGCACCATTTTCAGGCTAAGCTTCAAGACAATTTCAGCATCATTTTCTCTAGGAAGACTTGTCCCACTTCCCTCCAGCGTTTTTGGGTGAGAAACCCTCCCAATGTTACATAAATACGTACATAACAGTAAAGCATTTGTGCGTTTCCATCAGTTTACTGCACACACGCTTTGTAGTCATCTGCTTGCTCTTCCCCTTATGAAAAAGGGCCTGTGTCTTACTAGTTTTTATGTCTCCAGTACCTATCTAGAGAGCAGTAAGTGCCCAGCAAATGTTTGTTGAAGAATTAATGTCACTAGACAAACGCTGGAAACAACCCAAATGTACACCAACAGCTGAATGAATAAGCCAGTTGTGGTATCCATACAATGGCATACCATTTAGCATTCAAAAGAAATGGACTATTAAGACACAAAATATATATACTGTACAATCCACTTATTTGAAATGACATAAAAGACAAAAAACTTTGTTGACAGAAAGCAGATGGATGATTTTCAAGGACCATTGTTGGGAAAGAAAATTAACATCCACAGCAAAAAGAAATGGCAACCTTTCCTTGGGAGACTAAGGGACAAAGCTAAAGAGTACTAACATGTAGCTGCTACTTCTAGCCTCAGACTTTGCTCCTGACTCCCTTCATTCTCACTGGAAAGTCAGTTAACTCTTCTAGACCCCAGGGCCTATAGATAACCTGCCCTTTTACTGTCAGTACATCGACGTGTTCAAGAGCAGCAGTCCCCAGCCTTTTTTGGCACCAGGAACCGGTTTCATGGATGACAGTTTTAACACAGACCTGGGGTTGGGATGCTTTCAGGATGATCATTGTAAGGAGTGCACAATCTAGTTCCTTCACATGCATGGTTTAACAGTAGGGTTTGAGCTCCTATGAGAATCTAATGCCACTGCTTATCTGATAGGAGGTAGCGCTCAGGTGGGCTTCCCTGATTGCTCAGTTAGTAAAGAATCTGCCTGTAATGCAGGAGACCGCGATTTGATTCCTGGGTCTGGAAGATCCACTGGAGAAGGGATAGGCTACCTACTCTAATATTCTTGGGCTTCCCTTGGTGGCTCAGCTGGTAAAGAATCTGCCCCCAACGTGGGAGACCTGGGTTCAATCCCTGAGTTGGGAAGATCCTCTGGAGAAGATCCCACTCCAGTATTCTGGCCTGGAGAATTCCATGGACTATAGAGTCCATGGGGTCACAAAGAGTTACATGACTGAGCGACTTTCACTCACTTTCAGAGCTCAGGTAGTCATGCAAGTGATGGGGAACACCTATAAACATAGATGAAGCTTCCCCTGCTAACGAGCCGCTCGCCTCCTGCCGTGTAGCCTGACTCCTAACGGGATGGGATCCCTGTTCAAGAGTACAGGCAGGCTCTGAGTAATGTTGGCCAGGGGGGCCTCACTTTGCCTTGTCACCTACGTTATAAAACAGGATAACAATACGTCCCTCACAGAGTTATGGGGGTTTTAAGAATTCATACACAGAGTGCGCTTAGCACAGTGTCTGGCACAAAGGATCTTCTCAGTAGATGTTTGCTGTTAGTAGAAGGTTGTTATGCAAGTCATCTTCATGAAATAAATGCTTGCTAATTTTTTTTTCACTCCCAAATGTCCTTCCCCATGGAAACTTAAGGTGAAGAATGGCTGTGAACTCGGCCTCAAGCTGCGACTTCATTCTAACCTTGCTTGATCGAGCCTAAACCTTAGGTGTGGCAGCAGATGGAAGGGCCCTGAAGCTTTCTGTGGGCTCCTGGGCCTGCTCTGCTCTTGTGGGAAAACCTCTCCCAGCTGCACCCCGGGTGAGGATGCCAGAGCTGCAGCTTGTTACCTGCCATGTCCCCAACACTGCACCTAGGCTCGGCACCCAGCCGGCACTGGGTGAATGCTCAGTTGTGGTGGAGGAAGTGACCGGTTAGAAATCCAGCCTTCCATGCTCCTGGGCACTCACCACGGTGTTCTCACACCACAGCGTCAGGCAGTAGTTTTTCACTTGGTCCCAGGCATCCTTCATGCTGAATTCTGAAAGGGGCGCCAGCTCATTGCTGTCCCGAGGACGGTAGCTGGGTAGAGGTAATGAGGGAGAAGCAAGTCAGACAGCAGCAGTGCAGGCCCATCCTCTGGCCAGCAGCGGGCGCCCGGCTGTACCCTCACGTCTCCCTGTGTGCTGCTCACCTCAGCTTCATGTGTTCCGGCAGGAGATCCAGCTTCTTAGCCACCATGTCCCGGACCTGGCTGTAGGGGAGCCTGAACTGAGTCTCCATGACCACCGTGTACTTGTAATGCACCTTGAGTGTGTAGGACGCGGGGACACTGAGCTTGACTTCCTGCCCAGAGAGCCAGCAAAGGGAATCTGTGAGTGCCTGAGGCGTCCTCCGAGCAACATGCTGGATCCCAGGGAGTAAGGACCCCATGGCGGGGAAAGGCCCAGAAGTGCCTGGTTTCACACTAACATGAGAGGGCCTTCAGAGCCCTGTCCTCCAGCTCAACTCACACTTGGATAAAAATTCCTATGGGTGGTACCTGGCCCACCAGCCATGGGCCAGCAGGCAGTGTGTGCATGGAAGAGGGAGAGATTGTCAAATGGGAGGGGGGGGTGTCCCTGGTCCCTGTATGTATGGTAACAACTGGTATACCCTTCCTTTGGGGCTCTTTCTACAATCCAAGGAGACCACCCGTAGAAATGGTTAGGTGGGCAACCTAAGCTCTTCCTCTCTCTACCCCTTGAAATAGTACAGGGAAAAAAAAATTACCTTGGGCTCTTCTTTTCCTTTCTGACCTAAATAGAGAAGGTGAGAGTTAAACAAAGGAAGATATTGAATGAACACTCTTGGCTAGCCCCTGCCATGCACAAGATGAAACCACTTAGAACCAGGCACCCAACCTCGTATGCTTTAACCTGTGGGGTGATCATTGACCTTAATAAACTGTGGGGGAAAATCATTGGGTAGATGTGAAGGGCAAAGCCATGAACACACAAATGAACCCAGTCTCTGCTTCTAGGAAGCATAGAGGTAATTACCAAAGGACCATCACATCCTCACCAGCCCATGGGGTTAGGGAGGGATCCCAAAGGACAGCTAACAGTAGTGCTGCTGGTGAAGTGGTATCATGCAAGATTCCCAAAGGTCAGTTAAAGCAGTGGGCTCCATCAAAACAGAATCAGGGAGTAAGAGATCAGCCAGGGGCCACAAGAAGAAATAACCACTTATTTTTAATTTGTCCTTTATCTTTTGTATGTTTTCTAATGTTTAAAATATATTAATGTAGCAGTACATATATAATTTCTGGGGTTTCCCTGGTGGTTCAGATGGTAAAGAATCTGCCTGCAATTCAGGAGATCTGGGTTCAGTTCCATGGTTGGGATTGGTTGGGAAGATCTCATCTTCCCAACCCAAAAAGTGAATGGCTACCCACTCCAGTATTCTTGTCTGGAGAATCCCATGAACAGAGGAGCCTGGTGGGCTACAGTCCATGGGATTGCAAAGAGTCAAACATGACTGAGTGACTAAACACATATAATTTATATAAGAAATGTATGTATAATGATATTCACCATGGAAACAGCAGTGCATACTCAAAAAAAACCACTGATCTCAAACCCAGCTGATCATTAGAATCTCTTGGGGTTTCTTTTTTCCTAGAAAAACAAGTTTCTAAGCCTGATTCCAGTCCTAAAAAATCAGAATCAAAGGCCTTTGATTCTACATTCTTAAAATCTTCCTAGGTTAATATGTGATCCTCGATGGGCCCCTAGAAAATATAAATTAAAGAAAGCTGTCAAGGACAGTGGGGGATAATAGGAGAAATTTGAATATGAAATATATAATCTATATTATATAATATACTAACACTATCCTAGATATAACAATTATATTGTGCTTATGCAGAAGAGCATCCTTGTTCTTAGAAGACAGATGCTGAAGTGTAGGGTGAAGTGTCATGAGTCTGTAACTTAGTTTCAAGTGGTTCAGCAACTAGAAAAAAAATTATATTAACAAGAGGAGCAGCCCAAGTACATGATGCAAAATGTTAACAATTACTGAATTTAAGTGAAAGATATTCTTGTGTTCATATTGTACCATACTTTCAACCTTTCTATAGGTTTAATATTTTCAAAGTAAAAATAGGGGTGGGGAGCATCGCAAGTGATTCTGATGATCAGGTGGGCATGACAGTCATTGATCTAGGATCTGGACAAACCACCTAGTCAGTGCATCTCTACCAAGCACTTACTCAGGATCTGCTTAACCCACATTAGTAACCAAAAGTCCATGACTTCCCAGGTCAACCGTCTCCACATATCAGGAGAGTATCCCTTTCATGTCTGCACCTTGGTTCTTGGTCCATCCTCCAGGGCTCTGCAGAATTTCTTTTCTAGATAGAGCTCCTCAGTCATTTGAGAAGAACCACTCCACGCCACTCTGAGGTCAACAGGTGTAATTACTTGAACCTCTCCCCCTGGGATAAGGTCCCACTACTTAATGACTGAGTTGGGATGCTCACAGCCCACCAGAAAGCAGCTGCCTTTACCCAAGCTCCATGCATGTTCTGGAGTAGGCAAGGAGGAAGGATTTCTGTTTTCCTGTGTTTTGGGTGGGTGAGTGACACAGGAGGGGGTGGTGCTCTGGGGCCTCATGATCATAAGCTGGGAGTACAAGAAACCAGATTCCATCAGGCTGAGAGAGCAACCCTCGGTGGGGAGGCAGCCTGGAGCACTTCTGCACCCAATCCCGGGATGGTCCTCCAGAGACACCAACCTGGTGACAACTGGGGTCTTCCAGGAGCACTGGAACTTGGGGGAGCTGGGATATCAGACTCTGGGGAGGTTTCTTCCTGGAGGGGACAGGAAGAGAGGGTGAGAACCTTCATACAGACACAGTTCTTAGGCAGGGGTAGAAGTGGGGGAGACCCTGCAGACCACCATGGAAGGGAGCCAGATGCAAACAACTTCCTAAAAGTTGGAGTGGTGATGACATTTAGTGGAGACTAAGGGCTGGGAATGATTGAAGGCGGGAGGAGAAGGGGATGACAGAGGATGAGATGGTTGGATGGCATCACCAACTCAATGGACATGAGTTTGAGTAAACTCCAGGAGTTCATGATGGACAGGGAAGCCTGGCATACTAGATTCCATGGGGTTGCAAAGAGTCAGACAGAACTGAGCAACTGAACTGAATTGAAGGGAAGTGTTGATTCAGTGGGAGACAGAGTGGGCCTGGTGAAAACAATCACAGTAGAAATAATGAGAAAATAAGAATCCTAACCCCCCCCCGCCCCCCCAGCTACAAGGCCCTTGCTGCCTAATCATCTCAATTGCCACACTGGAAACCCACTGGAGGCAGGGTAGGACCCTTGTCTTAGCTCACCCTCTCACTCTACACCTTGCCTCTTCAAAGGAAACATGCCACTTCTCATCTGCATGGCACTTAGAACTTTTCCAGTCATCTGGACATCGTGATTCTGACCGAGGAGTGCCAAGCCCACAGAGAACAACTGTTTGCACAGTCTAGAGAGAGACAGGATCTGTTGCCATCAGGCATCTGCACAGATCCAACATAGACCACTCCCCAGGCCTGGCAGAAGGGCAGGTCATCGAGACAGGGTGGTGGGGGTGGCAGCAGCATCGGAAGCAGTGGCTGGCAAGGTCCGCTCTGACTCAGTGCTCTAAAGCAGATTTCCTCTGGTGGGTGGATTTCACCAACCGGCACGTTGACTATTCTTCCGGGTGAAGAAGACATCCTGGGAAGACCTAAGTCGTCACCTGCTGTAGCTGTGGTCAAGTCACCCCTGACCAGGAGGAATCACAGAGCTGGGGGCCCAGTAGGACCTGCTGATGCCTCCACTCAGCACATCTGGGTTTTTTCTTTCATCCCTAGGTTCAACTCTAGGCAGCTGCTACCAACTCAAGGTGGGCTCAGGACTAGTGAGTCCCCAGTGCCTCTTCCTCTCTGCTCTTCTCCCCTCCGTGGTCTGTCGGTGGCGGGGTTCAGGGGTGGGAAGGGAACAGGTCAGCCCTTGGAGCTCCATTACCTGGGGCTGCTGCTGAGGATGGATCCGCAACTCAACTGGTTCGAGGTAGTTGCAGGGAACGAGCCCCTTCTGCAGCGCAGCATCGCGGAGCCAGAAAGGGGGAAGCAGAGATGCACTCGTTAGTAGCCACAGTGTAGGACGCCCAGAGACGTGGGGAGGGGTGGGGGGACAGAGGAAACAGGGGGCAGCTGGCCTGCATGTAAGGCAGCAGATGCTGCTCCTCAAAAAGTTCTGCCATGTGCTGCCAGGATCCTGTGCCCATAAACCCACCGCCCCATCCTCTGAATACCTGCCCGTTGAACATGACCGTAGCCCAGTTATCATTGCCCTTCTTCAAGACAAAGACGATGTTCCCCGGCATGACCTGTAGCTCCTCTGGTGTCTCAGGCACAAACCCAAACAACACACGGTGGGCTTCCCCTTCCAGGGCCCTGCGGGACAGGGGTGGGGAGAAGAGGAAGGGTAGACACAAGATTCGAGATCCCATCCACCATCTAGCCTGGACCACATCTGCTCCCATGATGCTGTGGGTCAGCAACTGTGGATCTGGAGCCAGGAGCCTCACTCCCACCTCTAACTGCCCAGGTGACCCCGAGCAGGGAGTTGCCCAAGAGGACTGCATGTGAACATGCTCCATAACCACACATGCAGTGGGGCAAGAGTAAAACAAAACATAACGCAACACTTGACGACGCCTTGCAACCCCTGCCCTCCCTTCCCTTCTGAGGAGGAAGGATCCCAGCTGTGCTTGGCCAGTGGCCGAGTCTGGGCGGGGCCCAATCAGATGCCAGGGTGCAAAGTAGAAAGTGGGTGAGAACCCGCTGGGTGAGGAGATGAGTGGGGGATGGGGGAGGAGAAATCCTCTAGAACAGCAGTCCCCAACCTTTTTGGTACCAGGGATGGGTTTCATGGAAGACAATTTATCCATGGACCAGGGTGGGGGGATGGTTTAGACATGACTGCATTTCTTGTGCACCGTGTTTCTATTTTGTGGCAATTTCAGGATATTCTGCCTTGACTTTAGGGTTAGGGTTCCAGCTCCTATGAGAACCTAATGCCGCTGCTCACCTCACAGGAGGCAGAGCTCAGGTGGTAATTTGAGTGATGGGGAGCAGCTGTAAACACAGATGAAGCTTTGCTCGCTCCCTGCCACTTGCCTCCTGCAGTGCGGCCCAGTTCCTTAGTGGGCCACCGATTGGTACCAGTCCATGGCCCAGGGGTTGGGTACCCCTGCCCTAGAGCCAGCTGGGGCCGTCCATGGGGGAGGGACAGAGAGTAGGAGAGATGGGCCGGGAGGCAGTGGGGGGATGTGAGGCTGCCTTACTCTGCATTATGTAATGTTTCCTCTTTACTGTTTCCTCAAGACCTGCTCCGCTCTGGGGTGTCCCATCTGAGCCACTTCAGAATGTGTGACTGCGGCCGGCTGGCCTCTCCAGGCTGGTTCCCTCTCCCTCCCACTCTGCTACTTTCCCTTCGGCCCTTCCTTTTGTCTCCAGACCCTGAATTCATCTCTGTAGGGGAGACGGCCTCCCCCAGCACATGGGGAGCTTAGGAGTGAGTTCGTAGGCCCCTTCCTTTTTTCTAGTTGCTTTGGCACTCTCTTCACTCCTTGTTACAACCTTCCCTAGTGGGGAGGGGGAAGTTGGGCTTGCTTCTTCACTTAGAGATAACTCTGAAGAAAGCTGTAGGTTTTGTCATCCTTGGCTTCTCCTTAGAGAAGAATGACTTCTTTTTCTCGAGTCCTTCCTCTTCCTTCTTCAGAAAACGTGTGCCAGCAGGGAGTGAAGAACGCGCCCACACAGGAAAGGACACGCCGTTCCGGCCTCCCACTCTGTTCTCCCAGCTCCAGGGAGCCTGGCCTCTCGGGGGCTCCGCCTGAGAGGAGGGCACCCTCCTCTCCTCTATCCTGAGGTCTGTGTGCAGCCCTCAGAGGGTGGTGTTCCACAGACTCTGGGTGCATGCTGGCGTGGGGACACAGGGCCAGCCCGCGGCTGTAGCCAGGTCACCGTCAGCCTCACCGTGTTGGAAGCTCCATTCCCACCGCCATTCCGCTCTAGCCTTGAAAGCAGGAGGAGCCTTACGTGCCAGGCTAAATTCCTCACAATTTGGACCCTGACCCCAGCTTCACCTTCTTCACCCCTTTGTTGCCCTCAGTTCAGGCTTGGGAGTTTGGATATTCTGCATTTTGGTCTAAATCTAACTTACCTGAAGATCTCTGGGGTTTTCGGCCTGGGTGGAGGCTCAGCTGCCTATCAGACATTCAGGAGAAATAAAGGAAGCCAGGATCACAAGGGGAGGAGGGGAGAGAGAACAGACAGTTAATAGTAATTTAAGCCTCCTTCTAGACCAGAACATCGAAGACTGCATTTCTGGCTCAATTAGAACACTCTCGAGGGAGAAGGCAATCGTGTACCCTGACTAAACACTGGAAAAGAACACTTCCCACCAGCTCCCTGGGCCCAGATTTCACCAGCACAGCAATGCATCTTGAGTCAGACTTGTTTTCTGGAGTTTTAGCTGTCACAGAGCAACATGGCATCATGAGGGTGCTTCTGCCCTTGAACTCCGTCCCCCTCCTAGGACAGTTTCTCAAAGCACTGCTCTATAATTAACATCGATCACATGACATCCGTGGGTAGTTAAAAACCAACTCAAGGGGCTTCCCTTGCATTCCAGTGGCTTTCTGTGCTTCCAGTGCAGGGGGTGAGGGTTTGATCCCTGATCAGGGAACTAGATCCCACATGCCATGTGGCCAAAAAAAACCTCCATGCCTGTGATGATAGTTACACAACTCTGTAAATATACCCAAACTCATTCAGTTGTGCAAGTGAAGTAAGTGAATTGTATGATATGTATATTATAGCTTAATAAAAATTTTAAAAAATAAATAAAAATCAACTCAAGGTCCACTGGTCAGGTAAGAATCTCCTTTTGAAGTGTGATCCCTGTTCTACCCTGAGAACTGTGGAGCCCAGTTATCCGGGCTTTTTCCCCTCTGGGAGTCCCCTGGGTGCCCCAAAGCCTAAGGGAGTCCTGCAAGGCTTTCTTCAACTCTCTGGTGAAGAGAGAGGTCAAAGAATCTCGCCTCTCTTGCTCTCCTCCTCTGTTCCTCTTAGCCTCTGGTTCCCCAGCCTTGGTCGCCTTCTGGGCCAGCAGTCAACTCTCTGACCCTGGGAGGCTGTCAGCGTGGCCCTCAGAGTGGCCAGGTGTGTGCACCCTGGACCGTGGGACCACCACACTCAGAAGCTCCTCGCTGTGCTCACGTGGACCGATGCCCCTGCCCGTAACGGTTCTGTTGCCACAGAGCTGGAACTGTCCTCAGCGGCACTACCCGCTTCCCTTCACAAGGAAGCGCTGCCTTCACATTCCAGACCCACTGGCATCTAGTCTATCTGGAACCGTCTCTGAGCTCAGCCTGGGGGGATAGATGGTTCGCGCTGGGGACCCCCCCCCCCATGTTCCCGAGGAAATCGCTGCATATGGCCAATGGCTGCAGCTGGAAGAGCTCCCCCTGTGTCCTGTGTCTGAGAAGGGACAAGGAGCAGAAGCCTTCCACGGCTGTTGTTTCAGTTTTCTGAGCGAGTGGTCAAGGCTTCGGGAGAGACGAGGCACGCTGAGCTCTCCTGGAACTTTAGAGAAGCGAAGGCTGGCATTTGAGGGGGAAATGGAGGGCTGGCTCCTGAGGACTTGAGGTGACGCCCAAGGATATGATCTTGTTCCCCTTCCAGCTCTGGGATCCCTGACCAAGCATGGCCCGGCAGACACCCTCTGCAGACCGAGAGCTCAGCTTAAGGAGCCCTGAAAACGAGGCCCCTCAGCACAGACACTCTGCCCGAGTTGGCCCTTTCCCAGCCCTGGAGACGCGCAGAGAAGAGCAGGACCACCTCACCTGTGGCTGCAGGGGGGCAAAGCCTGAGAAGCTGTCCTGGTCTACCACAGACGCCACGACCTGAAATTGGGACAGGGGGGTGTGAGGGCTGCGCCGGCTCCGTGTGCCCGTCCTTCTTGGGTCTCCCCAGGACCCCTTCCTTCCTCGCGCCCTGGGTCTGTTCTCACAGGCACTTGGTTCCCGTAGTGGATGGTGGCTAGGGATGGGCTTGCCGACCCTCGGGTGAGAAGCTGCCTCCCCAGGGCAGAACCAGAGGCAGGCGCCCCTTCCTCCAGGATCCCCTCACCCTCACTCCGCAGGGCTTATGCAAAAGGGGACTCAGGGGACTCCGAGCGGCCTCACTCACCGTGGCCTTGCCTAGGTAATCCTTCTTGACCAGCTGAGCCACTTGCCTCTCGTTCGGCCGAAAGAGCCTGCCCACAGGGATCACCACCGGCTCATAGAGCTTCTGTTTCTAAAACACAGAGAACAGAGTCTTTTCCTACCTGTAAAATGGGGGTGACGACCCTGGTCCCTCACTGAGCAGATGCGCGGATCCATTGAGAGAACCTCACAAGGGCGCTTCTTTTCCACGTGCAGGGCTGGACTTGTTAGTCTGTCAGGGAGAACTGTTTGGTTTCACTGTCACCTTACACCAAGACATCTGCGGGTGCTGTTTGCCCAGCACCCTCTTTTCCAAGAGGGGCTGCCCTCTCCCATTCTGTGTGGTTCAAGTGGGGCTGTCGCTCCTGATGTGGGTGGCCCAGGCCCCGAGCAAGGCCGACGACAGTGCTCTCTTGGGGCTGCAGCCGTGGACAAATATGTACAGAGTGACCTAAGCCCCCTTGTTCCTGGTATTTTAAAATATGATTTAGAACAAGCTTCATCCCTACATGTGCTCAAACTCAACTTCCCATCGTTTGTTCCTATAATCAATGCATTTTTTCTTGAGAGATGTCATGTGCCTGGCCCGGAGCCAGGCTGCAAGAACCCAGGGGTGAGCGAGCAGGCACAGCCTCTGCCCTTGGGTGCTGCCCCCGCAACCCCACCAGAGCCCCCTCGGAGGGGCGTGAGGAGGGCACCGCTGTCTCTTCCTCTAGGCCTCAGCTTCTTAGACTTCCACATTCAAGATCCCACAGGGAAACAGACCCCGAGATCAGTGTTACCCGGAGCTCAGAGGAAGTGAAAGCACCACATTTTTGCTCCCCAATCAGCGTGTGCACAGAAACAAACCCGAACCCAAGGAGACCCTCTCACCACCTGCTTCGCCAGCACACTCACCCAAACGCTTTCCATGGCTCTGTCAATTTTGGAATGTCTCGGCTCAGACTTCATGCTCACAGCCAACGCTAAATGTTCTTCAGCCTTTCTCCATTCCTCTCTCTTGGCGTACATGAAAGCAATGTTATATAACACCTAGAAAAGCACAGGCCACAGCAGAAAGCTTGAGGCTGCTCCGAGTCTAGGGACCAGGCAGGGAAAAGCTTGCACACTTTTTGTTCCTGAAATGTTGCCTGGTGACCTTTCTCCCTTCCCCAGCTCTCCTGGAGATATCTACAATATAGGACAATCAATATTGCTCCTGAGTTATATCTAACACAAGGATGGTGTGGAGAAAACATCATGTAATGCAAAACTCCAGCATCGTGTGCATTCCTTCAACAACCAAGTAGGTCACGGGTGGGCTACAGCTGTTGTGTGGTTTTGGTATGGACAGCAGTGATGTGTTCAAGGCCCCTTGAAGAGCTGGGGATAAAATACATGCTTGTGGCCTCCTAGACCAGCTCCTGCCACTGGTCCTGGGCTCAAAGACTGGACAGATGTGGGATGGAGAGACAGAGTGTTCTAGATGCATCGTCCTGCATCCACAGAACCCATTCTAGAACCTAGGAGTAACAAGATGTAATGTAGTCATATGGGCAGGAGGAAACTCTATGGGCAAGAGTTCGCTGAAGCTGGAAAGAGACCCAATACAGACCCAGGGCAACACTTCACCTGGAGTGGAAGGAAATCAAGATGGCAACTAACAGGCAGGGTTTACTTTACTTTTTTTTAAGATTTTTTTTTGCACTTGAACAGTTTTTAAAGCCTCTATTGAATTTGTTACAACATTGCTTCTGTTTTAGGCTTTTTCTGGCCCCAAGACATGTGAGCTCTTAGCTCCCCAACCAGGGATCAAACCAATGCCCCGTGCATCAGAAGGCAAAGTCTCAACCACTGGATCACCAGGAAAATCCCTAATTTACTTGTTAATGACAGTGTAGCCAATTCTTAGGGCTCCTCACATCATGTATGGAGGATGACTAAATGGCCAGGAACTACTGCAGGCTTCTCACAGGTCAAAGTGATAGGAGTCACAGCCTGATGCCCTGGGGTGGGGTGTGGGCGGTTCTCCGGGGCTCCAGAGAGGAGATACAGCCAGTCACCTGAGGCCTGGTCTGAGAAGGGGACTGTTGGCCTTCTAAGCTGTAACGCACGGAGGTAGTGCCCTGGAGGGACCTTAGGGCTATTTTCTACTATGCGGCCTCAGTTTCATTATAAAATGATGATAATAATGCTTCCTGCCTACAGATTTTTGTAAGAAATGAAGAATTCATGTAAAGCACTGAGTTTCATTGTTTGGCACGTGGTGGTGGTTTTAGAGCTCTTCATTACTATCACCACTGTTATCTGCGTAACTGTCTTGGGACTTGCTTGGGAGGCTGAGCACAGAGGTCTTGCCCGCCTTCTCGGGGAGGGTGACAATGCCCATGTGGTTTGGGGGAAGACCACAGGGCTGAGTTTGCTGACTGATACCATCTGGGGGTTCTTTGTAGTCAGAAAGCTAAACCTATGAAGAACTCAGGGCTCCTGGAAATCAGTGCTGTCTGTCGTCTTTATCATCATCATTGATTGTTATGATTTACTGACCACCACTATGAGCCAGGCACTTCATCTGCATTATCTCTAAGCCACACAACCACCATACAAAGTAGGGGCCTCACTTCTATGCTTCCAGAATCCTCCCCTAGCACTTTTCTCCTCCTAACCCAGTCACCTCACCTTATACGTGACCGTGAACGTTTGGCTGCTGACACCTTGTCTTGTGGCCCCTGGGACCTCTCATGCCTGACCCTAGCTGGCATTATGTGTGTGCTCAGTCATATCCAACTGTTTGTGGCCCGATGGACTAAAGCCCGCCAGGTGCCCCTGTCCATGGGACTCTCCAGACAAGAATACTGGGGTGGGTTGCTGTTTCCTCCTCCAGGGGATCTTCCCAATCCGGGAATCAAACCTGCATTTCCTCCGTTGACAGGTGGATTGTTTACCACCACGGAGCCACCTGGGAAGCCCCAGCAGACATGATAAACATATGCAAAAATGAATGAAAGTGTTAGCAAATGTGTATAGGGTAAGTACTCAGCCTTTCTTTACAGATGAGGAAGAGCCCGAGGCTCAAAAATGACACTGAATTCACCAAGGTTTATTAGACTAGGAAGTGTTGGGCTGGGATCGGATCCCTCTCTCTCTGATCCCAAAGTCCTTGCTTTAGTACAACCAGCTTCCAAGATAGCACCAGTGATTCTCACCTCCTGGTACTCCCCCACCTGCATAGTGCCTTCCACATCCAAGGGAGCTGACGTGTATAGCGAATAGAATATTATGGAAATGAGAGGTTTCCATAATGTGACATTTGAGGTTAAGTTATAAAAGACATCAACACTCTGTATCAATTCCTCTTGGATTTGGAATTTCTCTTCTGGGGGAAGCCAGCTACCATATAATGACAGGACTCAGGCAGCCTTAGGGAGAGGGTCAAGTGGCGAAGAACTGAGACCTCCTGCCAAAAAATAACCCTAACTCGCCAGGTACCTAAGTCACCTTGGAAGTAGATCCTTCAGGCATGGTCAGGCTTTCAGATGATGGCAGCCCTACCAACATCTCTACTGCAACCTCCTGAGAGCCTCTGAGCCAGGACCACCCAGCCAAGCTTGGGTTACTGATGCCAGAAACCGTGAGAGAATCGTTTTAAGTGAAAGTCACTCAGTCGTGGCTGACTCTTTGCGACCCCGTGGACAATAGTCCATGGAATTCTCCAGGGCAGAACACTGGAGTGGATAGCCATCCCCTTCTCCAGGGGATCTTTCCAACCCAGGGATAGAACGCAGGTCTCCTGCATTGCAGGTAAATTCTTTACCAGTTGAGCCACCAGGGCAGCCCAGATTGTTCTAAGCCACTCTGTTTTAGAGCAATTTGGTATTCAGCAGGGAAAACTGGAGAAGGAAATAGCAACCCACTCCAGTATTCTTGCCTGGAGAATCCCTGGCGGACTACAGTCTATGGGGCCGCAGAGAGTCGAACATGAGTGAGCAACTGGCACACAGTGGAAAACTGTTACACTTCTCAGTACCAGTCTACCACCTACACTGTGATTGGCCCCGGCCTCACCCAAAATAGAAGAGAACTGTTTATTAAGGCAAGTATGGATGTGAAATTGGGCCATAAAGAAGACTGAACACCAAAGTCTCTCAAACTGTGGTGCTAGAAAAGTCTCTTGAGATTCCCTTGGACAGCAAGGAGATCAAACCAGTCAATCCTAAAGGAAATGAACCCTAAAGATTGATTGGAAGAATTGATGCAGAAGCTGAAACTCCAGTACTTTGACATCTGATGCGAAGAGCTGATTCATTGGATCATTGGAAAAGACCCTGATGCTGGGAAAGATTAAGGGCAGGAGGTGAAGGGGGTGACAGAGGATGAGATGGTTGGATGGCATCACCGACTCAATGGACATGAGTTTGAGCAAACTCTGGGAGCTAGTGAAGGACAGGGAAGCCTGGCGTGCTGCAGTCCATGGGGTCATAAAGAGTCAGACAAGACTGAGCGACTGAACAACATGGATGGTGGCAGGGCTGCTTTTCCCACAGAGTTAGCTGGCTGGTGCTGAATGATGGGGACAGGGACCAAGCCCAGAAGTGGAGATCTAGACTCCCTTCCTGGGCTCTTTCTGGGCCTCAGTGAGCTATTGCCACCGGCAAACATGCTTGACTGGCCTGATCCTCCCCCATGAGCATGCATGCAGGAAGAAAGGAGACCTGGAGGCTGTTTAAAACCTTCTGCTTGGTTCTCAGACACCTACTCTTAAGACCTTCTCTAGCAACAGGTTTTTATGACTCCATGATTGGGAAAAGCCTGAGACTCTTTTTCTGGTATGATTTCTCAGAATTCTGGTGGAAGGGATGTGTGGTCTTATAATTAGGGAAGTGACTGGAGTGTCCCAGGTGGCAGACAGGACACTGAAAAGTCCAGCATCCCTAGCAGAGAGGCCTGCACAGCCAGTATTTCCTGCCTCCTGGGTTATTTCAACTCCAGCTACAGGAGGAACATTCCTCCCATGGAGTTCTGCTTTGATGCCACTATTCTAGGATGATTTCTCCAGAGCTTCTTGGTCCCTCAACCCTTTAATTGGCATAAATGATTCTCAATCAGGGGTGATCCGCAATGTCTAGAGATATTTTCGATTGTCACCCTGGGAATGGGTTGCTACAGGCATCTAGTGAGTAGAAGCCAGGGACGTAGCTCAGCATCCTATGAGGCAAAGGCCAGTCCCAAGAACAAAGGATGAACTGGTCCAACACATCAAAAGGACCGCAGTTGAGAGACTACACGCTGGAAGCTGGCCAAATGCCAGCCCTCCAAAAAGCCTCATTTCCCTAGACAAGGAGAACTGAAGTCGTTATCCTGCGGCGGGGCTGGATGGAGACACGTGTCCCCAGGGGCGCAGGCAGCTGTGGACTCTATTATTAGCCCTGAGTGACCCTGGGAACACTGGGCTTCTTCTGCCTGAGAAACTCAAGCAAGGGGCTTTCTTTCACTGATTCTGCCAACTAAAAATCTACATTTGAAGGGATTTTAGTTTTAAAGTTACTGGTGTATATTAGGGATTTAGAATGAGAGTGGGGAGGGTTGGTTGGAAAAAGTACATGAACCTGTAAAGTCAAAGCCAGTCACGCGTCTCCATCTTGGTGATACAGAACATGTTACCCCTCTGTGAAGACCTTTCCTAACTGTGGGCTCTGAGCTGTTCTTTGACCAGGAGGGTACAGGTTGGTGCTAAATGATCCTCACTCTTTCTTTGGGTATCAACCAAGTACTCGAGGCCACACCATTCATCTCAAAATGTGTGAACTTGGGAACCAAGCCAGGGTAAAGCAGTTTCTGCATGGAGAGTGAAACTGTGATTTTGGTTTATTTTGTTGTTTTGTTGTTATCTTTTGATTTGCTTTGGTTTTTGCTGCAAAGGAAGCTTTGCTAGGGCAGAGACCTCTGTGATTTTGGATTTGTTAATATAATGCTGAGAAAACACCCTGCAACCTGAATCATGCAAATTATGATGAATGTTTTTGGGCTTCCCTGTGGCTCAGATGGTTAACAATCTGCCTGCAATGCAGGAGACCTGGGTTCAATCCCTGGTTTGGGAAGATCCCCTGGAGAAGGGAATGGCAACCCACTCCAGTGTTCTTGCCTGGAGAATCCCATGGACAGAGGAACCTGGCAAGCTACAGTCCATAGGGTTGCAAAGAGTCAGAGACGACTGAGCAACTAACACATACACACGAATACTTTCACAGACCAACACACTCATGCCCAGCCAAGCTTCCCTTCAGAGAATCCAGCAAACTCATTTCTACATGGTCCTTTGAGCCTCACGTTAACAAAATCCATGCACTCAGGTAACTGAAGACTCCATTAGGAGCCCTAAGCAATGGTTCTGAGTTTTTTCTTAAGGGTATATCTGAGTCCCAAGGGAGGGGAGGCAAAATGCCTTCTCGGGCTCCTAGAAGTGTCAACAGATGGCTGTGCATCTGAGCTGACAGCTTCCCCTCGGCTGCCCAGGCTTCCACCACTGCCCAGACTAGGCCCTCCTCTCCTCACCTCACAGGCAAACAGCTTGAACTGTAGCCCCAGGATCTTGTAGTCGATCAGCTGGTTCCCTCGAAGCTGAGTCAAGGCCTCCTTAAGGTCTTTAATGGCGGAATCGTATCTGCAGGAATAAAGCCAGTTCAGGGAAAGGAGGAAAAGAAGAATGAAGTGGGTGTCTGTTTCCTTTCGTCCATCTGTTTCACTGGGACAAGAAGTCTTTTCAATCCTTTTTGACCTGCTTTAGTTTTTCGCCAACCCTGACCCCAGGATTCCGTAGAACTTGGTGTGAACAGCGCCCCGGGGTTCTGTATCCCAGCAACACTGCAGGCCTTCCAGTCTCAGGCCGCCACAGGGATCTCTGTCTCTGTTGACTTCACACAGCCCCCACCTTTCTGACAACCAGCTTGTCACTTTCTGAGCGAGCCTCGATCTCCCCAGAGAGCTCCAAGCAGAACGGCACCTGCCAGCCCCCATGTCTCCGTGGAGCTGATCCACTCCCCACCAAGCGGCCAGGCCAGCCTGATGCAGCTCCCAGGGGCCCTTCGTCATGGCCACTGATGTCAGCCTCCTGCCCAGAGCCTCCTGCTTCAGCGTCTTTTGAGTCCAACTTAGCTCTTGGTTTGTGGCTGTCCCCTCCCTCCTCTTCCACATACTTTAGATAAAAAGACAAACCATCACTTAAGCCAGAGAGCCCTTTTTTTTTTCTTGGTAAATAGTTAAGAATAAAAATGTTTTAGATTTCTGTGTATTTAATTTTTGGCTGAGCTGGGTCTTTGTTGCTGCACACGGGCTTTCTCTAGCTGCAGTGCACAGGCTTCTCATTGCAGTGGCTTCTCTTGTTGGAGCACCGACTGCAGGCATACAGGTTTCAGTAGTTGTGGCTCTCAGGCTCAGTAGCTGTGACACACAGGTTTAGTTGCCCCATGGTACATGGGATCGTCCCAGCCTCAGGATCGAACCAGCATCCCTTGCATGACAAGGCAGATTCTTAACCACTGGACCACCAAAGAAGCCTCCAGAGAGCACCTCTAACCCTGCTCCTGGCACTGGCCTTCAGCTCCATTGGGTTGGCGTTGTGCTGACTGGCTTCAGGTGGATCAGGACTGCTGTCATTGGATTGGTAGCAGAGAATAGGGCTGACCACACCAATAGTGCCCACTGGGGTGTGGGCAGGACCTGGGCCAGGCCTGCTTGGCCTGCCTCTGATCTCTGCAGAGGCCCTGGTGCGAGGGAGCCATTGCTGAGCAGCAG
This sequence comes from Odocoileus virginianus, assembly GCF_023699985.2. Classification (NCBI taxonomy): domain Eukaryota; kingdom Metazoa; phylum Chordata; class Mammalia; order Artiodactyla; family Cervidae; genus Odocoileus; species Odocoileus virginianus. The sequence goes on along the minus strand of NC_069684.1, from coordinate 15,504,633 downwards.
GGGATAGAAGCAGCAAAAGTCAAGCTACCCCAGCCCCAGCCCAGCCCCCGGTCTGGCAGGAACAAATTTGCCTGTCTGTGGGGCTCCCACCAGGCAACTAAACCAAAAGTCCCTTGGCCACCATCTGACCCAGAGCTGCCACTTGTTGCTTCTCTTGGAGACAAGCCTGGAATGTGGCCACAGGCTGGTGGGGACCCTCGAGAGGTGGTGTGGGTAATGAAGATGCCCAAGGACAGCGGCCAAGGGACTGGGACCAGGCCCACCAGTCCTGCCACTAACTGGGAGACCCTGGCAAATTGCCTCCCTGGCCTCACTCCACACTGATGTTATAAGGAGTGCATTGTGTGCAAGGGACGTGTTATATTCAGGGAGCATAGCACATCAGGTGCTTGCTCGTATGTGGTCCTGGATCTAATTTCTGAAGTCAAACCCACATGGACTGGAGTGCTGCTTCTGCCCCTTACTAGCTAGTGACAAAGGGGTGTGCTGTATGCTTAGTCACTCAGTCATGTCGACTCTTTGCAAGAAGCAAGTTACTTAATTCCTCTCTTTCCTCATCTTCAGTATGGGAGCATAATGGCAGCACAAACCATTCAGGTGCTTAGGACGGTGCCTGGCACTCACATGCCAATCTTCTATTACATGCTTGCGTGTGTGCATGCTAAGTCACTTCAGTCATGTCCTACTCTGTGTGACCCCTCAGACTGAAGCCCGCCAGGCTCCTCTGTCCGTGGGGATTCTCCAGGCAAGTGTACTGGAGTGGATTACTGTGCCCTCCTCCGGGGGATCTTCCCAATCCAGGCATGGAACCCGCATCTGTTATGTCTCCTGGATTGGCAGACGGATTCTTTACCACTAGTGTCACCTGGGAAGCCCGTATTACATGCCTACTTAATACTACATTCTGTATTAACTGTTATCAGGAGATAAAAATACAGTTGTTGGGACTTCCCTGGTGGTCCAGTGGCTAAGACTCCACGCTCCCAATGCAGGAGGCTGGAGTTTGATCCCTGGTCAGGGAACTAGATCCCACTTGCCACAACTAAAGATCCCACATGCCATAGTGAAGATCAAAGATCCCACATCCTACAATTGGGACCCAGTGCAGACAAATAAATGAATGAAACATTTTTAAAAAATACATGGCTGTAGAAGCCAGAATGCTCATGTCAGGGAAACTGGGAGCTGACCAGGAGGGTGGCTTGGCTGAGAGGTCCCAAGGTGTCTGGGGGAACGCTGGACGTTCTGTCATCATTTGGTTGGAAGTGACTCCCACAGTCACAGGAATGACGGGAGCAGACAGCCTGGGTTGGAAACAGAAGGATGGCTTCCTCTAACATACTTTTTTTAATACGTGAAGTTGCTCAGTCCTATCCAACTCTTTGCGAGCCCATGGACTGTAGCCTACCAGGCTCCTCAGTCCGTGGGGTTTTCCAGGCGAGAATACTGGAATGGGTTGCCATTTCCTTCTCCAGGGGATGGTCCCGACCTGGGGACTGAACCCAGGTCTCCCACATTGCAGGCAGATTCTTTACTGCCTGGGCAACCAAACCTTTCACAAGCATGCAGGCCATTCCTTAAACATCTCACGTCATTTATACACCCTTTAAGGCATTTCCTTGAAGGGGGAGAGGGGAAGCATTCCTGTTCTTCTAAGCTGGAACATGGCGGGTGACTGGCTCTGATTCACTGAGCCATGGAGCGGGGCAGGGTGCGGAAACACGGAAAGAGGTGTCCCGTTTCCTGGGCAGATGGGATTTCCATCATGTCCCACTGCCTGTGTGAGTGCACGGAAGGTCCTCAGAGGGCCTGAGAGGCTCTGTCTGCAGTCACCTGCTGATGTGCCTGCCTCCCTCAGCAGATGAGTTTCAGCTGGGTCTACCTGGGATTGAGTGAGGCCAGCTCCTTCTAATTCTGCCCAGCAAGATTGCTATCTGGGCCCAGTAGGAGGGAGAAAGGAAGGACTGACGTCATTCAAAGGCTTGCTTTGTGTTTAAAACACCCCTGCTAGGTGTCTGTTTTTAAATGTCTTAGACAGCATCGCCCTGAAGGCCTCTCCTCAGCCACCTGGTTTACCCAGAGCAGCTCCCCTGGGGCGTGTGCTCTGATGCAGAGCTCTGCTTCCCGCTGCCCAGGGTCTGAAAAAGCTCAGTGTGAGAAATCCAAAATAGCCTTCAGCCCCGTGTGCTGGGGGGCAGGCAGCACAGCCGCTGCCTCTTTCCAGCCCTCCTGCAGGAGCCTTCCTCCCTGCCATTTGGAGTCCACAGCGTCCAAGGAGGCCAAGGAGCCGGCCTCCTCCCCTGGTTCTGCTGGGCAGGACCTGAGCGCACACCTGGAAGTCACTGCCTGCTGTCTTCTCAGCTCACCAGCACAACTGCCGACCGGCTTGTGCTTCTCCCCAGCTCTGAGCCGGAGAGGGTTTATTATCCTCGTTTCGGTAACACTCCCTGGGAAGGTTTTTTTCCTTAGTAACCACTGAAGTTCCCAATTAGTCCCGCACTGCCAGTGCCCGCCTGTAGACTAGAATGCTGCAGTCCACACTTGGGTAATGGAGAGAGACTGAACCGGCTGAAAGGAGTTGAAGCATCACACACCTCCATGCCAGAGCCTGGGGCCATGCCCTTGCCCGTTTCAGAAGTCAGAGAAAAGACTTCGCTGCGTTGCCTCTTTGAGCAGCTCCATCTAAAGGGTCTGGCCATATTTTCTGGGCCCTAAAATGTATAACGGGCTGCCCAGGTGACTCAGATGGTAAAGAATCTGCCTGCAATGCAGGAGCCGCTGGTTCAATCCCCGGTCAGGAAGATCCCCTGGATGGCAATCCACATCCAATCCAATCCCATGTAGAGAGGAGCTTACAGTGGGCTACAGTCCATAGGGTCACAACGGATCTGACACGACTGAGCACATACACATGCAAGATTTATAAGGTTGGGATCTGAAACATACCTTGAGATCCCATCTCCTTTTGGATGACAAGGTGGGGGTTAGAGAGATGAGACATCCCTCAGACCTGACTTGCCTGGGCAGAACAACTCTAACTTTATTCTGGTGGAAATTTATAATGACAGAGGAGCAACGCCACAACATCTGAAAGTGGGAAAACCTGAGAGAAGAAACAGCCATTATTCGCACCTTAAAACAAACCCTGTAGTAATCTGAAGGTCATCCTAACCCATCACTGAGAAGCGATAGTTCTAGGTCCGCATAGGCACTTATCTAAAAACATCTCCCATAGCACTTGCCCCATTCTGCCCTGCATAATAGTCCTAGTGTTTGTGACCTGCTTCCCCTTTTTAATACGCAAGTTCCTTGAAAGTGTGAAGGGTTAGTTGCTCAGTTGTGTCTGATTCTTTGCAACCCCATGGACTATAGCCTGCCAGGCTCCTCAGTCCACGAAATTCTCCAGGCCAGAACACTGGAGTAGGTTGCCATGCCCTCCTTCAAGGGATCTTCCTGACCCAGGGATCGAACCCAGGTCTCCTGAATTGCAGGCAGATTCTTTACCATCTTAGCCACCAAGGAAACCCTGTAAGTTACTAGAAGCAGAGGCTATATTTCACCCCCTTGTTTATTTACTCCCATGAGAATTTATTAATACTGTACTAGATACTGAAATATAAGAGTGAATAAGTATTCTTGCCTCACGAGTAGTGGAGGAGACAAATATACAAGCAAGTATCTGTCATTGAAGAGACAGCTGTGATTAAAGGAGGCACAAAAGAGGGTAGTCACTTGGGTGAGTGTGCTTAGGGCAGACATTGGAGGATGTAAGTGGGCAGACAGCGGCTGAACCAGAGAGCAACAGGCAAGGGAAGCTCCTCTTTATCCTGGGATCCACTGAAGGCTCTTCAGCAGATCACATTTCTTTTTCAAAAAAGATCATTCTAGGATATCATTGGAGCAGGCAAGAGCGGTGGCTAAGGAATCAGTTTGGAAGTCATGGTGCAGTAGTCCTGGTAAAGAAATGAAGTCTAAACCAGCGTGGTGCTGGAAGGGAGGGAGAGGATTCGTGTATGATTTTCAGGGGACACTAACCCCCCTGAAATTGCACATAAAATTAAGCATGTGCTTGTATGTGTTTTTCTGGGAAGATTGCCCATATACTTTGCTATTTAACAAGTGAAAAAAAGGACAAAGCATCAAGAGCTGAACCTTGAACTTTCCTGGTGGTCTAGTGGTTAAGTATCCACTGGCCAATGCAGGGGACACGGGTTTGATCCCAGGTCCAGGAAGGTTCCACATGCTGAGGGGCAACGAAGCCCATGCGTCACAACTACTGAGCCTGTGCTCTCGAGCTCAGAAGCCACGACTACTGAAGCTCGCGTGCCGGAGAGCCCATGCTCCACAATAAGGGAAGCCACTGCAATGAGCAGCCCACACACTGCAATGAAGAATAGCTCCTGCTTGGTGCAGTCAGAGAAAGTCTGCACATAGCAACAAAGACCCAGCAGAACCAAAAAGAAACAAAAATTTTAAAACCGAGCTGAATCTTGTGGAGGGGAGGCCACCAAAGCCTATGGATCAAGCAAAAGAAAAAAAGGGCAGCTCAGGACCCAGACTCATGTCTCATTTATGTAATTTCCTCAATAAATAGTTGTTGAATTAAAGATAAAATTTGATAGATTTCTCTCTTAGATTTAACGATTACCAGTCACAGACTGAATCCTGAGTCTGATTCCTGGATCTTACTAAGATTGTTTTGACTCACTCAAAACACGAGGCTTTCAGGTTCTGGGATTTCTGGGCATTTCATAGAGAAATGTCTTCTGGGAGTCTCCCATCTCGGCCATCCGTCTGTCCTCATTTTAGGCTGTTAGAGGTGGTTCACGAATGGCCTGAGTTTGTCCTTCTAGAGATCTACGAGAGGATTTGTGCTCAGACCTGCCCACAGGTCCTATATATCCTGAGGCTGGTGGGGATGGTGGGGGTGGGGGTGGGGCAATGAGAAGGAGAATAGGGATAAAAGGGAGACAGGCGTGATGCCATTGAAAGTAAAGGCCTGTGTGTCTTCTCTCCATTCAAGGCTTTCCCTTCCCAGACTGCCTCCGTGTCTGTTTGGGAGACTTCACTGCTGCTCTTAACTCATTCAGGTGAATGACCGCATCTACATCCCGGAAGTCCTCTGAGTGTCTGGTAGTTGCCCATGGCAATGGCTCTGCACGGTGGCCTGGCAGGCTTGGTTTCTGACTAAATCTGAGGATCAATGCCTTTCGGGATTCCAGAGGATCAGAGCCCAGCCTACCCCGTCCCCAGTGCCTGGACATTCTCTGTAGCCTCCCCTCTATCTCACCAACACCCTTCCTCATCTGTTGTGCACATACCTGCACACACATACACACCATGCCCCTGCTAACATGTTACTGTTTGAACTGTTCTTCTTTAGCCTGAGCTGAACCGTCTTCTCTGGAACTTGTGCACACTCAGAGAACTATTTCTATGAAAGGTCAGTTAACCATTCCCTACATTTTAAAGGAATGCTTAGAATATATTTTGTTATTTGAATGTTTTTAGGGTGTTTGGGGGAGGGGTGTGGGACTCTAGATTAACTTTCATTTTCTATTTGTCTTTTTACTAATTATTTCCTGTTGACTCTAAACACGCCAAAAATACAGAAAGGTTGACAGAAGAAGATGGAAACCTCTATAATTTCACCAACTGGGGAGGACTGCTGAAAACATTTTGGTCTATGGCCTTTCAGACTATTCTGCGAAACGGTAATGGGATTGTGTGATACTATTTTGAAATGTTTTAAATGTAGTATCTATTGTGAACTTCTTTCTATAGTAAGACAAACACTACTCCACTACTCATCTGTGTTAATATATTCTGGTACATACAATATTAATTGTTTATGTTCTCATTTTAGTGACTGAATTATATCTCACTGAATGCATTAAACTGGGTTTTGGAAAATACATTCTGCAGGAATGTGTTTTTTTTGTTAAACCAGATCTAAGTCAATCACCTAGGAAGCTTTTATTTATTTATTGGCCACGCCCATGTGACCTGTGGGATCTTAGTTCTCTGACCTGGGATTGAACCCAGGTCCTCAGCAGGGAGAGTGCGCAGTCCTAACGAGTGGCCCCCCAAAGGAAGAAAAGGTTCTGATGTGGTTTCCTGATCGTTGGCATTGTGTGAGAGCTCACCACCTCACAGCAGCAGGCAACCATGGGTGCTCCCTTGACGGCTGCAGTATTTAGAACCAGAACCGCCCAGGCGGTGACCTTTCAGGAAAAGGTGGGGTGCCATCCCCAGCCTGTGATGCTTCTGCAGCCTTATGGTGAGTTGTAGCTGGGCCTGCCTCCCCCCACCCCACCAGAGAGGGCTTCTGCCTCGTGCTGATTGCGTAACTGCCCAGAGAAAGCCCAGGCACGCCTCCCCGCAGAGGCTGAGCAGACACGTCTCAAACACCACGTCTGGCAGCACCAAGACCCGCTCTGGGTTTCTCTGCACAATTCCCCAGCTTGTGCAACACTGGACCACTTACTTCTCCATCTGGTAATAGAGCATCCCTCGTTGGAAGTAGGATACTGCCAAGTGCTTGTCTCGGTTTATGCTTTTGGTGAAGGCCTGCGGAGGGAACAGTCAGGCAGTAAGTAGGTGTGAGATGAGCCAGTGGGTGAGTCAGGCAGGCAGGGTCCGGAAAACCGTTGATGTCTTGGAGATGACAAGAGGCTTAGGGGTCAGAGTACTTGGTGTTGTCACTTCCTAGCCGCCTGGCATGAGACAGGTTGCCCAATCTCCTTGAACTTTAGTTTTCTCCTCCATAAAATGGGGATATGCATATCTCCCTTCATGATTACTAACAGAGTTAATAAAAGTCATCACGTTTGAATATAACCTGATTAGAATATTATCTACAGCATTTGTTTTATAAATTTATTATAGGGATATTACACAACTAAGATCATTATCGATCTGTGTGTTCCTATTGCCATTTTGTTCACTGTTCTGAAATCTCATACGATTAAAATAATAACAATAATAATGCATTTAAAATGCCAGGAGCGAGGACTCACGCATAAAACCAAAGAAAGGCAGTGAAAATGAGATCCTAGAGCAGAAGAAAGCAAAGTGAAGCCTAGAGCAGTGGGAGGAAGGAGGGACAGGGGAGTGGGCCGGCTGGGAGGTGAGCAGGGCGCCACAGCCTCGCCCAGGAGACCCAAGAGGCTGGAGTCTGCATCCCTTGCTGGCTGGGCTGCACTCAGGCCCTCCGCCTGGCATGCCGGCCGCTCCTCCTGACAGTGCACGCTTTGTTTCTAACAGCCCCTGAGATCTGCGGTTCGTTTGCTCAGTCCTTGGGCGGCAGCACCCCCAGAGGAGGCGGGGGCCGCTGTCTTCCCTCCAGTGAGATGTAGAGGGTCCTCCCGTGCTCCCATCTGCCCACTCTGCAGCCTGAGGCTGTGCGGGTATTCCACGAAGCTTCGCTCTCTCCCTCTTTGCCAGGGCGAGGATGGCTGTGGGGGCCCCCTTCAAGGTGCTGGGGAGTCAGTCATCTAGCCACACCACCTTGCAAAGACTTGCAGTGAAAGTAAAAATAAGGACTAACATTTACACAGTGGTGTGAAGTTACGCAGTACTTGAATAGTCTATGCCCCCTTTATGGGAAAAGAACCTAAAAAAGAGTGGGTATATATAGATATGTATATACACATGTATAACTGATTTACATCATTGCATACCTGAAACTAACACAACGTTGTAAATCAACTATATTCCAATAAAAACTAACTTAAAAAAATAGTTCATGCCTCACTTATCATCAAGATGCTTAACCTCTCCAGAAGCTTAAAGCCTGAAGTCTGTGACTTCCCAAGACCAAAAAGCCCAAAGAGAGGCAGAGCTAGGGTTTTATCCAAAAGTCATACCCATTCCAGCTTACCATGACCAATACGAAAAAGTGATTGTTGGGAATGCTCAACCCCATAGTAGGGAATATGAAAGAGAGAGAAAAACAGTGGAGAAATATGACATTCCACACCTGTCCTAAAAATCAGTGCAGATGGTGACTGCAGCCATGAAATTAAAAGACACTTGCTCCTTGGAAGAAAAGCTATGACAAACCTAGACATCATATTAAAAAGCAGAGACACTACTTTGCTGACAAAGGTCCGTATAGTCAAAGCTATGCTTTTTCCAGTAGTCATGTATGGATGTGAGAGTTGGACCATAAAGAAGGCTGAGCGCTGAAGAATCCATGCTTCCAAACTGTGGTGCTAGAAAAGTCTCCTAATAGTCCCGTGGACAGCAAGGATATCAAACCAGTCAATCCTAAAGGAAATCAACCCTGAAGATTCATTGGAAGGACTGATGCTGAAGCTGAAGCTCCAATACTTGGACCACCTGATTCGAAGAGCTGGTTCATTGGAAAAGACCTTGATGCTGGGAAAGATATAAGGCAGGAAAAGGGGATGACAGAGATGAGATGGTTGGATGGCATCACCGACTCAATGGACATGAGTTTGAGTAAGCTCCTGGAGATGGTGAAGGACAGGGAAGCTGGGTGTGCTGTAGTCCATGGGGTCTCAGAGTCAGACTGAACAACACCTGTCCTCAGTAGACATCATTAATCAATCACCTTCTGCATTCCTTCCACCAGCCACAGACTCTTTTGTAGAGTGTCCCACAAAATGGATCAGAATTGTCCCTTGAGGAGAAACCTATTTTTCTTAAATGCCTTCTCTTGATCTCTTGGGCAAGGAGAGCTCACTCACAGGAAGGTCTTAGAAAGCCAAAAGAGGTTCTTGGAAATCAGATGTGAAGCAGTAAGAGGGAGATTCTGTGGCTAGCAGTCAATAAAGGAAAACATAATTAAGGGGGGCTTTCCAAAGGTGTTAAGGAAAGTTTCCAGAATGCTTTGAATGTAATCGATGCAGAATAAAGGAGAACAAAACCCTCAGCGAACAGTTTCCAGCGGGACTGCCTGTTAGAACCACCTGGGGAGGTTTTCAAAGCATGGCTGCCCAGGCTGCTCCGCGGGCCAATTGAATCAGAATTTCTGGGGGTGGGTGCGGCCGGGGCAGCCTTTGTTCTTCTGAAGCTCCTGAGAGGGTTCTAAAGTGCTGTCTGGGCTGAGAACCAGTTAATACAAAGGCCCCGGGGGAGGCGGGGGCAGAGATACCTCCACTCACCTTCTCCGCCTCCAGCAGGTTCCCCAGAATCGTGTGTATGCAGCCCACGTTGAAGCAGATCCTGGAGTGGGGGTCCTGTACCCCGGTGAAGGCGTCCAGGGCTCCCTTCCAGTCCTTCTTGTCGGCTGCCAGCACCCCTTCATTCCAGAGGCTGATGGCCTCGGCCAGGGACATGGTCAGGTGCAAACCGGGAGGGCTGCCTGGAGACCCGGGAGAGGGGCCAGCCCTTGTCTCCCCAGCCAGGCCACCCCTGCCCGCCTTCACTTTCCTGGCCTGGAGCTCAGACTGGGGCTTAGGCTCCTGAGGACAACTTCTCGGTGTTGCAAAGGTGGCAGGAAGTGTCCCCACGTTTTGGCAACTGACGCACAGAGCAGTCAGTTCTGTGAGAGAAAAGGAAAGAGAAGGAGCGAGAGGGCGAGCGGGGCGGAGTGTGGAGGAGAGAGGAAGTACATCAGATACTGCCCCCGAGGCCGCAGTTCCCCAAAATGCTTCTGCTCTGCCCCCCAGCTCCTCCCCTCCGGATCTCACCCCGCTCTGCGCTCTGCGGGGCAGCAGCTTTTGGCCAGGGCTCTGACCCCAGGTTCAAGGTGACTTCTGGCTGCCTGTCCAGCGAGGGTCTTGGGTGACAGAAGAGTTCTATTCAGTCTAGGATGAATTCTTTGCTCACTTCCTCACACCCTCGTTGGAGTAGGAAATGGCAACCCACTCCAGTCTTCCTGCCTGAAAAATTCCATGGACAGAGGTGCCTGGTGGGCTGCAGTCCATGGGGTGGCGAGGGGTTGGACATGACTGAGCGACCAACACTTTTCACACTCTCACAGACAGTCTTGATGTATTTGGTTCTTTATCTCAGGGTAAAATTGGCAATCAGATTCCTGAGCAGGACGGTCTTGGGTGTCCATCTGGGTCTGAGGTACTTTTGTGAACACTCAGAAAGCTCAGTGGGGACCAGTCTCCTGCAAATGGCAAAACTAGGAGCCAAATATTACAGCGAATGACTTCTCCTATCCTTCTGTGAAAAACTGAAGAGACAAGGGTTCTCATTGATGACCGATCTATTTACTAGTCCCCTAAAACACAGATTTACAACTCCTTCCCTGCTGCCCTGAGAAAGTAGAAAAATCAGTAAGATAATTGGGAGGAGAGGATATAACGAATTTGATTTATTAAAATCCTGAGCTTGTTAATCACACTCCAGAGTAAAGGTAAAATGCAATTCTGAGGGTCAAATGCTTAGATAGCAACAATTGCTCTGTCATTACTGAAAGCACCTGCCAGGTATCACCAAACTTCCCCTAAGAGCCCAAAAATAAAATTTAAAAATGTCCATTCTATAAGGCTTGTAGGGTTGAAGATGAGAGAGTTGGGAAGGTGTGTGTGCACTTTTGTAGGAAGCATGCCCTGTGTTTGGAAGGTCTCCCTATCTCACTTTGTCTGGCCAACTCCTACTCATCCCTGAAGGCCCAGTGAAATATCACCACTTGCCTGAAATCTAGTTCCACATTCCAGATAGCAGAGACTCCCCCCTCCTTTGTACCACCTCTTCCCAAACAATTGTATTTGTTGCCATTTCTCTTTTCATTTGCCCAAGCTCTTAGACTCCTGAATAGCTGGGCCCATGCATTTTCAATTCTGGGATTCCCAGCTCCTAGACTGGGAACACACTCAATACATGATGAAGGCATATATTCCAAAAAGAAGTTAGAGATCCTTGACAAATGACCGGCCGATAGCAGTGATGGCAGGCAGGGAGAGATACTGCTATTCCACCTGGTGAAAAAGTACAACTCAATCAGCACATTGATTATTCCTAGGAAAACCAAGTGGTTTTGTAACTAGGCTAGACTTTAAGTTTTCTTTTCACACTATTATCTGAGTCTGCCACACAAAACTCTCTGGAAGCTGATGCCTATGAGTTTCCCAGTCTTATTTTCCCAGAATGTCCTTCACAGGCCCCTACAAACCCTACCACTTGCTCCTCTTTCCCCTGGGTCTTCATTTCCTGCCTCTCTGTGCTTCCCAGTGTCTGCTCCTTCAAACCCACCTTGCACAGACATGGGTGCCCTGCTCAAATATCCACTTCCTCCAGAAGCTGTGCTGAATTCAGGCCCAGTCTTAAGCCCCTAAACCCGTGACCTCACCTTCTCCTGAACTCCCACGTGTCTCTCAGTCACTCTCACAGGAGTAAAGTGTGTGCATGTGTGTCTTAGCTCCTCAAACAGACTGCCCCATCCTTGATTCCCCCCAGAGACCCAGCAATGCCATGCACACTCGTTTCTGTCCAGTTTCCCCGTCCCCACCATGAGCCTGTGGATGAACTATTGTCTAACCTCTTGTCACGCATCCATCTATTCGCTACAGAGTAGCCAAACTAATTCTTTTTCACAGCATAAACACTTTATATCTTTATAATCTATTTCTTTTTAAAGACATAAGGATGATTGCTTTACAGTGTTGTGTTGGTTTCTGCCGTACATCAACATGAGTCAGCCATAGGTATACACGTTTCCTCCCCTTGAAATATGTACATTACCATGTGGGAAATAGACAGCTAATGGGAAGTGCTGTATAGTGCAGGGAGCTCAACCTGGTACTCTGCGACAATCTAGAGGGGTGGGGTGGGAGGTGGGAGGGAGGGTCAACAGACTAATCTTTTACAAATAGAGGTTGGCCCACATCATGCCCCTACTTTAAAACCTTCAGTGCCTTAGTTATTACTCTTAGGATACAAACCAAACTCCTTCCCACGCTGCAGGAAGGATCCTCTCTACACACCGCGCCCCCTCCCCTCCAATCCCTGCCACACCATTTCCCATCCGTCCCTCCCTCACCCCTTCCCAGTGTTTCCATGCAGCGTCGTATTGTCAAATGGTTTCCTCTGCTTGGAATGCTCTTCCCGCAACCCTCTGCCCAGCTGGTTCGGTTCTGACTCGTCTTTCACTCCCTCAAGAAGGCCTTTCTTAATACATGACCTTCCTGGGTTCACCCTTTCTCTCTCTCACAGCACACAGTTCTCTTGGGTCACGGTGTTTGTCATAATTTGTATTACAATAGTCATCGATACTATTAGTAGATGACTTTCTCAACCACATTTCCTTCCCCATTTTTCCTTTGGTAGAACCCCCATTCTGTTCAAGTCTCCACTCTCTGGAGGCCAAGTGCCTCAGGAGAGATAAACTCCCAAAACTGCCCCGAGGAGTGGTGTTCTGACTGGTTCAGGCACAAGTGTGAGATAGAATTCTAGTTAATAAGACATTAGGAGAAAGGTGCTGAGGATTTCTGGGCAAGATTATTTCCCCTACTGATTAAAAAAAACACACATGGGAAGAAACAAGACACAGTCTTTATTTTTCTCCTAGACAGTATTATGAAGCTGCGCCTGGAACAGTGGCAGCTATCTTGTGACCATGAGGAAAACCAGCTAAGAATAAGTCATTGTTTTGAGGAAAAGAGAATGAAAAACTAAAAACCTGGATCCTTAATTATGTTGATGAGCTCCTAAGTTAATTCTGATTTTCTCAGAATTCCTTTGTTGGTGAGATAAGTCTGTTTATTGTTTAAGCTATTTGAATAGTGTCTTCTTTTTTTTATCATTTGAAACATTCTGACAAACATACCACTATATTTTCGATTTTTGGCACAGCACTTAATATAGTAGGTGTTTAGAAAACTCTTATTGAGTAAATTAAGACACTGGTTGAATCTCACAGTTTTAGCTCAGTGTTTGCAAAATTGTTTCAAAGTTCTGTATAAGCAAGATTTGTATTTGCTTTGCCCACAGATCATAAACTCCTGTTGGATGCACTCATTCAATGGGAAGCTAAGAATATTCCTAAGGCTTTCCTTTTTCTGGAGGGAAGGGCCCCTGAAATTAAACACATTGTTCTCGTTATTCCTTGGCAGTCAGCAATTACTTTCTTCTCCCTACCCACGCTGGTATTCTTGCCTAGAAAACCCCATGGACAGAGGAGCCTGCCAGGCTACAGACCATGGGGTTGCAACGAGTTGGACATGACTGAGCATGCATGTATGCCCCACTTTTGGAGCTTAGCATTTCATCATTCAACTTTTTCTAACTTTTTTGCGGCTTCACTCTCAAACTCCCCAAAGGGTGGAAACAGGTATCAGTTCTCCCTCATTCTTTCACGGTCTAGGCACATAGCAAGTGTTCTGTAGACCACTGATTGGTTAAACGAATCAAAATGAAGAAACTGGAACCCTACTTGAAAAAATACTTTTATGGAGTTTGTCATTATCACCCTTATTTGCATAGAGTGCAGTACATTTACAATAGTAGGGAGAGTGTGTACATCCTGTATCCTTAAATCTAACATCAGTAGATACTGATATTGGGTACGAGACAGGGACGCTTCAGGAGGTTGGTAGGGAGACCTCGTTTATTACATGTGAACTTGGCCTGAGTTTCACAGGGAGGACACAGAAAACTCAGTGTGGGTCTCCTTAGTCAGCAAGGCTGGTTGAAACCCTCAATGCTAAAAGGCTTCCTTCTCCAGGAAGACGTCATAAGTTAGTCCTATCTAGCCTACCAGGTTAGTAGGTTATTTCTGCATAAAAAGTCATCACAAACTTAGTGACTTACAATGATACACATTCACTCTCACGGGTTTCATCGAGCAGGTGTCTGGGCATGGCCCGGCTAGTCCTCTGCTCGGGTTCCGCCAGGCTGAGATCAAGGTGTGGGCCGGGTTGCATTCACCTGGAAGCTTGACTGGGGAAGAGTCCATCCCTAAGCTTCCTCCTATTGTCGGCAGAATTCACTTACCTTGTAGCCGTAGAATATACGAGGCTTGCTTCTTCAAGACCAGCAATGGAGAGAGCATTTCCACATCGCCAAGTCTCTGATTCTAGACCCCTTTTTAAAGGGCCTGCTTGACTAGGTTAGGCCCACCCAGGATAATCTCTCTTTTGGTTAAAGTTAGCTGTTTAGGGTCTTTGATTACTTCTGCAAAGTCCCTTCACCTTTGCATAGTCTGTGGGTAAGAAGCAAGTCTCAGTCCCGGCCCACACACTGGCAGGGGATTACACAACGGCATCTTAGGATTGGGGTCATTTTAGGATTCTGCCTACCACCACTATAGAGTTCCAGTCTTCTCCTTCCCTGACTCACCAGCTAGGTCATTATTCCTGCCCTGTGCTCTCATAGCGGCTTCTCCACCTCCCCAATCACGTGTTCAACCACACCTGATTGTAATTACTGTTTAAGTGGCTGTTGCCCAGCTGGGCCGTAAGCTCCAGGAGTAGAGGACCTACATCTGAGTTTTCCAGTGTTATCTTTTGTGCCTATCACATAATAGATTCTCAAATTTATGTGCTAAATATCAGTGCTGTGGAAGGTGTGTTTAAAGTCACTGTAATTTTTTAGTTTGGATGGTTACACATACCCATCTTATCATCCAGATGAGGACATGCATAAGGCTACTCTTTTAAAGCATCCTCATATTAAGCACACTAGACATGAGGATCATTGCCATCTTTGAACTTTTATACACAAGGTACCTGGGCTTCCCTGGTGGCTCAGCGGTAAAGAATCTGCATGTCCATACAGTAGGCAGAGGTTCGATCCCTGGGTTGGGAAGAGCCCCTGGAGAAGGAAATGGCAACCCACTCCATTATTCTTGCCTGGGAAATCCTCTGGACAGAGGAGCCTGGCAGGTTACAGTCTATGTGGTCACAAAGAGTCAGACAGAGCTGAGCATGCACAAATACACCACAAATTTGAAAAATTGAAAAATGAAAAAGAGCCTTGGCTAACAAAAAAAATGAAAAATAGATGTTCGCCCCTCGCCCAAGACTCTAAAATGACAGATTGCTACAGAGGGATGGGAGATTCTCAGAAATCAACACAACCACCTAGTACACAGAGATCCGAGATGAAGGAAATGGAGAGGCATTGGGATCCCACAGGGAATTCTCTCCAGAGGTCAGACACACACAAATGATAGATGACGTGGCTCCTGGCAATGAGAAATCCAAATGCTGGCAGCGATCAAAGAAGGTGTACGGGGAAAGCTGAAGCCCAGAGTGAGTTGAAGCTGCAAAAAGCACTAAGGATGACACAAAGAGCTTAGTGTCAGAGGATGAACAGAGAGGCTCACTGCTTGGTGCAGATGACGTCACATCAGCAGATGTTGGCAAGAAAGCAGAATTCTTCAGCTCCGACTTTCTTCCTGAGTCACACAGGGAATGAAGACCCAGACAGAGGATGGTGAGGAAGCTGACAGCTGGTCAAAGAAACTCCAGTCATCTAATCCAGACTCACTGAATCCCAGGAACAGAAAGATTTCGTTTGTATGATCCCTAAAGCCTTGTAAGTTGAAGCACCATAAAGACTGGGATCAATGCTAGAAAGCCAGGATGAATGGGTAAATGTGATTCTAGGTGTCTAAAAGTCATAAATTCTTAAAATGATACCAAAGACTTACCAGTTGATCCCTGGAAAGAATTCTAAAATATAGATTATTGAACAAAGGCACTTAGAAACAAAAGGGAATTGGAATTTTAGGAACGAGAATGAGTTTACTAAGAACAAGTTGGCCCAAAACAAACTCTTTACTTTTTTTAAGAAGGTTTTCCTGATAGGTGAACCAGGATGGTGCATATGCAAATATAAAAGGGTATTTGGCCAAGATATTCCCTAGACAAAGTAATTTAGATGATTTAGTTGGCCTAATTTTATGTCCCTAGAATCTTCTTGAGGTATCAATGTCAATTTGTGCTTTTAACCTTTTTATAAACAACTTGGATCAGATTTACAAGTGACTCAAAGCTTGGAGAGACTATCAACATGTAGAATAACAGAATCAGAATTCAAATATTGCCTGACTCATACTGAATCACAAAAACTCCAAGTTGTAATTTAACGGGAGACATGTAAAGATTTACTCCTACGTTTGAAGATTCAATTGCCCCAATATAGGAAGGCAATTGTTCTTTAAGAAAGATCTATTTGAAGATGTCTAACCATTTGAGTTGACTGCACACTCAACATGAGTCAACAGAATTGCATGGTTGCCAAAACAGCTAATGCAATCTAAACTAACAGAAGTGCAACCAACTCTTGTGTCAGCTGGCTCTTGACTCAACCACCCACCCAGAAACCCGCATGATCTCTCTGTTGACCAGTGCAGGAGATGGCACCAGTTCTCTGACTCGGAAGATTATTGTACACATCCTCTCCTATCCACAGTGCCTGCTTCAATCAGAAGGGCTCCCATTCTGACCTGGCTGGTGTTCACGTCTTTCTCCAGATTGCTTGGCTCAGATAAGAAGACACTGTCTAGAATGCCCCCCATTTCATCCAGTCCTTTTCCCCATCTGATCACATTTCAACAGCCAGAGCAGACACAGCTCATATTTCCTTCACAAGGGACACAATTCCTCATCTCCGGGCTTAGCTTCTTTCCTAGGCCTCAGAGCAGTCAGCAACAGGGACTTGATCAGTATCTAATGACTCAAGAGCCTGGCTTAATGAAGGGCTTCTTCTGTGTCCTTCTGAGTATTCAGGTTGACACACCTGTCCAGGAGTTCACCTGCTTGACATAGGTCTACCAAGGCCATCACTCCATTCATGTGAGTCAAATCCATCAGAGCCATATTCCCCAAGTAAGGATACATGCATACCGCCCATGGCTCATGAGATGATTTTAGGCAGTATGTAGACAAACAGTTCTATCATCATAATTATTGTATTATTTTAATTCACTAAAACTTTTGGACAAGTAACATGCTCACGTGGTTCAAAATGAACAAATATGAAAAATTATTCTGATCACTGCCAAACACTTCCCACCCACCAGGAACCACTTGAGTTAACTTATCGGCATTCTCTCAAAAGAGGTTTTAAGTATATAGAAATGTAAACCCCTGCATGCGTGCATGTGTGCTAAGTCACATCATTCATGTCTGACACTGTGACCCTGTGGACCATAGCCCACCAGCCTGCTTTGTCCATGAGATTCTCCAGGCAAGAATACTGGAGTGGACTGCCATGCCCTTGTCCAGGGTATTAACCTCTTGGTCACTCCCCTTTTATGCACATACCATTTGATACACAATTCTGCACCTTGCTCTTTTCTCTTAATATTAAGGACTATTTTTCCATATCAGGACATAGAGCACTTCCTCCCTCTTTTTTTTTTTGTTTCCTCCCTCTTTTATGACTGTGTAGTTTTCCATCTTCAAACCGGTTTCCCACTGAAGGACAGACAGGTTGTTTATAATTACGTCCTCTCATGACAATGTTGCAATGGATATTCTTTTGTACTGTGTGCATCATTTCACACATCTGTGAACATATTTAAAGGACATATTTATAGAAGTAGAATAGATGGGACAGAGAGTTTATTTTAATGTATATTAGAGAAAAAGTATAGCTAGCATACCAAACCCACAAATTCACAGCTACATTTTATAACGAGGCAGTTTTTTAAAAAAGTGAATTAATGAAAGAAAAATGCCATAAATAAGAGCATAGGTGAAATTAATATATGGCTAACAATTATGGAAGTGATAAAGAGCTGGAATCTGATAAACACTGACCTCGAGTGGAACTATCAGCTTTCTTGGACAGAAGCCCCTCAAATCTCCATTTCTTGCCAGCTTCAAAGGCAGAGGCAATGCACAGAAGTGGGGAGAGCTCTGGAATCCAGAGACCCGGGTTCGAACCTTGACTTTCCTCTAGCTGGCTGTGGGTCTTACAGCCTCTCACAGCCTCCGTTTTCTTGGGTGGAAAGTGTGTTGTGGGGGAGGAAAGATAGCACAGTCAAGGGTTTGGGCCACAGTGCCTGCTTGATCAACAGAGGTTGATATTATTCAGCTATTTTGAGTGAATTTGGGAAAGGAGACGGCAGAATCCTTGTTCTGCTTTGCATGTCTCCCTCTCAATAATCCTCTACACAGACATTGATCAGGGCAGTGAGAAGTGAAACCATGTACAATGTATAATAGGATGTATGACCTGTGCAGTCACTCTGAGCCCCAGGCTTGAAAGGTTCCCACGCTAGGTTTAATTCTCCGCTGTCACCATCTTGGAGTGCTTAATGATTGTGAACAAGAGGACACATTTTCACTTTGCACAAGGCCCTGCAAATTCTGTAGCCAGTTCTGCACATACTGTCAGTCACACATGGCCTCCTCCCCCTTGCTGCCACCCGTGACAGATGAGCTTCTGTGGTTCCTAAATGTTACTGGGGGGAGCCCATCCCACTGGGGCATCTACAGAGGCTAAAACCCCGCTGCTTCTCTGGGGCCTGGGTGACACTTTCTGTCTTAGTCCACCATCCGTAACAGACTTCTCAGCACATTCCTAAGCATTCCTCCAGGGGCAAGTGTTTGGGAGCCACTGTAAGTTCCCCTAGGTTTCCCAGGGGACGTGAGCTGGTCAGAGCCAGGGTTGAAGATGCCTCAGCGACTTCTGTCCCATCTACGCCCCTAAGTTCTATAGAAGCACTCAGGCACGGCTGGCCCTCTCTCATCCTGGGTTTTCACCAAGAAAGCATTGTGAGGTCAGAAATCCTGGATTCAAACCCCAGCTCTGTCTTGTACTACCAAGCCAGTTTTCCTAAGTCCTGCCAATTCTCAGAGCCTCAGTTTCCACATCTGCAAAATGGTTCTAAAAACAGTGCCTTAGAGACTGAAATGAAATTCCATATAAAAGTGGCACGCAGCTGCTCATAGGCGGTGGGTGCTTTCGGATTTCCAGGTTCATGACAGAAAAATAAACGAACAACCTTTGTTTGCTTCGTGAGGTGCTGATCCCCTGTTGTGACATTCCCACCTCCCACTCCAGGCTGCTGTGAGCAAAAGCATCTCGGCATGCTGGCACCTCCTCCCTGCCTGGACCCTTGGACCCCCAGTCCCACTTCTGTCCCAACTCTAAGCGATTTGCTCTCAGCTTCTAGTTTGCCGGCTCTCAGCTCTGTAGCTGTTTCCGCCTTAGAAATTCCTAGCACACGAAAGCTTTGCAGAATGCTTTATCATGCCAAGGTACAATCAAAGCCATAAAACTCATGACACTCTGTCCAGTGTCATCAGAGCCTGAGAAAGTCCCCTTTTATACAACATGGTGGACTTCTTGCTTTAGAATGTATCATAATTTTCCACTGAACAGAGATTTTCATCCTTCGTTCTCTCCCTCTTTCCACTGTCTGCCTATGAACTGTAGGTGAGACATCTATTTCTTGCAGCCACTGTCCTTCCAGATCCTCTCTTGCTTTTCCCTTCCATCTCTGTCTATTGGGACACAAAATCCTGGAAGGAAGATGAGGGAATAAGGAGTTTTGAAGGCTGGAGACGTGGTTCTTATCTGGGCAACAAAACATCAAGAATCTGTTGTATTTGAAAAAGAATAGATACATGTATATGCGTAACTGAATCACTGTGTTGTACACCTGAAAACTAACACAACATTGTATATCAACTATATTCCAGTATAAAATAAAAATGAGAAAAAGAGGCTACTGTAGTATCTCAGGCAAGAAAGAGTAATGTTAAAGCAGCTGCAAGAAGAGGAAGGGAGGGAATAAATGCCAAAGACAATTTGGATCTGCACATGGAGACAAAGAGGAGGAGGAATCCAAGATCAAGGCGTCCCTGGGGTTTTCAGCCAGCCTGATTGGGAGGCTGGTGTCACGGTGGCTGCCACAGGAAGTGGAGGAGACAGAGAGGTAATTCATCCGCTCCCACAGGTTTATGCAAATAACTCTCAGAGCCTGCTTCTGGCCACACTGTCTCTGCGAAGCATAAATCTGAGATGGGCTGACACAGCTTAAGAAAATGAGGGTTGAGATTTAGAGATTTCCTAGGTAAGACAGGTGGAATCAATGCAGCGTCCAGTGAGCCAGGGTTCAGGGAGGCAGGTAAGAGTCTGGGTGATGCAGTCACACACGTCAGGAGGTGAAACTCTTCAAGGAGGTGGTGAAAAGAGGCTGAGGGCCGAGGCGAGGGCATTGGCAGAGCTGGGGCCTTGCACAGAGCGGCAGAAGTCGGGTTGTGAGGGGCTGAGGAGACAAGGGGAGGCAAGGTGCCAAGGCCGTGCCTCATAGCATGCGGGGCGTGTCCTAGCCCCTCCACCAAGGATCGAACCCGTGCCCCTTGCCGTGGAAGTGCAGAGTCCTAACCACTGGGTCTCCAGGAAGCCCTTCCACACATGGGTTTGATGCTCTGGGCAGGTAGGAGGAGTGACATTGTCCTGGGACTTCCGCCCACACCCCCTTGCCCTAGGGTTCGTGAGCCCCACCAGATTCATGAGTCTTTCTGAAACCCTGCTCAGCGTTTAGTAACACCACTCCCATGATGAAATGTTTTGGTTTTTTTTATCCTTCTTCTCCTTGCTGCATAAGCTCTAGCTGCCTTCCTCCTGAACAGAACTGAGTAGCTAAATTAGGCTAAAGAAACCCCAGCCCATTTCCACAATTGCACCAAATAGGCCAAGAAAACACCCAGGGTTGCAAAGAAGGGCTTAGTGAGAAGCAGTCAGGATTCTGACTTCTCCAGAGCTCACCTGCCCCAGGGGCTGGGTGGGTGGGGGGGCATCATGGTCTGAGACAGACTTTTCCCACAGGTACCTCCTCCCCTCTGGACTCAAGAGTGAGGCGCCAGGCTTCTAAAGCAGTGTGGGTGTGGAGGAGGGGTGATGACAGAAAGACAATCAGGAAAGAGCGTGCTGAGTCCAGTGACCCACAGAGAGTGTACCATTCTCAGATCTTTGTCAGAAGTGGAACAGGACCCGCCTAGTCCCTTCCACCACCTCTCCTTCCCAGAGTGACTGCCTATTTGCCACTGTGGGTCCCCAAAGATGAGTCCGAATCCACATTTGCCAGCTTCCCCCTGAGGACAAATAGGCATCTAATTGCTGTGGTTGCAGAGGCCGAGATCCTGCAGGGAGAGAGGAGTGCCGGCAACTAATGCGGTAATAATCTAACAGTCAATCTCTACTGAGCTGTTACCATATGCCAAACAAGTTCAAGCCCTTGGCTTGCATCCTGTCATTCACTCCTCACCAAAACCCATTGTAGTAAAAGAAGCCGAGTCTTAGCCTCAGTAGTTTGTTCAGGCTTACAGAGCTCATCAATGACCAGGATTAAAACCCAGGTCTGTCTGACTCCAAAGGCAATTTATGCTCATTAAAGAAGGCGGGGGGGGGGGGGGGGGGGCTTCCCTGGTGGTCCAATGGTTAAGAATCTACCTTCAAATGCAGAGGTTTGATCCCTGGTTGGGGAGCTAAGATTCCACACGTCGCAGAGGCGACTCAGCCTCGGCATCACAACTACTGAGCCCGTGCGCTCTGGAGTCTCCCCCCACAACTTAGAGAGAAGCCTTTATGCCACGGCAAAGATCCCACGCGCTGCAGCTAACACCCGACACAGCCAAAGAGAGAAAGAAAAAGGAGGGAAAGAGAAATAACCACCGCAGGGCATCTCGCCTGTTCTGGACGCTGCTGTTCAGTCGCTTCAGTCGTGTCTGACTCTTGTGACCCCGTGGACTGTAGCCGCCAGGCTCCTCTGTCCATGGGATTTCCCAGGCAAGAATACTGGAGTGGGTTGCCATTTCCTTCTGCAGGGGATCTTCCTGACCCAGGGGTCAAACCCAGGTCTCCTGCATTACAGGTGGATTCTCTACTCTCTGGGCCACAAGGGAAGTTGAGGTCATTCGCCAAAGTCAAATGGAGACAAGCTCTTAAATGAGTAGATTTTCTCTGCTTGGAAAAGAAGCAGGTGAATCCTTGCTCCCTTGGGCTTTCATTTTAACTCTGGAAAAATCTGTATCATCTGCTGAAGCTCCCACTGAGCTGTTTCCAAGCCCCAAGCAGGGACTCCTCAGACAACCTCTCTCTTTGAGTTCTGCTCCTAGGATCTCCATAGCAACCTGGGTACCAGCTGGAGGACCTGAAACTCAGCAGGGCCCTGGTTACCAGCCCTGAGGGAAAGCAGAGAGCAGGTGACAAACAGGAAGGATCCTTTATCAGAGGACCTTTTTTTTTTTTTTTTTAAAGATACTGTTCTGAGGGTATAAAAAAAATGTGTTCAGTTGACCATGAAGTTAGCTTTAAAAATCAGATTCTTTTGCTCAATTCTAGGTAAATTATTAACAAATTGGCTGTTGGTTATATTTTTAAGTCAAATGTTCATGTTTTAAATTTAGCATTTCAAGGTCCAGCAATTCACTTTCATTTTGTTCAGGCAAAATGTCACAATACTAATACCCCCTGAATTAGCTCTAAAACAGCTCAACTGCACTGTAATCATTTTCTTATCTGTCTTTATACTTGTTGCTTTAACTGAGAAACAGAAATGGAGAATTGAAATCCAAGGTTGAGATCAAGCTTAGGGAAGTCTTTAAATAATGAGGAAGCCCCAGTTTGCATATTCCGGTGAGCTCTTAAGCAAAGGTTGTCTCCAGATCCTTGCCCAGGGTGGGACGAATTGCAAGCGCAGCACTGACATATATACACTATTGCGTATAAAACGGTCAGCTAGTGGGAAGCGGCTCTATAGCACAGGGAGCTCAGCTCGTGCTCTGTGATGACCTAGAAGGTGGGATGGGGGTGGGAGGGGGGCTCAGGAGGGAGGGCATACATGTACACACATGGCTGTTGACTTCGTTGTACGGCAGAAACTAACATAACATTGTAAAGCAATTATACTCCAATTAAAAATTAAAAAATAAAACACTCTACATGTGACTGGGGGTGATAAAAAGAGCCAGAGTAAAAGACAGGAACAACACTCATTCCTTTGAAAATACGCTCTACATAGTATAGACTGGACACATTCCCAGATGAAAATGTCGTCTGTGTAAGGTCTTAGGACTCTGAACAAATGTATTCAGATGGATTCTGCTTTCCTCCAAAATTCAAGTGTTTCAGCCGATTGGTTGCTCCGATGTGCCATCTTCCATGGACCAAAGGGATTTCTTCTCTTTTGGCTGTCTTTCAGCCACCTGGCTTTCAAGAAGACATTCTCTACTTCTTAGAACATGAGAAGTGATAACACCTGTCTAGACCGCAAATGATTCTTCTGGGTCCAGTTTGCAAAATCTTGAGCCTGTATTTGATGATTATCATGATTGCTCTAACTTCAGAAACGATTTCCGTGTAAGCAGCAGAGGTGGGGTTTCTGCACTTCAGCTGATTACTCCATGCTTCCGTTCACCAAACGCCCATCTGGGGAGATGAAACCCTAGAATCTTAAGTTTATTTGCTCCCTGTAAACTTGAAAAAAAGCCCATCTGTTACCTTTGACGGTTGGTCCTCCAGTTTAGCTCTTAGAACTAAAGCTCCCACGTCAAGGGTGAACCAGGGGGATGTTCCCACTCCAACTGGAGGGCATTGCACGGCTGGGGTGTGAGGCAGGGAGGGGGTCAGGTGTCCAGGGGTGGATCCAGGCTGTGGAAGCCGTTATTCACAGCATTTCTTTTTGCTTGACCCGCAGCTGGCCATCAGGCAGTTCTCAATGACCTGAACGCTGTCTCCCTCAGCCAGTTCCTGGGAGTCCCTAGAGTCACAGTCAGAAATGAGGAAGTAAAAAGGGCTGTGTAATGAGCCTCATTGTCATACGGTTCTCTTTTCCTAATTTGGTCAGGCAGGCCTGGGCACAGGAGCCTGGGAACCATATCTGTCTTGGCAAGGGTAGAAGGGGAAGCTAGTGCCTTCTATTTTCCCATTTGGTATCTGAGGTGACATTCTGGATGAAAATCTCCAGAGGACAAGAGCTGAGCCATAACTATCCTCTTTGTTTGTTTCCCCTTTTCTCTTCTTATCTGTCCTAGTTAGGACACACATGCGCTTTCTAGGCTTGGAATATGCATCTTCGTGATACAGAAGGCAAGCAAGAACATCCATTCCAAAAAAATTATACTTTAGTGTCAAATATTCATTTTCCCACAAATAGAGATATCTGAAAAAAAAAGTCTATATTTTTCCAAACTTTCTATGTTTAGCTCTCTTTTTCTTCTGGTGGCAGAAAATGTAATCTTATGAAGTTCCAGGCATACTCAGACACTTCAAGTTTAAACTTACTCAGTTCGCCTCCTCTGAGGTTTTCAAACTTGTCTAGACTCTGTCCTTTCCTCCCTTTTGAAGCTAGCTAACTCTGGTATACCTGGCCTTCCATGCCTCTCCTATCGGTCCCCATCCAACTGGTTTCTCTCCCTTCTTTATCTTCTCCCAGGGGTGGGGAGGTGCAGAGCAGGGGAGAGAGTTTGGAAGGAGTTGGAGAGCCAGTGAGACCTCCCCTCCAATTCTCCAAACCTCCACTCTATCCTTCCGTGTTACTTAGGACCACTGCTTTTGAATTTAAAAGCCAACAATGTGTTGTCTTTCTTCTCTGTCTCCATCATGACAAGTCTCCTCTGACAAAAAATGGCAGCCCCCTGTTTCTACGCTGGAATGTGGGGAAAGGTCACAAAATTAAAGGGGGGGGGTGATTCCATTATTATGCCATCCCTTGTTGTTGTGAAGAAGCTCTTATTCTAAAGTTCCATCCCTTCTACTATTGACTCTCCACAATGGATACCCTACTGTTGAGCAAAGGGCTCAGGGCCTCCACTAGTGGCTCACTTGGTCCAGGCTGGAACCCAGGGCAGAGGATCCCCGGGGTCTGCCCCTCATCCTGGGGAGAGGTGTGCTTGGACGGGCGGGTGCACTGCGGAACCCTCTTTCCTCTTATCCTTCCATTCCCTTCTCTTCCCTTTCTTCTTTCTCTTTTATGCACCCTCCCTCACTCCTTCCCATCTCTCTTTTGAAATAAAACCTACACGTGGAAAAATGCACACGTTCAGTGTACACCTCAGTGAGTGATACCTGTGTGTCATCACCAGAGTGCTCCCTTTTTATAAGAAACGGTGACGGAGGTCTTGCAACTGGGACAAATACAGCATGGATTTGTGCACAAAATGGTCTGACTTTGGGTGCCGGCTGCTTATAGGAGGTTTTGGCTTTGGAGTTCCTTAGTTCCTTCCACCACAGCTCAGATGCCTGGGTCAGAAAGGCTCCACCAAGGAAACTTCCCCGCCCAGAGGCCCTGCAGGGTCCCCTCTGCCTGCTGGGGAAGGAACTTGTCACCATCTGACCTCTGCAAAGTCCCAGATGGGAGTATCAGTGGATCTGTTGTAGACTCATCCTCATCAATCACATGAATGTCCTGTCCCAGATGAGGAGCTGTATCTTGTGGGAGCATCTCAGGGTCACCCTGCTGTGGCGTGGGCTGAGCTGTGGGTGAAGGCCACAGAGCTGCATTTCCTCAAGCACTAGCACGGAGCCACAAAGCAGAATCAGAACCGGACTCAGCTGAGAATAGATCTGAAGTGTTTGTTTTCTTTTTTAATTTCAACCATGATCTTTGACAAATTTTCTTCCTTCTCTCAGATGTTCCCACCATTAATAGGGTCTTGGGTCCCCTCAAAAGTCAATAGACCAATTCATCCAGGTACGTCACTCTGAATAATGCTCACTGCCAGCTTTGGAAAGTTTGAAATTGGTACAAACTTTCTGAACATCACTTTGATTCAGCATTCGACTTCTAGAAACCGGTTCTGTTGAAATATGCAAGTATGCAAATATACCCCCACCACAGCGCATATAGACAGTGCAGCAATGTCTATAATAAGTATGTGAAAGTGAAAGTTGCCCCATTGTGTCCGACTCTTTGTGACACTGTGGACTATACAGTTAATGGAATTCTCCAGACCAGACTACTTGAGTGGGTAGACGTTCCCTTCTCCAGGGGATCTTCCCAACCCAGGGATCGAACCCAGGTCTCCCGCATTGCAGGTGGATTCTTTACCAGCTGAGCCAGAAGGGAAGCCCAAGAATACTGGAGTGGGTAGCCTATCCCTTCTCCAGTGGATCTTCCTGACCCAGGAATTGAACCGGGGTTTCCTGCATTGTAGGCGGATTCTTTACTAACTGAGCTACCAGGGAAGCCCCGTAATAAGTATAATAAGATTTTTTTAAAAGCGAAGCGACCACCAATAGGGCGATGTTTAGATATATTATGGTATATGTGTACAGGATGAGGTGTATATGTGTACAGGATGAGGTCTATCTGTGTGGGCTGATATTAAAAGATGGCCAAGCCTAGAAGACCTGAATAGACATCTCTCCAAAGAAGACATACAGATGGCCAATAGGCATGTGAAAAGATGCTCAATGTTGTTAATTATCAGAGAAATGTAAATCAAAAGACAATGAGGTACCACCACACTCCAGTCAGAACGATCAACATTAAAAATTTACAAATAACAAATGCTGGAGAGGATATGGAGAAAAGGGAACCTTCCTACAGTGTTGGTGGGAATATAGGTTTGTGCAGCCACTCTGGGAAACAGTGCAGAGGTTCCTCAGAAAACTGAAAATAGAATTACCATATGATCCAGCAACCCCACTCCTGGGCACATATCCAGACAAAACTTTAATTCAAAAAGATATGTGCACCCCTATGTTCATAGCAGCACTATTCACAACAGACAAGACATGGAAACAAGCTAAATGTCTATTAGCAGATGAATGGGTAAGGAAGTTGTGGCACATATATACATACATACAGTGAAATACTAAAAAAGAATGAAATAATGCCCTGTGCAGCAACATGGATGCAGCTAGAGATTATAATACTAAGTGAAGTAAGTTGGACAGAGAACAACAAATACCATATGATATTACTTTTATGTAGAATCTAAAATACGATACAAATGAACCTATTTATGAAACAGAACCAGACTCACATAGAAAAGAAACTTGTGGTTACCAACGGAGAAAGGGAAGGGGGTAGGATAAATAAGGAGTTTGGGATTAACATATACACACTACTATATATAAAATAAGCCTCTAGTGTATAACACAGGGAATTATATTCAGTATACTGTAATAAACCATACTGGAAAAAAATTTTTTTAATGATTATTGGTTTAAGCTACTGTGTTTTAATTTGCTATGTGGCAGTAAGTAGCTAATCCATTCTTGGTCATTTTTATTGTTTGTTGTTGCTGTTGTTCAGTCGCCCAGTTGTGTCTGACTCTTTGCGACCCCACGGACTGCAGCACGTCAGGCCTCCCTGTCCCTCACCACCTCCTGGAGTTTGCCGAGTTCATATTCACTGCGTCGGGGATGCTGTCCAGCCATCTCATCCTCTGACACCCTCTTCTCCTTCTGCCCTCAATCTTTCCTAGCATCAGGGACTTTTCCAATGAGTCGTCTGTTTTATTGTGTGACATTCATTTATTCAATCAACATTTTCTGCACTTCTGCTATATATTGTGTATGAGCAAAACCAGACATGACTATTTTCATGGAGTGGATCATCAAATAATAAATATAAATAAATATAAATTACAATAGTGTGAAGTGCTGCACAAGAAAAGGGCTATAGCTATGCAGGGATATGAAGGGAACCTAATTCAGATCAGGTGGAATTAGGAAAAGTTTGCCTGAGGAACTAAACTGAAGGAGGAGTTGGTCAGGTCAACGGGAAGGAGAGGAGAAGAGCATTGCAGGCAGAGGAAGTAGCAGATGCAAAGGCCCTGTGGCTGGAGCTCAGAGATTGAGGACCAGCAGTGAGGCTCAAAGACAGAGGCCAATCCACACAGAGATTTGTGGCCATGTTAAGGAGTTTGGGTTTATACTAAAACCAATGGAAAGCCTTTTAAGAAGTAGAAAAATAAAATATGATTTTGATTTTAGGATCTTTGATTTAAATCTGACTGTGAAGGAGACAGATTGAAAGGCATCTGTGAGAGGATTGTTTCAGTAATCCAGGTATTTAATGTGTTGGTTGCTCAGTCATATACGACTCTTTGCAACCCCATGGACTATACAGCCCACCAGGCTCCTCTGTCCATGGAATTCTCTAGGCAAGAATACTGGAGTGGGTAGCCATTCCCTTCTCCAGGGGATCTTCCCAACCCAGAGATCAAACCCAGGTCTCCTGAATTGCAGGTGGATTCTTTACCATCTGAGCCACCAGGAAATCCAGGTACTGTTACCATCAAATAGCATGTTTACAATTCCCAAGCACAGTCAGTTTTCTTCTCAATATTCTATAGAAAGAGTAACATATACAGACATAATATGTAATGTCATAATATTATATAGACATAATTTTTGGCTTCTCAGAGTCTATCATGTAAAAAAATCAGCAATGGTAGGACCAAATGGGATGACATACAGACAAGTAAGAGAGCTGGAAAATTGAGAAATAACTCCAGCAAAGACTGAGATCAATCAGTTGATTAGTACAGAAAGGAAATATAACTAATATTTCTTGAAAGTTGAATAGATGTCTTAGACATTTGACACTCCTTATTGAATTATGCCCCATAACAACTTAATGCTGCAGATGACATTGTATTTACCTTACAGATGAATACACAGCCTCAGAAAGGTTAAGCAACTTGACAGAGATCACATAGCTTGTGGGGTCTGTTTATTTCAAAGTGAAAGCTTGTTTTATTCCATGAAATTACCCGCACTTCCATTTGAAGTCCCTTCATGTAGTGGAAAAAGTTTTGTTTATAACCAGACACTTACCAGATTCCAGGTCATCACTATAATGTATGTTTCTCTAAGCAGAATAATTCTCCAAGCTACCTTCATTAAAATGAAGACAATAATATCAATACTCATGTATTTAGCTTTTAACAAAAGGTGCCTGGTCCTTCATTAACATATATAAGGGACCCCAGTTATATACAAGTTTTATAAAATGACCAAAGATAAATAATCTATGGACTCTGCCATAGAAGAATCTATTCATGAAACATTTTTATTTTCTAAAATGAGAATCCCCTGTTTCTGAGAAATTTTCTTCCCTTATGCTCCATCCATGGAGTTGCAAGGATAGCATGCATTTTAGCAAAATGTGATCCAGCCTATTCCTCACAGCTGATTGGTCCAGAGGTTGGTTCTAAACTCAAATTGGGCCAATCGAATCCTTCCCTGGCACTTTGGAAGCTGAACTGAGAAACAGAAGTCCGTTTTGGTCCGGACATCTGAGCTTCAAGATGAAAACTCACAGCCTTCTGGTGGACACATTTTGTCATGTGACTGGTAAAGGCGAGGAAACTGGTCGGCAATAAAATTAAGAATGGAGTAGACCTGCATACTTACATTTTAAGTATCAGTTTTAGGTGGTAGGTGCATAATGTTAAACAGAACTTTAGCCAACTTTTTCTTGCACAGCATCTGGTAGCACCATTTACACCAATTTCCTGTGAGTGGTGCACGTTAGAACATGACTGTGTGGGCATGAATGCAGTTCCCTGGAGCTGTGATATGAGACACCCCCATTTTTAGTTGGAGATGGGGCTGTAGATAAAGGCCAGGACCAAATCACTCAAGTGGTGTGGTGGTGGTGGTGTTTAGTCGTTAAATCATGTCTGACTCTTTGTGACCTCATGGACTATAGCCTGTCAGGCTCCTCTGTCCCTGGGATTCACCAGGGAAGAATACTGGAGTGGGTTGCCATTTCCTCCTCCAGGGGATCTTCCCTACCCAGGGATCGAACCCATGTCTCCTGTGTCTCCTGCATTGGCAGGCGGGTTCTTTACCACTAATGCCTTCTGGGAAGCTCAAGTCAAGGATATCTTCTGATTTTTATCTGAGGACTAAGAAAATTTGGAGCCAGTGTTCAATCACATAGTGGAATCCAGTATCCGTTAATTTACTTATTTTAATACCGATAATGAACAGAATTCTGGGGCACTGTGCTTTCTGATACCATTCTGTTCCCTCAGCCTGGTATTCCCTGGCTGCTCTTGTCTGTCTGGCAAACTCCTCTCTTTTTGAAAGAATTTACATTTATTTGCTGTTTTTGTCTGTGCTGGGTGTTCTTGGCTGTGTGCAGGCTGCTCTCTAGTTGCCGCGTGCAGGCTTCTCTTTGCGGTGGCTTCCCTTGCGGGCACAAGCTCTAGAGCATGATGGGCTTCAGGAGTCGCAGCCCCACTCCGGCTCAGCAGCTGTGGCATGTGGGATCTTCCCAGGCCGTGGATGGGACCTGTTTCCCCTCATTGGCAGGTGGATTCTTAATCACCGAACCACCAGGGAAGTCTTGGTAAACTCTTACAGCCTTCAAGACCCAGTGGAATGGTTATATTCTCACAGTTTTCCCCTAACATTCAGTCTTGGAGAGGTGTTGCTCCCCATCTGATATTCTACATAACTTTACTCCTTTCTCTATTCTAGCCTGTTTCCTACAGAATTGTAGTCGTTGCTTATTGTGTCTGTTCTCTAGAATCTAGGACCTGAAAAGGATTGAATCTTACATATGCCAAATAGCCCCTGGCATGTAGATATTTGATTAAATGACAGGGAAATTGTACCTTAATGTGAGAAATACTTTGGGTAGTGTTAGCTGCCCATCTAAAGAAAAATACCCTTAAATTACGAGAAAGACAAGCAAGCTAGTCAACTAGGAGCTCTGTGGGACTTCTGCCTGAGGACAAGCTAGTCACTGGGATTCTTAAATCTGCAATTATTAAGAAGGAAAAAAAGATCAATGTTTTAAAATAAAAAATCTGAAATGTAAGATCATAAAAACAATAAAGGAAATTTTAAGAAAATGTATTTTTTAATTTTGAAGCCAGGAAAACTTTTCTAAATATGATTTGAGTGCTAAAAGCTATGAAAGATTAATAAACTCAATTACAGAAAAAGGAAATAACTTCTTTATTCATAGTAAAAACCATCATAAAGTCAAAAGACAAACTGTAAGAAGATATTTGACATTTCTACAACAAATAAAAGGCTCACATCCCTATGAGAAAAAGAGCCCACACAAATCAACAAGGAAAAAAAAAGCCATCAATTGGGCAAAGGAAGTATAGAAATAGAGAAAAGAAAATACAACTGGCTAAATATATGAGCAGATGCTCAACCTTATTTACATGAAAAGAAATGCAACTATATGATACCATTTTTTAACCTATCAGATTTGCGAAGATATAAATGTTTGATTTATAGACACACAGGGAAGATGGGGGAGAGGGGATAAACATTGTCCTACATCACCAGAGGAAGTGTAACTGATGTTCTAAGGAAGGCACTCTATCAAAATTATACATATACACCCTTTGACCTAAAATTTCACTTTTAAAAAATTATTTATAAATAGGCTTGAACATACGTAAAATGGTTTATGCAGTGTTGTACGTCATTAATTCATCCTAGTGTCATTTATAAGTTCAAAAGATCAGAAACCACCTAAATCAGAAAGGAAATATTTAGGTCACTTACAGTACATTTATTTATATGATAGAATATTACACAGTCAGTTATAAAAGAGAATAAGGAAGTTCTTTCCATATTGACAGGAAATTATTGCCAAAATAGTTTCCAAATTATTGCCCTGGTGGCTCAGACAGTAAAGAATCCGCCTGCAATGCAGAAGACCCAGGTTTGATCCCTGGGTCAGGAAGATCCCCTGGAGAAGGTAATGTCAAGCCACTCCAATTCTTGCCTGGAGAATCCCATGGACAGAGGAGCCTGGTGGGCTACAATCCATGAGGTCACAAAGAGTCGGACACAACTGAGTGACTAAGCACACACAGACATACTTAACAAAAAAATCAAGGTGCAGAACACTGTTTACAGTATGCTAGTATTTATATAAGCAAGGGGGGGGGAATATATGGGTATTTGCTTATAAATGCATACACTATCTCTGTAAGGATGCCCAAGAATTGAGTACTATTAGTTGATTGTTAAAAGGGGAACTAGCGTGGGAATGGAAAATAACCACAGTACATCTTTTTTTTGCCTTTTGGATATCGAATCATACAAACAAACTACTTATTTGAAAATAAGTAAAAAATTAAAATGAAAAAAATGACAAAATACACTGGCTTTTAACTCAGCCACCAAATAGAAGAAAATCTTATTTACAGGTATTTCTGGAGCCTTGATTCAATTTTTGGATAAACAAAAGAAGGCATGGTGTTATTCAGCAGCACTGTCCACTTACAACATCCATGACCCCTAAGAGCTAACATGATTAGATAATCCTAGGTATAGAATGGAGAAAGTAGCATGGAAACATATACACTACCATATGTAAAATAGATAGCCCATGGGAATTAGCTGTATGATTCAGGGAACTCAAACTGGGGTTCTGTGACAACCTAGAGGGTGCGGGATAAGGTGGGAAGTGGGAGGGAGGTTCAAGAGGGAAGAGACATATGTATACCTATGGCTAATTCATGTTGATGTGTGGCAGAAACCAACAAAATATTATAAAGCAATTATCCTTCAATTAAAAATAAATGTATTTAAAAAGACAGCAGAAAAAAAAAAGAAAATCCTAGATATAAACAGAGTCAGAAAAGTGGTATAAGTTCATGCATACGGTTTCATCCCATCTTAACCAGTGATGCCAGAACGGAGCTGTTCCATGAGAATTCCGACGATGCCACTGGAATTCTGTCTTGATTGGATCTAGGCTATTTGAACCTAGGAGGGATTTACTCTTTGCATAGCTTTCAATTTTTTTCTTCTAATATGTTCTCCTGTTCAGGCATCCTAGGACCCATCCACAGAACTCGGGGATATCTTAGTCAAATGATTTGGCTCAGTCAGTATTATACAACTGATAACACCTGCTGAATATAAAATATGTCAAAGGATTGTGGAGAATTAGGGAGACGTGGCTACTGTGACTCTAGGAAGGCCATAGAGTCTGGTAGGAAGGTCAAGAGGGTGTCCTGGAGAACATTAGCCAAATGCTGGGCTAGGAAATAAGCAAGTCTTAGAATGCTGGCCTGTGAAATTCAGGTGAGTCATATACCATTCAATTTGTATTTCATGTATCCAGCCTTCAGGCTACTGTCTCGTAGCAAAAGAGATGTAAGCATAGATAATTGATGTTTATTGTCTTTAAGCATCCAAGTAACATAAGTGATGAAGAAAAATGGAAATAAGAGTGAACTGTGTGTCCTGCGGGGCTTGTGGTTCATCAGTGTAGGGATGCAGCGCCACCTTGAGGCGGATATTATGCTGTAATTCCGGGTGTCCCAGGCTTCTGTAGCTTGACTGGCTGGTGTAAGAGGCACCTGCGTTTTAGCTCACAGAACATTTTAACACAGGAGTTTTCATGTATTCTGTCAATGATGTTGGGCTAGGCAGAGAAGGGGTAGGGCAAGGATCCATGGCAGGAATATGAAGGAAAGAAACTTTGTTTAGAGCACCCTGTTTCTAAACTGTTCTGAGCCCCAATCAGTTTGTTTTCTAATTGGGCTCATCCTCCCATTCCCAATCATTTTGGTGTGCTTTTGTATATTTTTTTTTGTCTGTAAGTCGACGTTATTCATAAATCTAAAGAGAAAATAATGTAATTAAAACTTTGTCTTAGATTTTGGGTTATATGCTCAGTTACTGGCCAAAGCAATCTATAGAAATAAAAATCAGCATTTTTGCAGTTTAGAAAGAAGCATTTCAAGTATTCGGAGCCATTTGGGGAATTGTGGGAGGGCATTACTTAACATGCCTGAGAACTGAATATTTATTTATTAGAAATGATTCTGAGAGCATGAGCATTAGATAAACTAAGGAGAGAGAGAGGAGAAAGTGGAGGAAAGCAGTAGATGCAGGGACTGGAGAAAGAGAAGAAAATAGAGAAGTAAAGAACTAGGGAGAGGAAAGGCTACAACGCAAAGGCAAACAAGAAGTGGGGAGAGTGGGGGTAAATCACAGCGGGTCAGAGCTTACCCAAACCCAGCTGACCTGTGATGGTGCTGTGTGATGCTGGGAGACATGTGACGGCAGCATGCACGAGGAACGCAGTCAAATGTTTGTTATTGGGTTAGTGCCTGGTGAATGGCGGCTTGGTTCCTGATGCATGCCGTCTGTGATCATGATCCCAACTTCCTCAAACTCAGAGTTATCTCAGGAATTTCCCATTCCTCAGGATTCCCATATAAAAACTCTAATCTGAAATCTTTAAACTGGATTGTGAAGGCACTCCAGAAGTGTGGACAGAAATAAGCTTGCAATTCAGGGTACTTCCAAAATGGAGCACCAGATGATTATATTGAATGTGGACAACATGGATCAATTAAGCAAATAATTTTTAGTTTATGACCAACAATCTGTTTAACTTGACTAATGAAATGACAGTTGTAGCTCTGCTTCTTGCTAAATGGAATTATGATGAAACTAATGAAAACAGAAGCTCATTAGTTAAAAGACATCATCTAGGGATTTCCCTGGTGATCCAGTGGCTAAGACTCCATGCTTCCAACACAGGGGACCTAGGTTCAATCCCTGGTCGGGAAACTAAGATCCCATATCACCACAACTAAGACCCAACATAGCCAAATTAAAAAAAAAAAAGACATCGTCTATGAAAATACAGAAAACAGGAATCTAGTGGGAAGCTGCTGTGTAGTATAGGGAGCTCAGCTTGATCTCTGAGATGACCCAGAGGAGTAGGGTGGTGGGGGTTGGAGGGAGGTTCAAGAGGGAGGAGATATATGTATCCATATAGCTGACTCACTTCCTTGTACACACTATCATAATATTGTAAAGCAACTATCAGTTCAGTTCAGTTGCTCAGCCATGTCTGACTCTTTGCGACCCCATGGACTGCAGCACTCCAGGCTTCCCTGTCCATCACCAACTCCCAGAGTCTGCTGAAACTCATGTCCATTGAGTCAGTGATGCCATCCAACCATCTCATCCTCTGTCATCCCCTTCTCCTCCTGTCCTCAATCTTTTGCAGCATCAGGGTCTTTTCCAATGAGTCAGTTCGTCACATCAGGTGGCCAAAGTATTGGAGTTTCAGCTTCAGCATCAGTCCTTCCAATGAATATTTATGACTGATTTCCTTTAGGATTGATTGGTTTGATCACCTTGCAGTCCAAGGGACTCTCAGGAGTCTTCTCCAATAACACAGTTCAAAAGCATCAATTCTTTGGCGCTCAGCTTTCTTTACAGTCCAATTATACTCTCAACTATACTCCAACTAAAAAAATACTGGGTGAAGAGCAAGACATAAGAGAAACTATACACTTTGAGGAGCCTAACTCTCAGTCACTTTTCTCTTTTCTAGTGGAGTTACATATGTTATGGGAATTGGCCTCTGCCTCATACTTTAGGAATCATCAAAGGCAAGTAAAACTCACAATGAAAAAATAGCAATGCCATGCTTTGTGTGCTGCTGAGTATGCCTCTAGCATTGCAGCACTTCTCCAAATCTCTCTTCTGATTTCTATGATTGTTAACTTCTGCATCTTTGAAGGGCTCCTGAGGAGGTTTTGTCTCTCAACAGTAACCCTGGAGCATTAAGATTTGAGATGTCCAGAGAAAGCTTATTTGTCCTGGAAACATCTGCATTCCCCAAGCACCAGAGCTGTGTAAGAAGTGGGGTATGACTTGGGAGTCAGGCAGATCTGAGTAGGAATCCAGTTCCTACAGACTGTGTATCTTTTATCTATTCCCTAAGCTTCAGTTCTGAAAATAAAATATGATGGTACTGACACCTACTAAGTACTCAATAAAGGGTGGCTTTTGTGTTTCAGTCTGCCTACTCTCATGGGCTTCCTAGGTGGCCCAGTGGAAAAGAATCCGCCTGCCAATGCAGAAGATACAGGTTCGATCCCTGGGTCAGAAAGATCCCCTGGAGAAGGAAATGGCAACCCACTTTAGTATTCTTGCCTGGAAACTTCCATAGACAGGGGAGCCTGGAAGGCTACAGACCACGGGGATGCAGAGAGTTGGACAAGACTGAGCGAGCGACTGAGCAGAGCACAGCAGCACCAGCTACTCTCACTGAGAACCTCGCTTTGGAAATTAAAAGCCATGTTGCCACCCCACACTGCGAGCGCTATGTCTTTGGTTTCCTGCTATTTGTGCTATATCTGTATTATATTTCATACGTTTCATAAACTTGGGTAACTCTGGACCTCAAGGACCTTTTCGTAGGACTCTTAAAGTTGTTTCAATGTTTCAGACTACTTTGAAATGAACTAACATTTTAAGAAATGATGAAAAGGATATAATTATGAAAAGGATATAATTATTCATTTCCATTTTTATACATGAAACTATTTTATACTTTTAACTTAAGATGCTGTTTTTCTTATAAAATTTCCCATTCTTTTACTACTATAAAAGGGGTGAGGGACTTCCCTGGTGGTCCAGTGGTTAAGAATCTGCCTGCCATTGAGGCAGGCTTCGATCCCTGCCAGGGACACGGGTTCGATCCCTGCTCCTGGAGGTTTTCACATGTTGAGGGGCAACTAAGACCTCACGCCACAACTACTGAGCCCACACTCTAGAGCACGTGCTCTGCAACAAGTCACCAGAGTGAGAAGCCCCCGCTTGCTGCAACTGGAGCAAGCCTGCACATAGCAATCAAGACCCCGTGCAGCCAAAAATAGATAATTTAAATTTAAATAAAGGGGGGAGGGTAAGACTGAGTGACCATCAATGTCTATTTCAGCTAAAATCATTTTTTTTTAAAGGCTCGTGACTTTTTTGAATGCCTCATGGAGAAGGCAATGGCAACCCACTCCGGTACTCTTGCCTGGAAAATCCCATGGAGGGAGGAGCCTGGTAGGCTGCAGTCCATGGGGTCATGAAGAGTCGGACTCAGCTGAGCAAATTCACTTTCACTTTTCACTTTCATGCATTGGAGAAGGAACTGGCAACCCACTCCGGTGTTCTTGCCTGGGGAGTCCCAGGGATGGGGGAACCTGGTGGGCTGCCGTGTATGGGGTCATACAGAGTTGGACACGACTGAAGCGACTTAGCAGCAGCAGCAGCAACATGGAAGTACTTTACCAAAACCTAATCCTCTTAATAAATAAATTTCATAGTCTATAACATTATGTTAAAACATTAAAACCATAAAACAGCAACAGTGAAACCTACTTCAATTTTCTTATCTTTCTACTCCTTCCATTTCAGTTGGACCTGCCCCTTCTGCCCATGCAAGGCCAAGTTCAAACTGATCTGTCTCCCTTTATTCCAATCCACCCTGATCTTGCTACTTCAGATTCAATACAGATTCAGTGCATCTACAAATACTGTATACCAGTAACAGGGCACTGGAAATAAGAGGAATTGGAGAAAACAAAAGATGTTTAAATTCCCACATGTCACAGCCAGAGATGAATTTATCGTGTAGTGAAGGGTAAGCCTCAGGGTCCCCGACTGCATGTGCCCCTGCCAAGACCCTATTTCAATCTTAGGATTGTAATTCATATATTCTTTTCCTTAAAGAGAGCTCTTCCCTAGAAATCTGGATCAGTCACCTCTGGCCATAGTACTGTAAAAAAAAAAAAAAAACCCACCACTTTTACTACTCCTAATAATATTCTTGCCTTTTCTCTCAGAGGATTAGGTTAATAAACAAAAATACAGAAAAAAATACAGGAAAAAGAAAAAAAAGAAAAAGAGGAAATCCAGCATATTCACGAAGGCAGGCCTTCTCAAAATTGGGGAAGTGGTATTGGAGCAGGAGAAAACCACCAACCAACCAAGCAACTCCATCCTTCTCAGCTGGCCCCCCCGCGCTGCCTGGGGGCAGCTCTCCAAGGACCACTCAGTGGGGAAAGAATGCTAGCGCACCCCTAGGGCAAAGGGGCAATTCAAGTCAAGAGAATTCACAGGCGCTTTTAAACTATTTTAAGAAGGGTCAGATAAACAACGTCACCCCAAGGAGGGGCCGAGGCGCTGGGGCTGGAAAGGAGCCAGTCTGCAGGGAGTCGCATGGACACAGCCCACAGGGCTGACTGGGCCCCGGGGAGCAGAGCAGGCAGGGTGATGAGGGTTAAGAGCCTGCTCCAGAGCTGGGAAGACCCCAGCCCCTTTACCTATCGCCTAGGATTGTTTTCAGGACAAACGGATAATGCCTGGACAGACTGTGGAGCAGTCGCCAAGGGCACAGGTTCTGGAGCCAGCCCAGGTTAGAATTCCTGAGAGCTGATTGACCATGGGCAGCTCCATACCTCAGTTTCCTCATCTGCAACATGGGGGAAATCACACCACCTATGTCATAGGGCTCTTACGAGGACTAAAGGAGATAATACACTTAAAGCACTTTGAGCCAGACTTAGCATATGCCTGCTGGCTAATAAAATTCTTAACATCAGCCCCTAGTGATCAAGCAAGGTATCTGGTTACTCACTTGAATCAAGACGCTGGCTCAGAACTGTCTGCTCTCCAGTCTGCAAAGGAGGCGTGAAAGGTCTTCCCAGTGTCATGTTCTACTGGGAGAAATCAAAAGCCCAGCTTGCTTGTCAGATTTTCTAACTGACCCCAAACTAAGATTAGCATCCTG
This sequence comes from Odocoileus virginianus, assembly GCF_023699985.2. NCBI lineage: Eukaryota > Metazoa > Chordata > Mammalia > Artiodactyla > Cervidae > Odocoileus > Odocoileus virginianus. The sequence continues at coordinate 15,466,214 of NC_069684.1, read as the reverse complement.
ATGTGAGGATGAAAACACAGGGCAGGTGAATTAAATGAGGCAGACTGGGAAAGGTCTAGGGTAGGATCTCTCAAACTTGAAAAATGTTTTCTCCTCTAAAGAGAAAAAGGCTCACAGACAGAACCTCTCTTACCCTGTCAACTAATTAATCCTTATTATAATAATTATACTGCTACTCACATATACGCAGATAGAAAACTAAGATGAAGCTCCTTTAAAGCTCGTGTCATAGATTTAAAAGCAAAACAAAAATTACCAAATAATACATTCAAATTAAATAAAGGAAGAAAAAGTAACACTTATTGAACACTTAGTATAGGCTTGAAAATTATGAAATTGCCACTATTCCATCATCTTGCCCTACAAAGATAGCAGTTTCATATGGTTCAACCAAACATGTGAAGGCACTAAATGCTTTCTGTAATTCCTACAACACTATTATTACCTCCCCATTTTCTAAAAGGTGAGAAAACCGGAGCACCAAGAAACGAGGACCTGTTTTTAATTTTAATTAAAGTTTTTAATTTTAAGTTTTTAATTTTTAAAAAATTGTCTTTAAATTAAAAAAAAATTTATTTGGCTGTGCCATGCCTTAGATCGTCATTGCAGCACACAGGATCTCGTAGGTGCTGCATGTGGGATCTTTGTAGTTGGGGCAAGCAAACTCTTAGTTGTGTCATGTGGGATATAGCTTCTTGACCAGGGATCGAAGCAGGGCCCCCCACATTGGCAGCATGGTGTCTTAGCCACTGGACAGCTGGAAGTCCCCAGGGACACATTTTAAAATCTTCTTCAGAACCGGCAGGTGCCCAAGAACACATTTGCAGAAGCCCTAGGGATGAACAGACACCTCTTTGGGAAGCTTTGGCCCAGCGGGCACGCAGCACACTTCTAGAGGAAGCAGCAGACCCAGAAGAGTTTGTTCAGGCAGTGAGTAATAGAAGGATGACGTCAGGGACAGCATCTCCTGCTGGAGGGAGTGAGTGAAAGTCGCTCAGTCACATCCAACTCTTTGTGACCCCATGGACTATACAGTCCATGGAATTCTCCAGGCCAGAATACAGTAGTGGGTAGCCTTTCCCTTCGCCAGGGGAATCTTCCCAACCCAGGTCTCCCGCATTGCAGGCGGATTCTTTACCAGCTGAGCCACAAGGGAAGCCCAAGAAAACTGGAGTGGGTAGCCTATCCCTTCTCCAGCAGATCTTCCTGACCCACGAGTCGAACTGGGGTCTCCTGCATTGTACGCGGATTCTTTACCAACTGAGCTATCAGGGAAACCCCCTAAAGCTGGAGGGAAGGGACCCCAAAGACCATTTTGCTTTCATGTCTTCTTGCCTTTGTCTGGGGTGGGACAGGCAGTTTTCCCGGCTGGTCCTTCCAGAAAGACAGGTGCTAGCCCTCCTTGGGATCAATAGCTAAGGGGCATAATACTAAATTATATGACATTCACTTTAGAATGCTTAAATCTTACTTTCCAATGAGGCCGAAAGCAACTTGTGAGCAAGATCCAGATGTTACTCTTCCACTATGTCCTTTGTGATCCTGGGGAACATGGTGCATGCTTTAAAAAGACTGTTAATTTGTCCCATCTCCAGATGGATTTCACCTGTGTGTTGATGGATTCCTCTAACACATCATCATACTTAAGATAAAGTGTGACTATTACCTAAACAGTGATGTTACTGTACAACTAACAAATGGTTCTTGTTGTTGAGTCACTAAGTTGTGTCTGACTCTCTTGTGACCCCATGGACTGCAGCCCACCAGGCTCCTCTGTCCATGGTTTTCCATGCAAGAATATGGGAGTAGGTTGCCATTTCCTTCTTCAGGCATCTTGCCGACCCACTGACTGAACCTGTGTCTCCTGCACTGGCAGGCCGATTCTCTACCACTGAGCCACCAGGGAAGCCCCAACAAAGGATCTGTGTGCCATTTTTTCCCCCCTTTAAAAGTGGCAAAGACAAAACACAGAAAAATAGTTAAACCACCGAGATTGAAGTAGAAGGGCATAGGTGCTCAGAGTGCCCCTTAGCATTCATCTTTTTCCCACAATTCATATTACCTCTCACTTTTCAAGATGGTGCTTTGTCATTGTCAGCATCACTAGGGCTGATGTCTAGCTGAGACGCATCAGTTGAGCCACTTGTTTCCAGCTGGCATGCATTCTGACTCCATACCTATGCTGTTCTATTTGCTACATAGTTTCTCTCTCCTGAGAAAAGGTCTTGGCAAATTTTGAGTACAATCATTCTTGACTATAAAATAGGTAACTCTGGAATTTCCTCCAACACTACAGTCATGAAAGAGATGTTAAGGATTTTATGAAAAAGTATTGTAATCTGGACTTCCCTTGTAGCTCAGTCGGTAAAGAACCTGCCTGCAAGGCAGAACTAGGTTTGGTTCCTAGGTTGGGAAGATCCCCTGGAGAAGGAAATGGCAACCCACTCCAGTATTCTTGCCTGGAGAATCCCATGGACAGAGAAGCCTGGCAGGTTCCAAGTCCATGGGATTGCAAGAGTCGGACACGACTTAGTAACTAAACCACCACTGTTGCAATATCACTTGTTTTCATTTAAAGTTTGTATGTGGTTGTTATACCTATTTGACCACCTGTATTATCTATAGTTTAGTGTCTCTTACTCATTGCCCTCTGAACTGCTTGTAAATTTCTAAATCTTTGATGTAGGAATCTAGTCAGGTGCAGTGGTAAAAGAGAGAATGCCTTGAGTAGCTAAAGACAGTAGATGATTGGTGTAAGAAAGAGCTTGGGAGCTGGGAGTGGTGTTCATCAGGCTTCCAGACAGCTATGGAATCACTCCAGAGTGAGCGATTATAATAATCACTTCATTAATATTTATTAATAATTTTCTCCTCTTCTCTACTATCTAATATTTGAATAAGGTAGTCATATAAACCTTCTATGCAAAATTTAGTTTTTGTCAAAGAGTGTAATAACCTGGTGGTAAAAAAGGAAATCTTTCCTCTTCATTAACTATGCCTTCATAAGTATTAAAGTAAGACAAAAATAAATTATTCAACACTGACAATTTATTTTCTGAAGATTATCATTTTTACAAAACAGAACAAAAAGCAGGTATCAAAAACAGCAAAGAGTTTACAGAATTTCTGCACCAGTTTTCACACAGGTCAGTGGTTATGAAACTGGTGTCAGATGTAAATACTAGATATACTCTGATTTCCTGCTTGGTCATAAGCATTCAGGTGGTTTGTTTTAGAGCTACTGAATAATAATAATTTTTCATAAGCACCGGTCATTTTTTGAGAATCCATTTGGTTTGTCCAACAAAGTAAACACTTTTCGATGTGTGGTATTTTGTTTTTTTAAAAAAACACTGACCTAAAATACAGAATGTGTGTGTGTTTGGATCTGAACCAAATCCTCTGAGGTCCCAATTACCCTGAAGAACACTGAAGAAGACATTTATAGGACATATTAAATACTAGTTATATACCTCATGATGTCAAAGGCAGCTACTGTAAGTTTAAAGAAAATATCTCTTCATTCAGAGGCTGCCCAGAGTTTGAACTACATCATAGTTTCCACATCTTTTCTGATTGGGAGTAGTTTCCCCAAATAGGGTCATATTATTGGAAAACAAAGTTTATGCTCGTGCCAAACAGGCTCTGGCATTTTATAGATACATTTGTGTAGAGCAAGATTCGTTGCTCTGTACCCTGGGTGACCACACAGAAATCAAGAGGCCACGATTACTGGATGCGGAGAGGAAGAAGATGACTTAAACGCACATCACTTGGAGGGAAGCAGAAACACAGCTGGACTTGGTCATGGTGTTCAGCCACCACTTGTTCCAGAAACACATTTCGTTTAAATAAGGGAAGTTTGGTCCAGTTTTGCAATGTTAATAGCTGACAGTCTCTCAAACATTTTTTTTTAAAATATATATAGATCATTTCCTGGCTAGCAATGAGTTAAGAAACTGGCCTCCAATTCTGATCAAATTTCTCACTATTAGTCAAAGCCAAAAAACCCCTCCCAAAAACAAACAACAAACAGAGGAAAACCCAGCCAACAGGGGAACAACTGCACAATTAAAGTTGAGTGTAAATTATGCTATGTACAGACTGGTATCCACGGCACTGAAATCATTCTGAGATCATGACACACTCCTGTTGAAATCCTTTTTATCTCATCCCAATTTTCATTTAGGGCAAACTGATATGTATGTAATTTTCTTCTGTATAGATATGAAAAGGAAGCAAGAAGGCAAAGCTGAGAGGAACAGATGCTGCCTGCGGGGACAGCGGTGGCATTTGGTTGTTTTGGTCTTGGTACCAGCAACTCCCACCCCATGGGAGAAATCCAGTTCCCGCCGGACTACACGGTTTTCCTTGCAGTCAAGACTCGAACGATGGACCCCACTCCTCCAGCAGCAAGCGCCTAAACACAAACCAAAATGTCAGTGTTGACAGAATCGTAAAGGCTCAGTTTTCATACCAAGTAAAACATTTTTCTTCAAGGAAGGGCGTGTGCAGCAACTGATCTTGGATTTGCTAATTTTTTTAACAAGTATTTCTCAAGCACCTATTATGAGCCAGGCACTGTCCACGGCACTGGGGACACAGTAACAGCAACAACCGAAAAACCTTCCGAGTGCCTGCTCTCAGGCACTCACATTCTCCTCAGATGCTAGCTGACATTCTGGTGTGTCAAATAACAGTATGTTCTTAGAGATCTGCAGCATGATGTTCTTGCCGAAAACAGGTTAGGGCTGGGGTTAGGGTATAAATTTAAATATAACCATGTATTTAAATTTAGGACATTTCATTCTGCTCTTATTCTTAGCAGTGCCAGAAAGAAATTCAAACTGAGTTCGACCATACTAAGCTCCAGTTTAAAGCACTCAGCGTTTGTCAGATTTTTCTTTTCTTAAGCTAAGAAAATACTACTTAATAGCTAAGAACTTAGAAACTTTGACATTACCTGGAAAAATTGGAAGTTGTGATTAAGTATTAGGAATTTGAAGCTCTGGTTTTCTTGTGGTCAAAAACACTTACTGAAACACCTGTGTGTATTGCGTACTGTGCTAGAGGCTGGGGGTATAAAAGCGAACAAATACAGCATCGAGACAGGGAAGAGACAGACATATACACAGGCTATTTACATATAATGTATGAAATGACAGAGCTAGGCTCTGGGTGCTAGAAAAGCACAGAGGAGGGCCATATACACAACCTGAGGGCACAGAGGAAACTGGAATGGTGAGGTTACGGCTTCCTGGAGAAAATGACACATTAAACGGGTAAGCAGGTGACAGGCTGACATAAAAGGATAAGGAGGCACTGGGGCAGAGTGAAAATCATAAGCAAAGCTACAGAGGTGTGAAATATTATGGTATGTCCAGCTGGAAACACATTACTATGCTTACTGCTACAGTACATGGGGAAGAACCACATGGAAGAGGAGGCTGGACCTGGGAATCTGGACTCAGTTCTGCAGGGGACGTAAAAGGGTAGATCTGGACATTAGATCATTCTGGCAACTGGGTGGAGAACAGATTTGAGGGAGGAAAAACTGATAGCCAGGAGACCCTTTTACAAAACCCTGGCAACAAACTGAAAGAGGCCGAGGACAGCTGCATCAGAGATGGCTGAGTGGATAATCTGAGAAGTATTTAGGAGATAAGGCTGGCAAAAACTGGTGACTGTTATGAAGAAAAAGACTTAGTACATGCCTCAGTTCCCCATGTAAAAAAGGGAAGTAGTTAGCATTCCTCCGTAGTATTTTTATGAAGATTAATTAATTGAGTTAACATTTATAAAATGCTTATTGAGGATAATAAAGATATTTATATATCTCATAGAGTTGCTTTAAGGATCACATGAAACAGAAACTAAAAGTATAGTGGCTGTGCAAAGCAATTATACCCCAATTAAAAAAAGAATACAGTGGCTGGTGAATAAGAAGTACTCCATGAACAGAATGACTGTATGAATTATTCTCATATATATACTCATAGAGTAAAAGGGAACTATTCATAATTATGTTGGAAACAGGCATAAACTGGGGCTGTCTTGGGAAAAGTGAGTTATAATAATTCTATCCACAAAGGTTAGCTCTTTTTATTTGACAGTGTATGAGGAATGAAGTGACTTGATCCAGGTTAAATAGCAAGTTTTGCTACCTGTTCATATCTTATGTTTTCACTCAGATATCCAGACAATAGCTTCTGAAAAACTAAGTTTTTGGTAACTGTAAGATGTTAAAGAATATACACCTTATCTGTGGTTGATTTTATTCAAATATTACCAATATAATGTAAGAGCTGGATATTAAAATTACCTCACCAATTTTTCACCTAAAGCTAAAAATCCCCCATAGCCATTTTTTTGGGAGAGGAGAGACTGGGGGGATGGATAGTGTACCAGCATCTGCTTATACTGCAAAGCAAAATGCAGGAAAACAGAAAAAAAAATTAAGAATTCTTGATCCTACTCCTGATTTCATTTTTTAAAACTGATAAAATATGTAACATAAAATTTGCCACACCAGCCATCTTTAAATGTAAAATTCAGTGGTATTATTTACATTCAAATATTGTATAGGCATTACCACTATCTATTTACAATACTTTCCCATCTCTCCAAACAGAAATTCTGTACCCATTAAGCAATAACTCTCCAGTCTCCCTTCTCCCCAGGCACTGGTAATTTCTAATCCATTTTCTGTCTCTGAATCTGCCTATTCTAGATATTTCATATACGTGGAATCACAGTATTTTGTGTCTTTTTGTATCTGGTTTATTTTACTTTGCCTAATGTTTTCAAGGTTCATTCATGCTGTACCATGTATATAAACTTTTTCTAGTCAAATAATATTCCCTTGCACGTCTGTGTCAGATTCTGTTCATCTGTTTGGGCATCCCTGATGGCTCAGTGGTAAAGAATCCACTTGCAATGCAGGAGATGTGGGCTGATCCCCTGGAGGAGAAAACAGCAACCCACTCCAGTATTCTTGCCTGAAAAATCTGATGGAGAGGGGCCTGGTGGGCTACAGTCCACGGGGTGGCAAAGCTGTGCATGAATGAGCAGAGCGGCTGAGCATGCATGCACACGTGTTCGTCTGTTCCTGGGTGCTTGGCTTTTCCACCTTTTGGCAATCGTTAAATAATTCAAATCAGCATCTCAAGACCAAGGCTAGTAAGCCTAAATCTAAACTTTCATTTCTGTGCATTTATTTGTAGTAACAACCAATGTATAACCAAAGAGTCAAAACAGGTATTTATGCTAGAGATTGTCAATGTTATTTTCCATTACAAAGGAACCAGTCATACAAAGTGTAATCCATAACTTACCTTTTCATGCCACTGCAATAACACAGCACTGCTATTGTCAGAGGGGCTCTCAAAGCCTTTATAAATATACTTCATTAGGAGATCCACACCATTCTTGTCCAGGGATTGAACTGCTTTTTCAATATCGTTAGCTTTAAAAGAGATGAGCACCTTCAAGACAATGCTGCCTGCTCGATCCTGAGGGTAAATAAATCACAGATCATTCAGACTCATTTTTGTGTTGGGCAGTTTCAGTTTTTAGAACGGCTGCACTGCGAATGTGACACTCGGGTAAAGACCTGAAGAAAGGAAGAGGAAACCTTGGGTGTATCTGAGGCAAATATTTCAGACAGAGGAAAGAGTAACTGCTGTTAGTGTGTGTTCAGTATGCCCAAGGAACAGCAAGAAGACGGAGGGGGGTGGAGCGGAGTGTAGGGCAGGAAGTCAGAGAGGTAGTCGGAAGACAGAACACGTAAACCCTGCAGGCCCTTATGAGGACTCTGGCCTCCAGTCACAGAAATGAGAAGATGTTGGAAGGTTCTAAGAAGAAGAGTGATATAATCTGACTTACATTTTAACAGGACCGATTGGCTGTCATGTTGAAGACAAGCCCGGGGCAGCAGGAGCGGGGAGGGTGGGGAGAGCAGGAGACAGAAGCTGGGAGACCAGTTTGGAAGTTAACCTCGCTAAGACAGACCAGTTTTGGCTAGCTTGGGAGCAGCGGAGGTGGTCAGAAGTAGACAGAGTCTTGATATATTTGAAGGGAGAACTGAAAGGGTTTGCTTACAGATAGATGTAACAAATTATCAACTTATTAAATCAATATATTTCACTTGATTAAAAAAAAGACCAAAAAAAAAAAAAGAAACTGAATTACAGTTCTACCCTGAAGCATTCTTCAGAAATAAGTTATTAATAAATAAAAATTTAAGTTTCTAAAACTTATTTTTCACTTCATTATCTATAGTCAAGTGACTATAGATATTAGAGTGATCTTCATTTATAATGATCTTTTTCTTTGATGACAGACTGCCCAGGAAGCCAAATACAGGGAACACTTAATTTCCCCTTTCAACAATGTTTCTCTTTCTATTCAACACAAAGTGATCCTTTCCACATTTCTGCCAGGTATGATCTTACAGTATGCTTCTACCACCTGTTGCTATCTTCAGTTTAAAGACTACGCAATTATCCTGTTTAGAAAAATATCCTTGTATGGAGAGCTATAACCTCCCACCCACAAGTTCTGATTAAAAAAAAAACACCCACATAAAAGCAGAAGGTGGTAAAACTGAAATTTCAATGACGTTACTCACTTTTAAAAACCAAAGAAATATTTCCTCTTATAAAAGATTATGTTGCCTAGATAATAATTATGCACTTACCTAAGTTATTATTTACTAGTATTTAACTAAGGAGATACTTGGGGCTCCTAGGATGCGTGAATGGCTAGGGACAGTGGGGGGTCAGTGCTCTGGGTGTGGGATTATGGACGATTATATTTTTATTCCCCCATATTTCTGAGTTTTCTACAATAGTTAACAGAATTAAACATCAGAATTTAATCTGGGCTTTAAACAATTAAGTAAATAGGTTCTTAAGAACTACTGAAAGACAGTTAAGAGGTAATGTAATTTTACTTTTCTGAAGAGTAGTATGGCAATACCATAGTAGCCTTAAAAAAATGTGCAGTCTAAAATCCAGCTATTCACTTCCAGAAATTTGTTCAAAGGAAACAATTCAGACTTTACCAAGAATTGTTCATTTCAGTACTATTTATGACAGGAAAAAAGTCAATAAATATATGATCAAAGGTTATATATAACTACAGGATTATCAATATACAGATGTTAAAAAAGATATTATAGAAATAAACTTATTACCAAGTAAAGCTGTTCATATATGCTGCTATACAGATGAAAAGCAGTTTATAAAATTCCATTTTAATTAAAAGAAAAACTCATAGAAACACTGTAAGCATATAGCAACAACAAAAAGTAATAATTATCTATGGGTGTGGGGTTATGATTACTTTTTTATTCCCCCACATTTCTGAGTTTTCAATAATATTTAACAGAATTAAATATTAGAATTTAATTCTATGAGAATTGTAGAATTTTTAAAAATCTTTCAAAAGCAAGTAGCATGTGTTTATCTTGTGAACGTTTCACTTGTTCTTCAAGTCTTTGCTCAAATTCACCCTGAGTGGCCTCCTCTAAAAACACACAGATCTCTCCGTCATTAGAACTTAAGTTTACCTACCACGAAGTGTTATCACAACTCAATGTTGAAGCACTAATTTCTTATATAGATTTTCCACCTATCACACTACATTGTAAGCTCTTCTGTGTCAAAGATGGCAAACAGTTAAGACACTTTGGAGGGTTCTGGTAAGAAGACTGAGGTACCAACAGAGATCGCGTGTTGTCTGTGACTCACCTTCACGGCCTGGCTCTTGGTGTTGATGGGGGGGTTTTTCAGAGCTGCCTGTAGGGCAGCTGTCATGTTCCCTGTGATGGAGGTTAAGGGGATAGCGGCAAAGGGCAGCCCATAGGAAAGCACTGTAACTCCCAGGAACCACTGGTTCTTAAGATTTGATGTCATGCATAGAAAGAAAAATTACTATGGTTCAATACTGGAAAATTCAACATGTTTGTTTCAAGTATGTTAATCAAAGGTAAAATACTGAAAATGAAAGAGAGCATTAAATTTTTAAAAAATAAGGCAAAAACTGTTTCACCCTTGGCTCTAATTATTAACTGAACACCTTAATAACCTTTCATCTTCCAGTAAAACACATGTGCAAACATTATCCAGGGTGATATTTTAAAAAATTCTAAAATATGTATCAGAATTATTTAGGCCCCCAAATGAAACAGCCTGTCCGCCTATCCTTTAATTAGAATTATATTCTATATTAATTGAAATGCTGGTAGAAAAGTGCTGGCAATCTGAATGATATACATTAGCTACCAATCTGAATGAGATACATTAGCAATCTCTCAATATTGATGATAAGCATTACAGAAGATAAAATGATGACCTGTAGGTGGCAGCTTAATTTTTCTGTTTTTTAATATTTCCTCTCATATTTTATAAAGGTCATTCAAACTGCTTTAGGCCACACCTATTAAATTTAGTCCTGCTTTGAAAGCACCAGTGAGTTAGCAAGAATGAGAAACAGCAGGCCAATCACACTGTCAGAATGTACAGTCACTGCCCTAAAAGGAAAACCTCACAGAGTTCACTTGTTCCTCCATCTGTAGTGCCTGATCAGGGCTTGTCTCTTCTTGTTTCAACAAGAAGAGACAGTATCTTTATGTTTCAAGACGAATTGATTTAAAAGCAGATCCACTATACGGATACAGCAATACCACTGAAGAGTCATCACACGTCACCTAAAAAAAGTTAGTCTCACAAAACATCACTTATGCATCACGAAGAATGTTTTTACACAGAATAATCTTCACCACTTACGTTCTAAAGAAAAAGGTCTGACTAAAAAAACTATGGTTGGTGGCGGGCTGTCATTTTCAAGGCTTAATGGACTTCTAGAGAAGCATGCCGTTTGCAGATTGGCTCACTTATGAGACCGCTCCCCTCCACCCCAATCACTTCAGTATTTTAAATAATGCAAAACAGCAACAGCTGATTGTGAAAGTCAAGGCAATCAAAGAAACATCTGTATGTTGATAAATGTTTAATGCTGTATTTTAGGTGCCTGTAAGACCAGCTGTGGCTGCTACCAAATATTTTCATTCCTGTATTTCCCCATTTAATTTAATAGGCCACTGATGAGGAAAGTCTAAAGGGCCTTCCTAATCTTATGAATACACCCAAGAATAATTAGAAACGAGCGAATTCAGTAATTGAGAATCTCTAAAACGACTGCCTTGGTTATTGCAACATTTACATTTTTCCGAAAAAAGATCTGATGCAAATACTCCTTCAAAGTTATGAATATTCAAATATGCAAAACCCACACCAGGAACTGACAGCCACATTTTAACTTAACGGAAACGATTCCAGCATTACAAAATGATTCGGTTCTGTACAAATGATTCACCTTCTCCTATGTTATTCTTTGGGGTTTATTTAAAATATTTCCAGGGATTCTCTACATGCATTTTCCGTCTAGCAGGTAAAACGCTTCCAGCTTCTTTCTGGGCAGTTTTGTACTCATTCCCTTTCCCCTGGTTAACCAACTGTGTGCAACCTGTATTTTGTCAAATCGCTTCCTCTTAAAAAAAGAAAAGAAAAAAAAAAAAAAAGCGCCCACAGGCTTAAAAAGACATACAGAAGGGCCTCAATTCTGCAAGCCGCCCCATCTCTCCCGGCGTGAAATAACGCTGCCACAACAAAACCACCACCACAATAAAAAGAAAATCACTGAAGAAAAATGCCCGCTCCTCCCGACCGGACGTGGGTACTAATGAAAACCCGGTAAATACGACCTGAGGACCACTTAAGCGCTCTGCAGCTGCCCGACAGACCAGCACCAGAGCCGCGAGGGCGCGGCCGTCCTCCCAGGTCCCCGGGAGGCGAGAACTCCGGGCGCAACCTGAGGAGTCGGGGGCGTGGACGGCGCGCTGGGAAGGCAAGTTTCCGAGGGCGGGACCCGGGGGTCTCGGGAGAAAGGAAAAGCCCTCCTGCCCACTCACGACAGGGAGCCCACGGAGGCGGGGATCCCCGCCCTCACGCCCTGCCCGCAGCGGGGTCCCGGAAGAGGAGCCGGGTCGGGTGGGGCGCCGAGGCCAGCGAACTGAAGGATATTGCCGCAGGCAGGAGTCCACCTCGCCCTCGTCGGGCCCGGCCTGCCCGTCGCCCCCGTCTTCCTCGTCCACGAACTTGTTCTCGTCGTACTCATCCACATCCACCTTCCGGAACCGGGCCGACGACACCGTGTTCTTCGACATCCCCGCTCCGGACCGGCGGCCGAGGCCTCCTGTCGACGCTCCCTCGACCTTAGCAAGCCCAGCCCCAGCTGGAAGCCGCAGACTGGCGGCTCCACTTCCCTCTTCCGCTCAGAGGCGTAGCCGGCAGCCGCGTCTCGCGTGGTTCTGGGCCTGCGCGCTGGCCGCGCTCCTTCCTCCTCAGGCTCGCGCCTTCCTCGACCCTCCTACGCCGCCCCCACGCGCCCCACAGCGGGGCGCGCCGGGGCGGTAGCGCGCTGGACGCAGCGCGCATGTGCGGAGTCTCTGCGGGAAAGGGACGGGGCGGGGCGACAGAGGCGTGGGCGGGAGGGGGCGGGGCAGGAGGGAGGGCCGAAAGCGGTGCCGCCGGCAGAGATAAGAGGCGATTGGTCCTCCGGGTGCGTCACGTGAGCCCTAGGGGGTTTCCATAGAAACGCTTCTCTGCGGTCCAGTGTAGGGGGGGGGGTCTTAGGTTGGCGGCGATGGGCGCTGGGGGCGGGTGGCCTTGGCTTTGCTGCCGCCGCCGTCAACAGCCTGTCATCGGGGTCCTGCCTAAGGTCCGGCTGGCACGGACTTGCCCGTGAGCTGGGATGGATTGGTTGCCGGACCGAGTCTCCTGCAGTTGGCAGGAGTATGGGGCGGAGTGATGCACGCCCAGTCGCTCAGCATCGTTCGAGTTGTCAGAGACCTCGCTTCGGACCGTGTACTCCCCGTGGCTTCGTTCCCGAGCCCGGAAGCCCCTTTCTCGGGTGTGGAACTACGCTGCGCGGCCAGCTTGAGTTCCCCAAGGACGGAGTCGAAAGGTCACATCTTATCTGTCAGTGCTGTGTAATGGCAAGCGACTGCACCTGCAGAACTCGAACCTAGGTATCATAAATTAGGGAGGAGCGGGAGGGGTCTGGGTAGGGGCTAGGGTCCGGTGGCAGGACTGGGATGAGCCTGTGGAATTTGGGGTAGGGTCAGCCATTGACATCTTAAAATAAGTGGTTATTTGGAGCAAGAATGCTAGAAAAGGGTAGGGACGAGTTACACTCTGGCTCTGAGGCGAAACTAAATGTGTAAGGATTAGTTCAAACAAGATCTTTAAGATTTATCTTTATGGCTTAAGATTTATATGATCCTCCTAAAGGCCAGCTTTTTATTGTATTTGACACCCCCGTTTCTGCGAGCAAAGCTCTCACTGAGCAGGTAAGAGCTCTAAAGCACTAAATCTGAGGAAATGGTAGTTGGGTGGTGTGTCTAACACTGAAGTACAAATATTTGCAAAATGAAATTAATTTGGATATTTATCAGTTTAGTTTAATTCCACCTCTAGCTGAAGGCTGGCTGCTGCCCTGTTAAATACCTCAATCCTTGGTTTCCTGTGCTGTAGTTGAAAATAGCACTAGGTTTAGAACCAGAAAACCTTGGCTTGAGTCTTGATTCTTTCTTCCACTCATAACTTATTGATTGAGGCAGGTCATTTAAAATTCTGAATGTCAAGTTCCTCATTGCTAAAGTGGGGCTAATAATGTGTACTTAACAATATTGTTCTGAGGTTTAAACACAAGAAAGTGTTTGAAACTCTAAAATTGTGCATCAATGCAAATTGCATGTTATCTGTACCATTGATTTTGGCAGTAGTCTTATAAATTGCTTAATGATATATTGTGTTATATCTTGCCCCTGGAAGACATAGAAAAATTCTGGAGGGCAGAGACTGTCTTATTTCTTTTCTTTTTTCGAATTGAAGTGCAGTTGATTTACAATGTTGTGTTAGTTTCTGGTGTACAGCAAAGTGATTCAGTTATACATACATGTTGTATCTTCTTTTACATCTGACATAAAACTGAGCGTGCAGAAGGTACTCGATACAGACACTCAATTATTTATCGATAAATGAATAAACGTGAAAAGCAGTACAGTTTGAGGGTCACACTGAGAATAATGAATCAGAAGGAAGAGGAAGAGAGATCTCAAAGTCAAACATTTGTTGGACATATATACATATGTGTGTATATATAGCTGTATCTGTATCAATTTGTATCTATGTACATATGTATGCAGAGATAGATAGGTAGACAGTTAGATGGTAAGTAGATACCTCCAGAATGGAATGCACCCCTTCTTCTTGGGAGGAAGAAGCAACATGGCATTTTCTTTTCCCAGTTAAATTACCCTCAATAAGATTATCATTAAGTGATAGAAGTGACATTTATTGAAATCACCACTCAAGTTATGAGCCAATACACTGCTAAAAACTCCCTCAAGGGCTGTCTTAAGACAGCCAAGGAAAATTTTCTACCTGTTGGCAATATTTATTTTAAAAAGTCTTATACCAAAGTATCAGATCATTACTATGGTGAATGGCATTACATAACCTAGAATAAAGATTAAAAAATTTTTTTTCTGAGTTTAAATCTTTGGTGACTTTAGTAAGAACTGAATAATATACTTGTATATTGTATGGTTGTACTTTTTGTCTTTGTAAATCACGATTTTCTTTGAAGAGAAAATTGAACATTAGAAGCACATTTGAGAGCAAATGGAAACAAGAATTCAAGAACTAATACATCCCTTCTCTTCCATTTCTATTCTAAATAAGTAGGGCTTATTTAGGAAATTTCTTTATTCTCTTTTTTTAGAATTGGAAAAGAACACGGGAGTGGAAATCAACTTAAGGGAATAGTGAGGGGAATTTTAAAACTCAAGTTGTTCAAGGGTATAATTGTTTTGAATTTTTCTGTGTGTTAAATGTGTTAAGTATAATTAATTAGTTCTTAGTCACATAATGCATATTACATTTCAGATATAATGTTTAAAATGTCCTTTTCCAGTGCATATTTTTTGTTGTCTCACAATGATAAATACCTAGTCCACACCTCTCTATCCAATGAATTAATCTGACAAGTTAATTTTGGAATTATATTTAGAGGTTGAGATTTTTAATTATCTTCCCACCTTCATTAGCTAATAGTTAACTCTATATAAAGCTTTAGAGAAATTTCTTTGTGTGTATGTAAGTGTATGTGAAGAAACCAATCCTTCATAATCTCTTAATTGGAAAATACATTCTTCTACTTGCAAATTCCAAATTTTTATTGTTGATTGTGGCACTTAATTCATTTTAAGTAATATTGTTTTTCCTACTTTAACTTTTCAAGTGAGTGCTTATTCCTGAAATAAAGGACCCATATGGTTTTAAGGCATTTTATTTATTGTACACGTAGCCTGGTTTGGTTCAATGCTAAAGTAATACTGAATCTGAATTTTCCCAAGATTAATGCTGCAGTGGTAATATATGCCTCCTTCTGATTTCCTGTGATGAAGGGTCTTTTTAGTTAGAAAGGATTTTGATAAAACTATCCAGTAACAGATCTCTCTTTTCAGATATTTTAAACCAAGTACTCTGCCTGCTCTGTGCTTCTTTCCCCCACATTTGTCAATATTTATTAATTTACAAACTAAAACATTGAATCCGGTACACTATTTTTTTTATTTGAAGTGGAAGGGACTTCAGAGTTAATCAAATATGTTGCAAGTATTATAGATAGAAACTAAATAATTTTCAGTTCTGGTAATGATAGTTTAATACCATTGTTCTCTAGCAGCATAATTATTACAATGTAAAAAGATTTTTAGCATTTTATCCATAGATTATATTATGTTTTAACACTTGTGCTTAATATCCAAATGAGCTGGTTCAGTGTTGAAATACCAACCTTCAAATCTTCAGGTTTTTGTGATTAATTTTAGCTTTATATAACCTTGTGATTACACACTGAGGTAGAGTAGATAGGGTGAACTATTTTGTGATAGGATTTTTATTCTTCAAAGATTAAAAACATTTTAAAATCTGTACTCATGTCTCAGGCAAAAAATTTAGTGCTAAATCAAAGATTAAACCTTATTTGTTAAACATCCTTGTGAATGGGACTCTTTCTATTAACATTTTTTTAAACCTCTTCATGATAATATAAAGGAAAGCTATCAGTTTTTTGCCTGGGGAATCTCATGGAGAGAGGAGTCTGGCAGGCTACAGTCCATGGAGTTGCAAAGAATCAGATACAATTGAAGTGACTGAGCATGCACATGGGTTTAAACATTTACTTATTCTCTATTGCTTCCCATTACTGAGGTCTTTTATTAATGCTAACTATTGTTTTAAATCCACATTTATTGTCACAATATAAATCATAGTATTTGAAGTAATCATAATTTACCTATTTTCCAATATTTATATTACTTTTATTTTTCTTATCTTATTGTACTAGCTAGACTCTCAAAATCAGTGTTGAAAAACTGAATAGTAGGCTTCCTTGTTTCTATTTTTAATGGAAATGTCTTTGTTATTTCACCAGTTTTTATTTCCATTTCCTTATGATTTTTAGGAATCACAGCTGAAATTACCAAATGCTTTTTCAAGAGATCTAGTGATAAAATCTTATAGGTTTTGTTCTTTTAATTTATGAATATGATTAATTGCCTTTATAGTTTTTCTGTGCTAAATCATTCCTATTAGGTTGGTGCAAAAGTAATTGCAGTTTTTGCATTGTTGAAATTTGCCATTTGATATTGGGATACATTCTAACTAAATGTGGTTATGTTATACATCACTTTAATGTGTATTTCTCTCTGTGTTTTTTTGCTGATGACATTACTTGCTGTTTACTTTATATTTATTTTAGACTATGGAAATAATGTTAGACAAAAAGCAAATTTGAGCCATTTTCTTATTTGAGTTCAAAATGGGTTGTTAAGCAGCAGAGACATCTTGCAACATCAGCAATGCATTTGGCCGATGAATTGCTATGAACATACAGTGCAGTGGTGGTTCGAGAAGTTTTGCAAAGGAGATGAGAACCTTGAAGATGAGCATGGTGGCTGGTCATCAGAAGTTGACAGCAATGAACTGAGAGCATCATTGAAGCTGATCCTCTTTCAACTACTTGAGAAGTTGCTGAAGAACTGAACCCTGGTCATTCTACAGTCATTTGGCGTTAGAAGCAAATTGGAAAGGTGAAGAAGCTTGATAGTGGGTGCCTCATGAGCTGACTGAAAGTCAAAAAAATGGTTTCCAAGTGTTGTCTCCTCTTATTCTACACAACAACAGCAAACCATTTCTTGATCAGACTGTGACATGCGACAAAAAGTGGATTTTATATGACAATCTGCAGTGACTCAGTGGTTGGACCGAGAAGCTCCAAAGCA
This sequence comes from Odocoileus virginianus, assembly GCF_023699985.2. NCBI lineage: Eukaryota > Metazoa > Chordata > Mammalia > Artiodactyla > Cervidae > Odocoileus > Odocoileus virginianus. The sequence continues at coordinate 15,448,798 of NC_069684.1, read as the reverse complement.
CTTCCCAGAGCCAGACTTGCAGAAAAATGTAATGGTCACTATTTGGTGGTCTGCTGCTGGTCTGATCCACTAAAGCTTTCTGAATCCTGGCAAAACCATTACATTTGAAAAGTATGCTCAGCAGATTGATGAGTTGCACTGAAAACTGCAGTGCCTGCAGCTGGCACTGGTCAACAGAAAGGGCCCAGTTCTTCTCTGTGACAATGCCTGAACACATGTTGCACGACCAGTGCTTCAGAAGTTGGGCTGCGAAGTTTTGCCTCACCCACCATATTCACCTGACCTCTTGCCACAGATTACCACTTCTTCAAGCATCTTGACAACTTTGCAGGGAAAGTGCTTCCCTACCCAGCAGGAGGCAGAAAATGCTTTTCAAGAGTTAGTTAAATCCCGAAGCACAGATTTTATGCTACAGGAATAAGCAAACTTATTTCTCATTGGCAAAAATGTATTGATTGTAATGGTTCCTATTTTGGTTAATAAAGATATGTTTGAGCCTAGTTATAATGATTTAAAATTCATGGTCTGAAACTGCCATTATGTTTGCACCAACCTAACATATTTCAAGAATAAACTATTTCATTACTGTTTTAATTACTTGTTAGATTTGGTTTGTTTATATATATATTTTAACATGATTTCAGAGTCTCTATGTATAAGATTGGTCCACAGTTTAATTTCTTTGTGTTACCTTTGTCCACTTTTGATATTAGGATTAGTCTAGCTTTGTAAGGTGATTTGAGAAGATTTCACCATTTTTTCTATGCTCTGGAATAGTTTGAATAATAGAAAATTACCATGCTGTTTTTTCTTTAAAAGTTGTAGAATGTGTTTGCAAAATTATCTGGGCTTGCTCAGTTTTATGTTCTGTGGTTATTGACTTGTTTGGTTTTCATTTTCTAAGTAAATCATGCATTTCATTTAGATTGGCAATTTATTGGCAAGAAGTTCCACGAGATATTTTCATACAGTTATTTTAATGTCTTCCATGACCACAGATGTACTGCTTTTCTCATTGCTACTATTAACTATTTAAGCAAAATATTAAAATCAGTCAACTTAGTTTTCTTTTCCCCCACAACCTGATTGTCACAAATTCTAGTAACATATCTTTACTTCGTGTAGAAAGTCGCCATCTCACGCTTGGAGGGCTGATAAAATTTGAAAGATTCTACAATTTCTATCTGTTTCTACTGTCTATTCTTATTGTGTTAATATTTTATGAACAATAACAACTTAATGAGTGTTTACTGTGTTTTAGACACCTGGTAAATAAGCTCTTTAGTTATACCTAGTCAATAAGCTCTTTATTTTTATTATTTAATCTAGGGCCTAGGAGTTAGTGTTCCCATATTATAGATGAAGAAACTTAAGGCTCAGAGAAGTTTTGTAACTCAGCCAGTTATGCTCAGCTAGCAAGTGGCAGATAGATATGGGAATTAGGTCTACTTTCAGTAAGTCTTAATTCTCATTCTACTACTTACCTTTGTGCTAAAAATAAGGATGTAGTTAAATATCAAGAGTCTAAATAAACCCACACAGTAGTTTGAAATGAACTACCACAAATTGTGAACTTTAAAAAACCTGTTATTATAATGAATTTTTTGAAAGATATTTGGTTTTCAGATATTCCGTGAGCCTTCACTAGCTTATCTCAGTATTTTGAGACTAGACATAGAGACTATTACCTAATATTTAGTCTGTACAAGTACAAAAGATGACCTTTTTTTTTTTTTGTATATGGAGAGATCAGTAGATGTCAATTAGTAATTCCACTTAATTTTTTAAAAATTGTGGTAAACTAAATATAACATACAATTTACCATCTTAACCATTTTCAAGTATACCATAAAGTAGTATTAAGTACATTCCTACTGTTATATAACCATCACTACTATCCATCTCTAGACCTCTTTTCATCTTGCAAAACTGAGACTCTTCTAAACAATATTTCTTCATTCCACCCTTTCTCTAGCCCCTGGCGACCATCCTCTTTTTAAGGTGGTAAACTTGATGACTCTAGGTATGCCACATAATCGGAATAATGCAGCATTTCTCTTTTTGTGATTGGCTTATTTCACTTAGCTTGATGATGTCCTCAAGATTTGTTTTATGTTGTATGTGTCAGAATAGCCTTCCTTTTTATGGCTGAATAATACTACATTATATGTATACAGCACACTTCATTCATTCATCTCTGATGGACACTTGGGTTACTTCCACCTTTAAAAAAATATTTCTGCATTTATTTTTGGTTGCACCAGGTCTTCGTTGCTGTGCTCAGGCTTTCTCTCGTCGCAGCAAGCAGGAGCTGCCCTTCATCGCGGTGCATGGGCTTCTCGTGGTGGTGGCTTCTATTGTTGTGGAGCACAGGCTCTGGACACACGGCCTTCAGTAGTTGTGGCATACGGGCTTAGTTGTTCCGAGGCACCTGGAATCTTCCTAGACCAGGGATCTAGCCTGTATGCCCTGAATTGACAGGTAGATTCTTATCCACTTTACCACCAGGGAAGTCCTTCTTTCACCTTTTGACTAATGTGAATAACAGTGCTTTGAATATGTGTGTCATGTATTTTTTCTTTTTTTCTGAGACCCAGTTTTCAATTCTTCTGCATTTATACCCAGAACTGAAATCACTGGATTGTGTATATGTGTGTGTGTGTGTGTGTGTGTGTGTGTGTGTGTATAAAACCAGTTCTACTTAATTCAAAAGGGTATTAAAGCAATGTTCCACAGCCTAAGGCCTTTGATTTGGTACATTCCTGAGAATCAAGGACATCCAAGGTAAGATAATCTCAGGACTTAACATTTGTTAAGAGGTCCTGGATAACAAGGAATGGGGGTGGGGAGAATACCAAACTCTGGGGTCTAGAACCTAGAGAAGTTCTCCACCCTAGCCCACCCAGCCTACCTAGCTCCCAGAGTCTAGAGGATGCCCATTGGTGCACTACTTTGAGCAGGATACAGGAAAGCTGTAGGACCAGTACTAAATAGATACTGATTTTTCCAGCCTTTATGGTGCATCCACATTGTTTTTATTTTGAGAGGCATTAAAGCATAGTGATTAAGAACATGGGTTCTGGAGGTAGATATTCTAGGTTTGACTCTCAGCTCGACCTTTACTATTTGAGCAATTACTTAAGTTTTCCTTGTCTGTAAAATAGGTACTATAATATTAGCTACCTCATAGGATTATTGGGAAGAGTAAATGAGTTAATTAAGTATTTAGAAAAGTGCCTGACATATAGCTCTTAGTAAATGTTAAGTAGTAATAATATTTTTATTTTTTAATATAAATTTATTTATTTTAATTGGAAGCTAATTACTTTACAATATTGTAGTGGTTTTTGCCATACATTGGCATGAATCAGCCATGGGTGTACATGTGTTCCCCATCCTGAACCCCCCTCCCACCTCCCTCCCCATCCCATCCCTCTGGGTCATCCCAGTGCACAGCCCTGAGCACCCTGTCTCATGCATCGAACCTGGACTGGAGATCCATTTCACATATTATAATATACATGTTTCAATGCCGTTCTCCCATATCATTCCACCTCGCCCTCTCCCACAGAGTCCAAAAAACTGTTCCATACATCTGTGTCTCTTTTGCTGTCTCGCATATAGGGTTATTGTTACCATCTTTCTAAATTCCATATATATGCATTAGTATACTGTATTGGTGTTTTCTTTCTGGCTTACTTCACTCTGTATAATAGGCTCCAGTTTCATCCACCTCATTAGAACTGATTCAAATGTATTCTTTTTAATGGCTGAGTAATATTCAATGGTGTATATATACCACACCTTTCTTATTCATTGCTCTGCTGATGGACATCTAGGTTGCTTCCATGTCCTGGCTATTATAAACAGTGCTGCGATGAACATTGGGGTACATGTGTCTCTTTCAATTCTGGTTTCCTTGGTGTGTATGCCCAGCAGTGGGATTGCTGGGTCATATGGTAGTTCTATTTCCAGTTTTTTTAAGGAATCTCCACACTGTTCTCCATAGTGGCTCTACTAGTTTGCATTCCCACCAACAGTGTAAGAGGGTTCCCTTTAATAATACTATTTTTAATTATACAGGTTACCACGTGGCTTTCCTTAAAACCTTTGGAAATAAATAACGTTCCATTCTGTAAGTTATACTTTTTGGATTGTATGCACTATGAATCAAGAAAAGATATCTAATAGCATTTTAAAGAGGTATTATTGCTCCCAGGCTAGCAGTATTTGATTGTAGCCTGATGAAATATTAACATCTATAGAACATCAATACTAGTTGTGATAAGAATTGGTTATAGAGGTTTATGTTTTCTCTCATAGCCTTGACCCACCTAAGGTCTGTCCATGGGGCAGATGTCCTTGTGCATATCCCATCATTTCATTCCAAGTGGTAGATGTCTGTCCCTGGTAAGCAAAGTCTGACAGCACTAAATATTTGAATCACATTATGAATTCCTCTAATACACCTTGTGATTATAGTTTGGCTTCTCATGTGGCTTATATATATGGAGAGGCTATATAGGCTGCAAAGCTTGGATAGCTGGTTGAATATCCAGTTGTAAATCTCACTGGAAATCAATTAGCTTTCTGCTTTTATATGTAAATCTTGGAAGTTTTGTTAATCTAGGTTTGCCCCTAATTTATAAATCCATTTTCTCTGTAATGACTGAGTACATGGTTGAGCCTGCAGTGGTGAGACCCAAGCCCTCGACCGTGTTCAATTCACGGAGGAAATGCTCCCCTCCCCTTCCTGCACCGCCCACCCACCCTCCAGCCTGACTCTCATCAGTTTCTTGGGATCTACTCCCCTGCCTTGCTTAGGTCACCACACCACTAGCTCCTTTAATTCATTGGCTTGAATTTTCCTTATTGGGATTACCATAGATGGGGTGGCAGTTATAATTCTTTGCTACCACCTTTGCCAGTTTGCTGAGGAAAGGTGGAGCATTCTGATCTACTATCCACAAACCAGAATCCATTGTGTGGTGAGCAGGAAGACTTGATCATCACACTGTAAAAGTTACATATTGTGATAGCCAGGCTCATATTTGAAATAGAAATCCATTATAGATTTCACTCTGTTTCTAACTGGATCCTTTGTATCCTGACTGATGCTGTAGTCTTCTTGACCACTTTGGAGGCAGCTTTCATAGTAATTAATTGAATCTATTTTTTTTTTTGGAGGAGCCCACAAGGCAGGAAGTTTCAGAACTGGGTCCCCAGGTCCTTCAGACTTGCTGATGTTATTAGCTGAGTCACCTACCTGCTCTATCTACTTTTATAATGATCAGAGCTCCTGAATTTCTCATATGCTGGGGTCTTTTTTTTTTAACTCTACATCCCAAACTGTAGACATATGAGTTCATGATCTAATAATAAACTTCAACAGTACCTCTTTAAATAATAATTACTGTATACCTACAATATAATTATATTCTAATAAATCTATTAAAAATTTCAGGTTAACAGTACAAATTCTTTTTAAAATTTTGTGTTTATTTTCATCACAATAGAGATTTCTTTTCTAAACATTTTTGTTTTCTTTTCTTTCTCCCCCTACTTCCACTTTCCCTTTCTCCTCCTGCATGGGGTGCTTTAAGTTTTTTCTTCCAATGACAAAACTGTCTTACTAGACTAGAATTAATTTTTACACATATTAAGAACATATTGTGTAGTAAGTTACAAATGAATGCACATTTTTCTTGTAATGCATTTCTAAGAGGGAAGTGAGCAGCAAATATAATTAAACATAAACAAGGTACTTTAATGTACATGCTCAGAGGATTAGTCAAGGAGCACTTCTTAGAAGTGTGTTTGGAACAAGATTTTAAGAGAAGGGGTGAGAAAAGGGAAAGTAAAACAAATTATGCTTTGGGAAGCTATATCAGAAAAAGGGAGAATGGATCCTAACCAAAAAAAAGATATTCATTGCAGTATGGCTAAGCTGGCGCCTGGCTGGAATGGAAAAGGAATGTTGGGAGTGGCAATTGGTTAAGTTACTGGAACCGTAGATTCACAGACTTCCTCTCCACCTTTTGTCTGAATACTGTGCTAAACCCTAAGGGAAAACCAAAGAGGAGAGACAGTGTGACCTGCAGGAACTGATACTCTCGCTGATGCGACAGGGTGGCAGGAAGGTAGAGGAGGAATCTTGAAAGTCCGTAGAGTGGCTTGGATTTTATGTGGTGTGTGATGGAAGGCCTTTTGGAGACTCTCATGTATTATCCCACCTTTATCATCTGCTCTGGAAAGAAAGATCAAACTGAGCAGGTGACTGGTTTCAAAAATCAATTTTGGTAGCTATAGCTAATCAATTAGCTAAAGAACTTTTCTCCCCACAAACTATTTTGAACCACTTTAGATAAAAAAGGAAATGAACTGCCTAAAATCTTCTGTCCGTGGTTAACAATTAATGGAAAATCACTGGTTTGCTTTTGCAGGCAGCACTTAATGTCAGTAACTCAGGCTGTTTTCCAATTTTGCAGTAAATTTTTTATACCGAAACCAATTTAGGAAGCTATTTAGTCCATGGGCTTTTTCAGTGGAAAGATGATGTGGGTAGTGTATAATAATGACATTTTCTTATCCACATCAGAATATTAGCAAGTTACTAATGACTCCATTTTGATACTGTCAATTTCAAACTAAAGGAGAGAGATCAAGTTGCTTATGGAAAGATCTTGGGTTATGTTAAAAATAGTGTAGCCTTGTAATAGTTGAAATAATAAATAATTCATGTTTTGCTTTTAGTGTGTCAGTTTATCTCCGTCTTGAATCAGACCTAAGAGAGAAAGTTTCCAGATTTCTGCTGCCTATCTAATAAAGTCCTCTGGTAGTAGTTTGGTCTCCTGACCAGTTGTCGAAATGCAAATTTTAGTTTTTCCCTTTCTTCTTCCTCTTTTCATCTGCTTCTTTGCTACTTGCAAACTGTCCTGTGATTTCTGCTCTCTTCACTGGCATGCCAATGGGAGACTTTCTGAGATCACCGGTTTCCTGGAATGATATTTGAGGCATATTTAAATGCCTTATGCTATTCCTAGGTTTATGTGGACTTGGTCCTACGTGGATTGGTGGTAGGTCTCTGTAAGGCACCAGCACGAATACGACAGGAACCCTGGGGTCTAGGGTCAGATTGGGTGGCAGCTGTCCGCTTGGCACTTGAAAAGACTGCCTGGGAAAGACATTGTTTAAGGGGTAGCCCTCCAAAGCTGCCTGAGCCGTTATGTTCGGATTCTCTTTTGCCTGGAGAAGAACATCGGTGAAATATGGCTTCACCCCTGTTATGGCATTGATTTCATGTGCGTTGTGCCTGTCCGCCAGAGCTCTCCCGGTTAAAATGGGCTGGAAAACAGTCGCTCCCTGGACACCACTCACAAAGTTGCTGAGGAGAGAATGCCACATCCCACCACTTATCGGGCTCAGAGTGACCTGTGGCCATAAACTGGCCAGGCTCCGGAGAGCTTCGCGGTTCCACGCCGAGGCAGGAGATTCAGCCTCCGTGTGATAGAGCTGAGAAAAGTAAATACTAAGAGTGATGTCTGGATGCTTTGCCAGGAAGTTATACATCTTGCTGATGCAGCAGTGGTTGGCTTCATTGCAAGGGGAGTTACTGGAATACAGAATAACATGCCTGATGCGGTCGTTATTGTGAACGGCAGAGTCAAGGTAACCGTTCACCTCAAATAACATTGATTCCGGGTGGGTATCGTTTCTAGTGCAGCTGCTGGCATGACCCTTTTGCCCCAGGCTTCCAGAAGAAGTTTTTAGCTCATAGAACGTGAGGTGTTTCGTTGGAGGATATGTTGGCCCATAAGGGAATCCAAAAATCTGATAAAATTCTGTGTAGGGAACTCTTGCTTCTTCACCTGTCCAAATATGGTAAGGACAATTAGAGCAATCGAGAGAGAAACTCAACCAGTAATAAGGTTTTACTATCGTTCCATGACTGGCCAGGTATTCCTCATATAAGGGCTCCATCGTTAGTTTTATTGTCTTCTAGCTGCAGCCCTAAACAAGGAAGAGAAATGACATATAAAACCAGTGCAGGAAAAATGAAAGACAACGCTTTAATTTGCCGAGCCATACTTTTCTTCAGAGGAAGTAGCACAATAACCATAGTAGCATCTGACTCTAAAAGATAGTGATTCATTGTATATCAATAGTGAAAGGTCAAGATACTAATCCTGAGAATTAAACAAATGCTGGGGGAGGAGACAGAAGAGAAAGACAGAACACCTTTACCTGTTTGATAGATTCTGAGGCAGAAAAACAAATGGGTTAACAGTGCAAGTTATAGAAACAGAGTTCAGTTCAGTTCAGTCTCTCAGCCGTGTCTGACTCCTTGCGACCCCATGAATCGCAGCACGCCAGGCCTCCCTGTCAATCACCAACTCCCGGAGTTTACTCAAACTCAGGTCCATTGAGTCGGTGATACCATCCAGCTATCTCATCTTCTGTCGTCCCCTTCCCCTCCTGCCCCCAATCCCTCCCAGCATCAGGGGCCTTTCCAATGAGTCAACTCTTTGAGAAACAGACTACCTTATTTCAAATCTGGGCTTTGCCAGTTACCAGCTTTGTTACTTTTGGCAAGTTACAGAACATCTGGGAGCCATAGCTGCTGCTGCTATTTTTTCTTTTTTTGTGAAATGAGGATAAAAATAGAACCTGCCTTGCAAGATTATCTTGTGGATTGAATGATGGAATAAATAAAAAATGCTTTATTATGTGTCTGACACATATTAGGGACTCAATACATATTAGAGATGGCAAGAGTGTCAACATTTTAAATCAGCGAACTAAAATGGACTGGAATGGGTGGATTTAACTCAGATGACCATTATATCTACTACTGTGGGCAAGAATCCCTTAGAAGAAATGGAATAGCCATCATAGTAAACAGAAGAGTCTGAAATGCAGTACTTGGATGCACTCTCAAAAATGACAGGATGATCTCTCTTTGTTTCCAAAGCAAACCATTCAATATCACAGTAATCCAAGCCTATGCCCTGACCAGTAACGCTGAAGAAGCTGAAGTTGAACAATTTTATGAAGACCTACAAGACCTTTTAGAACTAACACCTAAAAAAGATGTCCTTTTCATTATAGGGGACTGGAATGCAAAAATAGGAAGTCAAGAAACACCTGGCAAATTTGGCCTTGGAATACAGAATGAAGCAGGGCAAAGGCTCATAGAGTTTTGCCAAGAGAATGCACTGGTCATAGCAAACACCCTCTTCCAACAAAACAAGAGAAGACTCTATACATGGACATCACCAGATGGTCAACACCTAAATCAGATTGATTATATTCTTCACAGCTAAAGATGGAGAAGCTTTATACAGTCAGCAAAAACAAGACTGGGAGCTGACTGTGGCTCAGATCATGAACTCTTTATTGCCAAATTCAGACTTAAATTGAAGAAAGTAGGGAAAACCACTAGACCATTCAGGTATGACCTAAATCAAATCTCTTAATGATAATACAGTGGAAGTGAGAAATAGATTCAAGGGATTAGATCTGATAGAGTGCATGATGAACTATGGACAGAGATTCGTAACATTGTACAGGAGACAGGGATCAAGACCATCGCCAAAAAAAGAAATGCAAAAAAGCAAAATGGCTGTCTGAGGAGGCCTTACAAATAGCTGTGAAAAGAAGAGAAGCAAAAAGCAAAGGAGAAAAGGAAAAATGTACCCATTTGAATGCAGAGTTCCAAAGAATAGCAAGGCGAGATAAGAAAGCCTTCCTCAGTGATCAGTGCAAAGAAATAGAGAAAAAGAACAAAATGGGAAAGACTAGAGATCTCTTCAAGAAAATTAGAGATACCAAGGGAACATTTCATGCAAGGATGGGCTCAATAAAGAACAGAAATGGTATGGACCTAACAGAAGCAGAAGGTATTAAGAAGAGGTGGCAAGAATACACAGAAGGACTGTACAAAAAAGATCTTCATGACCCAGATAATCACAATGGTATGATCACTCACCTAGAGCCAGACATCATAGAATGTGAAGTCAAGTGAGCCTTAGGAAGCATTACTATAAACAAAGCTAGTGGAGGTGATGACATTCCAGTTGAACTACTATTTCAAATCCTAAAAGATGATGCTGTGAGAGTGCTGCACTCAATATGCCAGCAAATTTGGAAAACTCAGCAGTGGCCACAGGACTGAAAAAGTCAGTTTTCATTCCAATCCCAAAGAAAGGCAATCCCAAAGAATGCTCAAACTACTGCACAATTGCACTCATCTCACACACTAGCAAAGTAATGCTCAAAATTCTCCAAGCCAGGTTTCAACAATACGTTGAACTGTGCGCTTGCAGATGTTCAAGCTGGTTTTAGAAAAGGCAGAGGAACCAGAGATCAAATTGCCAACATCTAATGGATCATCAAAAAAGCAAGAGAGTTCCAGAAAAACATCTGCTTTATTGATTACTCTAAAGCCTTTGACTGTGTGGATCACAGTAAACTGTGAAAAATTCTTAAAGAGATCAGAATACCAGATCACCTGACCTGCCTCTTGAGAAATCTGTATGTAGGTCAGGAAGCAATAGTTAGAACTGGACATGGAACAACAGACTGGTTCCAAATAGGGAAAGGAGTACATCAAGGCTGTATATTGTCACCCTGCTTATTTAACTTATACACAGAGTACATCATGAGAAACACTGGGCTGGATGAAGCACAAGCTGGAATCAAGATTGCCAGGAGAAATGTCAATAACCTCAGATATGCAGATGACACCACCCTTATGGCAGAAAGTAAGAAGAACTAAAGAGCCTCTTGATGAAAGAGGAGAGTGAGAAAATTGGCTTAAAGTTCAACATTCAGAAAACTAAGATCATGGCATCTGGTCCCATCACTTCATGGCTATTAGATGGGGAAACAGTGGAAGCAGTGGCAAACTTTATTTTTTTTGAGTTCCAAAATCACTGCAGATGGTGATTGCAGCCATGAAATTAAAAGATGGTCACTCCTTGGAAGGAAAGTTATGACCAACCTAGATAGCATATGAAAAAGCAGAGTCATTATTTTGCCAACAAAGGTCCATCTAGTCAAGGCTATGGTTTTTCCAGGAGTCGTGTATGGATGTGACAGTTGGACTATAAAGAAAGCTGAGTGCCAAAGAATAGATGCTTTTGAACTGTGGTGTTGGAGAAGACTCCTGAGAGTCCCCTCGACTGCAAGGAGATCCAACCAGTCCATCCTAAAGGAGACCAGTCCTGAGTGTTCATTGGAAGGAATAATGCTAAAGCTGAAACTCCAATATGTTGGCCACCTAATGTGAAGAGCTGACTCATTTGAAAAGACCCTGGTGCTGGGAAAGATTGAGGGCAGGAGGAGAAGGGGACGACAAAGGATGCGATGGTTGGATGGCATCACTGACTCAACGGACAAGAGTTTGGGTGGACTACGGGAGTTGGTGATCGACAGGGAGGCCTGGCGTGCTGCAGTCCGTGGGGTCACAAAGAGTCATACACAACTGAGCGACTGAACTGAACTGACACATTAGCTCAGTAGTAAAAGTGTGAATCTCCCAGATTGTCTAGTTGGTTCTGGTTTATAAGAGTCCAAAGATACAAGCATGGGTTTTGCATTTTGTTCATAATATTCTTTGTTTCTTTTCTGACTATGAAAGTATCTAATATACTGTATGGATATTTTGAGTGTGCTTGCATGTTAAAGCAGCTATTTCTTCTAATCATTGGCAATAAGTAGGAGATGGTTATCCTTTGGCAGGGACTAGGACCTTGGGATCTATTTTATTTAATGGTAGAGACTTCTTGGAGAAGGAATGCTTGAGTATTCTGTGGGTCATGGACCCTCATTCATTGATATTTGAGAGTTTTATTTCTAGTAGGTGGGCCTTGTTAGAGAATTTTGGAAACTTTACAGTTCTGGAGAGCAAAGATGATCCTTCAGAATATTGCAAATAAATAATTTCTTGGACGTTAAGCCCTCAAAGTTGAAATTTTAAGTAATGATTTTTCCTTTACAAAAATATTCCTTCAGTATTATTGTTCTCATGCAGCAATGAAGGGAATTATAGAAACATTTTAAAGTAATTTATTTTGCAACTATTACATGTTTCTACAAAAGAAACTCTCCCAGTTTTGTTAATTATTAATATGCCCTTTGTCAGTTTAAGAAGGGAACATCAGTATCTCTTTCTTCTTCAGTCTAACGCTCTCCCAACTGAGCTATTCCGGCTGCCTATCAGTATCTCTTTATGGTTATATTTTGTACCTTTTCAATTCCTGGTGAAAAGGTAATACCTTTTTATATGCTTATTGATCTGTGTACTTATTCTTCTGTGAAAGATGTATGATTCTTTACCACTTTTTGTTTGAGGTTTTTTAATGGATTTACAGTAACTCCTTATGCATCAAGAGCATTAGCTGTCATGTTTCTTGTTAATATTTTACCTGCTTTATAGAGCCTTTTAATTATGCTGGTGGTATTTTTAATTGAACCAAATTTTACATTTTATGTGGTCTAATTAATGTTATGATTTTTTTAACTATTGTATTTAGAAAAGACTTCTGCATCAAAGAGGAATTTAAGTATTCCCCATATTTTCTTCTACTATGTATGGTTTTTACATTTACCACTTTGTCCAGGCGGCACAATGGATAAAGCAGAAAATTTAAAAGGGACAAACTGACCATTGCAACAAAATTAATTTCTCACTTTTCAAAAGTTAATTTACCACTTCAGAAATATTTATTAGAGCCTCTCCTATAGACGCACTGTCTTCTCAACCCAGGTCCCCTCAGTCATTGCTGTGTTTGATACGGCCTGATCTCCAGGCTGAAACCTGCAGAGGTCCTTTACTAATCCTTTCCTGGGCAGAAAATACAGCGTCAGTCCAGCTGTTGATGGAATGTGACTTTACTCATGTCACCATTAACCTAATGGCTGGTATCTCTGCTCTGACTCTGGGCACTACATACGCTTCAAATTCCAGATTTCTCCTGACCTCTGACACATGTTTGCCTCGGATGGCTCCTTAGGGCCATCTTAGTGCCATTTTCCTGCTCCAAGGCTTCTTACACCCTGCCTAGGTTTTCCCTGGGATCCTGACTCTCCTTCTGATTAACCCTTGGTAATGGACCGATCACCTAGAACCTGACACCGTCTCCTGCTTGACCCTGAGCATTATTTTCTCCTTGGATCTGCGCCTCTCTCAGCCTTACACATGAGACTGGACCTCTCTGAATATCAAAACTTGCCGAAACCAAGCCCAAAGTCTCACTTTCTTTTGAATATTGTCTGCTGAGTGTGGTCTGCCGTTGGGTGGTACACCCAAAATCCAGGTTATAACTCAAATTACAATGTCAGCTCACCCACAGAAAATTTACAGATTGATTTGTCTAAAACATTATGGAAGCAGTACCAAGAGGCCCTTTTCTGCTTTTACTTTTTTGAGGGGGAAGGGAGTGTGAAGATAACTATATGTAATAGTCCCAGAATTACCCTTCTTGTAAGGAGAGGTCTTTGGGTTTTCAAGATAAGGGTGATATGGAAAGTCCTGATTGCTTTTCTAAGCATCCTTCCTTTGCATCCCTCCCTTAGGCTATCTTAGCCACGAATGATGCATCATTACTGTCTTAAAGGGGATCTTGAGGACTAGTGGCTTTTATAGGTAATGACGGGAGTTTTGGAGTCTCATTCTTGCCGATGGCTTTCAGGGCCAACCAACTGTGGCTCCCTATTGGCTGCTGCTGCCAAGTCGCTTCAGTCGCGTCCGACTCTGTGCGACCCCATAGACAGCAGCCCACCAGGCTCCCCCGTCCCTGGGATTCTCCAGGCAGGAACACTGAGTGGGCTGCCATTTCCTTCTCCAATGCATGAAAGTGAAAGTGAAAGTGAAGTCGCTCAGTCGTGCCCAACTCTTCGTGATCCCATGGACTGCAGCCTACCAGGCTCCTCCGTCCATGGGATTTTCCAGGCAAGAGCACTGGAGTGGGTTGCCATTGCCTTCTCCCTATTGACGTGTCTTCACTTTTTCAGATCTTTAATCACCCTTATCTGAAGGAGAAGCAGGAAAGAATTCCTGCCCACTTTGAACTCTTGCAGAATTTCTGGTTTATATCAGCAATTTGCCACTGACCACAGACCGTCTTGTCGTGTTAACCTTTAGTATCTGGCCTTTCATTTTCCCCTAACCAGGTTGAGACCTGCCCTGTTTAGCCCCGGACTACCTCAGGAACCTTGATTGGTTCATGGGCCGGGTTGGCTAAGACTTGTTTCCCCACCATCCTGTGTCCCTATCACCCACTTCTCTTCCTTCTGCTTTGTCCGCACATGAGAGATAAATGCATGCCGCCCTCAGATGAGCGGATCTAGTGGCGGTAGGGAGTGGAGAGCTGCAGAAGCCAGCTCCCGGTCTCCACTCCTTGTGAGTGGCCCCCTGGGCTATGGCTGTGGGAGGACTGCCTTCCTTAGTTTAACACCAGTTAGCCATACATGAGGACAGTCTGCTTTCTCGTCACTCAGCCAGGATTTAGTGAGTACTGGTAAAGCACAGTTTGCACCGGAGTAGTTGGGAAATGGAGTCTGCCCTTCCCAATCTGTGCGCAATCTGTTAGCAGCTAAAAACAAGTGTTAGCAGTTATAATTACCATCATTTTGTCTCCACGCTTGGATCACATTCCAGGTGTTCTAGGAGTTGGTCCATTTCCTCTCTTTCCCCCTTCAAGTCTCATGCCCTGTTTCAAGTAGCTGTTTCAGAGGGCAACTGTGTTGTGAAGATTCACCTCCTGTATTGGTTCAGAACTGTTTTTGCGGTTTTCGTCCATTAGTTCTTTGAACTTGGCTGTCCCGAGTTAGAAAGACCTTGCCGAGGTGTGGCTGCGTCTAAGAACACTGTTGAATCGGTGCCATGGTAACGTTTGCAAAGCAGCTACTGCTAGGATACGGCTCTGACACTTATTACCTTATTTGCATTTCAAGCCACCTGTTCCGAAGATGAAAATATACATGAATGCATATTCCATTCTGGATAAAAGTGTAATATCTTACTGTTTAAGTGAACATGTTGGGTTTTTTTCCCTCTCTCTCTGGCTGTGAGAATCAAGTTCTGAGCTCAGAGCCTTTGTTCTGATCTAAAATAAGAGCCAGGCTTGGGATGTGGACAAGATCTGTTGGTTTCGTTACCTGTGGTGGTGCCAGGGCCCCTCCTTGGGAGGCTCTCCCTTCTGTGAGAGGGAGGCCGCTGCGAAGGGAGCAGAGACTTGACTTCCTCAAAGGGAGGCGCTTTCTACTAATAGCCCCGCAGCGCCTGGCGCAAGGAGGAGCTCTATACTTTTGTCAAACCTGGGTTACTACGTGCTAGCGGTTTCCCTTCTCTTACACATTCCCTGGGATACTCTTGCTATTGATACGCTTGTGGTTGCCTCCAGTGTTAAGACAAGCTTTGCCCCTGGATCAGCTGGAAGAACATCTCGTCGCTCTCCTTCCTTCCCCTCCAGCCCCTCCATCTCCACACCGTCTCCTAGGACACTAGACGTGTTGACAGTAATGACTCATGTGCTCACCCTCATTATTCCCACCCTCCTCTCCCGCAGCCCACTTGAAGGACTGTGTGGTGATCACTGTCCTGTATTTCCATTCGTTGCCACCCAAAGTCCTTAAGCATGTATCACTTCAACCGCTCAGTCATGTCCGACTCTTTGTGACTCCATGGACTGCAGGACGCCAGGCTTCCCTGTCTGTCAGCAACTCCTGGAGTTTGCTCAAACTCATGTCTGTTGAGTCGGTGATGCCATCCAACCATCTCATCCTCAGTCATTCTCTTCTTCTTTAGCCTTCAGTCTTTCCCAGCATCAGGGTCTTTTCCTGTGAGTCAGTTCTTCATATCAGGTGACCAAAGCATGTATACTATGCTAAAATATATGTATGTATTTTTTTTTTTTAGTTCTACCACCTTATTGCTACCAACCCATCTCCCTCCACCCTCATTCACACATGCTCAGTAACCCCATGGACTGGAGCCCTCCAGGCTCCTCTGTCCATGGACTTTTCCAGGCAAGAATACTGGAGTGGGTTGCCATTTCCTTCTTCAGGTAAAATATATGTATGTATACTACATTAAAAATAACTAGCAGGGATGATGGAAGCACCCAGAAGGCTTCGTACAGCAGCATCACCGCTCAGGTCTGTTTTTCATGGTTAAGCTTCCAGTCTCCACAACAGCAACAGTCCTTTCCCTTCTCCTCCTCTTGAGGGCTCCTTCTAGCTTGAATATTTTATGTTGATCTCTGTGTCGTTCATGGGTCTTAAGCATATTCATTCCCTCCTCAGCTGGCTAATTTTCAGTGAGATTTTCTTTCGTTGGTGCTTGTTCACTCTATTGAATCTCATTCCTTCCACATCATTGGCCACTGGTCTTGCCTTTCTGTCCTTGCTTCTTGCCTCTGTTTTTACCTCCTAACTCAATGAACTGGTAAATATAAAACCAAAAGTTGATCCTCTAGGTTTACCTTTTATTTGACCTCAGTAAGTGATATTCCATTTAAAAATATTACCTTAAAAATGAGCCTCTACCCACTAGTGTATTTACCAATTGCATTTTAGGGTAATTTGAGAAATAGGCAATCCCAATTAGGCAGTCAGTTTTTAAGACAGCTCTAGTGAGGTGTAGCTGACAAATAAAATTGTGTATATATAACTTGATCTTTTGATGTTCTTGTACATTGCGAAATAATCATAACAATAAAGCATATTAACATATCAGTCATCTCACATGTGTAAGAGATCGTGCAGTGATTGTCTTTCTGTATTTGATTCATTTCTTTTAACATAAAGCCCTCCAGATTCATCCATGTTGTTGCAGATGGCAGGGTTTCCTTTTTAAAGGCTGGGTAATATTCCATTGCATGTATATACCACATTCTTTAACCATTCATTTGTCGATGGACATTTAGGTTATTTCCATATCATCACTGTTGTGAATAATTCTGCAATGAATATAAGGGAGTACAGATATCTCTTTGAAATCCTGACTCCAATACTTTTGGATAAATATCCAAAGGGTGGGATTGTTGGATCATATAGTAGTTCTATTTTTAATTTTTTGAGGAACCACTGTATTGCCTTCTTATAATGGCTGTATCAGATTACATTCCCACCAACAGTAGATGATGTTTCTCTTTTCCCCATTTTCACCAACACTTGTTATCTTTTGCCATTTTGATAATGCCATCCTAACAGGTGTGAAGTGATATTTCACTATGGTTTTGATTTGCATTTCTGTGATGATGAATAATGTTTGAGCACCTTTTCCTACATGTGTTGATCATTTGTATGTCTTTTGAGAAATGTCTCTTCAGGTCTTTTGCCCCCCCCCCTTGTTTTAAGTCAGAATGTTTTGTTTTTGCTGTCAAGTTGTATGAGTTTCTTATATATTTTGGACATTAATCCCTTATCAGATATGTTGTTTGCAAATATTTCTTGCCGTCCTGTAGGGTTTTTTTCACCCTGAGTTTCTTTTGTTGTGCAGCAGCTTTTTAGTTTGATACAGGTCCACTTGTCTATTTGTATTTTTGATGCCTGAATTTTTGGTGTCACATACAGAAAATTATAGCCAAGATTAATATCAAGAAGCTTTCCCCTTATGTTTTCTTCTAGTAGTTTTACAGTTTAAGCTTTCACACGTAAGTCTTTAATCCATTGTGAGTTGATTTTTGTTAATACTATAAGTATCCAATTTTGTTCTTTTGCATGAGTCACCATTTTTAAGTTACAGTTTTTAAAATACCTGTTTGGAAAACTCTAAAGGAGACTGACTTTGCAAAACTTCACTTAGATTGCACAGAACGACTTTTAAAACTGAATTTAATCACAGAGAAACAAAAACCTTGATCATAGGGTTTCTGCTCACAATTATTATTGCTGAGTTGAGATTTACAGGAAGGAAGGAAGGTTGTAGAAACATCTAGATTCCCAGATAGACTTCTTTCTTCTGTCTTTGTTATTTTGCCATGTTTCATCTTTAGTCAGATGAGTTATGCGATATATTATCTATATAAAGTAATATGAAATTATGATGAAAATGCTTACAGAGGCCGAATTCTTCTCCATTGATATATGTAATAATATACTTTTACTTAGTTTAGTTGTAAACAAAGATTTGTTTCTAACCTGTATCCTGGCATCCCAGTTTGGGATGTATCCAAGATGGCTTATGTATTGCTAGCTGCTGCTTATAAGGTGACATTTTTCTTTGGATGGCAAGAAGTAAAGTAATCTCTATTTTATTGCTAAAATATTTTACTTTTATTTGAATGTACTGTGCTCAATTAATTCATTGCTTTCATTGCAGTTTGGTTGACACTGAATAATAATGCCCACATTCATATAGCAGTAACAGACTACTTAAAACTACTTAAAAAAGAAAGAAGAAAAAGAGTAAGCATGATATAAATAAGAGCAGAGTATTCAGTAGATTTAATGAAGTTCACTATAGAATTAGATGGGATGAGAGAAATGTTAGGGTTGAGAGGAAAGAGATATATATATGTATATATATATATATATATCACATATATATATTTGTATATATTTATACATACACATATATGGGTTTCCCTGATGGCTCAGATGGTAAAGAACCTGCCTGCAATGCAGGAGACCCTGGTTCAATTCCTGGGTTGGGAAGATCCCCTGGAGAAGGGAATGGCAACCCACTCCAGTATTCTTGCCTGACGAAATCCATGGACAGAGGAGCCTGGCAGGCTATAGTCCATGGGGTCACAAAGAACTGGACTCGACTGAGCTAATATATATATATATATATATATATATATATATATATATAGCCTCTCAGGTGGCGCTAGTTGTAAAGAACCCGCCTGCCAATGCAGGAGACAGAAGAGACGGGTTTGGTCCCTGGGTCAGGAAAATCCCCTGGAGGAGGGCATGGAGGAGCCTGGTGGGCTGAGCTACAGTCCACAGAGTCACAAAGAGTTGGACACGACAAAAGCGACTTAGCACGCTGGCACATACATACGTGTATAGCAAAGGATGAATCTTCTCGTTTGGGGTCATAAGAAGAATGGCCACAGGGTGGCAGCACAGTCTTAAGAGCAGGAAACTTTCTGCTGGACCCACGGTTAGTTTGCTAAAACCACACTGTGTGTGTGTGTGTCCCAACAGTTTCCCGCCCCGCGCCCCCCAACCTCGTTGAAAACTTTTGATTTTATATTGGCGTATGGTTGATTAATAATGTGTTAGTTTCAGCCGTACAGCATAGTGTGTGCGCGCATGCGCCTAGTGTTTGACTGCGACTCCATGGACTGTATCCACTGTCTATGGGATTTTCCAGGCAAGAATACTGGAGTGGGTTGCCGTTTCCTACTCCAGGGGTCTGCATCTCCTGCATTGCAGGAGGATTCTTTATCGCTGAGCCACTGGGGAAGCCCATATGCTATACAGTAGGTCCTTGTAAAACCACATTTTTTTTTTCTCAGAATTCCTCCATGTTGCTTTCCCCATAATCCTAGATAAACGTCAACAAAAGTTCAGAATCAAAGGTCACTCCTAAAACTTAAACTGAGGAAAACTGCAGGATGAAGCACTATCTTTACTCCTAGAGTCTGTAAGCTATTTTGGCCTAAGCTTTTTGATGTCATATCCAAGATATTACTGCCAAGAATAATGTCATGAAGCTTTTCCTTCTAGAGATTTATAGTTTCAGGCATTAAATTTAAGCATTATACTGGAGTGGGTAGCCTTTCCCTTCAGGCATTATACTGGAGTGGGTAGCCTTTCCCTTCTCCAGGGGATCTTCCCAACCCAGAGGTTGAACCCAGGTCTCCTGCATTGCAGGCGGATTCTTTACCAGCTGAGCCACAAGGGAGGCCCAGGAATTACTGGAGTGGGTAGTCTATCCCTTCTCCAGTGGATCTTCCCAGTCCAGGTGGATTTTTTACCAACTGAGCTATCAGTTGGTAAATAAATAAAGCCCCTTTATTTATAGAGTCTATACAGAGGCTCTGGAAAATGGTTTCCAACTATCTGTGAGGAAGGTCCAACTTAAGTTACTAAATCATCATACACTAATAATTTTGTAAAATTTGATGAAAATTATTGTATTAAAAAAGAACAAAAAACATTGAAATCAGAAGATTATTTTAAAAATAAGTAGTTCAACATATATAACCAGATCAACATATACAAATTTTAAAATTATGTTTTAATAATTATAAACAGAACACTTGTCTCTTTTTGCTATTTTTGCCTGAGCTTGTGATGTCATATCCAAGAAATTATTGCCAAGAGTAATGTCATAAAGCTTTTCCTTCTAGAGATTTTATAGTTTCAGGCTTTAAATTTAAGTCTTTATAATCTATTTGGAGAAGGAAATGGCAACCCACTCCAGTATTCTTGCCTTGATAATCCCATGGATGGAGGAGCCTGGTAGGCTACGGTCCATGGGGTCGCAAAGAGTCGGACACGACTGAGCGACTTGACTTCACTTCATTTCTTCAATCTCTTTTGAAGGTTTTGTATGTGTGTATGTGTATGGTTTAAGGGTCCAATTTCATTCTTTTGCTTGTAGATATCCAGTTTTCCTAACATTATTTGTTGAAGAAATTATCTCCTCCCCATTGTAAAATCTTGGGCATCCTTGTCAAGATTACTTTTTTATTGGCCACGCCATGTGCCGTGTGGAATCTTAGTTCCCTGACCAGGGATTGAACCTGTACCCCTTGAATTGGGAGTGCAAGTCTTAACCCCTAGACCACCAGGGATGTCCCCAGGATCATTTGACTGTGTTTGTGTGAGTTGTTTATGGGCTTTCTAGTCTGTTTACACATAGTTGGTCTATGTGTCTATGTAAATATAAACAGAACAATCATCACACAGAAGAAAAGGAAAAAAAGAGTTACCAAAACTACATGTTGTTTATTGAAAGTATATGTATAGATGATTAATGTATATAGATGGTTAATATAGAGAATTGCTATTACTGTATCCTACAATTGTATTAAAACATTTATGAAGGATATAGTGAATCTCTATATTCAGTGTCTTATACATGTCCATTTTATTTCCACTATGTATATCCATTTAAAAGGTTTTCACTGTGACCAACTTGCTTCTTGCTTGTTACTTTATCTAATCTAGGTTGAGCAGCTTGCTCAAACTCAATGTTTGTTTTAATAGCATCATAATAGAGAAAGCCGGTTTCTAGAGGTATGCTAATAGGAATAAAGAAAGAGGTTTTAAAGCAGTTTCACCACCTGAAGATACTCACTTTTAAAAACATTTATTTACTTATTTAATTTTTGGCTGCGCTGGGTCTTCATTGCTGGGTGGGCTCCTCCCTAGTTGGGCGAGTGGGGCGCTGTCTAGTTGCGGTGTGTGGGCTTCTCATCGTGGTGGCTTCTCCGGCTGTGGCGCATGGCTCTGGGGCGTGTGGGCTTCAGTAGCTAAGGCACGCGGGCCCGGTAGTCGCGCTCTCTGAGCTTTAGAGCGCGGGCTCCGCAGTTTCGATGCACGGGCTTGGTTGCTCCGCGGCACGTGGGATCTTCCTGGACCGGGAGTGAACCCACATCCCTTGCATTGGCAGGTGGATTCTTTCCCACTGAACCTCCAGTGAAGCTCTAAAGATACTCATCTTTAATGCTTTTTAAAAACAAAGCAAGTGATGTAATATTTTAAAAATTCATTGTCAATGCTTCATCAGTGGCCAGTTCCAACAATTTATCCTGTGAAAGTGAAAAGTGAAAGTGTTATTTGCACAGTCAGGTCTGACTCTTTACGGCCCCAGGGACTGTAGCCTGTCAGGCTCCTCTGTCCATGGGATTTCCCAGGCAGGAATGTTGGGGTGGGTTGCCATTTCCTCCTCCAGGAGGTCTTCTTGACCCAGGGATCAAACCTGGGTCTCCTGCATGGCAGGCAGATTCTTTCCCATCCAAGCCACCAGGGAAGCCCTGTAAAATAATATTAACTTTAAACTACCTTTCAACGAATGGTTTCTGGTTCCATGAATTTCCTGTGCATAGATCTTGATGGAGTATAAAAATTTTAAGCATTCTATCAGTTCTGTCAGGTGTTTCGTAATCACTTTGAGTAGACGAGCAATATCAAAATCATTACCTTCTGTATGGATAATAGTTGTTAAATTATGAAACATGACATCATCTGTGAAAACTGTCCTTTTATGCTTCTAATGTTTATTTTGACTTTTCAGTCATCTACTACTGGAAAATATGGTGCATTTCTTCCTTGTTTGGAAATATTAAGATTATTAACTTGACAAATATATTTCAGAAAAATAGGGAAGTCTGGCTGTCTAAAACATATCTTTACAAAACTGAGCCCAAGCATGTTTCTTTTCTATTAGTAACTCTTGAGTTTCTTCAATGTGCAGACATTCTCTACAGAACTTTTTTCCTAGATAACCAGTGTACCCAGTATACCATTACAGTTGTTTGTGATTGGCTTCCATATTATCACATAAAGAGAATACTCTCAAATGGAATACATTAGCTTTTATGTAATTTATAATTTTTATTATGTCACTAAACACATTGTTGAGTTTGGCTGACTTTTCATAGTAAGATTTTCTTTTTTTTTTGCAGTGCAATTTTTAAAAAATTTTACTGGAGGATAATTTCTTTACAGTGCTACGGTTGTCTCTGCCGTACATCAACTCGCATCAGTTATAATTATATATATATCTCCCCTCCCTCTTGAACCACCTTCCCACCCGTATCCCACCTGCTTAAGTTATAGGGTGCCAGGCTGGGCTCCCTGTGTTATACGGCAGCTTCCCACTAGTTATCTATTTCAGAGTGTTTAACTGATGCTTAAAATAACATAGCTAATAATCGGTAAATCTGGGATTTGAGCACTCTAAAATTCTTCTCTTAATACCACAATCTCTCCATCATATCCTACTTTTTAGAGCAAAAAGAAAATAATCTCAATTTAATGACCTAGCCTTAAGATAGGGAAAAATCATATTTCAAAAGTGAGACAATGATAAAGTCAACAAAGAGAAGAAAGTGTAGGAAGAGCATGTCATGAGAAAATGATAAGTATGTGTGGGAAAACAGCTGAAAACGTTTTTGGCAAGAGGAAAGAAATTTTAAAAATCAGCTTTATTGAGGTGTAATTTACATATAATGCACCCATCTCGAGTGTACAGTTTTATGAGTTTTGACAAATGCATGTACTCGTGTTACCATCGTTACACTAAAAATGGAGAACATTTCCATCAGTCCCAAATTTCCCCCGTGTCCCTCCCTTCCCCATCAACCACCCTCCTTCGTGGCTCTAGGGAAGTATCATCTCTTTGCCATTACTATAGACGAGATTTGTTTTTTCCAAAGTTTCACATAAATGGACTCACGAAGCATGACCTCTGGGCCTTTTGCTTATTCCTTAGCATGATGTTTTTGAGATTCACCCTCATGACTATGTATATCAGTAGTTTGTTCCTTTTTAATACCAAGTAATATTCCATTGTATAGATATACTATATAATTCATTTATCTGTTGATGAACATTTGTATTGTTTCTAGTTTTGGATGATTATGGAAAAAGTTTCTATGAACATACATGTCCAAGTCTTCATGTGCTTCGACATGTGCTTCCTTCTTTTGGACAGATACTTAAAAAGCGGAATTGCCAGGTTGTATGACAAATGCATCTCAAATTTCTAAGAACTGCCAAACTGTTTTCCAGAGTGGTTTGTTATCTGATATTCCCACTGGCAACATATGAGCATTCCAGTTATGCCACATGCTTGCCAACACTAGATATTGTCAGTGAAAGGAAATGCTTAACATTATCAGTTTAGAAAGACAAGTTCCTTTTTTTAAAAAAAATTATTTGTTTATTTGGCTGTGGTGGCACACAGGATCTCTGTTGCATCGTGTGGAGCCTTTTATTGCGCCACATGGACCCTCTAGAAGTGGCACGCAAGCTCGAGAGTGTGTCGGCTCAATAGTTGCAGCGCACGTGCTTGGCTGCTCCACGGCACGTGGGATCTTAGTTCCCCGACCAGGGATTGAACCTGCATCCCCTGCGCTGCAAGGAGGATTCTTAACCACTGGACTATCAGGGAAGTCCCATAGAAAAACGAGTTTCTTTTAAGCTTATCATTTGACGAGAAGGGAATGAAGAGCGAATAAGATTCTGTAGTACTTCTGTTACTTCATTTGGATAGTTAATGCCCAGTGAATTTCCAACAGCACCATAATTATCAAGAAATTTGATACTTATCACTGCTTTCATCTGCTGCTGTCCCTGTCCCTTCCAAATGAAGTCACTGATAGTGCTGCGCTCAGTTCAGTCTTCTCCTTCAGTTAGGAATGAGTATGTGGCAGCTGAGAAAAAATTCTATGATCTTAGGCTCAGTAGAGGATAAGGTGAGCTCTGAAAATGCTCCAAGCGGTTACTGTTGAGAAGCCTATTGAATCTAATTGTTGTTTCATTATTGATATATATTTTTTCTTTATAATATTGTTTTGATTGTTGTATAAGTTCAGGTATATAGCATTGTAACTCGACATCTATATACACTATGAAACGATCACTATCACAAGTCTATTTACTATCCATTACCATTCACAGTTGACGTCTTTCACCCATTTCTTCCACCCCCCAAGCTCCTTCCCCTCTGGTAACCACTAATCTGATCTTGTATCTATGAGTTTGTTTTTATTTTATTTTGTTTGTTCATTTGTTTTAGTTTTTTGGGTTTCACATAGAACTGAAATCATATTTGACTTATTTCACTTAGTATAATACCTTCAAGGTCCATTCATGTTGTCACAAGTGGCAGAATTTCATTCTTTTTTATGGCTGAGGCCTATTCTAATGTGTATATATGCTACATCTTCTTTATCCATTTATTCATTGATAAATATTTAGGTTGTTCCTATATCCTGGCTATTGTATATAAATCTGCACTGAACATAGGGGTGCATATACCTTTTTGAATTAGTTTTTTTGTGTGCTCTTTAGATACCCAGAATGGAATAGCTGAGTTATATGATAGTTCTAGTTCTTTGAGGGACCTGCATACTGTTTTCCGTAGTGGCTTCACCAATTTATAGTCCCACCAATACTGTAGGCTTCCCTTTTCTTCATATTCTCTCCAACACTTGCTATTCTTTGTCTTTTCAATAATGACCATTCTAACAGATGTGAGACAACGTCTCATTGTGGCTTTGATTTGCTCTTTATAGGTAATTTATCTTTTCTCTGATAACTTTTGAAACACTTTCTTTGCCTTTCATATTTTATAGTTTCCAGTGTGATGTATTTAAGGTATAGATTTAGTTTTACATATCCTGCTTGAAACTCAAATTTGCTAATTTTTGCTTCCCATTAATTCTGGAAAATAGCCATAATTTCATAGAAAATTTAATACATACTTTATTTGGAAATAGTTTCAAACTTAGAAAAAAGTTGCATAACTAAAGATAGTAACAAGGAACTATCCTAGACCTTTTATCCAGATTCACCTGTTGTTAATGTTTACATCATTTGCTTTGTCACTGTGCTCCTTGATATTGCCTTTGTTATCTCTCTCCATCTCTGTCTCTCTCTGTATTTTTTGAAGTATTTTAGGTTATTCATTATTTTTTAAAATATTCCTCTCTTCCATTTTCTCTTCTTTTGTAACATAAATTAGGAACGTGCTGATCTTATTTATCTGCATGATTCAGGTTGTCTGTTGTGATTCTAATTATTCGTCTTTTAGTGCCACACTTAGGTATTTTCTCCAGAACAATCTCCTAGATCTCCCCTTTTCTCTTTGTTGTTATTGTTTAGTCACTCAGTCGTGGCTGACTCTTACTTTAATCCCACAGACTGTAGCCCACCAGGCTCCTCTGTCTACGGGATTTTCCAGGTTTAATACTGTAGTGGGTTGCCATTTCCTTCTCCAGGAGATCTTCCTGACTCAGGAATCAACCCACAGATCCTGCACTGCAGGCAGATTCTTTCCCACTGAGCCACCAGGGAAGCCCTCCACTTTTCTCTACAGATCTGTTAATCTGCTGTTTAACTCACTTGTTGAGTTTCTAAAATAAATGAATGTATCCTTTCTAGAATTTTATGTTTTCCTTGTATTTTCCTCCATTTTATATTTTTGGATTTTTCATCTTTAATTATTTTAATATTATATCCGTTCAGTTCAGTTCAGTTTAGTTGCTCAGTCGTGTCTGACTCTGCGACCCCACAAATCGCAGCACGCCAGGCCTCCCTGTCCATCACCAACTCCCGGAGTTTACTCAAACTCATGTCCATCGAGTCAGTGATGCCATCCAGCCATCTCATCCTCTGTTGCCCCCTTCTCCTCCTGCCCCCAATCCTTCCCAACGTTAGGGTGTTTTCCAATGAATCAACTCTTCGCATGAGGTGGCCAAAGTATTGGAGTTTCAGCTTCAACATCAGTCCTTCCAGTGAACACCCAGGACTGATCTCCTTCAGGATGGACTGGTTGGATCTCTTTGCAGTCCAGGGGACTCTCAAGAGTCTTCTCCAACACCACAGTTCAAAAGCATCAATTTTTTGGCTCTCAGCTTTCTTTATAGTCCAACTCTCACATCCATACATGACCACTGGAAAAACCATAGCCTTGACCAGATGGACCTTTGTTGGCAAAATAATGTCTCTGCTTTTTAATATGCTATCTAGGTTGGTCATAACTTTCCTTCCAAGGAGTAAGCGTCTTTTAATTTCATGGCTGCAGTCAACATCCGCAGTGATTTTGGAGCCCAAAAAAATAAAGTCTGACACTGTTTCCACTGTCTCCCCATCTATTTCCCATGAGGTGATGGGACCAGATGCCATCTAATATTATAATATAATGGGACCAGATGCCATATAATATTATACAGTCTATAACAAATAATTCTGTTATCTTTAAAGTTCTTGGGGAGTTAATTCTGTTTTTTGTTATTTCTGCCTGTTCTTGGTGGATTGTTCCTTTGGGTGTTGTCAAATTTTGTTTTCTCAGTCATGCTTGGTGGGGATCTTGTGTGGCCAATGTTGAAGCTATATCTCTCCAGAACAGTGGTTATCAATCTTTGCTACTCACTGGGATCACCAAGTGAGTCTTTAAAATTAGGATGGCAGGTTGAACCCCAGTCCAGTGAATGCAGATGCTCTGAATGTGAGGCATCAGTGTTTTTAAAGCTCTACAATCAAGGTTGAGAACCATTGCTTTGGAGAGTGTTTGCCTTCCATTTTTACAGGAACTATAAATGTGTTTCCCAACCCTGATCACTTTAATTTCTCAGCTCTGGGTTCTTGAACACAGAGTAATTTTTTTTAACGGTAGAAAGACATTTTTAATAAAGAATATCAGCATACCAATTTGATTCTTTTTGTTTTATTTTCTAATTTCATTGAAAAATAACTGACAAATGTATATATTTGAAGTGTAAAAGGTGATTTCAATTATGTATACATTGCAGAACAATTATACAAGATCAAGCTAATTAACATATCCATTGCTTCATGTATTAAGTTAATTCTCTATTTCTTATGGTGAGAATGCTTAAGATCTGCTCTCAGCACCTTTCAAGCATACAAGTATACAATAGCATATTATTAACTATCATTACCTTGCTGTACATTATTAGATCCTCAAGACTTATCTAATAACTGAAAGTTTGGCCCTTTGACCGGCATTTCCCCATTTGCTTCTCCTCCTAACTTGGTAATGTAACAGAGCAGGACAAGCACAGCCCTTAGCAGTCAGCCGCTGTGGTGCCTCCTTAGTCCAGCACCCTGTTACTAGGCAACGAGTCTTGCTCAGCCACTGGTCAGTGCCTCAGTGGTCCCTGCCCACAGACAGCCGGTTGTCAACGAGCGACTGTTGGTTGTCCTGCTCAGCTGTCGGGCAGCACCGCAGTGGGTCATGCCCACAAGTAACTGTCAATGAGGGACCAGTCCAGAAGCAATTCAGCCAGCTGTCAGGGATGTGGTGGTCATCAGGTGGAGAGTGAGGTAAGAGACAGATTTAGGACTTCTCCTGGGGGTCGTCCAAGAGAAGGAGGAGGGCTCCTTGGGTCAGTGGGTGAGCTGGCAGGCCCAGGGAGCAGACTGGGGCTTCTGTCCTGTAGGGCTCCAGAGCCTTCACTGACGCCCTCCATTAGCCTTGGTCCAGGCCTTGAGGCCGCGGTGAACCTCTCCCTCATATCTGTCTCTGTGACCTAATAGTAATGGCTGTCTGCATGGTCACAGTCTGTGAGACCTGGTCTCCCCCATTTGGGCAGCCTGAGGAGACTGAGGGCCTGAGACTGAGGAGACTGAGGGCTGGGCAGGGTGTGGGAACCTGGCCCTGAAGTAGCTACCAATTGAGATCTGCCTCTTCTTAACCAGGACCTGGGAACTTGGAGGCTGAAAGCTGTGCCTTGGGACCGTGCCCTTTCTTGTCAGGCAGAGAATAACTTTCCTTTGGTAGAGATTTACAGGAACTTCGTTAACCTGACCATGACCTGACCTCAAGAACAAAGGATCTGACACCAAGAAGTTTGCAACAACTAACCACACTTGCTCCCTCATCTTTTGCTTTTAAAGGGGTTTGCTGACAACTTTCAGTAACTTGGGGTCATTGGGGCATGAGCCACCCATCTCCTTGTATGAACCTGTAATAAATCTCTCTGTTCCAAACTCTAATGTTTTAGTATTGATTGGCCTCACTGTGCATCAGGCACATGGACTTGCAATTCAGTAACAGTAATTGCCATTTTATTCTGTTTCTATGAAATCAGGTTGGTTTTGTTTAGGTCCCACTTATAAGTAATACCATACAGTATTTGTCTTTCTCTGCTGCCTAGATTATTTCACCTAGCATAATGCCTTCCAGATTCATCCATGTTGTTGCAGATGGCAGGATTTCCTTTTTTATCACTGAATTAATATTCCATTGTGTAGATATACCACATTTTCTTTATCCATTCATCTTTTGATGGGCATTTAGGTGATTTCCATATCTTGGCTGTTATGAATAGTGCTACAGCCATCATAGGGATGCAGATATCTCTTCCAGTCACTGATTTCATTTCCTTTGGCTATATACCTAGAAGTAGTATTGTTGGATCTTAGAGTAGTTCTATTTTTAATTTTTTGAAGAACCACTCTCCTGTTTTGATAGTGGTTATATCACTAATAGTGTGTAATAGTTCACTTTTCTCTACATTCTCACCAATGCTGGTTAACTTTTGTCTTTCTGGTAATTGCTATCATAACAGATGTGAGATGATATCTCACTGTGGTTTTAATTTACGTTTCCCTTGAATGCTGGGAAGGATTGGGGGCAGGAGGAGAAGGGGATGACAGAGGATGAGATGGCTGGATGACATCACCGACTCGATGGACATGGTTTTGAGTAAACTCTGGGAGTTGGTGATGGTCAGGGAGGCCTGGCGTGCTGCGGTTCATGGGGTCGCAAAGAGTCGGACACGACTGAGCGACTGAACTGAACTGAATGATTAGTGATTTTGAACACCTTTTCCTGTGCCTTTTGGCTATTTGGAAAAATGTCTATTCAGTCCTTTACCCATTTTTAATTGTTTAATTTTAATTGTACCCATTATTTGCTTTTTTCTATCATTAAGTGTGTGAGATCTTTATAGTTTTTAGATATTAACCCCTTATCAGATATATGGTTTGCAAATATTTTTTGTCTTTCTGTAGGTTGTTGTTTCAATTTACTGATTGTTGCTTTTGCTGTTCAGAAGCTTTTTAGTTTGATGTAGTCCCACTTGTTTATTTTTGGCTTTTGTGCCCTTGGTTTCTTACCCCCAAAAATCACTGCAAAGAGCAATGTCAAGGAGCTTTCCCTATAGGTTTCCTTCTAGGAGTTTTATGGTTTCAGGCTTTACATTTAAGTCTCTGATATTTCACACTAACTTTATGAGTGGTGTAAGATGAGAGGGGTCCAGTCATTCTTTTGCATGTGAATATCCAGTTTTCTTAGCACTATTTGTTGAAGAGAATGCCGCCCTTCATGCCCTTACCGTTATGTGTTCTTGCTGTCCTTTTCTAAGGATGGATGCATAGGTTTATTTCTGGGCTTTCTCTCATGTGCCAATGCCATACTCTTTTGGTTGCTGTAACTTTGTAGTATAGTTTGAAATCAGAATGTGTGATGTCTCCAGCTTTATTTGTTCAAAAGTTTGCTTTGGCTACTCAAGGTCTTTTGTGATTCCATACAAATTTTAGTATAGTTTTTCTATTTTCGTGAAAAATGCCAGTAGAATTTTGATTGGATTGCTTTGAATTTGTAGATCACTTTGGATGGTATAGACATTTTAACAATATTAATTCTTCTGATCCAAGAACACTGGGTTCCCAGTATTCATGTGTGTTTTCAATTTCTTTCATCAGTGTCATATAGTTTTCAGTGTACAGATAATTTGCCTCCTTTGTTAAAGTTATTTTTAAGTATTTTGTTACTTTTCATGTTATTGTAAATGGAATTGCTTTTTAAATTTCCTTTAGACAACTCATTTTTTATGTATAGAAGCACAAATGATTTTTCTTTGATGATTTTTAATCCTGTTACTTTGTTGATTTCATGTCTTAGTTGAAACAGGTTTTTTTTTGGGTGGATTTAGGCTTTTTATTATTAGATCATCTCATCTGCAAACAAGGATAATTTTACTTCTTAATTTCTAATTTGGATGCCTTTTGGTTATTTTTCTTGTCTAATTTTGGCCATGACAGAGTAGTACTGTGTTGAAAAGAAGTGGTGAGAGTGGGCATACTTATTTTTTTCCTGACCTTAGAGAAAAGGTTTTTAACTTTTCACCATTGAGTAGGATGTTAGCTGTGGGCTTGTCATATATGGCTTTTATTACGTTGGGGTATATTCCTTTTATAACTAATTTGTTGAGAGTTTTATCACAGAAGGACATGTATTTTGTCAAATACTTTTCCTGCATTTATTGAAATAAGCATATGATTTATACCCTTCAGTCAGTTCAGTTCAGTCGCTCAGTCATGTCTGACGCTTTGTGACACCATGGACTGCAGCAGACCAGGCTTCCCTGTCCATCACCAACTCCTGGAGCTTGCTCAAACTCATGTCCATCGAGTCGGTGATGCCATTCCAACCATCTCATCCTCTGTCGTCCCCTTCTCGTCCTGCTCTCAATCTTTCCCAGCATCAGGGTCTTTTCTAGTGGATCAGTTCTTCTCATAAGGTGGCCAAAGTATTGGAGTTTCAGCTTTAGCATCAGTCCTTCCAATGAATAGTCAGGACTGATTTCCTTTAGGATGGACTGGTTTGATCTCCTTGCAGTCCAAGGGACTCTCAAGAGTCTTCTCCAACACCACAGTTCAAAAGCATCAATTCTTTGGCACTCAGCTTTCTTTACAGTCCAACTCTCACATCCATCTGTGATTACTAGAAGAACCATAGCTTTGACTAGACGGACCTTTGTTGGCAAAGTTTAATACGCTGTCTCGGTTGGTCACAGCTTTTCTTCCAAGGAGCAAGTGTCTTTTAATTTCATGGCTGCAGTCACCCTCAGCAGTGATTTTGGAGACCAAAAAAATAAAGTCTCTTAATTCTGTTAATATGGTGTAGCACACTTATTGATCTGCATATGTTGAACCATCCTAGTGTCCCAGGGATAAATCCCACTTGATCATGATATATGACCCTTTTACTGTGTCCTTGAATTCGGTTGCTAGTATTTTGTTGAGAATATTCACGTCTATGTTCGTTAGGGACCTTGGCCTGTAATTTCCTTTTCTTGTAATATCTTCACCTGGCTTTAGTATCAGGGTAATGCCAACCTCCTAAAATGACTTTGGAAGTGTTCCTTCCTTTCAATTAGGTAATATAAATTTGATCCTGTGTTCGGGGAGACTCTCCCTGCCCCAGTCACCTATGCTGAGATAGACAGATTCCTTGTCATCTCTTTACTGAGAAAGGAGCCATTTGAGGGCTTATAGGGGTAAGCAGGGACTCTGATGCACTTTTTCATATTGAACAAAGCCAAGTCTTCGTCATCTACTTCCAGATGACTGTGAAAACCCAAGCTTCCTACTTATTCATATCAACAAGCACTTTCTTGATAGCCTGAATGTCAGTGCCAATGTAACCTCTCTACGTTTATTCAGCAGGTCCAGGTTCTGAGTGTGAGTGTGTGTGCTTAGAGCATAGCATTGCTGGAAATAGAAGTCTTGCTCTGTGAGTCTGTCCTCCAGGGTCATGCCCTGCCTATCCTTGAGTTCATTCTCCTGTCACCAGGTCTGCCTGAACTGAGTGTGAATTTGCTTTGTCTTTGAGCACTGTACACTGGGTTTGCAAGCATCTGCCTGGCAGCCAAACTGCTGGAGCTTGTATGCGTTTCTCCAGACTCTGCCTGGCCTCGTCTTGGCTTCTTCTTGATCCAGTTGGTCTGTGTTGCCAAAATCCCGTCGTGCTTTGAATTCCAGCCTACCTGAATTATGTCAACCTTTATTCTTTTTCTTCTGTTTCCAAGTCTCTGTCTTCATTGGCTTGTCAAAGTTAGGTCTGGTGTCAGTTTATTTCTTGGATTCGTCTTTCCGCAGAGGACTCTGTCCCTGATTTGAGAGTTTGTAGTGTGGTTTACAGCAATGTGGGAATGGGTCCAACTCAGGGTTTGGGGTTTTTAGGATGCCCAGATGGGCTTAGCAGCAAACCTCTAACTTTCTACTTCATTTCAAAAGCACTTAACCGGAGTGTGTAAATTTCAAAGACTTTCTATTACATGTTGGTAATATGTGTACCTATAGTATTAATTGAGAATAAATACTGAATTACTCATTTTGTCAGAAAGAGGAGTTTACAGTTGAGGATATCCTTTTGTTTACTTCTATTTGCTTAATTCACGAGTAGCCATCTCCCTGTGTTACCAAATGCAACCAGCTGTGGCTGGATTGTGACTGTTGTGGTCCATGCGCCCTTTTCCTCCGAGACCTTCTGAGGAAATCGAATTTGGTGAAAAGCGTCCACTGAGCTCTTGGTAGTATTGGATAGATCATTTACCCCAGTTTAGCTTTTCTTATTTCTTTTAGGAAGTCCTGTGGAAACCTCAATCTTACTCAGAGAACAACCCCTAGCCATGTACCAATGGTGTTAGCGTTCGATTATGAATGTGGCTCTAAGTTTTAAACAAAGTATCTCATGATGAGAGAGCACTCTATGCTAGTAATAACCCCATGGAATCGTGGGTTG
Source organism: Odocoileus virginianus (assembly GCF_023699985.2). Lineage (NCBI taxonomy): Eukaryota > Metazoa > Chordata > Mammalia > Artiodactyla > Cervidae > Odocoileus > Odocoileus virginianus. Next base: position 15,415,605 of record NC_069684.1, on the reverse strand, counting down.
TATGGTCAGTGAAGTCTAATAGAATTTTTAATCTTCATCAGTTGCACCTTTGGGGTTCACATGAGTGTCTTCCCTTCCACTGTTTTGTTGTTACTTAGATTTCTCTTATTACTTTCTCTCTTTCCTTTCTTGGCAGCATCATCAAAAGGAGTTAGCAGGGTCTCCCGGAAGTGACCTTTGAAGATTGTTGCAGTGTATATACCTGTCAGAAAGGATTGACCAAACCCTGCTGAGAGCTATTTTATGCATCAAGTCCTGAGGCAGTCTCTGCTCTTCTCTTCTGATCTGATCATCCAGAATGATCTGAAGGAAAACCGGCAGAGCTCGTTATAGAGTCCAGAGTAATTTTCAGATGTAATTTTTCTTGTTTTTTCTCAATGCAGGGTATTTAGGAATCTTGCACTCTTCGTGTAAGATTTTTTTGTTGGCATTGGGAAAGTTGGGTTTTAGACTTTTTTTGGGGAGGGGGAGGTAAAATTCTTTAATTTACTTAGGAAACACTTATATTCTATTTATTTTTATTTTTCTTCTCCCTCTTTCTGTTCTCTCTTTCTCTTTTTTATTCTTTCTTCCCTTTGCCTTCCTCCCTTACTACCTCCCTCAGGGAAAGAAGAAGAAGGAGAAGGAGAAGGGGGAGGAGGAGAAGAAACGGAATAGAATAGAAAGTATCAGAGTGTATCACAAGTAGTAAAGTTTTCATGAAACTTTTGTCTTGATTGCATACTTTTTAAATTATATAATTAACAACATATGTGAACTAGATCTCAAAAAGCTAAAAAAGTTTGAAAGCTGATGAACAGAATGTGTGTAAAACAAAAATAGAATGTGTTTAACCTTTCTTCCCTACGATCATCATATGGTTGAGCCATTCTCATGGCCTACCAAATCTTTCTTAGCTAAGTATTTCTTTTTACTCATCCATGTGTATCATCATCTCATGTCTCTTTGCCATCTTTAATACAATCTAATATGCCTAGTTTGTATAAAAAAACATGGACCTGGAATCACAACAATGTCCTTAGATATGCTCGGACTGAAACAGAAGCAAGCAAGACTATCCATTGCCTGGTTCAGTGCATTTCAGTGCAGTCCGAGGTTATCTGAGAGCAGCACATACCCAGAGGCCACTGGCTTTGGTGTCTGTCTCTTCAGTTACTGTAAATCTTAGGGCAAGCTAAACAGTAACCTTGAGCAAGTTATTTAATCTCTCTGTGACTCAGTTTCTTTTTCTTCCTACCTAAGAAACTGTTGCCTAACCCAACACCACAGAGATTTGTCTCCTTTATTTTCATCTAGAAATGTTACAGTTTGGGCTCTTATGTTTATATCTATGATGTATTTCAAGTTAATTCTTACAAAAGATGTGAGGTAAAGTTCAAGGTTATTTTTTTAAAATATATATATATATATTTATATTCATGTTGATTCAGCACCCGGAAGGAAGGCTATTCCTTCCTGCATTGAACCTTGGCACCTTTGTTAGAGATCAGTGGCCATGTATGTGTGGATCTGTTTCTGCACTTGATACTCTATTCAATTGCTGTCATTTAACAAGTATTGCACTGCAGGTGTATTGTAAGCCTTAAAATCAGGAAGTACAAGTCCTCTGAATTTTCTGCTTATTCGAGTTTACTTTGGCTATTCTAGGTCCTTTGTATTTCTATATATATTTGAGAATCAACTGATTATTGTCTATAAAAAAGTTATGGGAACTTTGGGATTTCACTCAATCCACAGATAATTTGAGGGAGTGAGATTAATATTTTAAGAATATTGATGTGGCTCAGTTTCTTCACCTACATCGTCATTATCTATTCTATGAAGTAGGATAATGATACTTCATAATATTTCTGTGAGTCTTAAAGGAGTCAGTATATGTAAAGAACTTAGTGCCAGGCATATAGTAAGCACTTAGTGAACTAACATTTTTAAACCAATTACAGCAAATTGTTGATCTGTTTAAATTATCCTCAACTCGGATGTCCAGAGCTTTTGGAGTGTGCTGTAAATAGTGTGATTGTGTGTCCCAGTTTGCTGAGGGCAGCCCCAATCTGCACCTGTTGTCTTAGTGCATAATTAGCAGTGACCCCTTTTACTCTTAAAAGTGGCCCAGATAGAATCTCACGTCTGATTATGCTAAGCTATCTATTTTTGTAGTATGAATTAATGTTTTCCCCAGTTACATGCCACTCTATCATCTTCTCTAAGTACTTGGTTAGTTTTGGATTTATGTTGAAGACCTTACTCTTTTTTTCTATTGAAACTGCACCTCAGTTCTCTGCCCGCTACCCGTCTTTCCCTTTCTGACAAGTGGCAGAACAGAGATTGGAACCACAGTGCACCTAACTACAAAGACTATGCTTTTCCTTCTGGGTGCAGTTACCCAGGTGCAATTTGGGCCATTGTTCTGTTCCGTGAAGACCTTTTGGTTTCTGATTAAGTCATTCCAAATATTTATTAATCCCCTTAACTTCATATTAGTCACACACTTTTAATTCATTCACACAAGTATTTAATGAACTCCTACAGGGTGCCAGGCCCTGTTCTAGGAGCCAAGGACGGAACAAGGGGCCAGCTGACAAGTCCCTTCTCCTGGGGAATTGACATATTTTAAAGGCTGCTGTGTGGCCCAATCCAGGTGAACTGGGGTTACCAGAATAGGACTGACCAGTCTAGAGACTGGTCACGAGATACTTCCTTCTGGATTAAAATTATGTATCCAGCAAAAATAGCATTTGGTACTCATTTAGTAGATAATGAGTCTGTTTGTATTACCACCCAATTTGAATTTTTTCTTCTTATCCAAAGTATAACATAAACCTACTGTCAGAGGCTTTTTCTTGCTATGTAATATCTGTCATATTTCCTAGATGTATTAGCCTGCTGTGAAAGAAGGAAGTGGTGTTGTTTGGACTAACTCAACCTTAGTGGTGGCCCCATAGTATTCTTTAAGTAACCCTATATTTTAATAGTCTGTTTAGAGTCCTGTTGTGTCTGCATAACTTGAAATCTCTGTCATTTTGAAAATTGGGACTCTCCTTCTTTCTGCTAGTTTCTTCTCTTGTTTGCTAAGATTCCTTGAAGATGTTGGCACAGTGATTCGCTAAGTTTTTTCCATATCTTAGAATATAACATGGCCAGGCCAGGAGACTTAAGTTTCTTTACAGAGCCCGATGCTCTTTTCTCTTTAAAATCTTACTCATCATTGGTTTCTGTTCTTGCTGTGAATACATTAATGAGATTCTAAAGTTTAGATACTGTGACAGTTGCTGTTTATAAAGCCCTCATTGTGTGCAAAGCACTATTGCAAGCATTTTACACACCTATCTCCCTTAGTCATGTTGTATCACGATGACATAGGGATTATCTCCATTTGAGAGAATAGAAATACAGGGCCACGTAGGGAGTGAGGTATCGGGCAGAAACTTGAACCCAGTCCGTCACGTCAGGGTGGTTGAAGACTTGGGAACTCTTAGGGCTAAAATGTGGAGAGGTTCTTGATAAAGTAGCCTTCTAAAAGGGAAACTTTATATACACACTAATATATATGTAACAAATAACATGTAAGAATCTACTGCGTAGCACAGGGTGCTCTATAATGGCCTATATGGGAATAGAATCTAAAAAACGGTGGCTATGTGTATACGTGCAACTGATTCGCTTTGCCGTACAGCGGAAACTAACACAACAGTGTAATTAGCTATACTTCAGTAAAAATTAATTAAAAATAAGATGGAAGCCTTTATTCTAACGTGATAAAATTGTATTTGTAATTTATCATTTTGTTGATGATTCATAGTCCTTATTTAGAATATTATTTTACTTGCCTAGAGATGAAGCTATTAAAGCAGATGTGGATGAGGTGAAACTTTGGGGGGAAAGGAGTAATAATTTGAGGAAGATCATCCAGTTTGTTTTCTTATAAAGCATCCACAGTGTCTGTTTGCTTTTCTTCATAAAAATGAAACGAAGAGTATGCGTAGCTGTCACATGACCGTGTAGGCAGTGAAACACAGTTTGCTTTCTGTGGGGCACCAAAGACCAAAGTGCTTTCTTTTAAATTGTTTACTCTCTATAGATTCATGTTCTTTTCTGCTGTGATACCAGGATCAGTGAGTTAAATTTTCATTGGTTTGTATCAGGCTTACTTCCAGAAAAGATTTGAGGTGATATCAGGGTCTGTTGACTTGTTAGTGATATTAAAAATACAGAAATAATTTTCTGTATTACTGATGTTGTTTAGTTGCTAAGTCGTGTCTGACTCTTTGTGACTCTATGGACTGAAGCCCACCAGGCTCCTCTGTCCATGGGATTCCCCAGGCAAGAACACTGGAGTGGGTTGCCATTTCCTTCTTCAGGGGATCTTCCTGACCCAAGGATCTAACCTGTATCTCCTGGGTTGGCAGGCAGATTCTTCACCACTGAGCCACCAGGGAAGCCCTGTTACTGACATTTTCTATACTAAATAGTAGGCCATGTATAGACTGGGACCCACATCTCTTCTGTGCCCTGACACATTACTAGCTCTGAGCACTCTTCATGGCTCATGGCCACGTTAATTGAATAAATGAATGAACTGGTGAGTCTGCATGTCATGTTTAAGAGATTTTCAGTATCACTTGTATTACTTTTGTTGATGGTAAATTCAGAAGCTACTTTGTATCTCTTTGTAAAAGAGTAACTTTCTTAAAAAAAAAAAGAAGTTGTGATGTTTCAAAGGTCAAGATGATTTCCTGAGACTTTTGATTTTTGAAAGGTTTTGTTATCTTGGTGAAGATCTAATCCTGGCCCTGGCTGTTTATCTGAACAACAGAAGGAGTTGAGAGCATTTGCAAGGGTGGGGTAAGAGCCCTGTCATTGTCACCATCAGCCCTCCCTTTCTTGCCCAGAATAGGTACCGACGCTGCCCGATGCTGCAGGAGTGGGCCACTGGCCATGTTGACACTTCTAGTTTTTAAGTGGAAAGACCAGGAGACTTCAGTCCCAAGGTGGACAGAAGAGCCTTTATACAAAGATCCTGAGACCAGCATAGAGGTGAAAGGCTAAACCCATAATTTGCTCCCTGCCCCTCCTGCTCTTAGGATGTTAGTGGCAAGTTGTTTTAGCAAAGCCGAACACTTGAATCTTTCCTTTGGAGAGCCTTATTTCTTTCCACTTAAACTATAATTGTCATCTGAAAGTACACCAATATTTGATTTAAATATTTACATTTATAGTTATTTATATGAAGTTTTATATTTAAAACCTCATCTAGAGAACTTGATTTAGAGTAATAGCAATTTGGGAAAGGTTTAGAGTAGAGAACATCCTAAATTGGCCAAAGGCTTTTTTTCCCCCCTCTTTGATATGTTTAACATTTCTTTAATTACTCCAGAACTTGAATGTTGTCAGTAAGATTCTTAAGTTTAGCATAAAACCTGGAAAATCAGCTGCCTGGTTATGAATCAGCAGTGCCATCTAGTGCTTACTACCTTGAATTGCAGTCAGAAGTGCTAGCGAGGGAGACCTTGAAATTCTGCTATATGTTCAGTGATGGACATAGAATGTGAAAATTTCTCACCTTGCTAAGACTTTAGGTTTATCTCATTAGGAGAGGTATTCCTTTAAATTCAAAATAGCACAGATTACAGTTTTCTTTAAGGCCCCCTTAGTGCTGAATTTTTAAAAACTTAGAGTGACATTACAGTCAGACATGATTGAGCGCCTAAACAATAGAAGCAAAAGTGACTTTAAAATGGATTTTTTTCTTTTACTAAATTTTTAAAATCAATTCTTATTGGAGTGTAGTTAATTACAATGCTGTGTTAGTTTCTGTACAGCACCGTGAATCAGCTATACGTGTACACATATCCCTCTTTTTTTGGATTTCTATCTCATTTAGGCTACCACAGAGTATTGCATCAAGTTCCCTGTGCTGTACAATAGATTCTCGTTAGTTATCCATTTTATACTTGCTAGTGTATATACGTCAATCCCAGTCTCTCAATTCATTCCACCCTCTCCTCCCCCTTGGTTTCTGTATGTTTCTTCCCTATGTCTGTGTCTCTCTTTCTGTTTGGCAAATAGCTTCATCAGTGAAATCACAAGTGATATTATACAGCGCTTGTTTTTCTATTGCTGACTTACTTCACTATGTATGTCAATCTCTAGATCCATCCACATCTCTGCGAATGGCATAGTTTTGTTCCTTTTTATGGTTAAGTAATATACCGTTATATATATGTACCGCATCTTTACCCGTTCCTTTGTTGATGAACATTTAGGTTGCTTCCCTGTCCTGTCTACTGTAAATAGTGCTGCAGTAAATATTGGGTTGCATGTATCTTTTTGAATTATGTTTTTCTCTGGGTGTATAGATAAACCTAGCAGTTATAATTTCATACGTATTGTATGAAATCTTTTCTGAATAGCAGCTCTCTAAGGTGTTCTAATAAAACCATGGATTATAGGTTAAGTTGAAAAAAATCTATAACATAAATAGGGTAAGCAGATAAGTAAACAAAGGCATGGCAGGAATATAATCAGAAAATAATCTTGCTTCCTCCATACTTATTGTATGGTAGTACAGTAATTTTGTCTGCTACTTTTAAAAGTGCTTTCCAATAGTTAACAAATACTGATGGGTTCAATCAGAAGAAAGTTCTTGTTCGTTAGTATTATGTTTATAATAAGTGAATATTAGAGATCTTTTATATTTCCTGAATAATTATGTTTTAAGACCTTAGCACTTGTAAGAGTATTCATTTGATTTTTGTTTTACTTTATCAACACACATTAGTTTACAGTTTAGCAAGAATCACCATTGAGACCAATTTTAACAGTCCTTTGGTAATTCCAGTTTTCTTATTAGAAGTGTCTCATACTGGAAGCTTTTTGAAAATAGTTCATGAGTTGCTATTTTTTTCCCCCATTAGTTGTATATGTCATCAGTTCAGTTCAGTTCAGTCACTCAGTAGTGTTCAACTCCTTGCGACCCCATGAACCGCAGCACACCTGGCCTCCCTGTCCATCACCAACTCCCAGAGTTTATCCAAACCCTTGTCCATCGAGTCGGTTATGCCATCCAACCATCTCATCCTTTGTCGTCCCCTTCTCCTCCTGCCCTCAATCTTTCCCAGCATCAGGGTCTTTTCAAATGAGTCAGCTCTTTGCATCAGGTGGCCAAAGATTGGAGTTTTAGCTTCAGCATCAGTCCTTTCAATGAACACCAGGACTGATCTCCCTTAGGATGGACTGGTTGATCTCCTTGCAGTCCCACAGACTCTCAAGAGTCTTCTCCAACACCACAGTTCAAAAGCATCAATTCTTCAGTGCTCAGCTTTCTTTATAGTCCAACTCTCACATCCATACATGACCACTGGAAAAACCATAGCCTTGACTAGAAAGACTAATACATGTTCATGATAAAATTGCAGGTATTAACCATTCTCTATAAACTCAACCCCTGGAAATAGTCACTGTTAATAGCTTGGAGTACTATTTTCAATTGCTGTATTTTTAATTAAAATCTTTTCTCTTTCTGGTGGATCAGAGGTAGGGGTACCCTGTGTCTGCTTTCCTCAGTGGTACTTTCTTCCAGGGGATTTGCTGGCATTTTTTTCTGCTGAGGTAACTGGTAATTTATTACTATGGTCAGGAGTTTTGTTCCTGGTTTTGCTGTTTCTACCTTGTTATGTATTTCAGTTTCTTAAGAGCTTGACAGCAACATGTATTTGTGTAGTGCTGTGCAGATTTTTTGGCCTGTTCAAAGGTATATCAACCCTGCGTGAAAAGGTTGTAGAAAGGTTGAAGACTTTGCCCAAGTTGGCTAATGTGTGGCAAAGGCATAATTTGAATGCCTTCTGATTACTCATGTCCTGAGGTGAACTCATCTGATCCTATAACTTTAAATGCTATCTGAATTCTGATGGTTCTCCGATTTGTATTTCCAGCCCTGACTTCTCCCCTGAGGTTCAGACTTGTATATCCAACTGCTCTCTCTTCCTCCTCACCCTTCCCTTACTTCTTTCCAACCCCCTCCTGCTCCCCTTCCCCCTGCGTTCTCTTCTTCCCCTTCCCCTCTCCTCTTCCTCCTTCTTCACGTCCATTTTGATGATCTCTCAAACTTGACTTCACAGTAAAGAGGATCCTTGCTGGCCCTACGCCTATCTTGTTTCTCTCAAGGTCTTTTCCATCTTAGCTAATGGCATCATTAGCCACTTATTTGCTCAAGCAAAATCTTGAAATAATCATGTTTGTCTCTTTCTCAAGCTTGATATTGAAACTGAGCGGGACCTGTGGGGTTCCTGGGCATGGAAACCTATCGGTGTCCCCCATTTCTTATTTGTTAGAAATAGACTCCAGCCTCCATGACCTTCCCTGAGTTCCAAAGGGCAGGTCCAAACAGCTGCTAATCAGGGAAGAGAGGGGGACGTGGAGACAAAGGAGGAGCAGTCAAGAAACAATAGTGAAGCCTTGGGGCAGGGCCCTGGTTCCACCCTGCAAGATACGCAGAACAACGTCTCTGTGCCTTTAAACTCAAAAAAACCCCAACAAATGAAAAGTGTTATTATTCTTCATTCCACATTGAAGGAACCAGAGAAGTTCATCAAAAGGAGACCACCTGGGACCAGATGAAAAGAGTGCAGCCCCTGCACACACCCTAATCTTATCAGCAGCTCTACTCAAGAACCATTGCTGTTCAACTCCTCACCCAATTCTCCCAGGATGGGACACATGGTTTTCAAGAGCAGGAGCCCACTGTGTCCCCCTTTGCCTGGAAAAGCAATAGAACTATTCTTTTCTACCATCACCCAAAACTCTGTCTCTAAGAGGCCCAGAGGCCAGAGGCCGAGTTTTTGGCATCAAATCCATCAGTGCCTGCAAGACATGGCCTGCAAAACCTGGTGGTGCTAGTGGTAAAGAATCCACCTGCCAATGCAGGAGACGCAGATGTGGATTCGATCCCTAGGTTGGGAAGATCCCCTGGAGGAGGGAATGGCAACCCACTCCAGTATTCTTGCCTGGAGCATCCTATAGTCGGAGGAGCTTGGCCAGCTACTGTCCATAGCGTTGCAGAGTTGAACACAGCTGAAGCAACTTGGCATACACGCAAACCTATTTTTTCATCAATGTCGGCTATCACAAGTTACTTGTTCCAACTGGTTTCCCTGCTTCCACTCTGTTCTCCATTACCTTGTTTAATTATTTTACTGTGCTTAACAGTATTAGATAATTATTTGTTATGGATTTGTTGCCTGTCTCGCTTTCTCTAGAATGAAAGCATCACAAGACAGAAACCTGTTTTGTTAACCACTGAATCCCCAAGGCCTAGAACACTGCTGGCAATAGTGAATTTCATGTTGATTGAATGAGCAAATATGTGAATGAAAGGAAGAAACCTGGTGCTTTTCAGTGGTTGAGGATTCAGGAAAAATTATTCCCTTGCTAGTTTTATCAGGGCTTTTTGGTAAAGTATTAAGAGACTTTAATAATGTGTCCTTGAGCTTTATATTCAAGTCTTATAATCTGAAATATTTGATTTCATTTGAGCCTTGGTGCATGCATCTTGTGCTCCCTGAGATATTTGAGAGGTTTTCTGTGGAAACCTAAAAATGAAACCGATTATACTATTTTCTGGAAAAGGCCTGGCCCAATAAATGAAGGGGAAGAAACTGTTGCTAGTTGAGAGAAGCGCTCAGTTTGCCCTTCAATAGAGAATCAAAAGAGAAAAAAGAAAAGTGACTGCAGAACATCTTTATTTGCTTTGGATTGCCCTTCTTCCAGTAAGGTTAACTTTGAATAAAGAGGAAATTGATATTGGGCTGATTAATAAATTTTTAAAGCTGGAAACTTAAAGGTCTAAAGATCCTGAAATGTTATATTAAGGAAAAACCAATGACTCTATTAAGAAATGCAAAGCAAAATGAGGGAAAGGTGGGGAAAAATTGATTGGTTATTCTATATTTGGTATAATGGAAAATATTTTTTTGCTGCAGCAAGATCTGGGCTTTGATTCTAATCTTGCTGCTAGCTGGCCACATATACTTGGGCACATGGCTTCTGGAATCTAAGTTTGTTATCTCTGTTGGAGGTTTAGTATGATTATATGTGCTGAATCTTGGGAAAGAATTCTTAGAAGTAAAAGTATGATATAAATACAATGCATTGGTATTATTTTTAATGCTAAAATGCTTTAATGAGATATAACTTATAAGTATAAAAGGTACAAATTTTTAAAAACTTGTTTTTCTTTTCTTCCCCTTTCAATTTTAGTGAGATACAATTGATACACCTGTGACTCAGTGGTAAAGAATCCACCTGCAATGCAGGAGATGCAATGCAGGAGACACAAATTTGATCTTGTTGGGTTGGGAAGGTCCCCTGGAGAAGGAAGTGGTAACCCACTCCAGTATTCTTGCCTGGAAAATCCTATGGACAGAGAAGCCTGGCAGGCTACAGTCCATGGGGTTGCAGAAGAGTCAGGCATGACTTAGCAACTAAACAAGAACTGTGTAAGTTTAAGGTATACAGCAAATTATTATTGCACACATCATCAAATTATTATCATAGAAGTTTAGTGAACATTCGTCATCTCATATGAATACAAAATTAAAGAAAGAGAAAAAAGAAAAAAAATCTTACTTCTGATGAGAACTCCTAGGATTTACTCTCTTAACAACTTTCATGTGTAACATAAAACAGTGTTAATTGTATTTATCATGTTATACCTCCCTAGTACTCATTTATCTTGTAACTTGTTAAAGGAGTTTGCACCTTTTGACGCCTTTATCCAGTGCCCACTCAAGCCATCTCCACCTCCTCCACCTACCCCCCTAACCCCAACCCCCACTTCTAGTAATCACACATATAATCTATTTTTCATGAGTTTGTTTGTTTTTGAGGTATAATTGACCTACAGTGCTATCATTGCACAACATGATCACGTAATAAGTTTAGCTATGATTTGTCACCATACAAAAATATTCCATGGTTATTGGCTGTATTCCCCCCCCTCACTGTATATTTCATCTCCATTACTCATTTATTTTGCAACTGGAAGTTTGTACCTCTTAATTTCCCTCATTGATTTCTTTCTTCCCTTTACTTCTCTCCCCTCTGGTGAGTCCTCAGTATCTATAACTCTGTTTCTGTTTTGTTTGTTCATTTGTTTTGATTTTTAGATTCCACATATAAGTGAAATGATATGGTATTTATCTCTGTCTGAATTGTTTCACTTAGTGTAATACCCTCTAGGTTCATCTGCATTATTGCAAATGACAAGATTTAATTCTTTTTTATGGCTGAGTAATATTCTATTGTATAATATCTACCATATCTCCTTTATCCATTCATCTATGATGGCACTTGGGTTGCTTCCAATTTTGGCTGTTGTGAAAAGTTCTGCAATGAACTTAGAGGTCATATGTCTTTTTTAATCAGTGTTTTTGTTTCCTCCAGATAAATACTTAAGTTAGGAGTGGAATTTCTGGATCATATGGTAGTTATATTTTTATTATTATTATCAGTATTTCATCCTTCTAGTATGATATCCAAGTCTTCACTATTGCTATTTTCAGCTCTGGGGTGCTAGAACTCAAATGGCTATGAAGATGCCAAGATCTGAACTCAGAGTTTCATGAAACAACTTAAAATAGTTTAAAATGACTTTTCTGGGAAATTTTTGGTTGCTTGTTTATCTGATGTTTATGTGCATCTGGATTAACAACAGAAACAACAAAAGCACCTTTTATGTAGCACCATTCAGTCAGCTCAGTTCAGTTCAGTCGCTCAGTTGTGTCTGACTCTTTGCGACCCCATGAATCGCAGTACGCCAGGCCTCCCTGTCCATCACAAGCCTCCGGAGTCTACTCAAACTCATGCCCATTGAGTTGGGGATGCCATCCAGCCATCTCATCCGCTGTCGCCCCCTTCTCCTCCTGCCCCCAATCCCTCCCAGCATCAGGGTCTTTTCCAATGAGTCAGCTCTTCGCATCAGGTGGCCAAAGTATTGGAGTTTCAGCTTCAGCATCAGTCCTTCCAATGAACACTCAGGACTGATCTCCTTCAGGATGGACTGGTTGGATCTCCTTGCAGTCCAAGAGACTCTCAAGAGTCTTCTCCAACACCACAGTTCAAAAGCATCAATTTTTCGGCACTCAGCTTTCTTCACAGTCCAACTCTCACATCCATACATGATCACTGGAAAAACCATAGCCTTGACCAGACAGACCTTTGTTGGCAAAGTATTGTCTCTGCTTTTTAATATGCTATCTAGGTTGGTCATAACTTTCCTTCCAAGGAGTAAGTGTCTTTTAATTTCATGGTTGCAGTCACCATCTGCAGTGATTTTGGGGCCCCCCAAAATAAAGTCAGCCACAGTTTCCACTGTCTCCCCATCTATTTCCCATGAGGTGATGGGACCAGATGCCATGATCTTAGTTTTCTGAATGTTAAGCTTTAAGCCAACTTTTTTCACTCTCCTCTTTCACTTTCATCAAGAGGCTTTTTAGTTCCTCTTCACTGTCTGCCATAAGGGTGGTGTCATCTGCATATCTGAAGTTATTGATATTTCTCCCGACAATCTTGATTCCAGCTTGTGCTTCTTCCAGCCCAGCGTTTCTCATGATGTACTCTGCATATAAGTTAAATAAGCAGGGTGACAATATACAGCCTTCACGTACTCCTTTTCCTATTTGGAACCAGTCTGTTGTCCCATGTCCAGTTCTAACTGTTGATTCCTGACCTGCATCCAGGTTTCTCAAGAGGCAGGTCAGGTGGTCTGGTATTCCCATCTCCTTCAGAATTTTCCACAGTTTATTGTGATCCACACAGTTGAAGGCTTTGGTGTAGTCAATAAAGCAGAAATAGATGTTTTTCTGGAACTCTCTTGCTTTTTCGATGATCCAGCGGTTATTGGCAATTTGATCTCTGGTTCCTCTGCCTTTTCTAAAACCAGCTTGAACATCTGGAAGTTCACAGTTTACGTATTGATGAAGCCTGGCTTGGAGGATTTTGAGCATTACTTTACTAGCGTGTGAGATGAGTGAAATTGTGCGGTAGTTTGAGCATTCTTTGGGATTGCCTTTCTTTGGGATTGGAATGAAAACTGACCTTTTCCAGTCCTGGGGCCACTGCTGAGTTTTCCAAATTTGCTGGCATATTGAGTGCAGCACTTTCACAGCATCATCTTTTAGGATTTGAAATAGCTCCACTGGAATTACATCACATCCACTAGCTTTGTTCTTAGTGATGCTTCCTAAGGCCCACTTGACTTCACATTCCAGAATGTCTGGCTCTAGGTAAGTGATCACACCACTGTGATTATCTGGGTCGTGAAGATCTTTTTTGTACAATTCTTCTGTGTATTCTTGCCACCTCTTCTTAATATCTTCTGCTTCTGTTAGGTCCATACCATTTCTGTCCTTTATCGAGCCCATCTTTGCATGAAATGTTCCCTTGGTATCTCTAATTTTCTTGAAGAGATCTCTAGTCTTTCCCATTCTGTTGTTTTCCTCTATTTCTTTGCAATGATCACTGAGGAAGGCTTTCTTATCTCTCCTTGCTATTCTTTGGAACTCTGCATTCGAATGGGAATATCTTTCCTTTTCTCCTTTGCTTTTAGCTTCTCTTTGTTTCACAGCTATTGTAAGGCCTCCTCAGACAGACATTTTGCCTTTTTGCATTTCTTTTCCATGGGGATGGTCTTGATTCCTGTCTCCTGTACAATGTCACGAACCTCTGTCCATAGTTCATCAGGCTCTTCTGTCTATCAGATCTAGTCCCTTAAATCTATTTCTCACTTCCACTGTATAGTCATAAGGGATTTGATTTAGGTCATACCTGAATGGTCTAGTGGTTATCCCTACCTTTTTCAGTTTAAGTCTGAATTTGGCAACAAGGAGTTCATGATCTGAGCCACAGTCAGCTCCCAGTCATGTTTTTGCTGACTATATAGAGCTTCTCCATCTTTGGCTGCAAAGAATATAATCAATCTGATTTTGGTGTTGACCATCTGGTGATGTCCATGTGTAGAGTCTTCTCTTGTGTTGTTGGAAGAGGGTGTTTGCTATGACCAGTGCGTTCTCTTGGCAAAACTCTATTAGCCTTTGGCATGCTTCATTCCGTACTCCAAGGCCAAATTTGCCTGTTATTCCAGGTGTTTCTTGACTTCCTACTTTTGCATTCCAGTCCCCTATAATGAAAAGGAAATATTTTTGGGTGTTAGTTCTAAAAGGTCTTGTAGGTCTTCATAGAACTGTTCACCTTCAGCTTCTTCAGCATTACTGGTTGGGGTATAGGCTTGGATTACCGTGATATTGAATGGTTTGCCTTTAAAACGAACAGAGATCATTCTGTCGTTTTTGAGAGTGCATCCAAATACTGCATTTCGGACTCTTTTGTTAACTATGATGATTACTCCATTTCTTTTAAGGGATTCCTGCCCACAGTAGTAGATATAATGGTCATCTGAGTTAAATTCACCCATTCCAGTCCATTTTAGTTCACTGATTCCTAGAGTGAGGCTTTCTATCCTTATTATAAATTTCTGAGTATCCTCTAAGATATCAGATATGAAGTGTTCTTTGGATATATCAGGGGAGAAAGAATGAAGGTTTTCGTGTCTTTAAAAGCAATTATAGGCTCAGGTCTCTGAAAAAGTATTTAGTGCCAGGAATGGCACCTCTGCTACCATCTGATCTTGACTTAAAAAAAAACTTTTTAAAGGCCAGACTGTTGATGTGTTTGAATACCATTAGTACCTATTTCTTAAATAAAACTAGTTTAACAGTGTTATTAATTTTTCTTCTTAAAAATGGCAGGAAAATGAGCTTGAAGCAGTATTATTGCATGTGCTTAAATGAGTCTCATTTCCAGATATCAGATAGCATGTTTTTAAGTGTTTTGGAGAAAAGTAATTTTTTTAAGTCCAAGCAGATTGTTTTGTTTTAGAAATACTGAGGATGCAATATGTGAATCATATTTGGATTTTTAAACAGGATATTAAACTTCACAGTAAAAGTGATTCCATGGTTGTTAAAGCCCAGGGAGAGGTTTATAAAGCCAGCCGACAGAGAAACTGAACTCACTTGGAGAAGTGAATGATGCAGGAATGGAAATATTGAATAAATGACTTTAAAACCATTTAAAAATGTTCTTTTATCCCTTGAAGACAGACAGATCATTAAAATTAAAATTGTCTTAAAATTTTTCTCTATAAAACTATGTAACCTAATAGTATGAATGTTGAGTCAGTCACATGTATTTTTTTCCAAATCCATAATTTGAATTGGATTTCCAAGTCCAGATTTCTAAGCTTATGTAGCATTTTGAAATTTGTATTTGCTAGGCATTGCACCTTAGTCAGTCTTTAAAAATAAATCCCCATTAAGTTCAAGTAAATAATCCTGAAGGTGAAGTGAGCTGGCCTTATTGAAATGTGAGTGAATGTGAAAGTTGAGTTGACTGACTAAGGCAAGTGAGGAGGGGATTAAAAAAGGAGTGTCATTTCCACGTGTTTGTTGCTTTGCATTTGCTCTTAGTCTCCTAGGAGGCCTTTATAATTCTACCTCATCTGTTAAATTCACACTAATTCTTTCAACATCCATTTCTAGCGTCCTTTTCTCCGCTTTGACTTTATTAACAGCCCACTCCACTTCTCCTGCTGCCGGTGTGAACCTGTTACCGCATGTAGCATACCCTAAATCATTGGCTTACTTCGCTGTCATTTTTTGTCTCTCCAGCACCTTGCTCAGTGCCTGACACATAGTAGGAACTTAGCACATGTTTGCAATGTACATTCAAATGGATGAACAATGTGGTGAGTAATAGCCCCTGAACTCTGTGTAACCTAGATGCTGTTCAAAGAGATGTGGCTCTTGGCCCTATCCTTCTCCTCTGGCAAAGTAGTGGTGGTAGGACAGAGGCTCCCTGAGGATAAGCAGATAGATGGGTTGATTATTCAATACATATTCACTGGGCTTCTGGCACTATTTCAAGTGCTTCAGGGGAAATTGCAGAGATGTAAGATACGTTATAACTACTCTCAGGAGTTTACCAGTTAGCTTTAGAGGTATGGCTTACCTATGTGAATCATTTAGAGGGAAACAATGCTGAGTTATAAGGAAGCCAGAAAAGGTAGAAAGCCTTGTGAGCTGGAAGAGTTGGGAAAGTTAGGGGAGACTCAAGTTAATTTGAGCTCAGTAGTACTCACTGAAGGAAGGGCTTTGAGGTGTTGTCATGCCTCGGGCCAGGGGAGAGCTGGATGGTTGACTGTGTGGAAGCGAGCTGGTGAAGCAGAGTTTACTCTGGGGACTACAGACCATTTGTACATCCATGGGTAGGCTTCAGAGGTGCTTTGAACTCCTGAAAAAATTTGCAAAATGTTGTTTTTATGTGTTCAGGCAGTTTAACAGTGGTAAGATTCAGCTTTTAAAGATGTGGGTGTAGAAGTTTTAAAGAATGCTAAATTTTGTAATTTGCATTGGAAATACATTTTAACAATTTGTATTTTTGTGAGGTCATAAAGAGAGGGGGAAGGGCTTTCATGGTGCCTCAGATGGTAAAGAATCTGCCTGCAATGAGGGAAACCTGGGTTCAATCCCTGGGTCGGGAAGATCCCCTGGAGGAGGGCATGGCAACCCACCCCAGTTTTCTTGCCATGGACAGAGAGGAGCCTGGCGGGCTACAGTCCATGGGCTCACAAAGAGTCGGACACGCCTGAGTGACTAAGCACAGTACCTAGCACAAAGAGAGGGGGACAGTACTTAGCACAGAGAGAGGGGGAGAGGGAAGTATTCAGAACAGGGGAGAGGATGGAAAGAGAAAGAGGAAGGAGATTTGGTCTTATGCTTGAAGAGGCAAAATAACAATATAGATGTTATTATTTATTTATGATATTTCCCTGAAAGTGTATCAGTATCTATGCAGCATCTTTAGCTGATTATTAGAAGAAATCATCCAAGTAATGAAAGCTAAACTTCTGGGGCCAACACTGTGTATTTGAGAAGAATCAAATACTGAACTAAAAGTGAATGAACATTTATACCATTGTTGCCCAAATGAAAATATATGAAATTCAAAGGTAAACAATGTCATAAACTTGGTCAAGATTTTTTTGGTTTTATTTGCCAGGGTTTTCATCAGCTATTTTTTCAAAAAGTTATTTGAAAAATTATTATTTAACTATTTAACTTCTTCCCCAGTTATATTGGGAAATTATTGACACATATCACTGTAAAAGGTGTACAACATGATAGTTTGATTTACATATATTGTGAAATGATTACCACAGTAGATTCATCTAAGACCCATTTTCTCATACAGATACATTAAAAAGAAGAGAAGAAAATTTCTCTTGTTATGAATTTACTCTCTAAACAAGTTGCCTAAATATCATACAGCAGTGTTAGCTCTATTCATTATGTTGTTCATTACATCCCTAGTACTTACTTACCTTGTAGCTAGAAATTTGTGCTTCTTGACCACCTTCGTCTAATCCTCCTCTCCCAGTCTCTGTCTTTGTTCTCTCTTTTATGAGTTTGTAGTTTGTTTTTTTTTTTTTTAACGATTTCACATATTAGTGAAAGTGGAACAACATAGCATCTGTCTTTCTCTGTCTGACTTGTTTTACATAGTGTAGTGCCTTCAGGGTACATCCATGTTGTTACATATGGTAAGAGTTCCTCTTTTTTTCCTGGCTGAATTATATACATGTGTGTGTGTGTGTGTGTGGTAATATTTTTTATCCATTCACACATTGATGGACACTTAGGTTGTTTCCCTGTCTTGGCTATTGTAAATAATGCTGCTATGAACACGGGATGCAGATTTCTTTTTGAGTTAGTGTTTTCATTTCCTTTGGATACATTCTCAGAAGTGGACTTGTTGGATCACTTGGTAGTTCAATTTTAAAAATGATGAGGATCCTCCGTACTATTTCCCACATTGGCTGCACCAATTTACAATCCTATCAACAGTGCACAAGATTTCCCTTTTCTCTATATCCGTGTCAGTATTTGTTATCTCTTGTCTTTCTGATGATGGCTATTCTAACAGGCATGAAATGATATCTCATTGTGGTTTTAATTTGTAAATCTCTAGTCACTATTGATGTTGAGCATCTTTTCCTGTATTTGTTGTTCTTTCATGTATCTGAAATGTCTGTTCAGGTCTGATGAGGTCACCTCATCAGATATATGGTTTACAAATATTTTTTCCCATTCTATAGATTATCTTTGCACTTTGTTGATGATGTCTTTTTCTGTGCAGAAACTTTGTAGTTTGATATAGTTCCACTTACTTATTCTTGATTTTCTTGCTTGTGCTTTAGGTATCATATCCAAAAGTTCATCACCAAGACCTATGTCAAGGAGTTTTTCTTTTCTTTCTCATTTATTTTTATTAGTTCTGATGACTATAGCTTTATAGTACAGTTTAAAATCAAGTATGGCTTTACAGCATAACTTAAAATCAAGATACGTAATTTGTCTTGATTAGAGCCCCTAGTCCTAATCCTCCTAATTTGTTTTTCTTTCTGGGAATTTCTTTGCCTATATGGAGTCTTTGTGATTCCATATAAATTTTAGGAGTGTTTTGTCTACTTGTATACAAAATGCCTTTGAAATTTTGATAGAGATTGCATTGAATCTATAGATGGCTTTGATAATATTGACATTTTAACAATATCAAACCAATTCATGAGCATGGGATACCTTTCTATTTATTTGTGTTTTTTTCAATTTCTTTGATCAATGTCTTAAAGTTTTTAGTATAGAGATCTATCACCTCCTTAGTTAAGCTTATTCATGAATATTTTATTCTGTTTGATGCATTGTCAGTGGAATCTGTTTTCTTCAGAAAATTTGTTGTTAATGAGTAGAAACTTATTTTTGTAAGTTAATTTTGCATTGCATTTAACCTTTTGAATTTAAGGATTTTTCTCTTAATGCAAAAATCTGCATTTCTTCATAAAAATTGAATATAATGAACTTGACTTGGTTATTTGCCATAGATAGAGATTCTTTTAATATTACATGCTCAATATATAGAGAAAACATTGAGATTGAAGCTCTCTTTCAATTCTCTTTCAATTTGAGGTTAACATACTGACCATGTCAGGCACAGAAATGATGGATTTACATTTCACTATCAGAAACATGCTTTGAAATGATAGCTCCATCATGTCACAAGTGTGAGTTAATGAGGAAGGAAAGAGACAGGTGAAAAAAAGAAGTCTATTCATTTGTTCTTTGGCTTATTCCCAAAAGAATTGCAATGAAGAATGTTTCATAATTATTGGTTTATAGGATTCATAAGAGGTTAGTAATTGAGGAACAAAGAAGCTGTAAGTTTGTGTAAATAAACACAGCAGGACATTTTTCTCTAGTTGTCATTACAAAGTTAACTAATTTGACAATAGTTTAAAAAGATAGTGCTGTTGAGAGAGGAAATAGATATATAAATCTCAATTATATCTAAATCATCAATAAGCCATATTTTTACATAGAATTCAGTTTAATTGGAAGAGCTGAGCAATTTGATGATGCTAGGAACTTATTAATTCAGATTTATAAACCTAAAAATGCATAACTAATGTTAATTTAATAATGTTGGATTTTAATAGCCTTAAAGTATTTTTTTTTTGCCTTAAAGTATTAAGAAAGATATATAAATTCACAGATCATATAGTTTTATAAGCAATTGTTCAACCCGTGAAGATTCAACATAAAGGGCCACTTCAGCAAATGTTCAAAATGTATTATCATTTCTATTATAGTCTAAACCTATTAAAAAAGATCTGGTAATAATATATTTGTATATATATATTATATACTGTTAAAATTATAAAATAGTATATATATTTAATATATCATGTATTATGGATTATAATATAGTGATGTATAATATACTTTTGATTTCTTAATATCTTGTACTTTCAGAAAAGTTGTATATGTAATAGATGCATGGATGTGGACATTTCAGATAACTGTACAGCAAGCTGGGGATGTAGTAACTTCAGAGCTTGCCTCTTGCTGGAGATCAGGTTGGATCGAGAAAGTGTATCCATCTAATGGGCCACTTCCGGGCTTGGGGCTTGAAGCCTGGAGGTTGGCCCAGGTGAAATAATTAGAGTATCCCCAAGAACAGAGTGTGCAAGAGTGGATGCAGTCAGTGTCCAAGAAGCAGCAGCAGGTCAGAACTAGATAAACCATATACATTGTCAGTTATGAATGTCAGGCTGATTAAGAGGAGGCATTCAAGAGGAAGATGGATGAAAGTTCACAGGAGGGTGAGAGAAGGTCTGGGCTTTTGTGAACAGGGGTGGGTTTTCTGGGCTGCCTTATCCCAGGTCGATGGTGGCTGAAATTAAAGATAGCTTCAGATGGCTCACCTTTCATGATTTCATGCTTATTAATATAACTTTACATTTTATTTTAAATACATTTTAATATGAGTTAAAATAACTGCTGCAGCAAGATACTCAACTTTCAAGCTATAAATAGTAACATTTCTAGTTTGGGAATGTGCAACAAAGAAAATATTAACAATCTATTTACAAAGAATGAGTCAGCGGTTGCTGGATTAGGAGTCTGGGAAGGGTGTTACTGTTCTGTATCCTGATAGTGGTGGTGTTTCTGCAGCCCCATCTGTGTTACAATTCATAGAACTGTACACCAAAAAAGCCCGCTTTACTGTATGATAATTAAAAAAAATATGAAGCAAAGCACAAAATGCTAATGGAGAAATCAAAAGATCTTTTCAGTATACAAAAGGCAAACAATGAAGCTCAGTACACCGAAACAGTCCTAGAAAGCCGTGGAAGCAAAGTTCCTAAAAGTGTATAGCTTGCATGCTTCTTAGGTCCTTAGGTTGATGAAGGGTACTATTCAAAGTTGTAACATGGAAGCTGAAAATTATTTGACCCACTAGGTTTTCTTTTATCTCTCTCTCTTTTAATAGACTGTCCTCCCTCCCTCCGTCTCTCCTTTCTTTACTTCCTTCCTTCATCTCCTTCTTTCTTGAGTTAAGCTCTTGCTATCTGACGTGGTAAAGAGGTGCCCCAGATTACATGGTGGAGAAGGAAATGGCAACCCATTCCAGTGCTCTTTCCGGGAAATTCCATGGACAGAGGAGCCTGGCAGGAGCCATACGGTCTATGGGGTTGCAAGAGTTGACCACCGCTGCTGCATATGACATGAAAGTGATATGAAGTGAAGTGGGAGGAGAAGCTGGCTTAGTTCTGCTCCAAACATCAGGGTGGACATTTGGGCCAGGAAAAAATGGAACTAGAAATGCTGCTGCTCACCAGAATGCACCTGTGATATCCAACCCGACCTGTAGGCCTCCTTAGTTCAGACAATATTAAACGTTGTTCTAGAGCTGAGCATGTGGTTTGAGTTAGAGTTGCTTCAGACTCCACAAGTTGGCTGCAGCCCAGAACTGACCAGAGGGCCCTTGGAGCAGGTCTTACGCTGATCTTGACCTGATAGTGTTCTTTGGGTTGGACCTCCCAGGATTACTCTTGTCCAAAGCTCTCTTTCTATTCCTTTGAAGGAATAAATTGGTGTCTTGGGTCTGGAACAAATTGAAATCAGTCTTCTAGAATTTTGAAGGGCTATTTGAGGCCAGGAACAGGACTACATGGGCTCTTCCCTCTGTATTCTCTCTTTAACTTCTCATTTGCCTGGCAATTTGAGTTCTGATTTTCTGAATGGGTGTTCCTCTGGTCACTTGCCCAGGAAACAGCTCTGATGAGGGACCATAGGAGTGTTTTATATCTCTTGGGAAAGGAAAGGTTAAATTTTGTTTCCAAGAGCGCTGGCTGCATGAATTCTTGGACGCAGCCTTCCCTAGGAGAGTGCAGTGGGGGAAGTTTGGCGGGAGCATATAGCTACACAGAGGAGGCAGGAGTGAGCTATGCGTGCCGACTATTTACAACAGCTTCCGGAGTCTGCTAATACCAGACTGATGGAGTAAAAGATTACTTGGAAATTCTCAACTTACAGTCTTTACATTAAACACTGGTAACCACTTTTTTCTTTCCACCTTTCCTCTTAAGTTATTCTGGATTTTAAAGTTCTAGTTATGAGATAAAGTCAACTGAAATTCTTGACATTTTCTAGCCTGAGTCACAGCCCTTGCTTAAGATTATTTCAACATAAAACATGTGTCTTTTAAGTAGTTTGAAAATATATGGTAGTACGTTGCTAGTAATAGATTTCTTGGAGCTGAATATTTTGGTACAGGGTTTGTGATTTGAGTTTACCATCTGATTTATATATTCTGTGGTCTTTTCATAATTCAGGTTTGCCAATCTGGGTAGTTCTGGCACTGTGGGGGCTGTTGTGCCTGACTTAATTACGTATTTAAATAGAAGGCTAGAGCTAAAGCTAAAAAAACAGATGGATTTGGAAGAGGAGATTGTCCTGTTTTGAGGTCAAGTGTAAAGCCAAGAAATCGCTGGAGCCACTCTGACAGGGATTTCAGGAAAATAGGCTTGTAATATTTCCATTTCTCTCGGTTTGCAGTCTGGCGCCAAATGTAGTAAGATCAGCCCTTTTTCCAAAGGTCTCGGTATTTCTGCAGTTGTTTTCAGAAAGTCTCAAAAATGAAAATCAAGGAGTCCACAAGATCTCAAATATCTGTACCCTAAGCAGCAAAGCTTTTGGATGATCTAGGAGGGAAAGAGTCGATGCCATAG
This sequence comes from Odocoileus virginianus, assembly GCF_023699985.2. Classification (NCBI taxonomy): domain Eukaryota; kingdom Metazoa; phylum Chordata; class Mammalia; order Artiodactyla; family Cervidae; genus Odocoileus; species Odocoileus virginianus. The sequence continues at coordinate 15,392,924 of NC_069684.1, read as the reverse complement.
AAGTGAAGGTGTGGGTGACATAGTGCATGTGTGGAGGCTGCTCTTTCAGATAGGACACCGTGCTGATGGCATCTGAAAGCTGCAGAGTGCATCGGCTCTATAGCAAGTACGCTGGAAAGCCCTTTAGAAGAGTTTGCACATGTTATGTGTACCTTCTATTACTTTAGATCCTTTTTGTTCTATTCACTTGGGTCAGCTGGGCCATCTGTCAAGGTCAGTAAACATTTCAAACTTTCTAACTGGTCCAGTTAGTCTAATGTTAGTATGTCACTTACCTTCGTTACTGAGAAACTGTACTTTAAAGCATTTTTAGTGAATCCTTCCAGTGTTACCATTTTTGGTCTATAGAAACAGAAACTAGGGTTTAGAGAATTTATGTGATTTGTACAAATCACATAAACAGAGCGCTGGATCATAAGAACTATAGAAGAGTATATTTTATATTATTAGCTGCCAACTTTCAAGTGGTTGAAGCTCTCCATATATGTAGGTGATGTATCTAAGGAAGTTTGAAACAATAGTAATGACCACTGTATTGTATCAGTGACTTTTAAATATTTTTGGCAGATGAAACTTATACAGAAACCCAGTATATTAAGCTATAGATTCTATTCTATTAGCATGAATTTTTCTTAAGTGTTGAGTTTTCTAATAACTACTTACTTTCAACTCAACCAGTAACTGTAACAGACTATGATGAACACAAATACTTAAAATATGAATTTATGTAGTCACTTGGAGCCTCAGTAGCTGATATGTTATTTTGTCTTATTGATTGCTCAGCATTGAAAAAAAAATCTTTTAAGAGTTAAATTTCTTCAAATGGGTGTGATTTTCTAAACAGTTAAGAATAATTTTCAATCAGATTGACGTAGAAGCTTCAAATCACTGTATAACTCTAACCTAAGGCAGACTCACTCTTCCCAGTCTCTCTTCAATCCAGTCCAAACCTATCTACTGAAGCTATACCTGTCAAGGTCCCTAGACCTCTGTATAGTCAAATCTATCCATAAATTCCTGGTGCTTGCCTTGTGGAAGGCATCAGCTGTACTTGATAACCTTGATCGCTCCCTCCACTCACCTTCCAAGTCTGCACTCTCTCCTGGGTTTCCTCCTGCCTCACTGGCCACTTAGCAGTTTTCTTTCTGCTCCCTCCTCTTTTCTGCCCTGTAGTTTTGTGTGTGCTTAGTCACTTCAGGGTCCTCTGTCTGTGGGATCCTCCAGGCAAGAATATTGGAGTGGGTTGCTGTGCCCTCTTCCAGGGGATCTTCCTGACCCAGGGATCGAACCCGTGTCTTCTGTGCCTCCTGCATTTTAGGTGGATTCTTTGTCCACTGAGCCACCCAGGAAGCCCGCCCCGTAGCTTAGAGACCCCGAACCAGCCTCTCCCAGCAATGGTTTCTCATCTGAACCGCACAACACAGCAAACAATGTGAAAGAATTTTTTCTCAGTTTTCTCAGCTATTGTTGTTCTAGATGCATAGAAGGGAAGTTAATTTGTTACATACAATGGGTGCCTTAGGGAATTATCTTAAATTTTTCACAACCTCAGTTCAGAGGGTTTTCCAGGCTCAGTCTACACATGTTAGGTATCTGATCCAATTGCATGGCTTTAAATTCCATCTACATGTTGGTGACTCCCAAATTTATACCTAAATTTATACCTAAACACTCTACCTAAACACTGAAGGACAGAGTCTTTGATCCAACATCTATTAAACATCTTGTCTTAAATATCTATTTATGAAAAAACTAATCAATCATCAATTCAAGAAAGAAATGGAAAATTGTATTTTCACCAACCTGAAAGAGGAGACTGAAAAAGTTGGCCTAAAGCTCAACATTCAGAAAACTAAGATCATGGCATCTGGTCCCATCACTTCATGGCAAATAAATGGGGAAACAGTGGCTGACTTTATTTTTGGGGGCTCCAAAATCACTGCAGATGGTGATTGCAGCCATGAAATTAAAGTATGCTTACTCCTTGGAAGGAAAGTTATGACCAATCTAGACAGCATATTAAAAAGCAGAGACATTACTTTGCCAACAAAGGTCCGTCTAGTCAAGGCTATGGTTTTTCCAGTAGTCATGTATGGATGTGAGAGTTGGACTGTGAAGAAAGCTGAGCACCGAAGAATTGATGCTTTAGATCTGTGGTGTTGGAGAAGACTCTTGAGAGTCCCTTGGACTGCAAGGAGATCCAACCAGTCCATCCTGAAGGAGATCAGTCCTGGGTGTTCACTGGAAGGACTGATGTTGAAGCTGAAACTCCAATACTTTGGCCACCTGATGCGAAGAGCTGACTCATTTGAAAAGACCCTGATGCTGGGAAAGATTGAGGGCAGGAGGAGAAGGGGATAACAGAGGATGAGATGGTTGGATGGCATCACTGACTCAGTGGACATGAGTTTGGGTGGACTGTGGGAGTTGGTGATGGGACAGGGAGGCCTGGTGTGCTGCGGTTCATGGGGTCGCAAAGAGTTGGATATGACTGAGCAACTGAACTGAACTGAACTGAGTGTTATAATCTGGGAGACAGGCTTTCAGAAATCTCTGAGGACTGTTCCACCAGTTGGACATCAAAGCACAGTTATATATGTTTTTGAGAAAAAGGGCTGTATGTCAAAGCAACATACTAATCATTTACATAATCCAGCAAGAGTAGCAGGGCCTTGTGACTCCCTACAGGATCAAGAAAGGAATGTTATCTCCTAAGGATTTACCTTGCTGGAGCCAGGAGGAACTTCCTTTTTTCCCCCTGGCAAGTAGGCATTCCAGTATCTTCTAAAAGAATATAGTTAATGTATAGTGCAGATGCAAAATGCACACTAAAGGGGGAGGAGGTACTGGCTCAAATGGCAAAGAAACTTTTATGTTAAATTACTCTCATCCTGCCTTAAAAATGATTTTACAGAACCTCAGTTCAGACAGGTTGCCAGGCTCAGTCTACAGGTGTCAAGTATCATGACCTTAAATTCCATCTTCCTGTTGCTGCTGCTGCTGCTAAGTCGCTTCAGTCGTGTCCAACTCTGTGCGACCCCATAGACGGCAGCCCACCAGGCTGCCCCGTCCCTGGGATTCTCCAGGCAAGAACACTGGAGTGGGTTGCCATTTCCTTCTCCAATGCATGAAAGTGAAAAGGGAAAGTGAAGTCACTCAGTCGTGTCCGACTCTAAGCGACCCCATGGGCTGCAGCCTACCAGGCGTCTCCATCCATGGGATTTTCCAGACAAGAGTACTGGAGTGGGGTGCCATTGCCTTCTCCAATCTTCCTGTTGAGAAACTCCAAATTTATACCATCAGCCTAGACCTCTATCTGAACACAAGGTAGAGTGTTCTGTCCAACATCTATTTAATACCTTGCCTTTTAAAAAATTAAGTATTTATTTGTATTTATTTGGCTGCACTGGGTCTTAGTTGTGGTACGTGGGATCTTCCATTGTGACATGGGGGTGATCTCGTTCCTTGACCAGGGATCAAACCCAGCTTCTCTGCACTGGGAATGCCAAGCCTTAGCCACTGGACCACCAGGTAAGTCCCTTAACACCTTGTCATAAATATCTAACCGACACCCCGAACCTAGCATGTCCAAACACAAAATCTCATTTTTCTCTCTAAAGCTGATCCGTATTTTATAGTTATCATTTATCAGGTCCCAAATTTCAGTCATCCCTGAACTTCTTTCTAACTCACACCTTCTAGCCAATCATTCTGCAAATCCTCTTGTATCTTCCTTCCAACTACATCCCCAGTCTGACCAATTTGTCCAGCTTTTACTTCAGCTGCCTGGACCTAAGCCACATCATCTCCCAAGAGCTGGAAATATTTCAGTAGTCTCCTGCCTGGTTTCCCTGCTTTTGCCATGAGACCCCTATAGTTTATTCTAAACATAGCAGCCAGAATGATCCTTGTGATATCAGTCTTCTGCTCAGAACCCTTTAGATGCTTCCCCTTTAATTCATGCCAAAAAGTTAAAGACCTTATAATGGAGTGCATGATCTGTATTGCCCCTCCCCTCAACTCTGCCCCAATCTTTTTGGTGTTCCTATAGTATATTAGGCAACTTCCACCCTAGGGACACTTCCGTCTTCCTAGACGGCTCTTCACCCCACCCCCTCTCATCTCCTTGGCTTATTCTCTTGCTTCTTTCAAATCTTTGCTCAGATGACACCTTTCTGGTGAGGCCTTTCCTGACTAGTCTTTTAAAAGTTGTGAACCCCCTCATCACTCCCTATCCCTATTTTATTTCTTTTTTCCTCACCATTGTGTTTACCACTTTATAATATTCTGTATGGTCTGCTTGTTTATTTTTATTGTCTATTTCCTCTACTAGTGTGTAGGCTCCTTAAAGGGAGGGATTTTATTTGTTCTGTCCATTGCTGTATGCTGAATGTCTTGAACAGAGTCTTCACAGAGTGGATGCTCAAGAAATGGTTGCTGAATGAATGATATGAATGATGGCAAGTGTTTAATGAGAAAATATGTGATATATGGACTTTAATCACTCTAAATTCTCCTCGTAGTACACAAAATACCCCTTGGTGTTAAACAGAGCTTATTATGAGATGTTCAATAGTATCATTAAAAAATACCAAACCTCAAAGCTATCTTTTAAATATATTCAGAGATTCAGAACAGTCACTGGTTTTATATGTTGAGGCCAAAATTGAACTTTTAATTGCATGCTGATGCTTCCTCTGCAGTCCTAAGCAACCATGCGTTTCAACCCTGCATTGCCAAATGCATCTAATTGAGTATATGAAAAATATCAGCAAGATTACAAGTACTCCAGTTTCATTCTCTCTTTTCTCCACTCTGCTCTGTGTTGTGTGGGGGATTCTACCTGGGCATGTTTCTGACTGGGTTGTGTCAGTAGGAAGCACTAGGGGATGATGGGGTGTATTCCCCCTCCCTCTCTGCTTCTTTGCACTGGCAGCATCCAATTCCACTGGGTCTGCAGCTTCCATCAAGCGGCTTGAGCCCAGGATTGCACTGGAACCAGCTCACACCTGCTCATGAGGGGTAGTTTTGTTCATTTCCCATACTTCTCTGTTCAGCGATATCACATTGATGACTTAAGCTTTGGTGGGTGCATCCACACCTCAGAAATTGCAACCTTTCTTCCAACAGGAAAGTGAAAGTGAAAGGTTGCTCAGTTGTGTCCAACTCTTTGCGACCCCATGGACTGCAGCCCATCAGGATCCTCTGTCCATGGAATTCTCCAGGCAAGAATACTGGAGTAGGCTGCCATTTTCTTTTCCAGGGGATCTTCTGGACCTAGGGATCGAACCTGTGTCTCCTGCATTGCAGGCAGATTCTTTACCATCTGAGCCACCAGGGAAGCCTCTTCCAACAGAGAGCTACGAGAAACATTCACCAGCATGTTTCTGTGGCCTCGCCGGGGGCTCTGGTGGCAGCCCCTCCTCCTCTTGTTCCTCCAGTCTAGCAGTGGGCACGGTTCCAGCTGTTGCTAATCTCTGGATCACACACTTCTGTAAGAAACTGTTTAGGACTCAAGTGCCTTGATCACTTTTATAAGGAATTCCGTGCATTAAATTGCTTCCTCTGTAGAAATAGGAAATTGTTTTCTTGTACTTGGACTGATAAAATATCTAGTGTAACCATGCTACGTATGTGTGAACTCAGAGAATCTTTGGCAGCAATACAAAACAAAAATGGTCTCCTCTGAAATATTTGTATGGATGCTTTGCTTCGGAACAGGAAGAGATTTGACATTCATGCTCTCATTTGGTTGAATAGTAAAGATTTTAGCCTTCTTATTCATTGCATATGTTGTGTGCCCATTTCTGGATACTGTGCACTGTGATATCTGGCCAATAGTACCGTTATGTGTGAGGCAATGCAACCTGGTCCTCTAATACCTCACTTCTGGGTCAATAGCCCAGGATTTAATAGGGTTCATTGACTGTTTTTTCCTTACATGTGCTGCTGTAATTTGCCCTGAATGATTTTTTTAAAAATGTATTCTTTTATATGGGTCATTTCTAAAGTCTTTATTGAATTTGTTACAATATTGTTTCTGTTGTTTATGTTCAGCTTTTTTGACCCTGAGGCATGTGGGATCCTAACTCCTTGACCAGGGATCAAACCTGCACCTCCTGCATTGGAAGGCGAAGTGTTAACCACTAGACTGCCAGGGAAGTCCTCTGAAAGATGTTCTAAAATTCATTTATGCTACTGCTCCAGACCGATAAAGCACCCTGGAAAGCATATTGTAATCTCATCTGTGGTCCTGCCACTGGAGCCTGTTCCAAATTTGCCCCTGGCCACGGACTTGGATTGTATCTTCATCTTTTATCTCTATGCCCACCTGACAAAGTGTCTAAGAAGTATTCTTAACCTTATCTTTGTGTCTAGATCAGCATATTTTATTCTGAGTGGAGTAAGTGAAGAATTGCCATGAGAAAGATATCCTGATTTTAATATTATCATCTGCAGAATTCTGCTCAAGTGTGACATAAATTGTGTTAGGTGCAACCTAACCTCTTCTCCCCAGCTGGAGCCATGGGATCTCATGTGTAGGCTTCCTCCGCTTCATTGCCCTCACTGCTGCTGGTCTGCCTCTGCTGTTAGCCCTGGTTTGAATATTCAAGCATTTACTTTGTTCTCATGTGCAGTCACTGTACTCTGTGTTTTATAACAGACCTTCTGACTGTCTTGGTTCTTCCCTCTTGGTTCTCATTTACTTGCCCATTCATTTGTTCCTTCCTTGTTTTTACTTCTGTTACCAGAGCCTAAGGATCTGCCCCAAATTCCAACCTGAAGTCTGGGTTCTACTGTCTGTTGACAGACTTCCTTGAAGCTTATGGTGTGTGTTCCAGATCTTCTCAGGAGTGTCTGCCAATTCTTTGCTGTTGTGTTGTGCCCACCTGTTGAGTCAGTATTTCGTCTCCTCTGCCTTCACCACTGCTGGCTGGACCATTATATGTTTGTTGGATGTGGTGCTTTGCCTGCCAGACTGAACCTCCTTCCTTTGCACAGGATGATACAGGATGATACCTGTTCTCCCAGTGGCTATGACCAGACCTACATTCTGAGCCCTCCTCCCACTCCCATCCCTCACCTGCTCAGATCTGAACAGAGTAATAGGAAACTGGCCATGTAGTTATGCCCCAGTGATAAAGCAAACTGCATCACTAATCACTGGCCTTTTTAATTATGAGGGCTGGCTGTATGAGGAGAAAGGAATTGTAAGCCTCTGATGGTGGCTTTGTCAGGTTAGTACCACTGGGTCCAGCCCCTGAGAGAAGCATCATGACCAGCTTTCAACTTTGCAGTATTACTTTGGGAGCATCTAGAAAATACTGTTAACATGGGTCTCATATGAAGTATTTCTATCTTTGGAAAATGGACAGAAAGCTGGTTTTAAGAATCTTACAACATTTGGGGAAACTGAGGCATGGATTAATCAAATGTTGCTCCTGAAATCACACAGGGATTTGTTGAACAGATTCTAGGTTTTGGTTTTGAGGACCACCAATCCACTAAACCAGAGGCTCCCAACCTTTTGAACAAGAAAGGATGATTTTTTTGTTCTCAGAAGCCTTAACATTACTTAATACTAGAGCTGGCCTGGAAGTGACCTTGGATCACCTGGTTATTCGTGTGAACCCTCAGTTTTGAGGTGCTCATGATGAAGTTCATGAGAGAATAGAAGGTGTGCTCCATTTCCCTACTTTTCTTTCTCACCCCTTGTCACGTAATTGGAAGAAATGCAGTGAAAGCAGGATTGAGGTCTGATCTACCAGGGAGGAAGGACCTCAAGATCTGTCTTCATCTGTTGTGCAACCAAGTTGAGTAAATGGACACATATAATGGACACACGGCAGTGGGGTTAAGGTAGGGGACAGTTTCCTGCCCTTCTGTGCTATTGCCTTCAATAATGTTATGCTCTTGCTCTTCATTTTTCCACCTCCTGTTTTTTTCTTTTCTTTTTCCCCTAGGATCAGTGGTAGTGGCAGGTGAATAGAAGGAAAGCAGAATCCTCTTGCTTGTCTGACTGCTGCTTACCCTGCTCTCTCTTGGTCCTCGATGCTCTCCATGTGACATGCTTACCCATGTCTTCTCTCTTGTGTGGGCTGCACTTTTGCCTCCTTTTGGAAGCCTTTCACCGGGGACCTCTCTGCTTTAGTGTTCTTTGATGTCTTCCTGGGCTCCTGTTTCTGGAGGTCAGCCCCTGTTTAGGGAGGTCAATTCCCTAACAACAGCTGTTAGGGAGTCAGCTGTTTTAGACAAGGTCCCCTCAAGATGTCTCAATTCTGGTTACCCTTTGTGATGCCAACTTGAATCCTAGGAAACTGCAGCATCTTCTTGTTGAGAGGGTAGCTTGCTGCCCTTCCCCTGCACTCTGCTTTTGCCCATTGATTCTAATCGGCCTCTTCAATGGGAAACGAGCCCAGGCTCCGTGTCCAGAGACACTCAGATTCCAGGGGACATCCATCAGTTTCTCCCGTGAACTATCCCTGAATTCAGTTCAGTGATGATTTGTTAGTGGAGTCTGCAGTCACTCCCAGCCTCAGTGAGCGATTTCCTGGGAGTCCTCCAGCTATGCCCCCATCCGCCTTTGCACTTACTGGATGGGTTGGGGTGTGTGGCTGTGATGGGGAGCACTGCAGAGAGGAGTGAAGTGCTGTTGTCCATTCTTCCTGGGTCTCTCCAGCTCCCTCCTGTGGTTACTGAGGCTGAATGGTGAAAAGCTAGGCGCCCCTCAGGCTTCCCCTTGGCAAGACTTGGAACGGAATCCATTCCACGTCCTATTGTAATTATCTGGGGAATCCTCTCCTTTATTCAATTAAACCCATGGTGCTCAGTGGATTCAACAAGCATCTTTGCTACCGGCTGCTATGCCAGGTATGTCGTTAAGTGTCTCTCCAGTATTCACCATGTTCCCATAACTCTGGGAATCAGGGGGAGGGGAGGGAGCAGTGGGAGGAGGCAGAAGAGAAACAGAGGACCTTCATAGTGGATAACTCTGCTGGCAAATAGATATACCATTCCAAGTCACTTTATCTACCCAAGAACCGAATGGTTCGTCTCAGATGTGAACTGCTGTGTGGTCTGGTATGTCTCTTGATTTTCCCGTCTATCAAACCAGTAGCAGCACAGATTTACATGGCAGAGCTGTTCTGAGAATTAAAGTACCTGTACGCATGTAATTAAAGTGACCCTAAAGTAATTTTCAAACTTGAAGAGTTGTGGGAATGGGGAAAGTACTTACCAAGAGATCCAGAGAGGGGCTGTACTTGAACTGTCAGCCATTCCTGGGGCAGTGGTCATTTTTTGGCAGGAACTGGCCTGAGAGGGGCCTTGACAGACCTTGTGCAGAGCTAGTTTAAGAAAGCCTGATTGACGCATTAGTTATTATTTTATCTTTGTAACGCCATGGTGTGAGGCCTGGGACCGCAGGAAGGAGGCCATGAGGTAGTTCCTTGACAGCCTGCCATTGTCAGCTCTTTTGGGAGGAAGATGTCAGTGCCTTGAAGGACAGGCTTAGGCTGTTAGTGGTTCATTTTTGGTTCAGCTGCACTAACTCCTGCTGGTGGTATAATACTTTGATTTTGGAATTCTCCACATATGACTGAGTGATGGTGTATGTTTATGTGCGTGGGCATTTATGTGAACAATTCCCATTCACTTACCTCATGATTACTGGTGGGTCACCTTCTTCATAGGATTCTGGGGGTTGCTATTACACAAATTCTGCTAGGATGACCTGGTTTTTGGGTAAAGAAGTTAACACAGTAAGTCATATAATAACTTCCACGTCTCATGTTGCAAGGGTTAATTGGTAGCAAGGGTGAGAATGTTCAAGGACCATACAGTTGTGCTCATTTCACATGCTAGCAAGGTTATGCTCAAAATCCTTCAAGCTAGACTTCAGCAGTACATGAACTGGGAGCTTCCAGATGTATAAGCTGGGTTTAGAAAAGGCAGATGAACCAGAGATCAAATTGCTTGCATTCATTGGATCATGGAGAAAGCAAAGGAATTCTAGAAAAATTACTGCTTTTGCTTCATTGACTATGCTAAAGTCTTTGTGTGAATCACAACAAACTGTGGAAAATTCTTAAACAGGTGGGAGTACCAGACCACATTACCTGTCTCCACATTACCTGTATGCAGGTCAAGAAGCAACAGTTAGAACTGGACATGTTACAACAGACTGGCTCAAAATTAGGAAAGGAGTATGACAGGCTGTATATTGTCACCCTGCTTATTTAACTTACGTGCAAATTACATCATGCAAAATGCTGAGCTGGATGAATCACAAGTTGGAGTCAAGATTGACGGGAGGAATATCAACAACCTCAGATATGCCATTCCAATGGTAGAAAGTGAAGAGGAACTAAAGAACCTCTTGATGAGGGGGAAAGAAGAGAGTGAAAAAGGTGGCTTGAAACTCAGCGTTAAAAAAACTAAGATCATGGCATCTGGTCCCATCACTTCATGGCAAACAACTAGAAGGAATAAAAATGGAAGCAGTGACAGAGTTTATTTTCTTGGGCTCCCAAATTACTGTTGATGGTGACTGCAGTCATGAAATTAAAAGCCGCTTGCTCCTTGGAAGAAAAGCTATGACAAACCTAGACAGTGTATTAAAAAGCAGAGATATTAAAAAAAAAAAAAAAGCAGAGATATCACTTTGCCGACAAAGGTCTGCATAGTCAAAGCTGAGGTTTTTCCAGTAGTCATGTATGGATGGTTGAATGGCATCTCTGAATCAGTGGACATGAGTTTGAGCAAATTGCAGGAGATAATGAAGGACTGGGAACCCTGGCGTGCTGCAGTTTATGGGGTCACAAAGAGTCAGATACGACTTAGTAAACAACAACAGGGGCAGTGAAGGATGGGATTCTGGTATGGACCTTCATCTCAATTCCTACAGTAGAATGAAGATGTAAAAATCAAGATTTTTGGTTCTATAACAAAGAAATATTTTGTGTCATTCTTAGAAGAGGAACAGATTGGGCCATCCCAGTTGAGCTTTAATTCTGCCACTGTAAATTATGAAGATCCCAGGTTTCAAGCCTTAGAGATGTTTTCTCCTGTTTAACAAACCCGCTGTCAGTCCCAACTATCAGTTGGCAGTGAATAGTCTGCAGTGCAGCCCTGACCTGTGTGGCCTTCCTCTGCCTTGGATAATTGGATAACAACAGAATGGATGGAGGTTTTTAAAAGAAACTTTGTTGCTTTCTTTAAATCTAAAAATGTAGTGCCCCATTTTTTTTAGTCCCCCATTTAAAAATGACCTTTTATACTGAAATTCAAGGACAATAGGTAAATTAGCCACTAAAATGTGATTTCCATGAATGCAAGTATTTTGCACATTTTGTTCATACTGTGTCCTCAGGCCCTGGAACTGAGCCTGGTATATAGAAATTTCTCTTCCTGTAGTCCCGTTCAGTAGGAATGGTCTTTTCTGGCTTCCTCTCTCTCTCTCTGACCTGCCAATCCAATCTGCCCTCATTGTGTTAGTCTCTTTGATTTGCACATTTCTAACTCTTTTCTCTTATTCCCATTTCAACTGCCACTGTTTTACAGATGCTCCTTTTACCCCTGCTACTTTAATAACTTCAAATTTGTTTCCCTGACACTGAGTTCCTCAGTTTCATCTGCTGCCACCAGATGAAATCTTTCAAAGGCTCCTCGCCAACACTAACTATAACTTTTAATCTCCATAGTATGTCAGAAAACGCCCTTCCCCTCTGGCCTCTGCATATCTGCATATATCAATCTTATCTTCCTTCCACCGGCTCCGCTCTTCCACCACTTCTGATGACCTGCTTTTATCCGAATGTGTGATAATTGCTAACGTCTGTAGCCTTACACACTTTGTGTAAGGGTCTGTCTCCAGAATGAACCTTCTCCATCTCAGGCCACCTGGCATGGTCTTTTCTCAGCCTGGAACATGTCCCTCCATTTTGCTCTTTGGTCAGCTTAACCTGACCTTCTCACAGAAACCTCCAATGTGCTCGCAGTTTAGTTGAGCTCTCCTGCTTTCACTCTCAAAAAGAATCTTCTTCTGCTTCAAGGCACCTATCACAGTGGCAATGATATTATTCATGTGATTATTCACTTAGAGACTAGGGCAAGCCTGTTTACTATTGTGATTTCAGTATCTGTGGTTGCAGCTGAAAGGATGAATATAGATGAAATCATTCAGAGAGAATTGAGAGTGAGAAAAGACAGCCAAGACCGAGCACTGGGGAACAGCAATGTTTAAGGAACTGTACATGAAAGCAGACCCCATGAACAAGTCTGCGAAGGGGCACTGCAAAAGGTTAGAGAACAGGGAAGAGCAGTGTCATGGAACCAGTGATGAAGAAAATGTCATGAAAGAATGAATGGGAAAGGACCAAATGCTGCTGAAATTTGCAAAAATAAATACTCAAAAGCACTAATTAGATTTATTATCTAGAAAGTCACAGGAGATCATAATGGAATAATTTTGATGGAGTGGTGGCACTGGAACCAGATTTCAGGGAGTCGACTTAAGAGAGATGGAAAGTGGGGTAAATGAAATGCATATTGTTGTTTTTAAAAGCTTTTCTCTGAATTGAAGGAGGAAGATTCATGGAGATGGTTAGAAGAAAATATAGAATTGAAAAGGGATTTTAAAAAATGTTTGTGAATTACAGGAAGGTGTAAGTAAAGATGGATGAATGGAATATATAAGCAGGACATAGTATATTTGGAGATGGAGAGTTTCACAGAGGTCATGGAGTGTTTTGAGCACATTTACAGGAATGAGCTTTGAATAAGAGGAGGAATGTCTTTGCTCGTGAGGGTAGGGTATGCAATGAATGAATAAAACAATTTGAAAGATTAGAGTGATATGCACGTAAATGTGTTTGTAGTTTGGGAAGCAGATAATATGCCAAGGGAATTACTGCACTGTGATTTCTGTAATGTTATGAAGGAAGGAGCAAGCTCAACCTTTCTTTTCTATAGAAAGATGATTAACACCATGATCAAGTGGAATTTATTCCAAGGATACAAGAATGGCTCAACATCCACAAATCAATCAGTGTGACATACCACATTAACAATATTAATGTTAAAAAGAATATGATTATTTCAACAGGTAGCAGAAAAACATTTAACAAAATTTAATATCCATTTATAATAAAAACTCTCAACAAAATGGCGTAGAAGGAATGTACCTCAACGTAATCAAGGTCATATATAACAAGCCCACAGTTATTAATTATACACTATTCAATGGTGAAAAGCTGAAAATCTTTTCTCTAAGATCAGGAACAGGACAAAGATACCCATGCTTGCCACTTTTATTTAACATAGTAGTGGAAGTCTTGGCCTGAGCAGTTAGGCAAGAAAAAGGAATAAAGAGCATCTAAAGACCCTATATAACCAAAGCAATCTTGAGAAAGAACAAAGCTTGGGTTATCATGCCCTTTGATTTCAAACTGTATCAAAAACCTATAGTAATCAAAACAGTATGGTAGTGGTATTAAATTAGGTAAATAGATCAATGGGACAGAATAGAGAGTCTAGAAATAAACCCAGACAATCTATGACAAAGGAACCAGGAATATATGATGGAGTAAGAACAATCTCTTCAATAAATGGTGTTGAGAAAACTGGACAGTTGCTTGAAAAATAATGACACTGGACCATTATCTTACAGCACACACAAAAATTACTCAAAAATGGATTAAAGACTTCAATAGAAACCTAAAACTATAAAATTCATAGAAGAAAACATAGGTAATAAGACATTGGTCTTGGTGATAATTTTTAAAATCTGAAACGAAAAGGAAAGGCAACAAAAGCAAAATTAAACAAGTGGGACTATGTGAAACTATAAAGCTTCCAAACAGCAAAGGAAACCATCAACACAACGAAAAGGCAGCCTACTAAGTGGGAGACAATATTTGCAAATCATATATTTGGTAAAGACTTAATATCTGAAATAGCAAGGCAATTAAATAGCAACCAAAAAAATTAGATTAAAAAATGGGCAGAGAATCTGAATAAACATTTTCCCAAAGAAGACATACTGATTGTCAGCAGGTACATGAAAAGATGCTGTACACTATTAATCATCTGGGAAACGCAAATCAAAATCACGATGAGATATTACCTCACACTTTAGAATGGCTGTTATAAAAAAGACAAGTGTTAGCAAGGATGTGGAGGAAAGGGAACCGTTATGCACTGTTTTTGGGAATGTAAATTGGTACAGCCACTATGGAAAACAGCATGGAGGTTCCACAGACAAAAGCAGAACTACCATATGATCCAGCAGTTCCACCCCTGGGTATTTGAAGAAAATGAAAACACTAACTTGAAAAGATATATAAATTTTCATGTTCATTGTAGCATTATTTACAATAACCAACATATGGAAACAGCCTAAGTGTTCCTTGATGGATGAATATATATTACTCAGCAATGAAAGGGAAGGAAATCTTACCATTTGCAACACCATGGATGGATCTTGAGGGCATTATGCTAAGTGGAATAAGACAAAGAGAAATACCATATGATCTCACTAATATGTGGAATCTAAAAACAAAACAAAACCAAGCTCATAGATACAGATAACAGCTTGGTGGTTGCCATAAACGGGGGTTGGGGGTGGAAGAGGGTTAGGGGTTAGGGTTAGGGTTAGGTGAAATTAAGGATCAAAAGCTACAAACTTCCAGTTGTGAAAGAAAGAAGTCATGGGGATGTAATGTACAGCATGGTGAGTAATACTGTATTGCATCTTTGACAGCTGTAAGAGAATATATCTTAGAAATTCTAATCACTAGAGAAAAAAGTGTGTAACTATGTGGTGATAGATGTTAACTAGACTTACTGTGATCAGTTTGCAGTATATACAAATATCAGATCATTACGATGTTGAAACTAATATAATGTTATATGTCAATTATAGTTAAGTTGAAAAAAAGGAAGAAGGAAGGAAGGAAAGAAAAAGAAAAGAAGAGTTCATGAACCCAGAACGAACTTAGGTTGCAGGGTTAGTTTTATTCCTGTGTTATCCAGTCTCACGTCCTTTCTGTTTTGAGAGTTTATGGTTTCACTTGAAGGGATTGTGGATGTTGGAGAGTTGTGCCTGTGAAAAGCCAAACTTGGACTTACAAAGTAATTCTGTGATTAAGAACACAACTTTGGCTGTCATGTGAATCTGGGTTTGAATTTTGGCCCTACCTCTACAACTTCTTATGTGACTTTATACACCTTATTTAACCTTCCTAAGGCTTACAATTCAATGGACATGAATTTGAGCAAACTCTGGGAGACAGTGAAGGACAAGAAAGCCTGGCGTGCTGCAATTCATGGGGCCACAAAGAGTCAGACGCAACTTAGCAGCTGAACACCACCGTCAACAAAGGCTTACTTTCCTTATTCTAAAAGTGGGAATACAGATACCTGTCTTGCAGTGAGAATTTCTTAAGGTAACACATAGTCAATAATCAATAATGAGATTTTTAAATTAGAAGCTTGACAAGGGTTTCGGCTCCTTCCTGTTATCCAGTTCTCTTTTTCTCTCTTTCAGTTTTATGTTTGGCTGCACTAGGTCTTGGTTGCTGCGCACGGGCTTTCTTGGTTGCAGCAAGTGGGGACTGCTCTCGAGTTGTGGCGTGCGGGTTTCTCATTGCAGTGGCTTCTCGTTGCAGGGCGCGGGCTCCAGGGTCAGCAGGCTCAGAGGCTGCAGCACGTGGCCTCTAGTGGTCGCGGCACGTGGCCTCAGCTGTTGCGGTGCACAGGCTTAGTTGCGGCAAGGCATGTGGAACCTTCCCAGACCAGGGATGGAATCAGCGTCCGCAGTAGTGGCGGGCAGATTCATGAGGCAGTACTTCAGTATTTATGGGAAACGGAGGATAGATAGACTCCATAGTCCTTAAGTTATATTTTGAATGGGCTTAGTTGTTTTCTCTCTAAAAAAGATTTCTCTCTGAGTTGGTCTGGATCCTGTACAGAATCTGTAACATATACCAAAGCATCTCAAAAAAAAAAAATCTCTAACCTGTCTAAAAATGCATTCCAAGTTCTAAGCAACTAGTGTTATAAAAAAAAAAAAGAAAAAAAAAGTTTGTAAATTAACCTATGTATAAGTGGGGACTA
This sequence comes from Odocoileus virginianus, assembly GCF_023699985.2. Lineage (NCBI taxonomy): Eukaryota > Metazoa > Chordata > Mammalia > Artiodactyla > Cervidae > Odocoileus > Odocoileus virginianus. Next base: position 15,376,808 of record NC_069684.1, on the reverse strand, counting down.
GTTGTATGGTAGTGATGATATTGGTTTTGTTGAAAGATTGTGGGGCAAAGAGGATTGGGGAAAAAATCTCAATCTGCAATAAAAATAAAGATGTAGTGTAGAACGTTTTTTCTTAGCTGTTGTGAGTCTTGAAGTTTGGAGGACTCTTATTTTCTATAAAGACATCCAGGGTCATAGGCAATCGTATGTTTGGTACTCTAGTGAGAAATTCATCTTTACATTTCAGAGAAGTGGAAACAAGCAAACAGGGCAGAGGTTATTTGGTCAGAAAAATTCCCCAAGAGCAAATTTTAGATAATTGAATACTATCGGATGAAGTGCTGAAAAAAACTGCTTATTTCCTTAAAACTACTTATTGTATTATTCAGATACAAATGACTTTTAGATTTCTTGACAGGTTTTCATTATATTTTGGCAGTGAAGTACCAACTCCACATTCATTTATTACTTGTTCAATGATTTTTACAATTTCTTCAGATATTAGTTGATTTATATCATTTGATTTACAGGTTAGCAGTTGTATTTTTGGTCCTATATTGTGCTATATGGAATTACTATACAAATAATTGATACTTAAAATATGTAGTGGTTTTTTTCAAAAGAAGCATTTACATATCGTTCACGTTCAGTCATGGATGTGATTAGGATCCCTGATTAATCTACAACCCAAAACAACTAGGAAATTGGACAAAATATATGTTCTCAAACATCAGACTATAGGCAGCATGATACTGTGATTTCTGAGAAGGAAAGCAAATGATGTGAATTCAGTGACTGTTGTGGGCTTCTCCTTCCAGACTATTTCTGGACAATGGTACATGGAGGGAGAACAAAACAGAAACCTACATTTTGATGAATTGAGATGACAGAGATTAAAATTTAGGTGGGCTGAGGCAGCTAGAATTTGTGAGACACAGACTATAGGAAGGGAAGGTGTTATGCTAAGAAAGAACTCCAGAAATGTGCCTATGGGTTCCCTGGAGTCTTTGGTAGCATAGAAATCTGCATAACTGTAGGGTGAGATTTCTGGCAAAAGAAGAGTTTTTCTGTACATGTAAATTGAACAATTCCTAGAGATCACATAGGACCAGGAATAATTTAAGTTTTAACCAGTCATAGCAGAAAGACCCCATTCCACACATGGAACATTTAGTAGAGACCTTGTAAGACTTGGGTGTTAATAGTTTGGCTAAAATAGCTGTAAAGGATAATCTAGACTCAGAAAAAGGCTTAAAAATAAGCATCAAACAAATGAAACTAATCTGCAAGAGACTTAATCTTATGTCAGAGCAGTGGTCAACATTTTTAAAAGGAATTTAACGAAATCTAGCTCTTAACAATGAAAAACTCACAATATTTCAGTTCAGTTCAGTTCAGTTGCTCAGTCGTGTCCAACTCTTTGCGACCCCATGGACTGCAGCACGCCAGGCTTCCCTGTTCATCACCAGCTCCCAGAGTTTACTCAAATTCATGTCCATCAAGTTGGTGATGCCATCCAACCATCTCATCCTCTGTCATCCCCTTCTTCTCCTGCCTTCAATCTTTCCCAGCATCAGGGTCTTTTCCAGTGAATCAGTTCTTCGCAGCAGGTGGCCAAAGTATTGGAGTTTCAGCTTCAGCATCAGTCCTTCCAATGAGTATTCAGGACTGATTTCCTTTAGGATTGACTGGTTTGATCTCTTTGCAGTCCAAGGGACTCTCGAGAGTCTTCTCCAACACCACAGTTCAAAAGCATCAATTTTTCGGTGCTCAGCTTCCTTTATAGTCCAATTCTCACATCCATACATGACTACTGGAAAAACCATAACTTTGACTAGATGGATCTTTGTTGGCAGAATAATGTCTCTGCTTTTTAATATGCTGTCTAGGTTGGTCATGGCTTTTCTTCCAAGGAGCAAGGGTCTTTTAATTTCATGGCTGCAGTCACGATATGCAGTGATTTTAGAGCCCCCCCAAAATAAAGTCTCTCTCTGTTTCCATTGTTTCCCCATCTATTTGCCATGAAATGATGGGACCAGATACCATGATCTTAGTTTTCTGAATGTTGAGTTTTAAGCCAAACTTTTTCACTCTCCTCTTTCACTTTCATCAAGAGACTCTTCAATTCTTCTTTGCCTTCTGCCACAAGGGTGGTGTCATCTGCATATCTGAGGTTATTGATATTTCTCCTGGCAATTTTGATTCCAACTTATGCTTCATCCAGCCCAGCATTTTGCATGATATACTCTGCATGTAAGTTAAATAAGCAGGGTGACAATATACAGCCTTGATGTACTCCTTTCACAATATTTGGCATCTAATAAAAAGTGACTGGACATGCAAAAAAGCAGGAAAATGTGATCTAAAGCCTGGAGAACAATCAGTCAACATAAACAAGCCCCCAGATGACAGAGGTTATAAAGCTAGTAGACAAAGACATGAAAACAGGTATTATAAATGCACTCAATACAGTTATTGGGGCCTTTCTGGTGACTCAGATGATAAAAAATCTGTCTACAGTGCAAGAGACCTGGGTTTGATCCCTGGTTGGGAAGATCCCCTGGAGAAGGGAATGGCAATTCACTTCAGTATTCTTGCCTGGAAAATTTCATGGACAGAGGAGCTTGGCGGACTACACAGTCCATGGGGTTGCAGGGTCGGAAACGACTGAGCAACTTAATGCAGCATTCAGTTATTAAATGGAAAATACAGACATGATGAGAAAAGGGAAATATAAAAAGAAAGTAAAGGGAACTTTTATCTGAAATGAAAAATTTGCTTGATAAAGGGATTAACAGCAGAATACATGAAATAAAAAATGAAGATAAAGCAATATAACTTTTTGAAGACATTGCAGTAAAACCTAACCATAATGAAGCTTACACATAGAGATTTTAAAAATAAGAGTAGGGAATTCCTTGACAGTCCAGTGGTTAGTACTCCATGCTTTCACTGTCATGGACCAGGGTTTGATCCCTGATTGGGGAACTAAGACCCCACAAGGTCCGTAGCCAAAAAAATTTTTCTAAAAATTAAAAAATAAACAGACCTGTGGGGAACTAGCATATTGAATAACAGGTAAACTGGAGTCTTTAAAAGAGAAAGAGAGAGAGAAAAAAAGAACAAAAATAATATATGAAAGCATAATGACCAAATATTTTCCAAATTTTATGAAAAATATCAACTAAGATCTTACGGGGGTCTATGAATACACAAAAGCAGGACATATACTGAGAAAACTGCACCAAGGACCTCATAATCAAACCACAGAAAGTAACTGATTCTGAGAAAAATCTTAAAAAGTAGATACAGGGGGAGATGGCACATTATGTACAAAAGAACAAAAGAATTACAGCTGACTTTTCTTTAGAAACTTGCAAGTCAAAGATGGTAATATATCTTTTAAGTGTGGGGAAAAAGTAAGTTTGTCAACCTAGAATTCTAGACCTTTTCAAATATGAAATATACAATAAAAACTTTTTTCAGACAAAGAAAACCTGTGGGATTTTGCGGCTGACAAAACTGAACTACAAGATATGTAGTTCTTCAGGCAGAAGGAAAATGATACCAGATGAAAATATGGATCTGTACAAAGGAATGAAGAGCTCTAAACATGGTAAATATGTACATAAATATTAAGGACATTTTTATCATTTAAAAATTTCTTAAAACATAATTTGATCACTTAAAACAAAAATAATAACAATATATTGTGGGAATTTTAACATGAAAAAGCAAACTGTGTGACAATAGCACAAAGAATGGGATAAGAAAGATGAAAATATATTATTGCAGTAGTCTCACATTATAAATAAGATAGTATATGATGTTATTTCAAGGTAAACATAAATAAGGATGCATATTTTAAACCCTAGATGAGCCTTAAAAAATAAAAATATATTATAGCCAACAAACCAATAGTGGTGATAAAATAGAATTAAAAGATACTGAGCCAATCCAGAAGAAAGAAAAATAGGAGGAAAATACAAAGAATAGATGAGACAAATAGCAACATGATAGCAAAATGACAGATTTAAATAAAATCATATCGGTAATTTCATCAAATATAAATGGTCTTGATTCTATAGTAAAAAATCAGACATTGTTAGACAGGATAGTAAAAACCCCTACTATATGTGATCTATAAGAATTATATTTAAATATAAAGAAACAAAAGGAAAAGGTTGGGAAAAGATAAGGCTGTTTTAGCTATGTTAACAGTAGAAAAAAATAGACTTCAGAATAAGAAATATTACCAAGGATTAACAGGGATATTTCACAATGATTAAAGGGATCAATTAATCAAGAAGGCATAATAAGTGTGTATGCATGGGATAACTGACTTCAAAATGCATGAAGAGGCAGACAAATCTGCAAAAAGAAAAAACAAGTCTATTATTATAGTTGCAGATATCAGCATGCCTTTTCATAATTGACAGATCAATCAGAGAATAACTAGAGACATGGGAGCTTTAAACATTCTAACCAACTTGAACTAACTGACATTTATTGGATTCTCCACTCAACAAATGCAAAATACACATTCTTTTCTAGTACACAAGGAACATTTACCAAAATAGACCATATGTCCAGCTGTTAAATAATTCTCTAGAAATTTAAAATGATTGAAATCATATGTAGTATGTCCTCTGATCACAAGGAATTAAATTAGAAATAAGTAATGAAAAAATATCTGAAAAATCCCCAAATGTTTGGAAATTAAGCAGCATACTTATAAATAACACATGATTCAAAGAAGAAATCACATGGAAGTTAGAAAATATTTTGGACTAAACAAAAAGAAAACTGACATTATTGTATAAAATCTGTGAAATGTAACAAAGGGAAATATATAGGTTTAAAAGTTTACATTCAGTTCAGTCACTCTGTTGTGTCCGACTCTTTGCGACCCCATGGACTGCAGCACGCCAGGCTTCCCTGTCCATCACCAACTCCCGGAGTTCACTCAACCATGTCCATCAAGTCGGTGATGCCATCCAACCATCTTATAGTCGTCATCCCCTTCTCCCGCCTTCAATCTTCCCAGCATCAGGGTCTTTTCCAATGAATTAGTTCTTTGCATCAGGTGGCCAAAATATTGGAGTTTCAGCTTCGGCATCAGTCCTTCCAATGAATATTCAGGACTGATTTCCTTTAGGGTGGACTGGTTGGATCTCCTTGCAGTCCAAGGGACTCTCAAGAGTCTTCTCCAACACTGCAGTTCAAAAGCATCAATTTTTTGGCGCTCAACTTTCTTCATAGTCCAACTCTCACATCCATACATGATTACTGAAAAAACCATAGCTTTGACTAGATGGACCTTTGTCGGCAAAGTAACATCTCTGCTTTTTAATATGCTTGGTCATAGCTTTTCTTCCAAGGAGCAAGTGTCTTTTAATTTCATGGCTGCAGTCACCATCTGCAGTGATTTTGGAGCCCCAAAAATAAAGCCTGTCACTGTTTCCATTGCTTCCCCATCTATCTGCCATGAAATGATGTGACCGGATGCCATGATCTTAGTTTTCTGAATGTTGAGTTTTAACCCAACTTTTTCACTCTCCTCTTTGACTTTCAAGAGGCTCTTTACTTCTTCTTTGCCTTCTGCCATAAGGGTGGTGCCATCTGCATATCTGAGGTTATTGATATTTCTCCCAGCAATCTTGATTCCAGCTTGTGGTTCATCCAGCCTAACATTTTGCATGATGTACTCTGCATATAAGTTAAATAAGCAGGGTGACAATATACAGCCTTGACATACTCCTTTCCCAATTTGGAACCAGTCTGTTGTTCCATGTCCAGTTCTAACTGTTGTTTCTTGACCTGCATACAGGTTTCTCAAGAGGAGGGTCAGGTGGTTTGGTATTCCCATCTCTTTAAGAACTTTCCACAGTTTGTTGTGATCCACACAGTCAAAGGCTTTGGCATAGTCAATAAAGCAGAAGTGGCATGCTGTATAGTCCATGGGGTTGCAAAGAGTTGGACAGGACTGAGCCACTGAACTGAACTGACTGAGATGTTTTTCTGGCACTCTCTTGCTTTTTTGATGATCCAGTGGATGTTGGCAATTTGATTTCTGGTTCCTCTGCCTTTTCCAAATCCAGCTGAACATCTGGAAGTTCACGGTTCACATACTGTTGAAGCCTGGCTTGGAGAATTTTGAACATCGCTTTACTAGTTTGTGAGATGGGTGCAATTGTGCGGCAGTTTGAGCATTCTTTGGCATTGCCTTTATTTGGATTGGAAAGAAAACTGACTTTTTCCAGTCCTGTGGCCACTGCTGAGTTTTCCAAATTTGCTGTCATATTGAGTGCAACACTTTCACAACATCATCTTTTAGGATTTGAAATAGCTCCACTAGAATTCCATCACCTCCACTAGCTTTGTTCGTATTGATGCCTTCCTAAGACTCCCTTGACTTCGCATTTCAGGATGTCTGGCTCTAGGTGAGTGATCACACCATTGTGGTTTTCTGGGTCATGGAGTTCTTTTTTGTATAATTTTTCTGTGTATTCTTCTTAATATCTTACATTGGAAAAGGATAAAACTCTGTGACGAGTAACAATGTAAGCTTCTACCTTAAGCTAGAAATATAGGAACAAATTAAACCCTTACTCAGTAGAAAACAAATAATCAATGATGTAAAAAAAAACAGAAAAAACAATAAAGAACATCAATTAAAACAAAGGTGATTATTTGAAAAGATTAATATAATTAATATTGGAAAATATTGGAAAAGACCCTGATGCTAGGAAAGAAGGGGGCGACAGAGGATGAGATGGTTGGATGGCACCATCAACTCAATGGACATGAGTGTGAGCAAACTCTGGGAGATAGTGAAGGGCAGGGAAGCCTGACATGCTGCAGTCCATGGGGTGGCAAAGAAGCGGACACGACTTAATGACTGAGCAACAATACTGATGAAGGAACCAAAAGGATATAAATATTACCAATATCAATAATGAAAAAGGAAGTATCTCAAAGATCTTATACACATTATAAGGGTAATTAACAGTATTATAAACCACTTGATGTTAATGAACTCAACAACCTGTATGAAATGGACAAACTCCTTGAAAGACAATAAAAATTATTTCAAACATTGATAGAGAACCTGAATATCAATCAAAGACATTAATTCATAGTTACTATCCTTCCTACAATGAAACTTGTGCATTGAGATCGTTTAAGTGGTGAGTTGTATGAAATATTCAAGGCAGAAATACCACCAACTGAACTTAAACTCACTTTGAAAATATAGAAGAAGAAACACTTCTCATCTCATTTTACAGGGAAGCAGTATCCTGATATTAAAGTCAGACAAAATATTAAAAGAAAGCTACAGACCAATATTCTTCAAGTTCATGGGTCAAAAATTTTTCGCAAAATATTAGCAAACCAAAAATGATACATATATAAAAAGCATAATACACTATAACTAAGTGGTGTTTATTTCAGAACTAGAAAGTTGATTAATATTAAAAATTAAAAAAATCAGTTAATGTACTTCACTTCATTACAGTGGAGGAGAAATACTATTTGGTCCTTTAAATTGATGCAAGAAAAACATCTGAAAAAATTAAATATGTATCCGTTATAATAATCTCCCAGAAAATGAAGAATTGAAGGGAACCTCCTCAATCTGATAAAAGGCTGATGATTTAACATCTCTACAAATATACTAAAGTCACTAAATTATGCACTTTAAATGGCTTAATTTTGTAGCATGTGAATTATACTCAATAAAGCTATTTTAAAAACCTATTAATATCGTATCACTTAATGGTGAAAGCTGAATCCTTTTTGCTCCAAGATTATGATAAGGACAGAACCGGTATGGACCTAACAGAAGTAGAAGATATTAAGAAAAGGTGGCAAGAATACACAGAAGAACTATACAGAAAAGATCTTCATGACCCAGATAACCATGATGGTGTGATCACTCACCTAGAGCCAGACATCCTGGAATGCAAAGTTAAGTGGGTCTTAGGAAGCATCACTATGAACAAAACTAGTGGAGGTGATGAAATTCCACCTGAGCTATTTCAAGTCCTAAAATATGATACTGTTAAAGTGCTGCATTCAATATGGCAGCAAATTTGGAAAACTCAGCAGTGGCCACAGGACTGGAAAAGGTCAGTTTTCATTCCAATCCAAAGAAAGGCAATGCCAAACAGTGCTCAAACTACTGCACAATTGTACTCATCTCACACGCTAGCAAAGTAACACTCAAAATTCTCCAAGCCAGGCTTCAACAGTATGTGAACTAGGAACTTCCAGATGTTCAAACTGGCTTTATTTATTTATTTTTTATTTTTTTATTAGTTGGAGGCTAATTACTTTACAATATTGTAGTGGTTTTTGTCATACATTGACAAGAATCAGCCATGGTTTTACATGCATTCCCCATCCCGATCCCCCCTCCCACCTCCCTCTCCAAATGATCCCTCTGGGTCTTCCCAGTACACCAGGTCCGAGCACTTGTCTCATGCATCCAACCTGGGCTGGTGATCTGTTTCACCCTAGATAATATACATGTTTCGATGCTGTTCTCTTGAAACATCCCACCCTCGCCTTCTCCTACAGAGTCCAAAAGTCTGTTCTATACATCTGTGTCTTTTTCTGTTTTGCATATAGGGTTATCGTTACCATCTTTCTAAATTCCATATGTGTTAGTATACTGTAATGGTCTTTATCTTTCTGGCTTACTTCACTCTGTATAATGGACTCCAGTTTCATCCATCTCATTAGAACTGATTCAAATGAATTCTTTTTAATGGCTGAGTAATATTCCATGGTATATATGTACCACAGCTTCCTCATCCATTCGTCTGCTGATAGGCATCTAGGTTGCTTCCATGTCCTGGCTATTATAAACGGTGCTGCGATGAACATTGGGGTGCATGTGTCTCTTTCAGATCTGGTTTCCTCGGTGTGTATGCCCAGAAGTGAGATTTCTGGGTCATATGGCAGTTCTATTTCCAAAAAATATTTCTTAAAAAATTTCTTAAAAAAAAATCTCCACACTGTTTTCCATAGCGGCTATACTAGTTTGCATTCCCACCAACAGTGTAAGAGGGTTCCCTTTTCTCCACACCCTCTCCAGCATTTGTTGCTTGTAGACTTTTGGATAGCAGCCATCCTGACTGGCGTGTAATGGTACCTCATTGTGGTTTTGATTTGCATTTCTCTGATAATGAGTGATGTTGAGCATCTTTTCATGTGTTTTTTAGCCATCTGTATGTCTTCCTTGGAGAAATGTCTGTTTAGTTCTTTGGCCCATTTTTTGATTGGGTCATTTATTTTTCTGGAGTTGAGCTGGAGGAGTTGCTTGTATATTTTTGAGATTAATCCTTTGTCTGTTGCTTCATTTGCTATTATTTTCTTCCAATCTGAGGGCTGTCTTTTCACCTTGCTTATAGTTTCCTTTGTTGTGCAAAAGCTTTTAAGTTTCATTAGGTCCCATTTGTTTATCAAAGAGGACACAAACAGATGGGGAAATATACTGTGTTCATGGATTGGAAGAATCAATATTGTCAAAATGGCTATACTACCCAAAGAAATCTATAGATTCAATGCAATCCCTATCAAGCTACCAACGGTATTTTTCACAGAACTAGAACAAATAATTTCACAATTTGTATGGAAATACAAAAAACCTCGAATAGCCAAAGTAATCTTGAGAAAGAAGAATGGAAAAGGAGGAATCAACCTGCCTGACTTCAGACTATACCACAAAGCCACAGTCATCAAGACAGTATGGTACTGGCACAAAGAAAGAAATATAGATCAATGGAACAGAATAGAAAGCCCAGAGATAAATCCACGAACCTATGGGCACCTTATCTTCGACAAAGGAGGCAAGGATATACAGTGGAAAAAAGACAACCTCTTTAACAAGTGGTGCTGGGAAAACTGGTCAACCACTTGTAAAAGAATGAAACTAGAACACTTTCTAACACCATACACAAAAATAAACTCAAAATTGATTAAAGATCTAAATGTAAGACCAGAAACTATAAAACTCCTAGAGGAGAACATAGGCAAAACACTCTCTGACATAAATCACAGCAGGATCCTCTATGACCCACATCCCAGAATATTAGAAACAAAAGCAAAAATCAAACTGGCTTTAGAAAAGGCAGAGGAACCAGAAATCAAGTTGCCAGCATCTGCTGGATCATCAAAAAAGCAAGAGAGTTCCAGAAAAACATCTGCTTCTGCTTTATTGACTACATGAAAACCTTTGACTGTGTGGATCACAACAAACTGTGGAAAGTTCTTAAAGAGATGGGAATACCAGATGACCTTACCCACCTCCTGAGAAATCTGTATGCAGGTCAAGAAGCAACAGTTAGAACTGGACATGGAGCAACAGACTGGTTCCAAATTGGGAAAGGAGTATGTCAAGGCTGTATATTGTCACCCTGTTTATTTAATTTACATGGAGAGTACATCATGCAAAATGTGAGGCTGGATGAAGCACAAGCTGGAATCAAGATTGCTGGGAGAAATATCAATAACCTGAGATATGCAGATGACACCACCCTTACGGCAGAAAGTGAAGAGGAACTGAAGAGCCTCTTGATGAAAGTGAAAGAAGAGAATCAAAAAGTTGGGTTAAAACTCAACATTCGGAAAACTAAGATCATGGCATCTGGTCCCATTGCTTCATGGAAAATAGATGGGGAAACAATGGAAACAGTGACAGGCTTTATTTTCTTGGGCTCCAAAATCACTGAAGATAGTGACTGCAGCCAGGAAATTAAAAGACACTTGCTTCTTGGAAAAGCTATGACCAACCTAGACAGCATATTAAAAAGCAGAGACATTACTTTGCCAATAAAGGTCCTTCTAGTCAAAGTTATGGTTTTTCCAGTGGTCATGTATGGATGTGAGAGTTGGACTATAAAGAAAGCTGAGCGCCGAAGAACTGATGCTTTTGAACTGTGGTGTTGGAGAAGAGTCTTGAGAGTCCCTTCGACTGCAAGGAGATCCAACCAGTCCATCCCAAAGGAAATCAGTCCTGAATATTCATTGGAAGGACTGATGCTGAAGCTGAAACTTCAATACTTTGGCCACCTGATGCAAAGAAGTGACTCATTTGAAAAGACCCTGATGCTGGGAAAGATTGAAGGCAGAAGGAGAAGGGGATGACAGAGGATGAGATGGTTGGATGGCATCTCCGACTCGATGGACATGAGTTTGAGCAAGCTCCAGGAGTTGGTGACGGACAGGGAAGCCTGGCATGCTGTAGTCCATGGGGCCACAAGGAGTCAGACACAAGTGAGCAAGTGAACTGAACTAAACTAAAATGAGGATGTTCACTGTTTCCACTTATTCAGCAGTCTACTGGAAACTCTTACCAGTGCAATAAGGAAAAGAAATAAAAAGGTATCCAAATTAGCTATAAGTAAAACCACCTTTTTTTTCCTGTAGATGACATGATCAAACATGCTGCAAATCCTCACAAATCTATCAAAGGAAAAAAAGAACCTGGGAGAACTAGTAAGTTATTTTGGTAAAATTTCAGGATACAAAATTAGTGTGTAAAAATCAATTGTATTTATTTGTATATTATTGTTAATTTGTATATTAGCAATAAGCAAATAGAAAGTAGAATAATAACTAAGACATCATTTGCAATAACATCCCCAAACATAAAATACACATGAAACCTGTACTATGAAAAATGGAAATATTTCTATGAGAAATTAATGAACAAATGGATTGATTTACCTTGTTTAGGGCTTCCATTGTGGCTCAACTGGTAAAGAATCTGCCTGCAATGCAGGAGACCTGGGTTCAATACCTGAGTTGGGAAGATCCCCTGGAGAAGGGAACAGCTATCCACTCCAGTATTCTGGCCTGGAGGAGTCCATGGACTGTATAGGCCATGGGGTCGCAAAGAGTTGGGCATGACTGAGCCACTTTCAAAAGGAATCCACCTTGTTTATAGCTTGGAAGACTGAATATTGTTACAATTTCAACTCTCTCCAAATCGATTTCTAGAGTCAATGAAATCTCAGCATAATCAATATTGTTTTCGAGTCAATATTATTAAAATGTCACTTCTCTCCAAAATGATTTATAGATTTAATTAAATCCTAATAAAAATCCCAGAAGGCTTTCTTGTAGTAAATTTCAAGCTGATTCTAAAATTTATATGGATATCTAAGTGCCTGGAATGGCCAAAAAATTTTGAAAAAGAAGAATAAAGTTGGAAAACTTACTGATCTCAACATTTACCGTAAAGCTATAGTAATGAAGACAGTGTGTATTGGCATAAGTTTAGACACATAGATCAATGAAACATAATAGAGAGTCTAAAAATAGGCCCACATATGTAAGGTCAATTGATTTTCAATAAAGATGCCAGGGTAATTCAATATGGAAAGGATTACTTTTTCAACAAATGGTCTGGAACAACTTATTATCGACATAGAAAAAAATGAACCTCAACCCTCTATCATACACTAAAATTAACATGAGATGGATCATAGCCCTAAATGCTAAAACTACAAAGCTTTTAGAATAAATTTTGTAACCTTCAGGTAGAAAAAAAATTTCTTAAGACACAAAAGCATGAATATAAAATGTTTGAATTGGACTACATTAGAATTTAAAGCTTCTGTTCATCATAATGTACTAGTAAGAAAATGAAAATTCAAAGGCAAACCCCAGACTGGCAGAAAATATCAATATATATCTGACAAAGGATAGCTTTCCAGAGTATATAATTTAAAAAAAAACAAAAAACTCTTGTGACACTGGTAGAACCAATAAAAAGTCTGCACAAAAATGGACAAATCGAACAAACTCTTCACCAGAGATGACAGGCAGCCAATATATTCATGAAAAGATCTCCCCATCATTCATCATTAAGGAAATGAAAATTAAAACCATCACATGATATCACTACACATCCATTAGAACATTAGAGGAGATATAGTTAAAATGAGCGACAATACCAGCTGTTGGCACACGATGCACCTGGCACTCTGATACACTGCTGATGGGAATGTAAAATTTTACGGCCACTTTGGAAAAGAGTTTCGGCAGTTTCTCATACAGTTAAACATATATTTACCATATGATCAAGCAGTTCACTCTTAGGTATTTATCCAAGAGAAATGAAGTCATATGTGCACATACAGAATTGTTCATGAATATTCCTCTCACTTTTATTTGATGGAATCCAAACTGAGAACAACACAAATGTCCACCAACAAATGAATGTACAAGTGAAATCTTTAACAATGGAATGCTATTCATTAAAATTAGTAAACTACTAAGACACAACAACATGGATCAATCTCAAAACAAGTATAGTAAGTGAAAGAAGTCAGACACAAAGGTGCAGACATTGTATGACATTCAGTGTAATGAAACTCTAAAAAAGAAAAAAATGTCCCATGTATTTACAGAAAGCATATCCCTGACTCCCTGAATACAGTGATAGGGTGAGATCAACTGGGGAGAAGACTGAGGCAATAATCTTTTGGAGTGATGGCAGTGCTCATTATTTTGATTTTAGTGTTGATAACCTGAGTGAATACATTTGTCTAAAGTCATTGAATGCACCCTTACGGTGAGAAAGCGAAATTGTACCCCATTAAAATTGTGTTTGTTTGAGGTACTTGCTCTGTGTTTGAGGACCAAGGTCTTGGACTCAGTGTAGGGAAACTTCATAGGTGTGGACAGTTTCTCCATTGTATGAAGCCTTTTCTGTACTGGGTACTGTGTCAGGCGTTCTTGTGACAAAAGCATTTCTATTAAAACTGTGATGGAACACAGTGGGTTGAGGGAAAAATAAGAAATGAGGAAGGATAGGATATCCGTGGGTTGATTTCGTCAACAAATACTTACTGACCATTTTATATGTGCCAGCGTGGCCTAGGTGGGGCTGCCCAGGCAGCTCAGTGGTAAAGAATCCACCTGCCAATGGAGGAGATGCAGGAGACACGGATTCACTCCCTGGGTCAGGAAGATCCCTTGGAGGAGGAAATGGCAACCCACCCCAGTATGCTTGCCTGGAAAAACCCCATGGACAGGGCTCCAGCCCGTGGGGTCACAAAGAGTCAGACATGACCAAGCAACTGAGTATGAACATGCATGTCATAGGTACCCAGCACATAAAGGTGAGTATACATGGTCCTTGACCTGTAAGAACTCACAGTCTACTACAATGCAAACTAAAGTACAGTCTTATAAATGCTGTAATAGAAATACAACCAACTTACATGGGATGTGCAATCAACTTCCCAGTGGGTTCGTCACCAGGAGGTGACATGTGCATTTGTTTTTAAAATGAAATCCCCAGTGGTTAAGGTCAAATGCTTTGGAACCACACAGATATAGATGGGAATCCTGGGTCTGCTGCTTCCTCCTTCCCTTGTGTTTCATTCATGTTGCTGTACAGCAGAAACCCACACAACAAAGCAATTACCCTCCAGTTAAAAATAAATTTAAAAGGTAACAACAAAAACAGACTTACAGATATAGAGAACAGACTTGTGGTTGCCAAGAGAGATGGGGGAGAGGAGGACTGGGAGTTTGGGATTAGCAGATGCAAACAATTACATATAAGATGGATAAACAGCGAGGTTCTACTGCATAGCACAGGGAACTGTACACAGTATCCTGTGATAAGCCATATGGAAAGGAATATGAAAATGAATAACTGTATGCATAACCGAGTCACTTTGCTGTACGGCAAAAAAACCCACAACATTGTAAATCAATTATATGTCAGTAAAATTTAAATAAAATAATAAAAGCATGCAAATAAGTGAGAATCCAAATAGCGGGCCATGAGGCAATGGCACATATCAAGTATGATAATTACAGTGTCAGGCATGTATGCGCTCCAGTAGGTGATTGGTGTTGTATTAGGAAGGGTGTAGGCTAAGCTGCTCTAACAGAGACCAAGAAAAGGTGAGGGGAAGAGTATTTTGGGCAGGAGTTGTCTATCAACAAAAGCATGAAAGCACTGTCTGGAGAATGTGAGAAGTCCAGCCATGTAGAGAGTCTGGGAATTGAGCAGGGCAGAGGGGAATATATGACTTGTCGGTCAGGGTACAGTTGGACCATGACATAATGTGTTAAGAACCTTGAACTCTATGCTGTAATGGTGCATTCTTGTTGCAGGTTCCTAAGAAGGCCAGTGATCTAATTAAAGGTTTTTAGGAAGTCTACTCTGGTGATGGTGTAAAGGATGACTAGCAAGAGTTAAGGGCAGAGGGTCTAGCAACTTGGTTATTGCATTTGTTCAACCAAGAGATTGTGAAAGTATGTATCAAGGTGGTGGCTGGCACACAGAAGGTTCTGATCTGTCTTTAAAGAAGTAGTCAGTAGGACTTGGTGACTCCTTGAGGAAGGAGCTTCGTGACAGGGACCAGTTGAGGATGAGTCTGAGATTGCTAGCTTGGGTGTCTGGATGGATGGTGTTGAAATAAATCTCTAGACCCAAGATGGAGTCTCTTTTGCCTGAGGTGCCTTGTCATCAAACCAAACGTTAGATAACTTTGCGTCTTTGTAAATGCTCTGCTAGAAGAGAGGTGCAGTGTAACTGTCTTCAGTCATCGAGTCCCCAAACACCAGACCCCAAGCTCTCTTGGGGCTTTCTCACCCCAAACATGGCTGGCTATATTTTTTATTTGTCTTTTCCTTGCTTCTTATTCTTTACCCTGTAAAAGTTTCCTGCCTTCTGCCTTACTTTGCAGTTCTCTGAGATTGTCCACTTCCATGATGTGTTAAAGTTTGTTTGTATCCCCTAAATAAAGCTTGTATCTTGCCATTAGTGAATACAGGAAACCCACGAGCAAGAGAAGAATTCTGTAGTGAGTTAAGAAGTATGGACAGTGGATGCTGTTTTTGTGGAAAGCAGTGATTTTGAAAGTGTTTTGGTTGAAATTAGGGGGAGTGTCCTCCAGTATATGTACAATTATTTATCAGTTGTATACGTGCAGCATTGTTCTAACATTTGTGTGTACTATAAAGCATAACAGATGAGATGAAATAAACATGTAAATCCAAGTTATAATCTATAGTCTTGGGTACCAGGTCAGGGGTGTGCAATTCATTTTAGACCCACTGGGGTATAAGAGCCATTGTCAGGCTTGTTTGAAAGATTAAGACCCTTCCTTTCTCCTCCTTTCTGTTTTTCTTTTTTATCCCCTGAAATAGGTATGCAAGTCATTACCCACTCTGAGCAATATTTGTAAAACTTTCTCTACATCTGTGGTGGCATTGCCCTAGAAGTTCCTTATAGTTCAAATGAAGCAAGATTTAACTATTTTGACACAAACTTTCGCTATGTTACAAAGCATTTCCTCCCTAAAAACTGGATAAGACCAAGAGACAGAGGTTCTGGTAAAAGTTCCAAACTGGCCCTGGTCCTTGCCTGGTTTGTCCCGGCAGAGAGGACCAACTAAGGACTATTCGTCTCACTTCACTACCGCTTCTCTCTAAGATGATGGAGAAAAGGAGAGTGAGGGAATTTGGCTCAATAACTCAAACTAAAGCACTGGGGACACTTATATTTAAGACTAATGTCACTGCCAAAGTGCTACTCAAATGTATTGAAAGTCCTGCCTTTCTATTTCAAGTTCTTTTTTTGTCTGTGTGAGACCAGTCTGTTGCACATGGAAGGCGAGTGTTGCCAGATTCTAATTTGGAGAATAAAGAACTTATTTTTGACTAATTGGTCCAATAGGAACTGGAGTAAACCTAAACAGATCTGGAGGTCTGTGGCAAGGAAACAGAGGGGAGAGGGATTTAATCAGCCTTCACCTAGGCAGCCTATTGATAGACTTCTAGGCTGACTAATGTACTTGTATCTCGGGTAAGACTTTAAAATTATTGATACTTAGACCTGATTTCATAATATTTCATTCTCTGGATGATGTTATACTTACAAAAACAACTAGCCTGGAATTCCTTTTTAGGGCGCACAAGCGGATAAAAAATAAAACCCCACACTTTGTGTCCAGACTAAACTGGAGAAATGGAGTAGGTGTATAGAAGCTGTGACTCTAAGCCCACTAAAGCTGCACTTGTGTTTAAGTCATTTTTCAGCCCACGATGATGTTAGTAATCATTAAAAATCTCTGGTATCCCGAGCCACTGTCAGCTATAATCGAATTGGAGCAATGAACCTGAGCTCTGCATTTACTTCAGCTGTAAATCATAAACCCATCACCCTCCCGAGCAGAGGCAGAGAGAAATCAGTGGGTACCCTAATAGGGTCCATATGCCGTTGTAAAGAAAGTCTTAAAAAATAATTAGGCTTACAGATCACCATACTTTTGCAGCAAAAATGTACATATGTGACTAAGAAGTGAGAGATCGAACAACGTCAAAGTTTGGCTTCTGTTTTCTGCCATTTTTTAGAAAAAGTGGAATAATTGTTTACTTAGCTCTGAAAGGGCAGGCCTGGGGATGTTGTGACAGGCATCCGGGATTGGAGAGGAGCTAGCAGAGTGGGACATGAAGGGTGGTAGGAAGAAACAGGCTCTCAGCTTTGTAGATAAGGAAGCACACATTTCAGATAACCCTCTTGGCCTTCCCTCTTCTACCGGAGTGTAAATAGTTAGTGTTTCTCTTTAAACATTAATGTTACAAACCCAAATTAACATAGCCACAATTCTGTAAAAATTATCATAGGCCATTGTTGTTGTTCGGTCGTTAAGTAGTGTCCAACTCTTTGCAACCACATAGACTGCAGCATGCCAGGCTTCCCTGCTCTTCACTGTCTCCTGGAGTTTGCTCAAACTCATGTGCCTTGAGTTGGTGATGCCATCCAACCATCTCATACCTTGTCACCCCCTTCTCCTCCTGCCCTCAATCTTTCCCAACTTCAGGGTCTTTTTCCAATGATTCAGCTCTTCCCATCACGTGGCCAAAGATTATTATAGTATGCAAAAGGATGCTTTGCTCTCAATCAGACAGATCTGCTTTCAAATTCTGCTGTCTGACCTTGGGTGATTCACTTCACTTCTCTGAGCTTCAGTGAGTAGGGGATTCATACTTGACTCACCAAGCTCTCGGTGTAATGCCCTTGTATATATCTATCTTCTAATGCTTAACCTATTGTTTCGAAATAGGTCTCTTTCTCTTTGAATGGTTGTGAACTTTCCAGTGGTTCAGATTAAGAACTCCCAGCATGAAGCCACCTAAAGGAGGACACATGCTTATTTATCTTTATTTCTCCGTGCCTCATCCACACCTGGCACAATGATTAGGCTAAATAAGTAAAATGTTGGGGATTTCCCTATCCCTCCTGTGCATTGTATCTTGTGGGGTGAGGTTTAAGCAACTTAACTGTCATGTCCCTGGAAATTTGCCATCTAGTTGCAGTTAAGTCAGTTTGGCCCATTGACTCCCTCAGCTAAGAAGTCAGGGATGCTAAATTGAATATTGGCACAATTGCTCTTTGGACTAAGAGGTCTGAATCCGAGATGAACTTTCATTCAGTTTCCACTTTGGTTTATTGGAAATGCCAAGGTCAAGCTGTGGCAATGAAAAGAATGGAGAAAGTAAAAAGTCCTATAAAAGCTGAAGGAGGAAAAAATAAAAGAGAAGGAAAAAAAAAAACACAACTGCAACCCAGTTGGAATGAAATGGTGACCTAGAATGAAATAATCCTTCTTCCCCTCAGACAGATGCCTCGGTGGATTTCGTACTGAATCCAAAACTAAAACTGAAACCTAACTGAGTGTTCAAACCTGCATTCCTTCCACCCCTCATTTCTTGGTATCAAAGTGGAGACATTTCACGAGTTCTGCTATCACAAACTGTATGTGTGTGGGAAAGGGGCAGATAAAATGGGCCAATTAGACTGCAGCCACATCTATCAAAACTCTAACCCTTCACCTTGGTGAAAATATAATCTAGGATCAAACACAGAAGCCCTGCAGATGTACACAAGCCATGTGATGCAGCCTTTAAAAAGACTGTGACGGATGGCCGCTGCTTTCTGAAGGCCTAATGAGAAATCCAGGCTTGGCCCTGCTAGGAATCTTTGTAATCTGCAATCTTAAAGAAAAAAGTAAGTTCTAATTCAGTAACTATTTCATATATCCCAGCAAGATCCTCCCTCCAGACTGAGTCGAAAACATTCCTGACTCTGTTGCTATGCAAAGCAGTTTTCCAATACGTCTTGGAAATCTGCTTGAGATTTGAGAGTGGAATTTGGTTTTCAGTGGCCTCATTTAGGCTTGAGATCTTTTGGTTCACTCCAAAATAATGTGAGAGTTCTATTCTTCTTGGGCTATGGAGGGTAAATTCTCATCTAAGATACACATGAATCCAGGATGCATCCTCTATGACACACCCTTATAGAACTGATGTGAAAAGCAGAAAAAAAAGAAGAAATAAAAGAAGTTGGAGTGTCTTTATAAAAAAGTTCACTAAGAGACTCTGAGGGCTTCCCAGGTGGCACTAGTGGTAAAGAGCCCACCTGCCAATGCAGGTGGCCTGAGAGATGCAGTTTCAGTCCCTGGGTTGGGAAGATCCCCTGGAGGAAGGTATGGCAACCCACTCCAATATTTTTGCCTGGAGAATCGCATGAACAGAGGAGCCTGGTGGGCTACAAGTCCATGGGGTCCTAAAGAGTTGGACACAAGTGAAATGACTTAACATGCACACACGCAAGAGACTTTGAAACAATTGGAAATATGGAAAATCATCGAAAATAATGATTACCTCTTTTCTAATACACATGGAACATGACCAACGCAACTGCATTTACTGATGAAAATGTCACTGTGCTATGGCAACTGCCAGCCTTTGGGAAGCTCGTGTCCAAATTCCATAAGAAATAGCTTTGACTTTCTATTGTGTTCACTCTAGGTGACACAGGTCACCCAGGGATAAGCCCACAAGATCTAGGTGAGAGTCTGAGTCGAGAAGCAGCATCCCTAGTAGTTTCTCCTTCTTTGTCTTTGTGCTTCTGTGTTCATCAGGATCACTGAGTTTTTGGTGGCACTTCGGATAGGTCGGGCATGTTACATCACAAGTGCAGGCCCAAGAAAGCTGAGAAGAAAGTAAAAATGTGGGTCACTGGTAGAAGTCATCCTAACAGAAGGTACACAGGTCCTTCCCTCTCCCATGCTGGATGAATATTTGTTGTTGTTGTTCAGCCATTCAGTCATGTCCAACTCTTTGCGATCCCATGAACTGCAGCACGCCAGGCCTCCTTGTCCTTCACCATCTCCTGGAGTTTGCTCAAGCTCATGTCCATTGAGCTGGTGATGCCATCCAACCATCACATCCTCTGTTGTCCCCTTCTCCTCCTGCCTTCAATCTTTTCCAGCATCAGGGTCTTTTCTAATAAGTCGGCTCTTTGCATCAGGTGGTCAAAGGATCGGAGCTTCAATTTCAGCATCAGTTTCAGCATTGGGATGAATATTGAACCTGTTAGTTTGGCCTTAGCCCCATTATGGGCGTTTGTTTCTATCTCACAGGTCAAGATCAAGGAAGGAAGAAAATAGTTAGATGGAAATGAAGATGCTCCTCTGAATATAAAGTCTAGCACTTAGTCTAGCAAATTGGTGTCTGGGGTATTCAGCAGGACTAACTGGATTTAATCATTGCTTTGTGAAACTAATCAGAGTGGGGCAAGGTTATCTGAGCTAATGAAAGAAGACTTGTAATTAAGAATACATGTTATATGTAAAACTCATGGTGGCCTTGCTGCTTAGAGATTGAGAAAAGAGGATAAGGATTGGTCTAGTGCCAGCTCACTATACATTCCTCTCCCAGAAGCATTTTCTTGAAAGAGATTTCCCCCCATCGGGACCTGCCATTATCCTATGGTCTAGTGAAAGTGACTGTAATTAAATAGATTAGACTTCTGTTTTTGGTAAAGTAAAAGATTGGGAACAGATCACTCTTTAACCTGAGATGTGGAAAGGCCAAACTACTTGGAAGTTAAATGATTTTGTGCATTAACTGATACACTCCATGGATTTCCTTTCCTGAATCTAACATTTCAAAATTTAACATTCCTCCTGTGAGAAGCTCTGTTCTGAATCTTTTCAAGAGCTCCGATTCCTGGGATTCAGATTTTTCAGCATTTACACGGTGTTATTTTGTAAGTGGGCTTCCCTTGTGGCTCAGCTGGTAAAGAATCCACCTGCACTGTGGGAGACCTGGGTTCGATCCCTGGGTTGGGAAGATCCCCTGGAGAAGGGAAAGGCTACCCACTCCAGTATTCTGGCCTGGAGAATTCCA
Source organism: Odocoileus virginianus (assembly GCF_023699985.2). Classification (NCBI taxonomy): domain Eukaryota; kingdom Metazoa; phylum Chordata; class Mammalia; order Artiodactyla; family Cervidae; genus Odocoileus; species Odocoileus virginianus. Next base: position 15,355,595 of record NC_069684.1, on the reverse strand, counting down.
TGGACTAAGTGGAGCATTGACTATTAAGGGGTAGTAGTAGTGTAGTTAGTGTTCCCAGGTCGCTTAGTGGTAAAGAATCTGCTTGCCAAGGCAGGAGACCCATGTTTGATCCCTAGGTCGGGAAGATCCCCTGGAGAAGGAGATGGCAGTCCACTCCAGTGTTCTTGCCTGGGATAGCCCAGGAACAGAGGAGCCTGGCGGGTTACAGTCCACCGGATTGCAAGAGTCAGACCCCACTGAGCGACTGAACAACAGCAAAGCAGCGTAGTGCCGTGGTGAGGATGCAGCTCTGGGGTCAGGACGGCTTGAGAGAAACTCCAAGACTAGTTCGCTCATCTCTCAGGATCTGAGCTTCTCCGGAGCCTGCTCTGAGGCTCAGCTGATGCTTGCAAAGTGCAGACCCAGTGCCTGGCAGGGTGAATGCTGACTTCAGTGTGATGGTGGTGGTGGGGCTGGTTAGCCCTGTTGTTGTTATTGTTGGGACTTAAAAGATAGCTCTGACATGAGTCAGCTCAACTTTCTCCAACTTGAAGATAACAATTAGCCCGGGACTGTTGAACTGGGTGACGCTCCCTTCATGGTTTTTGTGTTTTGCCCTCATTCAGCCAGTTAAAGCTGGAGTCCACAGAACTGTGAAACATGGAGCCTGGGACAGTCACGTGACTTACGGTTTTATCCCATTTTCAGCTTTCAAGTGACATCATCGCTGAGCTTTTTATTGCTATAAAAATGCAGGCCGTAAACAGTTCAGTCCCTTAGACTTCTCTCTCTCCCTTAGAACGCTGGAGGGCTCTTTGTGATCTGAGCCTCCATTCTGTCTAGGTGTCTTCTCCCTCCCCCACGTCTGTCTTTGCAGATTTGTTTCCAGACTGGCTCTGCTGAATGGAGACCAGGAAGGGAGCCCAGCTGTTTTCCTTGTGTTTTCTCTCCATGCTGAGCAGGAATTGCTGAGCAAAGAGCAACATTTCTCAAGGGAAGTTCATAAGGGTAGTACAAACTCAGTCTGGGTTTTCTTTCTTCTTTCTTTCTTTTTTTTTTTGAATTATTATTAAAAACTTCTGCCAAACACTATCAGTGATAAGGGAAAAGTACAAAAAATTTGAAATGCAGTTGAACCAGCCTTTACAAAAATATCAGTCTGAATGAAGAAGGAAGGCCTTGCACTTCTTTAATTTTCTACATTTAACAAGAGACAGTTGCTGTCAGAGAAAGTCACTCCTGACTCCACAGACAATTGTGCAACTTTGCCCAGTATTCAGTGAGACGGTCCATAATTAAAATTCCTTTGGAAATGGTTGCCCAATGATTGACATTTGTCCCAAAATACATCATAATGGTAAATGTGTAATCTTGGACTCCAGTGAATTTTTTTTTTATGGAAAGAAAAGAAAATAAACTTAAAAAAATATGATTGAGCTTTTTTAAAAAAAACAAGTTGAAGCAGCATAACAAATTTATGTTCAGTTTTGCTGTTAAAAAAAAAAACTGGCAGTCCAGCAGGGGAGACCAGATTAAGCTGAGGAAAGCAAAAGAAAGCAATATGCAGAATATAAGTGAGTTGCCTTATACAGACTAGAATGCTGTTGAGGTTCCAAAGAGGAAGAAATAATGAAGATCTGTTTACCTCCTAATGCATGGACATACACTGTCACTTCAAACACAAATAACTTTTAGTATTGCTATGAAATGTTTCAACATGCCCCCTTTCCCAGTCCTAGGGAGCTCTCGCTATGCCAGACTTCCTGGAGACCTTTCCATCTGATGTCTGTCTGTGCCCCAGTCTCTATTTCCCCACAGAAATCCCTGATTCCAGACAGCTGCTGCTTTCTGTCTTTTCAAATGGCATAGACTGGTGCGACCACTGTGATGCACCCCCACAATTGGGAAGGCTATATCTTAATAACTTCTTGGATCCCCCCAATCTGTAAATACCTCAATAGCAATCATGAGTAGAAAAATCTACCACCAAGACATCCTTAGATTTGGGTGCTAAGCATTGGTGAGCACCCCCAAACACCAGCTTTAGAAAACCTCAGCAAACTTACAGTTGACTACATGACTGAGAATTTGGGGTTGTTCCTGTGTAGAAAAAAATCAGATGTTCTATCTGTCAATACCAGGGGCTTCATGCTCTTTTTTGACTTCTGAATAACTAATGCATGCCTAATGTGGGAATAAGTGAACAATATGTGAATGACCCTCAGAAATCACAACTTTTCACTGTTTTGTTCAGTAGTGTAGATTGCTGAGCTCTACTGGAAAAGCAATTCGATGCATGTTAGTTTTGCTTTCTACATTTGTGGGGAGGTGAGTGTTTTGTCTCTGTAATCAGTCTCAGCAACCTTGTAGTCTGTCAATTCACTTTATTTTTATTTTATTTGGCTGCTTTGGTTTTCTTTGCATCATGCGGGATCTTTGATTTGCAGTGCATGGGCTCTCTAGTTGTGGCAGATAGCATCAGTTGTTGTGGCGTGCAGACTCAGGAGCATATGGGCTTTAGTAGTGGCAGCACGTGGGCACTGTAGTTGGGATACAGTGGGTTCAGTTACTATGCAGCATGTGGGATCTTAGTTTCCTGACCAGGGATCGAACCCATGTCCCCTACATTGCAAAGCAGTTTCTTAACCACTGGACCACCAGGGAAGCCCCTATCTGTTTATTTTAAAGAGGAGGAAACTGAGGCTGAGGAGTGAAATAGTTACTCAGGGTTCATATAGAGAATTACTGTGGGTGAATAATTTGAACCCAGATCTCCTGACTGGAGTTTCAGTGCTCTTTGTATGATGCTATTCTAAATCTTTGATTAAAACTAAGAGGCAGACTCATTGAGAGATAAACTTTTTAGGTGGAAGAGTTGTAAATCGTAGGAGATAAAGATAAACTTGTCTTATCTGAACAGGACCTCAGCTCTTTAGAAAGAGGCATAAGGATGAGAGAAAGGAGGAGGAAAGACATGGCAGAAAGACAAGTGATCCTGGAAGAGACTGGAACAGGGCAAATGCCATACTTTTTCAAGAATTAGAAGAAATCTGAGCTGAGTTTAAAAAAAAATCAAAATTCTTCAGGGAGAAGTAAGAGTTTATGTGTATAAAGGGAGTAGAACAGAAATATTGTATTATTGATATGAATGATGGAATCTGCAGGGGCAGAAGAAAAGCATGGCCCTAATAGGTAAAGAGAAGAAACACCACACTGTTGCAATAAGGTTCTGAATATTAAATACTTTTTTTCCTTCCAAAGATATGTGAAGAGGAGAGGTCGTAGGAAAAAGAGAATCATTTAGAGAGAACTCACACATTATTTACTATCATAAAGTGAAAGAAAATGAAGTCACTCAGTTGTGTCCAACTCTTTGTGACCCCATGGACTGTATAGCCTACCACGTTCCTCCATCCATGGGATTTTCCAGGCAAGAGTACTGGAGTGTGTTGCCATTGCCTTCTCCAATTGTAGGATGTCAAATAATGAAGTATTGATTGATTTATCAAACTCCAGCATAGGGGTTAATAAAGTAAATATAGGTTTCAGTAAAATTGTGCCCTAGCACTTACTTGAAACTCAACATTAAAAAAAAAAAATAAGATCATGGCATCTGGTCCCATCACTTCATGGCAAATAGAAGGGGAAAAATTGGAAGCAGTGAAAGATTTTATATTCTTGGGCTCCAAAATCATTGCGGACAGTAAATGCAGCCATGAGATTAAAAGACGCTTGCTCCTTGGAAGGAGAGCTATGACAAGCTTAGATTGCATGTTAAAAAGCAGACATATCACTTTGCTGACAAAGGTCCACATAGTTAAAGCTATGGCTTTCCCAGTAGTCATGTGCAGATGTGACAGTTGGACCATAAAGAACGTTGAAAGGAAAGATTACGTGTTCAATCGTGTCCGACTCTTTGTGACCCCATGAACTGTAGCCTGCCAAGCTCCTCTGTCCATGGGATTCTCCAGGCAAGAATACTGGAGTGGGTTGCCATTTCCTATTCCAAAGGATCTTCTCAACCCAGGAACTGAACCCATGTCTCTTGCGTCTCCTGCATTGGCAGGCAGATTCTTTACCACTAGTGCCATCTGGGAAGGGAATTGATGCTTTCCAACTGTGGTGCTGGAGAAGATTCTTGAGAGTCTCTCGGACTGCACGGAGATCAAACTAGTCAATCGTAAAGGAAATCAATCCTGAATGTTCATCAGAAGGACTGATTCTGAAGCTGAAGCTCTAACACTTTGGCCACCTGATGTGAAGAGCCGACTTACTGGAAAATACCCTGATGCTAGGAAAAATTGAGGAGAAGGAGGCAGCAGAGGATGAGATGGTTAGATAACATCAATGGACGTGAGTTTGAGAAAACTGGGAGGTAGTGAAGGACAGGGAAGCCTGGTGTGTAGCAGTCCATGGGGCTGCAAAGAGTTGGACACAGCTTAGCAACTGAACAACAGTAGAGCATTCACCCAGGCTTAGTTGTTCTGAGCAAAGGCCGTGTGTGACTGTATAGGTCATGCCTATAAATCCTGCCCTGGTCAGAAGTTAAGGTGGGAATAAAAAGGGAATGGCATGGTCTATTTTTTCATGATATTTCCCCTCCCTCTATCTATTCCACTGTTACCCATGATTCATCAGATGTGATCACCTCTCAAGGAACACGGTTATGCCAGGTACCTAAGACAGTGACACTTCAACTCTAGTCCGTGGGGAAGGGGTGTGAGAGGGAGGTCTCATTCCACCAGTGAAAGGTAGGGGCCAGGGGTTGAAGCCCTTCTGAACTGACCTAGGAGAGAGTGTGTGAACTTGGGAACTGTACAACTTTCTAGCAGTGACTTAATCTCTCTGAGTCATATGTTTCACTGCTGTGAAATGGTGATGTTTACCCTGAGGCATTTTTGTGTGGATTTGAGATACAATAAGTCCCCAACATATGAATGAGTTCTGTTCTGAGAATGTGTTCATTAAGTCCAATTTGTTCATAAGTCCAACAAAGTTAGCCTAGGTAACCAAGTAACACATCTACCACATCAGCTATATAGTATTGTACTGTAATAGGTTTATAATACTTTTCACACAAATAATATATAAAAAGCAAGCACAAAAAATAAAGAAAAACATTTTTAATCTTGCAGTATGGTACCTTGAAACGTACAGTACAGTACCAGCTACATCACCACAGCTTTTACACTTGCTTCCAGACATTCTGGACTTGAAATAAAGTTACTGTATCACTGCACTCTATAAAGTACAGTACTTTGTACAGCAAAGTACAGAAAAACACAGCCACTTGTAGAGGATGTACGCACATGACAATGTACCCCAGATGCGTGAACTAGCTTATGTGATTGGACATGTGAGTGCAAGTTTGCATCTTTGCAAGTTCACAACTTAAAGGTTTGTATTCAGGGAACATACTGTAATGTGAAAAATACCTAGCAACGTGACTAGGAGGCAATGAAAGAGCAATCTATGTTATTCATAGGGTCGTTTTGTGCATATGAGCGAGGAGATATACTGAGCATGGTGAAAAGGCCTCACGTCTCAGAGAGGGTGGCGGAACTCAGAATGCTTGAAGAGCCTCGTAAGAGCTGGCTGCCTCTCTGCACCCATCCTCAGTACCCAAGTACCTTGGGATGGTTTAAAACTCAGAATTGCAACTTCTTCCCAAACAGGGTAAGGGGCAGTCTGTAGGAAGTCAGTATGCAATAGTCGGGTCAGTCTCCAATACGGAAAACGTGCCAACTTACACCTACACTCTGGGGATGAGACAGCAGCTGTGGGCAGACAGTCAGGTAACAGCCATGGGGTCACTGGGCTCTGTTACATTTACGGATGTTCCTTTGTTCCCCCTGAGGTTCTGCAGTCTGTCTAGTTTATCCAGGTACCTTTCCATGATATACAAATGGTACAGCCCCAAAACCATCTGCTGTAGTTTTTCCACTTTGTTCTGATTTATTATTTGTTGTTTACAGTATTATCTCCAATAACAACAATGGAATTTCCTTCCCTACTAATTTGGCCTGTTTCCATTTTCACTGTTTATTTTAATTTCCTTTTTTTGGAACTGAAACCCCCAGATGACTCTCCCTTGTTTATTTCCTTGCACGTATGTGTCAGCATCATTTATGTTCATTCAGAAGAACTTTGTTCATTAATTGTCAAGGTTATGCTTCCTGGTTCCTGGTGGGAGTATATTGAGTGCTTCATGCTTCTCAGTACTGCACAATGGTTTTGGTTGTTTTCCTCATCACTGCTCTCTGCCAGAAGATTGCTTGCTCTCCATGGCTCACAGATGGAGCATGTGAGGCAGAGAAGTAACTTGGTTGTAGAAGACCCTTCTCTCGAATTTTCCGACCTATCACCCCTGCCCAGCTTATCAATGCCATTTCCGTTTACTTTTATTTTAAATTTAGTTTTTGACAGGAGGATAATTGCTTTACAATGTTGTGTTGGTTTCTGCTGGTTTATGAATCAGTCATAATTGTATATATATCTCCCCTCCCTCTTCAGCCTCCCTCGTCTCTGCCATCCCACCTTTCTAGGTCCTCACAGGGCACCAGGCTGGGCTGAGGAGCTTCCCGCTAGCTAGCTATTTCACACATGATTGTGTATATGTGTCAATGCTATTTTCTCAATTCATCGCACCCTCTCCTTCCCCCACTGCGTCCACAAGTCCGCTCTCTACACCTGTATCTCTGTTCCTTCCCTGCAAATAGGTTCATCAGTACTATTTTTCATTTGCTTTTATTTGGGTAGTAGGTTATGTGAGCTTAAGACCTGTTTTTTGCAGGCATGCTCAATTCCTTGAAGACATTTCCAAGAAAATGACTCTGTTGTTGGCTAATAAGCAATTGCTGCTTGCAGAGTTACTGCCTAGGGGTGCAGGATGAATGTTAGACTTAACTCTTTCCTATGAGGAGCTTACAGTCCACTAAGTCAACAAAAGTTAAAGAGAAGAGGTTTAACTCGACTTGTAATCTGTTATTTGAATATATTAGATCTGCTGCCTTAATTTTACTGGATTCTCATGATTTACTGAATTAATGAATCCATCAAACATATATTTAGTACTTACTCTGTACATGACATCGTCTCTAGTGTTTAGATGCTTAAAAGACCAAAAGGTAGAAATAGAATTGAAAGCAGATAATTTAAAGTGCTGTAAGTGACATGGTAGAATTCTGTACAGAGTATATACAGAGAGATACAAAGGAGGAAGGGTCTTTATTCTCTTGGCATAGTGGGTGGAGGGGAGGTGACACAAACAAAGGCTGAAAGAGCCTGGGTGTTTTTGAGATCCATAAGCACTTTATTTGGGGCTTCCCAGGTGGCCAGTGGTAAAGAATCTGCCTGCCAATGCAGAAGACATGGGTTCGATCCCTGGATCAGGAAGATCCCCTGGAGTAGGATGGCAACTCACTCCAGTATTCCTGCTTGGAGAATTCCATAAACAGAGGTGGTTGGCGGGCTACAGTCCATGGGGTTATAAAAGAGTCAGACGCATGCAAGCACTTTATTTACTTAGCTGTGTCACTGGGCCTTAGTTGTAGTATGCAGGATCTTCATTTTCTCCTGTGGGATCTTTCTAATTGTGACCTGGAGGCTCGGCAATTGCGGCTCATTGCCTTAGTTGCTCTGCGGCATGTGGAATCTTCCAGGACCAAGGATTGAACTTGTGTCCCCTGCATTGCAAGGCAGAGTATTTACCACTGAGTCACCAGGGAAGTCCCTATGAGCACTTTAAACAACAGAGACAGTGGTTGAGGAGGCTGCCGGGCGTGGTAGGAGGAGGAAGGTGGAGGAAGTCTTGGATGCTGTGTTACAGAATTTGGACTTTAATCTCTGGGAAAAGATTTTGGTAGGTGGAACATCATTGTCAGATTTGCTTTTTAGAAAAATTACTCTGAGAAGGATGGGCTCGGGAATGTGAATATAGGGGTAAGGAGATTCCTTAGGGCAGTATGATGCTGGGCAGGTATAACGTGATTCTGAACAAACCAGTGGCAGGTGGAATGTTGTCAAGGAAATAGACTTTATAGAATTGGCATCAGTTTTTAAATATTGTCTCTAGAGTGACTGCTGATGAAACTGAGGCTCAAGAAGTTAACACAGCTAATAAATATCAAAGAGAACCTCCTCTTTGCTTCTGCTGCAGTTTAGAAACATGATTACTGTGGCATTTCACACATGGTGTGAACACTGCATGGTGACCACTTGTTTACAACCCTTTCTGTCCGGAGACTGCAAACTTCTTAAGGTTAAGAACCAAACTGCCGAATTACTTGTGTCTGCCTCGCATGGAGACTCGAACAAACAATATTTAACAGATGTTTAAAGAGTTAAACTCCTGACCCCAGAGCCAGTGCTTTCCCCACATGCCCCGCATGGCATGGAAATGCGAAAACATCATTCAGGCTTGTCTTTGAATGCTCAGTTTGACTCTTTGCGACCCCATAGACTGTAGCCCACCAGACCCCTTGTCCGTGGGATTCTGCAGGCAAGATTACTGAAGTAATCCTCTTTCAGGGGATCTTCCCGACCCAGGGCTAGAACCCTCTCTATGTCTCCTGCATTGGCAGGTGGATACTGAGCCACCCAGGAAGCCCAGGTGTGTCTTACATCCACCCATTTCCATCTCTTCTACTGAGGGACCAGGGCAAAGTGACAAGCAGATAGAACAGGCGAAGGATATTTTTACTTTGCTTTAAAGTTTTATCACTTTGTCCATTATCAAAATGCTTCCCTTTCTCCAGAAGCCTGCATTAAAATGCCAATCATGGATAGCTAAAATATAAAAAGTGGCCATAAAATTTAGTGTCTGTTATGATACTATTTTTGATGGTCTCACTATCCGCAAATCAGGCATGATAACTTGCTCTGCCGTCTCTTTGTTGCTGTTGTTGTTATGCAGTGTTTTAACCTGGACCCCACTTTGTTCGTCCACACAGATCCGTAATGCCCCCTGCCTGGCTCTTTCAAGATGGAGGAGAAGGCCTCGGGAGAGCCTGCACATGTGGTGTCTAAACTCAAACTTCCCACCAAGGTAGAAAGCACAGGGCACTGGCTGGTGGAAGATCATGCTCGGATATGGGAAGTTTTAAAGACAGAGGAGGTAAGACAGCGCTAAGCGACACCGTTGGTGCAATTATGGGTTTTCTTAGATTTGAGATGCTCATTCTTGGTGCAGCTGTTATCATAGGCCAGCTTGGCAGTTTTTTATTCAAGGGCCATAGGCTTAACCACAGCTAGAGAGTAAGAAGTCGGGGTATGTCCCTTGGACATTAATAACTCCACAGCGATTCATTCAGCCAAGGGAGGTAGCCCTGACAGATAGGACTTAAAACATGCAGATAGGCATTTGTCTTTGTAGACTCCTACCACACATACATGGGAAATCAAATTGTGGTGAGAAAATTGATTCCTCAGGATCAACTAACACATGTGGAATTATAGAAATTCATTCTTTGACAGTGTGAGATTAAGTATTAGTTAGGGCTCCTTGGTTGCAAGCAACAGGAATGGACTCTAAAGAAACTGGCAAATTATTGGAGGATATTGGGAGGTTCGCAGAACTGATGGGAATTTGGAGAACTGTGTTTGGAAATAGGACAGGAGCCAAGTCAGCAGGAACTAGTCAGAGCCCTACCCCTGCTATAACTTCCAAACTGGTCTCTCCCCTCTCATTCTCGCATTTCTCTGCTCAAAATGCAAAACAATGGGAGAGAGGGCCTCACTGCCAAGCTTGGTCACATGTCTTTCTGTTGGTTATTCTGTTAAGAGGAAAATAATCTTTCATGAGAAATCATTATTCCAGGGCCTCAGAGCACTTGTGTTGGGTGTCCAACTCTCTAATATTTGCATTTTGTAATGATTCCAATCCAAGAGCGTAGTATAATAGCTATAGTCTTAAACATGTGAAATCCAGACGAAGAAACTATAAATTCTTTCTATAGAAATACTAGCACAACAGAGTTTTGGTTTTTGTTCCTTAAAGCAGTAAAACTCTGCAGAAAGCTGTTTGAAGTCTCTGTGTATGTCCCTTAATAGGGTCAAGACTAGGATTAGAAAGGGAGGTGCTGAGGGCACTGAATTTCAGGAGGTGCCCACTCTCAGGTTTGTGTCCTGCACTTGCACAAGCTTGGAAGTTAATCTATCCTTATATTTTGCATGCTAGGTGCCTTGCTTACTCACACTAGTCCTGGCCCTGGCACCCAATTCTATTTGCTTTCCTCCTTCCCCAAAGGTAATCACTATCCTAAATTTGGAGTTTATCATCCTTATGTGTATTTCAGGGCTTCCCAGGTGGCACTAGTGGTAAAGAACTTGGCTGCTGATGCAGGAGACACAAGAGACCTGGGGTCGATCCCTGGGTCGAGAAGATCCCCTGGAGGAGGGCACGGCAACCCACTCCAGTATTCTTGCCTGGATAATTCCATGGACAGAGGAGCCTGGGAGTCTACAGTCCATGGGTCGCAAAGAGTTGGACGCGACCGAGTGACTGAGCACACATGCAAAGTTGACACTAAAAAATGGGAAATAAGTGGGGGAATGGCGTTAAATCAATCAATAATTGCAATGCTGTGTGATGAGTGTTGTATGTAATCAATATGTCCCTAGGTGTTTTCAGAACCTACAGCAGGGCGCATTAATCCTGCATGGGTGTGAGTATGCTCATGGAGGTGTGGGTGTCAGGGAAAGAAAGCTTCTCAGCGAAGAAGTAAGGCTTGAGTTCATCCTTAAAGGAAAAGTAGAAGTTAACCCAACAGAAGGGATTTTAGAAGAGGAACCCCAGCAAATATTCCCAGAAGAGGGAAAACTGTGTAAAGGGCAGTGTTATTAATAGAATGTCCTGCAGTTGGGAGCGTCTGCAGCAGAAGAGAAATGGCAAGAGATGAAATGAGAAGCACCAAATAATGAAAAGCTTATACACTTCACTCAGAAATTCAGGAATTGTTTTGTGGGCCTTGGGCAGTCAGTAAAGGGTTTTAGGCAGGGGTAGTAACACAGATTTGTCTTCTAGGAATCCTGCTCCGTCAGACATGTGAAGGATGGCCTGGACCACTTCAAAACCTCTTTCAGCCACTTTGATCTCCTTCTCTGTATACACTCGGCTAGTCAGTGCTCAACTGGGAATTATTTTGGGGTATTCTTTTTTCATGATGGTGATTCTCTCTTTCAAGCTAGGCTGTCTGTCCTTGAGACCACGTCCATTAGTTTTATTTAGACTTCACTTAGAAACCCTAAAGCACTCACATACTGCTGTACACAGTTGAAATAAATACCTGATGGTTAATTGATGAATCATTTTCATAGCAATTACATGACCATGTGATCATGATTTCATAGTAACATGTTGTTTCTATAAAAGTTAACAGCAACGAAAATGCTGCCATCTCTGGTACAAAGGTGATTTATTTCATTCGCCATTGGGTCGTAGTCAGTGGTGGGGTTTTGTTTGTTTGTTTGGGTCTTTCCTGATTGAAATTGCACTGACTCATTCATCGTGCACTGCTTATCTGTGCTGTGTCTTACGTTTGTGAGGAGCCTGCCAAGATAAGCAATGTTCTCTGTGGCTGTGAAACAGAGATGCTCTCTATGTGAAATTCAGCTAGTGAATGCCTGTATGGAGACTGGACATATGACCTCTCGCTCTCAATCCAGTTCTGGAATGGGGCCTCACATTGTAACATCACATTCTTGGAGGAAGAAATAGTATGTGTCATCACGCATACTTTGGAGATTAAATCATTCTCATCTGAGGGACAGGAAGAGAGAGAATTAAAAAGAAAGAGAGAGAGAGAGAGAGAGAGAAACTGGATGACTATTTGGACAAGCAGTGGGTGTGCATTTTATTCATCTCTGAAGAGCCAGCTCTTTGCTGACCTTAAAGAATGTGGTTCAAAGATAGCACTAGACTTCTTTGTGATTCTGAATGGCTTCCTTTTTTCTATCACAAACTTTAATATGAGGCAAATGGATAGACATGTCCTGCCTGGGAAGTTAATATGTAAACATGGTTTGAAGTTTTTTTACTGAGATCAATGAGGTAGACATTATCATCAGTAGTGAGAAATGGAATAATGAAACCAAATATTAATAATATTCAACAGGGGTCTGTAAGGGAGGGAGAGAAAGTATCATTTGTTAAGCACCTACTGTGTGTCAGAACTGTCCTTGGCACTTTTATATTCAGCAGTATATTCAGTTGTCACAGTCATAGGGATATTTTTATAGAAGCTTGCTTTTTTTTTTGGCTGCACTGGGTCTTCATTGCTGCGCCTGGGCTTTCTCTGGTTGCAGTGAGCAGGGTCCACTCTCTCGTTGTGGTGCATGGGCTTCTCATTGCAGTGGCTTCTCTTGTGGAACACGGGTTAGTTGTCCTGAGGCATATAGAATCTTCCCGGACCAGGAATTGAACCCATGTCCCCTGCACTGGCAGGGGATTCTTCACCCCTGGACCACCAGGGAAGTCCCATAGGAATATTTTGCATAAGGATTTTGAGGATTAGAAGTTAGGGCGCATGCTCAAAGATACATAACTGGTAAGTGGCAGAGTAAGATTCAAACTCAAGCTTGTCTCTCTTCATTTATACTCTTATCTTCTCATGAAGCTGTCTACCAAAATTGTTTGAATCACCCGGATTCTACATTTGGTTTCCCTTCCCAGACTTCAACTCATTCTGGCCAGGTCGGCATCGTCAGCGTAATAAATGGTCCCAGTCCTGCTCTCTTAGAGCCTGGCTCGGCAGTGTCTCATGGGAATAAACAACGACGTGCCCATTGAGTCATAACTTTCTTTTATTCCTCAAAATGTTTTTCCCAGTGTGTGTGGCTGGGTTTCCATCTCAGTTTTCCCACATAGCATCACAACATCTCATGGAGACTGCACCCTGCCCTTAACTCCATTCCGCTTGAGTGAAGCCCTAAATCTCTGCTAAGTTTGTCGTAGCTCTTTTCTTCCCTGCATAACTGAATTCTTTTCCATGTACTCCAAGCTATTGATAGGGGCCCAACTGTGTAAACAGTCTGATTGTTTGGAACCTGGGTATTTCCACCCATTCCCTGAATTACTGTTGCTTCCTTGGACGGTAAAGCCCACCAGAATCACCTCAAAGTTTCCCTCTGCCCTTGAGATGCTGTTCACCAAACACCCTGCTATCACCACGGCACACAGACCTACCATCGGGGAAGTCTCTTCAGCTCCAGTCTTCCCACCTTCTATCTTCTTATTTTTAACCATTGGCTCTTGTTGCCAGAGCAAAGTGCATGCAAAGTGCTTAGAACGGTGCCTCCTACATAATAAGCAATAGATGTAGACTTTTCTTATTATTGAATGAATCAGTGAAGGACAGAGGAGTATAAAATGTCACACCCTATCGGCCTGCCAGTTTTACACCAGTCGCTTTTTGACCTCTGCCATCTGAATTCAAGATTGCCCCCACGTTCTGGAAGGCCCATACTCCAGGATTCTTTTAGTGTTTTTTTAAACAGCTGCTGGGTTTGAACTGGTAGACACAGCTGCCTGACTCTAATGAGACTACCCCCAGTGAGGTTCCTATGGGTGATCTTCCCAGGAGGAAAATAACCAACCCCAACTAAACAGCACTGTGTTGACATACACAAATCATTCTGGGCAGTGTCCAGATAAGGGTGTTTCAGACCCACTCAGTTCCTCCTTCTCTGCCCCGAGCGTGTGGTGGGGCGATACCAGTCAGCAGTGTGCTCCTCAGGGATGTCTTCCTGGAAGGCTGTGGGCAGGCTGGGTTCTCAACCTTCTGTTATCCTACCTGCTGACTTGGGTGCTCAGGTGACCATTTGCAGGAGGAAAGGCCAGGGCCTTTTAGGAGGATAAAATTGATACATAGCTCTCTCCTGTAAAAATCTGTTAGACATTTGCAACCACTTTAGCCCGTTCTCTTTGGCTCCCAGTTTCCCAGGTCGCGCTAGTGGTAAAGAATCTGCCTGCCAATGCAGGAGATGTGGGTTCAATCCCTGGGTCAGGAACATCCCCTGGAGGATGAAATGGCAACCCACTCCAGTATTCTTGCCTGGAAAATCCCGTGGACAGAAGAGCCTGGTGGGCTACAGCCCATGGGGTCGCAAAGAGTCTGACATGACTGAGTCTGCACATGCCTTTGGCTCCCAGTCCTAGAATGAACCCTGCCTGTCATATTAGATGGAAACATTTCTTTGTACTTTACTACAGAGAATAAAGAAAACTCCAAGTGAATTTGAGGAGGGAGGGAGGAAGGAAGGAAGGGAGCAAGAAAGAAAAAGACCGGTTTCTTGAGGGCTTGGAAACCACTCCTTCATGGAGCTTGCGTTCATGTGGGTCTAAGCTCCCCAAGAAAAAGTGTGCAAAACAGTTGTGTTTCAGCTCATTGTTTTCCAAAATGTGCTCGCTGTAAACCTCAGGGTCTCTTTTTATTCGCTCGAAAACACCATTATTGTCAGGACAAGCTTGGCATGAGGCAATAAAGAGGCAGGGGGTTGGGGGAGAGGAGCTCACAAACTGAAATAGTGCCCATGAAAGGGAAAGAATTGTCTTCTGTCCTTTAGGCTTATCTCCCCTTCGAGGGCACAAATATGAAGAAGAAACGGTATTTATTTAAGTTTGTCCTTGGATTACGAATGTAGGCCATCTGGGGAGAAGCTGCGCTGCTTCCCACAGCAGTGAGTAGCTAGTCCAAAGGCCCATCCTCTTTCAGGGGCCCAGGAGAGGAAATAGTGGAAAACTTTTGCTATAAATTCTTCTCCTATGACCTGACATTTGAGAAATTTACCTGGTTGACTTGATGAGAAACCCCGGCCTGTGAATGTCAAGACACATAATCTTTTGTGATCTTTTTTTTTGGGGGGGAGGGGGGTGGGGAGGCATGGGGGTGGGGTGGGCTGCACTGCCTGGACTGTGGGATCTTAGTTCCCCAAGCAGGGGTTGAACCTGGGCCCTCCGCAGTGAGAATGCAAAAGAATCCTAACTACTGGACCAGCAGGGCATTCCCCTGGAACCTTTATAGACGGAGAAAATTTCAGAAAGGTAGAGATTTACATGAGGTCACTGGTAGGGAAAGGTTGTTGTTGTTTAGTCGCCAAGCCGTGTCTGACTCTGTGCGACCCCGTGGACTGTAGACTGCCAGGCTTCTCTGACCAAGGGATTCTGCAGGCAAGAATACTGGCGTGGGTTGCCATTCCCTTCTCCAAGGAAAGGGTTGGCATGCTTGAAAAACTTGGACTCTGATACGGGGACATTGGTGGCCCCAGCGCATCTGCACAGGACGCTGTAGCCTCTGATGGGGGTGCCCTTCCTTCCTCTTTGCCCAGCGAACTCCTGTTCACCCTTCAGACTCTGGCAGTTTCCAGAGTCTGACGTTTCTTTGACCTCCACAGTCTGTGTTATGTGCCCTTGTCAATTTTTTTCTTAATTTTCTAAAAACTACTCTGTGTTTCCTGCATGTCCATTTATCACATTATATGGCAATCATTTATTCTTTTCCAGTATACTATGAGCTCCTAGTCTGAAGAACTATGTCTGTTTTATTCAGCGTTATATCACTACACTCTTGAGACATTTGTTGAATGAATAAATGAATGAACAAAGGAATGGACAGAAAACCAACTATCTCACTGGTTGGTGCTTACTCTGAGAAGAGCACCCAAGTGATAGAACTTCTGGAAGTTAGTGGGGTTTCCTCTGCCGTCATGAAAGGAGGAATCCAAGGCCCAGAACCATATGATTTACTCTGTGGCTTGTACTTGCCAATAATGGGAGCCATTAGAATTTTACTGGATTTCTGAGAAATCAACGCCATATGTGTCTAGTAAAAATACAGTGACAATGAAAGCAAATAGCCTGATGAAAAGAGTCCTCAGTAAGCAGAATAACCTCTCCACCCACTCCTGTTTACCCTTATGGCCATATTGTGCTTACAGACTCAATGTTGCCTCAAAACATTCATTTTAAGTAGGTTGGATGCAGTGCAAGGACAAATCTGAATTGTTTCAAAGTAAAAAAGTTGATCAAGGAAGCTAAAAATGGCAAAAAAAGACTTGAAACAGTGTGATGGAGGAATCATGCTCTATCAAAGTGGGAGGTGAAGTTATGTTTAAGGAATCATGGAGGATAGTAGATAAGGGAAAGCAAGAAAGAGCCAGGATTTCAATTGGGAGTCTAGAAGTTTTATAATTTATTAAGAGAAGTCAAAACTGCTGACAATACAGTTACAAAGTGAGTGATTGCCAAACACCCCTGCACTTACTGGAAGAAATGGAGCAAGACCCTGGATACAAAGTATCCACACAGAGACAGGCTGTCCCTTTGGGGCAGGGAACGCTCTGTCATTCATTTTCTGAAAGGGGGCAGGGACCACAAGAAAGAATGTGCCGGGGCTTAACTGAACCCTGTGCGAGCTCAGATAGTGAAGAATCTGCCTGCAATGCAGGAGACCCAAGTTCCATTCCCGGGTCAGGAAGAACCCCTGGAGAAGGGGATGGCAACCACTCCAGTATTCTTTCTTGGAGAATCCCATGGACAGAGGAGCCTGGCGGGCTACAGTCCATGGGGTTGCAAAGAGTCAGACACAATTGAGTGACTTTCACTTTCTTTCATGTGAACTACAGGGCCACACACATGCTGACCGTTCAGCAACCATTAAGAATTTGAACTGAGAGCCAAGAAGAGATATTAAGTCAAATCATTTACCCCTAGGTTTCATGTTTTTAATCGTTAAGACAAAAATATAGGACACTGTGGAAATCATAAGTGACAGTAAGTTTTAATTTTGTTTTATTTATTTTACTTTTTAAAGTTTTTATTAGTAGAGAGCTGATTTGCAATGTTGTGTTACTTTTAGGTATACAGCAAAGTGGTCAGCGATTTTTAAATATGACCCTTAACTATCTAGTCACTTTGCAAAGATTTCCCCCACCACAACCACAACATTCCAGGCCTTGTAGGACCAAGGTGAATTTTCAGGGGCCGTCTAATGTGAGCATAGCTTGTCATGTGTCATCCTTCACCTTTGGCAGGGACAGGAAGGTAGTCTGTTCAGCCTTTAAGTGCTATTTTCTCTTTGCCTAGATGGTTGCATGTTTCTTTTGCAATGGAGAAACTTCCTTGGCATTATATCACCACTTAATTTATTCATAGCTGAATTAACCAAAATGCTTGTGAAAGCAGTGCCCTGGTTAACTTAATTTTCTGCTAGTTTATGAGATAACAGTACACAATCCATAGTAGGCACTTAATTGACATTTTTTAAATGAATTGGATGAATAATATATGTGAAAGTACATTCCCTGGCTCAAAAAGTGCAGGTGCCTTCCAGGTATAGATAGGACTGGAGGATCTAGACAATAAAGGACAAAGCCGCACGAATTTTGGATTTAGTTAGTATTTGGTTGAAACATGGTAGTAACATTTACTGGGTGTATTATGTTGGTCAGTAGCTAATCTTCTAAATCTTAGTGGCCATTATTAATCTTCATTGAGTGAGTGAAGTCACTCGGTCGTGTCTGACTCTTTGTGACCCCATGGACTGTAGCCTACCAGGCTCCTCAGTCCATGGAATTTTCCAGGCAAGAGTACTGGAGTGGGTTGCCATTTCCTTCTCCAGGTGATCTTCCCAACCCAGGGATCGAACCTGGGTCTCCCGCATTGCAGGCAGACACTTTACCATCTGAGCCGCCAGGGAAGCCCTTCATCCATAAAGTGTGGATAATAATATTCAGTTAGGATGGTTGACTATGCAATGTATATAAACCTAGGGCAGTGACTGGCACATAAGTGCTTAATAATTTTGTTTCTGTTTCTCTCTCTCTAGTTAACTCAGGATTGATCACAAAATCATTGGAGTTTTGGCCCTTTGAAAGCAGTCTTGAATAGACTGGAATATATAAAACTGTTAACATTTGTCAATTCCAGATGGTGGTAATATGAACACGATTATATATTTGTATCTCTTGGCATCTTTTACAATTCTAAAAAGTGTCAAAACAAAAAGGTTGAATAAAATGACAGCTCTCTTAAAAAAAGAAAACATCTGAAATAAATTCATTCCTATCTTATTAAATATAAAAGTCATTTACTGAGTCATTTACTCAATAGATATTTGTTGAGTAACTGCCACGTATAGGACTGATATAACCCCTGCGTCATGGAGCTTATAGTCTAGTGGGGAATATAGACTTTTTTCTCACAAAGGCACCATAGATGTGATTTAAGGCAATTAAAAGAAAACACAAGCTTGTAAAGGAATACATGTGAGGCATATTTTAGCTAAATTTGGGAGGTTTGGAGAAGCTAAGAGTAGTGAATGATGTGTAGGAGTAAGTGACTTTATACAAATGAGACATGGAAAATGGATGAGGTGGACTATTTCATTATGGGGGTGGGGAAGGAAGTCCTTCGAAGGTGCAGAGGGAAAAGCCTGTACGAAGGCGTAGAGGGTGGGGGATAGGGGAATGAAGAGTAGTTCAATGTGGATGGAAGATAGGATTCAAGACAGAAAATGTTGGGGGTGATGAGGCTTGAAAGGAGGGCATGAGTCAGATCACGAGGGTCTGTGAAAGCATTGTGACTCTGGGGGAGAGTTTGTCCTCCAAACATGAGGACCCCCACCTGACACTGTTGGTGGGATCTCCATTTTTGTACTAATGCTGTTGATGCTTAGGAACTAATCATTCAGTACTTAAAGACTGATGGGAAGAGGGAGGCAGGAGGGGGGACTGGGATGGGGAACACATGTAAATCCATGGCTGATTCATGTCAATGTATGGCAAAAACCACTACAATATTGTAAAGTAATTAGCCTCCAACTAATAAAAATACATGGAAAAAATTAAAAAAAAAAAAAAAGACTAATGGGATGCTGTGTTTTCTGGGGAGCCTGAAATTATGTTGCTATTTTTAGTGCACAGAAACTTTACTCCTAGTGAGTGAAATAAGTATAGAAGATCTGTCTCCTATACATTTTCAACCTAAGAACTTTCATAGATGGCTTGAAGCTGTCCTGAGCTAAAGTACACCATTTCTGCCTGCCATCAACAGGAGATGGTTAGCAGTGACTTGTTTTAATGTCCTCCTGGACTGACAGTGAAACAGATGTGAAGGCAGCCATTAGGAACCTAATTTATAAGTAAATGAGCTTTGTAACAAAAAGTTAG
The DNA here is from genome assembly GCF_023699985.2 of Odocoileus virginianus. Lineage (NCBI taxonomy): Eukaryota > Metazoa > Chordata > Mammalia > Artiodactyla > Cervidae > Odocoileus > Odocoileus virginianus. The sequence goes on along the minus strand of NC_069684.1, from coordinate 15,336,452 downwards.
TTATAACATATTTTTCTTAGACTGCTGATGTCCTCTTGCATCAGATGAATCACGTTGTGTCCCTGATCTTGAGGTTAGCCAGAACTTTTGAAACTAATAAATGATTTTACAACTTGGAAGGTTTTTCTCTTAACAAAACTAACGGCATTTGTTCATTATCCTATGGAGCTAGGAAGAATGGAATTTGGTTTGACGAATCTGGAACACAGTCGCACTGGGACAGAGATGAAGAAGGATGATTTACCTTCTAATGACAGTCATTCACATGACCTGATCACATTCAGAGACAGGACCGTTACACATGGTTTCATAATGGAAAGTAAATGGGCCAGACAATTCAGTATGCACAAACCAGCTGGTGACCTTGCCAGTGACTCCTCAGGGAGTGAGCTGATAGGAAAACTGATGATCTGAGATTGTGATTTGCCCAAAGTTGCAGAATAACATCATTATACGCTAATTCCCAGCTCCATGCACTTGGTTTTTCACAGATATTTAAGAGTCTCAAAGACTCTAAGCTTTGCAAACTCTAGTTACATGATAAAACTTTTGATGCTCTTATTTGGGAGCATACTTTTTTTTTTAGGTCTCCTACTTTTTTCTTTTTCTTTTTTAAATTGAGGAATAGTTGCTTTACAATGTTGTTAGTTTCTGCTGTACAATGAAGTGAGTCAGCTATATGTAGGAGTATACTTTTTTATTGTCCCTTGAATTCTTCATGGGAAAGTCTTCCCTTCCTTGAGCTCCCTGCCCTGACCTGGGTTTTCCTTTCATTAACATTGAGAGAATTGACCTTAAACTAGGGAGTGGGATGTTTGAGGGGGCAAATCATCTACTAGTTTGTTGTACGTGTTCAAGAAGAATCTTTAAGCTACACCTCTGGGTAGCACTTTTCTTTGCTCTGGTTGTGTTATTTTTCTTATTTAATGTAATCAGTAGTTCAAAGCAGGATCTATTTATTCTTGGCTCAGTTTCCACCTTGCTGGTTATGACTTTTAGATATATATGTGGAATCTTGTTCTCAGAGGAAGATCTAAGAAGGCTCTGTTCTAAGTGTGGGTTAACCACCATCAGGCACAGCTGGTGCAAATCAGCGTGATGCAGCAATAGCTTAGGGTTATTGGCAGAGCCTGTGTTTAGAATTATATAGTAGAGAAGAAAAGGGGCTCTGTCTATTGGATAGAGAAGAAGGGAAAAGCTAGGGGAGGGAGAAGGGGGGATATCAAAGATAAACAGGAGAGGGAAGACATGAAGAGTAGCAGTTTTCCCAGTGACCTCATAAACAAGTAGGGAGGGGAAACTATACACTGTGTACAGTTTTATTGAGTACAATGATGTTATATACCATCCTCCATGGTTTGCAGGGAATGGGGGCACCTTTATATTATGCTTCTGTCCTTTGTCAGGGTGGACAGAAAAACTGTAAGGCAGCTCAATAGCCTATGGAGAACTGGGAGAGGTTCTTGAAAGAAGTTGGGAAGAATCCATGGTAAAACCACATGTCTCAGGTTTTGGATCAAGATTCACATAGTCAGGGCTTCTCTGGTGGCACAGTGGATAAGAACCCTCCTGTCAATGCAGGAGACATGGTTTGATTCCTGCTCCAGGAAGACTCTGCATGTCAAGGAGCAGCTAAAGCCTGTGTGCCATGACTGCTGGAGCCTGCCCCTTCTAGGGCCCATGAGCCATAACTACGGAGCCCAGGTGCTGCAACTACTGAAGCCTCCATGCCTAGAGCCCCTGCTCCCCGCAACTGGAGAAAGCCTGCACACAGCAGCAAAGCCACAGTGTAGCCATAAAAGGAAAAGGGACTTATGTGGTCAGCATAAGTCTCTCTGAGTAGGGTGACATACGTTCTCAGGTCACTCCCAACCTCCACGGATGTAGCTGTATTCTTTTCTTGAGGCCTGGCTTCAGTGCTCCTTTGAAGTCAAATGAGCAGTGATAGATGGAGTAGTTTCTGAACGAGAAGGTCCTGTCCTGTTCCAGCCCCCTACCTCCACCCCCGGCAGGATCCTACAGCTGGCACCTTGGATCTGGGAGCTGCTGTAGACTCTTTTTTCAGTCTTTCAAGGGACAGCTGTAGGTGACCAGAAGGAAAACAGAAAAAGCGAGACTCCGTTTTCTCCTCAAGGACAGATTCCTACCAGTAAGGGATCTGCCTGTTTTTCTGGGATCGGGGTTTAAAAATGGTGAATTTTATTTGTAGTATTGCAATCTTCATGGCAAATAGATGGGGAAACAGTGACAGACTTTATTTTTGGGGGGCTCAAAAATCACTGCAGATGGTGACTGCAGCCATGAAATTAAAAGATGCTTGCTGCTTAGTAGAAAAGTTATGACCAACCTAGACAGCATATTAAAAAGCAGAGACATTACTTTGCTGACCAAGGTCCATCTAGTCAAAGCTATGGTTTTTCCAGTAGTCATGTATGGATGTGAGAGTTGGACTATAAAGAAAGCTGAGTGCCAAAGAATTGATGCTTTTGAACTGTGGTGTTGGAGAAGACTCTTGAGAGTCCCTTGGACAGTAAGGAGATCTAACCAGTCCATCCTAAAGGAGATCAGTCCTGGGTGTTCATTGGAAGGACTGATGCTGAAGCTAAAACTCCAATACTTTGGCCACCTGATGCAAAGAACTGACTCATTTGAAAAGACCCTAATGCTGGGAAGGATTGAAGGCAGGAGGAGAAGGGAATGACAGAGGATGAGATGGTTGGATGGCATCACCAACTCAATGGACATGGGTTTGGGTGAACTTCGGGAGTTGGCAATGGATAGGGAGGCCTGGCGTGCTGCAGTCCATGGGGTTGCAAAGAGTTGGACATGAATGAGCAACTGAACTGAAATAAATCTATTATTATCTTGAGATCAGAGAGCTTGCAGTTGTAGATGTGCTCAGATTTCAAGGTATGTAAGATGGCTCTCAATGTTAAATCTGGGTCAAGGTGAGAGTATGAGATATGTATATATTGACTTGACTGCTTTGGGTCCTAGTGGTGGCACATGGGATCCTTGATCTTCATTGCAGTGTGCAGGATCTTTTAATTGTGGCATGTGAGATATATATATTTTTTCTTTTTCTTAGTTTCAGCACGTGAGATCTTTAGTTGCAGCATGACAACTCTTAGTTGCAAAATGAAGGATCTAGTTCCCTGACCAGGGATCGAACATGTGCCCCCTGCATTGGGAACACAGAGTCTTAGCCACTGGACTACCAGGGAAGTCCCAGTTCTAGATCTTCATCTGTGTTTCAGGTACTGACGCATGTGGTATTTCAGATATTGATTATGTTTGTGGATTGTGTTGGGAACTTCAGAAGCAAGGAGCTAGATAGAAGTGTGAAGAAAAATAGATTGGAAATTCGTTTCTTTTTATAAATGGTGGAAAAGCATAAGTGCTGGGTTCTGTGAACCAATTGAAAAAAAGAAGGTATTTTATCCTTAGTATATGGGTGAAGAACATATTTATGAGGAAAGAACTAGAGCAATTTGAAGAAATACGAATTTATAAATAAAGTAATTAGCATGAAAAATGTTCAGATCAAATAATGACTGAAATGTTTAGTTTACTTTTTAATATAAAATATTTAAAGAGATATAAAGGGCATAGAGGGGTGCCCCAGTGGCTCCGTGGTAAAGAATCTTCCTGCAATGTAGGAGACACAGGAGACTTGGGTTTGATCTCTGGGTTGGAAAGATCCCCTGGAAGAGGGCATGGCAATCCACTCCAGTATTCTTGCTGGGAAAATCCCATGGATAGAGGACCCAGGCATGCTATGGTACGTGACGTCACAAAGAGCCAGACACAAGCGAAGTGACTGAGTACCAAGGGCATAGAAGTTTATAAAAACTCATTTCGATTTCAGTTTCCTCCCTAAGGGAATACCTGTAAACAAGTAGAACATTCTGTATATACTAAGTGAAATAGTTTTCTCAAATTATTTTAGTGGAAAAATGGGTTTATAGTATGATACCTTCTTCTTAAAGCAAAAGTGAGCTCTTACAAGTAAATAGCTATGTTCTGCCTGATGACCAGTCTAGCAGTTGTGCAGATCTTTGAGGTCTGTTTGGTGTTATTTTTCCTGATTTCTTTGGAACAAATAACAGGTGATGTAATTTTAATATTTTTGGTATGCTTCATGTCACTTTTCCAGAAGCATGGTGAATTTGAACTCAGACATCTATTTTACTTTGGACCAGTCTCCCTTGTCATCAGGGGCATCCATTTTTGAAACAGATGTTTGGGTTGAGGGATACAATATATGGTCAAGAAACAGATCAAAGCTAACTGGCCCTCAGGGTAAATAAGCTCATGACCTTGGCCTTTTTAGCCCTATACTGTAACTAGCTAAAGTAACCTGGCTTGGGGGAAGTCTACGTCCCTGAAGATGCTCCAGCATTTAGAAATTTTCCAATGAGGCTTATGATGCCGCTCTCTACCTTCTTCTGCCCTGGTGATGAATAATTGGATGGGAGTGACAAGAGGGGAACATTCTATGCTTACCCTGGGACTGGTGGTCCATCAGGTAGAAAATCATGTTCAAGTCATGCTTGCTTTACAGGGTTTATATCTAGACCAACGTCATAGATATTTTACTCAGATACATAAGGACAACCTTACTCTGTAATGAAAGCCATTGAAGGAGGTTTTGGCCAATAGAAAACCTCCATGCATATCACAAGCAAGACTCATGTGGCAAGTGAGCCTTTCAGTGCGGTGGACCCTACTGAGTTTCAGTCTTTTCTGTTTTCACTCTGTCTGGGTAGACAGTGGCATACGCCACAGCAGCCCAGACTGTGCAGTGGGTTAATGAAGCTGCGGTTCTTCCCCAAGGCCAAGAACACAAAAGAATATGCTGTTCAGTAGAAAGGGAGCCACCAGCAGCTCTGGAAGGTGTGTGTTCTTGAGGCTGGTTTACAGTCCTCCTACTTCAGCGTCTACCCTTTGTCAACATTCCCTGTGAACACCTCTTTCACCCTTCTGATTGGAGTCGGGAAGGGATGAGAGTGTTCCTTCCAAGCCTTTCTAGGTAGCTGGGACAACATTTTGGTCCCTTCTATTCTTGGGCAAGTGCTAGTTCCTCTTATCAAAGTCCCTTTTCCAAAGTGAAATAAGTGGAAAAATTAAAATTCAATTAAAAACCCAGATGAGGCAATTCTTCTTCTTCTTTCCACTTCCCCCTCCACCCTAATACACAGCAAACAGTTTTTGCAGAGGCCAGCTTCTCCCTCTCTGCGGACCAGAATACTTCCTCTTTAGCTGAGTTGGCTGAGGGCATGATCCATCTCTCAGCCAAGAGCCTCTTTTTTTTTTTTTTTTTTTTGGCTTTGCTCTTTGGACACATACCCAATTTCTGTTGAAGATACTAACTTAGAAACTGTTTCAAATAATAATAGAATGTTTATTAGTATTTTCAACAATGGAGAGTACAAAGAAGACACCTACTCTGATTCCTGATCTGTCTCCCAAATGCCACCCTGCCCGGTTAAGCTCTTTCTCCAGCCCATCTCAGGTCCTTTACTCAATGTCTACCACGGCTAACTATTTCCCGAGATGATTTCCTGCACATGCCTGAATGTAATTATGTGCTCCTCTCCACATACATATGTGTATTTGAACACATAAGGAATCACACGATACACACTGTACTGTACTTGACTTTTTTCCCCCTTAATAAAGTGTTATGGAAATCTTTCCATATTGACACACACAGATTCATCTCATTCTTTTGACTAATCCATTATATGGATATGATATTTTTATTTAACCAGTCCCTCTACTGATGGATATTTTGATGTATTTTTAAAACCATGCCAAAGTAATGCTTCAGTGACCATCCTTGGACATAATGTTTTGTTGAAGTGTTCCGTGTATATCCACTGGGTAAATTCCTAGTGGTGACATTACTTGTTTAAAGGGGAAGTGTGTTTTTAATATTGATATTACCAAATGGTGCTTTAAAAAAGGTCAGGCCCATTTACACTCTCAAGATTATACAAATCTATTTTGAGTAGAAAGAAAAATAATGTTTTCTTAGACTTGTGTAGCTGGTTTCTGTTTTTATTCTTAAAGTGCTTTCTGTACCTTAGCTTCTGGAATCTGATACATAAATAAGTGATGCTCACAGCTCAGCTCCCTTGTCTGCTCTTCCCCTTGAGGATCTGTCACGCTCTAGAGCCGATCAATAGAATAATTCTTGTCCCAAGTCATTAATTTTCCACTTGTGTTGGGTCAGAAAAGGATGTGGCTTCTAGTTACGAGGGCTGTGATGGCATTCTGTCCACAGGGTACCTGCCACAAGGACACCAGGGCTCCAGTTCCAGGTAAAGCATCTAAAAGATGGGGCTTGACCATGTTATCTCAGGGCTTCGCTAGTAGCTCAGCTGGTAAAGAATCCACCTGCAACTCAGGAGACCCCGGTTCGATTGCTGGGTCGGAAAGATCCCCTGGAGAAGGGAACGACTTCCCAATCCAGTATTCTGGCCTGGAGAATTCCATGGACTGTATAGTCCATGGGGTGGCAAAGAGTTGGATATGACTGAGCGACTTTCACTTTGACTTCACATGTTAGCTCAACCCAGACACATGGAGTTTTGAGAGCTTCATCATCAACATCAAAGCCATCAAATCTGTGAGGCACTAGAGAATCTTCTTTGATGCTTCTAAAGGACACTGAGCACCAATAGCTTCATCAGGAAAGGGAGTGCTTTGCTCAGACACAGAAGCAGTGAGGAGTGACTAAGCACTGGAAAGCCTCTGAAGCATGTTTAGTCACTGTTAGATGCTTCTTCATAAAACCTGGCATTTTGATGTCTGCCTAGCATCTTAGGACTCCAGACCATCGGGCCTTTGGACGTCCTGGCCTGGGATTCAACACTTATATATGTTTATAGTTGAACAGGAATGTTAGACCGGAAAGCCACTTGGGTGTCTAATATTGCAGGATAGGCACCAGTAGAGATGACATTGTGGTTGGTGGGTTCTACTTGGTAATGTACTCTGCCTCCTGTACATAGATCCGGTGAGATAGTTGTTACATTTTATGAAGAATCTGGAGTCCCTCAGTGGAAAGCTGGAAAACAGGCATGAAGTACTTGTGCACAATGTGCTTAACTCTCCCCCATCATACCATGTCATAGACATTTGGCAAAACAGTCTCCATGTCCGGCATGTACTGCCACACAGGGAACAAGAGGCTGACTGTTATCCAGGGAGCGAGAACTACCTTTGCCCATTTAACAACAAACAGAAACACCCACTCTTGGCAGTCTCCGTTTCCTGCTTGTGCTGGTGGGAGGCTGGTCCCACGATCCTTGGGTCCACGGATTTCTTTCTATCCCCGGGGAAAGCTGCTGTACTGCCTTTTATCACACTTGTGGACCTAGGAGGTGCCAAGGAGGGACTGCAGGGGTCTGGACTGGGTGGCTGAATTTATTCCAACTCTGTTTTAGGAAACATCAAGACTTAGGGCGGGAGAGTGGGGGCTCCCAGATGCATTTGGGGTTGAGGGGGAGATGCAAAGAGATAACTCTAAATAGAGAGGCTATATAGAATAATATTGTATATTACTTAAAGGGACTCTCAGAGAATTTCCTTAATGTCTATAGGGACAGGGGCCCGTATCCCCATGTTTCAGGAATGATATTAAGGATGCTAAGCAGGCACTTGACTGTGTATGCTTGCTCCGTTATAATCCTTCATGGACTGTTACTCATTTTGCAAAATGGAGCCAAGTCCCTCTTTCCCTCCTTCCCTCTCCCCTAGCTATTTTGCTTTGCTAAGTAATCAGACATGGATCTTATTCCCAAGCCATTTATTTATATTCTTGGGGAGATAAGACATTTGCAAGAAGGAAGAATGTAATAAAAGCCATACTGGAAATCCAGATAATGAACTGGAGGAGTTCAGAGGAGAGGGCTGTCATTTCCAGTCAGGATGGGGAGGAGATTACAGATTGTCATGTTTGGGGGCTTAATATTTAGTAAGAATCCCTCAGGAAATGGGGATGGAATGGGAGAAGGCCCTTTCCAGGCTGAGTGGTTGGATGGAGTGAATCAGGGAGGTCAGTAAGTGTCGTGGGGCATGAATGGCAAATGACAGGGAGATGATTTTGACTGGAGTAAAGGGTACACAAGCTTAGGGAGGAGGAAGTTTCAGTGGTGGGTGGGTGGAAATTTGCAGGGCCTTGACGGTTAATTGTTATAGCTCAAGACATTGTTAGAAATGGCTGGGTTCACTACCAAAGACAGAGCAAGCTGGCAGAGGCTAGATCTGCTGGGGGGCTGGGGTAGGAGCTTTGGGGCAAGTCTAGGCTGCAGACAAGGTGTTGGAAGGGAGACTCAGAGGAATATGGCAGCAGATGACAAGGTGGTCACTCTACTTGCCTGGGTGAGTGGAGCTGATGTTGGGAGGTGGCTGACAGATCTTGAGGCTGGGAGGTGCTGGTACTAGAAAATCTAGCACCAGGTGGCCCTAAGAAATGTCTTCAGCAGGGAGGGAATAAGAATGTCGGTCAGCAGTCAGCAGGCTCCAGCCGCTAAGCTCAGGTTCATGGGCAGACTTCCAAACTCTGGAAGGAGGAAAAAGTGGAATGGAGAGTGAAATGCAAGGCCCCCACCCCAGAGGGACCAGGCAGACTTCCAAGCCAGGAGTCAGACCTGGAACACAGGGGCCTGACTCTAAGGAGGAGCAGAAGTCTGATGCTCCATTCCAGAGCGCTGAGCTGAGGTCTTTTCATTCCTTCTGCATAAGGTTATGACTGGTCTTAGATGCTGGGTCCACAGATGGGAGCAGAGAGGCCCATCAATGTGGATGGGAGGATGCAGATGCTGGAGGAAAGGCAGAGTCTGCTGCTGGCTAAAGAGTCTGAGCTTTATCTGGTGGCTAAAGAGCAAAAATGAGGTAAAATTAAAACACAGGGATATCTTAAGTAGAGCTATATTTCAGGAAGATTCATTTGATCCTAATGAGTCAAATGAACTAAAGTAAGTTCTCACCTGTAACAAGTTTCTACTTCCTGAGTACTTCTCCCACATGTTCACTTCTCTCCATACCTCTTTCTAGTACTGTTGGTTAAAGAAACTGGATTATTAAAATTAATTATTAATTTCATCTGTTCTGTTATTTTTTAAAGTGGTTCCTAGAAAAGTTAAAATTCCCTAAGTGGCTCACACATATTTATGTGGGGGCCGCGCTGCTCGAATCGTTTATACTGCAGTCAGACCTGTTTAAAATGTGACTCTTCTCATGTCACTCTACTGAGTGATATCTTTTCATGGTTTCCATTGCTCCAGGACAAAGCCCAGATTCTTTCACAGGGCTCCCAGGCTCTTCGTAATCTGACTCTTATCTCTCAGCAGTGCCTTCCCACTGCACTCATCCTTCAGGCTGTCAAAGTATATTCAGTTGTATCTATGAAGTTACTTTCTTCCCATTGGCATCCATGCCTTTGTTCATGTCATTCCTTTTCCTGAACTAAGCATTCTCCCCCTAGATTCAGTTCAGTTCAGTCGCTCAGCCGTGTCCAAATCTGCGACCCCATGGACTGCAACTTGCCAGGCTTCCCTGTCCATCACTAACTCCCAGAGCTTACTCAAACTCATGTCCATTGAATCGGTGATGCCATCCAAACATCTCACCCTCTGTTGTCCCCTTCTCCTCCCACATTCAATCTTTCCTAGCATCAGAGTCTTTTCCAATGAGTCAGTTCTTTGCATCAGGTGACCAAAGTATTGGAGTTTCAACATCAGTCCTTCTTATGAATATTCAGGACTGATTTCCTTTAGGATGGACTGGTTGGATCTCCTTGCAGTCCAAGGGACTCTCAAGAGTCTTCTCCAGCACCACAATTCAAAAGCATCAATTCTTTGGCTCTCAGCTTTCTTTATGGTCCAACTCTCACATCCATACATCACTACTAGAAAAACCATAGCTTTGACTAGATGGACCTTTGTCGGCAAAGTAATGTCTCTGCTTTTTAATATGCTATCTTTTTATATGCTTGGTCATAGCTTTTCTTCTAAGGAACAAGTGTCTTTTAATTTCATGGCTGCAGTCACCATCTGCAGTGATTTTGGAGCCCCCCAAAGTAATGCCTGTCACTGTTTCCATTGTTTCCCTATCTATTTGCCATGAAGTGATGGGACTGGATGCCATGATCTTAGTTTTCTGAATGTTGAGCTTTAAGCCAACTTTTTCACTCTTCTCTTTCACTTTCATCAAGAGGCTTTTCAGTTCTTCGCCTTCTGCCATAAGGGTGGTGTCATCTGCATATCTGAGGTTGTTGATATTTCTCCTGGCAATCTTGATTCCAGCTTGTGCTTCATCCAGTCCAGCATTTCTCATGACGTACTCTGCATAGAAGTTAAATAAGCAGGGTGACAATATATAGCCTTGACATACTCCTTTCCCAATTTGGAACCAGTCTGTTGTTCCATGTCCAGTTCTAGCTGTTGCTTCTTGACCTGCATATAGATTTCTCAGGAGGCAGGTCAGGTGGTCTGCTATTCCCATCTCTTGAAGAATTTTCCACAGTTTGTTGTGATCTACCCAGTCAAAGGCTTTGGCATAATCAATAAAGCAGATGTAGATGTTTTTCTGGCACTCTCTTGCTTTTTCGATGAATGAACGGATGTTGGCAATTTGATCTCTGGTTCCTCTGCCTTTTCTAAATCCAGCTTGAACATCTGGCAGTTCATGGTTCTCACACTGTTGAAAATGTTCACGCTCATTTTTGCTTCCCATTATAGCCTCAGCTTTAGCCATCCGTGACTCCTTAACTCTGGATTAAGAGCCTCTCAACGCTAGGGGTCTCACCTCGTGCTCCCTCCAAAAAGCATTCACGCGTTCTTTTCACAAGGTCCCATATCCTGGTCTCTCTCCTTCCTCAGATGGTAAGTCCTCTGAAAGCAGGGGCTCTGTATTGATCTTGCAGTTTGCCCAGCACTTAGCACAGTACTTGGAGCATAATGGCTGTCTGCATGATTGTGTGAATGAATGAATGGAGCCGTTGTGCCACGTCTGAGGAAGCTGAGCCAGGATAGGGGCACTGGGCATGAAAAGGGTAAAACACTCATGAAAGAACCAGTGAGGACGTAATTCTTGACGGCTGGCAGCTGTGTGGATGTACCTCTGATTACTAGCGGGTATGGGAGTGGCTACCCACGCTGATACTCTTGCCTGGACAATGCCATGGACTGAGGAGCCTGGACGGCTACAGTCTACAGGTGGCAAAAGAGTCAGACACGTCTGAGCAGCTAACACTTGACCTTTTTTTCATGAAGAACTAATGTACTCCGTGAGGTGCCGTAAGTCCTAAAAACATACAAGCAAGAATGCAGACAAATGTTCTGGAAATAAAAATGTATTCTTTTGAAAGTGGCATGATATTTGGAGTCAAAAGACCTGGCTCAAAGCATTTCTATTGTCTTTGCAGTCGTGACATTTCACTTTCTTAAGTCATAAAAGGAGATAGTGATACCTCTACTTTCAGGAGTCGTGAGGATTAAGGGAACTAATACATGTAGAATCATTCTGTAAACTGCAAAACGACAGAAAGCGTTAGTGATTACCAATGCAAAGATATTTGTATCTGTAAACAGATGACAGTCATGCTTCAGTGAATAAATTATACACAATTCTGACCTACGTCAGGGATGTAAATATCAAACCATTAGAGCACAGAGGAACTTGGACAGCCTACACTGGGTAAAGTTACACTTTTCCATTCACACGACTCGTGGAATGCTCTGGTGAGACAGTGAGCCAGAGGGGCGATGGGTGAGTGTGGGTGTGTGGTGTGAGGGGGCTGGGTGGCCTCCTTCCCTCTGTCTAGTCTGGGATGGCCTCACATTCGACTCCAAGCTTGAAGGTGTTAGTCGCTCAATTGTGTCCCGACTCTTTGCGACCCCATGGACTGTAGCCCGCCAGGCTCCTCTGTCCATGAGATTTCCCAGACAAGAATACTGGAGTGGGTTGCCATTTCCTTCCCCAGGGAATCTTCCTGACCCAGGGATTGAACCCGGGTCTCCTGCATTGCAGACGGACTCTTCACTGTCTGAGTCAGGGAAGCCAAGCTTGGGCTCACATTTTTGTTTTTGTTTTTTCAATCTGTCTAATCAAGTACATAGACATTTATGCTCATCTTCCTGATACATTGCCCCTTTTAGCCTTATGAAATGTCTCTTTCTCTTGTGGTGCTCTGTGCCTTGAAGTCTACATTTTAAACTTTATTTATTTATTTTTGGCTCATGCCCAAAATTCTTCTGCTCAGATTTCTCTCGCCTCTCCTGCTCTGCTTCCCTCAAACCCTTCCCCTCCCACCTAGACATTCTGTTCATCCTTCAAGTCTCCGTCAGGAGGCTCACAGCATTCACCATCTCTAACGTTGCTTTTTCCTCCCTGGAAAGAGACCTCACTCTTCTTCTCTCTCATCCCCTGGTCAGGGGTCGCACCTGCACCAAGGTAGACTTGCAAGAGGTCCTTCCAGCCAGCCTGTGTCCCCACCCCCAGAGAGGGACTGGACTGTCCTCTGTGCTCAGATGGCTGTTCTAAGCAGAACAAACTGTAGCATTCTGATTTGGAATTTGGAGTCTGTATGGTTTCCTGTTGTTTGTTGTTTAAGTCGCTTCAGTCTTGTCTGACTCTTTTTGTGACCCTGTGGACCTCTGTCCACATGACCAGGCTCCTCTGTCCATGAGATTTTCCAGGCAAGGATAGTGGAGTGGGTTGCCATTTCCTCCTTCATGGGATCGTCCCTACCCCGAGATCCAACCCGCATCTCCTGACTGGCAGGCGGGTCCTTTACCGCTGAGCCGCCAGGGAAGCCCAGGAGCTCACAGGCACACCCTTTCCTCTCGCCTGCTGGCGTTGCCTCCCTGACTCGAGACCTGGGACCAGGATGTGCAGTTAGCACCTTATGCATAGCGTGTGCTCTGTTAAAGTCCTTAAAATAGTTAATTTACCTGACCCTTCCCAGAGAATTATTTGAGGGATTATGGGGTTATATAAAATAAAACAAAAGCATCCTTCATATTTCCAAGGGACATGTGTCCAGTTAGTATGCTGTGTTCAGCCATGTCCGACTCTTTGTGACCCCGTGGCCTGTAGGCCACCAGGTTCCTCCATCCATGGGATTTCCCAGGCAAGAATACTGGAGTGGGTTGCCATTTCCTTTTCTAGGGGATCTTCCTGACTCAGGGATCTAACCTATGTCTCTACTATGTTATACTGTTGATCCAATTAGCGCTACTTCATTTTCAGGAAAAATGCGTAGTCCCCGCATATTTGGCACGTTTGATGAACTAGGCCATGCCTAGGGTTCTATTTGATCTGTGACCCCTCTGAGTCCCGGGCCTGCCCCTATTCGGCCGGCTCTGCCGGGGCTGTTTGCTCTTCCTCCTTCATCCACTTCTTCTCATACTTCTAAGTCCTTCTCAGCTTTCAGAGCTCACTGTGGGGGTCATTTTCTCTGGGAAGCAACCCCTGAAATCCTGTGGGCTCAGCCTGTGTACTCCAACAGCATCCCTTCTCTCTGCACTTAGCATCCTGTAATGTGCATGGTTTGTTCTGGTTCTCCCTCTAATCCATCAGCACCAGGAGGCAGTCACCAGGACTGTCTTGTTGAAAGTTATTTCTGCAGTGCCTAGCACAGTGCCTGTGATGTAGTGAACACGCAAATATTCATTGCACAGGAGCTCATAAATGGGTAAAAGAATCCCTTTGAGAGCCCAGAACAATTTCAGAATCAGAGTACATGAGAGTTAGTCTTCGAATATTATGATCTAGCCTTTGGCTAAGTGACTTCCTACTGATTTCTGTTTAACAGGTATATTAATTAGAATGTAGGTCTGGCTACTTGTAACAGAGAGCCAAATTCACAACAATTTAAACACAAAAGACTTCTAATTCTCTCCCACAAAATAGTCCAGAGACAGGCTCTGGAGATGGCAGCTCTGTTCTATGAGACGATAGTCAGAGTCGGGCTTCTTTGGTTTGATCTGATCTCCACCACCCCAAGACGATGCACTTCACATGGTTCATGGTCACGACAAAATCCTGGGTGGCCCAGTTTAGTCCTGGAATCCTAGGAACCTGGAACTGATTCTAGGATCTCCTGGACCCTCTTTGGACAGCTAGAGTCTGATACTGATTTATAGGACTGACCATGTTGAGGCATCTCCCTCTGCTTGCCCATCCTTTGCAGGTGGCGAGGACCAAGGACTTAGTTTGAGTTGGGCATGCATGCCAGGAATGCCAGCTTGTCTCTATGCTAAGGCCATGAGCCTTCAGCCAAGGGTGGTGTGGTTTTCTGAGGTACAGGGCACACTGACTTCACAGCAAGGCATCCTGACAAGCTCCTTCAAATAATGTTAAATATATCATCTATTTGGCTATAAGTAAATGTATATTACTTATTTTGTTCTCACGTTGCCGTATAACTTACAGTTGTATTGTCATTTCTTTACAGTGCCTTTCTGTTGAATTTATGTGATTCTGGAGAGAAATCATAAGATTTTTATGATTAAGGTTCAAGATGAAGGCCAATCTACTCTATCAATTCTCTCATCCTATAATACATATACACTCACTCAGTTCAGACATACATACAGACACACACCTCACCCAACACCCCACCTCCCACTGCATGCATCCAAAACTCCCCTCTTCCACAACACACACACACACACACACACACACACACACACCACATTATCCCATTATCTCTGGATGGAAAGGGAAGAAAAACCAGTGTAGGCAGCTTTCTAGAGCATCTGCTATTCTATCTAAAAGAAGTTGAATCAACCAAGGGTTATGACTTCTCCCCTTCTCCTGCCCTGAACTGAACACATTTTCATTCTATAGACCTTGCTTCATGTCCTAGACAAAACAGGATTAAGTCTGAGTTAGTAGCAGTTGATTCTGCCAGTTTAACAGGGAAATAACAAGAACCAAAGATCTGTCTAAAACTTGTTCCTGGCAAAGGCAATATTTGAGATACTTTCTGATCTTTAAAGAGACATCTAATTGATATATGGCTCACAAGTAACTCTCTAAAACAGTGAGATTTACTTTTCTTTGTGCCTTTCTGTGTGAGTAGTTACCACACTTGCAGCATTTGGGTTAATTATGATGAAAGTTAGATTTCCATCATATATGTTTTTCTTTTCTTTCCACCTTCTCCAAAGTTCTCCTTTAAGGCAGAAACTTTCCATTCTTGGTTTCATCCAAAAGACAAATATTTCTGGGAAAACACCACATTTAAGCTATTCAGCAATTCTGGTGTTATATAACTGACCACACTAGGACTTTCAATTAACTTTGGTTACATTTTATTGAAGCGTGTTCACAGGCTAGAATAACTAGTGATAATTAAATTAAAAAAAAAACACCTTTTCTTTGTCTTTAAACAGGGAAAATCCTTTTCAAATGTGTGCACCATCTTGTGATGATGACAGAAAGTAAATCTTTAGTCATTTGAGGTATTCTAAAGTCCATTGACTGTATTCCAAGATTGATTTTAGTATGTTTGAGAATTTTTAGTGGCAGTAAGCTTTCCTTTCAGCGTTAGTTTCCATAAAACCCAAGCTTTCCCGGTTCCCCTTCCCCCTCTCTCTTGTCTTCTGTTTACTTTTGCTTGGTCATCTTCAGTTGTAGATGCATTTTGAGATTGTTTAGACTCCGCATCTCTTCACCTGAGGGAGAATTACGTGTGTTAGTGATTTCAAACAATTTCCTATACGTACTAACTTGCAACTCACTTTCTCCATTTCTAATCTTTATCTTTCCTTCCCATCACTTCAATATCTCTATTTTCTTTCTCTCCAGAACTGATGATCATATTTTCACCCACTACAAAACGCCCCTCCCATTTTCTCTTTGTTTTCATGTCTCCACCACAATCCCAGTGTCCCACTCTTTAAAACTTGCAGGTCTTTTTTCCCCTCCTCATTTCCTTGCAACATGCTGCCTATCCTCAAATTGCAACATTTATTTTTCCAGAATATCATTCAGACTCTTTATTTCAAAACACTTGTCTCAGCCTAGGTTGATTATTTGGCAAGTATATGACTGTAATAGCTTCCTATCTGATGACCTTACCACTCCACCTTCTTACCTCTAAGCCATCCTTTGGACAAGTATTAGAATCATCTTGTTCACACTCTTACCATTTCAGTTAAACCAACTCTTAACCAAACCAGGAATCTCCACCAACCAACTTCTTTATTTAAACTTCATTTCCTTGGACTACATTAGCCACTTTTGTAAGCAATTATTATCCTCTGAAGCTTCCATTCTTTCTACTGGAAGACTTCCTTTTCTTCCTTCCAGTACATCTTGCTTTTTTTTTTCTTCAAAACTAGTGGTAACGCAGCCTTAATAAAAACTGTAATTATCTGCAAGTCCTTTAAGGGCACTCACCACCTGGCCCCTTTTCTCAGCTTCCTCTCTGAGACACATTGCTCAATACCCTGCTCTCTAAATCTGTACCTGCTAATCTGTGGTTTTGTAAAGTCATTTTATTTTTTCCCTTTATGTTCTTTTTCTGCTTCTAGAATATAAGCAACTTTAAGGTAGAGATAATATCTAAGATTTATTTATATTCAGTTCAGTTCAGTCGCTCAGTAGTGTCTGACTCTTTGCAACTCCATGGACTGCAGCACGCCAGGCTTCCCTATCCACCACCAACTCCCGGAGTGTGCTCAAACTCATGTCCATTGAGTCAGTGATGCCATCCAACCATCTCATCCTCTGTAGTCCCCTTCTCCTGCCTTCAATCTTTCCCAGCATCAGAGTCTTTTCCAGTGAGTCAGTTCTTTGCATCAGGTGGCCCAAGTATTGGAGTTTCAACTTCAGCATCAGTCCTTCCAATGAATATTCAGGACTGATTTCCTTTAGGATTGACTGGTTTGATCTCCTTGCAGATCAAGGGGCTCTCAAGAGTCTTCTCCAACACCACAGTTCAAAAGCATCAATTCTTTGGCTCTCAGCTTTCTTTATGGTTCAACTCTCACATCCATACATGACCACTGGAAAAACCATAGCTTTGACTAGACAGACCTTTGTTGGCAAAGTAATGTCTCTGCTTTTTAATATGCTGTCTAGGTTGTTCATAGCTTTTCTTCCAAGGAGCAAGTATCTTTTAATTTCATGGCTACAGTCACCATCTGCAGTGATTTTGGAGACCCAGAAAATTTATACTTATATTTATTCATATTAAATTTATATTTATTTACTCAGCAACAATTACTAAGTGCTTGCTGAATTTATAGCATAAATTTATCTATGTATCTCTTTGTTGATAGGTCAGATATTTATTGAGCGTCTACCATGTGTTAGGTACTGTGTGAGGTCCTAGAATACAATGATGAGAAAACTGACATTACCTCTGCCTTCACAGAGTTTGGGGGAAATGGATATTTATCAAATAATCACACAATTTGATGGAAAATTACAAATGTGATAGAACAGCAAAGGGAGAAGGTGCCATGAGAGCACATAATAGGGGGATTTAGCCCAAATGGGAGAGGAGAGGAAGGAGGAATGTCCCCCAAAGAGGGAATCACATGAGTAAAGGCTCTGTGATGGTGGGGAGCCAGATACGTTCAAGGCATTGAAAGACCACTGGGGGTGGAGGACTTCCCTGGTCCAGTGGCTAATAGTTCATGCTTTTAATGCAGGAAGCCTGTGCTTTTTTCCTGGTCAGGAAACTAGATACCACATGCCACAGTAGAGATTGAGGATCCTGCATGCTGCAACCAGGGCCTGGCACAGCCAAGTAAATAAATAAGAAAGAAAGACTGAGGTCGCTGAGCCCAGAGAGTGTACAGAAAGTGAAGTGGAAGGGGCCAACCTGGGCAAGAGTTTATGGAATATGAAAAGGATTTAGGTTTTTATTCTTAGCAATGGGGAGCTACTAGAGGGATTTAAAACAGGTAGCTGGTAGAAATTTTTTGTATGACTCAGGGAACTCAAACTGGGGCTCTGTGACCACCAAGAGGAGTGGGATGAGGTGGGATGTGGGAGGGAGGTCCAAGAGAGGACATATGTTTACCTATGACTGATTCATGTTGATGTATGGTAGAAACCAGTACAGTATTGTAAAACAATTATCCTTCAATTAAAAATAAATAAATTGAGAAAAAAGAATAGGAGGTGATGGTTTGGTGATTTTAAAAGATTACTCTGATACCTGCGTGGAGGTAGTTTGAGGTAGGAAAGGACACAAAGTGCAGTATTTTTCTGTGCCATATGGAGACTTGATGTTGCTCACTGACTGACCAGTCTGGTTCTTTGTATCATGAAGTTTTTGCTTCAAGCTGCAAAATCTTGAGCGACTCAATCCATAGGTCTGATTTTTCATGTAGTCAGTGTCTTGTAGCTTTTGCAACTTGTTGGCTTGACACCATTATCACCATCAACAACTTTAACTGAGTATTAACTGTGGTGCCAGATACTGTGCCAAAGACTCCTTTAATTCTCACTCTGAGCCAATGAGGAAGGTGTTTATATCCCTGTTTTTTTTTTACAGACTTAGTGATGAGACCGTGCCTCAGAGAGAACTGGATTGATCAGGACTCAAATCTAGGTGTCTCTGACTACATGTTCTAGCAGCTTTATTTGGGTTTTTGGTACCACTTCAATATATTATGGAAGAAAGGGGTTCCTTTAGCCCTGAAACAAGATATGATTTGGCTCATCGACCAGTAACTTCTTCCAGAGTCTTGGTCAAAACCCATCTTGGCCTCAGGTCATCCATCTCCCATTTTGTAGAATGTTGTGTTATGTATCACAGAGACCTGCCATTATGTCTGAGCTGATTGTTCTATGTTTTGATCTTTTCAACCATGTGAACACATTTCTGGATGTCCTTTACAGAAATCTGTAATTAGATGAGCTTATAATGCTTATTAGCCCAACTTACAAACAGTATTCCAGTAACCAACTTCCTCCTCAGGAAAGCATCATCAACAATTATGAATAACCACCCACAACTGGTAAACTATTAGTTGAAAAGCGTTTGTCATCATGGCCAGAGGAGTCTTCTGCCTTTGGCCTGCCATCTGTCAAGTGCTATTTATGTTTCTTCTGTCTCCATTTTCTAACCCCTGAGGCAGCCTCTTCTTTTGGTTGTAGTAGGTCCATCTAAAATTGACTTGTAATTTGCTTGCTTAAATTAAATAACTCCCTAATAACAGAGCATAGAAAAAATTTAACTCCTACCTCATAGTATGTCCGTGATAATTAGTAAAGATAACTTTGGGCCCTCAGAAAATAGTAACAACCCTCTACTGCTTTGAGTGTTTGGAGGACTGGTCATCTTTAACCAAGCATGACTGGTTCCTTACCTTTTGCAAAGCAAGGTTGAAAGTTCAAGCAAAGAGTTGGTGAATGGAGCAACCCCAGTTAGCAGAGCTGGAAACAACCATAGCAGGATGCCCGGCTGATGGTGAAAGGCTGAAGAAGGAAAGTTAATGAGCAACATAGCTTATAAGCCTGAAGACTAGGGGGAAGCATTTCATAGGGATGTTGAGAGGATTAAGTGGTTTACATTTGGACAAACCTTTGATATTGTTGGGGGAAGGAGTTAAGAAGAAGTAAAAGATTTATTTGTTTATGTACCTCACCAAAAGTTTTTTTTTAGGGACCTATAGATAGCTAAGCTTCCCAGGTGGCTCAGTGGTAAAGAATCCTACTGCCAATGCAGGAGGTGTGGGTTTGATCCCTGGGTCAGGAAGATCCTCTGGAGTAGGAAATGGCAACTCACTCCAGTATTCTTGCCTGGAGAATCAGTCCCATGGACAGAGGAGTCTGGTAGGCTATAGTCTATGAGGTCAAAATGAGTCGGACACGACTGAGCGACTGAGCATGCATGCGTGGAATGCTAAAGGTATATACAGTGAATAAAATGGTGCAAAGTGGCTATTATCAATTCTGTTCAAAAGTGTGAAAATTTTTCAAGCTCATCTGTTTAGGTAAGGGCTTTAGGAAAGCAGAAGCAATATGCACTCAGCAGTCTTAATGTGTGGAAGGAGAATCCTGACCTCTCAATTATTTAGCTTTTTTCACATAGCTGTTGTTATTATTACTGTTGCTGTCTTAGGACTGTTTTCCTCTATATTTTCAACTGGGCGCAGGACATCACAGTCCAGCAGTGAGTTTGAAGACAAAGCTGTGGCCTTCCCCTTTCTATCTTATGCTGATATTGTCATATTTAAGACAAGTTTTTGCCCACTTATTTCCAAGTACAATGTCTATTATACTTGCACTGTTCTGACTCTTCTGTCACATAGTACAATCTATTACCTAAGCAGACATCTAAAGAACATGCAGATTGCAAACTAAATGCAGTAAATGAACACAGAATTACACTAAAGGGAAAGAGTGTGGGGGTAGGGAGAGAAGAAGATACATTTTTATTCAAGGCCGCCTGTGTTCCAAAAGCACTCTCTCAGGTGCTTTATTTAGCATAGTTTATTCTGTTAGCTACTTTATATAGGATAGTTTATTTAACACTCACAATAGGCATGAAAGGAAATATGAGGACAAGGCTATGAGAAGTGAGGGTCAAACTCTAGGTTGAGATATAACAAGTGTCTCATCATTTACCCAGGCACATAAGTATTACTCCATGTCAACCTACATACATAACTATACTGTCACAATTTTTATATTTTTCACTTTTTTCTTGCAGCCAGAGATGTAGAGTAAAATCTAGAAAAGCATGATGTCATAGAAGCCAATGACTAAATAAATGAATAAATGGAGTATATAAACTGTATTTCCATTTCTTGATAGAGTCTCTTAAAGAATCTGCACACAAGCTGCTTATGTTTGCTCTTACCAGTTCTCTATTTATTGGCCCTGAGCAAGAAAAAAATTTTTTTCTTTCTCTCATTTGGGGTTCTTTCATACCTCTTCCCTTTTCCTGTTATATCCTAAGAATCTTCTATTGCTCCTGACTTCCAGTGATCACCAAATATGGTGACATAAAACTATTCCTAGCAACATCCTAATGCTTTAAGAATAGGTATTTTCTGATTTCCTTCCCCTCCCCTCAACTAACAAATTTCAAGTGTACAGTACCTGTTAACTCTAAACATAATACTGTACAGTAGATCTCTAGCAATTTTTCATCACTGAAGAGCAACTCCTTATTTCCCCCTCCCCTAGCTCCTGGCAACCACCCTTCTACTGTCTGCTTCTACAACTTTGATTAATTGAGATATCACATGTAAGTGGAATCATGCATTATTTGTCCTTCTGGACTGGCTTATTTAACTTAGCATAATGGCGTCTAGGTTCATCTGTGTAGTTCAGTTCAGTTCAGTTGCTCAGTCATGTCCGACTCTTTACAACCCCATGGACTGCAGCACGCCAGGCTTCCCTGTCCATCACCAACTCCCAGAGCTTATTCAAACTCATGTCCATCGAGTCAGTGATGTCATCCAACCATCTCATCTTCTGTTTTCCCCTTCTTCTCCCGCCTTCAGTCTTTCCCAGCATCAGGAATGAGTCAGCTCTTTGCAGCAGGTGGCCAAAGTATTGGAGTTTCAGCTTCAGCATCAGTCCTTCCAATGAGTATTCAGGACTGATCTCCTTTAGGATGGACTGGTTGGATCTCCTTGCAGTCCAAGGAGATCTGTGTAGTTGCATGTGACAAGATGTCCTTCTTTTTCAAGGCTGAATAATATTCTGTTTATATATATCACATCTTCTTTATCCATTGATGCACTGACATACATTTACATTGTTGCCACATTTTGGCTATTATACCCATAGTGCTGTACTGAATGTGGGAGCCCTCAGGTCTGAGATCTTGATTTAAGTTCTTTTGGATAAATACCCAGTATGGAATTGCTGGGTCATATGGTAGTTATATTCTTAATTTGTTGAAGAACCTCCACATTGTTTTCTGTGAGGACTGTACCAATTAACATTCTCACCAGTAGTGTCCAGGTGTTTCTTTTGCTCCACATCCTGGTCAACAGGTGTGGTTTTGTTTTGTTTTAAGTAATGGCCATCCTAAGAGGTGTGAGGTGATACAATATCTTATTTGGTTTTGCTTTGCATTTCCCTGATGATTAGTCATGGTGAGCTTCTTTTCACAGAACTGTTGACCATTCGTACATCTTTGGAGAAATGTGTTTTTTTTAAAGTCCTTTGCCCATTTAAAAATTCAGTTATTATTATTTTTGCCATTGAGTTATAGGAGTTCCTTATATATTATGGATATTAACTCTTCATCAGATGCTTTCTGCTAATATTTCCTCTCATGCCATAGGTTGCATTTTCATTCTGTTTCCTTTGCTGTGTGGACGTGTTTTAGTTTGATGTAGTCTCACATGTCTATTTTTTATTTTGTTGCCTCTGGTTTTGGTGTCATAGCCATGAAATCATTGCAAACACCAATGTTATGAAGCTTTTCCCTTATGTAGTCTTCTATGAATTTTATAGTTTCAGGTCTTCTGCCTAAGTCTTTAATTAATTTTGAGTTGATTTTTGTGTCTGATGTTAGATATGTTCAATTTCATTCTTTTACATGTGAATATCCAGTTTCCCCAGCACTATTTGTTGAAACTTATCAGAACTAACAAATGAATCAAGTAAAGTTGCAGGATATAAAATTAGTACATGAAAATCAGTTGCATTTCTATACATTAATGATGAACAGTCTGAAAATGAAATTAAGAAAACAGTCCCACTTAAAAAAGCATTGAAAAGAATAAAATGCCTAGGAATAAACTTAACCAAGGAGATGAAAGGTGAAAAGTACAAAACACTGCTGATATCCTTTAAACAAAACTTGACTTGTTCTTTTAGGACTATATAAAGTCATAGGTAGATTAATCGAGTAAATAAATTCAGACTTAGTTATAAATGGCTTACTGATTTATCCTCCCCAGATACTGATCAGGAGTATTTTAACCCAAAAGTATGTAATAAGGTAATACTGGCTGAGCTGCCTGCAGGTGGAATATTTTAAAATAAATATTTAAAAATTGTAAACTGTAACACTTGGTTGTCCTGTCTAGCAGAAAACCAGCCTTTTTTTGAGGATTAACAATTGGACAAAATCATGTACATTATTGGGTGTAAATACAAGCAGTTATTCTTGGGAAATCTCTCTGAAATTATTTAGTAAGAAGACATCATTTTAGATTTCTGCACATTGCATACATATAACTTTTCAGTGAGTCTGGGAAAATGCAGTTTGGGAGGAAGTGTGATAATAAGGGAATGGAGCTTTTTTGATCATGCCCTAGGTGAGTTGTATACATATTCCATTTAATCCTTTTTCAGACTCTATGAGGTAGATGTTCGTCCCATTTTGTTATTGTTCTGGTTTAGTCTCTAAGTCGTGTCCAACTCTTTTGTGACCCCATGGAGTGTACCACCAGGCTCCTCTGTCCATGAGATTTCCCAGGTAAGCATATTGGAGTGGGTTGCCATTACCTCCTCCAGGGGATCTTCCTGACCCAGGGATCGAACCCATGTCTCCTGCATCAGCAGGCAGATTCTTTACCACAGCCATCAGGGAAGGCCTTGTCCCATTTTACAGATGAGGAAGTGAAAGCCCAGGGACGTAGCACCCAAGTTCACTCTTAATATAAAACCAGGATTTGAGGCTGCATCTGCTGGAAGCCTCTTTTCTCCTTACTCATCAGGTAGCCTGCCAGGGAGTGGAGAGGAGGCTGATGAGATCTGAAACTTGACTGGAGCCTTGTGAGTTATGAGCTGCCTTGTCCAAGAAGGCTTCCTGGGAGGGGCAAGTTTGAAGAAACTTCTTAATATCCCTGAACTAGAAAACATTTAAGGAGTCATCTCCAAATTCACAGCCAAAAATCAGGTTAAAGTAGTTGTGAAATTAATCTGATGGGTTGTTTAACTGCCCCCAGGTGTATCTTGTGTTCTTCAAGATCACCAAATAGGGGTGGGCCTGGAGTGGCTTAAGAGGCAGATGGTAGGTCTTCCACACCATTTTCCTCTGGACACTGGGGACACTATGCTGGTGGTCACTGAAACGTCTAGTTTACGTGGTTTGGTAAAAATAGAAATAATCAAAGTTCAATAAAAAGAGCATCCCTTCTGTCCAATAGATTCTGGTTGTTTGCGGGGAACTTTGCCGAGTGACTTCGAGAAGTTCGGAAGTGTCCAAAGATCTTCTTATTTTTTCTGGATGCACCCTCACTGTCATTTATTTTGCTCTCCTGGGAACAGCAGTACACTGGGTTCTCTAGCTTTTCAGTTCATAATATATTTCTTATTAACCAAAGCCCAGCCTTATGCCTTAGCATGGCAATTAGTGAGAGGTCTTTCTTTTAAAAAAATTTAAAGGCGATTAAATTCATTTAGGGGAGAACAGTATACAAGACATGAGCTTTAACCTTTTTTTTTTTTTTGCAATTGGCACTGTCTTGTGCCAATGTTTGATTATATTATCATCTGGAATTTCGCTGTTGATTTACTTTCCCTTAGGACAAAACTCCCTCCGGCAGTGTCCTCTGAATGGCTCTCTCCCCGAGGTTATCATCCCACTGTGTCCCGACATTACAGGCAACTCAACCCATGGTGACGACTCACAGAGACTCAGGGAACCTCCCGGGCCGCCGGTGGCCCAATTTGCACGCTGTCAGTCTCAGCAAAACCGTCTCCTGCTTTGTCTCTTTGCCTCCCACAGCGGCCAGTTACAGTTGATGAGCCTTAAACTATGGGGGGTAGAAAGACGTCCAGAGCCATTTCCTGTTGGTGGTGTGCTGATTCAGGACAAGCGCAACCCTGGGGCGTGGGTTTTGGAATACCCTGTGACCAATTTCTTTCTTTTTTTTTTTTTTTTTTTTTTTTTTTGGTTCTTATGAAAAACTTCCTGGCTTCTAGTACTGCCGTTCTCACTGGGGTCGCCCTGATTGAATCTAAATTCCAAAAGTAACAAACAGATAATAGACGTTTATCCGACCCCCTCCTCCCATCCCTTTTTGCACCTCCTCCCCCTTTATTTCTTTGAGCAAAGGAAGGAGAAACACGCTTAGATCCCCATACCGCACCCGGACCTTTTGGGGGCACCTGGTGGCCAATCAGGAAAACCTGATCCTCGGGAAAGGGTGGCTGGCTGCCGATCACCTTCCGAGCTGGAGAAATCACGGCGTGCTAACTTTATCCGCGGGATTGCAGAAAGGGAGAGTGTGCTCCCGAGCACAAACAGGAAAGCCTGACATCACGGAGCGGCGGGGTGGCGTGGGGAGGAGTCTGCGGCGCCCTCGCTCGCCGGCTCGCTGGCCGCGCTCCCTTTGTGGCCGAGTCGCGCGCACCGGCGGCGGCGGGCGCGTGTCTGTGCTCCGTGCGCGGCGGCCGCGCGGGGCCGGGGTTTGGAGGCGCCGCGGCTGAGCCGCGGCGGAGCCGCGCGGGGATCGCGTTCGCCTGGGAGCGGGGCGCATCATGCCGCGTCCACACACCGGAGAGAAAACTGAGAATGAAATTGCTTTGGCAAGCTAAAATGGTAACGAGAACTCTCTGCCTTCTCCCGACGCTGCTCTGGTGGGGAATCCTCCCGCTTTCTCTGGGCGGGTTTTGGACTCCCTCGCAGTGAACGGAGCCATCCGATCCCAGACTTGGGAGCTCAGAGCTTTCTCTCTCGGCTTTCTCCGCCTTCCTCTCTGCGTGTCTTCTCCCTTTAAACCATACTTATTTTTCTCAGCAGTTGCTTTTGGTGTATCTGGGCTGATGTATGTGGCAGCAAAGGAAAACTTTTCAGGCAAGAGGTCTGTGAGTCTGGGTGAACCGCGGAGCGCCTCTGAGTCCCAGCGGCTCTTTAAACACAAACTTCAAGTTTAGAGAAACCCAGGGGGTCGCTGCACACAGCCGATGTGTTGCTTTTTTCTGCACTTGCCAGGTTATTTGACGGAAATAAAATTTTTTTCCCCTCCCGCTAACTTTCTGGGTTCCCAAACAATAAGAGGAGAAAAAAGACTTGCGAAGTATTTCGTTCCAAAGGAGCGAGCACTCTTAGCATTTTAAACACTTGTTTGTGGCAGAGTTTAAAATGCAGTTTGCTCCAAGAACGGAGCCACTTATAAAGAGACAAACTTTTTCTGCCAGTGAATTCTCTTTCCTTTCATTTAAGGAGGAAAAGTGAGCCAGGACTAAACTTCAGTTTCGTTAAGAAAGAAAAGACTTTAGAAAGCTATTTAAGATACGTGAAGGAGTCTAGGAAAAATAAATGGAAAAGCCCTGGGCTCTTGATAGCCTAGGAAAGGGCCGGGGGGCCAAGAAAATCTCAGCATTCCCTCTGCCACAGTGTGTCTTATGTTGCTCTGATTGTAATATTTATTTTGAACAGCCCATCTTATACCCTGAGTGCTGTTGTAAGCAGCAAAGCAGCTGGCATAGATTGTGGTTAGTGGAGAGGGGGAAAAAAAAACAAACAAATTTTTCTTTTTCTTTGTCCTGTCTCCTGGCAGAGCTCGATTCAGGACTGGGGTGAAGAGGTAGAGGAAGGAGCTGTTTACCATGTCACCCTCAAGAGAGTCCAGATTCAACAGGCTGCCAATAAAGGAGCGAGATGGCTCGGGGTGAGTAAAGCTGGGGAGACTGTGAGCCTTGGACTTGCAGGGCCTCTTGTTCTGTGAATATCATTATTATTTAGCAGAGGCAGGTTTTTTTTTTTTCCTCCATTTCTTCTCTTTTGGCCTTAAAAAGGAAACTGCCAATGACCAAGTGTTTGCACTAGACATACTGGTCTGTTTTTATACTTATTCTTTTCTGAAGCGTCTCCCTTAGGTTTGTCAATAATTCAGAACGTCGTAGAGACACCTTGAGGTATTTGGCAAATGGAGTGAGGGCGGGGTGGCAGAAAGTAACGCAGAGTAACAGGACCAGAAGATAGCACCGCATCACCCGCTGGCATCCTTTTCTCTCCGTCTCCCCCGCTTTTGATCCTGACAGCCCTTCTCCCGCTCCTGTTCTTGTACCAAGTACCCAGAATGCTCAGGGGCGCTGATACTCCAAATCGGCCTCCTTGGGGGGCGGCGCATTTCCCATGGTTACATCCTTTACACGGTACTTAGTGTCCACCTCTTCATGTGTCCAGTGTTTGGAGGGCTGGGGCTTTGGAGAAACACTGCTTCCATAAACAACATTTTTGCCCCCTGCTGAGATTTTAAAGTACTGGGTGAGATCATGTGAGTTATTCATTATCTCCTAATGGATCCTTCAGCATATCCCAACTAAAGGGGATGTGGGAAGCCTGGGCAGACATCATCATGTGGAAGAACGAAGGAGTTCTTCATCTGCAGGTAGAAGGAATCCTCCGAGAACAGTGAGAGGTGATACAGAGAGCCCTGAGAAAGAACATAGCGTAAGCGAACAGAGAGGTTGGAGTGTGGTTTCCCCAGGCCTTATTCTGGTCATACTCAGGCTTCACAGCTGATGGGCTTGAGAACAGTGAAGATTATGCACCGGCATCCAATCTCTAATATCTTTGGGTTTCAGAAAACTCAGGTTGTTTTTTTAATTTTTTTTTTTTAATTTGAGCAGCAGTCAAAGGTCAGGTGCGAAAGAGGACAGGAAACACAACGGCCCAGGGCTTTAAGACTAGAGGCAGCATGTGACTTGCAATTCCTGGAGTTCAAGGCAGGATGGCCAGCAGCAATGATTTCCTCTTCCGTGGGTCTCCTGGGCTGCTGACACAGGCATTCATTGCTTTTGGGCTTCCCCAGCTGCTTCAAGTCAGGCTGTGTATTTGGGGTTGAAGTACCACCCTCTGGGGCGGTCAGTTGTTAGTTGCATCTGTAGGTATGGCCTAGAAAGGTAGGAGCCTTTCCTTTGAAAGCCTGAGGTCTTCACTTATTAAGCAGGTACCTTACTCGGGATATGATTTTGAAATTAATTAGGTGTATTACCAGCAGACCTGATAGGAAAAGCAGAACTAGAGTTCTGACAAGTCATCACTTTATTTTTGGTGGTTGCGTGTATTGCATTTTATTTAAATGCAGTATTGATGTGGTTTGGCCCAAGTATTTCAAAATGATTCACAAGCTTCTGAAGCAGCTGCCTTCAAAAGGGTTATTACATTTTCTGATGCCAGGTTGTTCCTCTCTTTATAATGAGACTGATGTTGCTTGGACAACAGCTTTAGTTTTTGGCCAAACACAATAGCCGTGAATGAGTAAGTCACGGGAAAATGGACAGGTTAACTCTGTAGGTCCCAAACACAACGAGTTATGGTTCGTTTAGATGTCCCCAGTTATTTGGTAATTCTCACTGACCATTGTGTTCACGGGACTTCTCTTCTCTCCACCCCCTCCCAGAGTCCTCACATTTATGCACAGCTCGGAGTTGGTTCATCCCGGATTTAGCAGTAGAGCTAAAATACCAAGAGGGAAATATGTGAAAAGATTGCTTCTAGTTGATGGAGGGATTTGTCCCCTCCTCCCATTTCAACAAAGTATGATTTGCTGTGATCACCCCCTGTGCTCAGGAACCAGTTCTAGGAACTCTCCCACCCCAATCCCCCTTGTTTTCTTGTCTTCGGTGTCCTGTTGGGAAGCACTGTTTTTGTCCTTGGAAATTCCAGACTTAATTAAATGTGACTCAACCAATTGAGCCATAGCAATTACAAAGCTTTTCTCTTTAGGCCTGTGAGTGGCTTCTCTATACTTGTTTTTCCAGTCACCCTTTCAGAATTCTTCAGAGCAACCAGTTTTATGTATTGACTTATTATTGACCTATAGCAGATGTGCACTCCGGTGTTAGTGGTCCCGTATGCTACATGATGATTTGACATTTGCACGCATTTATGACATGATCCATGATAGTCCTAGTAAGCCTTTGTCCCCATACAAAGTCACTGTGATATTATCGACCGTATTCCTCACATCAGAGCACCTGGGTTTATAGTGAACCAGAGATGGAGATGAGGTGAGCTCATGTCAAAATATGACAATGGTTCATGAGGAAAGGTGGAGTTGTGATTATCTCTTTCCACATGAGGAAACTAAAGTCAAGAGAAGTTAAATTGCTTGCCGGGGTCACACAGCTAGGAAGTAGAGGGTGGATTTGAACCCAAATGTTTAGTTCCTTGCTGTTGGGAGCTACCTGGGACCTGAAGGCTGCTTCCATAGTAGTGGAAGAAATATTGACTCAGAAGAACAAGGATGCTTTAATATACTTTCCCCCTACGTATTACCTGGTTCAAGACTCAAGAACAGCTTTCTTTTCTTTATGCTTTGAGTGATAACTTGAGCTGCAAATTGAGATATTTGCTGTGAGGATGTGTTTCTTGTTGATAAGCTCTCCATGTTGGATGTGTAAAGTGTGGGGCACCAAAGACGTACGAGTTTATGTAGCACCTGAGGGGGGGTACGACTCTCACTACAAGTCTATAAGGCTAATTAGGAAAACCTAAGTGACTGAGTGGGCTTCCCAGGAATCTGCCTGCCAATGCAGGAGATGTGGGTTCAATCCCTGGTCTGGGAAGATTCCCTGGAGAAGGAAATGGCAACCCACTCCAATATTCTTGGCTGGGAAATCCCATGTAGAGCCTGGTGGGCCACAGTCCACAGGGTCCCTAAAGAGGCTACAGTCCACGGGATCCCAGAAGAGTCGGAGACGACTTAGCATCCGAACGACAACAACAAAGTGACTGAGTGTAGTTTTTGTAGTTTCTAGTACTCTGATCACAAAACAGAATAAAGATCCAATTTGGGAAGGATAAAAAAAAAATTACACATCCTCAGATGTGAAGTATCATACAATCCAAAACATCGAGGACATTCTTTATTTTGTTTGTGAAATTTTGTGTTCAGTTGCTCTTTTGAAGTAACACTCTGTCTTCAGTTGTAAGTATACAGTCAACTATGGCCCAGGCTGGATTTAGGTGCATGCAGCTGCAACTTTGCTCACTGACAGTGAAGTTATGCCGGGCAACTTTGAAAAACCAAATATTATTGAAATACTGATCCAGTTTTCTCTTTACAGTAACATCTTAGGCTGGGATAATTTTACCCAGCTATAACCCTCAAAGAAAAATGGTTCTGATTATGTCAGAGAATCATAAAATCTCAGGGCTGGAAGAGACATTAAAAATAATGTATCCAACTGTTCGATTAAACTTATAGAAAAATTTCCAGTAATTTTTGGAAGAGCAAATAGTGAAAAGTTATTATTCTACTTTGGTCCCAGTGTCATGGTCATACATTGACAATGAAATGTAGAAACGATTTAGGAAAATATCAGTATTCTCTGGAAGCAGGAAATGTCCCATTTTAGGAGGAATATTCAGATGGACCGAGGAAAGGGAACCACTGTTAGGGGAAGGGCTTCAGTGTCCAGAGCCCATTTTGCTGTCTTCAGACTATGGC
Source organism: Odocoileus virginianus (assembly GCF_023699985.2). Lineage (NCBI taxonomy): Eukaryota > Metazoa > Chordata > Mammalia > Artiodactyla > Cervidae > Odocoileus > Odocoileus virginianus. Next base: position 15,306,093 of record NC_069684.1, on the reverse strand, counting down.
AGGCTCAGGGTCCAGGGAAATCTGTCAAACCCAAGGTTATCTCAGAGTGGGGGTATTTGTTTCACAGGCAGGATTGGAAGAGTGCGGTCATCTCTGCAAGGTCTGTGGGGAGTGGAATGGTCAGCAGATAGTCACATGGCTTTTCTCGGTTCTGGGCTTCTGTGGCCCCGTGTGTGGGGCCCCAGTGCCTCCCTGCCCTTCGGCCCATGTTTATCACACTATCTCCCACAGAGGCCCTTGTTGGGTTGAGTTGAAATATTTGATAGCTGGGAGTCTGTTAAAGATAATGAAATGGGACAGGAGAAAACAGAATGCCTTTAGAAATAAAAGGAGCTAGAACTCTGTTCTAGTTGCTCGTGGGTTGTGTGAGTGCAGTGGGAGGGTAAGCACAGTCAGGCTGGGTGGAGACGTTGACCTCAACCTGAGTAGACTGTTGGGGTTGAGTCTACCTGGTGTTGGCACTACCCTGCTGTCAGTAGTGCCTTTAAATGGCATACAGTTCTTTGCATTTTCCGCTCACTTCACTTCTGGGAAGCTCCTCTGATCTCCCTGGCCTGGAGGATGCCGCTTCCGCATGTCTCAGAGGCATTCTTTATCTCTCTGTCATGCATTTACCTCTCTCTCCTGTAACTGTTTGTTTGTATTTCCCATTAGACTCTAAGCCCCGTGAAGTGGGAACTGTGACCATCTAGTTGGCAGAAACTCAGTATTTGTTGAATGAATGGATCAAGCTTCATGCCTTCTGGGGAGGCAGATATTATCTTGATAAATATGAAGGTATGGTTGCTCCTGATTTAAAACCAAGTTAGCATGAAGATACTAGCTTACAAAGAAGAGGGGTGTGTGGAAGTGAGAAAAACTAATTAGCTATGATTACAGCTGTCTTACATCCTTTTTATAAAAAAGCAGGGCCCAAACAAAGATAGTGATTATTCATTTTAACAACAACAACAAAAATCATGGCAGTGAATTAACTTGCCTTTTAAAGCCCAGAGGTCCAATTGTATTGAGTGTTGAAGAAAGAAAGGTGATGCACAAGTTAGAAAGTGTTGGCAAACATTACCATCATGTGTGGTCGTATGGTCGGAGGGCTCAGGAGCGGGGTTTTAGAATTTTAAGGAGATAAGCCTTAGAGAGGCCCTCAGTTTATAGTTTGTCATCATTGTTTTCATCTAGGAAAACAGGCCCTTGGGTTGCCTTATTCTGATATATCAGAATGTTTAATTTAAGCTTTAGAAAGTAAATTCCAAAATTTAGCAACTATCTGTAAAAGAACCAACTGGTATTTTTCATTTTGACCATGGGAACTTGTTTCTTAAATAATCCAATATTATGGCAATCCAATATTACCACCCATCAAGAAGATATGGTAAATTTCAGTTGTCTGAGCTATTGTTGTTACCTGAGTCCTTTCACTGCTTTCAGAATCTTCTGGAGTCTGTATTAGGAGTATTTAGCACGTAAGCCAAGAATATCCATTTCAGTTCAGCAGTTCTGGGGACAGTCAGCCAAGTTCAAGATACATGTCTGTCCCCAGCAAATGCATAATAGCTAGTCATGAGGCCCATTAACTCCTTGTGCTTACAGTATACGTGCGGGCTCAGTTGTGTCCGACTCTTTGTGACCCCTTGGACCATAGCCCGCCAGGCTCCTCTGTGCATGGGTTATCCTGGTAAGAATACTGGAGTGGGTTGCCATTTCCTCCTCCAGAGGATCTTCCTGACCCAGGGATGAACCTGCGTCTCCTCCATCTGCTGCACTGGCAGGCAGATTCTTGACCACTCTGCTGCCTGGGAAGCCCCATAGTATATGTGCCGTTAAATTAATGTTATAAACATATTTCATTCTCATTTCTGTCAAATTTTAAAGAAAACTTTCCTGGGGTTTTAAATTGAGCATGGAAAGAAGAGCAGCAAAGTCAGTACCCCGCCTTTCCCTTTAGCTCTTAGCTTGGATTCTCCACTGCCCCATCCCACTTATTTTGGTTTCCTTTGCCCATGGCATGCATACATATCCTTGTATGTATCCCCTTTCCACATAATCAGAATCCTGTAGTGACTGACCTCTACACATTTGGCACTAAAATATGCAGTAATAGGCTAAAATAAATAGAATGTTTAAATTCCTACCCAACTAGACTTTTTAACAGGAAAGAAAAAAAAAGATGTCTGTGAACGGACCAAGGCAAGCACTGGTGAAATGGGGGAAGATAGGGAATGTAGCTTTGTTCATGAGAGACGCTCAGCAGGCTCATGTCTGGGTTGCTGATGGGTGTGGCTGTCCCCATAGAATTGATCTGGAATCTGGAGTCTGGGCAGTTTCTGGGTTGTTTGCTAGTGAAACACCCACTGTGAACTCCCTCGCCGCTGTTGCCGCTCTGCGATTCTGTCATCTGCATTGGAGTCTGCTAACCTCCCGTTTAAACTGAGGTTTAACCCCATTAAACCTTGGGAATCCAAAGTGATACAAGACACACTCCTTATTCTTCAGGAGATTTCAGGTAGTAAGGGAGACAGAAACGTAAGCTAATTACCATGTATTGTGGTCAGTGTGACCAGTGCTGTGTAAGACATCTGCATTGGGTGTTAGCGGAGCCGAGAAGGGTGGTGTGTAGATCAGGTGGGTGTGGGCACTCCTGGAAGGCTGCACGGAAGAAGGGTCCTTTCTTGGTGAGTTGATGGATGATTAGGAGTTAGGTGAGGATGTAGGGGGCCCTGGAGGCAGGCATTCCAGCCAGAGAGCACAGCGTGGGAGAAAGCGTGGGGGCCAGAGATGAGAGCCCCGTGTGAGACTCAGCCTGGGGAAGAGGGAGGGGCACCTGGGCGGGCAGTGATGGGAAAGGACCCCAGAGAGCAGGGCTGGAGCCAGGTCTGTGCTGAGCTGTGGAATTTGGTCCTGAGCGCTGGGTTGTCATCACTGAAGGGCTTTCGGCAGAGTGACTGGGTCAGATTTACATTTTAGAGAGATGACTGACAGCTGAGGGGTGGACGCCAGGGGAAGGAGGCTGAAGTGGTCATGACTTGAGGAAAGAGATAAGGACCTGGGTGAAACTGGGGCAGTGGAGCCAAGAGGGTGGGGTGTATTGGGAGGACTGATGCTGAAGCTGAAACTCCAGTACTTTGGCCCCCCTGGTGCGAAGAGCTGACTCATTGGAAAAGACCCTGATGCTGGGAAAGATTGAAGGCAGGAAGATAAGGGGATGACAGAGGATGAGATGATTGGATGGCATCACTGACTCAATGGGCATGAGTTTGAGCAAACTCTGGGAGTTGGTGATGGACAGGGAGGCCTGGCATGCTGCAGTCCATGGGGTCGGACACGACTGAGTGACTGAACTGAACTGAAGCATAGGGAGAGTGGGGGGAGGAGAGATTGACTTCCAGAGTTTTGAGTAAACTCTGGAAGTTGGTGATGGACAGGGGAGGCCTGGTAGGCATGGATCTTAGCCACCTGGGGTTCAGAGAGCAGGTCAGAAGCCTTCTGGCTTTCTGGGGTCAGCGGCACCCTCTTCTCATTGGATGAAATGTCCCGGGGACTTCAAGGCAGGCTTGCTCCATGTAAACACTAGCAAAAGTCCTGTCGGCACGGCCCGAAGACCAGATCCAGGCGTGCCTGCTGTGTCCTGTCCAGAGGCGCAGTCTCGGATCTGGCTTATGGACGGGGGGCAGCAGGCTCTGCTTGTTTCTCAGATTCCAGAGTACTTTGAAGAGCTTGTGGTTTCTGTGTGTTTTTTTTTTCCCCTTCTAAAGTCTTCTGTTTCCTTACAAACTAAACAGATTGAATCTGTAGGCCACAGAGAGAGAATAAATATGGAACCCACAGGACTATGATTACAGAGTTGTATTTTAGACAACGGCAGTTAAAGTTATAATTGTGTTGTTAGAGACACAAGAAATTTTATGGTTAGGTGTTCTGGTCTCTCTTTCTCCCTGCTCGATGTCTTTAAACTCTTTCTATTTATTCTGGCTGTTGGCATGGCCACTCTCAGAGGCTCCGTCTGATTGCTGACTCCACTCATACCAAAGAAGAAATTTGGTAAGATCTAATGCTTCCTTTTGGGGCTTCACTGGTGGCTGAGACTGTAAAGGATCTGCCTGCAATGCAGGCGACCTGGGTTTGATCCCTGGGTAAGGAAGATCCCCTGGCGAAGGGAGTGGCAACCCACTCCAGTATTCTTGCCTGGGAAATCCCATGGACAGACGAGCCTGGCAGGCTACAGTCCATGGGGTCACAAAAGAGTTGGACATGACTGAGCGACTAAACAGTGCTTCCTTAGTTTGCCGCCTACCGCAGTCCCAATCTTTCTCTCTTATACACATGCACAGACATGCACACGCTCTAAATTGAAATGTCCTTTGGTATTGTATTTTCTTAGGATTTGGTGCATCTTTCTAATGTCATTTCATGACCTCTTCTATGTAACTGATCAAAGCCTGACTTTGGTGTCTTTGCTTGGTTTCTCTTATGTCATTCTTGTGGTTGATTAAGTTTCTTCTATATAGGAACTGTCCTCAGTTTAAAAAGGATATAAATGAGAGGAGGAGGGAATAAAGGTAGGAAGAGATTACATTAGGTGGAATCTACCTCCTTGGATAAAATCCCGTTAGTCTTGTGCAGAAAGAGAGAGGCATGTCTTTTACTGCTCATCTTTTGGGCTTAACACTGTAGGAATACCTGGGCCTTTTCACCAGTGCGGCTATGTACTGTGTTCCGATGAATGGGGTTTTTGCGTGGCTTGGTTCCTCAAAGCCGTCTTTGTGTCATGCTGTGTATGCCTGACTTCTGAGGATAATGATGGTGGTGGTTGGGAGTGGGATGGTGTATTGTTGGTGGTTCTGTATATCCTTCCACCCTCACAGAATCATTACCCTACATTTTCTAGAGTTTAATTGCTTGTACCATCTGTGGTCCATTCATTTGAATTCATTTCCACACAGTTAATCTCATCCCATGTACACTCCTCCAGACAGTCTTTGTTTGTTTGCTCTTTTCAGCAAGGAATTGAGCAATTTAACTTTTCCCCCTTTGTTTCATTTCCTGCTGATTTTAGTACCCTTCCTCATCTTTTATAAAAGCAAAGCCAAGGCTGGGTCCTTCCAGCTTCATCATTCTAAAGATAATCTGAAGGCCACAGACAAACTTTTTCTGCTAAAAGTAGGATGTCTTTGGTCAGTAACATCAACTGAGGCTCTTGGCAACTCTCTTGGAAGCAACTGTTCCTTAGACAGATGCTGTTCTCCTGCCCGTGACTTCTGTCACTGCTGGTGACAGAGCTAGAAATCTGTGGACGATTTCTAACAAGAGTGCGTGTAAAGGATGTAGGTAAAAATAATTGAAACTAGATTTGACATTGGCTGAAAATGAAATGCTTTGTAGTCCTGGCTCTTTTAATTAAAGTTGCAGTCCTTGAAATTCTTTATGGAGATAACGGATCCTCCCAAATAGAAAATTCAGGAAATCGGAAGCATTTGGTTAGTTTGTGAAGCACAGGAAAACATTTGCTGTCTTCTATCCAAATATTGACTCCCCCTAGTGACACAATGCAATGAGCATATCTGTTTTACACGCGACTTACCCAGCGGTGAACAGGCCCCAGAGCCATCAGGTCCTGGCCGGGGAATCAGTTTGGGTTTTTTTTCCCGCTGGCTTGGAGCCTTTGCAGGAGATGGCACCTCCTGCTTCCTCTTTCTTTTCAGGGTTTTTTTTTTTTTTTTTCCAGCAGGAGCACCAGTTGAGGGCGGTAACTCATGCCCTGGTCATGAGTCTGTGCTTTGGAGCCAGACAGACTTGAATCCAGAGGTGGCCTCTGCCCGGGTGTGGCAATGTGAGCTTGAACTCTGAAGTTAACTTCTCTCAGCCCAAGTTCTTCACCTGGAAATGGAGGAAATTAGCAGTCCCCTCTAGACAGAATTATGAGAAGGCAGTTGTGTAGGTAAGGTGCTTGGCACTGAGCCTAGGATATGGTCTGCCCTTCCTCACTGAGTCGTGGGGCTCCCATGAGGACCCCACTGTCTGGGAGCCCTTTTGAACCCCACCATGGAACCATGTAGAGTTGTGGGTGCCCCCCGATGCTTGCTGTTGTATAGAAACCAGACCGCTTGACTGAGACACGGTCTTAGAGATGCTTTGTGTCCCTGACATCCCTTTCTCATTTTGCACATCTGGGAGGAAGGGCTGTGGCAGGGTTTAGTAATCCTTGTTTATTAGAAGTAATGTGCATCACTGTGTTTTCCCTGCCTGGCTGCCTGTGTGGTGAAAGACGATTATGGACTGGGCTCCAGTATTTTGCATTTCAGATTCCTTCAGTTTTCCTCTGTAGTTAATTTGTCAGTGCTCTGATTTTTCATGCTTTAAAAATATTTTATGACTTAACAATGGGCTATATTCTGTCTTCTACATTTGCTATTTCCGCCTGAAAAATGGGAAGGTAGAAAACGATTTTTTAAAAAATCGCCTGGTAAACATGCTAATCATTCTTCATTGGACATAACGTGGAATGTGAATAAGTTGTGCTTGCACAAGTTAGAATAAAGATTAAATTTCTCATTGGGCCACATGTTGTGAAGTCAGTTAATGCAGTACTGGAGCCCCAGACTGGGAATGCACTAAATTTCTCCTGAGGTTGTGAGTTTTAGAATATCACATGACCATATAAATCTTCACTTTCCTGATCTGTGAAATGGGAATACTCCTTCTGCCTTTGGGTTTTGTGAGGATCATATGAATTAATGTATATATGCTAAGTCACTTCAGTTGTGTCTGACTCTTTACGACCCTGTGGACTATAGCCTGCCAGGCTCCTCTGTCCATGGGATTCTCCAGGCAAGAAGACTGGAGTGGGTTGCTGTGTCCTCTTCCAGAGGATCTCTCCAACCAAGGAATTGAACCTACATCTCTTATGCCTCCTGCATTGGCAGGTGGGTTCTTTACCACTGGTGCCACCTGGGAAGCCCAATGTATATAAAAGTACTTTTAAATATGTAAATGATTATACAAATACAAGGATATTCTTATTGTTACCTGAAGGCTGTTTTTTTTCCTCTCCTTATCACCTAAATGCTTGACGGGCATATGTTCTGTCGCCTTTCTTCCCTCATCCCAGAGGGAATCTTTTCTACATTTTTTTCCTCCCGTTTGCTAATAACCTAATGATACCTTTATGTTCAGCAAGTAGTAGTGTTTTCTCTGCCACAACCACTGTTACTGCTAGTACTGGTATTCTAGGTGCTTTGAAAGTGCAGACAGGGCTTCTCTCAATAGACTGGATTTGGAAACACCCCAAACTCACAAGATTGTAGACAAATGCAGTAAATATCCTGCACATGAATACCTACTTTCTCTTTCTTATTTTCTCTCTAGTAGGATTTTGTTTGTTTTGAGGTAGTGGCTGTTGCTTCTCTCTCTCTCTCTCTGGGATACTTTTAATTTGTTGCAGAGAAGGACAGTAAAGTTAATACACCAAGGAATGGAAAGTGCTTCCAGCCTTTCAGAGCTGCTGGAAAGTCAGTGCTTGCTTTGAGGCCAAATCCTGATGTGGGACTTGAACTCATGACCTAATAATGCCAGAGGCGAAGTGTTGCCAACCAGCCCACACCAGACTCTCAAAAGATGCGGACATTTAAAATACTTCCTTTGAGTTGTCCCATTGTTGCCTTCTGGGTTCTCTTCTCTCTTTCAGCCTTTTCTTGCGGCATTCCTGGCTTCCTTGTTAGGAGTGCAATTTTAGTTTTTAGATCTATTTTTTTTTTTCTCACTGTCTTTCCATTTGCTTATGACAGTCTCTTCCTTCTTGCTTTCCATTTCTCCTGGGTGAGTTCCTTGTTTTGTTCCTGTTCCTTCCTGCCCTTCCTCTGGACTAAAAATAATCTCCAGGGTCCCTGGCTTCTTGCCCACAAACTTGACCTTCCTGCTATTCATCTAGGGTCCCCCGTGAGTATCTTAAGATCCTTTTCTATGCTCTCGAGATAATCAGACTCCTGCGTCCATTCTCTGTTGTTTACGCCTCTTCTCAGCTGACTTATGGGGCTAACTGACCTTTGTACCCAGGGCAGTAATTGAAAACTGAATCTCTTGTACAAAGATGCTGAATAAGCGATTTGCTCACGTTAAAGTGTTACTGACAGACACTGAATTTTCTCTGCATGTGCTGACTCTGTGGGTGGTACAGAAGGAGAAGGCATCTCACACAGTGATCGAGGTGCTTGTGGAACATCCGTCTCTGCGGAGCAGTGCTGTCACAACCAGATGAGCCCAGGAACCAGCGTTTTCATCCATCATGCTGCTTGTGGGTACCCCAGGGGTACCACCTGGCCCCCACAAAAGTGTTTCTCAGGGAGCTCAAGCTGGTTAAAGTGTTTCTTCGTGAACATTCTTTGGTCAGAGTTGAAGGATTATGATATTCTTTACAAAAAGTGACTTTCTGTCCAGTGTTGACCTAGACAATCCACAAATGAGTGTCTGCTCTAGGGATAAAGGCTTGTAAAACTTTAGATGACTGGGCTGAAAAGTGCTGATGGCGGCAGCTCCTGTCTCAGCGCCCAACCCTAACCTGTTTTGCTAAGAGTTACAGCAGCAGGGCGCGTGATACTTTTCTGTGTGGCAGATGAAGGCTTAAAAGGTTTTTTTCCATCTGTCTGTCCTTCCAGCTCCCTACGTGGGTTATGTCGCCATGAAAAGAACTAGCCCTACTTTTCGTTGAGAATACAGAATACAAAGCTGTGGATTTCATCACCCGTGGTGAGGTCCACGTTTATATGCAGCGCTGTCTTCCTCCTGACACTGCTGATGCCACTGTATCGGCCTGCAGTGCTTTTCTGTTCACAGATTGACCAATAAACGACTTATCTTTCAAGTCCCAGCTCAAATGCCATCTGTGCTCTTCTACTTTCTCCCTCTTCTGGAATAATTATCCTTTTATCTGGGTCTTTTTAGCTCTTTACCAAAAGCTCAATTACAGCACTTATCACACTGTATCCTTTTTTTTTCTCAAATGTTTCTCTTTACCCTGTTCATTTGAGTATCTCAAGGGCAAAAGGTGGGACCATATTTAATTAATCATCACATTCCCAGCACATGGAACCATGTCCACGCCCCAGACAGTACCACTTAGTAAGCATCTTGTAAGTCGTTTGACCTAAACTTTAAAAAAACATGTATCTTTGTGATCTTTTTTTTTTTTGGCCATTTGATAATGATGTAAATCTCATTCTTTGAATCAAAAAGGAAAATATTGAATAGGTAAGCTAGATCTGATTTATATTTTATACTTCAACGAGTGACACAAGAGAAAAAGAACAATGCTGATTTTGCCTTATTTTTGTCATCATTGCTTCTTCTACACATTTCATGGTCTTATGAAATTGATTGAACTATTATGGAGAACCCTGTAGATAGAATGACATGGTATTGCAAGTTAACCCACAAGGGCTTCCCTGGTAGCTCAGATGGTAAACAAACTGCCTGCAATGCAGGAGACCTGGGTTTGATCCCTGCGTCGGGAAGACCCCCTGGAGAAAGGAATGACTATCCACTCCAGTGTTCTTGCCTGGAGAATCCCATGGACAAAGGAGGCCTAGTGGGCTACAGTCCATACAGTTGCAGGGAGTTGGACATGACTGAGCTCACACTCACACACCCCAGGCTTCTTGGTGATGTATAGGTTTGAGTCATGGGTCACGGATAAACCTCTGGGAACCCAGTTCTGCTTTGGATTCTAAAGTTATTTTACTTACATTGTATTTTTACTTACAATGTATTTTCCCATATTTTATTTAATCTCTTGTCTGAGGGCTGCAATTTTTTTCAAACTTGTATTAACCTGATATCAAACCACTTTGGCTTTGTTCCGTAGAACACATTTTTGTAAAGGGACCTGACACCCTCCATGCTCCTGGCCACTAGGGTTCTGCAGGTAATGATAAGGCTGCTTCTCTGAGATTTTGGGGGCAGGCTTGTTATGTGTGGCACTTTCTAGGGTGTGTGTCTCTTACCAGAATTCATTGACAAGAAGGGATTTAAAAGTAAGTGAGGTAAATTATACTTCATTGCATAGCATAATAGTGTCTGAAGACTTGTTTTCATTAGTAAAACTCAGCTCTCTGCTGTCACCCGAGTTTCCCCTGCTCTGTGGTCTTACATTCTTAACTCTTACATTTCGACTTCAGGCAAAATGTAAAGCCTGTGCTGGAAGTTTTCAGAAGTCCAGCTATTGTTAAGTGTTTCCCTTTGGACCATCCCGGTGCAGTTGGCTCTGTCACGCTCAAGTTTTCTGACTGCTCCTGGTCCTTCTTGCCTTTTATACAAGCAGGTTATCCTTACCTTTTTCTTTTTAATAGGGATTCAGTGGCCTGTATGTTTGCTTGGGAACAGAAGGAAGAACCTTTTTAAAGCAGTATTATTCTTGAACGAGTGATTCCACAACATGATCCATATTATTTTTACAAGAAGAGGAAAAAAAAGATCACCCATAAATTTTACCGCAGTAAACTTTCACTTTTTATCTCCTGTTCTTCAGTTCACAGGCACACATTTCAACATAGTTGCAGTCATACTATTTATTCAGCTTTTTTAATCAGCAAGATATGTTTTTTTTTTTTTTTTCCAGAACAGATTCTCCAAAAGGTACTTTCTGGTTTGAATCTTATGTGACATTTGTGCTATTTCGGATGTCACAGACAAAAGAATGCATTTGGACTTTGAGGAGTTTCAGAGTGATACTACTGCTTATTACTGGTGAACAAGCTGCCTGTCTGTTCTTCTTCCTTGTGAAATCTCCCATCTGTTATCAGAGCTTTCACGAGGAGCCTGTGAACACAGTGTGAGATGAGGACATGTGAGCAAGTCTGTCGTGCATTCAGCAGGCTTGGACGGCTCCCCTCCTTTCTGCGACGGGGCACCGTCGTGGGGCCTGCTGCCCTGGGGTGGGTGTGTGGCACCAGAACACTTACGGCCGCACTATGCAGTGTGGTAGCTGCTGGTCTCAGATGCCTGTACCGTCCATGGAGTTCTCCAGGCCAGATACTGGAGTGGGTAGCCTTTCCCTTCTCCAGGGGATCTTCCCAACCCAGGAATCGAACCCAGGTCTCCCGCATTGCAGGTGGATTCTTTACCAGCTGAGCCACCAGGAGAGCCCCCTGTGCCTGTGGGGCACGGGAAATGTGATTAGTCTGAACTGCAGTGTTCTCTGCCTGCAAAGTCCACATCAGATTTCAAAACCTTCATTTGATGAACGCACTGTAAAAGAACTCAGTCATGTTCTATAGCGGCCACATGTTGAAATGATAGTATTTTGATATAATGGGTTACATAATATATACTGTCAAGATGAATTTCACCTGTTTCTGTTCGCTTTTTTTCTTTTTTTTACTAGCAACTTTAGAATTTTAAGTCGTGGCTGGCGCTGTCTTTCTATTGGACAGTGTTATTCTAGGGCCTTACATTTCAGAATGCAGGGTGTAGTTTATGAGTGGGTTCTGAAGTCAGTTTAGTGGGTCAAAAATCAGTATTCTAAAATTAGAACAGAATGACATAAAAATATTAGAATGGCATTGTTGTGAAACTTGTTTTAAATAGGTGCATGTAGGTACTGAGTCATATGTAAGGGCACCTTTCCTTTTTACTTTGAATCATAGCTAAAAATTTTGAAGCTCGTTGTCCTGGTGGTGTCCAGCTTAATATAGTGCGTCATCAGGAGGCCTGGCCTGCCTTGTAAGAGGGCAGGTTGCTGTGAGCAACACCATATAGATTTTAGGTCTGGTTGGTTGCAGCTCTTCCAGAACAGTTCAAGGAGAGCAGACCCAGCAGGAGGTGGGCCTGAGCCTGGGTGCTTCTCAGGGGACCCCCAGAGTGAAGGGCAAACTAAGAATGGTTCCAGTTCTGTCGACTGGCATCTGGACCTGTGTTCTGAGCACTAACATGTCCCTGGAGCCCCGGAGTGACTTTCCTCTGATGAGTTCTTTCTTGAAGATGTCTCCAGAATTGCCTCATGGGTGGAGCTACTTTCTAAGAAGTAGGGTGATTTCTTAAGGACCTTGGAGCCAGGCTGGGTTAGACAAGGGATCTCTTTGACCTTTAGATCCTCCACCCACCATGTCCTGTTGAAATCAGAAGAGGCTGTACTCTGCTGTAGGCTCACACCATCCTCTTCCCTCTTGACAGAAGAAGTCATGGCCTTACAGTATGCAAGATGCACAGTCACCAGGGCTGTGTCTTGGACTGGGTTCTAAATAAAGGACACTTAAAGCCACAGGGGCAGGAGGGAGAAAAGGCTCCAAAAATGAAGTTTATGGGGTTACTGGGGCCTTGTGTTTATTCTGACAGTTGTAAAAATTCTTTGGGGCTGACCCATTTTTCCTTTCTTAATTAAAAAAAAAAAAAATCTGGCAGGCAAGAGGAAGAAATGTAAAACATGTGACTAATACTTCAGCTTTTTCTCCTGGAGCCAGATTCTTTAAAATTATACCTTAGATATGCTTGATGTTTTGAAAACAATTGCCCACAAAAGCCACCAAACATTTGTTTCTGAAACTTGTAGGCTTAGATGGCATTCATTTTCAGTAAAGAGTCCAAAAGCACAATATTTAGTAGTTACTGAACTGAAATCTTTGGAGATTTCACTCTGGTCAATCAGATTACCCCAGGAACTGGCAGAGGGCCAGGCAGCCTTTTGCCTCTTGCTTGAGTATTTCCAGCCCTGTTGGTAGTTACCCAGAGTCTGTGAGGGAGTTAGACTAAACGACCTCCAAGATCCCTTGTAGATGGAAAGTACTGTGATCGCAGTGTGGTGACGTACTGAATTGGCAAGCAGGAGCTCTGTGTATGTGAACCTCTTACTGTTCTGTAGCCATCACAAATAGTTCATCCTTTCATTCGTTCACTGATTCATTCAAACTTGAGCCCCTACTATATGCCTGGTATTGTTCTTGGTCTCTCTAGGAAGCTCATGGAATTTTCGAGCACTTGTCACAGTAGATTTGAAGGTCTCTAAAGTTCAGTTCCAATCTCTCTCATGTTATTTCCTGTGTCTCACCTTCACACACACCACGCTTAACCTCACTAGGCTACATTCCTTTCCTAGCTCCCCGCCCCCGCCACCCCACCTCATTGTTGCCTCTATCTGAAATGCCGTCTTTTCCCTTAATCTCCAGTTCAAATCCCAGCCATCGCTCAGATTCCAACTCACATGCCATTCCTTCCGCAAATCTACTTTGGTTTCCCCAGTAGTGGTAAGTTATCCTTTTCTGAGTTCTGTAGCACTTTGTACTGATCTTGTGATACCACATGTAATCATACCAGGTTGAACAGTATGAGATAACCCTGTTAGTTAAAAATGGTTGAATATTGTCATGTAAAATGGCAATTATATGGTTCTTTCTAATATGAGGAGTGTTCATGTATGGAACTTAAATTAGGTCTCTTTACACACGTACTATGCTCATGATTCGTTTAGCTAAGATACCTTGGTCTTTTTATTTTTTGTAATATTAAACTAAATCACATTTGACTTGTACTTGGAGAGGAGAGTTTTAAAACTGTTTTAAAGTAATTGATTGATTGATTAGCTTTGGTTGCACTGGTCTTTGTTGCCGCTCTCACGCTTTTTTCCTAGTTGCCTTGCGTGGGGGCTACTCTTGGATTTAGTGCGAGGGCTTCTTACTGCAGTGGCTTCTTGTGCTGCAGAGCGTGGGCTCTGGGGCTCCGGCTTCAGTATTTGCGTCTCAAGAGCTTTAGGGTGCGGGCTTAGTAGTTGTGGCATATGGGCTTAGTTGTACCATGGCATGTGGGATCTTCCTGGACCAGTGATCGAACCTGTGTCCCCGTCATTGGCAAGTGGATTCTTAACCACTGGACCACCAGGGAAGTCCCAAGAGTTGATTTTAAAAATATCTAATTGTAGAGGGTGAAACAGATCGCCAGCCCAGGTTGGATGCATGAGACAAGTGCTCAGGGCTGGTGCACTGGGAAGACCCAGAGGGATGGGATGGGGAGGGAGGTGGGAGGGGGGATCGGGATGGGGAACACATGTAAATCCATGGCTGATTTGTGTCAATGTATGGCAAAAACCACTACAATACTGTAAAGTAATTAGCCTCCAACTAATAAAAATAAATGGAAAAAAAAAAGTTAAGAGCCAGTAAAAAAATAAATAAAAATATCTAATTGTAGAAAATATTTATTTTTTATTAAATCTAATTTGGTTAGACTTTTAGCTGGTATTTCCCAGTTTTTATGTTTTAATTTTTTTAAACAGCAGGTTTATTTATTTTTCTTTTCTTTTAAAATTGCTTGACCATGCCATGCAGCCTGTGAGATCTTAGTTCCCGGACCAGGGACTGAACCTGTACCCCCTGCAATGGAAGCACAGTCTTAACCACTGGAGAGCCTGGGATGTCCCATATGTCCAGTTTTTTTTTTAATTAAAATTCTGATTCTGTAAGTCATAGTTATCTGGCCTTCCCTGATGGCACAGTGGTAAAGAATCTGCCTGTTAGTGTAGGGGACACAAGAGACTCAGGTTCAATCCCTGGGTTGGGAAGACCCCTTGGAGCAGGAAAATGGCAATCCACTCCAGTATTCTTGCCTGGAGAATTCCATGGACAGAGGAGCCTGGCAGGAAGTCACATGAAGTCGCAAAGAGTTGGACATGACTGAGCACACAAGTAATTATCCACTTCATTTGTTAAAATGATTTAATCAACATGTCCAAAGACAGAACTTTTGTTACATAAATAGAGACATTCCTCACTCTTAGCTGTGTGTAGTGTGCTCAGTCAAGTCTGACTCTGCATCCCCACGGACTGTAGCCTGCCAGGCTCCTCTGTCCATGGGATTTCCCAGGCGAGAATGCTGGAGTGGGCTGCCCTTTCCTACTCCAGGGGATCTTCCTGATACAGGGATTGAACCCGAGTCTCTGTGTCTCCTGCATTGGCAGGCGGATTCTTTAGCACTGTGTCACCTGGGAAGCCCACTCCTAGCAGGACTAATTGACATTACTTCACATTCAGCATTCCCTGACTATTTGATTGGAATACAGACCTAACCAGTTCTACAGCTGTTTAACCCATTGGGCTCCATCGTATCCATAAAGATCTAAGGAGAGAGTTAGTGGGATGGTTTTTTGAATCTGTGGACATCATGTTTGTAGCATTCCTTTTTTCTTGCCTTGGGTCAAAATAGGGTGGAAAGTTAGTTTGATCTGATTTTGTTTTTCTCAGTGATTTCATGTGGGCGCCAGGTGATCATTGCTCACATGCCATGTGGGATATTGGCAACAGTGGTTTGTAGGCAGATCAGTTCTTTGTTTCTAGTCTACCTTAAATTCTCTCTGAAAGGCGGTGTTTTCTTGTTGCCAGGCTTCAGACACTTGTATCTTTCTCTGCTTCTGTGAGGATTCCATTCATCAATATTATGATCACATCTGCTGGTTCTTTCAGGGCTCTTCATGCTGTTTGTCTGGCTCTGGAGACATGAAGTCTCTTAAAGAGCTAAGTGCTTTCTTAGTATTGCATTCTCTATCGTGGGCTCTAGTTTCCTCTTCATCATGCTGGTCCTGCCCTTTTTCCAGTTAGAAGATCATTTTCCTTGATAGCGAAGATGGGGAGTGAAGCAGTTCTCTTTTCTCTCTCTTATCAGTTAAAATTACTACACCTATCAGCAATGAACTGCTCCTTCCTCATTTTGCTCCTCATAGAGCTGAAGAATGCTCTTCAACTTGACCTTCGCATTTTCCTAAGACTCCGTTCTTATGACTGCTGACTTTCATGTCACCATGCTTTTAGCTAAGTATATAGCCTCCATTATGTGGCCTTCTTTCTGTCTCTAATAATTTGGGGAACCTGTAAAGCCTCCTTGATTTCATTAAACTTTTATTTCACATCTGGAATATTTGTCCTACTGTTTCAGGAAGGTGGACACCGAGAGTGGGCTCTTGTCTAACACTTGGAAATGAGTTGTCTGAGGAGACACACGTCCTGACAAAGCAAGAGATTTTATTGGGAAGGGGCACCTGGGCGGAGAGCAGGAGGGTAAGGGAACCCAGGAGAACTGCCCTTCCCGTGGCTTGTAGTCTAAGGTTTTATGGTGATGGGATTAATTTCCGGGTTGTCTCTGGCCAATTATTCTGACTCAGAGTCCTTCCTGGTGGCACAAGCATCACTCAGCCAAGATGGATTTTAGCAAGGAACATTCTGGGAGGTCAGTAGGACGTGTGACAACTCCTTTTGACCTTTCCTGAGTTCTTCCGCTTGGCGGTGGCTTGTTACTTCCGTGGTCCTTACCTGGACCTCCTGTCGTAGAATAGTTACCCGGCCAGGCTGCCAGGCCAGGGTGAGTGGTTTCAGTCTTTGTTTTCCCTAACACTGCCTTTCCTGATTCCTCTTTTCTGTTACAGAAGGTTTATTGTTGTTATTCAGTTACCACGTTGTGTCTGACTCTTCCCGACCCCATGGACTGCAGCACACCAGGCTTCCCTGTCCCTCACCATCTCTCGGAGTTTGCCCAAGTTCATGTCCATTGTACTGCTGATCCCATCTAACCATCTTGTTCTCTGTTACTCTCTCCTACTTCTGCCTTCAATCTTTCTGAGCATCAGGATCTTTTCCAATGAGTCGGCTCATCTCATCAGATGGCCAAAGTATTGGAGCTTCAGCGTCAGTCCTTCCAATGGGTATTAGGAGTTGATTTCCTTTAAGATTGACTGATTTGATCTCATTGCTGTCCAGGGGACTCTCAAGAGTCTTCTCCAGCACCACAGTTTGAAAGCATCAATTCTTTGGTGCTCTGCCTTCTTTTTGGTCCAGCTCTCACAATGGTACGTGACTACTGGAAAGACCATATCCTTAACTATGTGGACCTTGTCAGCAAAGTGATATATTTGCTTTTTAAAACCCCACCTAGGTTTGTTGTAACTTTCCTGCTAAGAAGCAATCGTCTTCTAATTTTATGGTTGTAGTCACTATCCGTAGTGAGTTTAGAGCTCAAGAAGAGGAAGTCTGTTCACCTGCTTCCACCTTTTCCCCTTCTATTTGTTACGAAGTGATGGGACTGGATGCCATGATCTTAGTTTTTTTAATATTTAATTTTAAGCTGACTTTTTCACTCTCTTCCTTCACTATCATCAAGAGGTTTTTTAGTTCGTCTTCACTTTCTGCCGTTAGAGGGGTACCATCCGCATATCTGAAGTTGTTGATATTTCTCCCGTAATCTCGATTCCAGCTTGTAATTCACCCAGCCCTGCGTTTCTCATGATGTGCTCTGTGTATAAGTTAAATAAACAGGGTGACAGTGAACAGCCTTGACGTACTCCTTTCTCAATCCTGAACCAGTCAGTTGTTTCATACAAGGTTCTAACTGTTGCTTCTTGACCTGCATACAGGTTTCTCAGGAGACATGTAAGATGGTCTGGTATTCCCATCTCCTTAAGAGTTCTCCAGTTTGTTATGATCCACAGAGTCACAGGCACTAGTGTAGTCAATGAAACAGAGGTAGATGCATTTCTGGAATTCGCTTGCTTCCTCTGTGATCCAGTGAATGTTGGCAATTTGATCTCTGGTTCCTGTGCCTCTTCTAAACCCAGCTTGGACATCTGGAAGTTCTTCATTCACGTAATGTTGAAGCCTAGCATGCAGGATTTTGAGCGTAACCTTACTAGCATGGGAGATGAGTGCAGTTGTCCAGTGGTTTGAACATTCTTTAGTACTGCCCTTCTTGGGAATTGGGATGAGGATTGACATTTCCAGTCCAGTGGCCACTGCTGGAAAAGGGTTATAAACTGAAGCTTTAATACTTTGGCCACCTGATGCGAGGAGCTGACTCATTGCAAAAAGACCCTGAAGCTGGGAAAGATTGAAGGGAAGAGGAAAAGGGGATGACAGAGGATGAGTTGGTTGGATGGCATCACCGCCTCAATGGACATGAGTTTCAACAAGCTCTGGGAGGTGGTGAAGGACAGGGAAGCCTGGCCTGCTGCAGTCCATGGGGTCTCAAAGAGTTGGACCTGGCTGAGCGACCGAACAACAGCAACTTTAAAGAACGTTGTTTTCCTGATGTTTGGAGTTCTGTCTGACACCTGTAGGAGGACAGAGTCACTTTCTCCCAAGGTTCCTATAAACCCCACAGCAGGCACTGTTCATCAGTGATCACGATTATGTCTGGAGTATTGTTTCCATTTCCTCCTGTCAGCAGAGCAGATATATGCCTAGAAAAAAGCTTCAGTAGCTGTTGGCGACCACAGTGAAAAGAGGCCTCAAAGATGAGTCTAAGACTGTTGGTGTCGTTGAACTAGGAGAATTAGTGATGTCATTAGGAGAAGTGGGATTTGGGGAAGGAGAACTCCTTTATGGTGCTGATAAAGCAGTGCTGTCGTGATCATTTCAATCTCAGACATAGGGCACTGGAGGGGTTTTCCAATCAGAAGAGATTTGGGGTTAGAGAAATACATTTGGGTCTCATTCACACATAGGTGAAACAAACAGTGAGAGCAGAACCACATGGAAAGCAGAAGATGGGTGAGGACCAGACTTGAGTAAGGTCATCTTCAGGAGACAAGAAGGCAGAGACCAGTTGGTGCAGAGGTCAGAAAAAGTGTAGTTAGAGAGGTAAGAGGGAGAAAGAGGCTAGTTCATCATCCCAGAGTACAAGGGAGGCCAAAGTTTTAACTTAAGAGGCTTACGTGAAAGGGCTTCGCAAGTGGCTTAGAAGTAAAGAATCTGCCTGCAATGCAGGAGACCCGGGAGACATGGATTTGATCCCTGGGTCTGGAAGATCCACTGGAGGAGGAAATTGCATTCCACTCCAGTTTTCTTACCTGGGAAATCCCATGGACAGAGGAGCCTGGCAGGCTATAATCTATGGGGGTCTCAGAGTCAGACATAGCTGTGTGACTAAGTATGCACGCACGTACTCTAGAAAATAAGCAGAATAACACTCACTCACTTTTGGTTATTTCAACTTTCCAGAGCATACTTAAAAAGTGAAAGGTATTGAAAAATTTCTCAGAGTAGCCCAAATAGCTCTCACTCCATAGGAAAGAGCATCATCTTTAATATATGCCACGTTAATTCCTAATACATAACAGAGTAGCTTATTCACATACAGTGATAATATGGTTTTCTTTTACAGTTGAGTAGATGTGGCAAATTTGAAGGGAGTGGGGCTTTCAGAGGCCCCATTAATAATAATTAATGACACATTAATAATAACAAACGGACAAACCAGTGAAAGGCTATGTTCAAATGTCACTGTCCAGTGAGGCCTTCCCTAACCACTCATTTAAATTGTAAGCCTCTCTCACCCTGGAACTCCCCCACTTCAGCCTCCCCCTCCTTGTCACTTAACCACTGTCTAGCATGCTGCTTCGTTTATAACTGATTGACGGATTGATTGCTTCTCTCCTGTGTTAGAATGTGAGTTCCACGAGGGCGTGGGTTTTGGTCCTCTCCTTCCAGCAGCACTGTCTTCCCAGGGACTAGAACAGTGCCTCGCAGAGAGAAGACACAATGAGTATTTATTTGTTGAATAAATGAATGAGAGCTAGTGATGGTTAGATACCAGGCACTGAACTATGTGGGATCAATTATTTTGGAATAAGCCCTGCTGTCTGTCAGTGTTTCTGGGGGTGCATATACAATCCCTTGTAGCATCGGTGGGCTCATGGAGCTCTGAATGAAAGTTTAAATCATGCTCAGTATATTCTTTTTCTGAAGGCAAAAAACCAGAGGCATTTCCATTGAGTTAATAAAACTTTTAGAATATTGGTGTTTCAAAGATCTCTCACTGAGAAAACAACTCATTTTATGTTGAGCATAAAATTTCCCCATGAAGGGTTGCTATTACATGATTTAAATGTACTGGTTTGTTAAAAATTTGATTCCCGACCCCCGCCCACCTCCGCCCTGCCCCCTTGACCTCATTCATACCCTGAACAGTTTCCTTCCAGGTCTATTGGAAGGCAATGTTAAAGGTATTGCCTCCTTCCTTACCAGTCTGAGTCCTCTGACCAGAAGGTATGGAGTTAGTTAGATGTGGGGCTACAGAGAAGTATGTGATGACTAGACTTTGTTGTTGTTTAGTCGCTAAGTTGTGTCCAGCTCTTTTGTGACCTCATGGACTGTAGCCCACCAGGCTCTTCTGTCCATGGGTTTTCCCAGACAAGAATACCAGAGTGGGTTGCCATTTCCTTTCCCAGGGGATCTTCCCAACCCAGGGAAGGTGCATCTCCTGCATTGGCAGGCATATTTACTACTATGCCACCTGGAAAGCCTAGACTTAAAAATAACTAAATTAGAAACTCTCACTGATTTTGCTTCCACACTGACTACTATTGCTTTATTTTATGATACTGGTGGTCTGTTTGTGTCTCTCATGCCTTTTTGGCAAAATGAATCAGTAAAATTGGCCTCCTGTATTTGCGGGTTCCCTGTCTGCAGATTCAGCTAACTGTGGATGTTAAGATATTTGAGGGGAAAAAAACTTCAGAACATACTGGAAAGCAAAACTTGAATTTGCTACTTCAGCAGCTATTTACATAGTATTTGCATTGTGTTGAAAGTGAAAGTGAAGCTGCTTAGTCATGTCCAACTCTTTGTGACCCTATGGACTGTAACGTACCAGGCTCCTCCATCCATGGAATTTTCCAGGCAAGAGTACTGGAGTGGGTTGCCATTTCCTTCTCCAGAGGATCTTCCCGACCTGGGGATTGAACCTGGGTCTCCAGCATTGCAGGCAGAAGCTTTACCATCTGAGCCAAGTATTTGCATTGTATTACAACTATTTAAATAGTATTTGCATTGTATTAACTATTGTATGTGATCTAAAGATGATTTAAAGTGTACGGAATGTGTGTGGATAATGTGTAGACACTACCATATATTGTATAAGGGACTTGAACATCCACGGATTTTTGTCATCCTCCTGGGAACCAATCCCCTTCGGTACCGAGGGATGCCCGCATTTACTTCTAAGTACTAGGTGTTCATCAGATTACATATGCATATTTGGAAAAAGCTATTGCGTTGTCCAAAAAGTTTGTTGGGATTTTCTGTAACATCTTATGGAAAAACTTTTTGGCCAACCCAATACACTTCTCCCCAGTTAAGACAGTGCTGCAAAGATAGCTCTTCAGTTCAGGCCACCTTCTGTACACATTTTACATTTTCATTTTACCTTCTACTTCTTCCAGAAGCATTTTTTTCTTACTCCCCTCTTTCATGATTTACTTTGGATGCAACAGCTGGGTACACAGTGTCCATGGCTCAGTATAATTCAAGTTTTTTAATCTTACAAGTTATAGAAGTGACCGAGAAGAGCTTTTTAAAGTGATGGGAAGTCCCCTCACTTTAATTAGACGCGCAGGGAGAATGGAGTTATGTAATAGGTATTCAGGCAGCTTCATTCATTACATAACATAATGGTCACTCACAACCAGATACTTAAATCCATCTCACATTCAGAACCATTGTGTCCCCTTGCAGAGACAGTGGTTTCTTTGTTTGCACCAAATAAGCAGCTAGTGATTATTAGCTTAGCTATTAAGTTAAATCACATTCCTGGAAAGGGAAATGTTGCAGTTTTTTTTTTTTTTCCCTTAAAATGGGAGAGGAGAGTGCATTTTTGAAAATCCAGACATACAATTACTACTGTCAACATGACCATTACACCTCTTTGACAAGAGAAGTTTATGTTTTGTTTGGTTAAGACAGTTCTAATTTCCCAGAGCCCCGTGACCTCTACTCTGGTTATTTGAAACCTAAATATTTGTGTGCAAATAGTTTGGTGACGTGGAGCAGCTATGTCCGATTTGCCTGTGATGGTGTATTTTCCCTCCCGGTACCCCACAAGGGGAATTTTGACTTGTTGTTGAGCACAGGGCTTGAGAGTTGGTGATTCTTTCATAGAACCTGATGTGGAGTTCGCTCTCACTATTTGACGTGTGTGGAGTGAGAGGCAGAGGGTGGCACATGGGGGACCTTCAGAGAGCAAATGGACATCCGACCTGCTGGAGCCACTGTGGCCCTGCTTTTTGAGCACGGCTTTGGAGTCCGGATGATCTGGGCTGGCCTCTGGCCTCTGTCAGTTACTATGAATGGGGCTGGGTCAGTAGTTACTTAGCCCCTTGAGCCTTTAGTGTCCTCACCTATAAATTGGGATTATTGTGAGAATCAAATGCAGTTGTGTATATACAAGAGCTTTGAATATTAGGGCCACACAAAAGATAACATTATTCCCAGTCTGTACTTGTCCAGTCAGAATTGAACTTGTGTAGTAACACTGATTAACTTACGTGTTCATGTACTCTCATCTCCTTCAGTCAAGAGCAAATCAAAGTAAGTGTATGTTCCTTCTCTGAATAAAACTAATATCAATCAATGACTATGGAAAAAGAATAAAATTGACCCCTTACTACAGGTAAGGGAGAAAGGGGCTAGAGTGGTGAGTGGTACCACCAAAATTTTAGAACAGGGAACTGATGCCCAAGTAAAACAGGTGATTTTACTTCAGTCCTGGTTTATTTCATTTGATCATCATTGGAAGTGCTTGGCATTATTGCTGTGCTTCTTAATCATTAATGGTTATCATAATAATCTAGGACTAAAGGCAGATTCCCCCAGTTATAGGGATTTGCTCATAGAAGGCTGGAGTTTGGGTTCATGAATCTGCTTTGGACTGGTACCTCAAGTGACTCCGATGCAGGTGGATCATGATCTATAGTATGAGAAATCTTTGGCAAAAAAGGCAAAAAGCCTTTGCCTTTTCTGGTCATTTTTAAATTGAATCCCTTCTTATTTCCTTCAGTTCGTTCTTCTCCTTGTGGCTTAGCTGGTAAAGAATCTGCCTGCCATGTGGGAGACCTGGGTTTGATCCCTGGGTTGGGAAGATCCCCTGGAGAAGGGAAAGGCTACCCACTCCAGTATTCTGGCCTGGAGAATTCTGTGGACTGTGTAGTCCATGGGGTCACAAAGAGTCAGACATGACTGAACAACTTTCACTTCATTTCATTCTTCTTGTAGCTCCATGTTGTATTTGATCATGGTATACCTCCCTGCTTAAAATCTTTTAATGGTTTCCCATTGATAGTAGGTTCAAGATCAATATTGTCCTCCTGGCTAACCTCATCTCTTGCCACTGTGCTCTGGCTCCTTCTCTCTGGCCATGTCAGCTTCTCTGTCTCCTCCACAGTGCCAGGTTCCTTCCTTTGAGGCATTGGCATGTAGTTCCCTCACCTGAAATGTTCTTTCATGCTCTGCCTGGCGGACACCTCTGATCGCTCTGATCTCTTGTTTCCTTGGTGAAACCTCCCCTGATCACCACGGTGGAATCTGATCTTACTGTGTGTCCTTTTAGCACCTCTCTATGGAGAGCAGTGATCTCTGTTGGCATTAGATCATTAGTTGTTAAATTATCTATTTAATATTTGTCTTCTCTGCTTGAATATTGGCTTCATGTAGATAGAGACATTTTGTATTCACTTCTGTATCTGCAGTATCTTGTAAGATAGTACCTTGAATTTAGTGAGAGCTCACTAAATACTCTGGAATAAATAAATGAACAAAAGTAGGATTTGTGGTAAAGATGCACTGCTCTAGACCTCCACTGAAGAAGGTTTAATGTTTGGAGTTGCACGTTAGTCTTGTTATAAAGTGGAAAGCACCCTTAGCATTCTAGATAGAACACGGCATTAGAACACTTACTTGTTTCAGTAATAAACACTATAAATTCAGAGGCCTCAAACAGTATTCTTAGTGTTTAAAGCTTAGAACCTGGCATGGGAGAAAGAGGAGGTTTTATTTATGCAAATAAAATCCTTACTTACTTTATAGCATGTCTTCCATGCAGAAAGGATTGGAAGCTTCATGGTAGTCCAACACCTCCTAAGTAAACTTGCAATGTATTTACATTTATATTATGTAGCTGCTTGATTAGCTTGTGTATTCATTTCCTCAGATACTCCCACTTGGAGTTGTAAGAAGTCAAAACAAGAGCATATTCCCACTCTCTGTTTTCAAAGCAAGCAATTGGTTTGGTGGCATTTACATCTGGTAAAACAATGAGGGCAGTGTCAGTCTCAGAGAATGAGAGATCCTTGTTACGTTATGTGTACTTGAATTCAGCATCTCAATCTTGATGGGAAAAGAATGCTGGAGGAAAAAAACCCATGACTGCAGTAATTTTTATAATCATGATAGCCAAGTATGGAATTAATTGGGGTTCAAAAAAAGCCGATATAGTCATGTTGAGAAATTCACTTCAGTTTTTAACCACTGTGAAGAGATAGAATCAGTTAACTTTGTTTACCTAAAAGGTTTAGCTCTGAGGACAGAGTTTTGCAATCTTTAGTCAATCTATGACGTTTAGTCGGCCTTTCATTCAGATTTTTAAAGAAGTTGCCATTTAATTACAGCATTAATTTGTTTTTCACTCATTATGACAAACACTTACTAAGCACTTGCTGTGTGTTAGACATTATCCTATACCCCAGGGATATAGTAGTGAACAAGACAGATAAGAACTCTGCTTCTACAGAATTTATAGGCAGCAAACATGCAAACAATTAAGGGCTATAAAACATTTAACCTAGATAACATGATCTGGCCTGATGAGGGAAGATGGGTAGTGTGACACCAGATGGATGGTCCAGCAGTTCATCTGAGGAGATAGCACCTGATCAAAAGCAGTGATGGACGGGGAAGGACCCACCATGAGATGATCAGACTGAGCAGCATTAGCATGTTAGGTAGAAGGAGCAGATGCAAAAAATCACTAGGTGTGAATGAGCTTGCTGTGTTTAAAGAGTTGAAAGAAGACTGGTGTGGCTGGGACTTAGAGCGGGAAGCAGATGGTTTTGGTGGTGAGGTCAAGGGAGTAGGCAGAAAGGGCCCTGTGGGCCCCGGTGGAGTCTGCATATTATTTCTACGAGTCATGGGAAGCCAGTGGGAGGCTTTAAGCAGGGGAGTGACACGATCTGATTTGTGTCTTTAAAAGATTGCTGGGATTGCCATAAGAACAATTTAAAGAGGTATTTACTTTAGCTGTTCAGCTCAAAGGTGATGACCAAGCATTGTATGCTTTAATTGTATATGGACAGGCTCTTCTTGTGTATATATACAGACTTTTTTTTTTATTTGACTGAATTTAGAATAATCAACAAAAAGATTACTTAGGGAACATAATGTCATTGGATAGATTCATTAGATAAAGAACTCATTTTTATCTTAAAACCATGTATTTAGTATTCTTGAAGTGCCTATTGATGTGACTATAAGCTAATTTCTGGAGCTATAAATATGAATATGCCTTTAACCAATTTATGGTCTAGTGGCGGATACCTGTAAGTAAACAAATGCTTACAACATACTATGAAAAGTGTGTTTGGCTGTTATGAATGAAGCTGCTATGAATGTTTCTGTCCATGCTTTCTGGTGGACATAATATTCATATCTTGTAGGAATAGAATTGCTGAGTCATGGGATAGGCATGTTTAGCTTTGGCAGAGACTTGGGACTTTATTCTGAAATTAGGATTTGTGCTTTAGAAAGATGATTTTGGTGACACTAGTCTTAGTCTGAGTTTCTTCAGTTGTGTCTGTCTCTTTGCAATCCTATAAACGGTAGCCCACCAGACTCCTCTGTCTGTGAAATTTTCCAGGCAAGAATACTAGAGTAGGTTGCCATTTCCTTCTCCAGGGGATCTTCCTGACCCAGGAATTGAACCTGAGTCTCTCATGTCTCCTGCATTGGCAGGCGGGTTCTTTACCACTAGCACCAACTGGGAAGCAAGACTAGAGGCAAGTGAAACCAGTTAAGTACTTGTTACACATACCCAGTTAAGAAATGAGGTCTAAATTAAGGTAAGACAGTGAGGATGGGGAAGAAGAATAGAATGGAGACATATTCAGGGAATGGGACACATTGGATTTCAGAGGTGAAGGGGAGATAAGTTGGGAATAAAGATAATTTGAGGGTTTAGGACCTGGATCATTAACAGAGTCAGAAGTTAGAGAAGAGTTGAGATTTTAGAGGAATAAAATGAAAGTTTATTTTTGGATACATTGAGTCAGAGTTCCAGGTGAACATGTGGTAACCAGAAATTCAGGTCTAGAATTTAGAAGGGAAGTTAAAGTAAGAACTGGAGATAAAGATTTGGGAGTTAGGATAGTATTTGTCAGTTCTAGAAGGTCTTGTAGGTCTTCATGTGTCTTTGTATTAGTTGCTTAGTTGTGTCCGACTCTTTGCGACCCCATGAACTGTAGTTCATCAGGCTCCTCTGTCCTTGGAATTCTCCAGGCAAGAATACTGGATTGGGTTGCCATTTCCTTCTCCAGGGGATTTTCCCGACCCAGAAATCGCGCCCATGTCTCCTGCATTGGCAGGTGGATTCTTTACCACTGAGCCACCAGGAAAGTCCCACTGAGCTACTAAATACCCTCAAGTGTATTTAGGAAATCACAAAACAATTAAATTAGGAAGAGTTATTCTAGTTCACTGCTGACATAAACAGAGGGCATTAACAAGTATTTGAAAATTAATTTGACCTGGAACCAGAAACTTAATCTAGTTCCATGCCTTCCTTATTGTTGAAGCTCAGAGTTGCAAGAGACTTTTATTCCCATTAGGGCCACTGCTTATTTATCTGCATTTATTTAATCTATTAAATATTCACTAGCATTAAGCTCTACACAGGAGAAGGCAGTGGCAACCCACTCCAGTACTCTTGCCTGGAAAATCCCATGGACGGAGGAGCCTGGTGGGCTGCAGCCCATGGGGTCGCTAAGAGTCGGACATGACTGAGCGATTTCACTTTCACTTTTCACTTTCACGCATTGGAGGAGGAAATGGCAACCCACTCCAGTGTTCTTGCCTGGAGAATCCCAGGGACAGTGGAGCCTGGTGGGCTGCCGTCTATGGGGTCACACAGAGTTGGACACGACTGAAGCGACTTAGCAGCAGCAGCAGAAAGCTCTACACCTCCTATCCTTCCATGTCACTGAATGAAAAAATTCACATTCATATTGTAACCTCTACTGTTAAGTTTTTAGAGTATAGTCCTTGATTTCCTTTATGGATTTCCTTAGCCTCTCATTTGGACTCTTTGCGTAACGGGAGCTCTTTTAATAACCTTTTTTAACTGACCGACATCAAGAGTGAGTCATGAGCAATGGGAATGTTTTCTTTACCACCAACATGCCTATTTTTTTACATATATTTTTGGCACATTAAAATCTAGTGGACAAAATGGTTCCATTTTCAAAAGTTTCTGTTTGCTTAGGAAAACTGGATCTGTGTTTTTTCCAGGTATTTGTTCTTTCTATCCTCTGCCCTTTCCTCTATATATTTGTAACAAATACTATATATTTGTATTGTGTCAGTATTTACAAAACTGCCACTCTTTGTGGCTATACCACATAATCAATCATATTGTCAGTTTGCTTTTGTTTTCCTCTCTTTCTAAAAATATAAGGAGATTGTTTCATGACTAGATACATTTATAAGCCTAGCAGGTAGGAAAATTAATAATCTGGAAATCAGATTATTTATGAGTATTCCTCCCTCCCCCTGGGATCCTACATTGTATTATCCAGTCACTTCTCATGGAACTTACTGACCTTGTTCTCCTGGCTTGTTTTGAGCCCTTTAATAAAGTCCTTCATCTTTCTTAGACTTAATTTACCTATTTAAGAAACTATAATAATGAGGGGGGAGTTTTGTTTTCCTCCAAAGAGGGTATTTAATACAAAAACACTTTTTTTTTCATCTTTAGATGTTAAAGATTTCAGTCAATGTCAGAAACTAAGAGAGATAATATCAAGAATATCTGATGTATTAAGACCTAATTTTGGTGAAAGTAATTGGGGTAGGGAAGGAAAGTGAAAACAGATTTTAGTATTACACAGATATAAGTTGGTGCAAAAGTAACTGCTGTTTTGCCTTATTGAACTTTGCCATTTGATATTGGAACACATTCTTAAATAAATGTAGTTAAGTTATACATCATTTTAATGTGCATTTCTTGCTTTATGTTTTTCAATCATGAGTTATTACTTGCTGTTTATATGTATTTTAGACTATGGAAATGATGTTAGACAAAAGAAAAACTTAAGATTTTGTGACTTTGGTCCGGGTGGGTCTATGTTTTTCTAAATAAAATATCATCAGAATTAAAAAAAAAAAAATTTTTATTTAAAAAAAAAAAAAAAGCACATTTGAGCGATTTTCTTATTTGAATTCAGAATGAGTCATAAAGCAGCAGAGACAACTTGCAACATCAACAACACATTTGGCCCAGAAACTGCTAATGAATGCACAGTGCAGTGGTGGTTCAAGAAGTTTTGCAAGGGAGACAAGAGCCTTGAATATGAGGAGTGCAGTGGCCAGCCATCAGAAGTTGACAGTGACCAACTGAGAGCATCACTGAAGCTGATCCTCTTACAGCTACATGAGAAGTTGGGCAAGAACTCAGCGTTGACCATCCTGCAGTCCTTTGGCCTTAGAAGCAAATTGAAATAGTGAAAAAGCTTGATAAGTGAATGCCTGATGAACTGATCCCAAATCAAAAAAATTGTTGTTTTGAAGTGTTCTCTTCTCTTTTGCTACATGACAACAGTGAACCGTTTCTCGATCAGACAGTGATGTGCGACGGAAAGTGGATTTTATATAACCAGCGATGACCAGCTCAGTGGTTGGACCAAGAAGAAGCTCCAAAGCACTTCCCAAAGCCAAACTTGCACCAAAAAAAGGTCATGGTCACTGTTTGGTGGTCTGCTGCTAGTCTGATCCACTACAGCTTCCTGAATCCTGGCGAAACCATTATGTCTGAGAAATACACTCAGCAAATCCATGCTGCTAAGTCCCGACTCTGTGTGACGCCATAGACAGCAGCCCACCGTGCTCTACCATCACTGGGATTCTCCAGGCAAGAACACTGGAGTGGGTTGCCATTTCCTTCTCCAGTGCATGAAAGTGAAAAGTCAAAGTGAAGTCGCTCAGTCGTGTCCGACTCCTAGCGACCCCATGGACTGTAGCCTACCAGGCTCCTCCACCCATGGGATTTTCCAGGCAAGAGTACTGGAGTGGGTTGCCATTGCCTTCTCCAAGCAAATTGATGAGATGCTCTGAAAATGGCAACGCCTGCAGCCGGCATTGGTCAACAGAAAGGGCCCAGTTCTTTTCCACAACAATGCTTGACTGCACATCACATAACCAATACTTCAAAAGTTGAATGAATTAAGCTTCAAAGTTTTGCCTTTCCACCATATTCATCTGACCTCTGGTCAAGCATCTCAACTACTTTTGGAAGGGAAAATACTTCCACAACCAGCAGGACACAGAATATGCTTTCCAAGAGTTCATCAAATCCCAAAGTACGGATTTTTTTTTTTGTTTGCATAGGAATAAGCAAACTTATTTCTCGTTGGCAAAAATGTGTTGATTGTAACGGTTCCTATTTTGATTAATAAAGTTGTGTGCCTAGTTATAACAATTTACAACTCAGGGACTGACACTGCAATTATTTTGCACCAACCTATATAGGTGGTGTTGGTGGTAAAGAACTCTCTGCCAATGCGGGAGACATAAGAGACTCGGGTTTGATCCCTGAGTCGGTAAGATCCCCTGGAGGAGGACATGGCAACCCACTCCAGTATTCTTGCCTGTAGGATCCCATGGACCGAAGAGCCTGGTGGGCTCGGGTCACACAGAGTCAGACATGACCGAGTGACTTAGCACAGCACAGCACACAGCATATGAGATTTTTTTTTTTTAAGTTGGAGGCTAATAACTTCACAACATTTCAGTGGGTTTTGTCATACATTGACATGAATCAGCCATGGAGTTACATGTATTCCCCATCCCAGTCCCCCCTCCCACCTCCCTCTCCACCCGATTCCTCTGGGTCTTCCCAGTGCACCAGGCCCGAGCACTTGTCTCATGCATCCCACCTGGGCTGGTGAGCATACGAGAGTTTATATGTAGAGTCCTGAATAGTTCTTGTAACCATTCAACACACCTTCATTTTCTAATTTTATTTCTTACAACAGTCCTATGAAGTATGGAGATTCTGGGCTATTGAGTGACCTTAGGTGTACACATAAGGAGACTGAATCCACAATACTGTGTCACTTTGCATGTTAATGCATCACTCTGTAATAGAAAGACATGCATGCTAAATCACTTCAGTCGTGTCCAACTCTTTGCAACCCCATGTTCCACAGTGCCCCAGGCTCCTCTGTCCTTGGGATTCTCCAGGCAAGAATACTGGAGTGGGTTGCTCTGTCCTCCTCCAGGGGAGCTTCCCAAACTAGGGATCGAACCCACGTTTCTTACGTGTCCGGCTTTGTCAGGCAGGACCTTTTCCACTAGCACCAACTGGGGAGCCCAATGGAAAGACAGGGCTGGTTTTGTATCCAGACTCTGTCAGTTACACTAATTGACTGACTAAAGTTGGATGAGACCTCTCACTTCTCCAAACCTCAGGATCCTCAAGTCAGGGTCCTCAGAGTTGGACACGACTGAGTGACTAACAGTTAGTTAAGAGATTCTTTAATGTGATCTACAGAAGAATTAAATTAATGACTTAGTTGGGAAACTTCAGGCAGCTGCCACCTTCTGCTCCCTCAGAGACTGGTACAGGAACACTTTACATCTCACCAGGAGATGAAGCACTGTGGAACTGTCTGTGGGATTTACGGCGGTCTGGGAAAGCTTCTGGGCTGTGAGGAAGTGTTTCCATTCAGAACAGGCTTCATTCACAGGGAATATTGGGTCACACAGAAGCTCACTACCCCCTGCTGACCTTTTCAGACAGAGATTGGCCAGACTGCACAGAAACAGAATGAATTCCAGAAGGCCAGGGCCCCTGTTAACCTGTGACCTCAGAATAAGAGGACCTTGGGCATCTGAGGTCTGACAGTGAGAGCAAGGAGTTGTGAATTTTGCAGGTTCACTCTGGACACAAAAGCCTGTGTGACGATCTGTGATGTAATTTGGCACATGCTGCAGTGACTATTTTAGTTCAAACCTCCCTCCCCACTGTAACTCTAATTCCTTGAACTTCTCAAAACAGCATGTGATTTCTTTACTTCGCAAAGTCTTTGACCAAGACATTGAAGCTTTAAGTTTTTGCCTTAGGTCCCAAAGTAAATTGGCCTCAGAGATCAAAATAGAAGCCAGGTTAGCTCACAACCTCTTCATTAGCATCCTGAGCTTCAAGCAGCAAAGTAGCGTGTAAAAGTGAAATTATTTTACTTGAAAAATGTAGTCAGCACACTCCCTTGAATCCACTTAGTTTTTGAATCTGTACTGGAGTGGGTTGCCATTTCCTTCTCCAGGGGATCTTCCCAACCCAGGGATCGAATCCAAGTCTCCCACACTGCAGGCAGATGGTTTACCCTCTGAGCACCGGGGAAGCTCATCTGCCTGCTTAAAGATTCCTTAAATCCTTAAAGGAAGACAGCAGTGGGCGTTTGCATCAGAGAAGATCCAGTCTGTTATGGGTTAACACCGGGTGGAAGAGATTCACAGCCAGGAGGATGACCATTTTTTATGGGGATGGAAAACACAACTTCCTGTTTCCCCTCAGAGAGTTCCTGGACTCTATGGGGTGATCTAGGAAACCCCGCAGAGACAGGATGGCGGAAGGGTCTGAGATTTCTGTCGGATAAAACACTGGTCCTTGTTTGTTATTACAGCTCTCAGCATTTTCCTGAGGATGCAGCGTGCTCATAGAAATCTGACCACATTCTAACATGTGGCTTCAAGTGAAGTCAACTCTTGGGGATCTTGTAATTTTTTTTTTTTTTGACAGCATATTAATTTGTCAGGTGCATATTCCTCCACCTCTTCTCCCTTCACATTTCTGCTTTTTTCTTAGTTCAGAGGCATAATTTTCTATCCTCTATGAGGTCAGCCTTGATTGGAGTGGTCACAGAAAGACAAAAATGTTCTACGGGTGTGAAGTCTCTCCTGAATTTACCATTGGCATAATCTGAGAGGGAGTCCTAGGTAGTGGTGCGCTGATAAATCACCTCTTCAGACTCAAAGCCCCGACTTGTAGATAGTTTGCCAGTTTCCATGGTGTAGCTGTTTCCACCACGGCCGGATTCACAATACCAACATGATGTCAATACCAACATGATGGAACATGGGACTGAGGAGTTTGTACAATCAGCTCCTGCAAGCGGGACAGGCTGGCTCCAGCACGCTGCTGGCTAGACCTCGATAGATTTGCGTAATTAGATGGAAGGTGCATGAGTTGGCATATGTGGGCCTGGCAGTGGTTTTTCTCCTGGGTTCTCTGCCCAGAAGTGCTACCGCAGATCAGGTGAGTGTAAACTTGCCACATGTGCAGGTGCATCTTTCAGTCCTGGACATCTTTGCTTTTGGAACCCTCTTAATTTGGGTGTTCTTCCAGAGGCTGTCCTCCACCCTGGATTCTTTTTGTTCTACACAGTCTGCCTGGAGAGTGAAGCGGGTTTATTTGTTGTAACTTGTCCCTGTTGTTCAGTCGCTAAGTAGCGTCTGATTCTTTGCCACACCATGGACTGCAGCACGGCAGGCTTCCCTGTCCTTTACCATCTCTTGGACTTTGCTCAGACTCGTGTCCATTGAGTCAGGGATGCCATCCAACCATCTTGTCCTCTGTCATCCCCTTCTCCTCTTGCCTTCAATTTTTTTCAGCATCAGGGTCTTTTCTAATGGGTCGACTCTTTACATCAGGTGGCCAAAGTATTGGAGCTTCAGCTTCAGCATCAGTCCTTCCAATGAATATTCAGGGTTGATTTCCTGTAGGATTGACTGGTTTGATCTTGCAGTTCAAGGGACTCTCAAGGGTCTTCTCCAGTACCATAATTTGAAAGCATCAATTCTTCGGCTCTCAGTCTTCTTTATGGTCCAACTCTCACATCCATACATGACTACTGGAAAAACCATAGCTTTGACTATACAGACCTCTGTTGGCAAAATGATGTCTCTGCTTTTTAATACGCTATCTGGGTTTTTCATAGCTTTTCTTCCAAGGAGAAAGCATCTTTTAATTTTGTGGCTGCAGTCATAGCTCTGACATATTTCCATCTTAGACCTCCTTACCCAGCTCTTGGATTCTGACTGCCTGTTGGACTGTATACCATTGGAAAATCCCAACAATACTTCAAATTTTACATTTTTTTTTTCTTTCTTGACCATAGCACACGGCATGCAGGATCTTCGTTCCCCAACCAGGGATCAAACCTACACCCCCTGCAGTGGAAGCACAGTGTGTTAACCACTGGCCCACCAGGAAATTGCCAAGTTTTTTATTTCTAAAGTGGAATTCAGTGCAGTGCCTCTGCCCCACAGAAGACTGACTTCCCCTTCTCAGTTTCCTTTCTTGTGGGTGGTATCCTTTTCTTTCCAGTCACTTTCAGATGTTGCCTCTACGTACAGTCCCTCTTGGTTCTTTCATGCTATTTGCATGTCTCCTCACCATTTTACTTGTGTTGCATTGTAATGGTTTCTCTGTGTCCATTTTCTCTATCATATTGAACATTCTGGATGTTAGAACTGCATGCTATTTGCCTTTGTATCTCTGCTGTCTTGCACAGTGCCTGACACATTGTACCATTTACTCAATATGTGGCTGAATAAGTAGATGACTAATGAGAGATCCATTCTGTACCCTTTGTATGTATATGACATAGAGTTGCCAGACTTAGGAACTAAAAAAATACAGGATGCCAGGTTAGTTTGGAAATTCAGATAAACAACAAGTAGTTTCTTCAGTATGTTGTTGTTGTTCAGTTGCCAAGTTGTGTCTGACTCTCTGCATGAGTAGGTCCTAAATACTGCAGGTAACAATTATGTTCACAAAATTATTCAATTATTTATTATTTTTTTCTAAAATTAAAATTTAGCTGGGCATTCTGGCAACCCTAACCTAGCAAAAACAATGTTAGCTGACACCCAGAACAGAAGTTCATGCAACACAGAAGTTCACACTGAGCTTGCCATCACATGCCTTAGGGTTTTGTATGGACTCTGCCTTACATCTCTGAATGTCCTATGTGTAAATAGTTCTCTTTACTCAGATGCACTGGGCTGCTCCATAACGTTGTGCTTTATGCCATTACATAAACATAGTTGTCCTTTGCATGGCAAGCACATTTAATCTCTGCTTGTTTAGGCAATGTGGACAAATGATCAGAGTTTGTGAGTCATCTTATGATATTTCTTATGCTGTGGTGCTTTCTTATTGTTTCTGGGCAGTGGTTTCAGGACATTTGAATAGGGGATATAAAATGGACCTTTGGTGTTCTGAGATGAATGTACAGAGAGGAACATGCTGTTAAAGTCCTGTAAAATCTTGGCTCTGGGTTTTAGATTTTCTTGGGGAGTTATGACTGGAAGAGTTCTCACTATTTACATTTCTGCTCGTGCCAGGATGCCCGAGAACTGATGTACTAAAGATTAAGCATAGCTTGGAGAAAGACTTAATACTGTCTCCAGTCTAATGAGGTTGTTTACTTAACACGTTCCCTGTTAAAGTATCAGATGACTAAAGGATTATTTTGATTGAAGGGATTTTTTTTAAAAAATTAAAAACACCCAAGTTGTGAACAGTTTATGTTTTAGAAGGCAGAAGAGTCATTTCTCAATGACTGGAAACACAGTTGAAATATGGCACATTTCATCTCTCACATTCTTTCTCCTGTCCCCCTTATGTCAAAATCGGTAATTATAGAAATTCCATGGCTAGGACAGTTGGGCAGGGTTTTAGATATTTACCCCATAGGAGTCAGGCATATTCTCCGAGGAAATGCTGAATTCTAATGGCGGACGGATTGGCCAAAAAACAATCATGAAACATTTTTGTGGCCTCAGTATCGTGATCTTGTCAGTAAAGCGATGGTCTCTGATTAAATCCAGATTGGGCTGTTTCCTGTTAGCGTGCTAACCCAGAGGGCAGGCTCAGCCCTCCATGCCTTGCTCTCTAAGTCTGAGTTATTAAACACTTGTCTGCCAAGACTTTCCTCACTGCCTCTCCCCACTATTCTTTTAAACTAGAATTTGAAGATGTTGAGTTATCACAAACAAAAACAGACTCTAAAGTCTCTTAAAAGGGTCATGTTGCTCTTAAACATTTTAGCTTTTCCAGTCTACCCATAGGCGTAGGGTATTTTTGTGTGTTTCACTTTTGTATAACTTTATTTCAATTCCAGTAACAAGCAGATAATTACAAAATTTTTATATCATAAAAATGTACTTTATTTGTCCTTGTGTGCATGCTCAGTCGTGTCTGAGTCTTTGCAAACTCTGTAGCCCTCCAGGCTCCTCTGTCCCTGGAGTCTTCCAGGCAAGGATACTGGAGTGGGTTGCCGTTTCCTACTCCAGGGGAGCTTCCCGACCCAGAGATTGAACTTGTGTCCTCTGCATGGCAGGCATATTCTTTTACCACTGTGTCACTTGGGAAGCCTGTACTTTATTGAATATTGGCAAATTAAAGCTCATCTTCAAAAATCTGGCCTTCCCCTTGCTAGCGAAGAGATATTAGGGTACTTAG
Source organism: Odocoileus virginianus (assembly GCF_023699985.2). Classification (NCBI taxonomy): domain Eukaryota; kingdom Metazoa; phylum Chordata; class Mammalia; order Artiodactyla; family Cervidae; genus Odocoileus; species Odocoileus virginianus. The sequence continues at coordinate 15,270,573 of NC_069684.1, read as the reverse complement.
CAAACGTGCAGAAAATAAGATTGAGCAAGTGCTCTGACACTGACATGTATTGGTTTTTTTTTTTGTGAGAACGACTTTAGGCATCAGAGCAATTCCTGTACTTCATTTTATGCTATTGCTGTTGATGCTCATTTGTTGCAATTAGAGAATAACTCTTAAAATCTAAATATTCAAAATATTCTGTTAGCTATTCCGTTAGCTCAGTCATGGTTCTTCCTAATGTACAGATGCAAACACTGAGGAACAGAAACCGTTAAAGGCATTTATGGGGATCAGGCATGTGTGTTGAGATTTTCTTCAGAGTAGAAGGAGTGAAAGGAAGCGACTGGGTTAATGAGTAACATGAATCCATTTCCAAGGGAGAGCATTGGCTTCCTGCCAAATCTGCTTTCTGGCAGGAAAAGGGACCCACTTCATCAGGGTCTTTGACAAGCATTTTTCTCTGTGTTTGAATTTTTGGCCACATCACTGCTTAGGGAAAAATTAGTTCTCTTAAACAGTAACTACTTTTAATAAGAAAAGATATAGCTTTAAAGTGGAGTTTGCATTGTAAAATACATATCATCAAATTACAAGATTTATTGGTAAGGGAACCCTGACATTGTCTGTCACAAGGTAAGGAAGGTTGATTTAGAATTAGAGCTTGAATATCCGTAGAAACTGAAAAGCCATTCCTTTTATTGTTGTTAACATTTGCCATTGAGGTGTATTTTTTAACTTCTGCTTTTTAAGTGATAATTATTTTGATCAGATCTTTTGAGTTGACAAAGTAAAAAAACACAAAATATCCCTAAATTTTGGTGGTATTAAGAAAGAGATCAAAGGAATATAGATGTTTGAAGGTAAAAGTTAATTTTATAATGTCTTGGTTTTTTTTTTTTTTAAGTGAAAAGTGGCAAATGTGAATTAAGTTACAACTTCATCACAGTGACTTAATAAGCTAACATTTTCCAAAATACATTCATCCTAATGTTCTGCAGGGTGCTCTGAGACCAAAGGGAAATCCATTAGGAAATGTCAGATACCATATCCTTCTTTGGAGTTTCATAGCACGTTGGCGTATTAAATACTGTAAGAAATTCTATGGAAAAGAAATATGTTGGGCTTTGTTTAACTCCATAGTTCCCAAATTTGAATGCAGAGTGTTTTGTTTTGAAACTAGTGTTTTACAGCACACATTTAGGCCAACACTGTACCAAGTAATTAAAAATGTAATTAGACATTGAAACCATGTATTTTCTTCATTGATTGTTTTAGTTAAAGTTAACTGAAGCTCTTGGAAGACAGATGGATATTATCAGGCTTGTTCTAAAACTGCTTATAGAGTGATAATGAATAATTGTAAGGCCATGATCTGAGTCCATTTGGTAGTTTTGCCTGAATCAGAGCCCTTTCCTTTGTAAACTAAAAGTATCTTTCGAAAATTAAATAAAGAAATCAAGGCACCCGCTGCATATGCTAGAGTCCTATGATTAATTCCTGCTGGCAGTTAGCCATGATGACATTAAGCTGTTCTAAGCCCTTTCTAAAAGTGATGGCCTTTACTTTGGTTTTGCGGAAAGCAATCTTGCCTGCTAATTTCCTTCCAGTGGTTTAACTTTTGACAGGACAGGTGAAGAAATAGCAAACATGTGACTTTGTAAGCACAATGTCATCATTTAGAGTTTTCAGTTCTCTCTTTTTGCTCCCCTTTGTCACGTGTCTGATTATTTCAATTTAGGAAAATCTGATATAAAACAATCCACACTTAAAATTGAGAGACATTGCCTGGCGATTGTCTGTGTCACTTAGAATGATTCTATGCTTTAGAACAAGTTCCTTTCTATAGGTCATCTTCCCTTATGCCTATGAAGGACAGGTTGAACTCTGAAAATTGCATCACTATATAATTTGTTCAGCACAGATTTATTGTAGAATATAAGGCACACTTGGATTTTTCTTCAGTTTATTTTTCTTCCCCTATATTCAGTTTTAAAGCTTTACAGATTTTTATCACTAATCAGTTTTTAATGTGTTATGGTTTGTGTCTCCAAGGGGCAGTTATACCTACCAGTACTATTCACAGTCACTTCTTTCTCATGTGGTAGCTACTTTTCACAGGGAAATATTTTCTCTTTGTTGTTGTTGTTCAGTCACCAACTGGTGTCTGACTTTTTGTGACCCCCATGGACCACTGCCTGCCAGGCTTCCATGTCCCTCACCATCTCCCAGAGTTTGCCCAAGTTCATGTCCATTGAATCAGTGGTACTATCCAACTGTCTCATCCTCTGTCACCCTCTTCTCTCTTGACCTCAATCTTTCCCAGCATCAGGGATTTTCTAGTGAGTCAGCTGTTGACATCAAGTGGCCAAAATGTTGGAGCTCCAGCTTCAGCATCAGTCCTTCCAATGAGCATTCGGGGTTGATTTCCTTTAGGATTGACTGGTTTGATATCCTTGCCATCCAAGGGACTCTCAAGAGTCTTCTCCAGCACCACAGTTCAGAAGCGTTATTCTTCAGCACTCTGTCTTCTTTATGGTTCAGCTCTCACATCCATACATGACTACTGTACTGTACATTGCTAGTCTCTAAAAGGCAGGGGTCATGCACCTACCTACTGTTTCTATTACTCATCCAAGATTAGCTGAGGCTTGCTTGGTACAACTGCTGTTCAGCCAACTCTGTTGATTAATGATGATATTGAATGTGTTTTGCCTTCCATGGACCAAAGAACAGCAGATCATGGTCAGATTTCCCTAGATGTTTGTGGAGAACATACTCCTCCCATGGCTGATTTTTTTTTTTTCCCTCCAAACTATCAACATACTGTCATCTGGCTCACACAAATCTAAAAATTTAATAAGCAGCTCTCCAAAGTCAGTAGGATCAGTGCCAGCACCCCATTGTAGGAGCTGTCTTTGAGAATGAATTTGAAAGCTTAACTGTGGAACAGTGTAAAGGGAATGATTGATAGCATTTGCTAAACTCGATCCCGGAGTCATAAGAAAACATTCTTGACAGAATATGCCAGCAACGTAGTTCTTGATAGGGAAGTGAGCAGAAGCAAATGATGAACTAATCCCTCTGCTTGTGGGACCACAAGCAGGTGCCACCCCGGTACCCCGACCCATCCCACGCTACTGCACTCACAGGTGAGAGGACTGAAGCCAGCCTTTCCTGACTGGTGGGGAAGTTAAATGAGAGCAGGGGAAAGCATGACGGGCCACGCTGCAACCAGTTCAGTGTTCTCACTCTTAGTTTAGGGAGTCGTTTCTCCTGATCCTAATCTTGAGTTTATCATACAGGTTGAAGGGGACCAGCTGCCTCCGGGACACACAGTCAGTCAGTATGAGACGTGTAAGATCAGGACCATAAAAGCTGGCACCTTAGAGAAGCTCGTGGAGAACCTGCTGACGGCTTTTGGGGACAATGACTTTACATATATCAGCATCTTCCTGTCAACATACAGAGGCTTTGCCTCCACTAAAGAAGTGCTGGAGCTGCTGCTGGACAGGTAAGAATCTGAAGGGGTGTGCGAGGTGACAGAAATGTCAGGCTGTTTGCAGAGTGAAGGCATGAAGTTCTTTTTTTAAAAAACTTTAATTGGAAGATAATTGCTTTACCATACTGTTGTGGCCTCTGCCACACATCAGCATGAATCTGCCACACATCAGCGTGAATCTGCCATACATCAGCATGAATAGAGCATAGGCATATGTGTGTCCCTTCTCTCCTGAACCTCTCTCCCACCATGTCCCCCACCCCAACCTTCCAGGCTGTCACAGGGCGCCGGCTTTGGGCACCCTGCGTCATGCATCAGATTTCCACTGGCTCTCTATTTTACATATGGTAATGTACATGTTTCAGTGCTGTTGTCTTAAATCATCCCACCCTCTCCTCCCATTGTGTCCAAAAGTCCTCCCCAATTAGGTAGGTAGCAGATATGAATATTTTAAAAATAGAGGTAATTCATGTATATAGTAAAAAAGTTCAAGTGATTCAGAAAATTCTGAAAGAAAAAGTAAAAAATAAAACACAAAAATTTCTGTTTACCTAAGTCCCATTCTCAGGCCCATTCTTCCTAGGTAATAACTGTAAACTCTTCCTTTGGTATTACTCTCAAGCTTTTCTGGGTATTTAAACATAAATGTATGTTTATATATTTGTATTTATATATGATATTTATACATATTTATAGTATGAATAGAACCACAGTACACAGTGTATTCTGCAGCTTTTTTTTTTTACTTATCTGTATCTTGGAGATTTTTTTTTACTCAGTAAAGTCTTTAACATATATAAAGAATTTAGAACAGTGGCTGGGATATTGAAAGCTCAAGAAACATAAGTTATTGTTATTTTAAAGTCAGCACGTGTAGGTAGATACTGTGTTCTTTTTAGTGACTTTATGGTATTTATTGGATAGAATGTTCTGTGTGTGTGCCCAGTCAGTTGTATCCAACTCTTTGTGATCCCACGGACTGCAGCCACCAGGCTCCTCCATTCTTGGAATCTAACAGGCAGGAATACTGGAGTGGGTTGCCATCTCCTCCTCCAGGGCATCTTCCTGACCCAGGGATAGAACCGGTGTCTTCTGCATTGGCAGACACCTTTACAACTCAGACACCTGGGAAGTCCTATGGATTTACAGTTAAGCTCTCTCTAGTTTAGTTTGTCTTTAAGCTTTTGAGCAGTGCTGCAAAGAGTGACTATGAGTATATATTTCTTAAGTATAAACACTTGTCTGAGAATTCTATAGGATAATTTCACAGAAGAGTGACTGATGGGTCAAAATATATAAGCATTTAAAAAATATATATTTTTCTTTATTTATTTGGCTGCACTGGGTCTTAGTAGGGCTTCCCTGGTGGTCAGATGGTAGAGAATCTGCCTGTGATGCAGGAGACTTGGGTTTGATCCCTGGGTTGGGAAGATCCCCTGGAGAAGGGAACCTACTCCAGCAACCTACTCCAGTATTTTTGCCTGGGAAATCCCATAGACAGAGGAGCCTTAGTAAGGCATTCCAGATCTTTAATCTTCATTGCATCATGCAAGATCTTTTTTAGTTGTAGCATGTGAGATCTAGTTCCCTGATAGGGATCGAATCCAGGACCCCTGCATTGGCAGCCCGGAGTCTTAGCCACTGGACCATGAGGGAAGTCCCCAAAATATATAAGCACTTTGAAATGTGAACAGTGTTGCTAGATTGCCCTTCAGAAAGTTATGCCAACCAGTCTCCTGTCCACAGAGAATGAGTGTCGCTTTGGTTTCCCTGTATTCTGGCCAACTGTGAGTAGTATTTTCATCTTCATCATTGAAACCATCTCTACTGTCATCTCTCTGTTGGAAAGGAGCTCATTGTTTTTATCCTTATGTTTCTTAACATTTATGAGTGAGGTTTAGCATGTTTTGAAATACTTATTGGTCATTTGTAGGGTTTTTTTATGAACCCAATTTTCATATCTTTTATTTATTTTTATTTTGGATTATTGTTACCTAATTATTGATCATCTAATTATAACTCTTTGTCTAATAACAAAGTTAGGTTTCCTAAAATGTGTGTGTACACACGTACATACATACATACATACATATATATATATATATATATATTTTTTTTTTTTTTTTTTGTCTGAGTTGCACAGCATGTGAGATCTTAGTTCTCCAACCAGGGATCATACCCATGCCTCCTGCACTGGCAGCTTGGAGTCTTAACCACTGGACCACTATGGAGGCCCCCAAATTTTTTGCTTATATTTGTTGGAAATATATTTTTTTCTAATTTGTTCTTTGGTTTTAAAAGTTGTTTATAAACATTCTTCTTATGAAGACATTAAAAAATTTTTTTATGCAGTCATTTATCAGTCTTAAGAAAGGCCTTTAATAATCTAATTCTGTTACAATGTGAATAAGGTATTGATAACAGTGAGTTTTTCTCAAGATATTTTCTTCCTAGATACATATAGAGTGAAGTCACTCAGATCAATGGATGTTCTTATGTTCACATTCAGAAACATCCACAAAATGTCTTAACTGGATCAGTGCATAATAAAGCCGAGAGAGCTTTGGACTTTGACATCAGTGGGAAGTTCTGTAGGCTTTTTTTACACAGCAGTAATTAAAATATTAAGCATGGTGTATAAACCTGTGGGATTAGTGAGTCATTTCTTTCATAGTCTCATAGTTGTTAGCCTCACACCTATAAATAGAACCTGAAGAATTATATGCATTTTCTTTCCTCTGTTCTGTATTTATAAAGAGGATGCAGTATGCTAACTGTTGGCAGGCAGTATAAGGAAATAGGTCAACACATCAAAAACTCCTACAAGTTTTCTTTGGAACTGGTAACCTCTTCTGCTTATGGGGTAACTCCACTGATAATAGACCACAGATGTCTATCGTCCATGAAGGAGTGCACATGAATTCCAGCTGCTCATCATAAATAGTGGACATACACACAGGAACTAGAGTGTTTAGTCTATGACTCATGTACATCCAGCTTTTATGTGATGATTTTTAAAAATCTTCTGTTTGTTTTCCTGTCATAGTGGGTAGACATTTTTGGATTGTTAAAATATTATGACAATTGTTAAATAACAGAATCAACATGAATTGAAATTACATTTAATTCAAACTATCATTTAAGGTATAATCGAATGAAGAGTTAAGATATATCTTGAACCATTTAGGTGGGCCAAGGCTTGACCTTGAATTTAATCTCATAGTCAGATCTTTTGATTCTGACATGAGTGGAATCAACACGTACTGAAATGTCTTTAAAATACCCTGTGCTCTGCAAGACACCATATGGACGAAGCAGAAATAGGAGACTTGGTAAGTTCTCACCCTTGTGATGAATTTACTGTGAAGTTGCTGGTGTTTAACCTCTAGGACCCTTCACTGGGAGTACCCTCTTCATAATTGATATTCATAATTTTATTTTCTTTTTCTTAGAGAAAACCCCTCAAATGACATAAGGTAGCCCTGCAAAACATGGATCCACCCTGAAAACTTAATATTTTACTGCAAAAGATACTTAGAAAACAAGTAGACAACTGCATAAGATGGTATAAAAATGAAGCTCTAACATGTTACACAGAAGTTGAGAGAAATATATCCTACTTATTTTGCTTGCTCTGCAGACTTTGGATTTGTCCATGTATATATACAAACTTCATGAGTGGTTCTTCCTCACTCTATTTCCTACTCACTCATATCCTATGGCCAAATGTTAATCTCTGATTTTAACCAAAAAGCAGATTCTGCGAGACATTGGGATCTTAAATTGGTTGTTGGGGATTTTAATGTCTGTAATTTGGAGGTAAGCAACTAAGTTGCATATATTTACCTTTTCTGAAGATAAGCTGAATAAACTGTTTTCTTATTAGTAAATTGTGGTCAACTTGTTTATGGGTCTCTGATGTTCTGCTTTGTTTTTTTAAAAATGATTTCTCTTGGATTCTTACTAGCAGATTACTTATCCTTTGTGAAATTAACACTGAGAAGTTATTATAGGATGTGCTAATCCTAACCAGCCCAGAATGGATTGAAGGCAGATGCTGCGGTATTTATTTCCCTCCAGAGAAAAGCGTATTTGAAACCAAACTGATTTTTCTTAAGACTTCCAATCAGGTGGCTTTTATCATATGGAACTGTTTGCTTTCTGTGACTTAAAAATATTTGTGATAGTTGTTTTGTTTCATTCTAATAATACGAGCCTTTGTGATTGACCAGTGGACAGTGGTTTGCAGTCATATATGGCTAATTCCTTGTGTGTGCCTTATCGCTTCCTTGGGAGTTATCAGCAGTTAACAAGAAATCCTGTTTTCTGTGCTTCTCACTGTGGCTAAGAGTTAATTCTAAGGCTCATTGGCTTCCTTTTAACCTAAGAAAGTTTTTGAGTGTGGTTTAGCTGTTTGTGTTTGGGCTTTATGGCTCAGATGGTAAAGATTCTTCTTTCAGTGCAGGAGACATGGGTTCAGTTCCTGGGGTGGGAAGATCCCCTGGAGGAGGGCATGGCAACCCACTCCACTGTTCTTGCCTGAAGAATCCCATGGACAGAGGAACCTGGTGGGCTACAGTCTGTGGGGTCACAAAAAGTTGCACATGACTGAGCGACTAACACATTTACTTTCGCTTCAACTTTAAGCATACATTTCACTTAAAAATATGTTTTCTTCCCACCATATCATTAAAATAAAGTAAGTTAAATACTACTGAAAACACCTAAGCTCAAATTTAGGGAGAAACCTACTTCAGATAGTGATCCTCACTGAGAACCATGAAATATCTATACAAACATCTAGATTTTTCTTCAAACAGCTATCGCATTTGCTACTTTTAGGTTCTTTCTTGGTCATTCTTTCTTTCTCTGATATCAGAAATGAGCAGACTGCTAAGGACAAGAGAAATGGGGTGAATCAGGTTTCCAGAAACTTTTGCTAAGCCGCTAATGGCACTCAGGTCACAGTTTGAAAAGGATTGAGTGATAATCTGAATTGCCCCTTCATTTTGAGTGAATTCTCCCAGTGGGGGACTTCTGGAGGATAAAGGTTGAATGGCTTCAACCTTTGAATGGCCATCCCATAACACTATGCTTTTAAAACCAATCTGACTTGGGTTTGCTGGCTTAGGTCACCAGAGAGGAGACTAATTCAGTGGGTCTTTGAACTTATTTCTTCTTCCCATGTTTGATTGCCATGCATTTTCAGACTTTATCTTATTTAGTTCATTGATCGTTACCTGCATGTATATAATGAGAAAATTGAGGCTCAGAAACTTTCAGTCACCAAGAAGCAGAGCTGGAATAAAAACCTATCTCTTTCTGACTTGGAAGCTCTTTCCAAACATACCAGATCACATTATATGTCATTTGAAAATGTTAATGTCATTTCTAAAGAAAGGGATGATTTGGGTATCCAGCTCATATCCTTTTCTCTATTATCTCAGTTGATTTTCCTTAGTGATTTTGCATTTCCTGAGGGATACTTCCTTGACACAGTTGTGAGCAGCTCAGTTGAATATCCATGCTCCTTTTCATTCATCCACTAAAATGAGATTTATCAGGTGTTTTAATATCTACCCTGTACTGTGCAAGGAGCTGTGCATATAATGGTAAACAAACCAGTCATAACTCCTGTCTTCTTCATGCTTCATGGCTGAGGGTAACTTAAATAAGCATACACATAAATGTGTATAATTAAATTAAAATTGATACAGTCCTTGGGAGGTAAGAGCTAGGTTCTGTGACAGAGACAGTAAGAGAGCATGGAATGAGAGAGGAGGGTATTATCAAAACAAAACTTGATGTTGGCCGGTGATATTTTGTTGTTAGATAGGTCATGGGCTGTCAAGGTCCCTACTGATAGGGACCATGTATCTGGAGTATTTCTGTTCGTTGTACTCAGCCAAACCCCCTGACCTGAATCACTCTTCTTGGAGGGGTAGGAGTATAGCAAGTGCAGTAACTCTTATGCAAGGAGGACTTATGCAAATACATCACTATGATGGTGATAGTAATCTTAAATCCGTACTTTATGACACATAGAGTAGTCACAGCTTCCTGTGTAAAAGCTGATGCACCAACAACTCAGGAATGGAGTTGCCCAACCAATGAAACCAGTTCCTCCACAGCAGAGAGAAAGCGATCAAATATAAGACTTGAAAACATTTGATTTGTTTCCGTAGATTTCATCAGAAGTGCCACCAAATAGGTTTCCCTTTCATTTCTTTTCATGCTATGTGATACCACTTACATGTGGAATCTAAAATGAACCTGTATGCAGAACAGAAACTTACTCAAGGACGTAGAGATCGGACTGTGGTTGCCAAGAGAGAGGAAGAGGGATCCAGTGGGACTTTGGGGCTGGTAGATGCAAACTATTGCATTTAGAATGGACAGACAGCAGGGTCCCACTGTACAGCACAGGGAGCTGTATCCAGTCTCCTGGGCTTAACCCTAAAGTGGAAGAGAATATTTTAAAAAATGTGTATATGTGTAAAACTGCATCACTTTGCCTTATAGCAGAAACTGGCACAGCATTGTAAACCAACTATACTTCCGTTAAAAAAATAGACTGTTTTCAAAGAAGGTTTAGGTTCACCACAGAATTAAGTGGGAAAGTGCAGAGATTTCCCGTGTATCTTTTGCATCCATACATGCCCCTACTGTCGACATTCTCCACCAGAATAGTATTCTTACTACAATCACTGACATATTGTGTGTGCTTAGTTGTTCAGTCTTGTCTGACTCTTTGCAACACCATCGACTATAGCCCGCCAGGATCCTCTGTCCATGGGGATTCTCCAGGCAAGATTACTGGGGTGGGTTGCCATGCCCTCTTGCAAGGGATCTTCCCAACCTAGGGATCGAACCCAGGTCTCCCACACTGCAGGTGGATTCTTTGCCATCTGAGACACCAGGGAAGCCCCACTGACACATTTATTATCACCCAAAGTCCATAGTTTACATTAGAATTCATTCTTGGTGTTGTACATTTTATGGATTTGGACAAATGTATAATGATACGTATCTATCATCATGGTATCATACAGAATAGTTTTGCTGCCTTAAAAAATCCTCTGTGGTCTGTCCATCATTCCCCCCCCCCCAATCCCTGTCAATCACTGATCTTTTTACTATCTCTATATGTGTGTATGTGTGTGTATGTGCTCAGTCATGTCCAGCTTTTTGTGACTCCATGGACTGTCCATGCGACCCCGGTCTCCTCTGTCCATGGAAATTTCCAGGCAAGAATACTGGAGCGAGTTGCCGTTTCCTTCTCCAGGGGCTCTTCTTGACCCAGGGCTCAAACCTGCATCTCTTATATATCCCGCATTGGCAGGCAAGTTCTTTACCACTAGTGCCACCTGTAGTTTTTGCCCTTTTCAGAATGTTGTATTGTTGGACTCATACAGTGTGTAGCCATTTCAGATTTGCTTCTTTCACTTAATAACACACAATTAAGGGTTCTTTATGTTTTTTCATAGCTTGATAGCTCATTTCTTTTTAGTGCTGAATAACATTCCACTATCTGATTGGACCTGTAGTTTAATTACTCCCTCCCTGATGCTGGGAAAGTGTGAAGGCAGGAAGAGAAGGGAGCAACAGAGAACGACATGATTGGATGGCATTGTCGACCCAATGGACCTGAATTTGAACAAACTCCGGGAGATAGTGAAGGACAGGGAAGCCTAGCGTGCTGCAGTCCATGGGGTCGCAGAGATTTGGGCATGGCTGAGTGACTGAACAACAGCAACACTTACTGAAGAACATCTTGGTTGCATCTAAGTTTTGGCAATTATGAGTAAAGGTGCTGTAAACATCCGTGTGCAGGTTTTTGTGTAGACATAAGTTTTCAGCTCCTTCGGGTAAATACCAGGGAGCAAGAATTTTGGATCATGGGAGAAAAGTATATTTATTTAGCTTTGTAAGAAACTATTAAACTGTTTCCTAGAGTTTCTACACCATTTTGTAGTCTCATGAGCAGTGAATGAGAATTCCTGTTCCTCCACATCCTTGAGAGCATTTGCTGTTGTCAGTGTTTTGGATTTTGGCCATTCTAATAGGTGTGTAATGGTATCTCATTGCAGTTTTAATTTGTAGTTCCCTAATGGCAAATGATAGTGAATATTTTTTCATATTTGGACTTGTCATCTGTGTATCTTCTTTGGTAAGATACAAGATTCTTTTGTATCTTCTTTGTCTTTTCAGGTCTTTTGCCCATTTTTAAAAATTCTGTTGTTTGTTTTCTTATTGTTGAATTTTAAGAGTTCTTTGTGTATTTTGAATAACAGTAATTTATCGGAGGGGGCTTTTGAAAATATTTTCTTTTAGGTCTGTGACTTGTCTTCTCATTGTCTTCATACTGTCTTTTGCAGAGCAGAGGTTTTTAATTTTAATGAAGTCTAGTTTATCAAATTTTTTCATGATTTGTGACTTTGGTCTTATATCTGAAAGATCATTATCATATCCCAGGTCATCTAGGTTTTCTCATATTTTTTTCCTAGAAGTTTAATAGTTTTATGTTTTACATTTAGGTCTGTGATCTATTTTGAATTAATTTTTTGAAATGTGTACAGTGTTCGTCTAGATCCATTGTTTTGCACATCAGTGTCTAGTTGTTCCATCACCCATCATTTTCTGAAAATACTACCTTTGCTCCACTGTGTTGCCTTAGCTCTTCTGTCAAAGATCAATTGACTGTATTTGTACAAGTCTATTTCTGAACTTTATTCAGTTGATCTGTTTGTCTATGTTTTCATTAATACCTCACTGTCTTGATTACTATAGCATTATAGCAAGTCTTGAAGTCAGATAGCATCAGCCCTCTGACTTTGTTCTTCTTCAATGTTGAGTTGGCTTTTCTGTAGTTCTTTTGCATCTCCATATAAACTTTAGAATCAGTTTGTCAAAATCCACAAAATAACTTGCTGGGAGTTTGATTGTGATTGCACTGAACCTACAGATTGAGTTCGGAAGAACCGTCTTGACAGTATTGAGTCTTCCTATGAACATGGAATCTCTCTCCCATTATGTAGTAGTTCTTTGATATCTTTCATCAGAGTTTCATAGTTTTCCTTATATAGACCTTGTATATATATTTTGATTTTATACCTAAATATTTTAATTTTGCAGGAGTATTGATGTAAAAGGAGTATGTTTTTAATTTCAAATTTCACTTGCTTATTACTGGCATATAGGAAAGTGATTGACTTTTAAAAAGATTTATCTATTTATTTTATTTATGACTGTGCTGGATCTTTGTTTCTAGTTGCAGCAAGCAGGGGCTTCTCTTCATTGTGGTGCGTGGGCTTCTCATTGCAGTGGCTTCTCTTGTTGTGGAGCGCAGGCTCTAGGCACACGGGCTGAGCCACAGCCTGGCACTGTGTTGTTAATAATGTATTAATTCATTTTAAATCTAAGGAAACCCCTGACTTGTAAACAGCTTCTCTGGTTGTCAGGGTGTTGCCTGCTCCTTGCCCCCAGTCCTAACCTGTTTCTTTGGTCAAACTTCCAACCTTCCTTGTAGCCGTGATGGCTGTAGTGTGCTTATAAGACAGATCTGCAGCTGATGGTTTAGAACTGTTACCAACCACAGGTGGAAGGAGGAGGCACTGAGGAGCCACCAGGCTCTCTGGGGGCAGCAAGTGGGCCAGAGAAGAGAAATGGGTGGCCAGGCCTTGGAATGGAAAAACCCCAAGAAACCTGACGGCAAGGGCGCGAAGGCCATCAGACTTGAGAAAAGACTTGATGTGTGAATGAGAATCAAGTTCTAGCAAGAGACACCTTTTTGTTTTCTTCCCCTGGCAGAATAGGGATAATAAAGTCCTTGACTTTTTTTTCTTGGTCTCCCATTCAGACAATTGTGGGTCAGGGCTGGGGGTGAAGATATTGTCAAGGAGAATTTTTGCAGTATTTCATAACTGTCAAGTGGAACAGAAATACTAAGTTCTTTGCGCTGTTAATGTTGCCTTAACTCTCAGGGACTAACATGAAGATACTGTGGTGAATCGAAGGGCAAGGAAGGTGGAGGGCCCTTCACGGAGGACTGAGGATCTTTCTGGGTCTTCTGGCTTTTTCTAATCATGGGAAAACTTTGCCTCAAGAACCGGACCTCGTGTGTGAATGCACGCTGCCTGGTTCTCTGTCCAGCGTCGCTGGCCTCTTCCAAGAACGAGGAGTTTTTACCTCGTTGTCTCTGACCTTTGTCTTCTCCTTGAATAAGTGGCTTCATGATGGTAACAAGACTGTTCCACGGTAGGCTTGGTGGCCGTGACCCAGTACTCGGGCCACACTTGAGTGGAGAGGTGCCCACCGTGGAGGATATTATTCAGGGTGATTAGAAACATCCCCCCCAGCAGCTGCTCTGCGGTGCAGAGGCCACCGCCCTCACTGAGGCCTCGCTTGGTGTTCCCGACATCTGCAGGCTATTTCTCCGTGTCATTATCCTGAGTCAAGGTCAGCTTCTGAACATTTTCCTCATACCTGACCTGTGTTCTTGTGGGTCAGTTAAAGAAAAAATGCCTCAGATGTTCCCAGGCTGGGCTTGATGAGAAAAGCAAAGGCCCCCAGAGGTTCCTGAATCAGTGGCTTCCTGTGCGGTCTACCCTGCCCTGACTTCCTCCTCTCTCTTCTCTCGTCATCCCCAGTAAGTGGCTTCTGCCCTCTCCTCCTCTCCCTCCCACTCTTTGATTCGTGATAGTCGAGGGCATGATTTAATTCACTTAGCCAGTGTTTAGTGAGTGTCCCCCAAGCGCAGGCACTCCTCCAGGCTCAGGGCAGGTACCAGCAAGTGTGATAAAAGGTGAAATCAAATCCCTGACCGTGGCCGGCTTGGCCCTCGGGTTCTGCCCCCACCGCCTCCACGCTCACCTCCTTCTCTGTTTCTGCTTCATCTCTTCTGCTTCTGTCTCACTGGCCTTCTTGAGCACATAGTTTCTCAAGCACATAGTCCTGTCACTGCCCCCAGGGCATTTGCATAGACTCTCTCCTCCTCTTAGAAGGCTCCATTCCTGGAGATCTCTGTAGCCTGCTCCCTGACCCTTGATAGATTTTAGTTCATTGTCATGTTCACGTGGGGCCTGCCCTGGACACTCGTAGGAAGCTGCCACCTCAGGCTCTCCAGTCATGTCTGAGCACCTTTAGCTTCTTTTTTTTTCTCCACTGCACTTTTCACCATCTCTCTATTATATATTCACTATTCACTAGTTTATTGTTTATCTCCCCCCCGCCCCATGAAAACAGGGGTTAGGGTTAATTCACTGCTGTATCCTCAATGCCCAGAATAGTACCCAAACATAAGGCTTAACAAATAATGAGGACTAAATGAGTGGAAAAAAAAAAGAATGATTAAGTGAAAAACCCAAGGTTTCCAACCCTAAAGAATTTATCATTTGGTGAAGGGATACATAAAATAAACAAACAAAATAACTGTGGTTTGTATGATAGGGTGGTGGCTCAGAGGCTGGGCTCTAGAGCCTGACTGTCAAGGTTCAAATCCTTGTTTTACTGATTAGCTGTGTCTTCGAGGGCAAATGGCTTAAGCTCTCTGAGCCTTATTTTCTCATTCATTAAATAGGAAGAAGAATAATTCTATAATATAGGATTATGTGCTTAGTCACTCAGTCGTGTCTGACTCTTTGCAACTCCATGGACTGTAGCCCACCAGGCTCCTCTGTCCATGGAGATTCTCCAAGCCAGAATACTGGAGTGGGTTGCCATGCCCTCCTCCAGGGGATCTTCCCAACCCAGAGATTGAACCCAGGTCTCCTGCATTGCAGGTGGATTCTTTACTATCTGAGCCACCAGGGAAGCCCCATATAGGATAATCATGAGATAATCCATCAATCCAAATGAAACAATCCATGTAATGTGCTTAGCACAGTGCCTGGCCTGTAGTGAGCTCTCAGTAATTTTTAACTGCTGTTATCAAGGGATCACTTGCCATAATCAAGTGGAGCCTGAAATGTTCTTTAGGATTATCCCCATCCTGGTCTGATGTTGCTGAGACTCTTCTGTTAGGGAGTAGAGTTTAGAAAGCTGCCCCCCGTCCCACCCCACCAGAAGGGCTGTCCCGGGGTTAATGTTATCTTAAGATTTCTCTGAACTACAGGTGTCCCTGGTCCTCCTTTCAAACACACATTAAACATTTTTTTCTGCCCAGATAGGCTCCAAACAATACATCCATTCCCCTTGGAAATAACTGTTTCCTGTTTAAATATTAGCAACCAGTTAAGCATGAGTTTTTTCTCTTTTTCTAGTCATTTCTAGGTAACAGTAAATAATTTATACTTTAGAAGACATTCACAATTCTTTCTTTTGCCTTGTGACTATAGAGTAAACTGTGTCAGAAGTTATTCTGATAATTTGTATTTTAATTTAAGTTTTTTGAATTACCATTTAAAGAAAGGCAGTTTCTCAATGGTAAGCCTTCTTAAGAGGTTGGAGCTTTGATCTTAAATCCTAGGGAGGTTTTGCAGAAATTGGAGGTGACATTGTTGACAGGTTTGTCTGTAGCAACTCATTAATTAAACACACACACACACACACACACACACACACACACACACACACCCTTTATTTACTCCCCTGGAGTAAATGAATTGAACTTGACTTTGGTTTTTGATGGGAAGCTATGAGAGGGTCCAGGAAACATCAAAGAAACACTCTTAATCTCATAAAACTAACTCTTAACTCTCAAATGACCTAGCTTGAACATTAAAGAGAACTTATTTCCAATTCTGGTCTAGTTTCTATTCTGTAAGATTTAATTCTTCTTAATGATGAGAAAAGTGCAGGGGCAAATAATTATCCTCTCCCTAGTCTGTTAAATTCCAGAGGGTTGTTGGCTTTTTAATTTTATCTTGCTTCTAAAGGTCTCCTCTGTAAAACTATATACATACATTATTTTATATTATTTTGCATTTTATACTGCCTATGCCATCAAGATCTTTAAGATCTTATTTATTACTTTTGCATTTTAATTTCAGATTTTCTGTAATGATACCAGCTATCCTAAAGCTTTTTTATCCTCCTAGATTGTTAGAAATGAAGGCACGGACAGGTTAAGACATGTGTATAAGTAAAAAGTCACATGATGCTTTTATAGAGACAATTTTGAACCTAGTTGTTAGGAAGTTCATCTTCATGTCTGCTTAGAGAACCCCGCTAGAAATAGTCATCAACATTCCTATTGGTGCTAGGCACTGTTTTAAGCTCTAAAGAGACAGAAGTCCTGCTCTTATGGGGTTTATGTTCTCATGGACAGTTAACATAACAACTATATTAATTGTACAGTATGCTGGAAGGTATTCAAGGCTGTGGAAGAGAATAAAGCAGTGGTGTTAGTGTTTCTTTTACATAGGATGGTCAGGGAAGGCCTCACTGATAAAGTGATATTGGAGTTGAGGCCTGCAGGAGCCCAGGGAGTGCGGCATTAGAGTGGGCCTGGGAAGCAGTTGACAGCAAGTGCAGAGATTCTGAGGCAGGAGGATGCCTGATGTGGGGAGGAGCCAGTGAGGTCAGAGGGGACTGAGTGAGTGTAGGAAATGTGGTCAGAGATATCAAGTGGCAGGTCACTTAGGGCCTTGGGAGACAGGTAAGACATGGACCTTTTCTCAGGGTGGAGAAGAGTGGAAGCCGGAGGAGGGTTTTGAGCCGAGCAGTGGAATGAACAGCATCACTTGGCAGAAGCCAGGAGAGGAGTTAAGTGGTTGTTGCATTGATCTCAGCCAAAGATGGCGGCAGTGTGAGCCAGAATGGAAGTGATGAGAAGTGCTAGGATTCAGGATATGTTATAAAGGCAGAACTGAAAGGATTTCCTGTGGGTTGGGCAGAGGAGTTAGGCATGCTGCAGCCTTGGAGCCCAAGTACCTGGACCATGTGTGCCAACACACGCGAGGCTTGTTATTGATGGTTCTCATTGGTCTCTGAGTTTTTACCAACCAATCATGCTGGTCCTGATTATGAGCCTCTCGATTCTCTGCTGGTGGGGAGGAGTATCTATTCTGAGCAGATGGTACTAGGTTCACTAAAGAAAGAGAACTTTGCTCACTCACCATTGTCAGTTGCTTAGTCCATGACCCGTCTGACTGCACCTGTGGCATCATCTGGGAACAGAACTGTGATGGGTGTTCATGTTATCCCAACTACCCTTTCAGTTATGGGCCTACAAACTGTAGAGAAAGAGCAGCTGAATATGAGACGCTTAAGTAAAGACATGGGATAGGAAGGTTAGGGGATTTTTAGTATAAACATCATCTCTGGAAAGAATATCAGGAGCAAGAGAATGTGTATCTTTCCCTTGTAAAGGCTTTTCTGCCCTTTTGTTTCTATCTCTCAGAGCTTCTAGTTGGTGCAGTGTTTCCAGGATAACCAGAGAGAGAATTAACGAAGGCGCACAGAATGTGACGAAAACAAAATGCCACATTTAGTCACTGAGGGCTGGGGGGCAAGAGTTGATGGGTCAGTCTGGTCAAAGGGGTGGCGTGGCATGGTGGCCCCCCACTTCACTGCACTCACCTCATCTTTCCTACTTAAATAAACCACAGAGTCAGTTGTAAGGGAACATGAGGACAGGGTTCGCTATGATGGTGGCCAAAGAGAGAGCCAAGAAATCCCGCTCTGTTTATTTACTAGGAACCTCATTCCCCAGCCCTGCCTTGCTCACGGGGGGCCTGTATTAGTCTTAATCTGCCTGGTTCTTATCTCAGGGAAAGCAAAGGGTAACCCTGGGAGCCTCTAAATAGCAGGTGCAGAATGAAGAGGAACAGGGAGGGCGGAGGCCAGTGGAAAATATCTTTGGGAGGCCAAGAAGTCCATAAGGCTGATGAGCTCGAGAAAGGAGCAGGTGGAAGGGAGGCGGGGGGAGGCTAAAGCCTAAGGGCGTACACTGGAACCTCCTGGGATAGGGCGATGGGGAGACCAGATGGACTGGCATTCGGTCAAACCAGATGGCGGGCTTTTATGTTTTAAAGGACTTGTAAATCCTCAGAACGAGGAACCATAAGGGTCCTGGGGCCCTTAATCCCATTAGTGGAAGACAAAAATGTGCTCTTTAAAAATGTAAACCCTGCCAGTTATAGAATTTCTGTTACCAGAACTTTGGGACAGATCGCCAGCTTGTGAAACTCCAAGGAATCTCCGAATGCTCCACTGGCGGGAAGAGAAACTGCAGAAATAGTCTAGGTGTTCTAAGTGAATAACATAGGCTACTCCTTAAGACTTTGAAGTGAATTTACTAAATGTATACTCTGAGCCAAATGGAACATGATATTTCTGTATGAAATAGACTTGCATTACCTATGGAGTTGGAAGGACACCTAACAGTGTGACTAGGGAGCAATCCATTATTGAGCAGGTTTTGAGTTTGCAGTGAGAGAGATTTTAAAATTTAAGCACCGGTTGCTTTGCGCCCCTGTGTCGCCCTCCCTAAGTGGCTGGGGAAGCCTGGACCAGCCTCCAGGTACACACTGCTGCTCTCATTGTTGTTGAGACATGAGGATTCTGTTCTTCTGTCCTTGTCCCTATCTCAGCCTAACCTGAGGGTTCAGAACCATTCCCGTAATGCTGCTTCAATAGAACTTATCCTCAAGGAGACCAGACTCATACGCAGAGCATGGAGTGATCAGCTTGTGCCCACATGTGGTGCAGGCATGAAGGCTGAGCAAGCAAAGCCACGTGTTCCTTCAGTGGATACAGAGAGGGGCAGGGGTGGGGGGTTGATGCTCCAGAACTCAGGAGGAATCTCCCATCTGTGCCTCATGTAATGACTGATTCTCCTGCTGAGAGGAAAAGCCCAAGTTCATCTAAAATATTCAAAGAAACGTTGAGTAGTAAGAGAAAGTTTTAAGTGGTGTGATTCATCGTTAAATTGCTTTTCTGTTGGAGTAAATATATGTGTGTGTGTATATGCATACAGATAGAAATTCTGCATATATATGTATATATATATATATATATGGAAAAAATATATATATACATATATACAAATATATATGTGTATATATATACATATATACACATTAAATAAATATAAAAAATACAGTATCATTTTTGGATGCTATTTCACAAATGTTACTTTCTTTAAGTACTCCTGAAAAGTATAACTCTTATCTTGTAGTTGAGATAGAATACAACTTTCTGGCACCACTGTGTTTTCTGTTTACATATTTGTGTGTTTGTTTTTATCTATAAAGGTATGGGAACCTGACAAGCCCAAACTGTGAAGAAGATGGAGGCCAAAGTTCATCAGAGTCCAAGACGGTGATCAGGAAGTGAGTGTGCCTCTCCTCTGCATTACAAGCTCTCTGTCAGGACTTATTATCTTAAAAGACTATAATTTAGTAGAGTTTTAAAGTCCCTTTGGAATGTTGTCATGGTTTTTTTCCATAATGCATAAAGTCATAGAATTATTTTTTGACCATCTAAAATGATATTCATTTATTCATCCAGTAAAAAGGTATTGATCACCCACTGTTTGCCAGGCCCTGTGCTAAGGGATGCAGCTATAACAAAATAAGTAAGTCCCAGTTCTTACGAAGGTTATGTTTTAGTAGAGAGAGAGAGACAGAGAATCCACACAAAAATGAATGAAGTAGTGCAAGAGGGCTAGATTCCAGTGGAGTTTGAGTCACACAAGGTGTCAGGAAAGGGCTTTCTTGTCTGATCCAGACACATTGGAGCAGAATCCTGAATATAGTGCAGGTGAGGCCTTGTGAATGTCCAGAAAGGGAGACTATGGAAGGGGCCCTGTGGCAGGAACAGTGTTCAAGAAAAAGTAGAGAGGTGGATGAGACTGCAGCCGCTTGAAGGAAGTGGCAAGTGCTGGGGCAGGAGATCTGGAGGGTAGTGGGGCCCCTCGTCACATGTAGACTCAAGGGTCTGGGGAAGCATGTTGAATTTCATTCTAAGGAATATAAGAAAGACTTATAAGGCTTTAGGAGAATAGTGGTATGGCCTGCCTTATTTAAAAGACCTCCTCTGACTCTGTGTGGAAAATAGACGATGACACTGGAGACGGGGCAAGAGTGGCAGCGAGGAGCCCGGTTAGGACCCTCTCACGGGTTCAGGCAGGGGGTGATGGCAGCGCAGACTCGAGTAGTAACAGCAGTCGTCCTTGTCCTGGGAGTAACAACAGGTGGGAGTAACCGCCCCTGCAGAGCTCTCGAAGGTGTTGCTGAAGGGATCACAGATGCAGTGGATGCGGCAGGTGAGACGGAGGAGGCACGGACGCCTCCATGGGTTGTGTGTGAGCGCCTGATAGACCAGAGCCCCGACTTCGTGAGACGAGAAAGTCTGGTGGGAGGAGCTGGCTTAGAGGGGAGCTTGTGTCAACAATTTCTTCTTAGGTGTATTGATTTCGAGGTAATTGGGTGAGTCTAGTTCCCCGGGAGAAGTCTGGACTGGTAGACATTTGGGCATCCTTAGTTTATACATGGCGTTTAAAGCTATGGGGCCAGATATGACCTCGTGGAGTTGAAGGGTAGATAGAGAGGGGAAAAGTCCAAAGACTGAGGCTTGGTTCCCTCCAGTTAGGAAAGTGGAGGGTCCAGCAGAAGAGACTGGAAAGGAACAGGCATGGGCACAGAGAAGAAAGAAGCTGTGTTCCAGAAGGTTAGTACAAAAGGGGTTTCAGAGGGAGAGTGACCAACTGTGTCTAATGCTGCCCAGACGTCGAGTGAGAGGGGTCTGGGAATGACTCCTGCTTCTGCCCCACTTCGGTCTTTGGCACCCTTGACAAGCGCCGTTTTGGTGAATGGAGGTGTGGGTCAAGACAGGATCGAAGGGGAGGAAGTGGGGAAGGCAAGTCTACTAATTCCCCTTGGGAGTTTCGTTGTAAAGGGGAATAGAGAAATGGGGTGGAGGAAGAGGCAAGGCATGGTCTTTTTGTTGTGTTTGTTTACAAAGAGGGTTTATCCTGATGAAAATGATCCGGCAGCCACTGAAGAAAAATCCATGATGCAGGGGTACAGGCTGCTGAAGGAATGAGGTTCTTGAGTTGCTACTGTTGTGCTTAGTCGGTCAGTTGTGTCCGACTCTTTGCGACCCCATGGACTGTAGCCCACCAGGCTCCTCTGTCCCTGGGGATTTTCCAGGCAAGAATACTGGAATGGGTTGCCATGCCCTCCTCCAGGGGATCTTCCCAACCCAGGGATCGAACCCAGATCTCCTGCATTGCAGGCAGATTCTTCACCAGCTGAGCCACCAGGGTTCTTGAGTAGGTGGCTATATGCCAGGGTGCTGAAATCACTCATGGTTTCATTTTACGATCAAAAGACTGGGGAGGTAATCCGATGGAATTTTAAATTCTTCAGAGGGTTGGATGACGGA
The DNA here is from genome assembly GCF_023699985.2 of Odocoileus virginianus. Lineage (NCBI taxonomy): Eukaryota > Metazoa > Chordata > Mammalia > Artiodactyla > Cervidae > Odocoileus > Odocoileus virginianus. Next base: position 15,248,762 of record NC_069684.1, on the reverse strand, counting down.
CTCCTTTCTCTAGGAGCCAGGGATGGAAAGATGAGGAAACTGGGTACTCTTTTAACTCTTGAGTTAGGTTTCAGATAGTTTCTTAATTTTATTGGTTGGGCCATACATAACCTTCCAGAAAACCAAACACACCAGTGTAGGTGTTTGAGTGCCGGGTGCAGGGTGTGGTGAGCAGAACTATTACCTTATTCCTAGAAGGCTTGGGGATGCTTCCTGAAAGAGGTGATTTTTTTTTTAATATTTATTTTTGGCCGTGCTGGGTCTCTGTTGCTGCACACAGGTGTTCTCTGGTTGCAGTGAGTGGAGGCTCCTCTTTAGTTGAGGCAATGGACTTCTTACTGTGGTGGCTTCTTTTGTTAGGACCACAGGCTCTAGAGTGTGGGCCCAGCATTTGTGGCACATGGGCTTAGTTGCCCCACAGCAGGTGAGATCTTCCCGGACCTGGGATCAATCCCTTGCCTTGCAAGGTGGATTCTTGACCACTGGTCCACCAAAGAAGCCTGAAGAAATGACATCTGAAGCTGGCTTTGAAGGAGGGCGAAGATTTGGATGGTGAGCCATTTAGGAAGAGGGGGCAGTGGGACCAAATCAGGGCAATGTTATATGCATGACATTTGGAGGAGCACCACGGAATCGGGGTGGCTGCTTCACTGTGTACATGTTGAGTGAGGGTAGTTGAGCTGAAGCTCTCATGAAAGGGTTGAACTTCTCACGAGTTTGGACTTTCCCTGGTTAAATGGGCAGTCAGCCCTGAAGTTTTCGCAGGAGGGAAGCAGCATAATCAGATAGGTAAATTGAGGGGATGGATTAGGCTGGATTAGGCTTATGATTTTCTTTTTTTTTCCTCTTGTATTTTTTTTTTTTTAGTTTATTTTTTATTGGAGGATAATTGCTTTACAGAATTTTGTTGTTTTCTGTCAAACCTCAACATGAATCAGCCATAGGTATACATATGTCCCCTCTCAGAAGTACGGAATGCTTTGCAGATTTGCTTGTCGTCCTTGCTCAGGGGCCGTGCTAATCTCTGCATCATTCCAATTTTAGTGTGTGTGCTGCCGAAGTGAGCACTCCTCTTGTATTTCTTTATTACGTTGTCGTTGTGCCCAGTCTAAAAGCCGCTGCCCAGCCCTAAATCCTTCGTGACCACGTGCTCTCCACTTCTCATCCACACATATTTCCCTGTTCACTGATATGCATGGCAGACTCTGATTAGACTCAATGGTTAGTCCCACATGAGACCTAACAGCCTTCTTACTCAAAGTGTGGTCCATGGACCAGCCATCTCAGCATCACCCGAGAACTTCTTAGGAATGTGGAATCTCAGGCCTCGCCTCAGATCTAGATTAAAATCTATTCTAACAAGGTCCTCAAGTGATTTCTATGCCTTTTATTAAAGTTTGAGGATCACAGGATTAGAGGGGTTTTGTTACTGTTAATTTTGTTTGACCATGAAAACCTATGGAAATAACAATTTTTAAAAAAGGAAGGTTTTTATAATGAGTGCTTTAAAACATACATGAAAGAAGAGATACTGTACAGATTGAGTGGCTAGCTTATCAAATGTAACCTTGACCTGTGACCAGATTCAGAAATAAGCATGTTGTCATCTATGTAGTTTGGAATCTCATCATATCTAGAGCTACCATTTAACTAGCCACCTGAACACTCTGAGGGGAGTAACAATATGAAAAATATCCAGAGCTTTTCTGTTTCCCAGGGGGTGTTTTGAGATGAAATAGGTTTCTGGGAAGTAGCAGTTAAAGAAAATTGATTTGTACCCTGGATGTGAAGAGTCGTGCTCAGGCTTTTAAAGACCTATTATAAACCTTCATTTGGATTCATTGTACACCAGGAACAGTAACCGTGGGTGAGACTCCAGGATAAGCTGTTTTAAAGGGCTTTACAGTTTTAGGCATATGAGGCCTTAACAAAGAGCCTTCACAGAGAGCTCCCCTGAGGGGTCCATCATCCGGGGACAATGGTCTTTTCCTAAAGCCTCACAGTGAATTGGTAGAAAGTTCTTGACCCTCTTCCTCAGACTGAGTTGCCTTTAAAAAAAAATTATGCCTGATGAAAATATGCCACTTTTTCATATAATGGGTCGCTCTGTCCTACAAATACCAGAATGTGAAAATCCCTTCTCTCTGCTGACCTCTTTCTTCTTTCCATTTCCCTTTCTTCTGTCTGTCTTATTGCTTCCCCTCCCCCATCGCCCCCCACCCCGTCCACCACTTCTCCTTTCATTATTTTTCATCTCACTTCAGCATTATCTTTTTGTTCTATTTTTCACATGCTACCTGTCTGATCATTTCTATAACTCAGTAAGCTCCCTGCTTTGTCTTTCTGAGATGAATTCAGAGAAGTAGCTTCTCCATTCCACTTGTAACACATGGGAAGTTGGTTGATTATCCCAGAGCTGTGGCAGTTGACGTGGAGCAGGGACTGAAGACACCCCAGTGGCTGATTGATGTGTGGGAGATCCAGCTACATGGCAGTTCTCAGTGAGGGAGTTTTGCCCCCAGAGGACATTTGGCAACATCTGGAAAATTTTGGGTTGTCTCAACTTGGTGGGGAGATGCTCTGGCCTCTAGTGGGCAGAGGCCAGGACTGCTTCCAGACACGCTGCCATGCGCAAGACAGCCCTCTTTCCCCTCTACAGCAAAGAATTACCCGGCCCTGAACATCAGTGGTGCCTGGGTGAGAAACCCTGCTGCACGGCGACGAGGCTGTATCCTCAAGTGAAAACGGTCTTTATTTATGGATATCTAAACATATGTGAAAATAATGCCACACTTGTCTGGAAATTTACTTATTCATGTCCCTTCTTTTTTTTTTTAAGTATGCAATAATAAATCTTTGCTATTTTTAATGTATTTTTTATTTTTATTTTGGTCACATGGCATGTGGGATCTTAGTTCCCTGATGAGGGATCGAACCTGTGCCGCTTGGGTTGGAAGTATGCAGTGTTAACCACTGGACCGCCAGGGAAGTCCCTCATGTCTCTTCTTATGATCGGTGAATCCAGTGCTGAGGAGGTTGTGGAGCCAGCTTTACGGAAAATGACAGGCCCCGGGGAACGAGACTGGAGGACTCAGATTCAGGTCCTCATCCGTCACTGTCACCTGCCACCCATCTGACCTATCACTTCACCTCTCTCAGTTTCAGTCTCTTTACCTGAGAAATGAGTGCTCTGAGATTCTTTCAAGTTTGATGATGCCTAGAACCCCCACCTCCACCCCCCAGGCTCCTCTGTCCATGGGATTTTCCAGGCAAGAGTACTGGAGTGGGTTGCCATTTCCTCCTCCAGGATCTTCCCAACCCAGGGATTGAACCCGGGTCTCCTGCATTGCAGGCTGATTCTTTACCACCTGAGCCACCAGGGAAGCCCAGGATAATTTATCTAGTTTTCTTCTCATCTTCTTAAAAATGAAAGTGAGCACCAGTCCAAGTTCGATGCATGAAACAGGGCACTCAAAGCCGGGGCACTGGGACGACCCTGAGGGATGGGATGGGGAGGGAGGTGGGAGCGGGGTTCAGGATGGGGACACATGTACACCCATGGCTGATTCATGTCAATGTATGGCAAAAACCACCACAATATTGTAAAGTAATTAGCCTCCAATTAAAATAATTAAATTAATTTTAAAAAATGAGCATCAGAAACAGAGATATGATCCAAATATTATATTGATTGATTGAGAGGTGCCCTTGACTGCTTGTTTCTGTTGGAAAGACTATGTAACTTGTTTTGATAAAAATAGGAAAGAAAAAATAGACAGCTTCTTTGGTTTGCTTGTTATTAATCATGACATCAGAACCGCTCTCTATGATCATGATAAAGAGATGGGCTAAAGCATTGTGTTGTGGGGTCAGACAAGGAGCAGCAAAATGCCCATTGTTTTCCTTTGCTGTGAATCTGTGTTCTTGTGATTTCAGGTGGGAAACAGACGGCAGGAATTCAGTGACACTCAAAGAAGTAAACATCCTGTTTTAGGACAGATGTCTTTAGTTTTGCAGTCCAAGGGTGAGGGGGGTGGTGGTGGGGAATCACTACTGGGCTTAAATATGAGAAGGAAAATACTCAACTATTGTTTGGTTTTTCAGTTTTTAATGTAAAGCATAGAGCAAGGCTTACATTTGATACAGGTTCCCAAATCCCAAGATAACAGTCTTTACTGTACTTCTGAATATGGATGGATCTAATCAACCTTTCAAAGGATGAAAGAACTTAAAAGAAGGCAAAATGTGGAAATACAGATGAAACAGTCACGATGAAAGATTGGTGTCTGGTGTCTTGGACCACAAATGGCTAGTGTTCTTCATGAATTTCAAAAAGTATCTGAATGTGCTGTGACTTCTAATCCTGAGTATGCCCGGTTTAGGCTTTGTGCAATATCAGAACCTTCTATGTTATCTGGCTAAATTGAGAATTCCTTCAGTTGCAAGGAATTCAACTTCCAAGGCTTTTAGATGCTAGAATCTTTGCACACAGGGATTTCTGATGTTAGTACTAGAATGATATAAATAAGAAGTCATACTATGTTTATTTCTATAATCCCTAAACTTGCCACTGTTTGGGAATAGGGAAACTCACTTCCTATGACAGAAGAAAACACGTTTGCCTGTATTCATTCTCCTTCCTGCTGACATTTTTCATGATGAAATGCTATCTCTTTAGAATAATATATAAAATCTGAACCAGATGGAAAAAGGAAGCTTTCCTTAGTTCAGATTTATGATAGTCATTGAATTCAGAAGTGAGATTATGAAGAAGTAATATTAACCATATAGAGCCTTGACACCATGAATCCTCATTCTCTGAAATATATTTGATATTAGAATATCATACATAGGCATGCTTAACTTTATTTAAAGAGGTTTAAAACTCTCTCTTCAGGAATCTTTTTTATTCCTTTTTAAAATGACTTCTATAATTAATGTTGAAATAGTTTTTGTTTTGTTTTCTTTAATTGACTCTCATCATTTCCCTCCTGGAATGCCATGTTTTATTTCCTAAAACTCTGTACCTTAGCAATGGTTTAAATGGTTGAAATCATTCTACTTTTGTATCCACACATTCAGATATGATTGTCATTCATGTAATCTTTTCCCAGAAGTTGTAAATAGTCACATCAGATTTTAGTTACTGGTAAAGATTTTAGTTACCATATAAATAGTAGCAATCTAAGATATTGGAAATGAAAGAAAAGAGAGATGAGTTCAAGGAATTTAGCTGTGATTCTTTTAATATCTGGGAAACTTTATAGTGAAAAGTATTACAAGATCTTCTCATTGAGTTTGCAATCAATATTCATTCCATCAAACTCAACTAACCCAACAGACCAGTTGAAATTAATCTGAGTAATTGTAACAAAAATGGGGCAAAGGAAAAGGGGTAAAAAACAGAGCAAAAATAAGATTTAAAACTCTAATCTTGGAAGAATTAAAGACTATAATGTGAAATTAATATTTTTTAAAAGTAAAACCAAAGAAGAAATGGAGGTGCAGTACATCAGATAAAAGAGCCCAGTGTTATCTTTAAAACATCCACCCTGGACAAAGAAAATTAGAAATGATAGTTTTAGAAGTCACTGAAATCCTGAATCAAAACTGTGTGTTTAAGGGAAGAGTATAGGCTCCCAAGCAGAAGTTAATACTTTTCTGACAGTGGAGGAATGAAACAACATTGATCATCATTGATTCAGAAAGAAGAAAAATTGGCTGCCTGAGAAAACTCCTAAGGTTCTCTACATGTCAGAGAAAGGCAAACAAAAGTCACAACCAGACTCTGTCACTCCGTCACCCTGCAGGCTCAGAGGTGGTGGAAACGATGACACCACCGTCACCGCCTGGCCACTGCCGCTGGCTACAGTTGGAGGTGTGCTTGCTTTAGTGCAAAGCTATCCACATTTTGTATTTTCTTTTACTATTACAAACATGCTGTGAGATATTGTCCTGATTTTATAGGTGTGTAAACTGAGGTTTCAGAACAGTGAGGCACTTTGATTAAGATCAAGCAGCTAGTTAATGACACGTCTGTTATTTGATCTCAGATCCAACTGACTCCAGGACCTGGGTTTTTCACCATTTTGCTGTTGGGGCTGCTGTTTCTAAAAGAGTGTTGGAGTCTCTGGTGTGCGTGAATCCTGATCGGTCGTCCCTCCTCACACATTGCAGTTGTCTCTGTCACAGTAAAAGGGCTGTAGACACTAGGTACAGCATCACCTTTGCGACAAATGCTTTAGCTTGTTAGCATTCTGAGATTGTACAATTTGGGATTATTTCCTCATTTGGCTTGGCTTTATTATTCAGTGAACACCCTGAGCAAGGGCCCCAAACAGCTGTTAGAAATGTGGAAGTTAGGCTTGTTTCCTGGGGAAGGAGATGGTTTGCAGGATGTGAGGAAAGAAGGACTCCATCTGAGTGCCTGTTTCCTGTTCTTGGTGCATCCTAGCATCTGTCATCCCCAGCGGAAACTCCATTCTAATGGTGAAAAGTGTAGAAGGCCTCAGCAAGTTTTTTCATTAGAGGTCTATTTATAGCATAAAAATTCCGGTCTCAGACTATGAGAAATCAGAGAATAATGAGTTACTGAGGTCCCTAAAAAATAATTTTTGGTGATCGGCTGAATCTCTTTCTAATAATAATGGCCAGAATTCATTGGCTGCTTCGTAGGAGTAGTTCCTGTGTTAAGTACTCTGTATCCTTTCAATATCCTCCTAGTAGCTCCATGTGTTGTTCCTGTTTTACAGATGAGGAGTCTGAGACACAGAGAGACTAAGGAGCATTTCCAAGGTCATACAATGAATAAGTGAGAGAGGGATTTAACCCAGGCCTTAACCTCCGTCCTGTGTGGCCCCTACTTCTTTCCCTGTGATGCGAGTGAGACTATTTCTCTTAAGTACTTAGGTTGGACCCTCTTGTTCATCTCCGCTCCCCCCACTCCCCTTTGGACATTTTAAATGTTTTAAACAGTTTTAGATTTATATGAAATCGAGCCAGTAATACAGAGTTCCCCATATACCTTCCTCACAGTTCCCCTTGTTATTAACTTCTTACACGAGTATGAACATTTGTTATAACCATTGAACCAACACATTGTTCATGAAAGTTCATAGTCTAGTCACAGTTCCTTGTTTTTCTTTTTACCTAATGGCCCCATTCTATTCCAAGACCATCCAGAACACCACATTACCTGCAGTTGAAATATCTCCCTAGGTTCCTATTGACTGTGACAGTTTTTGACTTTTCTTGTTTTTGATGACCTTGATAGGTGAGGAGTACTGGTCAGGTATACTTTAGGATATCCCTTTAATTGTGCTTCCCAGGTGATGCCAGTGGTAAACAATCTGCCTGCCAATGCAAGAGACACACGAGATTCAGGTTCAATCCCTGGGTTGTGAAGATCCCCTGGAGAAGGGAATGGCACCCACTCCAGCATTCATGCTTGGGAAATCCCACAGGTGGAGGAACCTGGTGGGTTACAGCCCGTGGGGTCACAAAGAGTCGAACGCAACGGAGTACACACACACATAGCACCTCTTTGTTAGAATTTTTCTTGTAGTTAGATTGACATTTTCCCTCCTAGTTAGACTGAAGTTATGAGGTTTTGAGATAAATGTCACAAGAGATAAAATACCATTCTCATTACATACTATCAGAGTGATTTATAATGGTTGATGTTGTTCTTGCTCATCTGGATGAAGTAGTTATTTTTCAGGTATCTCACAGCAAATGTCTCTTTCTTCCCCCTTGCTTTCCATTCTGTATTGGTTGGAAAGAAGTCATTATGCACAACCCTTTTGTTTTGCTCCCCTCTTTTAGGGTGGAGTATTTACCCACCTTATTTGGATGGGAATTTGTTCCCGTAAAATGGGAGCAACACATGGAGCTACTAGGAGGATATTGAAAGGATACAGAGTACTTAACACAGGAACTCTTCCTATGAAGCAGCCAGTGAATTCTGGCCATCATTATTAGAAAGAGATACAGCCAATCACCAAATTCTTCTGCATGCGAGATTTGTCTTCTCCATTTATTAATTTGAACTTCCCTGGTAGCTCAGCTGGTAAAGAATCCACTTGCAATGCAAGAAACCCCAGTTTGATTCCTGGCTCATGAAAATCTGCTGCAGAAGGGATAGGCTACCTACTCCAATATTTTTGGGCTTTTCCTGGTGGCTCAGCTGGTAAAGAATCTTCCTGCAGTGTAGGAGACCTGAGTTCTATCTCTGGGTTGGGACGATCCCCTGGAGGAGGGCATGGCAACCCACTCCAGTATTCTTGCCTGGAGAATTCCACTTTTCCATAGTCTATGGGGTTACAAAGAGTCGGGCACAATTGAGTGACTTTCACTTTATTAATTTATTCAGTCTTTTGTTTACACCAGCATAGATTTGTGGATATTCATTTATACTGTGGGATACAACACAGTGCTACTTTTTGTATTTTGTTGCTCAGATTGTTTCAGCTTTGATCATTGGGAGCTCTTCTGTTTGACTCCTGTGTCCCTTTCACATGCCCCCAGTGTTGTGTTTGAGCCCATCTTGTAAGATGTTCTGGACTCACTTTGTATGTTTCCCATCCCAGTCTTAGAATCAGCCATTTCTTCAAGGAGACCTGTTTTATTTTTTATTGGAGAATGATACCAGAAACCAAGCTCTGGGTCTGAGATGTGCTCATTGCTCCTGGGGTGTCATTTCTTTTAGGCCTTCTCAGCTGACATGGCTAGGAAATATATGTGTATATTAATTATGTGACTATATATGTCTGTACGTATCCTTACGTATAACCATCAATACGTTACGTTAAACATGAATTCTTACTGATGTCTTCAGCTCCAATCCTTACCACATGGACCGTTCTAGCCCTGTCCCCTGGCTTATTTGTAAGTTTCCTCTCCAGCAGTGAGAAGGCTGGCTTCTACCCCCTTTCCATTTACTTATTCAGTTCCACAGTCTGTGTATAGCACTGTCAGATTCATTAACTCACCCCTGAGGAAAACAACTTCTCAGCTAGAACCCAGTGATTATGTGCAGCTCCTTTTGCCTTTAGTCCTTGATCTTACAGACTGCAGTTCCTCTTTTTTAAAATAACAGAAATAGCTCATGGTTTTGAGCACTCACTATGCCCTAGGATCTGTGCTGAGTCCTTCATATGTGTTATCTCTTGTAGGACTCGCTCTGTGAGGAGGGATCTGTTATTACATCTACTTTACAGATGAGGAGCCTGAGGCGTAATGAGGTTAGGTTAGTCTAACCAGCCAGTGGGTCAGTCTGACTTCTGGAGAGTGTGTTTAGCCGCGTCGGCTATGCTGCTCATGAAATATAGGCATTTAGGAGACTTCTTCGTTTTGTCTGACAGAGTGCAGTCACTGATGTACTGAGGAAGGTTTGGTGATATAGGGGTAAGTCTCTGCACAGCAGTTCTCTCCAGTTTCTGCAGATTTGCCTTCAGATGCCAGGGCTTGCACGTGTAGTTTGGGAACGAAAGACAGGTGTGTAAACACTTGATTTTGCGTTATTGGTTTTGAGCTCATCTCCTCCTACTCTTGGCCCTTTCCCACCCATATTTACCCTGTGTGTCCTTCCTGTCACAATCCCTTTCTTCTTCCTTCTTGCCCCGGAGCTCTTTCTCTTCTTTTTAACTGCCCCATGGCCCCTCACTGGCTTTTCTGTCCTCTGTTGCCTTCAGGTGCGTAGCCCTGACTCTGTCTTTGTTTACATTTGTTTCCCCGGGTCTCTCTTAAGTTCTCTTTCACTTTCCCTCCCAGGGTTCTAATCCCTGCTCACCGCTAGTACCAAAATGTACGAAAAATGTACAAGAAAGTATTGCAAGATTACCTTGGTGAGTACTGGTAATCTTTCCATCCTTTATGTGCTTTTTCAGGCAAAAACGGGGTGGGGGGAGTGGTGGACAAAAAACAAAACCTCTCTGCACCTTCCTTTGTTCTTTGTCCTCAGGAAAACCATCTAGCTAGGGGTCTCAGAGGCAGACTCTAACTGGCAGCCTTCCCGGAAAGAGAAGAAAACTGTTTTGTGACCGGGAGAGCCAGGTGGAGGGTCGAGCTCAGGGTCAGTGTCAGGGTTACTTGGCTTTCATTCCCTGGCGGGCAGAGTGCATTGGCTCCCACCAGAAAGGGCTGGCAAAGTCCCATGCTCCACTGCTTCAGAGGCCACCCTCTGCACGAATCTTTTTACCTTTTTGTTACCTATATTAGGGAAAGATCCACTTCTTGGAGAATATCCTAAAATAGAAAAATGTTTTGCTGCTTTTAAAAAATGTTTCCATGTCTTATTTTCTGCTGATGATTAAGTAGCAATAAATTATTATCTCACCTAGATTTCTGGGGAGAGAAAGCAACTCTAAATGACCAGAGTTATTCTTTTTATCATAATAATCCTCTTTCTTGGCTTGGAAGTTTCACATCATGGGAGCAATGACTTCATGCCTAGAAGTTTTTTTCATTAAACCTTTTGCCAATTCTAGAGTATTTTACTACCTGTGGGATTTTAAAATGATTTAATGCATTTACCTTAAAATCCCCATATGCATTAAAAATCTGTGGTTTGAGCATAATAGCAGCCTAATGCTCACCTCAGTCAGCCCTCTTATTCTGCATTGCATACCTGAAGGTCCCTGAGAGTGATTAGAAGTTTTGTACTATTTCCTTATACCTCTCACCTAAGACATTTGTCCAGTGTCTTCCAGTCAACTATTATTAAGTGTGATTTCTATTTGGCTAAGAAATTGAATGAGTATAGCAAATCTCATCATGCTCCCTTTCTCCCCTCTTTCCCTGTTCTTTAAACAGACCTTCCTTACGACTCCTAGAAGTGTTTTGCTTTCTCTCACCTCAGGACCTGTGCCTATGCTATTACCCCAGAGCCTTCACTCTGCTAATCCTCCCTATCCTAAGGTCTTTTAACATCATTTACTCAGGAAGACACTCTCTGGAGCTCTGACCACGTTCACGTTCTCTAAAGGCAAATGCCCTCGACTCCCCTATCGTGACATTCATTACATGAATAGCTTTTGTGAATATGGAAAATAAAGGATAGTCGACAGATATTAGTTGGATTAGTGAATTCATTTTCCCGAGGGAAATTTTTTCTTTCATTAGAAGTAAAAGTCTTAGAAGCCGCCTTCAGGCCTGGGCATGACTTCCTACCCTGCAGACCATTGTAGGATGGAAAAAGTTCACATACTACAAGGATTTGCTTCTTGCCAAGAATGCCTGAGGTAGAGAAAGCGATCCTGGTTGTCTGCTCTGCCATCAGATCTGGACCCCTCCCACCCCCAACCCCATCCTTCTTAATCAGACACACACTTTCCCTTGGGCCTGAGGAACTTTGCTCTGTACCTACAAAGACTACTTTGGCAAAGAAAGTCTTGTCTGGCTTTTCTCTTTACTGAGTTTAGGTCATGTCATAGTCTTTCCATTTGGCTTCAGAAGTTGCTTCTTCAGTCTTCACGGATCATTGAAGAAGCATGTCTTGTAGATCAGTGGTCCCTAACCTTTTTGGCACCAGGGACCAGTTTTGTGGAAAACAATTTCGCCCTGAACAGGGGAAGAGGGGGACGGTTTTGGTATAATTCAAGCACGTTACGTTTATTGTGCTCTCTGCTTCTGTTATTATTGCATCAGCTCCCCCTCAGATCATCGGGCATTAGATCTTGATTGGGGACCCCTTTTGTAGTTTGTGTTATGCATTATGTTCCTGAATTGGTCTGTCCTGAGGAGGATGCCTCAGGGCTGTGTGTGCCTGGGTGTGTACACGCGCATGTAGCTGCTCACAGTGATTCTTTCAGCAGACCTGGAGCCACAAGTGTTGTCGAAGTATGGTTTGGATCCCGTGTCACACTTTCTGTTTTATGTGGCAACTTTTTTGAGTTCTTTCCATGAGTACTGATTGATTTTCATTGAGCCATACCTTTCTTAATCCCTCCCTTTTGTGACTTATGGCTAGTAGTCTTAAGACTGCAAACAGTCATGTTTCTCTCCAGATATCTCAGTATCCGTATTGGCATTATGTCATTTGAAACTCAGCCAATCAGTGTCAGGTTGATGATGGCAGGTGTTATTGTCTCCCTCCAGGTAAGGGTCAGTGGAGCTAAGTGACTGGTCCAGCTCCCGTTGTTCATAGGTGGCACAGTGAGGGTGGAAACCAGGTTTTTCTTCTTGAATCTCATATTCTGTGTCCAGAGCCAAGTAGCTTCTCTAGTTTAATTGTCACACCTTTCCTGTAAGTTTTTGACTTTTAACCAGGGCTTTTCTTTAATTATTAAGGTCTCTACATCTTTCCAACTAACCAGTTCTGGTTAGAATGCACATTAGATCTTAGGAGTAGAGCCAGGAAAGGTAAGGTGGAAAACCCATTGGCCAGTAACCCTGTGGTCTCTGTCATGATATTGTGACGTTGCGTTCCTTTTTGAAATTTTCAAAGTTTCACATTTTATCTGCTTCTTAGTCTATCAAGAAGAGAGAGTTTCTTCCCAGGACTGGCAAACACAAGGTTGCTATGAGCTTTGGGCTCCTGTGCAGGCCTGTCCAGATAAGCCTGCCTCCCCGGGATGCTGATAAACGCTCTGCTGATAGGAGGGCAGGGGTCTGCCTTGTGTTGTACTGTGCTGTCTGTGTCCCTCTCTTCTTCCTCCTCCGCCTTCATTTCTCATCTGTGTGAAAATGCTTTTTCTAGCTGATTCAGTATCTGGGTTGGCAGTGAACTTTCAAAGCCTTCTTGGGCTAAACTGTGGGCAGGGTACAGTCACAAAGGGTGAAATGAGTAGATTACCAGAGTTAGTAGAAAATACCAGTCTGAGAAGGATGAAAACATACATCTAAAGGCAAGTCCAGTGGATTAGGGTCCTTCTTGAGAACTTGGCCAGACCTTCTGGGGCTACAACTTGTTATGGGAGTAAGTTCTATATAATGTGCCATATAGGAATACACAGGCATGTAAACAAGGATTTGCATTTTTTTTAGTTGTAATTGTGAGAACCTAGCAATAACTTTGACTATCAATAACCTAACAATAACTTTGACATGTGGATCACAACAAACTGTGGAAAATTCTTCACGAAATGGGAATACCAGACCACCTGACCTGCCTCCTGAGAAATCTGTATGCAGGTCAAGAAGCAACTGTTAGAACTGGACAAGGAACAATAGACTGGTTCCAAATTGGGAAAGGAGTACGTTAAGGCTGTATATTGTCACCTTACTTATTTAACTTAAATGCAGAGTACATCATGTGAAATGCTGGGCTGGATGAAGCCCAAGCTGGAATCAAGATTGCCGGGAGAAATATCAATAACCTCAGATAGGTAGATGATACCACCCTTATGGCAGAAAGTGAAGAGGAACTGAAGAGCCTCTTGATGAAAGTGAAAGAGGAGAGTGAAAAAGTTGGCTTAAAGCTCAACATTCAGAAAACTAAGATCATGGCATCTGGTCCCATCACTTCATGGGAAATAGATGGGGAAACAGTGGAAACAGTATCAGACTTTATTTTTTTGGGCTCCAAAATCACTGCAGATGGTGATTGTAGCCATGAAATTAAAAGACGCTTGCTCCTTGGAAGAAAACTACAACCAACCTAGACAGCATATTAAAAAGCAGAGACATTACTTTGCCGACAAAAGTCCATCTAGTCAAAGCTATGGTTTTTCCAGTAGTCATGTATGGATGTGAGAACTGGACCATAAAGAAAGCTGAGAGCCAAAGAATTGATACTTTTGAACTGTGGTGTTGGAGAAGACTCTTGAGAGTCCCTTGGACTGCAAAGAGATCCAACCAGTCCATCCTAAAGGAAATCAGTCCTGAATGTTCATTGGAAGGACTGATGCTGAAGCTGAAACTCCAATACTTTGGCCACCTGATGCGAAGAACTGACTCATTGGAGAAGAACCTGATGCTGGGAAAGACTGAAGGCATGAGGAGAAGGGGATGACAGAGGATGAGATGGTTGGATGGCATCACTGACTTAGTGGGCATGAGTTGGTGATGGCCAGGGAGGCCTGGTGTGCTGCAGTCCATGGGGTCGCAAAGAGTCAGACACTACTGAGCGACTGAACTGAACTGAACATTAACTTAACTACCTGTGCACTAGTGGAATACCTATATTAATTATGGCATGTGCATGCAGTGGGCACTGTGTAACCCTGAGAAACAGTGAGAGCTGGAGGCAGTGGATAGAGAGGTGTGTGTATATATAGACGTACTATTTGTGTGAAAAAATCCATGGTTTATACATATTTCATCTATTTAAATATATGTATACATATACATAGAAAACCTTAGAAGGATATACTCCAAACTATTAACATAAAGTCATAAGAATAGGATAGAATTAGGATGAAAGGGGGTAGATATTTTATTTTAGTTTAAACACATTAATAATACTTTTCCAATAAGTAATCAGTCTTGTAGCTTTAAAACTAATAATTATGATGGGTAAAGGAGTTAATGACATATTGTTATCTTTAATGTCTGTCTTTTTCTGAAATTTTGCATTTCTGCCTTGGGTTTTCTCTTAGGATATGAACCTCTGAGGGTCACTGAGTTGCTGGTCTCACTCTTGGTTGGATGCTGGTTTTGATTTTTAATTGTGTGAATGTGGATTATCATTCTTCCATGTCTGTTTTTCATCAGTGTCGTTGAAAGAGTATTTTCTCACTGACATATTAAAGAATAGTGAATTGTAGTACTAATTCAGTTAAACCACCCTTCTTTTGGGAAGTGCGGAACTGTTCTGCGAGAGTTAATATAAAGGACGCAAGCATCAGGCTTTCCTAGATTCTGGCTGTCACCCCACCTGTGTGCCTACCCCAGCTCTGGGCTCATTGCTTATCAGCAAAGAAGGGAAATTGTTCATAGAAAAAGTCATCTTCCTTATAAAAATGAAATATTAGAATTCTGCTTCATCATTTTCTTCTTCAATTCATGATATTTGGTTTTGGTGAAGAAAGGAGAAATAACATGTGCTGTGTGTGGGCTTAAAAAAATTGAAGTCTGTCACTTTTGACCGGGGGAGTTAGGGCTTCAGCATACGAATTCAGAGGGACTCAGCATTCATAACATAACATAATGTATTGATAACAAGTAAACCAAATATGGAAGGTTCACTGGCTACTAGCTCATTAATTTCATTTTACTTGTGCTTTCAGTTAGCCCCAGATGCCAGATTAATTTCTTCTAGCTTTTTGCAAGGGAATTAAACTTCTGTTTCTCTTTTCATTCAATCTGGACTAAAGATTTAGAAAATATTAAATTATTTCTAATGTTTGAAATGCCAACTTTAATGGTTCTCTGCCATTTATTTCTTCTGTTACTATGTGATTATAGTCTTCATGTCCCTATTAGTAAAACAGTGGTCTCCACAGTAGTGAAAAGAGTTAATTTATTTTTCTTCTGGGTTTGTACTTCAGTTCCAAAAGTTAAGCATTAAATTGTCTTTAGTTGCATTTATGCCTTGATCGTTGTCCAGGTCTCTACTATGAAACTGAGACTTGTGAAATTTAGATGCACCTGTGAAAGCCCAGCCTGCAGTTCATATATATGGAGCATAATGTCTTTTAGTTTCTTTACAGTTTGTTGACTGAGCAAGCAATTTGAAGTATAATTAGATGATAATTTTAAAATTTGGAAAAAACCCCTACCCCTACCTCAAGGACTTCCCTGTAGCTCAAATGGTAAAGAGTATGCTGCAATGCAGGAGACCAGGGTTCGATCCCTGGGTCGGGAAGATCTTCTGGAGAAGGGAATGGCAATCCACTCCAGTATTCTTGCCTGGAGAATTCCGTGGACAGAGAAGCCTGGTGGGCAACAGTCCATGGGGTCGCAAAGAGTTGGACACGACTGAAGCGACTCATACACCCAAGCGACTTCATAGTCACCAGGTCATTTTATCTTCACCTACCTTGAGAGTGTTGTGGTTGTTTTAATCACTCAGTTGTGTCTGACTCTTTGCGACCCCATGGACTGTAGCCCACCAAACTCCTCTGTTCACGGGATTTCCCAGGCAAGAATACTGGAGTGGTTGCCGTTTCTTCCTCCAGGGGATCTTCCTGTCCCAGGGATCAAACCCATGTCTTTTGCATTGGCAGGTGGATTCTTTACCACTGGCCACCTGGGAAGCCCCTGTAAAGAAAGTAAGCTTGTGTAATCAGTAACATGTCTGGAGGGAACAGAGCCCCCCAAAATGACTCTTTTTTGGGGCCCTGGTCCTTGTTTCACCCTAGGTGGACTCTGCTGGGCTGCCAGAGGAGGTTCCCTTCACAATGAATGGCCTTGCTTATCAAGTATTTCTCCTTTACCTTTTCCTCTGCCTCAGTCTGCTGCTCATACTGTTTCTCCCACTTGAAACACGTTGTCTCTGGGCATTTGAAAAGTGAAAGGATAATGTTGTGAGGGCATTTTTGGTGCTTTGCTGAAGCCATGGTGATCTTTGTAAAATTAAATATACACGTTTATTTTTCCTAAACCTTACGCCTTCCTTTCATCAGATTTCTAGCCTGCTGTCAGTCAGTTACTTCCTAAAATGTTAGCACAGTAGATCTTGTGGTCTCTGACTTGAGTGAATCCAGAATTGGAAACACATAATCTTGTTGTATACAGGATTACTTTGAAGTTGCTTCAGGACTGACTCAATATTCTCCTGTGTGTCTTTTTTTCTTTTTTTTTTTTTTGCCCCGTATAGGTTTTTCCAAATTTATGGGCCTGGTTTTTTTTTTTTTTTCTTTTTTTTAAACTTGCCAATCTTTTCCCCTGCTCCCAACCATCACTTAAAATAATGAAAGGTAGTCAGGCTGTTTTCAAATGCTTTAACTTCACTGACACTGGTGGAAACTTTGAGGTGAACTATCCTTTGATCAACGGCCCATGTTTTCCTGAGGCCTGGCTGGGGCGGGCTCTGGTGGCCAGGACTGGCGTTGAGTCTCCATAGCCAGTGGGGTGCAGTGACCCTCTGTTTCTCTTTCCCCAGTGCGATCGCGTCCATCCTGAGGGCCTGGCTTGACCAATGTGCAGAGGACTTCCGAGAGCCCCCTGACTTCCCCTGTTTACAGAAACTGCTGGATTATCTCAAGCAGATGATGCCAGGCTCTGACCCAGAGAGAAGAGCACAAAATCTTCTTGAGCAGTTTCACAAGCAAGAAGTAGAAACCGACAGTGAGTACTCATTTGATTCCAGGGCAGAAGCTAGATCCTGATCCTGCAAACCTCCCGCAACGACAACATGCTTTCCCTACGTGTTAGGTCGGAGGCCTTGGTTTCCCTCCGGACAAGCTGACGGGATGGGTGGCCTGTGTAAAATTCTTAAGGTTATTGAAGTCCCAATTATAGACTGTATAGAGCTGGAGAACGGAATCCCCCTGGAGAAGGGAATGGCAACCCACTTCAGTATTCTTGCCTGAAGAATTCCATGAACGGAGGAGCCTGGTGGGTCTACAAGTCCATGGAGTCACAGAGTGCCAGACACAACTGCGCGGCTAACACTACAGAATTTTAGAGCAGAGAAGGGGATATTCAAGACCACCTAGTCTGACTCCCTCATTTTATGGCTGAGGAAACAGTGGCTCCGGGAGGTGAAGTGATTTCCCAGGGTTCCTTTTGCTGCCGTGCAGAGGACGACCTCCTTGATGATCTTTTGCCTTTCCTTGTCACTGCACAGTCTGCTGAACTTGAATCCGTTCTTCATTACCTGCCTGATCGGTTCCTCCTTCTGTCAAATGAAAACCCATCACAGACAACCACCCCCATTCCGCAGGCAGGGAATTAAATCCAGTCCTGCCCCTGCCCTCACGAAAGCTTGGGAAGCTCAGAAGAGATGTTTCTCCTTCAGCTGGAAATATCCCTGCTCTCTGTCCCCTGCCTGAGGCAGATCTTGCATCTCCAATGGACTCTCCCAAAGGAAGTCTCTGTGGCTGTTTTTTTCCTATCTGAGGAACCGACTGCCTATTTTCAAGGACAGAGCAAAGGCCACCACTGCAGGTTCTGGGCTGCTTGGAACCATCAGGCTTTGAAGAAAGTCAGAAAGAGGTTAGGACAGGCTTCCAAGCGGTGACGTTTTGTCCCCTCACTGGCTGCATGGCGATGGTTGCCATGGCGGCTGACCCACTTGGAGCTTCTGACAGGCATTTCCCTGAAGTGACGCCTGATTTCCTCAGTGAGGGAAAGGAAATGGTTCCTCAACACCGATAAGGGAAGCTGCGTCAGTGCCAAGGAAAACAGCCTTAAAATTCCAAACAGGACCTGTTGACTTTTTTTTTTTTTTTATGGACAGGGGACCAGGGAGGGGAAAAATGCCATTGCATCATTGGACGCTGACTGCCAAGTCCTCTGTATCTCAGATGACTTCATCTGCTGGGAATGTTTGAATACCAGGGGCGCCCCTCCAGCTGTGGGAGCTCTGCTCCCCTCAGGAACCCCCCTTCTGCCTTCCTGCAGGGATGGATGTTCTGTTAGTGCCCAGCTGTCCCCACGGGGGCTGCCCCTGGTTCCCGGCCTAATTGGGGAACCAGTGGGACCAGTGGTTTGTTGTTTGTAACAGGCACTGGAAGGCCAGCTCCTTTGGCAGGCCGAGGCAGGGGAGAGCGAGTTTGCCTGACATTAGAAAGGCTTTTAGGCAATCCCAGGGGTGAATTTTTAATCAAGAACTCTCTGAACTGTCTGTTTATTAAGTACAGGAATCATTACCGAAAAAGAGTTTTAGGAGCTCGGTTCCCATATGCTTCATTTTACCCAATTTCATGCCGGCAAAAGCAAACAGGCTCTCCTACATGTTTTTCAAAAGTGAAAATTTTGCTTCAAGTTTTTGCCTGCTTATCCCTGGAAAAGAGTCAGAAGCAGAAACAGTGAGAGCATGGAGGAGACCCCGGAGAGAAAGGACCTTGTAACCTTCAGGCACCACAGCGTTGATCCAGGGCACATAACAGGCTGCTGTGAGTGTTGGATGAATGAGAAGATCACGCCTTAGCACACTTACTCCTTGCCTGAAGTTGGCCAGCCTCTGCACTGCTGAGCAGCGAGGATAGATTTGTATCCAGTGGTTAGCAAGAGGATTGAGAGGCCCATTCTGAACCTTTGGGAATTCAGATGTCTTATTCCTCCACCCAATGAGAGAGGGCCTGAGTTGTGTGGAGGAAAAGTGGTGAAATCATGGGGTGTTAGCTTTAGCTCATGCCTGTTTGTATCCCAGCCTCCAGGGGCAGGCAGAGGTCCCCTCCTGCTCCCCCACCTACCCGCCTTGTAACCAGCCTCATTCACATTGGTACCTTCAACTCCAGGGTGAGGCAGCCAGCCTTAAATCCTCTTGTTGTTGTTTAGTCACTCAGTTGTGTCTGACTCTTTTGCAACCCCATGGACTGTAGCCTGCCAGCCTCCTCTGTCCATGGGATTTCCGAGGCAAGAGTGCTGAAGTGGGTTGCCATTTCTTTCTCCAGGAGATCTTCCCAACCTGCAGATCAGACCCATGTCTCCTGCATTGCAGGCAGATACTTTACCGCTTCATTCCCCATACCTGTCATCAAAGTTGGCAGATTCCCATGTGGTTCTCTGAGAGGGGCAGTGATGCAGGATCCACTGAGCACTCCCTTACCCCTAGGAAACTAAGAAAGTGAACATGTTATTCACTCAGTCATGTCTGACTCTTTGTGACCCCGTGGACTGTAGCCCTCCAGGCTCCTCTGTCCATGGGATTTCCGAGGCAAGAATACTGGAGTGGGTTGCCAATCCCCCTTCTTCAGGGGATCTTCCCGACCCAGGGATTGAACCCGGGTCTCCCTCATTGCAGGCAGATTCTTTACCGTCTGAGCTACCAGGGAAGCCCAGGAAACTAAGAAAAGACCACCCCAATTTGATCCAAGATGTCTAAAGTCTTTTATTTTGCAAAGGCTTACATTGTAAACATCCTGGGGGAGTAGTAACACCCTGATTTAAACATCTGCTAAGATCTGTGTATGCAACTAGATTTTTCCTATTGAGAACAGGTCTGCCAGACAGGAGAACAGGGAATGTGGTTGGGAGACAATTCAGGAATTGGGGAAGGTTTCCAGGACGGAAGGCTAGAGGCTCAAGGTAAACTTCTTCCAATTGCACAGTCTTTGACAGTAGAGACCCGAGATCCTGCCCCAAGTGCTGAGTGCTTTTGCTTTTGGAGTCCTAGGTAGTGATTTTTTTTTTCTTTTGTTTCTTCAGTCTGTGTCCTATTAATTTGTAATTGATGGTCTTATGTCTAACAAGGCTCAGGTGAATTTAGTTAAAGGCTGTTTTACTGCTTCATGCATCCTTTATTTTTTATTGGAGGATAATTGCTTTACAGTGTTGTGTTCGTTTCTGCTGTACGTCAGTATGAATCAGCTATGTGTATATGTATAACACCTCCCTTTTGAGCCTCCCTACCACCCCACCCCCCATCCCACCCCTCTCTAGGTCATCACAGAGCCGAGCTCCCTGTGTCATACTGCAGCTTCCCACGGGCTGTTTTACACATGCTAGTGTATATACATCAGTGCTGCTCTTTCAATTTGTCCCACTCTCTCCTTACCCCATTCTGTCCACATGTCCATTCTCTATGTCTGCATCTCTGCTCCATTACTCAGCGATAAAAAGGAACCAAACTGAGTCGGTTGTAATGAGGTGGATGAACGTAGAGCTTGTCATACAGAGTGAGGTAAGAAAGAGAAAAGCAAATATCATATATTAATGCACATACATGAAAGCTAGAAAAAATGGTACTGATAAGCCTATTTGCAGGGCAGGAATAGAGTTGCAAGCATAGAGAACAGATATGCATACTTAATTTTAGGTGGAAGTTGAAAGCTCCTCAACGTTCTGAGAATTCTGAGGACTTCTTGAGAGTTCTGAGGACTTCATCAGTATTTCTGACACCAAAATGGCTTATTCTACTCCCCAGAGCCTGTCTTGCCTTCATGTCCTTTCCTTCCAGGCTTCTGATAATTACTGGCCCAGTAATTAAGAAATGAATAGATGGGGTTTAGGAAATAGTTGGATTAATGCTTGAGCTGATCAGAGGGATTTGAGGGTGCCTAAATTGAGAGGGGGACCCCTGAATGTAGCCCCACTTTGCTTTTTCTAGCCTTTGTTCTACTTTGTCCTTGACTAAAGATCCTGTGGTTTGTCAGAGTGACAACATGGGACCTCTGGACTCAGTAAAACCTCTAGGGACAAGCCGAGAGAGGGAAGACCTTCATTTCACTCCATTTATTATGCTTGCTCTTCTCTCCCTGTGAGTTTTCTAAGGGTCAGCCCCCTTCTTCCTAAATTAAATAAGTCCATTTTTGACTCTGTAAACAAGGTCATATACAGCGGCACCAGACTACTGATTATTTTTTCCCCCACCTGTGAACAGATGGGTTTCCCAACAGCATCTCCTTCAGCCTGGAAGAGGAAGAGGAACTGGAGGGCGGCGGGTCTGCGGGGTTCACGTGCTTCTCAGAAGATCTCGTGGCTGAGCAGCTGACCTATATGGATGCAGTACGTCTTCTCTTTGTGCCTTTGACGTGCTTCTGCTTTAAACATGGGCAGTGACAGGACTGGTGGCCCCTGGGAGGGCAGTAGGGTCATGTGAGTTAAGTCTTTTCAAATCCCCAAGAGAGGTTGTGCCAGTAAATGCACAGGGAAGATGTGGTTTGAATCCATCATCTGAATAATTCAGGCCTCAGCTCTTCTTACAATTCTGGGTGAAGGCGCTTTTCACTCGGCGCTCCACACCCAGAGGGAAAGGAGAATTCTAATCCTAGGGAAACAAAATCTATCCTGTTCCATGGGTGTTTCTCTCCCTTTAGACTCATGCATACTTCAAAATCTGAACTGTTTATTTGAAGGATTGTAAAGGGGTCAAAGTATAAGTTAGGACAAAATAAATTCACCGAATCCACATGCAACTCTATCTGGCAGCTCGTTTCCACATGTGCTTCCTGGTCTTTTGAAGTCTGAGTATTTTTGTTAGCTGTACATATTTGGTTTCATTAGTCACATTTCATAGCTCAGTGTTAGCTGGTTAAAGAAAAGAGGGCCATTATCAGGGATCACAGTGGTTTCAGCTCTTCCACTCTTACCACTTTGGAGGAAGCAGCGTAGAAAGTGGCTGTGAGTGTCCATCTATTTAGCATGCAAATAGACTTTACTCTCAGAAGTAAATCAGAAGGACTTTTAAAAAAATTTTTATTTATTTATTTATTTATTTATTTATTTATTTTATATTGTAGTGTTTTTTGCCATACATTGACATGAATTAACCATGGATTTACATGTGTTCCCTTTCCCGATCCCCCCTCCCACTTCCCTCTCCATCCCATCCCTCTGGGTCTTCCCAGTGCACCAGCCCAGATGGACTTTATAAAGCAAATGCTGGCACATTTGCTTTTATACAAACCCTCTCACATCTTGTATTGAATTGTTGTACAAATGAGAATCAGATTAGTTCAACAACTTTGTTGTTGTTTCAAAAACCAGTAGTGTAAGAGAACGATGGAAAACTTCATTGGCTATGACTTTTAGGCAAAAACCTGGAAAAGAAAAAAGTGAAAGTAAAAGTTGCTCAGTTGTGTCGGACTCTTTGCAGCCCCGTGGACTATGAACTCTCCAGGCCAGAATACTGGACTGGGTAGCCTTTCCCTTCTCCAGGGGATCTTCCCAACCCAGGGATCGAATCCAGGTCTCCCGCATTGCAGGTGGATTCTTTACCAGCTGAGCCACAAGGAAAGCCCAAGAATACTGGAGTGGGTAGCCTATCCCTTCTCCAGTGGATCTTCCCAACCCAAAGACCTGGAAATCAGGCTTCAGATCCCTCTTTCCTCCTTTTCCTGTGTGACACTGAATAGTTTTTCCTTTTGTTTGTTTCTCACTTTCTTCACTTTAAACGATGGGAAATAGTGAACTTGATGAGTGTCACTTCTGTGAGTCATTTTTCAGGTAGCCATTCATATTCATTATACACAGTTCATGATTGTGAGTGTCCAGAATGTACCATGGATATGATTTTGAAGTCAAAGTAATCTTAACCACTTCTTGGTCAGAAGTAGGTTTTTAACCTGGATTTTATTCCAAGACAGAAAAGTCCAAATGTTTTTGGTCATTTAAATTTTCTGTTGGTCATCGTGTACCTTGTGTTCAGTTGAGCAGATTTAGAAAGAACATGGGGGCTTTTCTGATCAGTTAATATATTAATTATTTACTTTTGTCTGTTGAAATGGATACCATGAGGCAAATCAAGTAGAAATGAGCGATTTGTCCATTCACAAAATACCAAGTTACAGTAGATGGCATGCTTTGCCCTATGAAATTGTGTGCGCTGTCCTTAAAGTCAGTTCCTCTCTTCTTCTAGCAACTATTTAAGAAAGTCGTGCCTCACCACTGCCTGGGCTGCATTTGGTCTCGAAGGGATAAGAAGGAGAACAAACACTTGGCTCCTACGATCCGTGCCACCATCTCCCAGTTTAATACCCTCACCAAATGTGTGGTCAGCACCATCCTGGGGGGCAAAGAGCTCAAGACTCAGCAGAGAGCCAAGATCATCGAGAAGTGGATTAACATTGCTCACGTAATTGTGTTTTTTAAAATATCCTTTGGGCTTAGCAGACATGGGAGGCCATGCCATCATGCTGATGTTCCCATCTGGTTGAAAGGCAGTCAGAAAACCATATGTGAGGGCCCACTGGGTTTTTGTTGTTCTTATCGTGGTCCTTCCAAAGTAAGGGAAAAACTTGCCTTTCTTAACATGGGAGTTTATTTTTCCTCTTTAAAAATACGGGTCCCTTGCTTACTTGCTGCTGCTATGGGCCCCTGTAAGCGCTGCTGCTTCAGGATGAAGCAGAATGTCTGCTTCTTCACAGACTGTTGGCTCTGCCCTGTGTTCAGTATATGTGAACTGATGGTCTCAGTGTCAGATAGACTGCTCTTCAATGCAGAAAGATTACCCCACCCCCTTCCAGGACCTGGACGCATTCTATCTTCTGCAAACCTGAAGAGCTAGTACCTTCTCAGGATCTCACATCCCTTTTCTAAAGGACTGAAATATACAGATTCCATATTAATCGAGGGCTTTTCTGAGAGCCTTATATCTGAAGTTGGAGGGACAGAGTCTGTTCTTGTGACTGAATTGCAATTCTGCTGGGTGTCAGTCCAGTGTGCTGGGTCAACTGCATGCATGTCATATGACCTTGACCTTCATTTATCTGCATCTTATTTCCTGATTGAGAAAAGGTGAACAGTAGTCAGTCAGTCAGTCAATCACCACGTATTTCATGAGCCCATAAATGCTTCTGACTTGCAGTTTAATGTACTTTGAGGACATAGGTAGGCTAAACACAGTTAATTTGGTCCTACAGGAGCCTAGTCTAACAAGGAAGCTAAGAGATAGTGGAGTCATCTCAGCCTAGGAGTGGAGTCATACGACATAAATGCCGCAGAAGTGGGGGAGGGAGAAATCCATCCTGGCTGCAGGTGATCCAGGCAGATTTTCATGGACAGGATGATATTTGAATTTAGCTTTGAATAACTAATAGGATTCGGGGTATTTGAAGACTGAGGAGGATTTATTTATTTATTTTTTGTCTAGGCAGAAGAAATTACATCAGCAAGAGCTATGTAATTAACAGCAATTTTGACAAATAATTTTTATGCAAATATCCTCTATTCTGGGCTATATGGGGTCAACTCTAATGAAAACACATTTTGTTTTCTACCCCATTATTTATTTTTCTCATTGAGCCCCTATCTGTGGGCCTAAGACTTAAACTTTTACATTCTCTCTCTTTTGTTTTACATTCCCTTGTGGTCTTTGGTTAAACACCAGAGCCATAATTGTGCCAGAGAGTTTCCTTTATTTTAAGTCTGTAGGTGGTCTGATACTACAGATTTTTTTAGTATATGGGAAAATACTGTATGGAAGAAACAAAGTTTTACACAACTTAGACTTCTCTTATTCTGAATTGAGCTTATTTATCAGCAAGTAAGAGCCACAAAGGAAGTCCTGATAGAGTATGATAGAACATGAAATTTATCTACTTAGACTGATAGGAAAAAATACATTTTTTGGCTACAAATGCCAAAAGAAAATAGTCTGTCTACTTTTAAAGTATTCAACTGCTTAGAAAATCTGTGGTAAGCATATAGTATTTGTATACATAACAGAGTGGCTCAAACAGTGACTTTGGTCCAAATTAAATACCAATTGTGCATTTATGTGATAGTAAGAAGTACAAGTTGTATAATTTCAGGTATATTCCAAATGCCGTAGCATGTGCTTAAAAGCCGGCGGTCTTCAACTCTTTGTGATGCATGAAACCGTGTCTCTTGAAATTGTGTAGGTGACTTAATAAAATATAAGACTCATAGGTGTTTTCCAGTCAAGATTTATTTTTCCTGAATTAATCATAGTCATTTTCTATTGAGAGGATGTTTGAAAAATGATAATTTTACATGCAGAAAATATTTCTGACCTAATATGACTGTTTTGTTGGACTGGCCTTACTGCTACATTTTTGCATCAAATCTCCTCAAAGATCACTCCTTTTTTAGCAGTGGGGCCAGATGCCTCTTGTATTCCTTTAAACTCTTAGCTTAAGCCTCTTTCTGAATAATGTGTTCCATATGTTTATTACAATTTGCATGAAATAGCTGGGCCCGAGTTCTTTTATTTATTGCAAGTTTCCTGATTTTTAGAACATAACTTTTGGATTCTGAACCTTTGTTGAACCATGCTCTCATGGGCTTGGTTTCTAGACTGTAATTCAGCGCTCCTGCTCTCTCTCTTTTACTCACTCTCTTTTTAAATAAAAAGAAAGCATTGAGGCATTTCAAAAGAGTGGGCATGACTTTTGTAAAGAGCTTTGGCATTTACTCTAAGAAAATCTTGGGGAGGGGGGTTGCTGGTTTGGCATAGTAATTTTTTTTAGTTCTTATCTTTTTTTTTTTTTTTTAAAAAAAGCTTTTTATTTTCTATTGGGATACACCCGATTAACAATGATGTGATAGTTTCAGGTGGACAGCAGAGGGACTCAGCCATACATATATGTGTATCCATTTTCCCGCCAAACTCCCCTCCCATCCAGGCTTGGCATAGTAATTTTAAGCAGCCAGATGTGGGCGTACTAAGTTAAAGAATGCCATTTTCCCTTCACAGTCAGGACTAGCGTGACTTTGTGAAATGTTCTTTTAAGCAGTATGCATTTATGCCCAGCCACTCTGGGACCTCTTGCCTCAG
Organism: Odocoileus virginianus; assembly: GCF_023699985.2. NCBI lineage: Eukaryota > Metazoa > Chordata > Mammalia > Artiodactyla > Cervidae > Odocoileus > Odocoileus virginianus. The sequence goes on along the minus strand of NC_069684.1, from coordinate 15,222,535 downwards.
ATGTTCCGCATGAAGCCAAGCCCATGCTCACACGGCGTACTCAGTCGTCAACAGCGGATGTTTTACACTCCCACATGCCTGCAGATGAAGCACCTCCTTGGACACAAGGCACATTCGCTCTCGCCCAGGGCTTCCGCCTTCCCCATCCTGGCTGTGAAGGGGACCCTCTTCCTGACTGTTTTGCTGTGCCTGCCATTCATTCAGCAGGATTTTGACTCCAGGGTCGCTGCCTGCTGATGCTACAGCCTCTGAATGGTAGCTTAAGTTTCAGGTTCTGGGAGGCTTTCTCCTTCCCCAGAAAATGACATCCAGAATGTTTCCTGTTCCCTTTCTATTTTGTTCTAAAACGCTGCCAAAATGAATTTTCTTTTAAAAGCCCAAGTTATTTTGGAAACATTGTAAGTACCAAGGTGTTTCTGAATGTTTATGATTGAGGCACAAGCCAGTTGGAACTCGAATGAATGTGTATAAAAATATTCCCTCTTGGCTAAGGACGTAAGAGCCAAAGTTCAACGTGTGGTGAGTTTTTACTGCCAAGTTGTATACCCCTTTCCAGACAAGGGTTGGTCCTGAGATGTGTGATAGCATCTGACCTTGAAATGGCTGCGACCCGGTTCACTTTGTGGGTCTAAAGGTTACGGTCATCTTTCATGTGTGTTTTTAGGGCATCTGTATGCTTTCAGCAGAAGAAAGTTTGCTTTCTCTAGCACAGCTCTGTAGGCTCACCGCCATTCGTGTTTTTACTGGGAAAGCTGGAAACTATAAAACTGTAACAACAACGCAAAAAAATATATTAAAGGGAGAAAAACAAGCATTCGGTGCCAAAATCTATAAAGCGTTTCGGTGACTGGGGTGGGAGTGTAAGGAGCCACTTTTTGATGTTCAGTATTTATACAGCTGCCTATTTAGTGGGAAGAATTCATAGCAGCTGTGATACTTTTGAAACAGGAAACCACCAACTCACTGTATTATTGATATTTAAATGCCTTGTATGTTTTAATCACTCTCCATACAGGAATGTAGAATCCTGAAGAATTTCTCCTCCTTGAGGGCCATCGTTTCAGCGCTGCAATCCAATTCCATCTATCGTTTAAAAAAGACCTGGGCTGCGGTCCCAAAGTAAGTTCCCAAGCGTCTGCTCTACTTTGTTTGGCTGGACTGATTAGCTGCTGCATCAGTGGTGTGGGTCCCTCTACCTTCAAAGTACATATTACATAACAAGAGAAACATCATTGAAAGCCTCTGTGTGTTCCAGGCAGGGTGCGTTTTACACATCATCATTAATGAGTTTTGAGGCAGGGCTGCTGCAGAAATCAGCCTCACCCTCGAAGGGTGCCAAAGTCAAGACGGTTGGCTTTGGGGGTGATTTTAAGGATGTGCGTGTCATCTGGGCTTGGAAGGATCAGCTCAGCTCGCAGACGAGTGAAGTTACAGCAGCTTGCCAGTACTTCCGGTTATTTGTTCAGCCACATTCCTTCAAATCCCTAAGTCGTTCCAAGCTGTGAGGGATAATGTGTGCACAGAGGACATTAGTTCTTGCTGTTCAACATGAATCCATTTAGTTAGTTTCTGCTTCCGCCTATGACATGCTATCTTAGTGTTGTTAAAACCCCCCCAAGTATTCCTTCCTAGGAACCTGACTGAAAATGATTAACCTCCCACATTCTGTATTGGATTTTTCTTCATGTTTCTTGCTGTAACCTTTGGAAGGGTGAACAATCGAATGTCCTCATTGTTTCACTGTCGCTCTTGTCCCTTGTCCAGAGCTTCACTGGGCTCTACCTTTTGCGAAGGTGGGAAGGGGAGTAAGGAGGCAGTTCTGGTCCCCCCGAGAGTACAGATTGAGAAGCTGAGGAGTGTGTCATGACTACAGACCAGGCCAGTTACTTTCTCCCTCCATTTGTATTAATTGCAAAGTCATTCCATAACAGGCAAAAATGCCTAAATTGTTTATAAACCGCAAAAATGCCTATACTGTATGCAGCACAGTCTATACTGTATGCGGCAGAGTCAGTTCCAGACGGGAGAGAGGCCAGCTGGCTCCCAGGAAGGCCTGCCTTGTGGGTTTAGTAGATTCTGTCCTTAGAGCAGAAGGTCTCGGTACTCAATTTCATCAGCTCACTCAGAGTCGATTAAGCCTTAAGTGTTCATTGATCAGTCATGTCCGACTCTATGTGACCCCATGGACTGTAGCCCACCAGGCTCTTCTGTCCTTGGGATTTCCCAGGCAAGAATACTGGAGTGGGAAGCCATTTCCTTCCCTAGGGGATCTTCCTGACCCAGGGATCGAACCCAGGTCTCCTGCATTGATGGCAGATTCTTTACCGTCTGAGCCTCCAGGGCAGCCCTAAGCCTTAAGGGACTGACCCTACCAAACTCTCTAGAGACCCAGGTTGGTAAACCAGAGTTTCATAGTTTTATGCTGAGAAAGGAGTGCTGGAGTATTTAAGCTACTGATAAGCTCACATCCTCCATCAGAGGAAAGGCGGCCTAGGGGAAGTCACATTACTTGTTACGTAACTCTTAGAAGCGGGTGATCGTAAAGCCTGGTGCTGCAGAGATACAGACACCCTGCCACTTGGTCTCCAGCGCTCACATGCTCTGTTATCTATCAGGAGAAAAAGTGGAGCTGGGACTTTTCAAAGTCCAGTGTAGTTTTCTCGATTACCACTCTTCTCTTGGGTTCTTCTCCCCTTCATGAGTTTGAATGATCAAGGCGACACTGTGTGTGATAGATGGGTTGATTGGAATCCTCTGCACAAGAGTTTTATGAAAGATACGGACCATATGAAATCAACAGATGGTGGGCCCAAGTGAAATATGATGGGAAAATCAGATGCATACAGAGTCCCCATCCTCGGCACCCCAACCTCCCCGTTCCCCTCATCACTGCTCCCCACTTGTGGTATCAGAAACAAAGGGATGGTCTGGGGCTAAAATGCAGCCTTGTCCCACTTGTAGCCTTCTCTTTTAGGCAGTGAAAGGTAACCTGTCTTTCCTTGGTGGTTGATAAGTAGAATACTGTGGAAGTCACTTATCCAGTCAAAGGTATCTTCCACAGCACATTTGAGGCTAAAACACAAGATAAAAAATGATTGGACTTGTTTCTTAATCTCCTTGGTTATCATCAGAGGAGGTCCATCCTTCCAGCTGGTTTCTGTATTTAAGAAATACCGCAGAACGAACCTCAAAGCCCCGTTCTGTACAATACGGTCATCTGGTTTGTTTCTTTATTGGTTGGTGGGCTCATGTTTTAGCAGGAATGCTGCAGAAGTACCACCGTTCCTGAGAGAAGTCACTTTTGTATCAGCTTTATATAGTTTCTGTCGCAAAATTAAAGGAACAGGGTTAAGATATTTTATCCGGTTATTACTTTTCCAGTCGCCCTTTACGTTAATAGCTTTCAGTGGACAGAGAAGACATCTATTTACTTCTCTTTATTTCAGCACACATGTAATTAAGTTCTTAATGATTTTTTCCAAAATATTAATAGCTTTTATGGTTATGCCTTAAGAAAATGCCAAAGAAAATGGTTTTCTTTATTCTAAGAGTAATATTACACTCATTGTAAAACACATAAATTCTTTTTTTTTTTAAATTGGAGGATAATTGCTTTAAAATGTTATATTGGTTTCTGCTGTATAGCAACATGAATCAATCATATATATATATATGTATGTACACACATATATATACATACATACATATATGTACATGTGTATACACACATATATGTACATATATATATATATATATATACACATCCATTCAGGAACCCTGGAGGGGTGGAGAGAAAAGCTTGAGGCCTGTGGAGACATGCTGTATCAGGGAGGGGCTGGGAAAGAGTAGGTGCTTTACATGTGTGATCATGCAATGTGATCTGTACATTTCCACTGTGTAGATAAGAAAACTGAAGCTCAGGGAAGTTGAGCAGCTTGTCTCAGATCACTTAGGGCATGAGTGGCAGAGTTGGGATCAGAACCCAGCCCCTCTGACTCCAGAGCCCCTCCTGATTACACCATCCACTCTGACTCTGAGAGTAAGAGCACTGGCCTGTGAGTCCAGAAACCAGGGTTCTATACTGCAGCTCTCAGCAGTTAGCAGCAGAAGCTTGGGCAAATCTCTGACCCTGACATCTTCATCTCTCAAATGAGGAGACTGGCCAAGACGAGTTCTCAGTTCCTGTGGGGCTGTGGGTGTGTTGCTAAGAGGATTTTTTTTTAAACTTGCTGAAGAGAACTTGTCCCAGTTGTACAACTTAACACCTCCTGTGTAGCCAGAGGTCCTCAGGAAAGACAGTCCAAAGGTGTTGAGCTTTTGCTAATCTTCATTCGTTAATATTTTCTCCATCCCTTTTCTAGGGACCGAATGCTGATGTTTGAAGAGCTTTCAGATATCTTCTCAGACCATAATAACCACCTGACCAGCCGGGAGCTACTGATGAAGGTGAGGATGTGGGGTTGCACCCTGCTCTGGACTTTGCTCAAGGGAAGAAGAGATGTTTGAGGGCCCTTTGGCTGCCTGCAGTCCCTTGAGAGAGCCTCAAGGAACTCAAGGGACCTCAAGGGGCTGGAACACAGGACTTCGGGTTTTTATGCCAAATCAAAGAAACCTGGCACTGAGAAAATTCAAAGTCCTGCTCCTTGGCTTCACTGGGATGCAACCAGATTGTGAAACTTGGCATTGCTGCCTGTAGCCCCTGAACAAGCCTCCCTGCAAACACCGAGCGCTGCTGGGCCTGGAATATCCTTCTCAGCAAAACATTTTCTCAAAGGGCAGGGGCCAAGCCTGCAATTCCACATCCTTTATTTGCACTAAATTGCGCAACCTGTCTGTCAGCAGTATTTATTGAACACCAGATGAGTGCTGGCTGCTGGACAGCCGGCTAGGTAAAGCTGCAGCTCAGCTCATCTTCTTTCTCTAGATGTTTGATGAGTGCCTCATGTTTATAAAGCATTTGACTGGCCTCTGGGAGTATGAAGAAGACTTAACACAGACTGTTTTCAGGAACTCACCTTCTGGTGGGTAAGTGTAGACACTGAACAAGAATGAGTAGTCAAAGAAAGGTACAAATGATAGGTTGTGAGCAGTCATCAGAGGGGAGCAGATAGTATCTTCACAGCCTTTCTGTAGATTCCATCCTCCTCATTTTGCAGCTAGCCAAGGCTCAGAGACGTAAGGATACCCCTGAAGTTCCACCCCTAGAGGTAGTGGAGCTAGAATGTGAATCCAGCCTGGTGAGACCCTAAAGCTGCTGCTGTCATCACTTAGGCATAAAACTATTTCTTTTGACCAGTTGGGAGTAGGTGGCAGCGTAGGTCACGTGAAACTTCAGAGAGAAGGGAAGTCATTCATTTAATATTGACTGGGCATTCACCATGTGCCCAAATCAATCTCTGATCTTAAGGAGACTACGGTCTCATGGGGGAGGGTGGTTAAGTGGGCAGTTATTAAAAAAACAAAACAATATGTTACCCTTTTGCCCTGAACTGGGCAATTAGAGGATTCTTATCCTTAGTCTCCTTTTCTGTGAATTGAAGGCAATAATAGTACTATTTAGTCTACTACTGATCTCATAGAATTGTTTTGAAGATTGACTGAAATCACATATTTGAAAGCACTGTGCAGCTGTCAGTCATTTTTAGCATTTGGCAAACCATCTACCAAAAGTGAAACCAAATTATGCATGACAAGTGAAAAGTATAAACTATAGATGTAAGCTTAGCATTGACACTTGGCGTAGGAATGAGAGTCTAGTGGGGGTAGGTTTACTTAGAAAAGGCCTCAGTGATAACTGTCAGGTTAGTCATTCCTATAGAGGCATTTGTTATGATCTTCCTGTCTGTCCTTCTCCTAACTCCTACTCTTCCTCCACGTCTCCGTGAAGACTACATTTCTGCTCAAATCCTTCCTTGACACACTCAGGTCTGATTAGGCCCCTTCCAGTGTGCTCCAGAAGCCCATCTTGTCCTAGCTCTCATCACGTGCCTCGTTAGACTTGCCTGTGAATGTCATCTGTCTCCCCGCGGGCCTGTGAGCCTCTTGCAGGCAGGGGCTTCTCCACTGTTATCTCTCTAATGCCTAACACACTGGGCATGTCACAAGTGTTCAGAAATGATGTTGGACTGCACGCCCTGATGGGCCTTCTCATTCACATGACTTTAACCACTTGCTTACTGTTAGCTCTGCTTGGCATAGACAGTGTGTGCAGGGTAGGGTGGCTGCTGTCTCTGGATTCAGCCCACCTGATGTAGCCCACATACTACACCATGCCTGGTTTGCTGAGGTCATGCTCCTCCCTGCTTCACATCCGCCTGGATTTGCAGGCTTTAAATGGAAACTCATCTGGCTGGAAGGAGATGCTTAGTCGTCTCCCTGTCAGTAATACAAAGCTAGACTTGGTGGAGCCACACAGTCAAATCCCAATAGCTCTGAGTCATCTTTCCAAAGTAGATAAATTGAATACTGTGCAGCTCATTGCCCGGTGGCCCTCTTCTGGCTGAAACCGTAGAAGCAGAGCTACATCTAGACATTAAAGATCCCATAAACCTTTCTGAAATGTACAAGTTTACCTCGGTGCTCTAAGTTAAATTTCTTGTATATGGCTGGAATCCCAAAGAAATGAAAAACTTGGCTATGAATTCATGTGGTCTGTGCATTATCATTAATGATAGTGGAATGTTTTGGGCAGGTCATATGTCTGTGTGGGTCCCTTTCCAGTCATCTTTGTTTATTATTCTTCATATGAAGCATATCATTCTGGATGTTAATTCTCAGCACAGTTGTAATAAAATGAAATCAAGGTACTTAGGTTTTCAGAAGAACCATGCCTGGCCTCTGTTTTTAATATGCTGGACGTAAACTGATTTGAACTGAACTGAATCTTAGTCTTGAATGGCCTTTCTTCTGCTCCTGGGCAGATGTAAGGTGCTACCTCTATAATACTATGGCTGAGACAATATCATAATTAGCAAAAATCTATGGTTTTCCTTTAAATTGTTGGAGGCAAATGTTTTTATTTTACTCAGAGATTTGTTTTCAACCTGTTACTCTTACGATTTCTGAATCTTGGATCATTCCAAGCAGCTTATCTATGGAGTCCACATGTTTCAGTATGACAGGAAAGCAGAACACTACCAAATCTTCTTCATTCCTGGGACTCTTAGTAAGAACTCTCCTTGGTTGAATTGTTTGAAGCAAATGCTAGGCCCAAGCATTTGGCTCTGGTAGACATGTCTGTTTAAAGACTGAGGTCAGAGTTGGGGTAGAAGACTATAGGGCTGGGAAGGCCTATTGCATATAATTACTGTTAACTCCTGAACAGTCATTTAACTGGCAGTGGAAGTGACAAATAGATTTAAGGGACTAGATCTGATAGAGTGCCTGATGAACTATGGACGGAGGTTTGTGACATTATACAGGAGACAGGGGCCAAGACCATCCCCAAGAAAAAGACATGCAAAAAAGCAAAATGGCTGTATGAGGAGGCCTTACAAATAGCTGTGAAAAGAAGAGAAGTGAAAAGCAAAGGAGAAAAGGAACGATATACCCATTTGAATGCAAAATTACAAAGCATAGCAAGGAGAGATAAGAAAGCCTTCCTCAGTGATCAGTGCAAAAAAATAGAGGAAAACAACAGAACGGGAAAGACTAGAGATCTCTTCAAGAAAATTAGAGATACCAAGGGAACATTTCATGCCAAGATGGGCTCAATAAAGGACAGAAATGGTATGGACCTAACAGAAGCAGAAGATATTAAGAAGAGGTGGCAAGAATACATAGAAGAACTGTACAAAAAAGATCTTCATGACCCAGATAATCATGATGTGTGATCACTCAGCTAGAGCCAGACATCCTGGAATATAAAGTCAAATGGGCCTTAGGAAGCATCACTATGAACAAAGCTAGTGGAGGTGATGGAATTTCAGTTGAGCTATTTCAAATCCTGAAAGATGATGCTGTGAAAGTGCTGTACTCAATATGCCAGCAAATTTGGAAAACTCAGCAGTGGCCACAGGACTGGAAAAGGTCCATTTTCATTCCAATGCCAAAGAAAGGCAATGCCAAAGAATGTTCAAACTACCACACAATTGCAGTCATCTCACATGCTAGTAAAGTAATGCTCAAAATTCTCCAAGCCAGACTTCAGCAATATGTGAACCATGAACTTCCAGATGTTCAAACTGGTTTTAGAAAAGGCAGAGGAACCAGAGATCAAATTGCCAACATCCGCTGGATCATCAAAAAAGCAAGAGAGTTCCAGAAAAATATCTATTTCTGCTTTATTGACTATACCAAAGCCTTTGACTGTGTGGATCACAATAAACTGTGGAAAATTCTGAAAGTGATGGGAATACCAGACCATCTGACCTGCCTCTTGAGAAATCTGTATGCAGGTCAGGAAGCAACAGTTAAAACTAGACATGGAACAATAGACTGGTTCCAAATCAGGAAAGGAGTACGCCAAGGCTGTATATTGTCACCCTGCTTGTTTAACTTTTATGCAGAGTACATCATGAGAAACGGTAGGCTGGATGAACCACAGGCTGGAATCAAGATTGCCGGGAGAAATATCAATAACCTCAGATATGCAGATGATACCACCCTTATGGCAGAAAGTGAAGAAGAACTAAAGAGCCTCTTGATGAAAGTGAAAGAGGAGAGTGAAAAAGTTGGCTTAAAGCTCAACATTCATAAAACTAAGATCATGGCATCTGGTCCCATCACTTCATTGCAAATAGATGGGGAAACAGTGGAAACAGTGGCTGACTTTATTTTGAGCGGGCCTCCACAATCACTGCAGGTGGTGATTGCAGCCATGAAATTGAAAGATGCTTTCTTCTTGGAAGGAAAGTTATGACCAACCTAGACAGCATATTAAAAGGCCGATACATTACTTTGCCAACAAAGGTCCATCTAGTCAAGGCTATGGTTTATCCAGTAGTCATGTATGGATGTGAGAGTTGTACCATACAGAAAGCTGAGTGCAGAAGAATTGATGTTTTTGAACTGTGGTGTTGGAGAAGAGTCTTGAGAGTCCCTTGGACAGCAAGGAGATCCAACCAGTCTATCCTAAAGGAGATCAGTCCTAAGTGTTCATTGGAAGGACTGATGTTGAAGCTGAAACTCCAGTACTTTGGCCACCTGATGTGAAGAGCTGACGCATTTGAAAAGACCCTGATGGTGGGAAAGATGAAGGCAGGAGAAGGGGACGACAGAGGATGAGATGGTTAGATGGCCTCACCGACTCAATGGACATGCGTTTGGATAAACTCCAGGAGTTGGTGATGGACAGGGAGGCCTGGCGTGCTGCGGTTCATGGGGTCGCAAAGAGTCAGACATGACTGAATGACTGAACTGAACTGATGGAGAGGGGTCCCCTGCCTATGTCCGGTCGAAGAGGCCCCTTGAGGCCTAGGAACAGGATAGATGAGGGCAGCTGTCTTCTGCCAAAGATGGTGATAGGCAGTGAGACTCAGGAGAGAAATTTGCACCAGAGAGAGAGAAGGACAGAGGGGGAAAGATACAAGAGGAGAATGGAAGGTTGATGGAGGGCAAGATTTGGAATTCTTCGAAGCATGGTGATAATGGGGATCATGGGACAGGATGGTATTTCCAGATACCTGAGTAGAGCAAAAAACAAGATGACTTTGTCGGAAAGAAGAAGAGTCATCAAGAGAATAGAAGCAGGAAAAGGAGGCAGAGGAGAGGCCCAGAGCGATGCAGTCACTGTGCCCTTGAAGAATCTCGAGAAGTTTCACGGGATTGGTGGTGTGAGCCTTGCAGGACAAAGGACTAGGGCCAAGGCAGAACACTGACATGGTGGATGTGACATATAGTGGATTTCTGTTGACACCTCATCTGGGATAGCTGGTGTTAGTCATCAGTCTTTTTAGTTACCTAGCCAGGAGTGGAGCCTCACTCTCCTAACGTCATGAAATCAGCAAATCTTCCAGCTCCCAGTCCCATATCTTTCTCCTCCCCACAAGGAGGTTGTCCTCAGTGCTCTTTTAAGCTCCCTCCTACTTCTGTGATTCTCAGGGGTCTCTTAGCTTTTCAGAAATCTTTCTCAAGAATTTTAATGCACCTGCAGTGATGTCCGTACATTAAATGTCTGTCAGTGATTAAGAAACTGGAAGGGAACCAGGAGGGCCTACTCCCTGGAAAGAGATGGATATCTGCATTTGAGTCAGGAAGAATTGATTTCTCACTCCAAACAGATTCTCAAGGATTTGAGAGGACTCACAATCACCCAGCAGAGGAAGTGGCACATTTTAGGACACTTTCATTCATCCCCCAGCGAAAACTATAAACAGGAGATCGTTAAACTATACCTCTTCTATTTGTCATTTGTAATAGGGAGACTGACAGTCAGTAAATAGTCACTATGGGTTTTGTCCCTAGAGATGTACCTGGACCCAGGTAAAGGCTGGTGAATGATATAAGATGCTGATGCCTCACTGTTACTGGAAAGGCCAGGTCACTGGAAAAGGTCCACTTGTAGTCGGACAGTAGTGAAAGGTCACATGCTCTGGTTATATGATAAACCCAGGGAAAACTGACGAAGGGAAACCAGTGTGGAGTTAGGCGCTCCTGAATTGTGAAATCTGCCTTCCATTCATGCAGTTCCTGGAAAATGAGAACTTAACAAGACCCCAAAACCCACAAAACCCAAAGCAGTTTATGTTCAGTCAGCAAACTGGAGATTAGTCATTATGTGGAAGAGTTTGTTGTTACAGCAAATGGGAGGAGAGAAAGGGTCGCCATCTGTCCCCAGGCGCCAGGAGGAAGGAATTGATTTTGTCGGCGTTCCAAACCTAAGAGGCAACTTGGAAGGAAGGGTTGAGGGAGAGAAGGGGGAAAAAATGTATGAGGGTCTGGCTTTCATAGATCAGCGCAGGACTTCCTCAGAAAACTTCCGGTACAAAAGTTTCATTTAGCTAAGAAATACCACAGAAATAGTCTCTTTTCTTTCACAGGATGCTGGCACATGCCTTTCAGACCAACTTCAAGAAATCACAAAAAGTACAGAGGAAGAGATGTTTGTTTCCAGACATGTGATTCCTTGCAGTGAAATTTGGGACATGTAAAAATTGTCTCCATTTCTGGGAATTCCCTGCCTTATATTAATGATTGATTTTATAAAAATTGATTGGGGGCTCTTCTTACAAAATAGGGGGAAACAGGGTAAGACATGGCCACCAGGCCCTCTCAAGAGCAGACCGCTTGCCGCAGGTCAGCTCGGTGTTTGCATAAGGCAGTCCAGCGCCTGTGGAGGCCTCTTCATTTCACACGGTGTCCACATAGTTGTGTGGAGGCTCTGCCCCAGAAACTAGGTGCCCCTTCCCTTCTTTCTAGCATCTTCCTGCATCAGTCTCCTCTCTTGTGTGTGTCTGTTTCTCAGGAAGGAACCTCAAAATTTGCAAACCTGGACAGCAGCGTGAAAGAAAACCAGAAGCGGACCCAGAGGCGGCTTCAGCTCCAGAAGGACATGGTATGGAAACCCCTGGGTCTCCCCGAGGGCCAGCCATGGAGCCGCCCCGTGGGGGTGGCGGGGCTCCCACTTGGCACCAGAACCTTCCATCTGCAGGGTGCCCCTGCTCTCAAAAAAGTTCTCGTGCTCTTTACCTCGTCTGTTCTCAGCAGCCCTGGGAGGTCTCAAGGCAAGCCATTTTCACTGCCACTTGACCCCGCAGGAAATAGTTTGGACCGAGAGTCCCAGATGACGTTTGTTTTGGAACTTTCTTTTTTTCCTGAAAGTGATGGCAAGTCTGTGGCAGGTAGGCTTCTGCCCCATTTGCTGTCTTATTTTATCCACTCCTGTACTTAGGAGCTTCTGTGAACTGAGACCTCCTGCAGTGCCTACTGTAATCAGCATTTTTTTGGCCATGCTACACAGCATGCGGGATCTTACTTCCTTGACCAGGGATTGAACTCGTGGCCCCTGCATTGGAAACAGAGAGTCTTAACCACTGGACCCCCAGGGAAATTTCGACTGTTTTCAAAGTCCCAACTTTGAACACACAGTAGCCCCAGGACCTGGTTGTTGGGGAAAGAGAGTGTCAGTTCCCAGGACTTGGTCCTTGTACTCAGAGCTCTTTTCATTTGTTCCAAACCCTCTAGTCATTTTCTGGATCTCTTCACTGATGCCAAGTACTAACCAAATCTTTCTAGTTTTTCAGTATTCAAAGGCGCATCATATCTCCTTCCTTAAGACTAAAAGATGACTATTGACATCATTGGCTCTGCTTTTAAAACTCTCCTAACTTTGAGCAGAGAAGGGGAAAACCAAAGAGAGCAGACTGGAGACTGACAGCTCTAAATATTTTTGTCTCTGCTTGAAGAAGATTTTTCTCCTTCTTTGGAAGGCTGGTCATAAATCAGAAATGTTGTTTTTGAGTGATGGGCCTCTTCTGTAGCATAAAGCCTGTAAAACATTCACAGCACTTCAAACTATTTTGATGGTTCAAAGACAAGTTAAAAATAGCTGTTAAGAGAAGATTATTTTGGTTCAGGATGAGACCTCATACACATAATAGGGAAGGACAAACTGCAGCTGACAGTAAGTTCTTGAAGGACAAAACCTGCCTTGGTGTGAACCTAGCGAAGCAGCTCTGACCGAGGAAACAGCCAGCCACGTGCACATCAGGCTGCCTGGTTTCACCCTGGCGGAGACTTTGTGTTCTTGCTAGAATTTCTGTAAGTGCCTTAATGGACTTTGGGACAAGGTGTGTCCACGGAAGCCCCTTTTTATTTTCTCTTCAAAATAGTGCCTTGGTGGCCTTATGGAGTATAGGAATGATTTCCAAGGAAATTTGGTGAAATTAATATAGTACGTATATACCTGGAGAAGGGAATGGCTACTCACTCCAGTATTCTTGCCTGGAGAATTCCACGGACAGAAGAGCCTGACAAGCTACAGTCCATGGGGTCACAAAGAGTCGGACACAACTGAGTGACTCACTTTTTTTTGGTTGGAGGATAATTGTTTTACAATACTGTGTTAGTTTCTGCTGTACCACACCATGAATCAGCTATGTGTACACTTATATCTCCTCCCTCTTGAGCCTCCCTCCCACCCCCCATCCCACCCCACCCCTTCCCAGCTGGGCTCCCTGTTACACTGCAGCGTCCCCATAGCCATCTGTTTTGCACATGGTACTGTGTGTATGTCAATGCTACTCTCTCAATTTGTCCCACCCTCCTCTTCCCTGCTGTGTCCACAACTCCGTTCTCTACGTCTAAGTCTCTCTTCCTGCCCTGCAAATAGGGTTCATCAGTACCATTTTTCTAGATTTCATACATATGTGTTAATATATGATACTTGTTTTTCGCCTTCTGACGTAACTTCACTCATATGACAGACTCTAGGTTCATCCACATCACCACAAATTTAAATAAACTTTTAATTTTAGAATTTAGAGAGAAGTTCCAGTTAATACATAGAGTTTTTCCAAACCCCTCACCCTTCCACTACCACCCCAGTTAACATCTGTAACCATGGCACACCTGGCAATACTAGGATATCGACATGGGCATCCTGATGCTCACTGAAAGCCAGACTTTTTTTTTTTTTTTTTTAGTTGGAGGCTAATTACTTTACAATATTGTAGTGGTTTTTGCCATACATTGATATGAATCAGCCATGGATTTACATGTGTTCCCCATCCTGCACCCCCCTCCCACCTCCCTCCCTATCCCATCCCTCTGGTTCATCCTAGTGCACCAGCCCTGAGCACTTGTCTCGTGCATCAAACCTGGGCTGGCGATCTGTTTCACAATTGATAATATACATGTTTCAGTGCTATTCTCTCAGATCATCCCACCCTCGCCTTCTCCTACAGAGTCCAAAAGTCTGTTCTATATATCTGCGACTCTTTTTCTGTCTTGCATATAGGGTTATCGTTACCATCTTTCTAAATTCCATATACATGCGTTAGTATACTGTATTGGTGTTTTTCTTTCTGGCTTACTTCACTCTGTATAATGGACTCTATTTGTCTGCTGATGGGCATCTAGGTTCTTCCATGTCCTGGCTATTATAAACAGTGCTGCGATGAACATTGGGGAACACATGTCTCTTTCAGTTCTGTTTTCCTCGGTGTGTATGCCCGGGAGTGGGATTGCTGGGTCATATGGCAGTTCTATTTCCAGTTTTTAAAGGAATCTCCACACTGTTCTCCATAGTGGCTGTACTAGTTTGCATTCCCACCAACAGTGTAAGAGGGTTCTTTTCTCCACACCCTCTCCAGCATTTATTGCTTGTAGACTTCTGGATAGCAGCCATTCTGACTGTGAAAGCCAGACTTGACTTGGGTTTCACCAGTTTCCCCCTGGCATCATCTTGCTGTTCCAGGATCTAACCCAGGGCTCCCCACTGCATTTAGTTGTCACCCTAGTCCCCTCTGCTCTGTGACAGCTTCTGAGTCTTTCTCGTTGGTCATTACCTGACAGTCTTTAGAAAGACTGTCCTAGTGTCCCTAGAATGTCCTGTGGCCAGGGGTGTATGTTGTTTTCCTGGTGATTAGACTGAGGTTAAGGGTCTGGAGAGGAGTATCACAGATGTGAAGTGTCTTCTCATCATGTTAAGGAATGAAGGGCATCAATGTGACATTGATGTCACTGGTGACTTTAGCCTTCATCACCTGGTTAAGGTAGCATTTGGCAAGTTTTCTAGTTTAAAGGTACTGTTTTCCCCTTTCCTTCCTGTTCTCTTCAGAACCGAGTCACCAAGCCACTTTGCAGTGACGCCCCAGCCTCCTGCGGGCACATTCCCCCCATGGGCCACGGCCACGCCTCGGCCTGGGGAGGCCGTCCTTCCCAGGGCTGTTCTGAACCCCCAGGGGTGTCCACACGCTGTGAGCGAGAGCAGAGCTCCCTCCGACCTTGTGTCGGCGATGTGCAAACCTCAATCCACCTAAACCATCTCCTGCCTTCAAGGCTTGGTTTTCATGACTTTGAAAGTCACCAAGTTACCTTGGTGATGGAGTTCCCGGTCAATTCATAAAGGAATTTTAAATTTTTCATTCATAGAGGTTAGCACTAGTGGCCTTAAGAGAGGCCTTGAATGATCCTTAAGTACTCTCCAAATGCTGTCGAGGCTCCCCTGGCCGTTCAGAGTGCTGCCTCCATCTGCAGATGGGCACCCTGCAGACCGCAGCAGACATAGCGCCCTTGGGGCCGGTGTGGAGCAGACTTGCAGTAACGCAGAGACCGTTTCGCTGTGCTTGCTCTTCAGGGTGTGATGCAGGGCACTGTGCCCTACTTGGGCACCTTTCTGACCGACCTAACCATGCTCGACACCGCCCTCCAGGACTACATCGAGGTGAGTTCCGGGCCGGTGGCGCAGCTGCATCTGTAGCCTTCTCACTGGTTGCCCAAGAGAGAAATACACTCTTGTTCACATCAAGTGGGGCTTCCCAGCTGGGGCAGGGGGTAAAGAATCTGCCTGCAATGCAGAAGATGTGGGTTCAACCCCTGGGTCGGGAAGATGTCCTGGAGGAGGGAATGCCAGCCCAATCCAATATTCTTGCCGGGAAAATCCCATGGACAGAGGAGCCATGGGGTAGTAAAGAGTCAGACGTGACTGGGCGACTGAGTGCATGCACACACACACACACACACACACACACACACACACACACACCAACTGAGGGCTCTTCATGAACATGGCATTGTGCTAGATGCCACGAGTTATACAGAGATGAGTGACTCCAGCAGTGCCTCACAATCTCGTGGAAGGTGTATTTCAAAGCAGGCAGTGATGGATGGGAATAGTAAGAACTCAACCAGAAATGAAGTGGGAGAAGAGGGGAAGCCTTGATTGATTCCTTAGGCACAGAGGTCATGGCTTGGCATTATGAAGGAGTGGGTTGGAGCTTTGTCAGTGTTTTATCAAAAGGGAAGTCACTTCTATATAATATCATTAACAGAGTTAAGTTTCAATTCTCCAGCCCTGCCAGCCTCTAGTCTCAGTGGGCTGAATTTAACTTTTTGATCATGGGTCGCTCCAATGGTTTTGAAAGTTAAAAGTCAAATCCTGCCCAGTGTTGGGTAGGACTTTGGCAGGTGGAGCTGAGGGAATAATATGCCCTCACGTTCTACCTGCTGGGATAGGAAGTCAGTCAAATTCATGGGTTTTCATGTATCTTTTTTTGTTTCATATTATTACCATCCCTCTCTCTCTTTTTCTCAAAATGGGAAATGAAATGCAGCCTAGAAAAACCAGCTGCTTGTTAGTAACAGAATATTACATGGAGAAGAGATTTGATATGTGAAATGATACTTAAGGATTTCTCATGTATTTCTTTATCTCACATTCCTGTTATCACGTGCAGTCAGCTGGCGTTTTACTCTATCATAGTTAGGAGTAGCAGTTATCTTGCAAATGCCCACCTCCAATTTCATTATAAATGTGGACATGCTCACTCAGAGAGCAGTGTTCCACATCTGTT
Source organism: Odocoileus virginianus (assembly GCF_023699985.2). Taxonomy (NCBI): domain Eukaryota; kingdom Metazoa; phylum Chordata; class Mammalia; order Artiodactyla; family Cervidae; genus Odocoileus; species Odocoileus virginianus. The sequence goes on along the minus strand of NC_069684.1, from coordinate 15,206,081 downwards.
CACATCCTCTGCCTCAGCTTATCTCAGGAAGCACTGTCAGAGTTAGGGGAATTTGGGGGTAGTGACCAATGCTTTAAAAGTTAAATTCAGCCTATGAGAAGAGGAGCTGGGGGGCTGGAGAATTGAAACTTAGCTTTGGTGATGAGGTTATGCAGAAGTGACTTCCCTTTTGATAAAACATTGACACTTTGGTTTCCAGTATGAGTCAATGACCATATATTTTTGTTGCTTTTGGCCAAGAAAAAAAAGTGTGATGGAACATTTACCCAAGCTTTTGTCTTTACTGGCTCTGCAAGTATATTTGGATTCTGTGTTGTTACTCCTTTGTCATTACGTTTTAGTTTGTTTCAGGCATTGTAAGAGAAGGCTGTCCGCCTATATCTTGTCCTATGATAAAGAAATGTTTTTCCTTAAGCAAATGATGCTTCTCTTCTTCCAAAGTAGCCATAATTACTGTCATGAATAATTGTGACTTTATTGTCCGTTTGATCTATTTTAACAAAAATCTAGAACAAAGAGGGCTATGTTTCAAAGTAGCTTGGTTTGTCATTCTTTTCAAAAAATTTCTTTCAGGGTGGACTGATAAACTTTGAGAAGAGGAGAAGGGTAAGTAGGAGTCTTGGCTGTGGTTTCCCATTTTACTTCATCTGTACTTGGCATGCTCTTATGCCTTATTGCCCAAGAGCCCTTGTGAGGTAGATTTTATCATTCTCAGTTCAAGGGTGAAGAAACCAGGATTCTGATGAAGTAACTTGATCAGAGTCACCTGGTGGCACACCCAGGGTTCAAATCCTGTCCTGTTTCTCCTGAGCCCACATTTCTTCCTTTACCCCCTCATCATCATCATCTTTACAATCAGCCTCAGCAATAACAGGCTTATCCCATTAAGAAGAAAGTGTTTCATAAGAGTATATGATATAGAAGGGTTACTAAAGATGGTTAACTCTGGTAGGCCTATCAGAGGAAAGGAAATGGTCTTCATTGTTGCATTTGGATAATTATTCTTTTCCTTTCCTATCAGCATAGGAAGGGGCGTTCAACATCAATTTGAATTTTTCTGTGGAAAGTAGAATAGTTCTGTACAAAGAGAGAGAAAACAGAGCTTTGGAAATTTGCTATGGTTTTAGTGTTAAAATGGTATATTTAAACAATCCCAAGGAAAATGAGTGAGCAAAATAATAACATCACCCCATGGAACGCTCGTTGTTCTTTAGTTATTCACTCATTCTTTCATCCCACAAGCGTTTCTTGCAGACCTAACACTGGATGGGAAAGTGGGATAGGTTTAGGGATTGCATCAGAAAAAGCCCAGAGCTCCCTGCCCTCATGAAGTTACAGTGAAGGAGGTAGGTAGGCAAACAGGCAGTTGTCATGCACCCTGATAAGGGCTCATGAGCAGAAGTAGTGGGTATTAGAGGAGCATGTAAGAGGGGCATTTGTCCCCAGCTTGTGGGGTCGGAGAAACTTCCAGGAAGAAATGACATTGCAGTTAAAACCAAAGTTTCAGGAGCTAAGCAGGCTGAACTCATAAGTAACAAGAGATAAACACCACCTGAGACAAATGTACGTCTTCTGTCCCTGGCAGCATATGATGATGAATGCTCCTTGCGGATGCTGAGGCCAAGGTGGGGGTCACTGCATGGGAAGTTGACACCTATGGAATCTGCCAGTTGTTGAACTGCTTCTGTCTTGTGACCATCAAAACCAATTCAGTTACTGCCTCCACAGTTATCCATCTTTGTCCTTTCTCTTCAGAATAACCCTCGAGGGGAATCTCTTTCATTTTAAGACTAACATGTTAAACTTTTGAAAAGTTTGATTATAAAACCTAAAGTTAAAGCATATACTCATTGCTGACTTTAAAAAAGTCTTTATTGAAACATCTAAAGACGGATAAATAATTTTGGATATAACTGTACACTTGCTTCTCTTATGAGCTTTAAAAGACTGAGTTAAATGATTTACTAGAGTAGTAAAACCCCAAGGATTCAGGAAATCTAAACATTCAAGTTTATGAGGCTCTGGCCTAGTTAGATATTCAACCCTACCAAAACTTACTTATTGAGGGCATAAGGGTTGAAGAAGATGGGAATGGAGAACTTGGGAGCTTCCTGACTCAGAGTAATTTTTTTCTTCTATATTTTAGAAAGTAGAATTTAAAAATACATTTTAGAAGGATTCAGCCTTAAAAAAATAAGCTTTCTGTCCCAAGAATGGAAATGGAAAAGAGAAATAGGAAGTCACTATGACTTCAGGTCATACCTAGAACGGGTCGCCTTGGGAACTTACTTTATTCATGTAAAAGGCTTTTTCAAAAAGAAAGGGTACAAAGCATAGACAAAAGCCAGTGAGTCAGAATTCAAATGTGTGAGTTATCCAGCTGTTTTATTTCTAAGGCAGGCAATTCTTTATAAGCTTCCTCGATGATTTTGTCCATTGTTTATCCTACTGCGGTATGTTTTCATGTACAGAAGATGTATATTTCATTGGCTTTTTAGTTCACTCTTTGGTGCTCTGAGGGATTCCTTGGTGGCTCAGATGGTAAAGAGTCTGCCTGCAATGCAGGAGACCTGGGTTTCATCCTTGGGTCGGTTTGATCCCCTGGAGAAGGAAATGGCAACCCACTCCAGTATTCTTGCCTAGAAAATCTCATGGACGGAGAAGAATGGTGGGCTACAGTCCATAGGATCACAAAAAGTCTGACACGACTGAGCGACTTCACTTTTACTTTCTGCTTTAGGAATTTGAAGTGATTGCCCAGATCAAGCTCTTACAGTCTGCCTGCAACAGCTATTGCATGAGCCCAGACCCAAAGTTCATCCAGTGGTTCCAGAGGCAGCAGCTCCTAACAGAGGAGGAGAGGTAGGCAGACACATTGTCCTTAGGGGTGGAGCTGCAGTGTTGGTCAGAGGAATACCGCATCTGGTTACTCACTTGGCCATTTATTCAAGCAGCAACAAGGTTTTCAAAGGATAATGGTGTAGCAGAAAAAACTGAACTGCCAGCATCAGAAAATGTGCTTTCAGATTCTTGGGCTGTACCATTCATTTATCTTTGTCACCTTGAACAAGTCACTTATTCTTCCCAATCTTCAGGATGCTTATCTGTAAGATGTCTGTTTGAGAGAATTAAATGTAATCTTCTTTGAGACAGCATCATTGCCATCACTATTAGTCACTATTGGTAATTGGTACTAGCTTTGAGGGAGTGTTCAAGGGGGCAGGAGAAACAGACTCATGAAGAATTGAAATAACTGCAATGGGTAATTGAAGTGCTGCAGGACCCACTTGGCCAAGGATGGGGGAAATGGGGAAGAGCTCATAAAGGCATTAACTTCTGGGCTAGGCTGTGGAGGAAAGAAAAGATTTTTCCAGGAGAACTGGAGAAGAACATTCCAGACAGAAGAATGTGAGCAAAGGTCGGGTGGCCTGACAAGCTTGACATTTGGAAGAATGGTTAGAACACTGGTGTGTCTGGTTCATGAGTGGACAGGTTTCAAAACAGAGGTTGATGAGCTTGGACAGTACACTAACTGCTGTGCCTTGAATGCTGGCCCATCGAAGATGGGTAGCTTTACCCTATAGCTCAGAGGATTAGAGTTCACAGGCCTCATCCAGCCTACCAGCTGTTTCACATACTTAAATGGTTGAAAAAGAAACAACAGAAGAGGACTATTGTGTCATGGGATAGTTATTTGAAATTGAAATTTTAGTATCCCTTGATAAAGTTATAAGGGCTTCCCCGGGGGCTAAGTGGTAAAGAATCCTCCTGCCAATGCAGGAGACACAGGAGATGTGGGTTTGATCCCTGGGTTGTGAAGGTCTCCTGGAGGAGGAAATGGCAACCCACTCTCATATTCTTGCCAGGGAAATCCCGTGGACAGAGGGGCCTGGCAGGCTACAATCCGTGGGGTCACAAAAGAGTCGGACACGACTGAGTGACAGCACACACACATAATAAAGTTGTATTGGAACACAGCCCATTCATTTCCCTCTTATTCATGGTTGCTTTCATGCTTTCAAGGCAGAGTTGAATCGTTGCAACAGTTACCACATGGCCTGCAAAGCCTAAAATACTTAATATCTCGTCCTGTACAGAAAACATTTTCTGACCCCTGCTGTAGAACAGGGGATTTCCTTGAAAGTTTCTCATCAGGGAAGGTGAAGTGGACTACAAAACAAGTATTTTGCCAATGAGGAAATTGAGGTTTAGAGAAGGGCTGTAATTTGCCAGAGATAGACTTTAGATTCAGAGTCAGGTCTTCCTGACTTTACAACCTAAGCTCTGAAGGTGGTTGCACAGTGTTCTGTAGATCCTGTAAACTCCATAAGCGTGCTGCCTCATTTCATACGCAGATGTTTTCTGAGGTCCTTGGTAATGGAATGGATTGGTCCTGTTACATTAAAACCTTTGATTAAAGGGGAAAAAAAGCTCTTTGATTCAGAGTACTCATCAGTTAATGAAAGTTTTATCTTTGCTATGTATTGAATAGAAAACAGAACATTGCCTCTTTCTACGTTTTCTGGTCTGGTGATCAGTATATATGAACTTCGTCTCTGTGCATCACATTCATGTATGGAACATTCACACCATGGCCAGTGACTTGAATCAGAAAGTTCAGGGTCAGAATATCAGCTGTGGAACTGACTTTTTAATGATTAAAGGAATCTCATTAAACATATCCTATTTTTTTTCCCTTGTGATTTATAAAAGCCCTGTGTCTAAAGTTACTATTTGAATAATGCCTATATCAATGAATACTTCTGCTTGACCAACTACCTGGATATATCTCTAGGTTTAAAAAAGTACACAATATTAGCAACTTATCAAGCTAATATTTACCACTTACCTTCTTCACCTGAACTTCCCAGGTGGCGCCCAGGTAAAGAACCTACATGTCAATGCAGGAGACGTAAGAGGGCGCAGATTTGACCCCTGGGTTGGGAAGATCCCCTGGAGGAGGGCACAGCAACCCACTCCAGTATTCTTCCATGGAGAATCCCAGGGGCAGAGGACCCTGGCAGGCTGTGGTCCATAGGGTTGCAAGAGTTGGACATGACTGAAGCGATTTAGGATGCATGCATGCTTCTTCACCTAGCCAGAACCAAGTACATCTCCTAACTAGAGCTACGAGCTTTCCTAAGAGACATTTCAAGGCAGACATACATTCTTCTTGTGCTGATGGAAGTTATATCTGCCTGGCATATAGATGTCTGAATCTGGAGCATTTTTAACTTGGGATGTTTTGGCAGTTAGAAATGATATTTATATATATTTTTTATCAATAATATAACTACCTATGTCTATTTATTAAAGATTAGATCATTTACAGATGTCTCTTTCATTTCCTATAGATAAACAGTAAGTTGAGTATACACACACACGTACACACGTGTGGGCACACACACACGCAGACACACTCAAAGTAGTGGGTGGTAGCTGGTAATGGGAGAAGTAGTGGGAGAAGAAATGATTCTTTCCCTGGCCCAACCGCAGGCTGAGAACAATCAGGGAAACAAAAGGAGTCAGCTTGTGATGCAGCCAGAACCAGCAAATCCATGTGTTTTGAGTCGTGCAGAACTAAACAGCCTCAACCTGTATACCAGTGGGCATTTGAGGGGAGGAGGCATAGATGTCAATTTGTAAAATCTGGTTGTTAAGTCAGTACCCTCTGACCTTTGTCATAGAACAACATAGTCCATCCATATCTTGACTTTGAACAGTCAGAGCCTTCCTCTCAAAGGAAGCCAGTGAATCCTGTGGATTTAAATCTGTTCACTTCCCAAGCTCTGTCCTCACAGGCTCCCCTCTCTCCCCAGCTACGCCCTCTCCTGTGAGATCGAAGCAGCTGCCGATGCCAGCGCCACATCACCCAAGCCTCGGAAGAGCATGGTGAAGAGGCTCAGCCTGTGAGTACCACCCTGGGGTCCTGGGCCAAAGGGGGTCCCTTCAGAGCGGGAGTGGGGAGGATGTTCAACAAAGTTCCCCTGAACCCGTTCACTCACTTGTTAAATCGTTAATCTGTCTGTCACGACTTCAGTACATTTCCTAGGTCCTTTCTTTCCCACTCTTCTCTCTGGCCTGAACCACCATTATACCTGCCTGGACCACACTCCAGCAAGATCTTACTGACTTCTGGCCCCACCCTTGCTCCAACAGTTGTATTTTCCACCCAGTAGTCTGGTAGTGTCTTTAAATGTACCCCAGATTGTATCACTTCCTTGCTTTAAAACGTCTACGGGTCTTGTTTTAAGGTAGCACCTGAATCCCTTATCCTGTTTCGCTCAGCGAGTGTGATCTTCCCCAGTCTCTGGCCACCTTCCTCTGTATGGAATCCCCCTTGTTCACCACGATCCAGCCTCACCCACCCGCAGCCCTCCATTAGGCTCCCTAGGCTCCGTGCACACTAGATGCACCACGTGTTTGCACTGGATGTTCCCGTGGCCTGGCACGTGTCCTCCCCAGCACTCGCCCCTTCAGATGCTGGCACAGCATTACCTCCTTAGAGAGCATCTTGTCTGATGCTGCCATCTGCCCGGGTCACTCCCAGCCATGCCTGTTGTCTCCTCCAGTAGAACGTAAGCCACCTGACAGCAGGAACCTTCTCCATCGTATTCATGGCTGTTTGTCCAGCTCAGGGCCAGGCGCAGCTAACTTCGTCACGCCTGTCTCCCTCTCAGCACAATCCAAAGTCTTCACAATGGCTCTCAAGCCCCTTCAGGACCTGAAGTATCATCCCAACCCTGTCCATTTGTCTCACCCCGTCTGTCCTCACCTTTCCCCCTCACTCTCTGCACCACAGCACCTTCCAGGCTGCCCTGAGCACATGACGCACACCCATTTTTATTTGCTGTTTCTTCTGCTTAGAACACTGTTCCCCAGATAGCCAAATGGCTCGGTCCCTCACTCACTCCGAATCTGTGTTGAAGGGAGCCTTCCCTGACCACCTTATATAAAACTATAACCTGTCCACGTTACCTGCCCTTGGCACGCTCTCTCACCATCACCCACTTTGAATTTCTCCACTACATTTACCTCCAGCTGACATGCTATATTTGGATGTATCTGTTTATTAAATAGAAGGCAAACTCTATGACGGCAGACATTTATGTGTGTTTTTGGTTCATTGTTAATCCCGGAAATTGGTGCCCAACACATAGTAGGTGAATAATAAAAGTTTATTGAATGAACAGATTGAGTCATGTGCCAACACTGTTCTGAGAACAATATATGTATTTCTCATCCGATCCATAAAATAACCTACTAGGTTCTACTATTATGCTAATTTATTTTTGGCTGTGCCACGAGGCATGTAGAACTTTATTTCCCCAACCAGGGGTCGAACCTGCACCCCCTGCATTGGAAGCATGGCATCCTAACCACTGGACTGCCAGGGAAGTCCTGATAACCAGTTTTATAAGCCAGGAAAGTAAGGCACAGACAGGGTTAAGAGTATGCTAGTTATTGTCAGATCTGGGCTCAAATCCAAGATTTGGCTCTAGAGCCAGGGTTCTAACCCTTTTACTATCTGCCTGGTGGCGAAATACCTTCTGGAGAAAGAGGAGAAGGAAATAGGAAGTAAGAAGTGGAGGAGGGGAGAAGATGTGGGGGGGAAGGAAGAAAAGGTGGAGAGAAAGAGTGAGGAGAAAGGAAGGGAAGGAAGAGAGATGTCGGTATAATTAGACCCTGTGCTTTGAATGTGGCAATTTTTATGGAAGAGTCTTAAGAGAACCTAGTCTCTGTCTTGAAGTTGATCTCATAGACATTAAACTCTGAAAGACATTAATTAGACTAATGAATCTAATGACAGCTGGAGAGACTAGTTCAAGGAAAGAAAGATTATCATTTGGTTAACAAATTTGTCCTTCCTTTCTGAAGGTGTATACCGATGTCTGATCCTTTCACTGACACAATCTCTTGGCCAGGAGTTTCGCTCTTCCCCTCACAAAGCCTCAGTAGTGCTTGGAGGTCCAAGAAAGGAAGCAATGTGGAAAATGGGGCAAGAGGTGGTGGGATGGAGTTGAGACAGAGCAAAGATATGCTTTTTTACGTCTTGGAATTTAAGCTTCTAATTCTTCAAATTATTTAATAAAAAAAAAAATCAAGCCTATCCTCATTGTTTCTCCTCTTGTTATTTTACATAGAATATGTTAGTCGCTCAGCAGTGTCCAGCTCTTTGTGACCGCATGGACTGTAGCCCAGCAGGCTCCTCTGTCCATGGGATTTCCCAGGCAGGAATGCTGGAGTGGGTAGCCATTCTCTTCTCCAGGGGACTTTCCTGACATAGTCAGTGCTTATTTGGGTTTGGACCCATTTGCTAGTTTCTTTACATACCGTTCCTTCTTGCATCTTATGCCTTCCTTCCTGTTGCTTATTGATGGTAAATAGTCCTTGTCTGAAAAAGTCTTTGTTTTGCCCTCACTCTTGGAGACCTATGGTACAGAATTTCAAGGATGACGCTTATTTTCCTGCAGCATTTCAAAGCTATTATTCCGTATCTTCAGACCTCTGTTGTCGCTTTTGAGATGTCTGCTGTGTGTTTAATTTTTGTTTTTGTGTATTATGCCCCCTGCCCTGTTGCTTTTTTTTTTTTTTTTTTGCAAGTTGTATTAATGTATTCAATAAACTTTTACAAAATATTTTATATCATATATGCCCACATAGACTATACATACTAATATAAAATTAGTAAAACAGTATCATTTCTATTATTAGGTGAATGTTGCCCGGTTGCTTTTAAGAATTTCTTTTGTCTTTAACACACCACTGTGCAGGTTAAGTGAGGATTTCGTCTTATTTACCCTATTCTGGGTGTTCTTCCTGGATCTGAGGATTCATGTGGCCCGATTAGTTCTGGAATCTCTTTAGACTCTCCAGACATGGTGTCTTTTCCATTCTCTCATTTGTCTTCTTCTGGGACTCTCCTTACATACATTGCAGGCATCTCTTCCATTCTCTGTGTCTTTTAACCTCTTTTGTTATTCATGTCTTTATATTTTGATGCTGATCTCTGAGGATTTTCTTCAGACCTGTCATCTAGTTGGCAGTTTTTCTTTTCAATGTTTGTTTAATCCTTCCACTGAGTTTTTAAATTTAAATCACTACCTTTTTGTCAGAGTGCCTTGCTCTTAACCACTGTTTCAGTTTCTTCTCATATGTTTTTAATGTTTTTCAACGTATTTGTTTTATAGCTTGGCTTGTGGTAGGCACTCTAATTATTGAATGAATGAATGAATAAATTATTAGTTTGTTTCTGACAGTTTTTATAATCTAAAGTTCTTGGGAGTCTAGTCTTGCTGTTTTGGGACTTCCCTGGTGGTCCAGTGGTTAAGACTTCACCTTCCAATGCATGGGGTGTGGGTTTGATCCCTGGTCAAGGAGCTAGGATCCCACATGCCTAGAGGCCAAAAAAAAAAGATCATATAATCCTCTAGACTTACTGTTTGTTATGCTCCTTTCTTTGGATAGGTTATTTCCTTGTGTGTATATTGTGAGCTCTTCTTCACCAGGGAATTCTCTTCAACCTTTCCTTCAGAAAGTTTTTTTTTTTTTTTAATGCTAGTTTCTTCAGAAGGATCACTGGCCTGAGAGTTCCTAGTTCTTAAATCAGCTAAGTAGCGAATCTGAGTGAGGTGCTGGCTAAAATCACATGTGATTTAAGGGAGAGATTTTTTTCCTACCCAAGCTCAAGCCAACAGATAAATTTCCCTGCTGTCTTCCTATGTCAGTAGGAAGATTTTTTTTTTAGCCCATCTTTTTACTAAGAGTATAGGTTGAGAATTGAGAATCCTGCCTCTGTATAAAGGATGTCAGTACTAACTCTCTACGTTACATAAACAGAAGCCCTCGTCTTTGGACCTTATGTACGTGTTAGAACCCATGTGCTGAGTTTGCCAAGGCTGGCACCTCCCACTCGCCATCCAGAGCAGCTGCAGAGTTAGCTTGCACGTTCTGGTTTTCAGTTCCCTTTTCGTTTCTAGCCTGCAGGGATTTTCCTGACTATCTTGTAAGCCCAACTTTGAAAAGAATTTGTAATGCTTCTCATCAAGTTGTTTAATGATGAAGGGGTTTAGGTTATTTTAGTTTATTTAGGTTTATTTAGTTTAGTTTTAGGGATTATTGGAGAAGAAATCTTCCTGCTTGGTTTCTTGTCCAGCACAGGGCCAGCCTTCTTTTTTAGCCTCTTGGAGTTCATTTTATGATGGGAAGTGAGAGGAGTGTGGCCACAGCACTTTGATCCTGCCAAAGTGGTCCAGGAACTCTCAAAAAATGGAGAACGATTGACCCAGGAAGACCTCAGATTAATAAGGTCCTTCCTCCAGCTAAGCAATGTGTGTCCTTTGAGGTTAGAAATAACCTATTGGGACAAGATGTTTACTGCGATCTATTAGAAGCTGGGTAGCAAATCTTTCCTAAGATAATAACAACAGGGCACACAAGACTGAGAAGACATCAAGGACTTACTAACACAAAAATACTTGCTTAATCACGGATTCCAGATTTTTAAGAGCCCGAATGCCTGGCATTATGCTTTCTGCAGGCTGTTTCTGGGGTCAGACATTATCACCAGTAGCACTCCCACCAAAGAGCAGCCCAAGTCTACCGCCAGCGGGAGCTCCGGTGAGAGCATGGACTCCGTCAGCGTGTCATCCTGCGAGTCAAACCACTCGGAGGTGGAGGAAGGCTCCATCACTCCCATGGACACACCTGATGAGCCTCAAAAAAAGGTACATCCTTAACCTTTTCCGTAATTCCTGATGCGGGCACCTGACCCAGCATTTGCCACATGAGGAATGTCTGTTTTCTGGTTGATCTCGCTAGAGGATTTTGCAAGTCATGTTTTGAACCAGGTGTTCAGTCTGGGGACTTACTCCTTAGAGAAAGTGTCCAGAAGTGATAAGGCTGTTGGTTCCCTCATCGAGCCTTTGGAACATCGTTCCACACCTACATCCAGAGGCAACTGAAGGACTGTGACTTGTAACGTGCGCTCCCCTTTATTTGGGAGATGGAGAATTGTCTTTGAAGAAGCGAAAAGTCAAGAGCCAAAGGTGTGTCGGTTTCTCGGTGTCATACCTTGTCTCAGCCAGGCTTGTCCCACAGAAGCACTACAGAGCAAACCACTCCAGACTCGGTGCCCTCAACCAACAACCATTTGTCCTCTGTCCTGCGTCTGCAGGTTGGTTGGTTTGGCTTGGGCTTGGTCATGATTTGGTCCAGGTCTTCTCTACCTGCCTCTTGTGGTTTTTGGAGTCACCCAGGACCTGCTCTTAGCATGCTAAATTTGGATGAGCAAGAGGGCATTGCACGTGCCTAATAAGCCTCCGCATGGGCTCTATCTACCAATATTTATTTTCCAAAGCAAAGTTGTGTGGCCCAATTCCACATAAATAAATGAGTGGGGAACTATACTCCACTTCCGGTGGGAGGAAGTGTGGAGTCACAGGGCATGGGTGCAGGGGAGGGTGAGGAATGGGTAACAGGGATACCATCTACCGTGTCCCTCAAAAGGGAGAGTGATGAGAGGTGATAAAGGAGTTCTCAGGGAGAGTCTTCATGTCCATGGCTGTAGAAATAAGTGAAAAGAAAACAAAAAGTCCATGTGCATCTCCTACACACACCTGCTTCAGTCTGTTGCTCAAGGAGCTTGGATGAGAGATGTCAACTTGGACGTGACTAGAACTTGCCCCATTTGGGGGAGGATCTTGCCTGGCTAGACTTGCTGTGTAAGTGACTTCTGGCCCCTTAGTTTATGCTGAGGCCAGCGAGGTAGAGTTGGTCGCAGTCTCTTCGTTTTGGTTAGGTTTGCCCTTCTGTAAGGGGATGTGTGTGCTGCTTCATGTTGTGATATAAGCACCGGCAGCAAAACTGGAAACTCTCAGATGACCTTGTCACTAAAGGAGTCAATCCAGGAAGGGCTCATTAGGCCTGAGATGACTCAGATGCTGCCCCAGTGGGATTTCTCACCTTCCTGTTTTGAAATCTGGAGACACATCTTTAATGCTCCAAATATTGAAGGAAAGCTCTGCAAACACCCACGGACTGGCTGTTCTCTCAGGCATGTCTGCCTCATCAGGGATGGAATCATCCTTCATGACTTGACATTCAGCACTGAATCTGTCAGAAATCTGGAGTGAAGTGTCATCACTCACCTTGTGACAGGTTCTTGGGCTTTGTAGGCCCCATTTCCGATGGACTTTGATGATGGACGTTGTGCAGCAGTGACAACTATTGCTGTGGGGTTTCTGCCTGTGCAGGAAGGACATGGAGTCACGTTTGCATCTGTTGGTGCCATGGACGTACCCACAGGTCCTGGTCCTCCCTTTGAAACTGTGCAGAAGCCCAGCGTGTGTCCTGTGCACACCGCTTGCCGCGTTCTTTTTGTCTCCTCCCTTACACGCTGGCTCTTTATGATTTCTTGCACAAGTCATGAATTTTAATTCTTTGGCTGAACCTTTCTCAGAGTCAGAGATTTCTCTAGGTTTAAAAATGAGTAATTGAATTGGATGCCAAGTAATTGCTGGGCTGCAGAAGCCCAGGATGTTAACCCGAAAGGCCTCAGTCCTGCTCAGGGCTTGGCTGGCCCGGGAGACCTCCGTGGCTCCTCCCTACCCTGAGGTCCGGCAGCCCACCACACCCTGCCTTTCCCTTTGGCTACACTGTGAGGTCGCTCTTTTGAGTAAAGTGTAATTTGCATTCCTTTGTCTTGGTTCCCCTGATTATGATTTCTAAACATTCGCTTCACATTTGCTCCGCATTACTTAGATTCCCAGGAAGAATTTGGGCTCATGAGGTGGTCTGTTTAATGGTGCTATAACCCAGGCTCTTCAAGGCGGTATCTTGAATGTAAATATCTTTAAAATCATGAAAAAATCTAATAAAGGAAAAAAGATTTATGTGGAGGAAAGGGAAGGGGGAGAAAACTGAACCAGTAATTGGAAAATGGACCCTCTTCGCTACTGTGTGGTACACCTGCAAGCAAAGCCAGGCTGTTAAATTATTCACCACCAGTTAGTCCTCAAATTGAGCCATTAAGGTAATTCACTTGGGAAGCTAAGGAAGAAAAAGTAAACCATATTATGATAGAGCTTCAGTTAGACTTCTGCATACCAGAGTTGTCATATCAGCTGACTGGCTCTAATTAAACTAATGATGCAGTTGAATTTAATGTACGGTTATGCAATAGGAAAAAGTTCATAGGAAATAAAATAGAGTAGACTTCATTTTACTTGGAGGCCAGATAATCAGAAAACCAAATTTCTGTACTTTGTTTCTATGGGAGGGTAGGTGGGTATGAAAGACATTAGTAAGTTTTCTATTTTTTAAATGACCTCCAGATTATCTTATTGGATTAATGTGGTATAATTTAGCTTAGCTCATTGAGAAATTATTTGTAATTTTCTATAATAAGAATTGATATTTTAAATGATTCAATTAGTGGTGTGTGTTTTTTTTTTTTGGAACACCACCTAATGAGTTGGGGACATTGTCTTTCTTTGGTAATTGGTGTTGCACATATAAGAACTCTGTCATGAATCAGAAAAACACATTAACTTTAGTATATCATTCCTTAATTATTCTTGATATGCGACATGAAAATGTGTACAGTTGGTTCTAGAAACAAATGTGGTTAGGGTAGGCTGTGTTCCCTTGGGCAAGTCACTCTGTTTCTCTGAATCAATTTCTCTCATATTGATAATGCTCTGAGTTTTGTTCTTGAGATAAGATACCTGAAAGCTCATCACAGGCCTCAGTGCTGAGCATCCCTGAGTCTGGCGTACTGTGTTCTTTCACCATCTTATCATGGACTGGAGACGGGGGCTTGGTTACGCCCTTGCTATGTGAACCTGGTCGTGGGAGCCAGGAAACTTGAGAGCATGTCCTGATGGTGCTGTCAACACTGTGGCCTCAGGTTCCTCAGCAGCAGAAAGAGAGTGGGACCAGGCGATCTCCAGGGCTATGTTCCATGCAGAGCTGGATAATCTGTGGTCCTTGTCTTAGAAACGTCTAAAAATACAAGCCATTTCTCTCCTGCTCTGAAAGCCAGTGGTGAAGTAGAATCACAGTAGAACTGATCTCTGTGGGCAGGTCAAACATTCTTCTTGCTCAAGGCAGAAGGATTGGGCTTTCCTCCTGCCCTGTCGTCTTCCGGCTTCTTTTGGGAGTCTGTGTTGCCTCTAGTTTCTGGTATTTGCTGCCATCTACTGGTTAACCCCCTTCAGAGCAGCTAAAAGCTCGGGAAATGAGAGGACCGCCTTGCCTCCCAGGTTGCAGAGTGATTCTGCCCTGGGTTCTGAATCATTGACAGGCCTCTACCATGGGAGTGCTTCCAGCAGAGATGAGACCCACGTGTGCTGTGGATTGTTGTAGAGCAGATAACTGAAGTTTATTAGTCTCAACATTGACCTCTGCTTTGCAACTTAGCGCACTGTTGGCCAAGGTTCTAACAGTTCAGTTTCCTTCTGGGGTGTGCTTACTCTTCCAGCTCTCCGAGTCCTCCTCCTCCTGTTCCTCCATCCACTCCATGGACACAGCTTCCTCAGGGATGTCGTCCTTGATGAACCCCCTCTCCTCCCCTCCGTCCTGCAACAACAACCCGAAAATCCACAAGCGCTCTGTCTCTGTGACATCCATTACCTCGACAGTGCTGCCCCCCGTTTACAACCAGCAGAACGAGGACACCTGCATCATCCGCATCAGCATAGAGGACAGCAACGGCAACATGTACAAGAGCATCATGGTAAGGCTCTCGGACCGCCACCCCGAGGACCACGTGCTGTGTCCGGATACGCACGTGCGTTCCTGCCAGATGCATCTGTGCCATGTGAACCAATGCCAGAGTCTCCCCGGATATAGGCCAATAGCATGTTCTTTAAACTTTTTATTTTATATCCAAGTATACAGCCAGTTAACAATGTTGTAATAGTTTCAGATGCGCAGCAAAGCAATTCAGTTATATACACACACATGTATCTATTCTTTTTCAAATTCCTTTCCCATTTAGGTTGGTATAGAATGTTGAGCAGAGTTCCATGTGCTGTACAGTAGGTCCTTGTTGGTTATCCATTTTACACATAGCAGTGTGTACATGTTCCTCCCAAACTCCCTAACCATCCCTTTCCCCCACCCTTCCCCGCTGGTAACCATAAGTTCCTTCTCTAAATCTGTGAGTCTGTTTCTGTTCTGTAAATAAGATCATTTGTCTCATTTCTTTTTAGATTCTGCATATAAGGGATATCATATGATATTTTTCTTTCTCTGTCTCACTTGCTTCACTCAGCATGACAGTCTCTAGGCCCATTGATGTTGCTGCGAATGACATTATTTCATTATTTTTAATGGCTGAATAATATTCCACTGTACATATGTATCACATCTTCCTTATCCATTCCTCTGTCGATGGACAGGTTGCTTCCACATCTTGGCTTATATAGACTAATAACATATTTATATAAAAATGTGCATATCAGCAGTGTATATAAGATACAATTTTTTATGTCTTAAAAGTTGCTAAGCCTTATTCCTCCAAGTCATTGTCACCTTCTTCAAAACTCTCAATTGGGGTGACTACATAAATGTATCCCAGGGAGGACGCCACTGCTGCACACCTCCTTGGAAGTCTTCCCAGGGACTTACATGTTCACATGTCTAATTGAATTGCCATGCATCCTTAGCAATGTCCTTGGTGGTAGCAGTTTTCTCATCTAGTCACTTGGAGTCACATACAGTACAAATGGATGATCAAGCTGGACGTATAGTTTGTGTCCACAAGGAACTATACTTACAAATAAGTGAGACTTGCCTTTTTGAGCTTCTTGTAAAAATTGTGTGTTTCTGAGCATAGTCCCTAAAATGTGTTTTAAATAATGGCAGTCTTTTCGGATTACAAACCATGCCTCTCCTGGTATTAACCTTGGGTATGTAAGGTCTGATGTGTTTATTACAAGAGCAGACTCCTTATCTTAAAGGACATAATGTATTGAAAAGCAGACTGATCTGGAGGCACTGTCTTTGAACATCTAAAGAAAAGCTTTACTAAAGCGTTCACTGAATAAACAAAATGTTTCATGACCATTAGTTGTGTAGTAGTCTTTGGACCAGGCTTTGGGAGTAGGGAGACAAATGATACATTTCTGTCTTTGAGGAACTTATAATGAAAAAGGAGATTGTAAAGCACTTTTCAAAACATATTAACTATTCTAATAGAGGTCTGATCAGATTTTCCCAGGGCCTACAGGCCACATGAAGGCATTTGTGTTAATCCTGCAGGCAGTTGAGTCTTACTGAAGGCTTTTGTATAGCAGTCAGATTTGCTCTGTAGAGAAGTGACTGGCTTTGTGGAGATCTCATGCTGGAATACAGGTGGGTAGATTAGAGATGAGGGAGAAAATTAGAAGCTGCTATCATATTCCATGTAGGAGGTGATAATGGTTTGAAAGAAGGTCGTGTGGCTGGAGATGATATGGATTTTTGAAAAATTTTTGTAAGTTAGAATTGTAGAATCTATCAATTTAGTTATCAACTTTTTGGTTGCTTTTGTGGGGGAGCGGAAGAGGAAGGACTAAGCTAGCTCGATGGTGGTGGTCCCGTCAAGTGTGATGTAACTGCTGGAGGAGGAGGTTTGGGTGCACTTACATTGGAGGTCACCACAGGACATCCAAATGGCGTGGCCTCCCTGGTAGAGAGTCAGAAACACAGGTTGGTGCAAGGCTGATGCTGGGGTCAAACACTGGGGGTCGTCCAGCCCCACGGGGTGGACATGGTCTTGCAGGGGAGGGGGGAAGGCTGAGACGTAGCCCATGTGGTGGTGACAGAGGGGCTGATAAAGGAGTATCAGGGTGGAAAGGGGAACCGCCAGGCAGCCAGGGTCATCGGTGTTATTGTAGTATTTTCAGGGTAGTTTATTCACATGGCTTCTCTCACATTGCCATCCAGGGAAGTAAGTGCCCGCTGTGTAACCGCGGTATCTCTGAACTGAAAGGAGCTGAGAACTGAACACATGGACATGGTCAACGTGGATGAATCTCTAAAACACCCTGTTGAGCCAGAGAAATCAGATATACTGCTTCCTGCAAGGGGTCTGATGTTTCAAAAACAGGCCTGACTTGGGGCATTAGAAAACTAACCTCAGGGAAGGGCACAGGGAATGTTTTGAGTTCCTATATAAGGTGTGTGAACAGGAGACATCCAGGCACCTTTCAGTATTGTAACCACCAGCCGTGTTCGACAGGTGAGCGTTGAAATGGGAGAGTCCAAACTGAGATATGCTCTGAGTGTGAAATGCACCCAGGTTCTGAAGACTTAGTAACAACAAAAAAAGAATGAGGATGTAAAATATCTTATTAGCAATTTTGTATTGATTATATGCTGCTATAATATTTTGGGTTTGTTGGATTAAATAAAATATTAAAATTAATTCCCCTTTTGAAAAAAATTCAAATGTAGCCACTGGATGTTTAAAATTACAAATGAGGCTCGTATAGTATTATCTATGGGATAGTGCTGGTTTAGTATATCAGCGTAGCGTTATGTGGCTGAACTCAATGCTATCCGTGATGATCAGTTCTCCTGTAGCTGGTACAAAGTTACAAACCCTCAAGGAAAGCCTTTGGCCATCCCATCCGTATGGACACACCTGGGGAGGCTTAACATAAAGAAAATAAGGGTAGCCTGGCTTCGTCCTTAAGTAGGTTCAAAGTTGACAGCTGAACCTAACATTAACCATGAAAGTGAAAAGTAAAAGTGTTAGTTGCTCAGTCATGTCTGATGCTTTGTGACCCCATGGACTGTAGCCCACCAGGCTCCTCTGTCCATGGAATTCTCCAGACAAGAATATTGGAGCAGGTAGCCATTCCCTTCTCCATGGCTTCCTCCTGACCCAGGGATTGAACCAGGGTCTCCTGCATTGCAGGCAGATTCTTTAATAAGGATGTGCCAGATGTTTTGGTGATACACACTTGAGGAGGGTCTTTATCACTTACAGGGACCCCATTGTAATGCCTGTTATTTATTGTATCACAAATACAGCTGCTTCTCCAGACCAGAGCGGGGCCCATGGGCCCAACATCCTCAGGCTCACAATGACAGTTTCTTGGAGGAAATCAGACTTCTTTTTTTGGCTCTCTTTCCTCCTGGGGAGAGCAGCTTTTATTTCTAAGTAAGAAAATCTGTGTTTTCTCTAGCTTTCTTTCAAATTTAAAAAAATCAGCCAAGGGATAATACGAAAGTGAGCTCTCCCTTTTCCTGTTTCTCTGAGCACCCTGAAAATAGCTGACTGATGGGCAGAGATGAAGGGGAGACTTGGGCTGAAAGGAGCTTGTACTTTGAAAAATGTTAGATTTATTGTTTGTAAACACTCAGAAGCTAATTTTTAATTGAAGCAACATTTACATACAATTATATAGATCTGAAGTGTTCTATTCTTTGGATTTTTATAACTATAATATATATATATTTATTTAACTACCTTATGTGTGTGTATATATGGTTATATATATATATATGTATGTAACCACCATCTATCTATATATATGTAACTGTCATATATATGTATTTATCTATGTAACCACTATATTATATATGTATGGTTATATATATATATGTAACCACCACTGCAAGTCTAGATAAATAACATTTTTCATCCACTCATCCCTTCTTCATTCCCAAATTCCCTTATGCCCCTCCAATCCTGCTTTAAGCGTAGCTGAGTATGAGTTTAACGTTAGTTTTCTGACCCCGCAGGTTAATTTGGCCTGTTTTGTGAGAGCAGACTGCTGCAGCCTGTTGTCTTCTGGGTCTCCTTCCTCTGGCTGTCCGTGACATGTGTGAGATTCATCACTTTGTTGTGTGTTTCATTTCCCTTTAGCTGTTACGTCATGCTCTGCCCTGAACACACAGCACTATCTCTATCCTCCCCTGTTCTCCTGTCCATGGAGATTCAGGTTGTTTTCAGGTTGGGGCTGTTATGACTAAATCTGCTGTGAAAGTTTGTACAGAAGTCCTTTTGTGGACACACGCTTTCATTCCTCTTGGTGAATATCTAGAGGTAGGCTTCCTGGGTTGTGAAGTCAGTTGTACTCTTTGAAATGGTCAGTGTGTGGAACTGTGGCCACGTCTAACCCACAGGTTGTCACCGGTGCTCAACAGGTAAGGGTAATCTTGACCCAGGACCGACAGCACTGTGCATTTCCCACTTCCCTCATACACATTCTTCCATTGGAACCTCCACTGGAACTGGCAAGGCACCCCGGGGTGTCGCTCCTGTTTTAATGGGGGAAGACACTGTGGCTCTGCAAGAGGAGCTGATGGAAAGAGTAGATGATCTGTCCTCTGAAGGTAGAGCCGGAACTGGAATCCAGGAGGGCTGGCTCCTGGTCCTTGCTCATTTCACTGGGCCATTTCTCTTGGGAAGGCACAAGACAGCAAGATGAAGATGGTCAGGAAAACTCTTCCAGGAAACACACAAAGTTAAATGCTTTACACACTCTTTCATTTGGCTTTCCAGTTGACGAGCCAGGATAAAACTCCCGCCGTGATCCAGAGGGCAATGTTGAAGCACAATCTGGACTCAGACCCGGCCGAGGAGTACGAGCTAGTGCAGGTCATCTCGGAGGACAAAGGTAGGCAAGTGTTCCTCTTCAAAGCAGGTTGCCCCAGTGTGAAAGGACCCTATGTGGATACAGTGTCTGTTTTAAATGGAACCAAGTTGGGAGTGGGGTGGGTACATTTACTTACTTGTTTATGTAATTAATCTTTTATTAACTATCACTGGAATAGAGTTGCTTTACAATGTTGTGTTAGTTTCTGCTCTATAGCAAAGTCAATCAGCTATATGTATACCTGTATCCTCTCTTTTCCAAGTGGGGGTTTTGAATTGCCCAAGAGTGGAGTTGTGTGGGGAACCATGCCATCACCTCACTTGTTATTAATTCTCTCAGGCTGGCCCCCCAGCAAACCTTGTTTTTTCTGAAGTTTTGCTGAGCATGCCTCCCACCCATTCTCTGTAAATTTCTTGTCGAGCATTTTTGTAGGAAGAGGTCCCTCCTTGTGTGTAGGCGGAGCCTGTCTGGTCTTTGCCGGCGGCCATCTACCTCCATTACCCAGTTACATGTGTCCAGGTTGTATGTGAACCTGAAATGTAGCAGTTCCTGCAGTGACTTCTCATTGTTTCAGTTAACCGTTTGTGAGAGTTCAGCCTTCAGTTGATCCTTACTCACGACTGATCTTCAAGTAGCCAAAGCTCCTGATGGCAGAACTGTGGAAGGTTCTTGACCTCACGCTTATTGAAGCAAAGAACCAGTGAATATGAAATGCAGCAGTTTGGCGAGGAACCCATTAACTAAAGAAATCTCCTTCATGGAAACTCTGGGCAGATAATCCCCCTGAATGTATCAGTTTGTTAATCTGAATTGGGGTTGTCTTTGTTGAAAGGAGGGGGCAAACTGGTAGGTGACTCCTCTATGCCACGGCACATCCAAGAACGTGACTCAAGCAGAATAAGTCTGCTTTCCAAGTGCAGAAGGAACAGCTGGTACTGTTGACTGAGGCCAACCCTGTTTGCTGACTGACCCAACGCAGGTATCTCATTGTGGGACTGTTCCCCAACAAGCATTCCCCCTATAAAGGGAAAGAAAGAAACTCTACAAGGTGGGGATTTGGAAAGGGAGCAGCTACTCGTATCCCGTTGACCCAAAAAATCACCCAGGACTGTCATCTCGGGCCCAGATAAGAGTGGGCCAAATTAGAATAATAACATTTTCCAAGCAACAAAAAGCCACAGCCTCAGAGAAAACTTTTTCCCACTGTCTCTTGGAAGTTTTCTCATTTATCCGGCTGAGCCCAAGGTTGTGGGGCAAGCCTTTCTCAGTTATATCTTTTAGTGTAGTTACTGTTAAAAGCCTCAGCCTACAAAGTGGTCTCTTGGGTTTCACCACCCACATTGCCCCCAAGCCAATGCCAAGGTGAGGCCCAGTGGGCCTGAAGATCCAGGAGCCCCGCAGCACAGCCAGGGCCCAGCTTCATTCACCACTGGGTGGTGGCGGGTGGGCGGCTTGACCTCTCAGGGCCTTGGTCTGTAATTAGTTAAACGGAGACAGTACCCTACTAGCCCCTCATGCATCATGGGGAGATGGTGACAGGAAATAACGTACCGAAAGTGGACAGTATTCAAGATACAGTACAGATATATATATATATACATATATATGTATATAGCTGTGAGGTAGGTTGTTACCGACCTCAGGAATATGTGGGCAAGAGACTGGGGACACTTTCAGGGAATTATTCTTTATGAAACACTTGTGCAAAATGTAGCAGAGTCCCTCAGAACCTGACTGCATCAGTCTTGGCAGTGGAATCTCAGTGTTTGACGCTAATGTTAGTTTGACTTACTCCAGTTCTGCAGTCACACATCTCGCCTAGCTGCCTCCCTTACTCCACTGCTACAAAGCTAGTTTTGCACATTTTACCTTTTTAATTCCCTCTTGGTTTTTAAAGATATCCCTTCCGCCTGAGTGCTAAAGAGTGTATACCTTCTGTTTAAATTAAAAATGAATTTAAATAACTTTGCTCGATAACTTCATATTATACTTGGAGCAGTCCTTGTTCAGAAATTACAGTTATCTAGTTGGAACTCATTGAAATAGACAGTTGTTTAAGTTTTAACAGATATAGCCTCTCTTGTCTGGTTTCCCTTTAACATTCAAATGCAAGCCCTTAATGAAGCAAGCTCTCAAATGGTGGAAAATACTGACTTGGTTTGGGATTAATTTAAAAATGTTTTGATGTTCCAAGTAAAGATTTCTGGAAAGTGCTGTAGATTTTCTGTCTTTTCCCCCATGTCATCGGATTCACTTAGTCTCTGAGAAAAACTTCACGTTGGGTAGAAAATGAGCCACGGAAGGCTGGAAACCCCGGGCTCTGCTCCCAGTCCTGCCGTTGACTAGCTGTGCACTCAGGGATGTCTCTCAACTCCTCCAGGCTTCTGTTTCCTACTCTCCATCCTTCCGGCTAAAACATCCCACATTTGAGCATTTTGTTCACGGCTTGAATTTCCAAGATTGGATTCACACTTAAGTTTTTAAAATTGGGATTGGGAAATTGTTGGAACCAATTTGGTGTGACAGAGTGGTGGTCGTTATCCAGCTCCGTTCACATTCCAGGAACAAAGGACTATAATTGCAGCCATGAGTCTGGGCAAAATTTCCATCTGCCATGGTCAGCGCTGGGCTGGCCTACACAAGCTGACCACCTTCTCTTCCCTCATCTCTCTCTTTTTTTTGTTTTAGAACTCGTGATCCCAGACTCAGCAAATGTCTTCTATGCCATGAACAGCCAAGTGAACTTCGACTTCATCTTACGCAAAAAGAACTCTGTGGAAGAGCAAGTAAAACTGCGTAGCCGGACCAGCCTGACGTTGCCCAGGACAGCTAAACGGGGCTGCTGGAGCAACAGACACAGCAAAATCACCCTCTGAAGGCAGAGACGCGGGGCCCCTTGCTTGCCAAAGGCAGGGTGGGGCTGAGAATAGGCCGTGGTGATCGCAACTACCACCCAGTGTTAGAGGATCGTTGGTGAAGTGGACTGAAGTTTGTTGAGCACCTCTGGTGTACAGGGCACTACGATAGGCATCGTGGGGAAATCGGAGATGAGCTTGACACAGAACGGATGACCAATTCACTGATTCTCTTTGACCTGAGATTGAAATGCAAAATTATCCGCATTTATAAATCTATATGTATGTATACGTATTTGGTATGTGTGTGTATATATATAAATATGAGGGACTTGTGGGATATTCTGGACTACGGGAAAACAAATTTGCACAATGGCCTGGGAAGTCGAGGTCACTTTTGACAGGGAAACAGAAGGAACTGAGAACCTTGTCTCTCACCTCCCAAGTAAATGGAATCACTCCTAGGATTGCAGAGCGTCCTTTGTGCCAGTATTATAAGTCCAGCCTATTTTTATAAGGGGAGAGGATTACTTTCTCAATCAAGTGCCACCAGAGAAGAACCACTGCAGAGGTGGGAACTGCCGCAGGCCGAATGAAGGGCCACGTCAGACAGGGTTTGGATGAGCCAGTGGCTTTCACCTCTGCTTGCATCGGCCAGTGCACCGGCTTCCCCGGGGAGGGCGGGGAGCAGCTTCGGAGGCCCCTCTGAGCCACTGAACCAGCCGTCAGGACGCCTCTGGAGGCAACGCAAGCCCGTTTTGATTTGGTAACTGCATCGTGTGTCTCCCATCCCCTAAAGAACATATCACAAGCATTTCTTGCACACGTAGCCATGTTCTTTGGTAACTTATCAACCAGAAAAGAAAGCTCAGAAGGATGATGATTCACTTGGACTCTGATCTGTCTCAGAATGCCACTGCTTCATTGTTTTTTTTCTGATTGCCTTTTGCATGTGAAACTATATGTTTGCAGTCTTTTGCCATCTGGATCGTAGTACCTCTATATATTAACGTGCAATTTGTTCCTCAGGTGTAGAAATCCCTACTGCAATTGACTATGTCTGATCATTTTGAGACCTGTGAAAGATTTCTGAACAGCCATCGTTCTGTGAATAGCCCCCTGGAGATGTTCCCAGCTGAGAGCAGTGTCCTTTTTTACTAACTTTTACAACCTTCCTGTGCCTACTCATGGGGACAGAAGTGGGGCTTCGGCATACTGTCCAGACCATTTCTAGTGAGGTACACACATTCTTCCAGATGGAATCATTAACTTTCCTTTTCAGGTTCCCACACTCTGTATCCCAGTGTCACTGTTAAGTGACACTTTTGCCTTCAGTAGCACCGTCATCCTCTCCCTTCCAAATCTGAGCTGTGCTGGGGTTTGAGCTATAAAGCCATAACATGTGGGATGTTGACATGTGTAAGAAGCACTTTTAGAATGTTGTCCTTTTTAAGAAAAAAAAAATCTCAAAATACCAGTTTTTATTCCAAAAATAAAGAACAGACCCAAATAAGAAGTGCAGATTGTAATGTAGACCTTTTTCTTTCTTTTGTTCACCACCCCCCCCACCCACTCCCCACCCCCTGTCCTGTAAAGAGAGCTCCCAAAGGTTATGTGTGATTCATGTTGTGTAAATAGTCATATGAAATCTTCAAGAAGCACCAGGGAAGGTCTAGAGATTTGTGCCCTTGGACCAAAGAATGAGAATGAGCCAGGAAGGCCTCAGATTTCCTGTAGGTCTTTCTAGGTCAGAATGTACCTTGTAAAGACTGACTGGTATCAACTAGTTGAAAGCATTTTTTTTTTTTTCTTTTTTCCTATTTGCGAGGCCGGTCTGATTTGTGCTTCTGTGCTTGGAGGAGGGATGGCCAGGGTGCTAGACATCATGGAGATGAAAGGAAATGTATCCTCAGCCTGAATTTCTTGGCTTGAAGATCAAAAAGAAAATGTAGAACTGTCAGCCTGGTTTAGGGTGCAGCTACCAAGATTTACAAGTTACGCCCGTGTGCTCGCCTTGTGTATTTATACTGTATATGTAGAGTCTAGATTTATATACTGCAATGTAATATATATATATATATTCCTTTTTTAAAAGACAATGGAAGTTACAAGTAGATAAAACATAGCTTCATTTATTTAATGCCACTTTAAATGTCTTAAATTTGTTTCCTGGTGGACTGCCGGGCAATGCTTTTAGCTGCTGACATGCTTGTCTTTCTGCCTCTCTGTCATCTGTTTACCTTTTGGTTAAGTTAATAAACTGATTGGGACTTGGTTGGCATGTGCTGCCAGACTCAGAGGGATTGTATCTGGAGTGTTGACCTGGTGGATCTGGGTTTCAGATGTGTCAGTAAGCGCTTTGGGAGCCCACTCTGGTCAGGCTCGAGGGAGCAGAGGGAGAGCCAGTGGCCCAGTTAGGAGGGGTCCTCGCCACCGTCAAGCATCATTTGCATTCAGGGGCAAGAATGACATCTTAGGAAATCGCTGTCAGATGCGATGGCTTGCTGGAGGGTATCCTTAGGGGTAGTTTGGCTGGGACACTGTATAAAATCAAACTTAGGATCCAAGGTAGGACTTTGCCTTCTTTCCAACAGCCTTTCCTGAGTCTCCAGTTGCTACTGTCAGCATAGTTCTTGAAACCATCCTTGGTGTTCCAGAAGCCGGGACGGCCTCTGTGGAGGAAAGAAGGAAGGCCTTCCCAAAATTCAATCACACCTAGACCAGCTTCATTCAACAGATGCCCATCGGCATTCCATCATATCATTCCCCAAGAAAGGGATTCCTAAATAGATCCAGATTATCAAGTTTTCTGGGTCCCTGTGGGATATAGGAGACAGCCAAGTAGGTGTTATAATAATTGATAATATGGGCAGGAAAAAGGGAGGTTTCTATTTCTGGCACTAGGTGACTATATTGTCAAGATTATCTGAGAAACTGGGTTCCCTTGTTTTGTCTCCCTTTAGAAGCAGCTTGAACCATGAACTTCCAGATGTTCAAGCTGGTTTTAGAAAAGGCAGAGGAACCAGAGATCAAATTGCCAACATCCACTGCAATTTGATCTCTGGTTCCTCTGCCACAAGCTGGAATCAAGATTGCCGGGAGAAATATCAATAACCTCAGATATGCAGATGATGCCACCTTTATGGCAGAAAGTGAAGAGAAACTAAAAAGCCTCTTGATGAAAGTGAAAGAGGAGAGTGAAAAAGTTGGCTTAAAGCTTAACATTCAGAAAACTCTACTGGAACTGCACAAACTGGCCACAGAAAACTAAGATCATAGCATCTGGTCCCATCACCTCATGGGAAATAGATGGGGACACAGTGGAAACAGTGTCAGACTTTATTTTGGGGGGCTCCAGAATCACTGCAGGTGGTGATTGCAGCCATGAAATTAAAAGACGCTTACTCCTTGGAAGGAAAGTGATGACCAACCTAGATAGCATGTTAAAAATCAGAGACATTACTTTGCCAACAAAGGTCCATCTAGTCAAAGCTATGGTTTTTCCAGTGGTCATGTATGGATGTGAGAGTTGGACTGTGAGGAAAGCTGAGTGCCGAAAAATTGATGCTTTTGAACTATGGTGTTGGAGAAGACTCTTGAGAGTCCCTTGGACTGCAAGGAGATCCAACCAGTCCATCCTAAAGGAGATGAGTCCTGGGTGTTCATTGGAAGGACTGATGGTGAAGCTGAAACTCCAATACTTTGGCCACCTCATGCGAAGAGTTGATTCATTGGAAAAGATTCATTGGAAAAGACCCCGATGCTGGGAGGGATTGAGGGAAGGAGAAGGGGACGACAGAAGATGAGATGGCTGGATGGCATCACTGACTCGATGGGCAAGAGTTTGAGTAAACTCTGGGAGTTGGTGATGGACAGGGAGGCCTGGCGTGCTGCGATTCATGGGGTCACAAAGAGTTGGATGAGAATGAACTGAACTGAACTGAGAAGCAGCTTGGTGACATTTTGTCTGAAGGAATACTGTCTTAAAATTTCCTTCTTTGGAGTCTTTTCAAATTTGCTGTGCAGCACAGGATCATTAGGAAGTATGCAGTCTTGCTCTGTGTCCTGATTTCAGTGGTCTTGAGAAGTTTCCGCAGCACCAACCCTCTTTTTTCTATAGAGCTGCTGCAATGGCCCCAGTTGCCTCCTGTATCCACAGTTCCACTCTGAGAAGTTATTTCCATTGTGTTGTGCATGGCTGTTTCCCCTAGGATCTCTGTTAAAATGAAATAACTTTTGGAAGGGATGGCTAGGCTAGGCTAGTCTAAACTAACAAAGTGTGAAATCTCAGTAACTTAGGATAGTTTGGTTTTCAACATGTCATAGGTATTGCAAATCGGGCAACTCTCCTTGGTGGCTCAAGGATCCAGGCAGCTTCTATCTTGCAACTTAGTGCTATGGTCTCAGATTTTTTTTCCTTCAAAATCACAGTGATGGTGGAGAGAACTCACAACCATTCCTGACTGCCTTAGTCCAAAGGGACTGTGTCGCTTCCATTCACAGTCCGTTGGCCAGTCAATGGCCCCAGTCTAAGTGCAGGGGAGGTAGGAAGATGGAGGAGGACACTTGGAGTAGATGAGCATTTCCATCTCTGCCCAAAGGAGTGCTGTCTTTTCACTAGGGTACATGGCTTTGTTCATTATCCACAGTCACCAAAAAGTGTTTGGAGGCGATGGTAGAGAGGACTTGAGATGGGGGCTGCACAGAGCCAAGAAGGGTTGAAGACAGAGCGGTGCTCAGAGGAAGAAAAAGTATTAATACAAGAGTAATTTAATTTTGTTTAGAATTAGCCTTACAGAATTTATTTTTAACATGTGGTCACCACCAATTTTCATGCTTCTAATGTAGTCCCTACTCTGACTAAACTAGGAGCTCCTTTATAGATGTAGTTGTATGTCAAATCTTTTTTTTAAAAAAAATCTAGGAAATTTAAAATGTTGAAATATAAACTGTGAAATCAAATAGAAGCCAGGCAAATTTAATTAGACTCTGAATTAGAAAACCACCATTTGGTGTGGTTTCTCAGCATCTCTGCCTAGAAAACTGTGTGGAAGTAATTCACTATTTAACAGTTTGAGGTATTTAACATTTTCTTAAGACTTGGAAGGCATCGTACAAATCATACAGTCAACACCCTCATATTACAGATCCCCTGGGCTTGAGGCTCAGAGCAGTTAAGTCACATGCCAGAGGTTGGGGCAGGGCTCTGAATGACCAGACTCCACTATGTGGGTGTCACATGGGTCAGGGCTATCCTGACATATTCCCCAGAACCTTCTGGAGCTGGAGAGAATGCCTGGGGGGTCTGCTGGCTCCATACCCAGCCTTCCAACCATGTGAAGTTCCACAAGCTGCCTTGGTTAGATGGGCATCTGGTTTGTACTTTCAAATCTCCAAGGAGAGACCTGCAGCTGGTCGGAGCACTGCTGCCTTTTATTCTGAGCATCATTCCATCTCACAGAAGGGGAAACAGGGCTGTAAGATTACATTGCAAGTTAGCTCCCACCTGGGATCCATGATGCACCCACAGAGTGGGTGAAAAGCACCAACTGAATGAGGCATTAAGGGAGTGGACACCAGTGATCAGGACCGAGTACTCTATCACAGCCTTCTCAGAAGAAATCACGTTTAATCCTACCAGTGTTTCCTCCCAACAACAAAATGTTCAGAGCAACATTTTGCACTGCAGTCAGTCTCTCACAATGGTATCCATCAAGCTGAAGAAAGAAAAAAGAGAATGAAATTGTTTCTAGATTGCTCTAGCTATTAAAAATAATACCAAGGCACCAGTTCAAAAGGGAAGAAGCATTTTAAATGAGACTGACTGCTGCCTTGCCCCCAGATGTCTATTTCTGATCCTGATTTATACAACATCTGACATCCAAGCCTCAGAGAATTGGCCTGATCAGCTGAAAAAAATTCAGTATATGAGATTTACTAGGTGGGAAGTAAACATTGGAGTTGGAGTTGTAAGCTTCTATGTGTGTGAGAGAAAGAGTTGGGGAGAGAGCAAGCAAGAAAGCAAGCAAGAGATAGAAATATTAGATATTAATGAGAAAACAAGAAACGAGACAGACTCTCTCCCCAGAAGCTTTTCATGCATGCAGTTTGGTGTGGGTGGGATCTCACTGCCTGGCTCTGACTCCCAAGCCACTTAGTATTTTATCTTCAGCAAGTCTGTTAGCTATTGCCTCATCTAAAAAGTGGGGATGGAAGACAGCTTCTATCTCTTGAGGTTCACGTGCTATTAAATTACACAGTGCACATAAAGGACTTCTCTCTGGCGCTGACTGCGGGAGTTCACTGCTGGTATTCCTGGGAAGCCGCCTTGCTCAGTGAGCAGCCATGTGGGGCACACATGACACTCAGAGGTGGGCCCACAGATGCCTGAATGGCACCCTGGGAAAATCGAGCCTGCGGCTGCTTTTGGCAGAAAGACTGACTCATGGAGTTGGAGGGCAGCCAGAGGGCTCCTGTAGCCTGCTCCACAGCCCTGCTCCAAAGAGAGAGGGGGCAGGGGAGTGTGGGTCTCACCTACCGCAGCGCCTCCTGGTGGGGCTGTGGCAGCACAGCCTTGTTGGACAGGCTGGAAAGGGAGCCGCTGGCCCCCAGGAAGCAGCTCTGAGCTGGAGCATTCCCCTCCTGGAACCAAAGTGACTTCCATCAGGGCCCCCACCTTCCTGGCTTCCCTCTGCAGTCAGGGGGAAGCAGCCCTGAGCTGGAGCATTCCCCTCCTGGAACCAAAGTGACTTTCATCAGGGCCCTCACCTTCCCGGCTTCCCTCTGCGGTCAGGGGGAAGCAGCCCTGAGCTGGAGCATTCCCCTCCTGGAACCTACAGTGACTTCCATCAGGGCCCCCACCTTCCTGGCTTCCCTCTGCAGTCAGGGGGAAGCAGCCCTGAGCTGGAGCATTCCCCTCCTGGAACCTACAGTGACTTTCATCAGGGCCCCCACCTTCCTGGCTTCCCTCTGCAGTCAGGGGGAAGCAGCCCTGAGCTGGAGCATTCCCCTCCTGGAACCTACAGTGACTTCCATCAGGGCCCCCACCTTCCTGGCTTCCCTCTGCAGTCAGGGGGAAGCAGCCCTGAGCTGGAGCATTCCCCTCCTGGAAGCTACCGTGACTTTCATCAGGGCCCCCACCTTCCTGGCTTCCCTCTGCGGTCAGGGGGAAGGAGCCCTGAGCTGGAGCATTCCCCTCCTGGAACCTACAGTGACTTCCATCAGGGCCCCCACCTTCCTGGCTTCCCTCTGCGGTCAGGGAAGGACCATTCTCCCACCAGAAGCTGAGCCCCCCGTTCCTTTCTCCTCCTTCCTGTCTCCACCTGGACCTGGATCTTCCCCTGCAGGATGGGGCTGTCTGCTCTGACCCTCCCTCTGTCCAGGGATGACTCACATGCAGGACAGAGTTGTTGCTGTTCCATAGGCCTCAGGGGGCCCAGGCATCCCACCGTTCCTTTGCAGGTTGTCCAGCTCACTGCCACCTCACCTGTGCACTGTGGCTGGATCGCAAGTATTAAAGAGTCATTTTAAGGGCCAGGGTCGCCACTTCCATTCCAAGCCTCTTTTCTACTATTTTGTCACTCTGGTTCCCTGCCCTCGCCACCGCCCCCTTTCTGGCCTGTGTGCTGGCCTTACTTCTCCACCAACAATGGGGGTGAGTCTGTTTTCTTATCCCCCTGGTCTTGTTCCTTTCTCCTGGACTCAAACCCCTGTGCTGTGCCCTGCCTCTTTTCTCTCCCCTTTAATGCCCTAAGGCCTGCAATCCTCTTCTGTCCCCTCCCTGCTCACGCTATGGGCATGGTTTCCTCCTGATGTCCGTTCTGAACAGTAATATCCCCTTCAAGTCTTCACAATTCATGCTGGCATTTTACAAAGTAGTTAAAACCCTTCAGACCACACCATCAACACAGACATCTCAACTCCTATGTGAAGGGCTTCCCCAAACTGTCCGTTCTCTTTGGGAGAGGACACTTTGTTACGAGTTATTTTCTAAGGTCTCCAAAGAACAGGGAGAGAGGGCTGTCCAGGGCACTGAAAAAAATCACATTCCCCCATGAGCAAGAGCCCAGACTTATTCCCCTAGAAGAGGAAGCATCAGAGAAGCCTCGTCTGGACCAGCAGGGCCACGCAGCTGGTGTTCAGACATGGAGATTTGGTCAAAGTGCCCACAGCTGAGAAACCAAGCTGAAGAAATGCCAGGGAGGGGCAGAAAAATAAACGCAGTGAATTAAAAATAGAGACAAAACCAGTTCTCAGAGATGATTCTTCATTCTTTCCATCCTTTTTGAAGACATGCAAGAAGGTGGCTTTGGGCTGTGAGCTGCCTGCCTAGTGTAGCAGAATGATCTTAAACTAAGATCATCTCCATGTCAATACACCTGTGGGTATAAGGCCCTTCTAGGCAAATTCACAGACCAATGAGGAAGCCACTTTCTGGCCCAACAACAAATTTTAATGGAGCCATTCCACCACTTGCCTTGGAATCCCATCCGGTATTTAGTAATTCTGTCATATTCCTGAAAGCACACTTAAACTATTCTTGCTGCAATTTGAGCCATTTCCTCATTCCAGGCACATGATAAGAGAAGGTACCATTTTCTCTTCCTGCCAGGAAGCCTGCACAAGCCTCTAGCCCAGCCTTACCCACAAGGGGGAAGACACCAGAAGCAAGAAATATACAGTCCTACAGCATGTGGAACTGAGCCTAAAAAACACAAGTCAGAACCTATCCTGAGACCAGCAGGCCCCTGGCTCTTGAACGCCAAGAGGGGAGTGTACTGCTGGGTCACATAGGATATCCCATACAGAGGGCTGCTTCACCAAGGTTGAGAAGCATGACTAACCCTCCACATGCACAAAAATACAAATAGAAGTTTAGATAAAATGAGACAACAGAGGACTATGTTCCAGACAGAGGAACCAGATAAAACCCCAGAAGAACAACTAAGGGATTTCAGTTCAGTTCAGTCACTCAGTTGTGTCTGACACTTTGTGATCCCATGGACTGCAACTTCCCTGAGAATAAGTTCAGAGTAATGATTGTAAAGATGATCCAAGAACTCAGGAAAAGAATGGATGCATGGAGCAGAGTTTTAAGTTTTTAATGAAGAATTAGAAAAAATAAAGAATAATCAGAGTTGAAGATATGATAAATGAAAAATACACTGGAAGCAATCAATAGCAGAATAAATGAAGCAGAAGAATGCATAAATGAGCAGTAGACAGTGGTGAAAATCACTGCCATAGAACAGAAACAAAGAAGAAAGAATGAAAAGAAAGGACAGTCTAAGAGACCTCTGGGACAACCTCAAGCACATCAACATTCACATTATAAGGGTCCTAGAAGAAGAAAAGAGAGAAAGTGTCTAAGAAGATATTTGAAGAGATAATAGCTAAAAACTTCCCTGACATGGAAAAAGAAACTATTGGAAAAGATACTATGCTATGTGGGGAACCAGAGGTCATAGGGAAAAACAGAAGTGTCTTCAGGGGACAGTGATTCCTTAAGCAAAATATCATAAAAGACACTCTGCTCCCATCAACTTCAGACATTCACTTGCACTGCTGAGCAATCAAGGGTTCTCTTTACTACAGCTTGAAACCTTTACCCCAGAACATCATGGAATTTCCCTTTCATCTACAGATCTTCACATCACCTATTCTGGTAAAGTTCATTTTGTAAAACTGTGGGCATTCTTGAAAGCTAAAGGAAAATATACTGTTTGTACACCAAGGGATGCTTTTAACTTGCTATTTAAACAAGCCCTATGCATGGGGAACAATTAATAGCTACATTGTCCTGCCTACCTCTAAGAAGGAAGTAGCTAAAATGAGGCCATTCATACAGAAAATGCTAAATCTTGGTAGGTGGGAGGGATAAATTAGGAGTTTGGGATTAATATATACACACTACTCTATACAAAATAGATAACCAGAAAAGGGACCTACTGTATAAAATAGGGAACTATATTCAATATCTTATAATGAAAAGAACGAAAAAGAAAGAAAAAAAACCACACATATGTATAACTGAATCACTGTGCTATACACTTGAAACTAACACAGCATTGTAAATCAACTACATTTCAATTAAAAAACTCTTAAAAAAAGAGAAGGCACAATTTCTAGGTAATCTGTTGTTAACACATTGTACTAAAACCCACCATCATTATTTCTCTCTTTTCCAAGCAAGCAAAAACAAAGCCAAAAACAATGTATTGGTCACCACTGACCAGACTCTCCAGCCTTGTTTCAGCAGCGCCGCCTTGACTCAGGGCCACCACCAGCCTACTCACAGGGGAGTCCCTCCCATGTCCACTGCTCTCTCCTCACGCCTCCCCACCCTCTGACACATTTAATCAGAACATCTCCACAGGATGGAGGTTCTCTCTGAAATAACAAACACCACCACCAAACATAAAACTCCGGTGAAATGATTATTTCCAAGGCTGCCTGTGCTGTGCTTTCTGACTATATCACCCATAACATGCTATCTTACCAAATGACCAGCCTCACTTTCACTCTCACTTTGCCATTAGTTAAAGCTTTGGTGAATTAACTTGTCAGTCATAGAGATCACTTACTTGGAAAGAATGTCTCAAAAGCACAATGTAGAAACCTCTTGGGAAGACTCATCCTTATTTTACAGCTACTAATTAGATGGATTTGCTCCAACTAGAAGTGAAAAGATTCCCAAGTGTGTAGCTGAATGGAAATTTTGTTTCAGACACCAGCCTTTGACTGGAAGTCTCTGCATTGTCTGTCAGGAGAAAAACCAAATGTAAAATTCCCCCAGAAACAATGGCCTCTGCATTCATGAGGACAGCCCGGCGTGGAGGGGCAGCGGCCATGCCTTGCCATCATCCGTGGGTCTCAAGACTGTTACCTGTCAACAACTCCCACACATAGCTGACTTCCATCCTGTCCCACTCCCCATCACTCCGCAGGAGGCCCTTTCGCAGCCCCACACCGTCACACTGCCTGAAAACCTCCCCGCCCTCTGTGCCCAACTCTCCTCCCTCTCCTAAACTCTCATTCATGCTCCCAAACCCAACACAATGGTCACATTCCCAGCAAAGCTGCTCCCTCGATGCCCCCCTCCTTGGCACAAGCAGGTTCCGTGGGTTCTACGGTCACCTTTGTTTCAGCCTCTGAAAACAACCATCCGGCTTTACACGGCAGCTCTCCTGGACCACAGACCTCACAGCAGTGGGCACCTTTCTAGATCTCCGAGCGTCTCGGTGCGCAGCACAGGGCCTGAAACAAGCTAGTGCTCAGACCTGGATTCTGAGGTCCGGGGGGAGCTTGACCTGAAATTCAAAGAGGTCACTGAGGCCAACATGGGTTCTCCGTTTTTGCCCCAAGATAAAGCTCTTTGGCCTGGGACAGGCATCTCAATATCTTTTGATGAACAGGCTGATCAACAACACAGAAATGCAAAATGAATTCTCCCTCATCCTCCTCCCACTGGGGACTCCTGTCTCTCTGTACCTTAGAATGCTCTCTGGCTTACCCGCCTCTTCAGCAGTCTAAAGCACCCCCCCCAACTGGCCAGGAAGGCTGGTGACTACTCTCTCTTCTTTGCCACAACAAAGTGATGATTATCTCTGGCCCCCGACATCCTTGGGCCAGGGCAAACCTGGAAATTCCAGCAGTGTGGGCTGTTGACCAGCGCTGGAGGAACCAATGAAAAATCACAGGGTTGCACATTATTTTTTAATTTCACAACAAGCTCTAGAAGGCAAGTCATTTATCACTTTCCCACTCTGAAACAACAGAGCATCAGACAGTAGAGGAGGCTGGGATGCCCTCTTGCTTCCCAGAGTCCCTGCAGCAGGCCCCGGTGAACAAAGCAAGGCCCGGCAGTGTGTCCTTGCAGATGGCAGACACTCAGTCCACGCTCAGCAGCACCAGCACCGCTGAAGTCAAGGTTGTCCATCCAGAAGATTCCACCTTGCATCTCAAGATCCAGAGAGGGTTTAACTTCCAGAGGCAGACAGCAGGTGCCATGGCTGGAGGCAAAGTCCTCTGACACTGCCAAGGTCAAATGTCTTGACTTAAGGCTAGACGAGAGGGAGGGGAAGAGTAATGAGGTCAAGGAATCCCTGGACTGCTGAACTGGCAATTTTTTTTTTAAAGAAATGCTGGATCTGCAATTCACAAAGTTCATGAAAGAACATTGCTTGGGATTCTAGACCTGAGTGAAGAGAAACAAAGGCTGGGCTGACAAAGCCAGAACTTTATTCACAGTAGAACAGTCCTAAGCTAAAATTCTAGAATTTATGAACAACGTCTTTTAAGAATAAGAATTCATAAACCCACCAGACCAGCTGACAGGAAAAAAGAAAAAAACACCAATGTTCTCTATTAAACAAAACCACACAAAAATTAATTCAATCTGCCTTCATTTCCACTCCTAATACCTCAGCCACCTCCCATCCCCTTTACAAAAAAAAAACAAACATAAAATTCATGCACACTTGCACGCACTCAAATATTCAAGCGAAATACAAAATACCCAAGGAAACCTTAGGAATCACTAAGGGTTCTTCACTAGTTCTCCAGATGCTCTGTTCCTCTAGACAAAGAATCAAGTTCTGACCGCCATGTCTAAGCAATAAAAACAGAGTCGGCTGAGATCCCCCTCCTCCGTCTCCTGGCTCACTGGTCAATGCAGAAGAACCAACCACATGTCAAGAGGGAAGGCCAAGGCTGGCGTTCTGCTGGGGGAAGCTGCCTGGCTGTCCTGCAGCTGGGGGCCTTCATGGGGAGCAGTCAGCAGTACCCTCATGGGTACACTCAGCAAGGCCGCCCTGGGGCTCTGTTCCCAAGCATGAAGCTCAGAGTCCAATACCCAGGACACAGGGAGAGGAGCCGGTGTGGACAGGATGCTTGGGGCGGGGATTTCTGGAGACTTAGTTTTACTGCTTGTGGGCATGAGAACAGAAACCTAAAGCAAACCATCATAAGATATCACAGACGGCAGCACTGGAAGAGATGATGTAGGCCAACTCTGCATTTTACATAAAATCCACTTATGGAGAAAGCAGAGAGTTGGTCTGCCCAGAATCGTGACTCTAAGAGCTTCCCTGGGTGTTGGCCTACATCAATTGATCAGTCCATTGTTTCTAGCCAAGGTCTCTCACCTGAAGTGGAGAATCATTTGTTTCCAGAAGGTTAGATTCTCCCATTCAACAGGCCTGGGAAATGCAGAAAAACCAGGTTCTAGAACCAACCAGTCTACACTGACCACTTCCCAGGAGTGATGAAAGCCTGATGCATCTGTTTCTTTGCCTTATCCTGCAGACTCTCCCCAATCCCCCAACATTTTTTAAAAATAAATAATTCAAAATAGAATGAAAATCTCAGGCAAGGACAGTTGCCGGCCTGAATATGTGCTCTGTTTCTTAACAGACTCATGAAACTCATGCCTGCAGTTCACTCCCAGGCTCAGGGTGGATGGGAGAGTCTGACCTGCTGGGGCAGCACATGAACCCCTGGGACAGCAATTATAGACCAGTGCTGGCCTCTTATATATTAAATTCATCTTCATAAATAGAGCATCCCAACTCAAGTGACTATAATAAAGAAGGCCAAAGCTTGAGTGTTTTCTTCAAATAGCTACACACACCCTCAACTATCTATGAAACGATATTCAATATATCCACATGGCAAACCAGACAGCTCTCAATGAGAGCTTCAGTTGTCATGATAGTCAAAGGCCAAGTCTCAGACAGACCCAAATACCCACTCCCTGTTGGATAACGGAGACTAAGATGCAAAGCTCACTTTGCAATAAGGCTCATGACATATGTCTTTAAAGAAAAAGCCCGATTAATTTGATTTTTAAATTATTCAATTTCTGCCCTCCAACCCCCCACTACCAAACTTGGAACATGCTCAAATTTTCAAGGTCATATCTATGACATAAAACGGGCCCACCAGACCAATAGATATGGTCCAGTTGGGTAGGCTGCCGGGCCTACCCATTTATTGATGTGATAGCGTTGGTGATCACCTTTCCCTTGAGTGAGCATCTCTGAGCTATGCCATTCAATGTTAATGTGGGAACCAGTATCACATGGGTAATGAACTGAAGGACAAGGTGTCTGGGTTGAAGTTCATCCTAATGGTGGCCAGAAAGCCTATCTTCTAGCCATCCTAGGAGATTTGGGTTTAGTTTCCCTATTTTCTTCCCCTGTCAAAAAATATATCAATTTTGATTAATCACATTAGACCACTTTGGTTAGGTCACCATAACCATTAAAAGAAACTGGAGCAAACAGATGATTGGCCCGTTAGGAAAACCCAAGTGTAGTAACCCCTCCATGGAGCCTTCATAGCTCATCTCTTGAAGGTGCAGTGTCCAGGGAGGCTGGTGGTGGCAGGGCCTCTGTGTTCTTTGCATTGCGGTGGATGCGACTTTGCTTCCGGGACTTCCAGGCATGTGTCCTGTCCCAGTCAGTGGCCACCGTCTCATTGTCCCAGATGGTCGAGGTCTCCGTGTCACTCAGATACCCTGGCTGGCCTGTGTAATGCGTTGGGTAGATGAGCAAGGGTTCTGCAGAGAAGGCTTTCAAGTCCCTGGATTCGTAATGCTCCATGTACTCAGCGCTGAAAACAAGAGGTGGACAAGTGGGTGAGGGGGCAGAACACTTACAGAACAGAGGAAAAGGGTCTTGCTTGTTACCTCCTAAATTCTCATGGATTTGATTATTTTTTAAATTGCGTCCTTTGTGGAAAACTTCAGCCTACAAACACAACAGAATTTTTTCTTAAGGCTTTCAGATGATGTAAACAAATACACAAAGAAAAAGGTCAGGGTATTTCTGTTAAAATTTGGATGGTGGTTTAGTCACTAAGTCATGTCTGACTCTTGCAACCCCATGGACTGTAGCCTGCCAGGCTCCTCTGTCCACGGGATTTCCCAGACAAGAATGCTGGAGTGGGTTGCCATTTCCTTCTCCAGGGGATCTTCCCCACCCAGGAATCGAACCCAGGTCTCCTGCATTGTAGGCAGATTCTTTACTGACTAAGCTACAGGGAAGATTCAAATTTAGACAGAGTAGCTTAAAAATGAATTTCAGGTCTTGTTCTAAAAATTAAGGTTTAAGCTCTGTTGGGCCATAATAATAAATAAAGTGATCACTTTGTAGAAAATGCTTTGATCCTGGATTAGTGAATGAGATGGCTGGGAGCTGGAGTGAAGGTGTGAGTGACGTGGTGTAGGCTTGGAGGCACACCAGCTTGGCTTTGCAGTCCAGCAACCTGTGAGTGTAAATGAAGGGACAAGGAGCTCTCTCCCAGGGCTCTCTGCTGATTACATGAGGTGACATCTGCTCAGCAGCTAGGTTTCAATTTCCTTTCTGTTAAGAGGATGATGGTTGACCTCCATGTTTCTGTCAGGTAGGAGAGATAAAATTGGTCTCTGACATGTTGTCCATTTTTACCGAGAACAGGAGACAAAATGGGCAAGATGCAGGACAAGAACATTGAACTGCTACAAAGAAGACCATCTAGGGAGGAGACCACTCAGCAATGAGAGGAGCCAAAGTTAGAACCTGGTCTCCTGCTCCATTAATGAATTTAGGAAGCATCGATCAAGCAGCTAGCATGGGTAGAATTTGGACTAGACTCTAAGGGCACAGAGATAAAAGATGGTTCCTGCCTCAGAGGTTCACAGGTTCCTGGGGAGACTGACACACAAACCCACCATTTATCATCTTCTTGATACAAGCACTAGGTCTAACTGAACTACAGTCACTGATCACCACACTGTCTTCTTCTGGGGACGCCCAGCTCAGAGGCCATCTCCACTTTCCCCGAGCCTCTAACACATCTCTGTGATTGTAGGTATCACAATATATCACAATGACTAGCTTGTGAGTCACTGCCTGGCCAACAGTATACACAATGGACTAAAACAAACTGAAAAATCTGAGGTGCTTAGGAAGATGACCTTCACCTTGAGGTGTATGGGTTTATGGAAGTAAGAAAATCAAAGATAAGAGGACCGAGCATATTATGTGCAGTTAAGCTACTCACTGGGTATTAAAGAGGACTCCTATGCAAGACTCACCATTTCTGCCTTATATCCCCTGTTTGTAAAAGGGGGTAATCACTCAAGTTGGCCTCTCTTGTCATGATTATGGGAAGATCATTTAGGAAAGGAGTATCCCTTTTAAAAATACCAAGTATTACCCCAAACCAAGTAGCATAATTCATGAATGAATTATGCTCAAGGGACAGGCAGACAGTTCAGGGCAACTCACACAGGATGCTTGTTGTACATGATTGGCAGAAACTCATCCACTGGTAGCATCTTCCCAAAAGGATCTGCTCCAACCAGCTTCTGTGCTCCTTCCAGAGAGATGACGTAGCCAAGAGTCCAGTAGGAATAGTCAGCTTCAACCAGATTAACCACATTGGGCACAGCTTTCTCTGGTTCTTTTACTTGCATCCTCTTCCTACCAATATAACTAAAAGGAAACGGGTGGAGGAGAAAATTCCAATTTGAGTATTAGACATCCATAAGAATGGAGCACAGCTTTGCAGACACTTTTGAAAGCTTGGACCAACTGTGTCTTATTTCAATGTATCACACCACAGGGGCACAGCACATCAATCATGGTTGTCACCATCTTCCATCAATCAGGCCATTTTTGTTGTTCCACTTATCAATAGCCCAACTGTCCTTGCCTGGCAGGCTGTTAAGGCCTGAAAGTTGAAATGTAGAGACTAAAAGATCTTTCAGAAGTTGGAGATGAGATGGTGGAGTAGAAGGACTTGAGCTCACTTCCTCTCACAAAAACACCAATATCACAACTAACTGCCGAATGACAACTGACAGAAAAGACCAGAACCTACCAACAAAGATATTCTACACCCGAATACAAAGAAGTCCAATGAGATGGAAGGAGGGGCACACTGGTGATAGCATCAAATCCTCTACCCACCAGGTGGATGATTCACAAAGGGGAAAAGTAATTATTTCTCATAAGTTCTCCCACAGGGGTGAGAGTTCTGAACCTCATGTCAGGCTCCCCAGTCTGGGGGGTCTGCCATCAAGAGGAGGACTCCTCAGAGCACTCAGCTTTCAAGGCCAGGGGGCTCGATTGCAGGAGCTCTGCAGGAATGGGGGAAACAGAAACTCCACTCCTGGAGGGTGCACACAAAGTCTCATTCACAGCAGGACCTGGGCAAAAGCAGTGACTTCAGAGGAGTGTGAGACAAAGCTACCTGATGGTCTTGGAGTGTATCCTGGGGAGGTGGGGGAGTGGCTATGACTTAGTGTGGGGACAAGGACACTGGTGACAGAGATACCAAGGAATACTCACTAGTATGAGCAAATGAATATAAATACTATTAAAATAATATTTAAAGGAATAAAAACATGATCATCTCAATATATTCAGAAAAAAACTTTGACAAAATTCAACACCCATTTTAAAGAAAAAACAACAACAACAATAACAAAACTCTCCCGAAAGCAGGCATAGAGGAGACCTACCCCAACATAATAAAGGCCAAATATGACAAACCTACAGCTAGCATCTTTCTCAAAGATGACAAACTGAGAACATTTCCTCTAAGATCAGGAACAAGACAAGGCTCTTCACTCTCACCACTTTTATTCAACATAGTTTCAGAAGTCCTCCACAGTGATCAGAGAAGAAAAAGAAATAAAGGGAATCCAAACTAGAAAAGAAGTTAAACTGTCACTGTTGCGAATGGTATGATACTATACATGAGAAATCCTAACAACGCTACCAAAAACTACTAGAACTCATCGATGAACTTGGTAAAGTTGTAGGATGTGAAATTTTTCAAGTTTTTTTACTTAGAAAACTAAAATAGAACTGCCACATGATCTAGCAATCTCATTCCTGGGCATATAACCAGAGAAAACCATAATTTGAAGAGATACATGCACCCAGTGTTCATAGCAGCACTATTTATAATAGCCAGGACATGGAAGCAACCTAAATTTCCATCAGCAGAAGAATGGATAAAGAAGATGTGGTACATATACACAATGGAACATTATTCAGCCATAAAAAAGAATGAGATAATACTATTTGTAGAACCATGGATGAACTTAAAGATTATCATACTAAGTGAATTAAGTCAGACAGAGAGACAAATATCATATGATATCACTTACACAGAGTCTGAAAAAATGATGCACACAAACTTATTTACAAAATATAAGTCACAGACTTAGATAACAAACTTATGGTTACCAAAAGGATAAGGTGGGGGGGGATAAGTTAGGAGGTTGGGATTAACACATACACACTATATGTATACAATAGATAATCAACAAGGACCTACTATACAGCACAGGGAACTACACTCAAGATATTTTGTAATAACCTATATGGGAAAAGAATCTCAAATATAAATGAATCACTTTGCTATATACCCAAAATTAACACAACATTGTAAATCAACTATACTCCAATATTAAAAAAAAAATTCTTAAAAATTTTGTGACAAAGAGCAGATTTTTTTCAGATCATTTCCCAAAGGTAGTATAGGATTTTCAGCTGTGTTTATAGAGATTGGAAGGGGACAACAAAGACCAGATGTGAGAGTCCCAAGTTTGCTTTCAAGTCCCTAGAGTTTCAGTCTGTTGACTTGATATTTTCTGCACAGCTCTCCAAATGCTGGTGGTAAACACAAGAAAGAAAATGCTTTGGAAAAGATAGAGTCCAAAGTGAAAGACCTAGGAACCCAAGAGTAGCTCAAGAGTGCTTCCTCTGGGGAAGGATGAATGTCAATACTTGTGCAGGTTGCTTCCCCTCACTCATCTCTGCCCATGCTTCTCCGGGATTCGGTCCTCCATGAGCTACTTCTGCAACACAGAATGTACCCTCAACCATTCTCTCCATCCCCAGTCTACCCATGGATCTGTGATCCATTGCTTTTGCCTAGAGCCTAGTTGTTTCTGCTTGCCTGGACCAAGTTGAGGAGGTCTGGCTTTCTGCCTGTCAGAGAAAGCTGAATTCCTCTATTTTGCTCTAAAAACCATCTCTTTCAATATTTAAGCTATCCTCCTTGTTGAAACATCCTAGGATATATAGAATAAGTCTATGTTCACCTTCAGTTCTTCTGGAGATATATATAGCCAACTCTTAACCACAGCCTCTTAAAAACAAATAGCCTGAATTTCTTTCATGTATCAAGTAAAAGAGAAAATCCTACTGAACACCTGAATTGTGAACAGAGTGACTGAGGAATTAAGCTTATACTCAACTTGCTATACTAAATTTAAACTGTAATTTTAAAATTGAAGATGTGTAAAATATTTTTTCTCTTCTTCAAAATGTATTATTTTGGTAGGGCTACAGTTTACTTCAACAGTTGAAAATTTAGCATATGGACTGAGGTGTGTTGTATGCATTAAATACATATTGGATTTTGAAAACTGAATGAAAAAAGAATATAAACTAATTCATTAATAGTTTTAAAATACTGATTATATGTTAAAATAATATTTGGATATGTTAGATTAAATAAAATGTATTATTAAAATTAATTTCACCTATTTTTATCTTTTTAATATGATTGCTAGAAAATTTTAAATGATGTGGCTTCCCAGATGGTGCAGTGGTAAAGAATTCACCTGCCAATTCAGGAGGCACAAGAAATACAGACTTGATCCCTGGGTTGGGAAGATCCTCTGGAGGAGGAAATGGCAACCCACTCCAGTATTCTTGCCTGGAAAATCCCATGGACAGAGGAGCCTGGTGGGCTACAGTCCCTGGGGTAGCAAAGAATCAGATATGCCTGAGCACACACAGAAAATTTTAAATGATACGTCTCACATATTTTTATTGGACATGCTGCCCTAGATGATTTCAATGGCTTGTTCTATTTTTCCCCGCTTACTGTTTCCTTTTTCTGGAGAAATTTAATATTGCTGTCATAGACAGCCTATATGCTTTCATATTTTGAGTTTAAACACATTTGCTTTATTCATTTTATAAAGTGAGATGTGAAAAATTGGAAACAGCTATAATTCTTTGTGATTAGATAACAGATTTCAATGGAACACTTGCACTTGATCAGTGATGGAAATTTAGAAAACATCTACCCTGCTCTGTCCGCTGTATCCTTATCAGAACAATAACTCTTCTTTCCTGGATCCGTTGGTACTCTTTCCTGAGAAATGCATCAACCAAACTACAAGTGAACAAGGACATATGTCAATTCTAAGCCTTAGACTCCCCAAATCCAGTCCTCTGAATCCAAGGCTTAAGTGAAAGTTGCCTTTGTACATGTCACATAAGCATGAAATAGCTTTCAAGCTCCATGCCTGTGGGGCCTTAACCACAGGCTGCAGGGCCACAGACTCAGAATGCTTGAGGTGAGAGAACTCCTAGAGGATTCTAGAGACAATGATCAGAAGAGACAGTGCAGAATCTCATCACATGACTGGTACCCGACAGGGAGCCAGTCCCTTTATTACATAGTCCTGGGTCTAATTCCCACGGTTACTTGAGCCATTACTAGGTTTCCTCTGAGCTCTGAAGGGTACATTTTCTAATAAGCAAGTATTCCACCCGAGAGCATAGTTAAGTTTCCCTCCGAGGATGGGAGGAACGGGGACAGCTTGTGGGCTGCAGCTGCTAAAGGAACAGCCTCTGATATGATGAAATCGCCTTTGACACACAGCTGGCAAGTGAATATGACGCTTGGGAACTTTCTGC
The DNA here is from genome assembly GCF_023699985.2 of Odocoileus virginianus. NCBI lineage: Eukaryota > Metazoa > Chordata > Mammalia > Artiodactyla > Cervidae > Odocoileus > Odocoileus virginianus. The sequence continues at coordinate 15,162,917 of NC_069684.1, read as the reverse complement.
CTCATCGGAGAGAAGTAAAAAGTGTCATCTCATTGTAAAAACAAAATGAGAGAGAGAGAGAGATCTTAGTTCCCAGGGAGAGCGCGAGAGCGAGCGCGCTCAGTTCCCAGAGGTAGCAGGCAACGAGCATTAACTAAAGGTCAGCTCAGAGCCAGGACTCCCTTGGTGAGTCTGGTTTTCCTAAGAGCCTCTGACCCTCCAAACCCAGCTGTCAGTGTTCTTCCTGTTTGTACAGATCCCCTCCCCAACAGGTGCTCTCCCACTGACCTTCCAACCCCTGCCCCCCACACACATACCATCAGAGACTGCAGAGGAAACCCATCCTCTAGGGAGCTGATGCTCAAGTGTGACACAAGTGTGACCCGTGTGCCTGGCACGGGTCCTCCGTGTACACGCTCTATGCACCACGCCGCTTCATGGGTGGGTTTCTGCTGTGTTTTCAGGTAAATGCTCATTCTGAAAACCCAAGATCTGCAGGCAGATTCCAAGTCTCAAAGAATTTACCATACTTTCTCACCCCAAAGAGTGTATAGATGCAAAAGTGAAAGTGTTAGTCACTCATTCATGTCTGACTCTTTGAGACTCTGCCAAATTCCTCTGTCCACGGGATTCTCCAGGCAAGAATACTGGAGTGGGTGGCCATTCCCTTCCCCAAGCAATGTTCCCGATCCAGGGATCAAACCCAGATCTCCTGCATTGCAGATGGGTTCTTTACCATCTGACCCACCAGGGAAGCCCCCAAACCAGTGGGTATCCCCTACCTACTTCTTGTTTCTGGGAGAGAAAGCCAGGCAAGTGGAAGCTTGAGCCCCACCTCCTATGAGTTGGGGCTCTCAGTGCTGAAAGAACTGAAAGATTCTCAGTGCTCTTAGAAAAGCTTGTTGTCTTGTCACTCACATCAGTTCCCAGTCCAGCTGAACTCGATCAATGTCATCCATCAGCTTCATCAGCTTCTTTTTAAACTGATGTTCAAAACGCACGTCGTCCTCAATAACAAGAGTCTTCTCCAGCTCCCGGTCAATTACCTGTAAAGGTCACGGGGAAGATACCCTATGAAAAGTTGGTACTTATTTATCTAATCAAAATAGGTATTAAAAAGTCAAAAGTATGGTAGCATAACACATAATAGCTCGTAACTGGAATCTCGGCAAAGGTTCATCAACAGTAAAATGGTCCCACTCTCCTCCCTTCTCATAACAGAACTGCACATCTGAATGAAGCATTATTCACCTCTTTCCAGACAGAGTAATGGCTAAGGAAGCAGCCAATTTCACCCCTGGTTAGAGGCCTGGAGGAGTAGGGATCTCGATATCCAGGCAGCATTTCAATATTCAGGGCCTTCAGCTGGCTTGTGTTGAGTGCCCTGGAAGATAGAACACGGCCCTAAGTTAACACATTGAGAGGTCCCCACCGCAGAAGCCAGGAGGGAGAGGTCTGTGTATTCCCCGGGGCCTCTATGCTCACTGAGCAGGGCCCCTTGGGAGCAGTGTCTTGAAGCACTGCGAGCTTTGTGAAGACAAGATGAGGTCTTACATTTTTGTGTCCCTCACAACACCCAACGTAGCTCTAAGTGTCACCAGTTTCTTGGCACCTTTGAATCCGTATTTTCCTAATGAAGGAGAGTGGCTAATAGAAACATTCACTTCAGTTCAGTTCAGTCGCTCAGTCGTGTCCGAAACATTAAATACTATTAAACACTGGAAGGAATGAGGACAGGAAAGAATCATAAGAGGGATTGTACACATGTGTACATCTTTCCTTTGGAGCTAAAAATTAAAATGCAGAGAGAGTCATGTCAGCAAGAGAAGTGACTCACTACAAATGAAGTATTCTCAGTAAGATTGAGTTAGCTGATTCTCATCTGAAACCGTGGAGGCCAGAAGGTTGACATATTCAAAGTGCCGACTCAGAGAGACTGTCAACCAAGAATGCTGTATCCAGTCAAGCTAGACCTCAAAAATGGAAAAACCAGGGTGTCCAGATAAACAAAAACAGCGTTCCTAGTAGATCTGCTCTACGAGAAATGTGAAAGGGAATCCCTCAGGCTAACATGAAAGGAAACCAGAGAATAACTCAGATCCACATAAAGAAATGAAAGCACTGGTAAATGCAAGTGCAGGTGTTTGCATCTGTGCTAAGTCACATCAGTTGTGTTCGGCTCTTCATGACCCGATGGACTGCAGCCTGTCAGGCTCTTCTGTCCATGAGATTCTCCAGGCAAGAATACTGGAGTGGGTTGCCATGCCCTCCTCCAGGGGATCTTCCCAACCCAGGGATTGAACCTGTGTCTCTTATGTCTCTTGCATTATCAGGCAGGTTCTTTACCACTAGCGCCACCTGGGATAGGTAAACATAAACAGTGTAAGTATTCTTTTGTTCATAAGTTTTTCCCTTATCTGATTTAAATTATAGCTGCATAAAACAATAAAAGCAAATAATGTATAAAGAGCATATAAAGAAATAATTAGTGTGACAACAGAACAAAGGAAGGGGAAGGAATAAAGCTCTATAGGGGTTAAGTTTTTCCATAGTATTGAAGTTGGTATTTTTTTATTGAGATATAATTGACATATAACATTAGTTTCAGGTGTACAATATAAGGATTCAATATTTTGTACTTTAACATCTTAATTCCTTTGTTTATATTTCTGTATATTTTTAGTTATTAGTGATTGCCCTACAGATTATAATTAACAATCTATAGCCATCAAGTTCATATTAATAGTAGGGTCCTAGAAGAAAACAAGAGGATAAAACTCCTTGACACTGCTTTGGTGATGATTTTTTTAATTTGACACTGAAATTAAAGGCAACATCAGCAAAATACACATTCTTCAACTCTATGTGCAGCATTCTCTAAGAAAGACCATATGTTAGACTATATAGACCATAAATAAAGCCTCAGTACATTTTAAATGGTTGAATTCATACAAAGTATGTTCTACAACCACAATGAAATTAAAAATTGATAGGAAACTTGGAAAATTCACAAATATGTGAAATTAAACAATATACTCCTTGATAGCCAATGAGTCAAAGAAACCACAGAGGAAATGAGAAAATATTGTGAGACAAATGAAAATAAAAATCGCATACCAAACCTTACAAGATGCACCTAATGCAGTACTTAGAGGGCTGGTTACAGGTACAAATGTCTATATGTTTTAAAAAAAGAATCTTAAATAATCTGCTTTTCCATTTTAAGAAACTGGAAAAAGAGCAAACTAAATGCAAAGCAAGCAGAAAGAAGGAAATAAATGAAACAGGGAATAGAAGAAAAGACAAAAACAAGACCAAAAGTTGATTCTTTGGGAAAGAACAAAATTGATAACCCTTTTAGCCAAATAAAAAAGAGTAGACCCAAATTACTTAAAATTAAGAATGAAAGAGGGAGCAATCCCTACTGGTCTTGTGGAAATAAAGAGGCTTACAAGAAAATACTATGAACAATTATACATTAACAAATTAGATAACCTAGATAAAATGGGCACATTACTCAAAAGAAACAAACCAACTCAAGAAATAGAAATTCTGAATACCTATAACAGTTAAAGAGGCTGAATTTGTAAAGATTTAAAAAAAAAAGTTCCAAAACATGGTCCAGGACCAGATAGTTTCTGTAAAGAATTCAAAATTCTGCCAAACATTTAAATTAACACAAACCTTTCAAACCCTTACCAAAAATTGAAGAGGATGCGCTTCCCAACTTATTCTATAAAGTATCATCCTGATACACAACCAGAAAAACATCACAAGAAGACAAGAGACCAATATCCCTTCAGATAAATAGAAAAATCCCCAAGAAAATACTAGTAAACAGAATCCAGCATCACAGAAGAGGGATTACACATCATGACCAAATGGGATTTATCCCAGGATTCTAAGATTCATTTAACATGTGGGGATAAAAAGTGACACATCATTATTAACAGATGAAAATTCCATGATCATCTAAATAGACATAAAACTTGACAAAAATCCAACTGTATATGGACTATTTATATTCCCCCAAGTTCACATGTTGATAAGGAGGTGGAGCAGTAGATCCCAAGGGTAGAACTTTCGTAAATGAGATTAGTGCCCTTATAAGAAAGCAAAAGCTTGCTTTCTCCCCTCTCTTTGCTCTCTGCCATAGGAGAGAACAGCAAGAGGACAGTGATCATGCTGAGTTGCTAAGCTGGGTCTGACTGTGACCCCGTGGACTGTAGCCCACCAAGCTCCTCAGTCCATGGGATTTCCCAGGCAAGAACACTGGAGTGGGTTGCCATTTCCGTCTCCAGGGGATCCTCCCGACCCAGGGATCGAACCTGCAGCTCCCGCATTGGCAGACGGATTCTTTTACCACTGGGCCACCAGGGAAGCCTGCAGGAAGAGGAGGAAGGGGTCTCTCACCATAATCTATCCATGCTGGCACCCTTCTCCGGAACTTCCCAGTTCCTGGAACTTTGACAAATGTTTGTTATTTGAGCCACTGGATCTATGGTCACTTATTCTAGCAGCAAATAAACTAAGACACCATCACCCTTTCAAGATAGAAACACTCAACCCAATAAAGGCCATCTGTGAAAACTCTAGAGCCAATTATCCTATTTAATGGTGAAAGACTAAATGTTTCTCCTTAACAACAGGAACAAGCCAAGCCTGTCCACTCGTATCATTTCTATCCAACACTGTACTTGAGGATTTAGCCAAGGATTACCCCCACGACTTTTTGTTCCTCATCCTTATTCGACAACATCTTGCTGCTCATGGGAGTTTCCTTAGCCTCTGGCTCGCTCAACAACTGTTGGGTTGCACCTCCCAAGACTGCAAACCTTGTAATTTAGCTAGCCTTGAGACCAAAGAAAGAGCCCAGAGACATTAATGGTTTATTGGACAGGGGGATCTTACAAGTCTGAAGCCAAAGATCCTGGAGCATGTCACTCTCTTGTGTACAACAGACAAGAGGCCAGATACTGCAGCAGTCTTCACTACTTGGCTGAGAAGGAGGCTACCATTTATAGGGGGTATTAACATCACATTGGCTCATCAGTTACCAAGGAAACCAATGACTGGGGCAGGGGCAAGCATGTAGGCAGTTACTGATTAAGCCCTATAATTAAGAAGATTGGATAGTCATGTGAGTGAAAAAAGGCGTGGTCAAGTAGGAGATGTACAGAGAACAAGAGAGGGGTCGTCTTGAATGGCCTGATCATACTTACACACAAACACATTATTAGAACTAATACATGAGTTCAGCAAGTTTGTACGAAAAAGATCAGTATACAAAAATCAACTATTTCTATGCACTTAGCAATCTGCAATATAAAAATGAAATGAAGGAAACAATTCCACTTATCATAACATCAAAAAGAGTAAAATACTTGAGAATAAATTTAACAAAATTAATGCAAGATGTGCAAGCAAAAATTATAAAACACCGATCCAAGAATTAAAGATCTAAATGAATGGAAAGATATTCATGATCATGAATCAGAAGGCTTCTTATTACAAAGAAAGAAGTACTTCCCTCAACTAACCTACAGAGTCAATGCAATTTCTATCAAAATCCAAAATTTTGGTGGAAAATGGTATGCTAATGCTAAAATTTATATGGAAATCCAAGAGACCTAGAATAGCCTAAACAATCTTGAAAAAAAATAACTAAGTTGAAGGACTTCCTTACACATAAGAAGCTACTGTGAGGAATAAGGATTGGCATACACATCAATGGAACAAAATTGAGAATCCAGCAATAAACCCTTATATTTAATTAATTTTTGACAAGGTTGCTAAGACAATTCAGTAAAGGAAAGAATAATCTTTTAGCAAATGGTGCAGAGACAACTAGATAACTGTACAAAAGAATGAATTGGAAACAAAGAATGAATTGGATCCCTACCTCACATCATATAAAAAACTAACTTAAAATATATCAAAGATCTAATGTGTAAGAGATACATATAAAACACAAAACTATGAAACTCTTAGAAGAAAAGATAGAACCAAGTCTTGTGGCTTTGGATTTGGTAATGGATTCTTAGATATGACACCAAAAGCACAATCAACAACAATAATATAAGCTGGACGTCATCAAATTAACTTTTGTGTTTCAATGGACACCATCATGAAAGTGAAAAGATAGTTCATAAAATGGGAAAAAATATTTGCAAATTATACATCTGATAAGAGACTTGTATGCAGACTATATAAAGAACTCTCACAGCTCAACTAGTTTTCTTTGGTCCATGTGGTCTATGAAGGAGATTGGGGTTATTAGAGGTATTTGAGACTGTGGTTCCCAAACTCCAGTGCATCCAAGAATAGAGTTGCCAGATTTAGCAAGTAAAACACAAAAATATCCAGTCAAATTTAAATTTTAAATAAACAGTAATTTTTTAGTATAAGACCCACGCAATGTTTGGGACAAATTTAACTAGATGTCCTCTATTCTACATGGCAATCTTACCCAAGAATCACTTTGAGGCTTTTTAAGTGCCGATTCCCAGCCCAGCCCTACAGATCATCATTCAGCAGCTCTGGGACTTAGGAAGCTGCCCTCTTAACCAGCCCCCAGGGACTGTGACATGGGTGTCCAGGCCACACTTTTGAGAAACACTGATGAGATTCTCTAAAAGAGTCATAAAAACTTCCACAAGAGCTTTTAGCCATACTCCTTAGAGTCATTCATACCCCAAATTCACATATAACATGGAATAGGAGGTTTTGCAAATATCCCTGGTGGTTCCAATGGTAAAGAATTTGCCTGCAATGTGGGAGAGCAGGGTTCACTCTCTGGGTACAGGAGATCCCCTGGAAAAGGAAATGGCTACCCACTCTAGTATTCTTGCCTGGAGAATTCCGTGGACAGAAGAGCCTGGCGGGCTACGAGTCCATGGGATCACAAAGAGTAAGACACGACTGAGCGACTAACATACTCCTTGAAATAAGAGTGTCAAAGGGCAAAGCAAAGCAGACAACATCAACAACAAAACTCTTGAAGGTATCCAACCAGGTACTGTATGTAAGTTTCCTGCCATGTTCCTGGAAAAAGTGATCAGCCCAGGCAGACTGTGGCATGCATCTCGTGCAACAGGACACACAGACTGTTCTGAATTTTTTCCATTTATTTCTTCAGGTCAAGTCACACAAGGTAAGATGCCTTGCTCTAAATCAGGCTCTGAATGCAACTCTAAACGCATTCCTTCCAAGGCACTACAGGGCTGGAAACCACCACGACCACGGCAAGAACCCCCAGAGACAGTGGAAAATCACGCCCAGGGCAAGCCTTCAGCATAGTGAAGACCAGAGAGCACAGGATGATGAGTGGATTTCTGCTCTACTCAGTGAAATTAACATATATAAGCTGCTATGAGTCATAAAGTTTTCCCAAAATAGGCTGCACTGTGAAAGCATGTCTATCTCGCAATGACTGCAGATTCCTCTCACTGGGACTAAACCTCAGTTGGAGAGGGTGCATCTCCACTCCAGCCACAGCAGCAAGGGTTCGAGGAGAAAATCCAACTCACTTTCCATCCACAGCCTCCACAATCTTGACCTCAATCTCCTGTTCATACAGGGTGCGTAACATCCGGTCTCGCCTGTCCTTTCTGCGCTTGAGGTTTATCATGAAAATCTAATACAAGAAGAAAAAGGGGAAAGAAATACAGATTACTCAGGTTTTATTGTAGGCTGCTGAAAAGCAAAGAAAGTATAAGCAGCAAAGTTTTAGTTAGAATAAGGAGTGGGAAAGTTAGGGGAAACGGAGGAGGAGATTTATTTGTATTTCACATCAGGTCAAAAAGTTATTCTTCAGGAGGCCAACGGTGAATTAAACCCAAAACAATATGAGACCAAGGGGAAGGAAGAAGTTTGGTAAGTGGCTAGATTTATCAAGACCTAAGTCTGCTAAGTGTTGGCGTTGGTCCAATCCCTATGCCTCAGTTTCCTCATCTGTAAAATGGAAATAATACTGGTCTTATCACCTGGCTACAAAATATCAACAATTCTTGAAATTTATATTCTGTGTAGAAAAGTTTAAAGTCATTCCAAGAGTAAGAAAAATCTAGTCTTAACAAATTCCTTTCATTACCAAGAGTTCCAAATTGAATTATTAAGATCTTAATTTACATAGCTTCTTTACCAGAACTCTTCAACTCTCTTAAGACGTTTTCTGAAAAAGTCTCTTTGTAAAGAAAAAGGACTCTGCCCTTGGGGATAGCTCTTTAGGGAGAGTCATAATTTACACATTACATGGATCTGAGGGATGTCTTAAAGAGACGACACATACTGGTCCATGAAGTCCCCAAAATGTGCATTCAGATCGTCCCTCATGAGTGCTGGGTCTTCCTGCAGCTCCTCCCCGTAGCCCTGAAATTCCTGATGACTGCACTAATAGACCTATCAGGAGGCCACTACTGGGAGTTACACAGACAAGGAGGCTGGTCTGATTATTCCCAGATTTAAGGAGCCACAGAAGAGCCCAAAGCCTCATGAAAGTTGTTACAGGTAACGAAGGGCTTTAATAAGGTCCTTTTCTATAAGCAGTAATAAACTTACTTTGTACATTAAACTAGTCCTGCAAGAGAGGGAGACTTCAGTTGCCAGTGAGAAATACTGAAATAGCGTGGGAAAGGAGAAGCCTGCAGGAATAAGCTGGACAACACTGGCTTCATCCTAACGACCCATCTAGATGACTTTGAGGAAGACATCTAATGTTACGGGGTCCAGTTCCCTTGTTTGTAAAAAGAGAGAGTTGAGAAATCTTATCTTTCAAGGCCAATACAGATTAAACTGTCTATGTGGTTTATGATAAAGTTTGCTTTATGTCTAGAATAAAGAAGAAGTCATGTCATATAAGCAGGCTGTAGTTTTGACTTTACTGAGGGTTAAGCCATGGTTTACACAATCATTCTGAGTGGAGTATCAAGATGTTATCTGTTTTACCAGATCAAAAGCTGGATTAAGTAAAATTTCAACTCTTCCTTATAAAATATTCTCACTTCCATCCACTTATACAGCTCTAAGAAAAGTACGGATGGGGGAGCAAGATGTCTTCTTTGAAAAAATCATCCATCTGAATCAGAACGAAGTGGATTAGGTACATACCATGATTTTATTACCTCCACTGTTTATCTAACTGGGCAATCCTTTTTTAAAAAATAATTTCTGTGGTAACTCTATTTGCCCTGTGACTTGGGATTTTATAACTCAATGAGTTGTGTTCATTTATATGTCATTTTCTTCCTGTTTAGAATCCTACTGTGATGGGAACACATTCCATCTCCTGATTTTAAGGCTATGGGAAGGAAGAGGCATTTCCTCGTGTGTACACATGGTGACACCTGAGGTCACTCCAGGAGAGCAAAACAAAACAAAAAATGAACAGAAATACAACAAAAAGTCCCCTCAGACCCAAGACCTCAAGTCTGGGAAGACTTCAGTAAATAATAATCCCATCCGGGGTCCTGCCAGGACAAGCGCAATAAAAACTGCAGCTACGAAGGGAAAACACAGACGGCTTGCTCATACTTCGTGAATAGTAAACAGATAAAACGCCACCCAGCCAAACGCAGCCCAGACACCCCAACAAGGTCACAGAGTGCGGGGAAGGTTGAAAAAGCCCTGAAATCCCTCTTTCTACTATTCTGTCTCTGTTCCAAACAGAGAGATGACTACCAGGGGTCAGAAGAGCAGAGTCCCCATGTCTGTATCTCCATAGAGTTGGCCTTTTTCAAAAGGATTCTGAAAGTGACCCAGTCCTTCCAAACGGAAGACCAGGGCTAGAAGATCCTGCTTTTGTCCCATGGTATTTGCTCTGATTTGATCCTCATTGGAATGTGTTTATAAAGGGAAAAATGAATATATGTAAAGACCCTTGGGTTCTTTTACCTGGAGACCTGAGAGTTAGTGAGAGCTGCAGAAAAGGAGAGCTGTAGGTAATATGTGTAAGCCAGTTCAGTATCTGGGGTGGGCCAACCTTTCTGAAGCCCTGACTGTTTATCAAACTATCTACACTTTAATTCTTCTCTACTTTAGTCTAATTCATCTCTATTACACTTAAAACCATCTAATCTCATCTTGCCCTCTGTGGAAATAGCATAATAGTTTCTAACTCCTTTCCAATTAATATTCATGAAATATTCCCTTCCATTTCTGAAATCTGCCAACAAATAAATTTTATAGAATAAACCCCAACTTCCAGTTCCAGCAGGAATTTAAGATGGCTGTACTTTGGAGACCCATATGACATAGTACAGGGAGATAAACAAGGCAATTTCTTTCAATGAATCAGTGGCAATGAGCATAGAGCACAAAGTTTGGCTTATAACATATCACAGATTCATGGAAAAGTTCCATCGTAGTTTGTGGATTCCCAAGGCACTGTCCCAGCCTCCAGATCATCAAGTTCCTGAACATAGATCAGCAGTTATGTGACATGAGGGACCCATGAAGGATTCAGTGATTTTGGAGTCACAATTCTGGTTCTGCTGAGCATATCACTAAGACAGGCATCTTATTACATGTCTGCTCAATCGTTATACAATTAAAATGTAATAATAAATATAGCCCTTGGAGCATTATTATGAAGTTCTTGCCTGCTACAAAAACAAATTTTAGTATGGGTTTCTTTTTTCTCTTTTGCTTTGTCCTCTAAACCCTGCCCTCCAATTTTTCCCACGGAAGAACAGCAAAGACAAAATAAAGCAAAGAATGTTCCAGAATGGTTTCCACTTACTCAGAATAAAGTTAAAGTCCTCTAATACCTAAAACATATATCTTCTTTACCCTACCCTTGAATCTTGATAAAACATGGCAATATCTGCTCTTAGAAAATATTATTTTCATGCCTAATTAGTGACATCTTTCTGACTCAATGATTAATTCACTTTTACCATGATGCTCCTTTTTTAAGATAAGTGAATAAGGCACAATAAAAACTGAGAACCTTTTCCAAGACCTCGGTTTCTTTTCAGCAGTCAAGCTGATCTGGCTGACTCTCAGACATGTGCCCAGGCTTGTTGTTCTGATACAAACATATAAGCATGATGTACACATGCGCACACATACAGGTGCACACAAACACAGACACCTTGCCTACCTCATCAAATCCCATCTTGTCTGGATATTTAGGGACAACTGAGACAAACTGGGAAGGTTCCATTGGAGGACCGTCAACTGGAAGACACAAGAAACATGCAGAGTGCTTTGTTAGTGAAAGTTTCAGAGAACAGCATCCTATTCACAGCCTGACCTCTAGAAACACAACCTGCATGGTCAGGGTAGGGAGTAACTGCTCAGTAGTTTTCTAGAATTAAGTGGCTACACAAGAACCCCACTGGTCACCGTGCTGGTTTTGAGAGCACTTTTTTTAATGTAGATTGCAGCATTTGCTCCATTTCCCTTAAGACCTATTTTTAAGAATATTTGGAGGGTAATTTCTAAAATTTTTATTGGGGTATAGCCGATTAACAACACTGTGATAGTTTCAGGTGGACAGCAAAGAGACTCAGCCATACATATACATGTATCCATTATTCCCCCAAATCCCCTCCCATATAGGCTGCCATATAACATTGAGCAGAGTACCATGTGCCATACAGTAGGTCCTTGTTGGTTATCCATTTTAAATATAGCATGCATACCTGTCCATTCCAAACTTGGAAGGACATTCAGGGTAATGATTAAGGGTGAAGGCTCTTGGAGTCAGATGATGTGGCTCTAAACTTTGGTCTGTGAAGGTCTGGAGCAGATAGATGACCTCTCTAAGTTTGTTTCTTTCTTTGCGTGTATAATCACGATAATAAAAGTGCATATCTTGGAGTTTTATAAAATTTAAATGAGACCTACATGCAAAGCACTAACCACAGTAAATCAACACAGTAAATGCTCAATAACTTCCAGGTACTACTCAAAGTGGCCCATGATGAAAGAACTCAGGAATAGGCTAGACTTTTTCTAAAGAATGCTTTTTTCCCTATACATTTAAAATTGTAAAACTCTGGGACTACTTTTTTTTTCTTCCATCCAGGCAGGTTTAACTATAGGTACTCAAAAGACTGTTTATTTTAACCCAAACAGGCTCCTCTGTCTGGAATTCTCCAGACAAGAATATTGGAGTGGGTTGCCATTTCCTTCTCCAGGGGATCTTCCTGACCCAGGGATCGAACATGCGTCTTCTGCATTGCAGATGGATTCTTTACCATCTGAGCCACCAGGGAAGCCCCTGACTAACACATACCTCCAAGGCTCAAGCCACATCCCAGAACTTGGTACAGGGCTTACAGGGAAGTTTCCAGATGGGAGGGTGTTGCATCTCAAGTGATAAAATTTTCTTTACTTCATACTTCGAAAAAGCTTTATTTAGAAAGGCTTATATGTACATTTTAAAGGTTGGAAGTAATATAGATTAAAGAGCCTGAGACGGTCTTGAAGATTTTTGGTATGCACAAATTCAAAGTACTCACTTGGTTTTCCTTGAAGACATAGTACAAGGAAAATGCTACATGAGAGCAGGTAAATGGGTTGTTTGAAGAACTACTGTTGATGGCCATTGTACTGTCCACCAGTATCCATCCTTTCTATTTCAGGTATGTGAAAGGGGCTTTTTCACCTTGAGGTTAGTCATGGCCATCTGAGTTGCTGCTATTCATATCTACAAATTCTCCTCCCATGCTCCCTACTCAGCCCCACCACAATAATCTCAGTAGCCAATGTTGATATGGAGAACACAAAAATTTGAAGCAGCCTAGAATGAGGTGCCAACACGTGGAAATGAGATTTCGGCATTCTCTATGAGATATCCCAGCATAACTTCTGCTGTCCTGATTGAGATACTGTCCAAACAGTATTTTTTGTTTCACTCACCCTTTATTGGGATATTAAAGAGAAACCATGACATCCAGTTTCTCTTATGATCAAGTCATGTGAAACTGTAGAAACTAGTGAAACAGATTTCCTAAGCCAAATACAAGAGTTGATCTTATTATTTCAAACCTGACCCTTACCATTACATTTCTATGAGTACACAGTGAGTCTGTTTCTGTTTCCATTAGCAGCCCAGAATATTTTGGTTCTTCCTGCTCCACCCAGCTCCATTAATTTCTTTTAAAATCAACAACTGTTGATTGGAGGGTCACCATGTACAGGGTTAGGTTTTACGAGCAAAATATCTTAACATACCAACTCCTTCAGGTTCATGTTGTTTGAGGAGCTGTCTAGCCCTCGCTCCCTGGGCCTTAGACTTGAGAGGAGGGTAAATTTTGGTCTCCCTGTTGGTCTCTGTTGGTCTCCATTTGGGTTGCCTGGTTTTAACATTTCAGCTGGAGTCTGCTTTTAGCCACTTTGCTTCCATCAAACATGGGTAGTCATTGTGTGCACAGGACAAGTATCCCCCCAAAAGCCACAAATGGCTGGTCCTGAAAGCCACCATTGAGCAGAAATATGAGACACAGGCCTGGGTTTTGTAGCTGAAGGCAGAGTTAAGCCATAGGGAAAAACAGGAGATGATATTAATTAGACCTAAAAGGTAACTATAAAAAAGAAAAAAGGTGACTATGTGGGGAGAAGGTATGCCTGTTTGCTGTCATCAGACACCCTAGCTTCTGTTCTGGGTCATTTCTGACTCCATCATCCATAGTTAATTTAGTCCCTCATTGAATCCCTTCCTATACATTTCCTCAGCATACTACCAACAGTTGGGATGTGCCTCATTGGTGCCCGAATTGTTTCAAGATTTAGGAATAACAATAATAGCTATTGGTATAGCTATCTTATTACCAACTGCACTATGGGCTACACTCTTGATATATGTATTCACATTTATTTAATCTTCACAACATGTTCCACAGGACCTTGCTTCCCACCAAGAACACTGAGAGAGAAATTCACACTGTTATGTTGACTGAGTGACTTCAAAATTACAACCACAGATGTCAAATTGGCACTTGATACTGCCAAATGATGCAATTATGCTTCCACAGTAAACTTACTTTCCCACTCTCTGAGAGGTCTATCTTATGCCTTGTCCTCTCTCCTGAAATCTTCAACATCTCTCTTGAGCTGATGACTGGATCACACATGTAATGGAGAAAATGTTTAAAGCCCTGTTAGACCCATCTTTCCCTTCCACATCAAGTCTACAAACCCAGCTGCCTCTCTGCCTACATACCCTGCCTTTCCGTCTGCTACACCATCCCTGTTCTATCTAGAACTTGTTTTCTCAATGGCCTTAAATTATCTTCTTTTCTACATCATTAAATTCTCCCTATGTTTTGGACTTTTCTCATTAGCATACAAACAAGTTAAAATCTGATCTTAAAAAAAAAAAAACTTAAAAGACAAAACACAATGAAACGAGACAGGCTCTCCCTTGATTTTTCACTCTCTTACAGACACTACCCTATTTCTCCATCTTCCATGCCAACAAGAGTCCACTTCCTCATCTCCCCACGGGTGTCTCTTCAGCCCACTCCAATGACTTTTGTCCTCATCATTGCACTGAAGTAGTTCTTATCAAGGTCATCACAGATCTCTGTCTTCAGAGAACCAGTGATCAGTTCCCTATCCTCATTTTACTTGACTTCTCAAAAGCAGCTGGTTCCTTCTTGAAACACTTCTCAATTTCTTCTTCCAGCTTTCTGGCTGTTTGTCTCCCCCAGGGATCTGTCCTCCACCCTGTCCTCTTTTTTTATGCTCTCTAGCCAAGCAAGTTCACACTGTCCCATGGCTTCGAATATCTTTTTATTGCTGATAACTCTCAGTGTCTGTTTCCAACTGGAGTCTCTTCCCTGAAGTCTAGACTCACTTATTCAAATGTCTCCTAATCTCTCCATTCAGATGTCTAATATATATCTTAAGCTTACATGGCCACAACTTCCCTTCCAAGTCTTTCCCCATAAAGACTCTCTGATTTCATTAAATGATACACTAGGCCAAACTCCTGGAGTCATCTTTGATTCCTTTCTTTCCTTCATGGGCTGCATCCAGGTCTCTGTAAGTCCTGTTGGCTCTACCCTCAAGATATGTCCTAAATCCACCTGCTTGTCATCACCTCCCAGCTACAGTTTGCATTCCAACCACCATCATTTCTCACCAGGAGAGATATACTGGTCCCTTTACATGCCAGTATCCACACCACAGCATGAATGATTTATCTAAATACATAAAACACTTCATGTCACTCTCTCTCCCCCATCCACATGGAATCCTATTACTCTTAGAATAAAATCTGAATCCCTTACTGTGGCCACAAGGCTCTGCATGGTCTAGAGAGGGTTGAGGACAGATTCCAGGGACCAGAGCAAGGGGATGGTTTAAGGATGATTCAAGAGCATTACATTGATTGTGCACTTTATTACTATTATGTCAGCTCCACTGCAGATCATCGGGCATTAGATCCTGGAGGCTGGCGACTCCTGCTGTGGAGGAAAAGAAGAGAGGGCTCTGGCCAGCCTCTCTGAGCTGACATCTACTTGGAGTCAAGACAGATAGTCATACAATGGGGCTGATAAGGGAAGACACATCACCAAGCATTGAATGGAGTCCTAATAACAGGAACACTCTCAGTCTTATGGAGTTGATGTCTATTCTTTTATGTGCTCCTCTCAACCCTGCAAAGTCAGTGTTCTTATCCTTACTCCACAGATAAAGGAACTAAAGCTTTTAGAGGTTGTTCTTTCTGCTTACATGACAGAGCCTGAGTTCAAGTCTGTGAATCTAACTTCATGTTCAGAGCTCTTTGCGACACAGGTTTTATTCATTTGCTCATAGTTTCATTGTCTGGTCATGCATTCAGCCAATATTTGTCTGTTACCAATTATATATCAAGGACTGTGCTAGGTGTTTGAGATAGAAGGCAATAAGATACTGCCCTTGGCCTCTGGGTCTAGAACACAGAGGAGAGGCAGGCATACTGAAATTAAAGAAATTCACAAAAGAAATTCCTAAGGGCTGGTTCTAGAAATACTATGCCAGTGAACCAACTGATAATTCAAATTTCATTCCCCCTACGAATACTGGTTCCCCACCCCCCCCCAACATACATTATCTCTATCACTCTCTGTACTTATAGAAAATAGTAGTGAGCTCTTCTTTCTTTTTGAAAACTCAGGGGTATTGAGACTAGGAAAGACCAAATGGCTTGCAAATGATCATGTGCATCAGCAGCAAAGGCTGTAATGCGGGGATGCTTTGCTCCCCATCCCAAGTATAGTCTATGGTCAGGCTTTGCTCATTACCACCAATATGACCCTGCTATGCTGGGCTGACTGATGTTTTGCAAACACAGTCCTGTGTAAATACAGTAGGAGACCTTGCTATTTAAAGGGATATTCTGATGAATCTTTATAATTATTATTGTCCTTCTTACCTTCTGGTCCTAACTATGTTTCTTAAAAGAAACATTTCTGTTCTTCTCTGTGTCCTTGATTTTTAATTACTTCTCAACCACTTTAAATTCTGAGCCAGCCTTTTCTGAAACCATCCTTTTTATGGAAATTAGCTGAAAAAACTCATTGGACTATTTTTCAGTCCTTATCTCAGTTGAACTTCCTTCTATATCTCATGTTCCTGTTTTCCTAAAATTCTATGATATCACATTATCTTGCTGATGAATCCCAACTTAACATCTTTAGACTTGATAGAACTTAAGTGTCAGATTCATCTCTCCATCTATCCACTGGGCAGTTTATTTATTTATTCAACAAAGATTTTCTGGGTACCTCCTAGGCAGCAGGGGTGGGTTATGTCTTGAGACTAACATGAAACAATGAATTTATTGCCTGGGGGTGAGGAGCGGGAAACAGATATTCACAGGCCACTCCAGGTTTTAAAATGAACTCATGCTTTTTCTTTGTATATGTCTTCTTAAATCTACATGTGTTTAACATTCCTACAGTCATTCCAGACACTCAAGTCAGAACTTAGAAGTTTCCCTCGGTCCCTCTTCTGCTCATCCACAAACCTTTGGCTAAGTCTTTTCAAGTCTATGTCATAAGGTTCATCTGTACTCTCACTGCTCCTGTCTGAGCTCAGATCCTCACCACCTTCTGCCTAGTTTACCATGTAATATCCAAAATGGTCTCTTCGCTCTGACCCGAGTCCAGCACCCAGTGCCCTAGGCTGCAGCTATACTTCTTTTACCAAGAGAGTAACCTTTCTAAATTCAGATTTTAACCTGACGTTTCACTGCTAAAATCTCTTTAAAAGCTCCCTTCCCTTCAGGAAAAGTCCAGACACCTTCTTATACGTTAGAGGTCTTTCTAACTGAGCTCCTGCCCACCTTCCAGCCCTGCTTTCCACTGTGCCTCCCAGTCACACCCACTGCCCACATACCCACATCCCACACGCTAGTGATGAATAACAGAGTTTCCCAGCTACTGCGTGAAGATTCAGTGCAAATGTTCCCTCCTCTGCATAGCCATTTCCAAGATCCTCCCCCAGGCAGAGTATATTTGTTACTTTCTCCTTTAAACACCACTGCACATTATACATAATAATTAGTGGAGCCCCTCATTATGGAGCATTTACCAGTTCTGACATCATGCCAGACTCAGAGGCAATATGATACAGTGTTTAAGAACCTGAGTTTTAAAGATAGCACTATTGGTTCAAATCCCAATCTGTCATTTATTTAGCAGAATGATCTAGAATAAGATACTTACATGTGCTACATCCCAATTTTTTCATCTTTAATAGGAGGATAATAAAACCCTTTTCATTGAGTTATTATAAGGATTAATGAGACAAAGTACAAAAAATGTTTATCATGATCTCTGCTACATCATAAGCTATTATTAAGTTGAAGTTGTAACTACTGTTTTTGTTAGTATACTTTTTATATATATCATGGAGAATTGGCCCCCTAATCCCAGATGTTTTATCTTCATTTCACAACTAAGGAGGTTAGATTACTTGCCTAAAGTCATATACTTAGAAAGCAGCAAAATCAGAGTTTAAATCCATACCACAAAACACTATGATAGCCATTATAACATGGTATGAAATGGATTTACTGTATACCCAGCTCTCCACCTGGATGGGAAGCTCCCAGGGGGCAAAGTTCCCTGGGGGCAAAGACACATTTCCATATTTGTATTTCACATAAGGAGAAGTTTGAAATGAATGGACAAATGAACAGCTATGTTTCAACCAAGGCAGACTATGAGAGTCCAGTCCTGGGAGAGCAGAGATGCGGCTGATATGGACATGGGGGCAACAGAACACAAGCCGTGGCTACCACCAGGCCCCGGGTCACTCACTCATTGCTTCTATCTGCACGTGGATGAGGTTCTCGATGTCCTCCTCCAGGGTCTGATGGGCCTTCAGGGGGATGGGCAGGTAGCCGTAGTGCTCTCTGTTGCAGAGGTACATCTGGATGCCTGAGGACACAAGAGAGGGACAAAAGCGGCCAATCAGAAAACACACGTCTGGGGCTTCCCTGGTGCCTCAGGGGGAAAGAACCCACCACCTGCCACTGCAGGAGACACGGGTTCGATCCCTGGGTGGGGAAGATCCTACATGTCACGCGACAACTAAATCTGTGCACCCCAACTACTGAGTCCACGCTCTAGAGCCCGAGTGCTACAACTACTGAAGCCCACGTGCTTAGAGCCTGTGCTCTGCGACAAGAGAAGCCACCACAATGAGAAGTCCGCACACTGCAAAGAGTAGATCCCGCTCACCACGATTAGAGAAAAGCCTCAACAGCAATGAAGATCCAGCAAAGCCAAAAATAAACAAATAAATAAAATTTAAAAAAGAAAATACACATCTTCATTCTACAATGACCATTAAGGTAAAAGAGACCAGACTGTTTGGCACTGAAATTGAACAAGTAGTTGTTTCGGGCAGGGTATGCAGACCTCAAAAATGCTCCTTTATTAAGAAAGTATAACACAGTATTGGAGGCAAGATAAAAAACCTGGGCCACTCTTCAGCTCAGAGGAAATTGATTTTTTCTCTCTGAAGAGAAAGCATCCTCATGGCCCGGAAGGAACACTAGAGGCACAAAGGGATCAAAAAGGAGGCAAGGAATTCCTGTTCCAGAGAACAGAATGGAACACTGTGATCCATCCACAGGAAATAAAGAGAAGACGAGGAATAAAAGCCACATTTGATATGAAAGCAAACAGGAAAATCCCATAAGGCTGACAGATTATTAAAGCTAACTCTAGGCATATGCAGAACAAAAAATAAAAAACAAAGGAAACTTAAAATTTTCCATGAGTCTCCACGGCTTGATTTGTCCTCTTAGCCCACATGGACTTGGAGTTGACCAACAGACATGAAACTTCTGTAAAAGAGTCAGCAAGGGACAAAAGGAAGCCTGCATTTCAAGAGCTGGTAAGAACCTGCAGTATGACAATACCAGGGTCATGGCACAGCCCTCTTGCTTTCAACACCTGTCTTCGCTGCCCCAGCTGGCTAACTCCAAGAGTTACACAGAATCTTGGTTCAACCAGAGAGCTGGGGATACTGGAATCAAAAGGGCCTTGGAGAGATCCAGCAACTGACCGTCCTGACAAACGAAAAGATTGCTTAAGTAAATAGATGAACCTGCCAAGCTCTGGTCCATGTGTCCAAGCTTCTGATTTGTTAATTTCTATAATCACCTATACTTTCCAGACAGAGAATTACCTGCATAGAGACTTCTCTGTTTTGTGCAGATGACATTTCCTCCAGTTAGCTACATCACCTGTCAAATCAGGTGAGGCCGTCTCACAGCATTAGCAGGGAAGAACAAAAAAAGAAAAGAGTCTTTCTCCTCCCCATGACTGAACCTGGTTCCCATCAAGGCTGGACCAGTAAGCCCTGTCACTTCTCTTGCTTTCACCAGGAGAACTCACTAGTGCTACTGTTTGCTGACACGAATGTTTCTGAGAAACTTCAAACTCAAATGGACCCACTTGCAAAGCTGTGATGAATTCAGGAAACAGGAGGGAAATGATTTAATGTTTAGGTTGCCTCTCGACCCTAATTAGGGAAATAATTTTACCATTCAACTTTCCAGCTTTGGTTATAAAGGAGAGATGGGACCTAGCCAAGCTATCCATCAAGTGTGAGGAGACAAGAGAGGCAGTTTCAGACACGCAAGGTCATGATATTTACTTGCCATCACACTTCCTCAGACAGTGGCTGGATGATGTGGAAGAAGGAGAAGAAAGAGGAGTAGGGGGAGGAAGGAGAAGGATTATAAAAAAAAGAAGATGATGATGATGACGCAGGACATAGTGAACAGGAGAACCAATAAGAGAAGACGAGAGAGTCGCAGGTCCACAACTGTGGCTTCTCTCAGATTGGGGAACATTGGGGAGCTCTAGGAGAATGTTCACACACACGCACAAAGAATGTTTGCTGAAATCTGACCACTCTGAGAGGAGTTCTAGACAATTAGGGATTAGCTTTGGGTTGTATTAGCAATAATAAAACTAAGCAAATAAAAAAGGCAATTGTTAAAGTCAGATATGAAAGGAAAACTACCCAGTCAATAAATGGAATTTGGTTCCCATGATTATAAGAACCAAAACACTGACCATAGCTCTATCAGTACCACACAGCTATCAAGAGAACGGGGCCAGACTTCCCTGGTGATCCAGTGGTTGAGAGTCCCCCTGCCAATGCGGGGGACATGAATTCAATCCCTAATCCAGGAAGATCCCACATGCCACGGGGCAACTAATCCCATGCGCCATAACTACTGAGCCCACACCCTACAGCCCAAGCTCCACAACAAGGGAAGCCATGGAGATGAGAAGTCGGCACACAGCAACTGAAGAGTAGTCCCCAGCTCGCCCCAACTAGAGAAAGCCCATGTGCAGCAACAAAGACCCAGCACAGCCAAAATAAAGTAAATAGTGACAACACAAAGAGGACAGGGTGATGGGAAGAATGCTTTTGCACAGAGCGGGCAGAGGGAGGGGACAAAACTAACTCCTCTTCAGTAGTAGAGTCAATTTGCATGCATGCCCAGTCATGTCTGGCTCTTTGTGACCCCATGGACTGGAGCCTGCCAGGCTCCTCTGTCCGTGGAATTTTCTAGGCAAGAATACTGGAGTGAGTTTCCATTTCCTATTCCAGGGGATCTTCCTGACCCAGGGATTGAACCCGTGTCTCTTGTGTCTCCTGCATTGGCAGGCAATTTTTTTTTTTACTGCTGTGTCACCTGGGAAGCCCAGTAGAGTCAACAGGCACGGCCTAAAGCAAAAACAGAAATTCGAGAAATAGCATTACAGGAGCTCCCTGGTGGTCCAGTGGTTAGGACATTGGGGTCTCATCTCACTGCTGAGGGCCTGGGTTCAATCCTTGGTCAGGGCAACTAAGATTCCACAAGCCGTGCAGCATAGCCAAAAACCCCAGAAGCTTCATTATAAGCATGCTATTTAGAAAGCTGGATGTGACTCTTACACTTGTACCACCATCTGAAAGAGTGAAAAGTGTTGGTCTTCTAAAAGGGGGAAATGGCACAGGATGGTGACTGCTAATTTTATAATAAACCAAGGGGGACTATTTGAACTTGATGAGACCATGTGCCTGTATAGTTGGATAAGGATACAAAAATTTGAAAAGGAAATGTGCTGATAATTACATAAAATCTATAAAAGAATCTGGTATTCTCAGGTGAAAGTTACTTCTGGGGCAAACAATCTTCTCTCTAGGAAATAATGGGGAGAGATACTACATATTGAAGGCCTATACTTCTCTTAGGAAGGTAGCAAACATTTTCTTGCACTCATATAGTATGTTAATGTTGCAAGATTGATTTACCTACCTTTATCCTTGGTGATGGAAACTCAGAGTCTGAGAACCTGTGCTCTCCCCAAGGTCACCACATAACTCATGAATGCCAAATCTCTGTCCCTAAAAAGCCAATGCCAAGTATCTCTCCACGTGCCCAGGGTCTGGAAGCCAAGTCGCAGAACCAGTAGTCAGAACCAGTCTCAGAATCAGAACTCTGGACTTCCATCCCTGCACACAGGAGGCCCTTTTGCTCACTGCCCATGATGGGCAGGAGCAGCTCTGCCTGCCCATCACCCACATCTCTTGCCTCTCTGACTCACAGCAGACATACGGTGGATGACTGGCTGGCGCCAAAGATGGTTACTGTGGCCACGATATACAGCCCAGCTCACTAGCCACAGCGGGAGGTGAACTCCTGACCCTGGTTTCATAGGAGCCACAGAGACTTGCCCATGACCCCTGTGCTCTTTTCTTGGGCTGGATGGGCAGCCACACTCCAGCACCCTTGGACTGCTCTGCTCATTCATCATCCACGTGTGGCAATGTCTGGAGTCGGAGGTGAGAGATTAAGGTTCAAGGTTTGTGGTTAGATGGTCCTGCCTGGGACATGTGGACCTTCTCTTCCCTTCTGGACATTTACAAAATGATACTCCAATGGATGATCCATAGCTGGGGAGCTTCATAAGAGTGAGAACAAAAGAATATATATCATCTTTCATCTTATTCTTTCAAGAGAGAAGGAAAGTGTTTTGCTTTGAACATAAGACGGAAAGAGCTTAGAGACACTCCATGGACTGTGCAGGACTTGAGGCTCATTTAAATCTCATCTAAAAATACTCCAAGCTGAGCAAAAGTGCTACCTTAGAACCACATGACTGTCAGGAAATCTCTGTCATTCTCCCAAATGACAGTCATTCTTTCCTGTCTTGACTCCTGCGCTGTTCACAGTTTATACCACTAATCTGACCCTCAGCTTTCACTGCTTCATAACTATTACTTATGTTTCCTCATGTAAAGATCTTACCTTCCTTAGCTGTCACAGAGTCTAACACAATGCTAGATAGAGCAGGAGAGCCTAGAGGACTGATCCTCTCCCCTTGCTTTTCTGCCTCTCCTCTCCCCACCTGAATCACCCAACAGTTCTGCACCTCTGCACCTGCTTTCAATGTCCTGGGTAGGCCCATGGGAATCTGACCAATAAAGCATGAAATCCAAGTGAACAGGCCAAGCAAGGGACATAGCTGAAAAATTCCTATCCAGCCTGGTGTCATTCTTCCAACTCCAAATCCAATTCTTGGTTTAAAAGATATATCATAATAATTTAGTGCCAGGGTCACAATAATGCCTTGTGCAATGTTTATCAAGGAGGCCTTTGTTAGGCATGGATCGTTATTGTAATTGTTAATAGCTCACTTTCTTGAAACATCCTTACTTTAAGCTCTTAAGCCAAGGCACTGGCACAAGTTGAAGGATTGGGAAGGCCTTGAGTTTGCTTCCATCCTGGAGAAAGCTGAGCCAATTGCAGGCCATGTGGAAAGAAGCAGTTACCATTAACCTTGACACAAGGATTTTCACAAAAACCTCCAATCTACATGAGGATAAGAACCTTGCTTTTTTGCCCTGACACAGTCCTAAAAAGTGTCTGCACCTGGCCAAAGAGTCTAAATGGCTCTAGCAGGCAAGGGGAAAAAAGCCAGCATTCCACATTTCCACCAAATATTCTCATTTCTACCAAATTTACAACTGATGAGTGGGACACCTATGGCTTCCAGAATGGCCTGGTATGAGCTGTAACTTGAATCTATATTAATATTCTCACCTGCTAGCAACCTGCCTCAATCACCTGTGGTCTGTAGATGATCCCATCCACCTTGACTGTATGGCCACATGAATTTATACACCATTCTCCTGGTTTCTAAACTCACAGTTCCAAGTGGTTAAGTGACACATTTATGGCTCATTGATAATGGGACCTGCCCTCTGTCAGGAAGGTTTGAATGATCCTTAGAAAGCTTTGCTTTCGGGATATCATGTATCTTTGTGTTGTCCTGCTTTAGTGAACTATATCCTCTCTGATTGCTTGTGCAAGTGACATAAAAGTAATAACTTATTTTCCTACTGACTTTTCTTCCTCAAAAGTCTACAAAGGTTCATGAAAGAGTTAAGTATGGCTTTGTTTTTCCTTTCATGAGGACTGTAGGAGAGACAGCTAGCTGCCTCCCAAAATCTATCTTCTCCTTCTTATAGAGAGAGAACTGGGGCTCTAGACTGCACAGAATAAAGACAATATTCTGAGCCTCCTTTACAGCTAGCTGTTGTCTGATGACTAAATCTGGCTACTGGACTATGCAAGGTAGTGATGTGTTCAACTTCTAGATGGTACCTTTAAAGGACAGCAGAGTGCCCTCCCCTCTCTGGTTTTCAGTTGATGACTGAAATATTACATCCATAATGATGAGACATCTTGGATCATATGATTAAGGGGTTAATACTTCACGGAGAGCAGAGAAACAATATAGAAGGAGCCTTGGTCTATGAAAACTTTGTGGAACACAGTCACTATACTAGCTCACTTATTTGAGAAGAAATAAACATTCTTAAAGCCTGGGTCTTTCTAGTGCAGTTCTGGATCTCTGTCACAGTTTTCTAATTAATAAAAGGACTTCTTTAATGAGCAGAGAATGCAATAGCACCTTTAAGAGCCAATCACTTGCCTACGGCCACCACCACCACCACATTTTTTTTTTAAAGAGAGAGTGGATTCTTGGGTAGGGGCGAGCTCTGGCTTTTGGTCACTGGTGCTCATAGAGACAGCAACCCAGAGGGTGCTGGTACAGTTACTGCAGAAACCTCTAACACTACCTCAGTACTTAGAGAGTTTTATTATAAAATGCACAAAACAAAGGAGCTGGTCATTTGTCTCCATGGTGGCAATACAACATGCATCCAAACAGTACCTGCTTGCCTGCTGGAGAAGGCAAAGACAATGATGTCATCAAAGGTCCAGGTGTAGTCCTGGTGCGGGGGATAGAACACCAGCTTATCAGAGGCTTCCTTCCTGAGGTCAATTAGGAATGTGGAGTGGACCATGGGGACCGGAAAGCAGCCCAGCCTCTTCCATTCTCTAATCTGAAGATAGTCTGGGGTCCGTTTATAGAAGCCCTGGAAAGAGCAGATGGGTGGGTTATTTCCTCTGATCTGAGGAATTCCCCTTTCCCAACCTTCCATTAGGTGGACTCCTAATGGACACCAGTACCAGTCCTGGAGCAAAGTCACCTTCTCTCTTTTTATCTTGGTCTAAGAATTTCCAACTGAGCTTAAGAAATGCTACTTACATTAAAAAAAAAATCCTAAAAGGGTCTTGTTATCAGAAACAGTTTGGTTTCAGCACATCTCTTCACTTAACAGTTTCATAAGAGTATACTTTATGTATATGATATCACTGAATGTGTATATGACGTCATTGAATATATGTATATGATGTCATTGAATATGACATGTGAGCAGTCAGAGGTGGTTGAGCAGAGCAGTGGAAAGCACATGTTCTGGGATCTGACTGCCTAAGTTCAAGTTCTGCCTCAGCTACTTATTGCATGTAGGTGTTGGTCAGGCCACTCAGACTTACTGTGTCTATTTCCTCATTGTGAAATAGGAATGATGGCACTATCTATTCCATGGGGTTCTCTGCCAAGTAAGGAAAAACCTGAAAAATGCTTAGAATAGTGCCCAGCACCAAGAGAGTATTGATAAATATTGGCTATTATTAAAATTACATTACATTGGCTGATTTAAAAAAATTTTAATTCGAATATAATTGCTTTACAATGTTGTGTTGGTTTCTGTCGTGCAACAACATGGATCAGCTAGGTGTTGTGTGTTAGTCACTCAGTCGTGTCCAACTCTTTTCTAGACTGTGGCCGGCCAAGCTCCTCAGTCCACGGAATTTTCCAGACAAGAATACTGGAGTGGGTTGTCATTTCCTTCTCCAGGGTGAATCGGCTCTATGGATACATATGTCCCCTCCCTCTTGAGCCTCCCTCACTCCCCATCCCACCCCTCGAGGTCATCGCAGGGCACAGAGCTGAGTTCCCATGCTATACAGCAGCTTCCCACTGGCTCTCTATCTCACACACGATAGCGCATATATGTCAACGCTGCTCTCCCAATTCGTCTCCCTGTTCCTTCCCACCATGCCCACAAGTCTGTTCTTTACATCTGTGTCTCTACTTCAGCCTTGCAAATAGGTTCATCAGTAGAATTTTTCCAGATCCCATAGATATGCAATACTGAGTATTAATATATGGTATCTGTTTTCCTCTTTCTGACTTGTTGTAGTTGCTGTCATGTCCAGCTCTTTTGCAAGCCCATGGACTGCAGCCCACCAGGCTCCTCTGTTCATGAGATCTCCCAGGCAAGAATACTGGAGTGGGTTGCCATTCCCTTCTCCAGGGGATCTTCCCAACCCAGGAATCAAACCAGCGTCTCCTGCACTGCAGGTGGATTCTTTACCGCTGAGCCACCAGGGAAGCCCTCCTTTCTGACTTACTTCAGTCTGTACTTTTAACTAAACATGCAGTACTTAAACATATAAATGGGGCCTTCTTTCAATGCAATTATTTATTCACTATTCTGGTGGAGCTGTCACTGCTACATGCTTTTGGGGGATTCCTCTTTGAAAGTTCCCTCCGGGCAAGTACATAGGATGACCAATGCCCTTACTCTGTGGTTCTGAACACACTAGTTTGGAGTAACCCAGCTTGCTTTCCCTCCAAGCTCAACTGTTCATTCAACAAACATCTCCTGAAAGCCTACCGCAATCCAAGCTGTGTGAGATGTTGGAGACATAGCAGTAAGTCGACAATCCCAGCTTCAGCCCATACAGGTGCAGAATCCACTGGAGCTCTACACTCCAGTGGCACCAATGATGTAAACTGACTATTGCGAAAGCTCAAATCCATTCCAAAGAAGATGAAGATGAGTCTTGACAAAATATACTTTAAAGCATGTAGAAGCTTGGAAAGGCATTTTAAAATACATTTTAGGCAACAGCAGGCTCGTGGAATGAGTGTAAAACTTCATAGGGCCAGCACTCTGAAGGGCATGATACCCATTACTTGCACAAGTTCTCGCATACTCCTTCATCAGTCACATTACTTGGGGGTCACACTATCTGCAGTGGCGTCAGTACCCACATGGTAGGCATTGCAGCCTCTTCGTCATTTCTTTCAGTGTCCAGACTAGTGTTCTAGTCCAGCTAATGCTCACACTGACCACGTGATAAGGTAGAAGGATCACAAATGAAGCCTCAGAAGATACGTGTCTTAGCATCATCGTAACCACCTAGCTGATCAATCTTACCCCATGCTTCACCTCTTCAAGCCTAAGTTTCTCCTCCTGAAAAGAGGGGGTAAAAACTAATCTGTTGATCTCCCAGGGTTGTAGAAGGGATCACATATGATCCGGTCTATGAAGATACCTTGGAAACTGTAATGCATTAGGTGAAGGATTATTATTTCCACAATTTTTTATTAGCCTTTAACAAAGATTACTTAACATCTTACTAGTATTCTTACTAGTATTACTAGTATTCTTCCAAGGGATAGAAGAATTCTTCCAAGGGATAAAGGGAAAACTGGTTCGTTAGAGGAACTGCCTAAGAACACACACCAAATACAAAGTTCTAGACTACTTAGGAACAATATTCTCAGACTGAGGAGCTTGGAAAATTCATGAGGATGAATCACGGAATACCCTGGGGACAGGGAGGAAGGAAGCAGGGAAGGAAGGGGAGAAGGAGACTTCATATGCTTCCTGCAGAGAGGTGGAGGCAACAGATGCGTCTCTTTTTCCACATAAACTGAATATTGTTGGTAATCATTCCTACTCAGTGGCCAGACACAACCGAGGTCATGTTTTGAATGTGTTTAAAGGCACTGGACACCGAGGCCTGACTTAAGCTTATGAAGTCACTGGCTGTTTCTGTTCCTGCCCTTGCAGAAGCCTGACTGAAGACGGCAGAAAGCCACAAACAGACATGAATAAGAATTTCCCTAAAATTGCCTAGATTTTAGTTTCACCGTGCAAAGTAAGTGAGCTTTTAATATTAAAGCAAATAAGACAACAGAAACCGGAAGGCCACAGTTATGAGGATAATCCACTCTTGATGCTGGTGTCAGTGCATTACTCATTAAAAACACCCTAGAGTGATGCTGCCATGTTAAGTGCTGCAGATTATTAACTGAGAATGTATGAACTTAAATTCAATATAATATCTTCTCCTTAAGGAACTGATTGGCTTTTCTAAATATGAACTTAATGTGTCTCTGAAAGAGATGTGGATAACATACACTCAAAATCCCTTGGAACTGCAGCAAATATTTGTAACAAAAGAACAATGCCCACTCTAGTTGTGTGCAAGAGCCATGGACTTAAATTTTCAGGGAGTTTGCAAGGCAGTTGTCATGTTGATAGTTTAAAAGCTGCAAAAACAAAATCATGCTAATATCCACCATTCTAAGTAGACCACGAACAGCAAGCTTTGCATGTGCTTAATAATTATATCATGTGACTGTACTTCAATTTACTTAACTTTCCCCTCAGCTTCAACAATATTTGCACGGTGGGAGTACTGACACCATGAAAACTGGCAAATGCTAGCAATCAGGGGTTTTCCCTACAGAGAGCCACCACTAAGCATTTACCAGCACACCATTAGCCTCTTTCTTCATCCCAAACCAAACCAAATATAAAACAGGGACTGAAAATTCAGCTCTTTGAGCATGAGAACACACCTAATATACACTTTTTCCCTTAGAGCATCTTTAGCCTACATTGATATATATTACATTTATCAGTTTATCTCTCTTAATTTATTAACTAAAGAATCAGAAATACAATCAGCCATAAACATTCACTGCAACACCTCTCTAGACTTTGAAGATTTTTACAATGGAAAAGAGAGATGATGGAAATTTAAAATATTGTTTTTAACTTAAATTTTGTAAAAACATCTACCACAGTAGTTCCAATTATTCAGTTTCTTTGGAAATAAATTTGGCAACATATCAAGGGTCATTAAAGTGTTTAATACTCTTTAACTCACTAATTCCACTTCTTAGAAGTTGTCCCAAGGAAATAATATTAAATGTGGAAAATTTTATGTTAATCATGATGGTTATTATAACAGTTAAAAGTTGCAAATAACTTAAATGTTTTTAAACTAAAAGAAAGGCTAAGTAAATTGCATAATAGCCACTTGATGATATAGTTAAAAACATGTAATCTGTTATCTATGATGTTAGAATGGGAGCAATTAACATGATGTTTTTTAAAAAACTTTTTTTCTATTTCCAGTTTTTTACAGTATTCTCATGTGAGTTTTAATGACCAAAAATATTTAACTTTTTGAAAATCTCTGAATCAGGGAGAAGTACAAATCCCAGTAAGCGTTACTGGTTAATTTAAAGCTTCTAATCCTAAACTCATTAGAATAATGTCTTCACAATTCATTAATACAGAAGAGCTCTTTGGGTTCTGGCATTGGACATGGATTTACCTCCTTTCCTGAAAATTCTTGCTCTAGTAACACAATGATATGCGTGTTTCAAAGGAGAAAATCAGAAAAAGATTCACGGGGTTACTGTTGACAGGTGACTGCCTTGTTAAAACTCATAGTCTTAATTTGCTAACCAGCAGACTTGCCTGAGGTGTGATTCCGCACCAGAAATTAGAGTACAGGCCCCGAGACTCCAGCATGGGAGCCACAACGGTTTTGTTTTCTGCGATCAGTAGATTGAGGGTCTGCGGATTAGTCAGGAAGTTGTCAACATCTATAAACTAGGAAAAGAAAAGGACAACATCAGATGAAAAGGTACTTTTCAGTAATGGGTATGGAAACTTGCCCATGACATACAGAACCAGCTATCCATGGTTTTGTTATGGAAACCCCTTGGGGCTGAATGGCTTTCATTCAGGCAAAATGCATCCAGTCTAACTTCCACATGTTTAGCTATGCATAGGCATCAAGCAATGAATTGGTGTTATCGTTGGGCAAATACTAGACTGGAACTCAATGACACCTTGATAAGTATAAGATACGAATGGGTCTCAAGCCCTTAAAAGATTTGTTTGCATTTATTGTGTGCTCATTCTAAGTGTAAATGAACAGACCTACTTAGATTGTCTACAGTAATGTCAAACTGGCCCCAAATGAATCCATGAATGCTCTCTTAATGCTGCAATTAGATTTGTTTGTTTGTTTAAAGTATATTATATAGTAGTGAAGCTATTTCCCATTCCCATCAGAAATCCGTGTTAACACATTCATTTACAGGGACAGTGTAACTGTTTCTATTATATAAAATAATCACTCTGAGCTGTACACTTTAAAAATTAAGATGGTAGAGTTTATGTTATGTATATTTCCCCACACACAGAAAGCAAAACCTCAGATGCTTTCATTCCTTTGATAGTCAATCTCTTCACCCAAAATTTTGTGGCTCAGCACTTGTACACTTCAAAGACATTTAAACAGCTATGCTATGTTAAATATCAGCACAACTGCAAATTCTATGAAATTATCCATATTGAAAGTGGAAGTGCGATAAACTACTGGGCTGATTTCTGTTGTGATTGAGAGGCTGAAGGAGGTCAAAAGGGTTCCCTTTAGGAGTCAGAGAACAGACGTCCATTAGTTTTATGAAACATCACTGCCTTTGTTTCATTGGTCGTATTTCTAGTGTTGTATTGAAAAAGGCTTGCCAAAAGAATTAAATGGATTTGTGGGGGTGAGCAAAGAGGAAGAACTTGGTTGCCATAAACTTGTGGGGAAAGAAGACTCTGTCAGTTTTCAAATGAGAGCAGGGACTGCAGCTCCTTACAGGTCAGGGACCTGTCCTTTCCAACGGAGACCCAGG
This sequence comes from Odocoileus virginianus, assembly GCF_023699985.2. NCBI lineage: Eukaryota > Metazoa > Chordata > Mammalia > Artiodactyla > Cervidae > Odocoileus > Odocoileus virginianus. The sequence continues at coordinate 15,132,285 of NC_069684.1, read as the reverse complement.
TTCCTGGAGGACAAGGATGGGATAGAATATGGATTCCTAATCATCAAGGCCAGCATGTTTCTGGACCACTCTGGAAGTTCTAAGGAAAGTAATGGCACCTCTTCATGGAGAGAAATTCTCCAGGAGGGTCCAGCATAATTAGGAGCAACTAGGAATCCAAGCAAGAGGTGCTGGTCCCCAGACACTCAGGAGCCAAAAGGAACAGCATTTCAGGACTGTTAATTTGACTATTTTTATGTAATTAATTTCTCATATCCCCGAAACTCTTCTAAAAAGTTAAGACCTTTAAAAAAAATTTTTTTTTAATGTATTTATTTGGCTGTGCCGGGTCTTAGCTGCGGTGTGTGGATCCTTGATCTTTGTTGTGGCATGCAGGCATGCAGGGTCTTTAGTGAGATCTAGTTGAGCTTCATGCTGCAGCGATCAAACCCCGGGCCTCCTGCATTGAGAGCTCAGAGTCTTACCCCTGGACCACCAGGGAAGTCCCGAGAAGTTAAGACCTTTTATATTGCTTTACCCACAGCATTCCCTCTGAACTAAAAAGATTTAGGGTTTTTCATGTTTACTACAATAAAGAGATAGAATAATTCAGAAGCTTATTTGCTAACTCACTAAAAATGCATGTGAGGAATGGGTCTGAGATGAAATCCAGGTCTCCCAATATTAAGTTCTCCAGATTCTTTCTTGTGCCTTTATTAGAACATTGAGGAGGAGAGGCCTAAAAAAGGACATTTGATTGCTCCCACAGTCTTAGATTATCGACAATTGATTTGGACACATTCTAGATAACAGTTGTCAAGAAATTAAACATCTGTTTTTACCAGAATGTAGTCTGACCATTTTTCCCTCGCAGTTCGAAGGGCTGCCTGTCGTAGTTTCATCACGTGGGCAAAACGGGAGGCAGGCCAGTGCTTTGGTCCAATTTCATCAGGGTAAGACCTATAATAATAATTGTGATGATGATGATGGCTAATAATTATTGAGTGCTTATATATTGAAGGCACTATGTACTAATCCATTTTATCTTCCAGTAGTAACCCTAGGAAATCGATGCTGTTATGGTTATCATTATCCCCTTATTACACGTAAGAAATTGGAGCAAGGAGAGATTAAGTAATTTGCTGCTTCCCATACACAGGAATCTTTATATGAAACACTAGGCTGGCGAAAAAGTTTGTTTGGGTTTTTCTGTACATCTTATGGAAAGGCCTGAATGAATTTTCTGGCTGACCCAATATTTCAGTTCTCATTAGAATTCACTATCTTTATGATGTAAATGCTACCACTCTCGCCTCTTCACAGCCGAGGAAACTGCTCAGAGTGGTTAAGTCATTTCCTTAACATGACGCCGTTAATAAGGGCTATAGCCAGAATTTGAATCTAGGCATAACCCCAAAGCTCATATTCCTAGACACTTTCTCATACATTCAGCCATCAGGTACATTTGAAAATGTTACAGCATCAAATTAGGAGCTTCCCGGGAAAAGCAAAGGTTTATTTTCTGTGGTCAAGTCTCCGTAAAGGACTCTACAGAGTCCAACATGTTGATCTCCCCCAGATGGAGTGAGATCAGGGAGCAAATACACAAGGCTGGAATGTCTCTCAACACCCGTAAGCTCACCAGGACTCATCCACGGACATGGAGGCATCTGGGCTGGCTCACCCTTAAGAACCTTTCTGAAAGCTCCCACCTGGTACGGACATTGATAAAGTCACAGGGGCCCCAAACTGGCCACCACTTCAGGTCCTTGTAGCTGTGTACTGGCAGGACATTTGCCTCAGTAAAAGAGAAACCACAAAAATGAGACCATAACCATACAAATAAGATGAAAAAAACTGTTTATTACACAGGAAGTCTTTGAAATGTTTTCCCCAACCGTTTCTACAAAAATCAGTGGAATTCCTGTTTTTTTTCTTTTTCTGAATATGTTGCCCCTAAAAAATACCTTCTCTGATATTTCTCACACTGACCTTGGCATGCAATATATTAGTCAAAATCTGGCTATGGAGAAAATTACCAGGATGCAGGAGAGGTACATAGAGTTTTTCTGGGCCACTCTAACTGGGCTAAATTCCATTATAAGTAACTCCAAAAAAGTTTTCAGTGTCCACATTTGATTGTTAAGGTTTGCTCCATCTATAGACCATGTGCTGAGATTGAGATATATATGTAGATACATATATATGTACATGTAATAAAAAATATTATACAGTGAGAGACTAAAAGAACAAAAATTTGTTCTGGAACAGCATTTATTATTTTTATAATACATATGCAGCTTCCAATAAATGACTTATCCTGGGAAAAATTTCAGCAGCTCAATTCATCCCACTTCTACAGATCCTTAATCTAGAACTATGGTAGCCTGGGAAACATTTAGAGTAGTAAGTTTGAAATATATTTATTCATATTCTCATTCACTCATTAGTTTATTCAACAAGTATACATTTAGTGCTTACAAGAACATAGCACTGAGTGAAACAAAGTATTTGTACATTTTAGCCCCTGTGTAAAAAATAAAATAACTTAGGAAAAAATGCATGAATTAGATAGTCAATGTTTGTTAAGTTTATTGTTGTGCCAAACAAGATGCTACAGGAAATAAGCAATACAAGTATTGAGAGAAGGTAGACATTTGTAACTGGAATGATAAGCTACAGCTTTTGGTAGCAGGTAGAATTTGGGATAAAGGTTATCACAAAGAAGGGAAGGAAAGCCTGGGGTTGAATAAAATAAAAGGGACATCTGGATAATGCAGTTTTCTTTTAGGAAATATTTGTGTAAAGATATGGATATTTTAAAAGATTCATGAAATATTTCAAATCAGGCATTTGAACTTCATTCTATAGGCAGTGGAGAGTCACTGAAGTTTTTTCAACAAAGAAATGAAAGGCCATCATTAATATTTTAGGTAGATTGATTTGACAGTGTGGTATACAGTATCATTTTGAAGATAAAAGCAACTAAGAAATTGCTGCAGTAGGGTCTTCCCTGTGGTTCAGTGATTAAGACTCTGCACTGCCAATGCAGGGGACGCAGGTTCAATCCCTGGTCCAGGAACTAGAATCTTGCATGCTGTGCAGTGCAGCCAAACAAACAAACAAAAAAATTGCTAGGGTAAAGACTGGAAATAATGTAAATGTCCATTAGTAGGAGGATGGTTAAATAATTATGGTTCACCCATCAGTGGGTACTCTGCAGACACAAAAATAATGAGATATTCCTTAACTGTTGCTATGGCACAATACCCAACATACGATGGGTGAAAAAGCAAGGTATAAATAAGAAGTATACAAACTTCTCACTATGATCCCTCAAGTATAAAAGGTTAATACTCGAAGTCTGAATAAGTAATATCAATATTTTAAAACATACACTACTGTGTTACTACTGGAGAACGAATGAGAGTCTGAACTTGGCCGGTAGCTGCATGAGCAAAGAGGAAAAGAAATACAAAGATCTGTCAAAGGAAGAAATAGCAGGTCTTTGTAACTTACTATCAGATACAGAGACAAAAGACAATGAAAAATCACATGTGTCTCTAAGACTAGAAGCCTAAGTGACCGAAAGCTGATTAAGCGGGGGAAGGGTAAATAAAAGCTCACAGAATGTTTTCTGCTACTCACTCAGGTTCATCCATAGGCCTCCACTCCACATAGTGATAGGCTTTCTGCACATTTTTCAACCACTCCCTGAGTATTTCTGTTGTATTATCCACATTGTGGTCAGTGGCCGCCCTGCATGAGAGAAAGCACCACACAGTTCAGGTATTATGTCATCCAAAGACAGAGGAGGAAGCCAAAAGACTCCAGATAAACTGAAAGAACGGCCAGTTCTAGACACCGTGTACATGAAAATGACTCCCTCGTGTTCCAATCTAGACAATCAATTTCTGAAGCGAGAGATACTACGGCTTTCAACCATCTCTGTGTCATTAGATCCTTAAGCAGGACTTGGTCAACAGTAGAATCAATCTAAAAAACAGTATATGTGTAAAATGAATGGGTTAGTTAACTAATATTCTTGGAAAGTTTTCCCATTTGTTTTAATTGGAAATTAAATGGTTTTAATTTAATTATCCAATTTTTAGGTATCTACCCTTTAACTTCATAACAGCAACTCTCAATTTAAGCAATAATTCAGTTGCATTTTCAAGTCCCACAAAATTTTTAGTCAATGTTGTTTTAATCACACACAGTAGAGGGGAAAGTCACAATAACATTTTTTAGTATAAAATTCAAAGTCTAAGGTATCTTCACCTGTTTAGTTCAGATAACTCTACCATCACTTACACAAGATAGAATACCTTCTGAAGTTTACAATGTATGTAAAATCTGTTTCTGATCTATCTTGAAAGTTTAACAAACTGATTCACTTAAAAAGCAGTTTAAGTCATTTATAAAACAAAAATATTTTCAAACAGTCTCACAAAACAAACACATGGTATGAATAATATAATATATCAAAAACAAAGCTATTCAGAACACCCCAAAATGAACAGATATGCCAGTCAATTGGAAAAGAAAGAAGGAAAGCATGGGTTGCAATCTTTACATCAAATAAGGCAGAATTCAGGCCAAAATTATTGAACATGACAAGAAAAAAATTGTAATAATAATAATGCTAAATAATGTCATTCACATCAACCATATAATAAATGTGCATATCCATGTACCTATATATAGTACAGGGGTTGGCAAACTTTTCTTTAAAAGTCAGACAGTGACTATTTTAGGCTTGGAGGCTATATACTCTAGGTTGTAACTACTTAACTCTGTCATTGTAGCAGTGAAGCTGCCATTCATAACACATGAATGAATGAGCATTATTGTGCTCCAGTAAAGATTTGTTTACGAAAATAGGGAACAGGTCTACAGGCTGTGGTTTGCCAACTCCTATATAGCAGAAAGTATAGAAAGGTAAAACAAGCACCAATAATAAGAGGTGTTAATATACTATTTTCAGTTAAAGAAATGCAAAGGGGAAAAAAGTAAATATGTAAAGAATCTATGGAACACAATAATAGAGATTCTACTTCTTTCTCAAGTGCACATGAAACATTTACAAAAATTGACCAACAATTACATTATGAAGAAAGCTTTACAAAATTGGAATAATATTTATAGCATTCTCTGATCACTTCATAAAATAAAAAATTAGTAATAAAACCTCCAAAATTCCGTTAAAACTTTCTATTAAACAACTATTACGTGAAAGAAGAAATACAAATCAACTTTAGAACTTATGAAGATAAATAATAAAAACACTAGAGATCAGAACTGAGGGATACAATTAAAGCAGTGGTCAGATAAAATTCAGTTTTTTATCCTTGAATCAATAAAAATTAATGACTTAAACTCCTACTCCAAAAGCTAGAGAAAGAGCAACAAAACAAACAAGCATAAAGATAAAAGTAGAAAATCATGAGGTTGAAAACAGAGAAAAAGCAGAACTAATAAACAAAAGAAATGTTACTTTTTTAAGTAAAAAAATCAACAAAAGACAATCACTAGTTAATATAACCCAGACAACACAAAAATTAAAAATAAGAAAAGACAAAGATGAAGAGAATATGATTGACATGAAAGAATTTTTTTAAAAAATCATATGCAGTTAATTCATATAACTCGATGAAAAATAAATTTGAAAATTAGATATAATCAGTTAATTCATATAACTCGATGAAAAATAAATTTGAAAATTAGATATAATAGAAGATGTCCTAGCAAGACGCACGTTAGCAAAATTGATTCCAGTAGAAACATAAAACTTAAAGAGAACAGTTTTCTTGGAAGAAACAAAAGAAAACACTAGACCCAGATGGTTTCATAGGGAAGTTCTACGAGATATCTTAAGAGTATGTGTGCATGCGTGCGCACTCAGCCATGTCCAACTCTGTGACCCATGGACTGCAGCTTGCCAGGCTCCTCTGTCCATGGGAATCCCAGGCAAGAATACTGGAGTGGGTTGCCATTTCCTCCTGGGGGTCTTCCCAACTCAGGGATTGAACCCGAATCTCCTTTGTCTCCTGCATTGGCAGGTAGATTCTTTAGCACTGAGCCATCTAGAAAGCCCATCTTAACACTTAGCTACTTCTAAAGTTATGTGGCTTGTTCCAAGTCCTTTTAATAATGGAAGTGCAACAGTGATACCTAAACCTGATAAAGACACAACTACAGATCAGTTATCTTTCAATGAATATGCTACAAAAATCCTAAAGCATTAGTCAAAATTCAACACTATTTCTGATTTTTTAAATAAAAAAATAAAATAAAATTTATTGAATAAAATTCACTGAATAAAATTAAAACAGGATGGAAGGGAGGAAGGAAGGAAGAAATGGAGGACAAATGGGAAAGGAAGAGTCATGGGAAAATAGAGGTATCTGAGACACTTAAGTGAGAGTAAAAATGCTTATACTTCATTGGCAATTCAGAAGTTCCTACTGGGAGGGAAAGCTATTGGCCTTATCAGCAGTGGTGGTTCCCTGGGAGCACGGCCTTGACAAGAGCAAATAAAGAGATGTAAACAGTGGTCACTTCTTCCATTGATAGCAACCCAGTACACAGGATTTTGTTAAACTCAATCTATAACGGTTTTCATTCTTCCTACTTGAGCTTTTGGGAGTCAGAGCTGCTCCAAAAGTAACAAGTGAAATCTTTAAGAGAGGATGAGAAATCTTTAAGAGAAATATTCAAGAGGAAAAAAAAACAACTGTTAAGCAAAGCATAGTGAAAGGCCGTATTACACAGGGAATAAATTTCTGTAAAACACCAAGTAACATGATGATATATAACTTATGTCACAAGGTATAGAAAAATGAAGGACAGAGGGGTATGACTAACATTTGAAAATATTATTTCATAAAATGGATATCTGAATGAAAACTATCCTTATTCAAAACATTATTCAAAAAATAGAGGATCAGGAGGTAAAGCCAATGGCCAATTCAATCTACTTTCAAGTCTTTTCTGGAAATTAGATAAGAACCAGCTCCTTTTTTCGAAACAAGATCGAGGAGGGAGAGACCCACAGGGACATTCTATTTTCTGGAGGGAAAAGAGGTGATGTGTGTAGCTGATAGTATTGGGGGACAAAGGCGGGGGAGTACAAGTAGCTGGGAAAATGGGCCAGGAAGCAACGTGGCGGGGGAGACACAGACCCTGTCCAGCTTGCAGCTGTGCCGAGAAGTACAGCGTATCAGCAAAAACCGCATCCACAGTCACACCCGGCCACAGCCACCAAAGGCCAGCACAACATCCGGCATCATAGCCAAGAAGGGCACTAGGATTGTCAAACCACTCCATCTCACGGTGGACGGGGCATATGTAGAGCAAGTCCTGAAACTGAGAACCCGCTCTAATGCACATTCTTCTTCACTCAAAGTATTATGGGTAAGAGTAACTTAAAACAAAAACAACCCCCAAAATCTTGACTGCAGCGTGAGCCAAAAGTTTTAAGAATTCCATGTTACTTCCAAATGCTTACAGTGTAGGCAACATCAGACAGCATCTACTTCTTTCCTTGACTGTTGTTTCTGCATTACATGGGACTGACATTCTCTTCGCCCTCCCTACTCGTTGATGCATTTCCTCCTAATTTTTTTAACAAAGGTTTCATCATATGAAATTTACTTTCCTGGTGTACAGACTAAACAACTCCAAACTCTGCCTAAGTATCCACTCCTGCCAAACATCCTGAGAAATTAGCTGCGTGGAGTCTGCAAAGATAGATGTGTCTAATTAAAAGTAGAGGCAGAGACTTTGAATACTCTCCTGATTAAGTTTTAAATATTTCCTATACGGTTACTTCCCCCAATTGTTCAGATTCTCTTTGTTCTCAGGTTTCCAAGGAAATGAGCAAGTCCTCCCACTGTGGTTGCAGGTCCATCCACACCCGTCTTTGATGCACACGGCCAGTCTCCTGCCTTGTCCCAGAGGAACGACAGAGCGGCCAGCTCCAGGCCACTGAGGGGGGCTTGCATTCCGCCCCCTTGAGACCTCCGCCCTGCTCCTCCACTCCCCTGGTGAAGGCAAATAAACAGAAATCCAGGCAGACACTTCTAACGGCTGCTTTTTAATTCCTCTGATGAAAATGTGTTTCCATTCAAATACATAATCATGAAAGCATGCACTGGTGTCTTCAGAGGGTTGGAGAGAGAGAGACAGAGCAAAGACCCAGATGCAAGCTCCCTGAGGAGACTTGAGGCCTGAGTTAAAGGTTCTATTTTCAGAGCCCTGTAGAAAATGTAATGGTGCAGTGCCTGACCCGTACAGCCCCACCAGCTGCAGCACACACAAAACTCTGCAGCTAGACGGATTTATCCATCAAGGACACAGAGTGTGCAGGAGAAGCCGAGGTTTTCTCTCAAACCCACAGCTCGTTCCAGTCCCATGGAAGATGAGTCTGTCATCTACTCCCAATGAGAGCAGGAAAAGTACCCGGAGAGGTAATGGACATCGCTAGAAGATTCTTTGAAGAAAGCAAGGAATGATGTGAAGATATACCTGGAGAGGTGACCTACAAAGTGATACACAGTGATTAGTGATTTCACCAATCAGACTGGAACACCACTGTTCATGAACACAAACAGGTACTGGCTGGAACACCAGGCTCCTGGGAAGCGAAGCCTGTTCAATCTTGGCCTCAGTTCTCCCAACCAGAGTAGACAGTCACATTAAATCATCTCTCTGGCTCCCAATGACACAGCAAGGAGAGCTCAGCTCTGGAGCTGTGCCAATCCTCATGTAATTAATTTTCTTTGAAGGCCTCATTGGGAGAGCGACCTGGAGTCCCAGGAATACTGGAACCTGCCAGCCACTAAGAGGTCTCCCTCCTCCACCTTCAGAAGAACCGTGGCCCTGATGTGGCTGTGATGCTGATGGTTGGTCCCCTCTCTGTCCATTAGTCTTTGCTGGCTTTCTCTGGAACTGGTGGCACCTGAAATGGAAGAGCTGGCAGATACAGGGGCAACATCCATATGGCCTCAGGAGGGGGTCTAGGTCACGGCTCACCATCAAACTGCAAGTCTGCTTCCTCTCTTCTTCCGCTTCTAGTTCCTCTTGCCTCTTCCTCTTCCCTACCTGGGCCTTGTCAGCAAAGGCCCATGAGTCTTGGATTCAAAGTCAGATTAGGACAGCAGTAAACACATACTGCAGTCTCCCCAGGTGGCTCAGTGGTAAAGAAGCCATCTGCCAATGCAGGAAATGTAAGAGACAACGGTTTGATCCCTGGGTCAGGAAGATCCCGTGGAGGAGGGCATGGCAGCGCACTCCAGTATTCTTGCCTGGAGAATCCCATGGACAGAGGAGCCTGGCAGGTTACAGCCCAAAGGGTCACAAAGAGTCAGACACGACTGAGCAACTTGGTACGCACACATGCACATACTGCAAATTCAGTCAACAGCATGTCTAGGGGTTTTCTTGGCTGATGAAGTCCCCAGGCCAGCAGGTGCATGGTCACTTGTTACAGGGGAAAGCAAGAGCCCCTGCAGCAGACCAGCAGATAAACAAGTCTGCACAGTGACCAAGCCTTCCTATTTGGCTGCGGCCAAAAATAAAACTGAGGTTTCTTTGGCGACGTCTAAACACACTGACTTTCCTCCTTGTTTTAGAAGGTCAGTTTTCATTCCTCAGTCTTGGCTCCTAAACAAGTAGCCAATTTGAAATAATTGCAACTGGCTCATTTCCTTTTATAAGAACTACTGAGGTTGTGAGAGCTAAACTCACATTACTAAGTGTGGGGCCACTGGAGCCAGATTAAAGATGCAGACTGGACCACTCTGCAAGTGGAACACAGACACTGAGGACATGGTACTCCTGATCACCTCCATCTGCACTGACCCTCAGGGAATGTTCTTAGCTTTCCTGCCACCCCCAGAAAGTGTAGACTTCCAATGCTACAGAGCAACAGGCCTGCAGTCAGTGGGGCAGGAGGAAGGCAATGCTGTGCAGTGATTGATCTTTGCTGTCTTGGAACCTGCAAGAGGCTCAAGGGAGCTGTGATGGAATGAACAACAAAGTTAGTCACCACCTGGACCATTCATGCCATGACTAGCGAGTTGGCAAAAAATGAATTTTCCAACTTGAGACTTCAAAATCTGAATTGCCCTCTTAATTGCCTTATGTATTCATCCAGCAAGGAAGACTCATTGGTATAGAAAATAAAGAGCTCCATCTACAAATAAAATTTCACTTTTAGAAGCAACTAGTGAAATTCATTTTCAAGAAAGGGCATGTCATCAAGCCCCACCACTGTCTCTGCTCTTGGGGACAGGCTCACCAGCTGCTGTCCTGCCAAGGTGGGAAGAGACATGCTTGGCCACTTGGCAAAATACGAAGATGGATTCTAGCCTCCTGGCTACTGTGTACCGTTGTTTAAAAAACTAGACTCTGTCTGCTGGGTGAACTAGCTGTGACTATATTTCAGGATACAGATAGGAACTGGAAGCTGGGAATTTCTTCCAACAAAAGTCTTCTCCTAGATCCTACCAAATCAGTTAGTAGCAATTCTTTCTAATGAACTAACAAATCAGGAAAATTCACTTCTTATGAAACCCTCCTCACCAACAAATAAATATTTATACTGTCTTGGTGTCCTTCCTCAGTATGAACCATTCAGTCTCAGAAACAATCATAGGCATTACATCTAAAGACTGAGTAAGAGTGATGTAAAAAGCAATGCTAATTCTGGAAAGGGAGTCAACCAAGTAACCAATCGCACTCCTAAACAGCAAGAAAGAGGCATGGTTAAAATTTGCAGATTGACCAGGTAATGGTGAATTCAAAAGCCCATTATCACTTTAATAGAAGCAGGATGAACTTAATTAAACATATTACAAATAGACTATTTCTTGATACTTTCGATCGTGAGCTAGATTTTCGTCTCTTGGTGTTAAGAACCCCTCACCCCCGTATGTCATACACTGTCCCATTTTGAGCTTCATGATTAGCTAAGATAGACATTCTTTTTATTTCTCCATGTTAGGGCTTCCCTGGTAGCTCAGCTGGTAAAGAATCCACCTGCAATGTAGGAAATCCCGGTTCGATACCTGGGTCGGCAAGCTCCCCTGGAGAAGGGATATGCTACCCACTCCAGTATTCTTGCCTGGAGAATCCCCACTGACTGAAGAGCCTGGTGGGCTTTAGTCCATGGGGTCACAAAGAGTCGGACATGACTGAACGACTGAGTGCACACACACACATAGATGAGAAAGCTGAGGATGAGAGGTTATGTCTTGCTGAAGCCATATATATGGTGGGGGTTAGAGCCTGAACTTTTCCTTCAGGCCTTTTGATACCCCTCCCAACACTAGCTCACACACCCCATCACACACACCCACAGGCAGTGATGCCCACCTGTTAAACTGGAAGGAGTTCTCTGCCTGATGAAGCACATTAATCAATGTGAACATCTCAACATGAAAGGATGACAGGAAATAAAACAAGAAAAATGGGAAGATTCATTAGTTCCCTATAACCTTTGCTGAAGTTCCCTTTGGCATAATCTTCCTTGGAGTCAAAAACCTTGGCATTTCATGAAAGCATCAGTGGCAGCATCTGAGACAAGATAAATGTTTCTCATTTCTCTAAGGACCCTTTTTCCTGTTTTTCTTCTTTCTCCTTTGTTTATTCTTCTTCCCACTCCTTTTCACCTACTCTTTATTTCCTCTTTTTCTTGCTGGATTTTCCAATTCTATTAAGTTTTCTTAATTCGTGGCTATGCCCTGAAGAAATGGAGTTACTAGTGAATTGTTCTTCAATGAGTCAAAAACTAAAGTTCTGATACTAAAGAGAAGATACCACCTATCCAGGGACACATTCTCCAGGAGTGCTGAACCGCCCACCCCGAGACCTGTAACCACACGTCGATCCCTGCCCATACTCCCAACACTGCACCTGCTCTTGTACTGCTCCTGTCCTTCTCCGTTACCTGCCCCTCTTCCCTGTGGACAGCACTATTCCATCACCTAATAGAGTTTACCATGTAAAGCAGGCACTAATCATCAGTTTAATGAATGGATAAATGAACAATTGCAGGAAGATGTTCCCCAGTCCAACCCAAGCACAGATCGCATACAGGAGTGAAATGGGCCCAGTCTGAGGGGACGGTGTGAAAGGAGAACTGTAAGGCAGAGACACACGCAGACTCCCTCTGATTGCTGCCATGCTAGAATGTGTGCCCAGAAATGCTAGACTTTCCTAAGAAAAGCCAGATATTCAGGTTTAGAGATAAAAGCCTCTTTTAACCTATTAGGCTGAAATGCCATAAATATATTTCAGCATGGGAGGCGTTCTGTGGAAACCAGGGACCCAACACAAAGACCACATTATCTCAGCTCTTAATAACCACTGTCCATCCATCTGCACATGCTCAGGGCACATATTTCAGTAATTAAATATTTCAGGTATGGTTGGGAGGATAGCAGTAATATCACTGTCCTGCTTCCACATATTCAGCAAGCATCTTCGGGGACAAAGAAAGACTGACATGCACAGGTTGAGCAAGGTCTAAATAACTCTCTCAGCCAGTCTAGTAGCAATAGAGTCACTATTAGAAAAAAGAAAAAACACTGACACATATGGTAAGCACACAGGTATACTTGCACAACGCCATCTATAACATCTTCCCAGAGCAACTAAGGCATATTCAGTCCTGCTCCTATTTTTAAATAATAGCTTTATTGAGCTATAATTCACACACCTAGTATCACCCTTTGAGAGTAGATAATGCAGTGGTTTTAGTGTGCCCATAGAGCTACGCAACCATTACTGTGATCTAATTTCAGAACACTTTCATCACCCCAAAAGAAGCCTTGTACCCGTTAGCAGCCGCTTCTCATCATCCTCTCTCTCTAGCCCCTGGTCACCACTAGTCTACTTTCTGTTTCTATGGATTTGCATTTTCTGGAGATTGCATAGAAATGGAATCATTCAACTGTGACCTTCTGGTATCTGATTTCTTCCTTTAGCATGATGTTTTCAAAATCCATCCATGTTGTAGTATGTATCAGTACTTCATTCCTTTTCATGGCTGAACAATATTCACTGTATGGATAGACCACATTTTGTTCATCAATTGACCAGTTAATGGAAGTTTGTTGTTTCACTTTTTAGCTATTAAGAACAATGCTATTAACTTTCACGTATAAGTTGTTGTATGAACATGTATTTTTCATTTCCCTTGGGACTGTTGCCCAAATTTTAATTATTATGGAAAGTGAGGAAAATAGATTTTATTTTATTCTTTCTCATTTTTGGAGAATCCACTATGTTCTGAGCACTAAGCTGGACATTTCCTATCTATATCTCTAACTCTTACTGTAATTCTCAAGGTAGGTATTATTAACCTCATTTTACAGGGTGAGGAACCTGAGATTAGAGACTCTCTCTCAAAGCTTGCTCTCTTTTCACTTCCACTTCATCACTGATAGGTATTCTTCTTAATTTCTGAAACCCTCAGTTTTCTGTTCCAATGCAACAAATAGAGACCCTTTACTCTGCTATATGAATGTCCTGACTGTAAATGACAGGAACAGATGCAACCCAAGAACATGGTGCAGTCACCAGCATGCAAGGAGGGCCAGCTCTCAGCCAAGGAGCTAGGAGGGGCTGTTGATATAAACTGTTGGTCCCCAGCCCTGGTGGGGAAATGCCCTAGCCAAACACAGAGACATTAAAACATCACATCATGAGGAACTGGAGCCAGGGTGACCACAGAGAAAGTCACAGCCCAAGGACTGGGTGGGCTCAACGAAGCACGATGGGAGATCTCAGGACCAGGATCCAGTTTCCTTGTGAAGAGGAACACTGGCTGATCTGGGCAAAACATGTAAAGGAAAGCTGGGCATTTGAGTGGAGGATCATGAGAATGCTGAAAGAAGGGGCCGTGTTCTATACAGAAAGGTTTACTTTGATTCACTCATTTCTTAGAGACAACTGCAGTTAAAAACAACAGTCAATATTTCAGTCACCCAGGGAGCCTGAGTTACTTGCTAGATTATATAACTAACCACATCCTTAACCAAATAAAAAAGTATCAAGTCAGAAGACATGGCTCTTCTGCCAATTAGCTCTCTCATCTTTATGAATTTACTTGAGCTCCAATTTTTCCACCTGTAAAATGGAATAAAAACACCTGCTGTTCATACCTAACAGTGGGTTATTGGGAGGAGACAACAGCACCTGCAGTTTTCAATAACTTATTTTGAAATCTGGCCTCTCCCTAACCATCTCCCCCCCCACACACACACACACACACTCAAATAAGAAAGTGAAAGTGTTAGTTGCTCAGTCGTGTCCAACTCTTTGCGACCCCATGGACCACAGCCTGCCAGGCTCCTCTGTTCATGGGATTCTCTAGGCAAGAATACTGGAGTGGGTTGCCATTCCGGTCTCCAGGGGATCTTCCCAACCCAGGGACTGAACCCGGGCCTCTGGCACTGTAGGCGGATTGTTAACCATCTGAACCACCAGGGAAGACCCGAATAAGAAAAAGGACAGCCGATTCAACAGCTCCTGAGATGCACGATAAAATCCAACACAGGCATTTAAGTTAAAGAACCAGAATCACCACACTCTACCATTGTTTATCAGTCAAAGAAGTCACTGTAAGGCGAGTGCAGAGAAAAAGAGAGTAAGCTGGGCAGTCAAGCAAGAAAAGCGAAATTTATTAGAGGGAAAAGAGAGGGTGACTGCCTCTTAAGGAGAACTGGCATCTCCCCTTTCTGACGGTGTCCTTCTTATACCCCACCAATGAAGAATTCTCTGAAGGGGTGGCTAATTTTTAGCCTGTACGCGAGTCCTGTGGTCAGGCAGCTGGAGGTCTGGAATCTAACGGTCTGGCAGCTTTGAGAAGATGGGTGCCAGTGAGAAAACAGGATGCCATTTGGGCAGTTTGGTCAGTCTCACGGATCACTGTACTTTTATTCCTTGTTTGCCAGGTCGACATAATCACCATCTTATCAATCAGACCCCATGTGGGCCCTATCAGTCATATGCCCATTTAAACACGGAAACAAGCAAAGAACAGCGTGGCAAAGACTGCTAACTGTCTCAGTATCCGTTTTTCCTCTTCTTCCCTAGCAACAGAACTTTTAGCTGAGCCCATGACCATCAGTTTGAGACGAAGATTTTAAGTACCATGATGCAGGTCAGTTGTTTGTTCCGGTCACTGCTCTGTGCCTAGCATTTGAGAGAGGCTTGGCACGTAGTAGGTGCACAACAAATATTTGGTGAACGGTTGGTTTCCCGTAAAACTTCTAATAAGGAATGCAAAAACACATGTATAGTGCTCTCAGTCCAACAGACACCTCTGTATCTCCTAAGCACCTCCTCTGTGCCAACATCATAGCACATGCTGGAAAACAACACAGTTTAACGAAAAACAGAGGTGTGCAGATGGTTTCTGACTGAACAATGGCACACTTTTGTGATGGTGCTAAAGCATTTCCCATTCTGTAGAAACCATACTTCAAATTCTGAATTTTTAGTTTTCTTAAGGAACCTCCATATGGTTCTCTATACTGGTTATACCAAGTTACATTCCCACCACAGTGCAAGAGGGTTCCCTTTTCTCCACACCTTCTCCAGCATTTATTGTTTGTAGATTTTTCTGATGATGGCCATTTTGACTGGTGTGAGGTGATACCTCATTGTAGTTTTGATCTGCATTTCTCTAAGAGTGAGCCGTGTTGAGTATCTCTTCATGTGTTGATCTCTTCCTGGGTTGGTGATAAGCCGTAAAATACTCTCTTGTGATGCTGGGCAGGGTCGGCAGCTGCAGCTCCCAATAAGCCACGGGATCAGGAAGGTAAACAACTGATACACTGACAGCCATTCTGTACAGAGACAGCCATTCTGCTTTTCACTTTCAGGCCAACATTCAATCAGTTACATGTGCTGGTGGCAGTTTAGTCACTAAGTCGTATCTGACTCTTTGTTACCCCATGGACTGTAGGCTTCTCTGTCCCTGGGATTCTCCAGGCAAGAATACTGGAGTGGGTTGACACTTCCTTCTCCAGGAGATCTTCCCGACCCAGGAATCGAACCCTGGTCTCCTGTGTTGCAGGCAGATTCTTTACTGACTCAGCTACGAGGGAAGCATTCAAACTTCTCTTATTGAGTAGGCTTTGTGTTAGAAGACTTTGCCCAACTCTAGGTTCATGTAGGTGTTCTGAGCATGTTGAAGGTAGGCTAGGCTCAGCCGCAATGATAGGTTAAGTGTATTAGCTGCATTTTCAACTCCAATATTTGCAATTTATGGTAAGTTTACTGGGATATAATCCCATCATAAATCAGGGACGATCTGTACAAATAACTGGAATTGAGCGTGATATCTGCAGTGGTGGATGTATAGCAAGGTTTCCAAGTGCCAGAGAGGAGAAAGCTGCTGGTAAGCTGTGGGAGGAGGCAAAGGATGAGAAGCCTGAACAGGGATTTGAAGAATAAGCAGGCATCTAGAGGGAGCTGGAAGGTAGGCAGAACATTCCAGACAGAGGAACACTACATGTGGAGGCAGAGAGGTATGAAACAGTATGACGTGTCTTCAGAACTATTTGTAATTTTTTTGATCTAGGAGTCACAGATCAAAGGAGTGAGATGGCGGCTGAAGGTTACAGATGACACAGCTGTCCCTCATGAAAGGGATAAGTGTAGGAAGCAGTGAAGATGTGTGTCCCACTTTCCTGGGTCCTCAGCATCTTGCCCTGCTAGAAAAGATAAACTGATGAATAATTATCTGAAATAACATATTTTGCTTGATTGTGACAGGTATTGCCTTTAGCATGAGTCTATTCTTTGAATTCCTCAAAGGAAATGCTGAAAATACATACAAAGTGCTGGTTCACTTTATTCCATTTCCATGCACAGGATGGCTGCCACACATGATGGGTTTTCTGGGAAGGAGTGATTTCTAAGATTCTGACCCATTTTCTTCATAAATTCATTTATACTTCTCAGACCACATGTACAAATTTTCTCACTCAAAATCTGCCTGCTGCATAATAAACAGTTAGATGTGCTTGTTGAATGACTAAGAGAATAGGTGTTCACATAAATTGATGACAAAATAAAAGCCTTGTTTCTGTATTTGCATGTCTACCATGTCTATCATGCAAGCAAAAGAAGCAGCAAATAGAATAATATGAAACTCATATTAAGCAGTTTGATTTTTTCAAAAGCTTTCAACTTTTTCCTTATAGTACTTGTTTCCGCATTGAAAAAGTTAAGCTAGAAACATGAACAGACAGAAGTGTTTGATTTGCCAACTGACTCCAAGGCTGTTTTTTTCCCACAGAGTCACCTAGAATGAGAACTTGGCTCCTGCTGATGAAAAATTTCTGCCCCGTCCATCGCTATTACCCAATACCTGTTGTCTTGGTTCCAGTAATAACACACCCAGTCAGCTCAGGAGGGAGAGAGGAAATGTTTGCCTTGAATTTACCTGCTTTGCAAAGTTGTAAGTCTGGCCTTCCCACATTGCTTATTTGGGGTTTCTTTCCAGGGGGTGGGAGGGGGCAAGAGGCAGGGACTACTGTTTGGCAGGTATTGGATCCACAGTCATGATCTATATTCACTCATGCAAACTGAAGAGTACCAAGACACATTTTTGAGGCATTTCAAGTTATTTTACTCTTATTTCTGGTGTCAGAGGCAAACAGGAAGCTATTCTGATGGTATTTTTTCCAATCTCTTTTATGGAAAACTACTGTCAGAGGGAAGGAACACTCTGTGCTCCTAACATTTCCAGGATCCATATGGCTTTGTAACACAAATACATGGGTCCTCAATGAGTCCCTCCTACCTTTATTACTCATTACACTTCTGTAGGGAAGAGGCCTACGTCAGCTGAGGGCTCATTACCACTCAGGCCCTGAACTAGAACCCAGTATTGCAACATCTCATTTAAACCTCACAACAACCCTATGAAGCAGCATTTCTTATCAACCCATTTTACAGATCAGGAAAATCAGGTCCAGGAAGGGACATATCATGTCCCAAGTCTCAAAAGCATAAGAGAACCAAAGTCAGACAACGGGACTCAGATGATTGTCTGTCCACACCTAAGTCTTATTTTGAAATTGTACTTGGAGTGAAGTTTAAAACAGAAGGAAATATTTTACAAAAGGTAGAGAGTATATTGTAGCTTTGTCTTCAAAGTGCTAGATATATCAATAGACATCATGTGATTAGCCAAATGGCTGCAGCCATGGACATTTACATCATTTTAGAGCCCCCAGGGGTCACTTCACCTCTTATCTTCAGGTCTTAGGAACAAACATATCCAACCAAATGCTCATAATTTTGAACAATGCCTTGAAGAGCAAGTGACACTTGACAATGATTGATTTCTTTAATGCTTCTCAAAGCTTTATGCTAATTTGGTTATCTTCTCTCTAATGGAGAGGCTTAAGGATCTTTGCCTTTCTTGTGAATGGAGACACTGGATTTAAGGAAACACAAACTTTTTTTTTTAACTTTAATTGGTTATGGTTTATTATTCCTTTAATATAGCATTGGATTTGATTTGTTAGTATTTTATATAGCTACATAATCCCTTACCTAAAACCCTTTGGGTGAAATGTGTTTGCAATTCTTATTTTATTAAACTTGAAGAAGGTAATCTGATGCATATACTGTGAATGTTATGTAATAACCCCAGTGGAATCTGGGGAAGTACCCTGTAACCAAACACATTAATATTTAACAGCCAAACATAAGAACGCAAAACAAGTCAGATAAATAAATGCTAGAAATAGTCTCAAGTCACGAATGGCTGCAAAGAAACTGAGGTCAGATTTTCCGTCTTGGGATGGATTCTCCAGCAGTGGGCCTCCAGACAAGGGGTGAAGATGATGGATTAGGAAGTGTTCCCAGGAAAAACAGATGGACCAGTGGACAAGTGTGAGCAGAAAGAGAAGGATGCCAGTGATGTCCTATGGAGGGTGACCTTGGCTCCATGTCTCAGGGGGGTCCTGGGAGCCAGGACTCTTGAGCTGTCCCCATGGGACAAGGGAACTGCACCCCACAGTCATCAGGGTGCCTGGAATGGGTGAGAGTCAGAACAAAGGGAGGGGAGTTTGGATAGCACTGGCCAGCACCACCAAATGAATTAAAAAACAAAACAAGGTTTCAGAGTTTTTTCATTTTCAGAATTCTAGATTAGAAACTGTGGATCTGTAGTCGTTTTGGTCTCAGTATCCCTAAGTGATGCTGTTTTGTTGCTTCCAGTCTTGGTAGCTGAGTCTTTCCAGTTGCTTAAAATGCACAGGGAAACCTTTTCCGGTTTTCTGGGCCATGGAGTAGCTTATAAAGCACCAGAACCGTTGGTTCTATGAAGGCTATTCAGAACGAACCTGGAAGCCAACCATCATGCCACAGGTTTGGGAGGTAATTTTGACAAACAGTGAAGTTTTAAAATAAGGGTTATTGATTTAGTCAGGCTAGTTCTTGACTTTATATTTCCCTGAAAAACAATGCCTTTCATTGTGATTTGGTTTCCTGGTGTCATTTTACAGAGCAGTCGCTCGTATTTTTTGTAACACAGAATCAGTGCAGTTACTTATCTCTTCTTTACACTGAGTTAAGTTAAAGCAGAGATTTTGTCTAATTCATCATGGGACACAAGCTTTTTAAAAGCCTGCCCCAAATTTTACCTGGTGACTTTGGAAAGCAGGATAAAGATCCCAGATTTTAGGCTTCCAAGGTCTTCCCTGACTTTCCCACATGGGTCAGATCCCTGGGTTGTTAGTTCTTTCGGTACCATATACCTCTTCTTTCTAGTGCTTATCGGAGTTGCAAATCTATATGTATTTCTATAGTATTAATTATTTCTCATGTCTGGTCTATACAGAGATGTGTCTGTCTTTGCCCATCCTTATATCATCAAGCCTGGGACAGCACATGGCATCGGCACTGATAAAGTGATGCTCACTGAATAACTGAATGCAATCCTCACCTTGTCCTCACCCTCAGTTTTAATCACTAAACATGTAAAATGTGGACACTTTACCTGGAAAAGTAAGTCACACAATCAGACAAGACTGGGGAAATGTCTTTTGGGGCATTTCAGGCCTGCTTTCATTAGCCTTATCTGGAAAGTCTCACTCTCAAGTGGGCCCTGGAAACAGGTTGGAGTCAGATGCTATTTGGTACTGGGCTGTGAAAGGCTCTGAAGAAGCCCAATAGCCTGTCCAGGAGGAAGTGGGGGAAGGTCATCCATTGCTTTGAACCAGTCCCTGGAGACATTTAACCAGGGCAGAGTTCAAGCAAATGGAATTGTGGTTATGGTAAATATGGCAACAGGTGAATCATTCTTCCCGGCTTTCATTAGGGTGTATCCCTTAAACCAGATTACAAAACCAGCAGCAGGACTTGGCACCCACTACCATAAACAGAGTTCAGCTCCAGTCAGTTCAGGGAGAAAGCTGCAGCTTCCTTTTCGACCTAAAAGAGGGTGCGATGGCTTCCCCAGGGCCAAGGAGCCAATGGTAGCTCTCACCGCCCTTCCTTCCCCAGCCTCAGGTCAGGCCTGGTCTAAGGCAAGCTTCAGTCTCCAGTTGCTGCCATGTTCTCTTGGAGGCATCATGGGGAGGAAGCCAACAAAGCCCAGTGTTCAAGTTCACTTCCCCCAGAATCTTCTGACCAACTTCTCAGTTCAATTTTTCTGTAAATTACCTCACTGCCACTGGTGAAACTTTCATCCCTACATAGTTGATAGAGAAAGACTTAGGCATCACTAGAGCCAGATTTGAACTCACTGACCCTGGTTTCTTCAGCAGAGGATCAGAGCATAGCCTGAGAAGAACCACATTTTTTTCTGGACTACTATTTGTAAAAAGACATAACAGCAGCCTTTAGGTGCAACGCAGCATTCAAGATGAGGATGTGGTAAAATGAGGCACATGTATTTTTTCATTTAATTCTCACAACATTCTAGGAAACACATTCTCCCCACTTTATGGATGAGAAAAGTCACAAAGTTAGTAAATGATGAACCCAGGATTCAAGTCTAATTAACCTGGAAGTTAAAGGTGAATTTTCAAAAGCATGGATGAAGAGATTTCCTTGTGGTAACATCTCAGGGGTAGGAATAACAAAATACCTGGCATAAAATCAAGAATTTTATATTTGTTCAGGTTTTAAAAAATAGAAAATAAAGTCAAGTATATCTGACTATACTATCCATAGATAGATCCCATCCCATCCAGTAGGCTGTGTATTGACTGAAGTGGCTTCTGGAATCCTTCAGCTATTAAATTCTGACTAAATTATGTATATCTATATGCCATTGTTTCATCTGTATTGTTCTAAAAACTAAGAAACACCACACAGAAAGAGTAAACCTAACAGAAAGAAGTAAAATGGAGAGAAATAATAGTACTGATATGTACCTTCAATAGTCATATTTTTGAATATATAAAATTTCCAAACTTACATAGCAAGACATTGTAATTATAAGTAGCTCATCAATAAAAGAAACATAAACTGTAATCCAGTAAAAGTCATTTGGTTCTGATTCAATGGGGAAAAAAAGCCTTTTAAATATCCAAAGAATCTTAAAGAAATCTAATTTATTTGCAAAAATGATTTTTGGACCTCAACTCTATAATGAATGATTCCAAATATATATAATTATGTCTGAAGAGAGATGAAAAGCAATCTTAAAACCTTAACAAAATAGAACACAATGAACTCAGAAAAAGAAATACTGATTTGTCTTAGTGAGGAAGTGGAAGGGATGAAGAGAAGGGCAGGAGAAATTCCCGAGCATCCTCTGCAGAATGTGAGCACCCTGAGCCTCGGGGGAGCACTTTGAGCAAGTGCTCGAAGGCTTCATGTATCACTGCCGTGCTGCCAGCTGGTGTGTAGGGGTTTTTTTTTTTTATTCTTTTGTTTATTTATTTATTTAGGTTTGACTATTTATGGGCTTCCTTGGTGGTTCAGATGGTAAAGAATCTGCCTGCAACTCAGGAGACCTGGGTTCGATCCATGAGTTGGGAAGATCCCTTGGAGAAGGGCACAGCAACCCACTCCAGTATTCTTGCCTGGAGAATCCCATGGAGATTCTGGAGGGCTACAGTCCATGGGGTCACACAGAGCTGGACATGACTGAGCAACTAACACTTTCATTTATTTGGTTTGACTTTTTGGTTTGTTTTTCTAAAGAAACCCTTTGGATTTTCCTCACAGTTGTGCTGCTGTTAACGCCACAGTTTACTTATTTGTTATTGTTTAGTCACTAAGTCATGCCCGACTCTTTGCGACCCCATGGACTATAGTTCAGCTGGCTCCTCTATCCACGGGGATTCTCCAGGCAAGAATACTGGAGTAAATTGCCATTCCCTTCTCCCGGAGATCTTCCCAACCCAAGGATTGAACCCTGGTCTCTTGTGCTCTAGGAAGATTCTTTACCATCTGAGCCACCAGGGAAGCCCATAAATAGTCAAACAAAAATAAATAAATAAACAAAAGAAAAGCATTAAAAAACAAACAAACAAACCACACACCAGCCTCCTGAGAAATCTGTATGTAGGTCAAGAAGCAACAGTTAGAACTGGACATGGAACAACGGATTGGTTCCAAATCGGGAAAGGAGTACGTCAAGGCTGTATATTGTCATCCTGCTTATTTAACTTATATGCAGAGTGCATCATGAGAAATGCCAGGCTGGATGAAGCACAAGCTGGAATCAAGATGCAGGGAGAAATATCAACAATCTCAGATATGCAGATGACACCACCCTTATGGCAGAAATCGAAGAAGAACTAAAGAGCTCCTTGATGAAAGTAAAAAAGGAGACTCAAAAAGCTGGTTTAAAACTCAACATTCAAAAAAGCTAAGATCATTGTATCTGGTCCCATCACTTCATGGCAAATAGATGGGGAAACAATGGAAACAGTGAAAGACTGTTTTCTTGGGCTCCAAAATCACTGCAAATGGTGACTGCAGCCATGAAATTAAAGGATGCTTGCTCCTTGCAAGAAAAGCTATGACAAATTTAGACAGCATATTTAAAAAGCAGAGACATTAACTTTGCTGATAAAGGTCAGTATAGTCAAAGCTATGGTTTTTCCAGTAGTCACATGTAAATGTGAGTTGGACCATAAAGATGGCTGGACGCCAAAGAATTAATGCTTTTGAACTGTGATGTTGGAGAAGACTCTTGAAAGTCCCTTTGGACTGTGAGGAGATCAAACCAGTCGATTCTAAAGGAAATCAATTCTGAATACTCATTGGAAGGACTGATGCTGAAGCTGAAGCTCCAATACTTTGGCCACCTGATTCAAAGAGCTGACTCATTAGAAAAGACCATGATGCTGGGAAAGGTTGAGGGTGGGATGAGAAGGGGGACGACAGAGAATGAGATGGTTGGATGGCATCACCATCTCAATGGATATGAGTTTGAACAAGCTCCAGGAGATGTGAAGGATAGGGAAGTCTGGCATGCTGCAGTCCATGGGGTGGCCAAGAGTTGGACATGACTGAGTGACTAAACAGCAACAACAAATTACCTGAATACATTTAAGTGCCTTGTTTTCATTTATACTCTTAACTGTACTTTTAATGGGGCTTTCTAATTTGCCATCTTTCCTTAATATCTTTATGATTCTTGCATTTTTTCTTTAAGAAGTATAGCCCTTTTATTAATTTTTATTCTTATTTCTTGTCCTTGATCTTCAATCCCAACTATAATACATGTATATGTGTTTTGCTCATTTAGCTATCTGCTATCTAATGAAACTAATGTTAGGTTTCTTTTATTAATATTTTAAATCTCAGAGTATTCTTTTCAGCCCTGTCCTAACTAGTTGGACATTCCAATTCCTAATACAGTGTTGGCCCATGAAAGACATATGTGATCCCTTTGGGCAAAGGAAAGAAAACCTGCCTGAGGAACAGAATGCAGAAAATTTAAGATGGTAATGTTTAGAAGCGTCTAGAAGCTAAGTCTATCTAATGATAAAGTGATTTAAAGGTATAGAGAGTGACTGGGTTTCAATGTTCAGTAAAGGAATCCCAAAAATCAGGACTGATGAAGCAAGTGGAAAGAAAACTATGAAGATGCAATAAGGAGATTGAGCTCAAACCACAGACTCTGGAGCTCTGAGCAAGGAAGGATATTTTCTGCCAAGTTCTCTCTCCTTAGACAAAAATAAATGTTTTGACTTCCCTGCAGGCTCACTGAATCCTTCACCCTGTGAACAAAGACTAGCCTGCCTAGAGGCCAGGACCTCTCAGCTGATGTGCTGCTTATCTGCCCTGAAGCCTCAGGGCACCAGTGTCCTTTAAATACAGACAAGGATGTTAATTGGAGAAGACTGCGGCTCTCTAAACTGAGAATACCTGTGGAGAGAAACTGGAGGATGGCTTAGGACACACAGCATGTATCTGAGATCCTGAAGAAAGCAAATACACGCAAGTTGAAAGACATGATCTAGCTGAAATATGCCAGCAAAGCCATCTGAACCTGGGCTTCTGTTTGTTGGGAGATTTTTGATTATTGCTTCAATCTCCTTACTAGTAATCATCAATTCAGATTTTTTGTAGCTTCATGATTCAGTCTTAGAAGACTGTATGTTTCTAGGAATTTATTCATTTCTTCTAGGTTGTCTAATTTGTTGGCATGTAATTGTTCATAGTAGTTTTAAGAACTTTCGTGGTATCTCTTGTAACATCTCTTTCATATTGATTTTGAGTTCTTTTTTTCATGGTGAGTCTGGTTGAAGGTTTGTTGGTTTTGCTTATTTCTACAAAGAGCCAGCTTAGTTTCTTTGATCTTTTCTATTGCTTTTAAATTCTCTATTTTGATCATTTCCACTCTGATCTTTATTATTTCCTTCCCTCTACTATTTTTGGACTTCATTTGTTCTCCTTTTTTAAATTTCTTTGGTTGTAGAGTCAGACTGTTTTTTTGAAATTATTTTTGCTTCTTGAGGTAAGCATGTATTGCTATGAAAGTTCCTCTTAGAATTGCTTTTGCTACATCCCATAGATTTTGCTGTGTTACAGACCAAAAAAAAAAACACCCCACATCAGTCTTAGCGATGTTTTCGTGGATTTGACTCCAAAGGCAAGGGAAACAAAAGCAAAAATAAACAAAGGAACCACATCAAATGTAAAAACTTCTGCATTGCAGAGGTAACCATCATCAAAATGAGAAGGGACCTACTGGGAGAAGATATTTGCAAATCATTTACCTGACAGGTGGTTAATATTCAAAATATGTAAAGAACTCATACAACTAGACAACAACAACAAAAAGACAGTCAAATTAAAAAAATGGGCAGAGGATCTGGACATTTAAAAAATATATATATATATATGTATATATATATACACACACACAGATGTCCAATAGGCACATAAAAAGATATTCATTATCACAAATTGTTAGGGAAATGCAAATGAAAACCACAACAAGACATTACCTCACACTTGTCAGAATAGCTGTTATGAAAAAAACAAGAAAACAAAGTTGGAGTGGATGTGAAGGAAAGGGAACCCTCATACACTGTTGATGGGAATGTAAATTGGAACAGATACTACAGAAAACTCAAAAAATTAATAATATAATTACCATATGATCCAGCTATTCTGCTTCTGGTTACTTACCCAAAGAGCACAAAAACATTAATTTGAAAAGATACATGCACCCCTATGTTTACTGCTGCATTATTTATGATAGTCAAGGTATAGATACAACCTAAGGGTACATCAATGGAAGAATAGATGAAGATATGTGTTATATATATATATATATATATATATATATATAACATAGATATATATATATATATGGCATACTACTCAACTATATAAAAGAATGAAATCCTGCCATCTGTCCAACATGGTTGGACCTTGAAGATATAAGACTAGGTGAAACAAGTTCAATGGAGAAAGAAAAATACCATGTGATTTCACTCATATATGGAAAAGACCCTGATGCTGGGAGTGACTGGGGGCAGGAGGAGAAGGGACGACAGAGGATGAGATGGCTGGGTGGCATCACTGACTCGATGGACATGAGTTTGAGTAAACTCTGGGAGTTGGTGATGGACAGGGAGGCCTGGCGTGCTACGATTCATGGGGTCGCAAAGAGTTGGACACGACTGAGTGACTGAACTGAACTGAACTGAGTCACAAAGGGAGACAACACATATTCAGTTAATGAATGGATGAATAAGCAAGTACATGAAAAAATGAACTCATGGCATGGCAATGGTGAACTGCAGAAATACTTCTATAGAACAAGAGACTTGGATCTGGCTTCAGCCAACTTCATGTGGAATTTCAAGTAAATACATTTATATCTCTGTTTTCTGTAGAATTAACAGATGTGTTATGAAGATAAATACAAAATATAGTTTCATTGGACAGCATTATATAAAGCTAAGAAATGACTGTCACATTTCTTACTGCAAATTACATCACACAGAAGTGAATACAACATATGCTTAAAAGAGTAGTAAATGCACCCATGTGCCCCCTTCCTTGCTTAAGGGGTATTAAGAAGCATTGTCAATACCTTTGAAGTACCCTATACGCCTTTCCTAGTCACTCCTCCTACATCTCAACCAGTAATCTTTAGTCCGAATTTTTGGTTATTAATTCCCCTGCTTTTCTTTATTTTCTTTATATTAATAGCTTTACCACAAATGTACGTAACCCTAAACAAAGAATACTCTAGTTTGGACTATTTTTTAACTTCATATAATTAAACACACTCTATGTGTGTTTTGTATGGCCTTATCATTGACTTTTATATTCATGCATGTTGATATTTATACCCCTAATTAATTCATTGTTAGTGCTGTAACTCAGTGATCTACTGACTGTCAATGCACACTCAGGATTTTCCAGATTTTTGCTGTTAGAACTATTGCTATATGACCTTTGTAATATGTATTTCTGATATGCATGAACAATAGTGTGTTTAGGAGCAGAATTGCTGGGTCAGAGGTCTGAGAATGTTCACTTTTATTCACATTTATGTTCACATTTCCTCCCAATGAGGAAATGCCATATTGTTTTCTAAGTAGCTGCACGAATCCACACTCCTCCCCTCAGCAGTATATGTAAGCTCCTGTTACACACCCAGCAATATTTGGTATTGCCAGCCTTTAAAATTTTGACCAACCTGGCTGGTAAGAAATGATATTTAATTGTAGCATGTATCTACATTTTCTTTATTACTTATCAGGAAGTATTATGTTTCATATACTTATGATCATTCATACTTTCATTTTGTGAATACCTGTTCACAGTTTTTGCCCTTATTTCTAGTGGGCTCTTTGATTATTCTTATTTATTCATAGGAATTATTTGTTTATTCTCAATACTATAACTCTGTCCATTGTAAAAATAATTTCCCATTATTTTTAGGTGTTTTTTGATTTAAAAAAGGCCACCCTCACCTCAACTGGTTCTTCTGCTTTAGGAATGACATATGTATTCTTGGTATCCTTTGCGATTTCAGATAAATTTTATAATCAGCTTCTCAAGCTCAGCTGGTAAAGAATCTGCCTGCAACACGGGAGACCTGGGCTCCATCCTGGGGTTGGAAAAGATCCCCTGGCAACCCACTCTAGTATTCTTGCCTGGAAAATCCCCATGGACAGAGGAGCCTGGCAGGCTACAGTTCATGGGGTCTCAAAGAGTTGGACATGACTGACAGATTAAGCATACAAGGTTCATGAGAAATCCTCTTGGGAATTTTAGAAACAAAAGCAAAAATAAACAAATGGGACCTAATGAAACTTAAAAGCTTTTGCACAACAAAGGAAACTATAAGCAAGATGAAAAGACAGCCCTCAGACTGGGAGAAGATAATAGCAAATGAAGCAACAGACAAAGGATTAATCTCAAAAATATACAAGCAACTCCTCCAGCTCAACTCCAGAAAAATAAATGACCCAATCAAAAAATGGGCCAAAGAACTAAACAGACATTTCTCCAAGGAAGACATACAGATGGCAAAAAAACACATGAAGAGATGCTCAACATTACTCATTATCAGAGAAATGCAAATCAAAACCACAATGAGGTACCATTACACGCCAGTCAGGATGACTGCTATCCAAAAGTCTACAAGCAATGAATGCTGGAGAGGGTGTGGAGAAAAGGGAACC
This sequence comes from Odocoileus virginianus, assembly GCF_023699985.2. Lineage (NCBI taxonomy): Eukaryota > Metazoa > Chordata > Mammalia > Artiodactyla > Cervidae > Odocoileus > Odocoileus virginianus. The sequence goes on along the minus strand of NC_069684.1, from coordinate 15,104,155 downwards.
CTCTTACACTGTTGGTGGGAATGCAAATTAGTACAGCCACTATGGAAAACAGTGTGGAGATTTCTTAAAAAGCTGGAAATAGAACTGCCATATGACCCAGCAATCCCACTTCTGGGCATACACACCAAGGAAACCAGATTTGAAAGAGACACATGCTGTTCATCGCAGCACTGTTTATAATAGCCAGGACATGGAAGCAACCTAGATGCCCATCAGCAGACGAATGGATGAGGAAGCTGTGGTACATATACACCATGAATATTACTCAGCCATTAAGAAGAATTCATTTGAATCAGTTCTAATGAGATGGATGAAACTGGAGCCCATTATACAGAGCGAAGTAAGCCAGAAAGATAAAGACCATTACAGTATACTAACAAATATATATGGAATTTAGAAAGATGGTAACGATAACCCTATATGCAAAACAGAAAAAGAGACTCAGATGTATAGAACAGACTTGTGGACTCTGTGGGAGAAGGCGAGGGTGGGATGTTTCAAGAGAACAGCATCGAAACATGTATATTATCTAGGGTGAAACAGATCACCAGCCCAGGTTGGATGCATGAGACAAGTGCTCGGGCCTGGTGCACTGGGAAGACCCAGAGGGATCGGGTGGAGAGGGAGGTGGGAGGGGGGACCGGGATGGGGAATACATGTAAATCCATGGCTAATTCATTTCAATATATGACAAAAACCACTGCAATGTTGTAAAGTAATTAGCCTCCAACTAATAAAAATAAATGGAAATAAATAAATAAATAAATAAAAGCACACACACACACACACACACACACACACACACACAAAGAAGAAGAATCTGGAAAAAAAAAAAAAAAAAAAGAAATCCTCTTGGGGTTTTCACTAGCAAGAACTGCATTAAATCTATATAGATCAGCTTGTAGAGAATATCCTCATTGGGTTTTCCTATGCACAAATATCTTTTTCTCCACATTTATTTAGGTCTTTTTTGTGTTTTTTTAATAAAGTTTTAGAATTTCTTTATAAAAGTGTTTTTTGTTACCTATTTTTGTTAGGTTTGTTCCTCTGTATCTTACATTTTTGGTTGCTGTTATAAATAATATCTTTTCTTAAATAGATTTTCCATTAGTTGGTGGTACATATAATTCAGTTGACTTCTGTATGTGGACTTTGCTAAATTTTTCTATAAGTTCTGATAACTTACCTGAAAATTCTCTTGGGTTTTCTATGTAGTCATATCATTTTGGAATGATGATGCTTATTTCTTCCTTTTTAATCCTTAGCCTTTTATTTCTTCTTCTACTCGTATTACTGAGGTCAGAATCTCCAGAATAATGCTAAATAAAAGTGATGATACTGGTACCTTTGTCTCATTTCTAATTTTAAAGGAAATGCTTTAGCATTTCAACATCAAATATCATGGTTGCAACAGTCTGCTTTGGTGTTTGGTTTTTCTTGTTGCTTTATTTTGGTTTATGGGTAGCATCCACTGGGTTGAGAAATTTTTCTTGCCTTCCTAGATGGTGAAATATCATAAAATTTTTCTGCATCTATTGAAATGAACATATAGCTTTTCTCCATTAATATGTTATCATGATAAAATACATTTACAGATTTTTCTTGTGTTGAAATAATTCTACATTCTTGATGTAAACCCAACTTAGACATGACAAAAATATCTCTTTGACATCGCTGGATTCAGTTTGCTAGTGCTTTGCCTAGAATTTTTGCATCTGTGAGCATGGTTAAGATCTGCCAGTATCTTCCCTGTCTGTATTGCCCTTCTAAGGTTTCGGTATTCAGTTATGACTTCATAAAACAAGCTGGAAAGTACTTGCTGTTTATCTAGAAACTCAAAGAGTATAGAGAATGTTGGAATTATCTGTTCATTAAGTAGCTGGTAGAACTAATCTTGAAGAATCTTCCAGGCTTAATGGTTTCTTTGCAGAAACATTTTAAAACTACTGACTAAATTCCTTTAATGGTATACAAACATAGAGGATTTTTCTTTCTTCATGAATCATATTGCTGCATTTTTCCTAAGAACTTTTAATATTTTACCTAATTTCTCACACTTGTTAGTATAAACTTATAGTATTTTGTACCTTTGTTCTTACCATTAGTTTTAGTATTATTTATATGTCCTCTTTTTCACTTCCTAAACTGTTTTCATGATCAGTCTTGTCAGATTTTATTGATTTTTAAAATTCTTTTTGTTGTTTAGAGGCTCAGTCATGTCCAACCCCATAGAATGCAGCATGCCAGGCTTTCCCATCCTTCACTGTCTCCCAGAGGATAATTGTATATTGGATTTATTGATTTTTTCACTGTATCTTCAGTTTTTATCTTATTAATTTCTGTCTAATTTGTATTGCTTTGTTCCTTCATTTCTTGTAGGGTTTATTCTATTTTTTCCCCTAGTGACTGAATTTCACTACTTGGCTTATTTAGTAATATTCAACCTTAAATGTCTTCCAAATTTTCATTATTATTTCTTCCTTGACCTTTGAGTTATTTGTAATTGTGATTTTTGTTTTCAAAATACAGGGCAATTTTTGACATATCTTTTTGTTGATATCTATCTAGTTGTGCTATAATCTGAGAATGTCCCATACAAGGGTGTCTGTGTAATACCATTCTGTTAAATGTTTTGAAGCTTGCTTTTAGCCTATATTGGGTTTAATTTTTGTAACCATCCCATTGTGCCTGAGGAAGACTATCCATTCTGCAGCTACAGTAGGTTGATTTTTTTCTATTTTTCCTCTCCTGACTTATTTTAGGATGAGATATTTTGCTCTTACTTCATTAATTTCTCCTCCATTGGTTATTAGTTATCATTGGAATACATGTATTTAACTTAACAAACTTTTAATTGAGCAACACTTCATCCTCTGCAAACCAACACAAGGACTAACTGCAATCACATCCCATCCCGAACTAAATGTTATTGCTCTACCATGCTAAGTGGCTTCAGTCATGTACAGCTATGTGCAACCCTATGGACCGTAGCCCGCCAGGGTCCTCTGTCCATGGGATTCTCTAGGCAAAAATACTGGAGTGGGTTGCCATTTTCTCCTCCAGAAGATCTTTCTGACCCAGGGATCAACCCCTCATCTCTTATGTCTCCTGCATTCACAGGTGGGTTCTTTACCACTAGTGCCACCTGGAAACCCATATAGTATAATGTAGTTCTGGCTGAGGAACCAGAGATCAAATTGCCAACATCCACTGAATCATCGAAAAAGCAAGAGAGTTCCAGAAAAACATCTACTTCTGCTTTATTAACTATGCCAAAGCCTTTGACTGTGTGGTCACAACAAACTATGCAAAATTCTGAAAGAGATGGGAATACCAGACCACCTGACCTGCCTCTTGAGAAATCTGTATGTAGGTCAGGAAGCAACAATTAGAACTGGACATGGAACAACAGACTGGTTTCAAATTGGGAAAGGAGTACGTCAAGGCTGTATACTGTCACCCTCCTTATTTAACTTATATGCAGAGTACATCATGAGAAACGCTGGGCTGGATGAAGCATAAGCTGGAATCAAGATTGCCGGGAGAAATATCAATAACCTCAGATATAGAGATGATACCACCTGTATGGCAGAAAGCAAAGAGGAACTAAAGAGCCTCTTAATAAAAGTGAGAGGAGAGTGAAAAATTTGGCTTAAAACTCAACAATCAGAAAACTAAGATCATGGCATCTGGTCCCATCACTTCATGGCAAATAGACAGGGAAACAGTGGAAACAGTGACAGACTTTATTTTGGGGGGCTCCAAAATCACTGCAGATGGTGACTGAAGCCATGAAATTAAAAGACACTTACTCCCTGGAAGAAAAGTTATGACCAACATAGACAGCATATTAAAAAGCAGAGACATTACTTTGCCAACAAAGGTCCATCTAGTCAAAGCTATGGTTTTTCCAGTAGTCATGTATGGGTGTGAGAGTTGGACTCTAGAGAAAGCTGAGCAACGAAGAATTGATGCTTTTGAACTGTGGTGTTGAAGAAGACTCTTGAGAGTCCCTTGGACCTCAAGGAGATCCACCCAGTCCATCCTCAAGGAGATCAGTCCTGGGTGTTCACTGGAAGGACTGATGCTGAAGCTGAAACTCCAATACTTTGGCCACCTGATGCGAAGAGCGACTCATTGAAAAAGACCCTGATGCTGGGAAAGATTGAGGGTGGGAGGAGAAGGGGACGACAGAGGACAAGACGGTTGGATGGCAATACCAACTCAATGGACAAGAGTTTGAGCAAGCTTCAGGAGATGGTGAAGGATAGAGAAGCCTGGCACGTTGTAGTCCATGGAGTCGGACACAACTGAGTGACTGAACAACAACAACCACTTTACAAGGTCAACAATTTGTTAAAATTCACCCACATGTTTAACATTTTCCTTGCTCACTATCCCTTTCTGTATCTTAAATCTTCTGTCTGGTATCATTTTCCTTCTTCCTTAAGCACAGGCATTTAGATACTTCTTTAGTAAGTGTCTGCTTATAGAAAATTCTCTCAGTTTTTGTCTGCAAATGCCTTCCCTGACTCTTCTTGTTGAAAGGAAGTTTTGCTAGTTAAAGAATTTTAGGAAGTCAGCTTTACTTCAGCATTTAAAAGATATTCTTGCTTTGATTGCACTCTTAAAGACTCAGCTGTAGTATGTTGCTCCATTTTAGTGATTTATCTGTTCTCTCTGTTGTTTCTAAGGTCTCAGCTTTCTAAAAAAAAAAAAAAGAAAAACATTTTGCAGCTTATGATGTATCACATTGTGAATTTCTTTTTACTTATCCTGCTTGGGATTTACTGGAGTCTACATCTGAAAACTGGTGTCTTTCACAGATTCTGAAAAATTCTCAGCCATGTTCTATCCAAAGATTGCCTCTCCTCTATTCTCTTTAAAATCTACTCCTGAATTCCAACAAGCATATATTAATTTTCTCATCCTTTCCTCCACATGTCTAAACCTCTGTTTCATACTTTTCATCTCTTTGACTTTCTATGTTGAATTCAGGATAAATCTTCAACTCTATTTTCCAGTCAATGCACTTTCTATTATACTATACTTGATCTTCATTTCTAAACTAAAGCATCATATTTTTTTCATTTCTAGAAATGACTCATATATCCCTATTTCACATTTTCTTATATACAGAGAATCACATTTTTTCCAAAGCACTTTCATTACAGGCCAATTCAGTTCACATTATTTTTAAAACTATTACTGAACTTAGTATATGAATCTCTTTATTATTAGGAAAGTGAGTTGGAATCACATAGATATATTCTGTCCCCATGAAACGCTCTGCTCTAGAGCCTTCTTGCCCCTGAATCTCAAAGTCATTGCCTAAATCTTTTTAGGTCAAGTCAGAAGTCTAAACCTTTAGTGATAGTCGGGAATATGCCACAAGCCTGCAAGTTTGAGCTTTATGCTTCCCTGGTACAAAACCTCATTTCTTTATAAGTTTCCTTCAGCTGGAGATTTTGAATGACAAAGTTTAAACTCTCTAGCTATGCTACCCGATGCTCCTTTTTTCCCTCCTCCTTCTCACTCTGGTTTGAAGACCACAATTTCCCCATTTCGCTGCTGAGGAAGCAGGCACTCCTCCACCAGGGTTTTGGGATGGAGCCCAGTGCTCACTGCCTGCAGGTCCCAGGCTCCACAGGTGGCGCTCCTACCGCCGGCCAGAGCTGGAGAAGGTGAGCCGGACAGCAGACAGGGTCCACTGGGCCTGGGGAGGACGGCTGTCAGGGGACTGCCCTGCAGGCTGCGAGAAGAAACCTGGGTTGGACTCCAGGCCTGCAAATAAACTCGTGGCCATCTGAGACATTCCCTTTCATGACTCAGCCATTCCTCATGAAAGGATGCACTGTGTCTGAGAAGGAGGCTAGATGACCTGGAAGAAGGCACGGCAGAGGAAACTGCGGAGATGATGAAGCCATTGAAATCAAGGTGCAGGGCAGCTGTTAAAGGCTGCTGCTGCTTCGTAGGGACAGGAAGAGAATGTTCCATTTAAAGAACAATCATTCATGAGAAAGTTCATCTTTGTGTACACAATGAAACACCACGTAACAAAACAGGACCAAAGCACCTTACTGGGATCTCAGAGAAGGCAGTAACATAGAACAGGCTGAGTAAATGTTGAGGTTGTAACTGGAAGCCCTATTTTAGTTTGGAATAGCAGAAAAAAGACTTAGGTCTGAATTCTCCTTCTATACTTTCTATTTTGGGGACCACAGGCAAGTGTCTTACCATTTCTAAACTTCAGTTCCCTTATTTGAATAATGGGCATAATAATAATTGTCTCCATGAAAATCAGAGATGATACATATAAGGAAATGATACAGAAATTGCTAGTTACCTCCTGATATCAATTCTCCCCTTCTTTCCTGGTAATAAGAACTATGATTTCATCTGGGCACAACCCTACTTAGAGAAAAGGATACATTCCCACAAGTCACACGGCAAGGGTTGCATAACATTGGGCTAAATATATATATATATATGAAATGATAATATACACTGATATATAAGAAGTATTGAATATGATTCTCATGAAGTGCTCTTAAAGCAAGGGAACTTGGTGGCCTTTGTTCCTTCTTACTGCCTGGAATTTGGATGAGATGGCCAGCAACCATTTAGGACTAGATAAAAAAGATATATTTGTCTTTAATTCAAATCAAAATAGAGACTCAGAGTAAAGAGTTGGAGGAACGCTGGGTTTCTAACAATACTATTGAATCACCATATTGACTTTGGACTCTTTATCTCCAAACTCCCCTATGGGTGAAAAGGATTTTCTCATTTGTTTAAATCAATATTATTTTGAGTTTTTATATTAAATGACACTCAACCAAAACATAATTCTGATGCAAAAAATTATGTATCATATCGACCAACATTAAAATTTCACATTTTTGACCCATCAGTCCCACTCTTAAAAATATATCCTATAAATGTACTGAGATATGTACACAAAAGATACAATCAAAAAGATGTATTGCAAAAAAAAAATGTATTGCATCACTGCAGTATCAAAAGACTGGAAACAAACTACATGTTCAACTGTAGGTGACTGGTTAAGCAAATGATTTGTATTCAAGCAGTATACATTACTATGAAGCTGTTATCTTGTAAGATTTATATGGAATAATCTTCAAATGGCATAAATTCCCATTTAGGGGAGAAAAAATAATATATACTATGTTTTCCAAAGATAGCTGCAGCAATATCTCCCATCTCATGACATGACTGTGACAGTCCTCCCATCAAGATACAGGGCCTAATTTTCCTCCTCTTAAATCTGGACAGCAGAAGTGACCCTTTGTGACTTCCAGGGCCAAGTCAGAAAGGTGAGGCAGTTTTCTCCTTGTCAACCAGAAGACTCGCGCCCAGAGCCCAAAGTCCCCATGCAGAGGCCACCGTGCTGAGAGGGAACCATGCCACATGGGGGGGCCGTGAGCAGATGCTGTGCTGAGTGGTCTCAGTCAACGCCACCCTGTCCCGCAACCAGACACTTGAGTGAATACGCCTCCAGATGATTCCAGTCACCTACCCTTCAAGTCTTTTAAGCTGAGGATCCAGGTTTCATGGAGCAGGGAAGTCACCCCTGCTGTGCCCTTTCTGAATTTCTGAATCACAGAGTTTGCGCAGCAAAATTGTTGTCTTTTTATCATGAAGCTTGGGATGGTTTGGTGCACAGTAATAGCATGTTTTTTTGTGTATAAAAATTTTCAGGAAGACGATACACTAAAGCCATTAACCTTCATTGTTTCTGAAGAGTGACACGGGGATCTAGCATGGTGAAAAGACTTGGGTTTCACTTTTTCTTATCATTGCAAATTTTCTTTTATCGTGTGCATGTATTATTGCACCTTTCAAGTACGTATTAAAAAAAAAAAAAACATTTATTAGGAAGAAACCAGAGACAAGCAGGTCTGCCAGCTCCTACCAGCAACAGGACTTGAAAAAACCCCAATCTCCATTTAGAACATGCACTAAAAAGTCCAAAGAAGATGAAGATAATATTACAGGCATTCCAGTTTTTAAAATTAGGTTACATGTTACCAACTTTAATAGAATCTCACAATGATACAGTCCTATCACTTTTTTCCCGCAAGTTATTAATAAAAAAAATTCCCCCCATCTAGCCTAGCGCCTAGGATCTAAAATGGCACTATTTTAATTACAGATTAAGGTGCATGTTGAACACAACTTTCACTGCACATCTTCCAAACAGCAACCCCTTTCCCATCTAACCACAGGAGGCGCTGGGCAGTCGGATAAGAACTTTAGATGTCAAAGGTAGTCAGTCCTTCTTCTCCAGTCCTTGCAGGGAAGTGTGCATTCTGAGAACCCATACAAGTGCCCTGAAATCTGGTAATGCCAGAAGAAAACCAACCTTACCCATCCACTTTGCTGAACTGTAAAGTTAAGAGAGAAAATGGGATGTAACTAGTAATTCAGAGGGCAAAACGATACCAGGAAACAGAAATCATAAACCAAAACAACAGAAGGACTTCCCTGTGTTCTACAACTTCCTTAGGCATTTTAAAGTGTCCTCCTGCATCTTTAATTTTACAAAACCCTTTTAGGCGGAGTTGTAACAAGAAACAACCAGTTCTCTATAAAAATTACTCAGCAATTAAACAGCATACATGATACAGAATTTTCTAACTCTGTAATTTCTAAATAGGAAAAATGGATGATTTGCAAATGTCCTAAGGGACAGATTGGGGCTCTGTTGACATTTAGAGATTAGTGTTCTGGGAGTTTTTATAGAAAAATCATTTTACTTTGCTCTATTACAAAACAATTTTAGTACAAAGCAGCAGGAAGCCAAGTCCCCAGGAGGAGGTGGGGTGGGCGGGAGTTGTTCACTGTGATTGGGATCAGTGGTTAGTTCAGGGACTGACTCTGAATGTGTTTAAAAGACTTCCTCATATAAGGCATGCGTGTGTGTGCTAAGTCACTTCAGTCATGTCTGGCTCTGTGCAACCCGACAGACTGTAGCTTGCCAGGCTTCTCCATTCATGGGATTCTCCAGCAAGAATACTGCGGTGGGTTGCCATGCCCTTCTCCAGAGGATCTTCCTGACCCAGGAATCAAATCTGCATCTCTTATGTCTCCTGCATAGGCAAGCGGGTTCTTTATGAAAATCATTGGGAATAATTACTATTTTACACCCAAAGGAAGCTGTTTTTTCTACTAACAAGAAGGTAATTCCCATGTTGAGAGCAGGAGCCACCTGAAAACAGAGGGCCAGATGGAATGCTGCTGGAAAGTGTGAGCAGATGCTCAGCGCCCTCTTTGCCTGTAACCAGGGTGGACCTACAGCAAAACATAGATGAGCATGAAGTGGGGGCTTCAGAAACACTTTCTGAATGAATGAATGAGTATCAAGGAAGCCTCTAACTTCTTCAAGCTTCCCTGAAGACACAAACCCATCATCAATAACTGTCAAGTCTTACTGACACTTGATCCTTCACTTTCCCACCAGGACCTCCAGTTCCTACAGAGCTCCCCCTGACCCAGGCACCCCATGGGAGCTGGTTGTCTTTATCTCTGCTAGCTGGTCATCTGTCACTGCCCAGGTATAGGACTTCGCTGGTGGCTGAATGACCAGGAGTGACATACTCAGAATTTCTACTTAGCTGCCCATCCTGCCTAGAACTAGTGTGATGGGATAACTTTATTTTTTTATTGGAGTATAATTGCTTTACAATGTTGTGTTAGTTTCTGCTGTAAAACAATGCAAATCAGCCATAATTATATATATATCTCCTCCTTCTTGGACCTTCCTCCCATGCCCCCATCCCCACCCCACCCCTCTAGGTCATCACAGCACGATTGGCCAAGCCACTAGCTAGCTATTTCACACATGGTAGCATGTGTGTGTCAATGCTATTCTCTTAATTCGTCGCATCCTCCTCGAGTGGGATAACTTTTCTCTGGGAAGCTTTCTCAGCATCTGGTACAGCCCCCTCCCCCCCCCCCTCCCCCCGGCCTCTGCCTGGCCATCTCTGTCCCACACAGCCTGTGCGGGCCATGCAGATCTGATCCCTGCATGCTGATACAACTTGAATTACTTCCCATGAGACTCTGGGTGTGAATCATCGGCTCTCTCCTGCCCCAGGCCTATTGTCATGGACAGAATGTTTGTGTTCCCCCCAAATTCATATATTGACATCCTAACCTCCAGTGTCAGAGTGTAAAAATTCTAAGTGATAAGAAAAATGCATGTTTTAGTTTATCCGACAGTTTTTCTTTCTTTCTCTGTAATGCACAAAGTCATGGTGTATCCTAGATTTGATAAAATACCACAACTTAAAATACCAGAAACTGAAGCAATTATTAATATAATTCATACTTGCAACAAACCATGTGGCTTTTACTTTAATCTGCTTATAGTCTTTCCTCCTTAACACACCGCCACTCTTTGAAGAAGAGTAGGAACAGAAGCTCATCCTCTTGGGACAGGGGCTGCTCTGCGAACCAAGACCACAGCTCCATTCGGTGTGGTCAGGTCCACAGGGCCACAGGCTGCCAGGGTCTTCCTACAAATATCTTGGAAACAACCCCACTCTGCTAATCTTTCATCTTTCCTTTACCAAAGTTAGCTCATCCTTCCCCCCAAATCTCGGAGAACTACTGAAGTAGAACATATACCCAGATCCATTTTTATCTAACAAATACTCAGCACCTGCTATTGCCAGGTCCCAGGCTCCACCCTGAAGACACCGTGGGGCTTCCTGCTAACGAGGAACTTAAAAATCTACTCAGGCAAACTACCAACTTCAAAAGGAAAAAGTCACCATACAAGGGAGATACTGGACACACATTAACCCAGTGATCAACTTTATCACTGGAAAGGAGCAAACAGACATCCTCCTCCGGATGGATCCTGAAGAAATCTGCCTAATGCAGTATTTCAGCCCAAATGCCTAAACAGAAGCGAATCATGAGGAAGCATCAGAGATACCAGACTGAGGGATATCTTATAAATGGCTGGCCTGTATAATATTTTAAAGGTCAGGGACATGAAAGATACGGAAAGGCTGGCATTAATATTTACTCAGATTAAAGGAGATGAAAGGGATGGAATGACAATGCAACAAATGATCCTGGGCTGGAGTCTGCTCTTAAAAAGAAAAGAAGGAAGAAAGAAAATTCTGTAAAAGTCATTATCAGAGCAATTCAGGAAACAGAAATATAGACTATAGATTCAGGTAGCGTTGTATCAGTGTTAAACTTCTGAATTTGATATCTGAACTGCTGCCGATATGTAAGAAAATATTCTTGTTCCTAGGAAAAATACACTGAGTCAGGAGGCATGCAAACTATCTCAAATACATAGAGAAGGAGAATGACAATGCAAATGTGACAAAGGATCCGTTTATAAGAATTTTCTGTATTATTCTTGCAACTTTTCCGTAATGCTTTAAACTACTTCAAAATAAAAAGTAAAAAGCAGATAATCCACACAAGTCTTTTGTATATGCTTGTAAAGTTGTCACACAATTAAAAAGAACTCTATTCTTAGTTGCTACATGATGCAGCAATCCCACTCCTGGGCATATATCCAGAAGAGACTAGAATTCAAAAAGATACATGCATATCAGTGTTCGTACCAGCACTATTCACAATAGCCAAGACATGGAAGGAACCTAAAACCTGGTGGTTGAGTTGTTAAGAATCTGCATGCTGATGCAGGGAACTCAGGTTCGATCCCTGGTACAGGAAGATTCCCCGTGCCTTGCTGCGGAGCAGCTAAGCCCGCACACTGCTGCCCCTGAGCCTGCGCGTCTAGAGCCCGCGCTCCGCAACAAGAGAAGCCACCACAATGAGAAGCCCGCGCGCCCCAACAAAGGGTAGCGCCCACTCGCTGCACTAGAGAAGGCCAGCCTGCAGCAGCAAAGACCCAGCGCAGCCAAAGAATAAAATAAATACATACATCTTTTAAAAAGTCATTGACAAATGAATGGATAAAGAAGATATAGTACAAATATACCATGGAATACTTCTCAACTGTAAAAAAAGAATGAAACAATGCCATGTGCAGCAACATGAATGGGCCTAGAGATTATCATACTAGATGGGGTAAATTAGAAGGAGAAAGACAAATACCATATGCTATCACTTATACATGGAATCTAAAACGTGACAGAGATGAATTTATCTACAAAACAGACATAGAGAACAGACTCGTGGTTGCCAAAAAGGAGAGGGGGTAGAAGAGGAATGGATTGGAAGTTTGGGATTCGCAGACACCAGCTACTAAATAATAGGATATACAACATATATATATTTATATATATGGAGAAGGAAATGGTATATATACTTTATATATATATATATATATGACTATATATATATATTAAATATAGGATAAACAACAAGGTCCTACTGGATAGCACAGGGAACTATATTCAATATTCTGTGATAAGCCATAATGGAAAAGAATAAGAAAAAGAATGCATGATATGTATATACAAACTGAATCACTGATGTACAGCAGAAATTAACACAACACTGTAAATTAACTATACTTGAATAAGTTTTTTTTTTTTTTTAAGAACTCTATTCCTAAACTAAAAAAAAAAAAAAAAAATCCAATGAGAAGTATAGACAAGTAAGCTTGCAAACCTTGGGGTCTGGAGTTCCAACACATTAATCTTGAGAAATGACCCCAATGAAGTCAAGATCAGAGAGGGAGTTGTCAGCATTAAACATGATTAACTAAATGTGAATTAAGAGCACAAGAAATTCCCCTTTGTTTCAACATTCCTGAAATTACATTTTACTAAGAGATTGGCATTTTCATAATCAACATAATTCCCTCAAATCCGTTTTGGAAATAGGTGAAGTATAAGTAAATTAACAGATGTATGATTCTTATCTTGGTCTCTTTCTCAGCCACATGCATTGCATTAGCCAATTATTTCAGAAACATCCAACCAGACTAAAAATGGCAACTCTTCAATCTACTTGTCTTACATTCTGCCCTCCATTATGAAATCCCCTTCCTTTCTCTAAAGATCAAAACATCAGTTTTTTAGTTTCTTTCAGATTTTAAATGGAAACTTATGAGTAGATCATCTTGGGGATTATATTCGAACTGTCAATGGAAGATGACACGACATTTTTTCCAGTCTCCCAACATCCAGAATACTGGTGGTGACAATCCAAGAAGTCAATATAGTTAAAAAACCAAACAGATTTTGGCTTAAATTTAAAATTTGTGTTTATTACGGTATTTTAAAATATGACTTCTCTCCCTGCTTTTTGGACATAATTTATGTTCATTCCACTCTTGCTCATATTCTCTAGTTCACAAGAACAGTAGTTATTGTAGACAGAAAGGAAAATGACAGGGCAACTAAAAATTTAAGCTTAGAGTTGCCAAACACTCTGCTTTTGACCAATTGCTGGAGAAAGAACTTCAAGATTCCTTTGGAGTTGGGCCTGTCTTTACTCCAAAAGTGCTGGCCACCTGTCACAGAGGCACCCACAGAGGTTGGGGGCTGATTTGGGGCAACTGAAACAAAGGATCATCAGCTTCCAGGAGATGAATTGCAACCGCCAAGCAGGGAGCCAGTGATACCCTACAGCCAGGGGAAGCAAAGACAACAGACCAGTGGGGAGGAGGGTCTGGTTTGAATTTTCCGTGGCACCATGCAGCAGCTCAGAGAGGGGCCACAAATTGGGAGAAGGCCATGGCTTGACATATAATCACCCGTGGCAGCAAACCTACCGAGGAAGCCGGTGGTGATCCAAGGGCTACTGCAGCCTTGAAACAATTCAGAACTGGTCAGAACAATACCATCTATATTTCACTTCCCTCTTAGTGCACGTCCCCACCTAGAGCTGAACACAGAGATACTGTGAACCCTTCCAAGTGAATGCTTGCTACGCAAGTGTCGACCACATGGTTTGTTTTGAGAGCCTATTTAACCGAAAGCTGGAATCCGGGCCAGAAAAGCTTTCATTTTGGCACCCCTTCTCCAACATAGCTTCCCTGACGGCTTAACTGGGAAAGAGAAATTATCCAGAAAGAAACAGCAGACTGGAGACCATTCTGCTATTCACTATCTCCTGTCTCCTCCCAACCTCCAGTGACCTTCGAAGCTGTCTGATGCACAGAGACCCAGGCAGCCTCCGTCTCTACTAGCAGCTCTGATTCAAGATGCCAGCCAGTACGTGCAAAGCCAACTTCCTCATTCCAATGGGCTGTCATGCTTTTTGATCCATGGTCAGAGATGACTCTAATTAGTAATCCAAGGTGTCACAATCTTACACTTCCTTTTGGTTTCCAGTGTAATTTATGTAGTTAGGATCCTCATGAGATTCTCTCGCCTCATTTTTAGAATGTGTAAACCCTATGTGTAAAATCCGTGTGTCAGGCACAAGCAGGCAGCATCCTGATCTATTAGTTGATGTGCTCCCAGACTGTTACATAAACCAGTAATAAAGATGACCTGATCACTATGGTTTGGCAGGAAATGCAAACTGAACAAATTCCCCCCACTTACACTGGCTGGGGGCACAGAATCTGCCTGCCTGCCAGTGTAGGAGCCACAGATCCAACCCCTGGGTCGGGAGGGTCCCCAGGAGGAGGAAATGGCAACCCACTCCAGTACTCGACTGGGAAATCCCATGGACAGAGGAGCCTGGAGGGCTGGGGTCAATAAGGCTGCAAAGAGTTGGACACAACGGAGCTACTGAGCACACACACTGGCTCTTAGTATAAAACACTTTATTATAACTCAGAATACTGCTATCTCCAAGAAGGCTATAAGAGGAGAAGGGCAGAAAAAGAATGCTATTTCTTTGTCCTTCCTCATGCCTACTGAGGATACATTTCTCAGATTCTGCTTCAAAAAGAATGAAAAGTAGAATAAAAAGGAAAAAAAGAGAGCAAAGATTCCCTCAAACTTCTGAATCCAGTCCATCACACCCACAGCATACAGCATTTCTTTAGGATGGTGAGTACAAGTGTTTCTTGTTTTTGTTTGTTTGTCTGTTTTTGTTGCACTGGATCTTCCTTGTGGCACAAGGGGTTCCTGTGATGCACAGGCTTCTCTAGTTGTGGCATGCGGGCTTAGTGGCTCTGTGACATGTGAGATCTTAGTTCCCCAACCAGGGATTGAACCTGTATCCCCTGCATCGGAAGGCAGATTCTTAAACCACTGGACCACCAGGGAAGTCCCACAAGTAATTTTTTTAATCCACTATTCTTACAAGCATTTTTGTGCAGGTGTCTCTATAAGTATTTAAAAATATCATAAAATGTTATCTGCTAATACAAACATAGAAAAAGAATCTGCTTCATCAGAGATTTTGCTAGTTATGAAATCAAAAGGAAACTGTGTGTGGCATCCTACAACATCTAGGGTTATTAGAGGAGAACAATGAAAACACCATCATGGATACATTTCAAAATTATTTTTATTAAAAGCGAGAAAAAAGATTGAATCTAATTTACATAATGAAGGGGATTACTCTTTGAAACAATGAATCACTGTTTTTACGGAATTTAGTATCATGACCGAAAAACTGTATGTTTTCAGTGTGGATGTGGGAGACAAAGAAATGTGAAATTCATCCTCACCGTGTACTTCAAAATGCACTCCATCTCCATCATCAAATAAGCAAAATAAGAGACAGGATCCTACAAAAGAGAAGTCTATTTCTCCTGCCTCTGGGAAAAGAAGCATATAATCTCAGTTTGGGTCCCAACTTTGTAACCAAACAAGGCCCAAAGGACCTGGGAGGAAATGCCTAGTTATCTTTGGGGGGCCCAGTATTATAATAAAACATAAATAGATAAAGTCAATATTAATGAAAGAATCTATTAAAATAACTTATTTACTCTTTGCTGAATATTTATTGAGCCCCTTCCCACTAGGCACCTCCATGCCAGAAACCGAGGGTACAATCAGAAGACAGGCCCTGTTAGCAGAGAGGTCATTAAAAACCTTTACAACGGACTTCCCTGGTGGCCTAGTGGTTAAGAACCGACTTTCCAATGCAGGGGATTCGGGTTCAATCCCTGGTTGGGGAACTAAGATCCCACATGCTGCAGGGCACTAAGCCTGCATGCCACAACTAAGACCTGATGCAAGCAAAAATAGCAAAAGTAAATATTAAAAAAGGAAACCTTTACAAGAAAGCTCTGGAAGACACATGAAATCATACCACAGAGGTCTTGCCCAGATCACAGCCCCTGGGAGATCCTACTAGAAGGTGATAAGGGCGGTTATAAGCCTTGAAAAATAGGCAAGTAAGAGTGGAGAGGAGGCAGTCTGGATCCAGCAAAGTGCATTAACAAAGACCCAGAAATCAGAGAGAGTTGTGGTTCCCTGGAAGGCAGCTCAACAAGATTACATAGTGAGACAGAAAGGAGGGGTGAGATGAAGGCGGCTGGAGAAACTAGCAGAAGCCCTGTATCTTGAAGGGCTTGGTGGGCCATTTTGAGATATATAGACTGTACCCTCAAAGGCCACTGAAAGTTCAGAAGTAGCATAGCCTGCTTTTATTTAAAGAAAGATCATACAGCTTACAGTGTGGGTCATGGATTGTTGGGGGTTGAGACTGAGGGCAGAGCAATCCATTAGGAGATGTGAGAGGCCAGTGACTTGAACTAAGGACATGACAGAGAGGATAGGAAAAGGAAAAAAAAAACTACGAAGGATTAAGAAGCAGAGTGTGACAGAATTTAACTAATAACTTGATGTGAATGGTAGCAGAGAGATCCATGTTTCTGTTGTGAGCAAACAGTGCATGGTGGGAGGCACATGGGAGATGGAGCGGTATGAGAGGGTAGTGAGTTCAGTGTGAGATTTACAAATTAGAGGGATCTATGGACCATCCCCATGAAGATGACCAGGGGGATATTAGGTGTGTAGCTCTGGAAAAATGATCAGGCACACAATTAAGAGTTGGGGAGGGGGAGTGGTCATCAACACACATATGGTAACCAAAGCTACAGGAATGGACAAGACCACTTAAAACGAGGTTGTCCAGTGAGAAAAAGGTCCAATCTAGATTTTTTGAGGAAAAATGAGGTGAGGAATTCCACTTTTGAGGAATATGAGGTGAGAAAGAAGTAAGCCAAAGAGAAGACAGCAAGTAAGAAGAAAATTAGGAGAGAGGAATTATGGATCCAAGAGAAGATACTGCTATAAAAAAGGAAAGTGTGGTCCATGTGATGGGATGCAGCAAAAAGATCACTGTAGAGAAGTTGTCAAAGTGTGACTGGATTTAATAGTAACTGTATTGTTGGCGATCTTGGCAAGGAAACTTTCAATGGAGAGGAGGTAGTGAAACCAGATTACAGAAACCAGAAGAACAAATGCAGGTAAGAATGCAAAACTGGCAAATTTTAAACCATTCTCTCAAAACACTTGAGGGTTCTAAGTCCTTGAGGACTTGACGCTATTGCATCCTCAGGTCTAATACACAACAAGCGAGAAATAAACATTCACTGAATTAATGTTAAGGGGAAGGAGATGAGACAAAAGGCTACTGGGAGGACAAAGTCAAGGAGGAAGATGGAATCCAGAGCAGAAATTGAGACATTTACTTTAGGAAGTAGAAATATCTCTTCTATCAAGATAGGATTAAAGGAGACAAGGAAATTGAAACCACTGTCATGCCCCGGTGGTGCTAGTGGTAAAGAAACTGCCTGCCCATGCAGGAGATGTAAGAGATACAGATTTGATCCCTAGGTCAGGAAGATGACCTGGAGGAGGGAATAGTAACCCACTCCAGTGTTCGTGCCTGGAGAATCCCATGGACAGAGGACACTGGCAGGCTATGGTCCATAGGGTCACAAAGAGTTGGACATGACTGAAGTGACTTAACAATATGTGTCATCAAATGGCTTCTATTTTCTTGATGAATTAAGAAGCAAGGTGATGTGCTAAAAACGTCAATGGAGATGATGAAGTAAGCAGATTTAGAAAAGTGGAGAGGAGAACAAAAACCAACTGGGAAACAGAATGATCCACTGGGCCCACTTGAGGGTAAAGAGCTTGAATCATGTGGCAAAATTAGCATGAGCGGGTGTTGGAGGATTAAGTAGAGAATGACCATGACCCCAGGAAGACTGATGTGGGATTGGGCTTTTTCTAAGTGAGTAAAACAAAAAGACAAGGGTGTCTGAGGTATTTGCAACTGGGCCAAACTAGAAGGAACTGAAGATGGAAGGGGCAAGTAGGAACAATGAGGTCTTAACAGGGGACAGAGATCAGAGTGTAGAGGGCATGGCAGAGTGAGAGTTGAAGCCTCCTTATCGGGGGAAGCTGTTAGTCGCTCAGTTGTGCCCGAATCTTTGTGAACACATGGACTGTAGCCCACCAGGCTCTTCTGTCCGTGGAATTCTCCAGGCAAGAACACTGGAGTGGGTTGCCATTCCCTTCTTGAGGGGATCTTCCTGACCCAGGGATCAAAGTGAGGCCTCCTGTGTTGCAGGCAGATTCTTTACTGTCTTAGCTACCAAGGAAGCCCTATGTAAGGTAAACACATATCTAATCCTGGTGCTTTTCTAAATGGCCGTTAACTCGGAGCCATAACCAACCTCTGCCACGTTGTCCCATTGCCCCTCCAGGCTCTCAGAACACTGCCTTGTTCCTGAACCTCCTAGGCCTCTTCTGTGATTGCTGGGTTTCCAGAGGGTAGACAGAGGCAGTATTTTACTCACTTTCAGAGCAAAATTCTTACCATTAGAAAGATTATCCACAACATTGGTAAATGAAGAGATAAAAGTATACCTCCCTATCTTCTCATTTGGTGAAATGCAGAGTTTTTGTGCATTTTCCCTGCATAGGTACGTGTGGGACACTCTGAGTTCTGAAACCCACACAGCAAACCCCCAGCCCTGGGCCACGAACCAATATTGAAAATTAGACAAGAAGCTGCAGAAGGAGCCATGTGGCTGATGTGAAGAAGTGAGGCTTCAGGAGCAGATATAAGCCACTGCTCACAGGGAACCTCCTGAGCAAGTAGAGGATTCAGCAAATTAAATATGTAAAACTATGAAATATCCTGAGTCCCAGCAGCAGACATCACAGATGTGCATGAAAGTCAAACAGAAATTCTAACTCATTATAATTTTTGACAGCACATTAACTTCAGTGAATATGCTGAAGATCTTAAAATGTCAGAGGTGATGCTATGAAAATGAATGCTTACTCCAAACCTCAAACTGCCATAGGTGGCTTTATTTACAGGCACAGGGTGATTTCTGAGGCCATATGCAGTTAATAAAATGTGACAAAATGGGTTTTTTATGGACTAAGTGACTCTTAGTTACTACATTTATCTCAGAGTCAAAATCATTTAAAAATTTCCACCGTGACTACAAATTATCAGTCACTAAAATTTTTATCATTCACTGAATGACACCAAAGATCCAGAAGCAAATTATATAGCAAGCCTGGAGTAGGGTGAGTTGTGCTGTGAATTGCCCAGAGGTGTGGCAAAGCAGACGGACAGAATGTTTTCAAAGCATTTTACTGGGGACATGAATGTGGGTGTTGAAGTACTATTTATAACTCTGAATTTGGGGATTTTTTTTTTCAGTAGTGAGATTTCAGGGTTAAATAAGGATAAATTTCACCAATTCAGAAAGCCCTAATATGAAATTTAATTGAAAGAACAGCTAGTTTGTGAGATAATCAAAGGAAAAACAAGGTTCGCAGGGACTATTTGTACCACTTCAGTGGCAGAGTTGTAGAAAAGGGTAGGAGCTGGGTTTGAAGTCTCAGGGCTCGGGAGGGACTGAATCGAGGTTCTGTGGGACTGGAAGCTTATATAACTTGGGGAATCCACTTTAAGAAAAGGAATACAAGATTCCAAGTGCAAAATTAAGTATGAAAGTGAGTATTTACTTAGAATGAGAATTACTATATAAGTAATTATAACAAATAATAATAAATTTGTTTTATAATTGTCATTATAACAAATTTTCAAAGGCTGAGAAATGCCACAGACATCCAAAATGCAGAAAAATATATGTTATTAACTACCTGAAATACTTCTATAAACTTACTTTCTTGAATTTTTGTTGAAATGGCTATCATCAAAAAGTCTACAAATAATAAATGCTAGAGAAGGTGTGGAGAAAAGGGAACTTCTTACACTGTAGGTGAGAATGTAAATTGGTGCAGTCACTATGGTTCCATAAAAAATTAAAAATAGAGTCACCATATGATCCTGCAATCCCACTCCTGGGCATATATCCAGAGAAAACTCTAATTTGAAAAGATACATGCATCCCAGTGTTCATAGCAGCACTATTTACAAGTAATCTAAATCTCCATTGACAGATGAATGGATAAACAAGATGCATATTGTTCCATTGTGTATGTGTGTGTGTATATATATATATACATTCAACCATAATACTCAACCATAAAAAATAATGAAATAATGCCATTTGAGGCAACATGGATGGACCTAGGGATTATCATACTAAGTGAAGTAAGTCAGACAAAGACAAATATCATGTGACATTGCTTATATGTGCAACTTGAAAAATGCAAATGAACTTATTACAAATAGAAATAGAGCCACAGATATAGAAACAAACAAATTTATGGTTGCCAAAGGAGAAAGGATGAGATGGATGAATTAGGAGTTTGGGATCAATATATACACACCACTAAAATAGATAACCAACAAGGACCTGCTGTATAGCACAGGAAACTATACTCAATATTTTGTCGTAACCTATAAGGAAAAAGAATCTGAAAAAGAACATACATACTAAATATATAGATAAGCATATAGACGTGTGTGTGTGTGTATGTGTGTGTATGCACACACCGAATCACTGTGCTCTACACCTGAAACTAACACAACATTGTAAGGCAACTGCATGTGTGTGCTAAGTCGCTTCAGTCATGTCTGACCCTTTGTGACCCTGTAGACTGTAGCCCGCCCGGCTCCTTTGCCCATGGGATTCTCCAGGCAAGAATCCTGGAGTGGGTTGCCGTGCCCTCCTCCAAGGGATCTTCTCAACCCAGGGACAGAACCCACATCTTTCATGCCTCCTGCATTGTCAGCAGGTTCTTTAAAACTAGCGCCACCTTTTTATTATTAACAGTGTAGAAAGCTTTCTCATTATTTCACTGAGCTGCTGACAGTTTTGAGTGTCGTTTCAAATGGATCCACCAGATTTTGTGAGGCCAGGATGCCTTCTATCTGCCACGACACAAGCTGAGGTGTTGCGATGCAGAAAGCTTGCATGTACTCAGACACTCTCCAGAGAGCAATTCTAATATATTCTGTTCCATGCAATTCCCACTGAAAAAAAGAAAAGCGTCCAATAGTTTTACAATTATATTCAATTATAGTCACTGTATTATCAAGTATGTTTCTGATAGAAGAGAAGTTTAGTTTTGACCAGGAATTAATGAGATAAATAAATCATCAGTTTAAAATTTTTCATGCCTGATGACTGAAAGTATTTTCCAGAGATAAGTACCAATCATTGTTTCTCCTCTGCACCTCACTTACTTCTGAGATCAGCCACACAGCAGAATCTTTGGTCCATTATCTGGGTATAAAGTGGACCACAGAGTAATAAACTACATACAGAAGTGACCACGAACTATCCCACTATCCCAAAACTAAGTTCATCCCCCTTAATTAGATTCCAGATAACCCCCTGCCATTCTATCACTTCCTGAAACAAGGGGAAGAAGGATGGAGAGCAAGATGCCTAAATGGTCCTTGGACCACTGCGGATGAAATATTTTCCCTTTGCGCATTTCACCCAAACAGATGAGAACACATTGCAAGGCGCCCTACAGGAGGACTGAAGCTTAAGCCTGCTCAAATTCCAAGTCAATCTGCCTCTGACCAGAGTCAGGTCACTGCTCTGCCACTAAGCCCATGGCTCTGGAAAAATCTCAATTTGTCTCAACTTCAGTTTCCCCTCTGTAAGATGAGGCTGCCACTAACAGTAGGTATTTCAGGGGGTTGTTGTGAGCTCTGAATGAGTTAACTCACAGAAAGTGTTATCATAACACTCAGTGCACTCTAAGTATTTAATAAACATTAGTTCTCAGCCTTAAGTAAAGGGTAAAATACTGCAGGGTACCATGTAAGATAATGGGATTTCCAGGTGGTGTTAGTGGTAAAGAACCCACCTGCCAATGCTGGAGATGCTAGAGACGCGATTCCATCTCTGGAAGATCCCCCAGAGGAGGGCATGGCAACCCAATCCAGTATTCTTGCCTGGAGAATCATATGGACAGAGAAGCCTGGAGGGCTGTGGTCCAAAGGGTTTCAAAGAGTCGGACACGACTGAAGTGACTTAGCATGCAAGCATATAAGATAATAAATGTGTGCTTAGGAGACCATTTCATATATCAACAACAAAGACAGTAAGCAGACACAAGCACCATATATTAATTTTAAATGATTTCTCTAAGGATAGCAATAGCATCACCCTAAGTCACCATGTGTATTTGAAAACAATGAAACTATTTTAAAAATATATATTTGGGAGATTTAATTTTTACAAAACAAATACTTCTTCCCATCTCATTGTCATTGAACTGAAGGATGGGTGATTTGTTCACTACAATATTATAAGGGCAAGAAGGATGTTGCTGTTCTGGTATTAATTATTCTAAGTGGTGTGCTATATTTCCTTTCCTAGGAAGCATATAAAGAATTCCATTCCCAGAAATCAAGGTTTCAAAACATCTTCAGAAGCAAACAAAATGGATAACAAACCTTAACAATGATTTCATTCATAGGAAACTTCTCATTGCTAATAACATCAAGGAAGAGTATAAACCTTTCAGACTACACACATTCTTCATTTTACCTTCAAACTCTAGATATTCAATAAAGTATACATAGAATTACTGTACAGATTTTCTAAGTGAAAAAGCATAAGCTATTTTAAATCCCAGTTTGACAC
Source organism: Odocoileus virginianus (assembly GCF_023699985.2). Classification (NCBI taxonomy): domain Eukaryota; kingdom Metazoa; phylum Chordata; class Mammalia; order Artiodactyla; family Cervidae; genus Odocoileus; species Odocoileus virginianus. The sequence goes on along the minus strand of NC_069684.1, from coordinate 15,081,231 downwards.
AGAGGCCCCTATAAAACCAAATATGTGACCTTTCAAAGTCATAAGTTAATATGCTGGAAGATGCTCCAGACAGCAAGGATCAGAATAAATTAAGAAGGAATTATTTTCTGCCAGTAGCAAACATCAAGAGTGCCAAATGTAGGGGAGATAGGGAAGCTTTTGAAAAACAGAAAAGATCTTTGTGGAATCATACATCTACTTAAAGCAAACCAGATGATAATCACTACTTATTAGAGATTAAATTTTGAACCATCTTAAATTTGAACACGTGAATTTGAATGGCTCAAGTCCCTTCTCACAGTCCCCATAAATGTGCCTCTCTCTTCTGAAATAAATATATCATTGCTCTCTGCTCTGCTGTTTGGCTTCAGAATATCAACTCACTTTATGGTTGCACTGTATGGGAGGCAGAAGAAACGTCACTGACTTAAGAAGCTAAATCTTAAGGGGTGACAGGCAGCACTTGTGAGGACTTAGGTATGAGACAGAAAAATCCTGGCAGTTATCTTATTTTTCATGAAGAAACCAGAGCTGAGCTTTGCCAAGCAGACAGCTATGAGCTCACTGGTCTGAAATAATTACTCATTGAGAATTTTCCCCAGGACAGAACTAATGGGTTTATGCAGAAAACATAACTCGAATATTGATTTACAGAGTTTTTCTTTTTAAATCAGTAATCAGTAGCATTTGCCTGTAATTGAGCCTAACAAAGTTCTTGGGTACACTGATTGGCAAAATAGGAAATTAAAAAGGAAATCAACATTCAACTACAACAAATTGTTTTAAATTCACATTCTTTATGTCTAGTGGTCTCGTTCCTGTTTCAGGAGACGAAGAAATCAAAGCCTCAAACAATTGAAATGGATGAAAACATTTTGAAGAGGCTGAATATTCCACAACTACAACTTGGAAATTAAGCACAAACTGAAGCACACCCAAAACAAATTGCTCTTTTTGGCCGAGAGCCGACCTGAGAAATGTTTTTTGTAATCAAGGCGAGATGTGCTGTGATGGTAACAGAGGGACCAAGGACCTCAAAAGTGGACTGTGTTCAAGTGATTTCCGTGGGAAGATACGGAGCAGGATCTAAACACCGATCTGCAGTTTTGCAAAATTGTGTTTCATGCCTCAAGAACACAAGTTACAGCACTGCAAGGAGTGTGTGCGCATGTGCTCACTCACTCGGCCATGTCCAGCTCTGCAGTCCATGGACTATACCCTGCCAGGCTTCTCTGTCCCTGGAATTTTCCAGGCCAGAATACTGGAGAGGGTTGCCATTCGAAGTTTATGTACCTAAAACTCAGTAAGGCATGCTCTGAGGCATTCTTTCTTCTTTTTTAAGCTGTATTTATTTATGTGGCTGTGGTGGGTCTTTATTTCTCTAGTTGCAGGGATCGGGGACTACTCTCCAGTTGTGATGCTTGGGCGCTAGAGCGCAGGTTCAGTAGTTGTGGCGCATGGGTTTAGCTGCTCCACAGCATGTGAGATCGTCCCAGGCCAGGGATTGAACCTGTATCCCCTGCATTGACAGGTGGATTCTTAACCACTGGACCACCAGGAAAGTCCAGCACTTTCTTTCAACACTCCTACTCTGTGGTTTAAATAAGAGATCTATGCAGAACTGCCAATGTCCAGCATTCTCTTGTTTTTTAGATTCTTTGGATGGATGTTTAGAATGTTTTCACTTCTTATTTGGGTTTTCTGTTGTGTTTAGTTTTACTATGTCATTTTAAAACAAAGCACTTTTTAAGAATACTGCCCCCTGAATCCCATCAGTAATGGCATTGCCATTGATGACAATACGGAAAGGTGCAAAAAAGTCTTTGGAGAACATTTCACTGTGTAATCAAGATGTGTATGTGTGGTGCATGCTAAGTCACTTCAGTCGTGTCTGACTCTGTGTGGCCCTATGGACTGTAGCCCACCAGGCTCCTCTGTTGGTGAAATTCTCCAGGCAAGAATGCTGGAGTGGGTTGTAATGCCCTCCTCCAGGGGATCTTCCTGACCCAGGGATTGAACCCACATCTCCTGTGGTTCCTGCACTGCAGGAAGATTCTTTACCATTCACCCACTGGGGAAGCTCAATCAGGATGCAGGGGGTGCTAAAGTAGCGAATTTGCTGACATAATACTCAAAGGTTAACGACACATACTTATTTCCCAACTGGCGAGGGTTTAACTGTAAGTCACACAGGTTGATACACACATGGTTGGATAGCATGAACATGAACTTGGGCAAACTCCAGGAGATAGTGAGGGACAGTGAGGCCTGGCATGTCACAGTCCAAATGGTCGCAAAGAGTCAGACATGATTCAGCGACAGAACAACACATAGGTTGCCTAGCATTAAAAACATTATACTATTGTTGATGATATTGCAAACCGATCATATTCCCTCCCCCAAAAAAGAATGGAGTGCCGTTTAGACAACAAATCTGACAAAAGTCCAAAACAGACCAACCGATCAGCCTTCTTTTCCTCCAACAAGTATAACCTTTCTCTAATTTAGGAACCTGACTGGCTCCCCCTTTTCTTCTCCAGTCCTACCCTCTCTTGATAAGGTGGTTCCTTCTCAGATTCAGGGCGTGGCTCAAATAGCACCCCCTCAAAAAGCCCTTCTCTGACCACTTTATATATGAAGCACTCTCCTACCCAACCACTTCATGCATACCCTATTATTCTGATTTACTTTCTCCTTAACACATCTTTTAAAAGCATCTGGTTTGTTTTTGTTGTTGCTGATCATTGCTCTCCCCTAGTATAGGCTCCATGGACCCAGGGTCTATTTCTGTACACAGTATCTCAAAAAATGACAAAGCTGATGTTCTTTACTTGTAGGTCAGGAGTTTAGGACATCTGCACTCGGAATTTCTCATGGCCTTATAAACAGATGTCACCCAAAAGCTGGACTGGGCTGAAAAATTGACTACCTGGAGGATTCTTCACATGGCAGCAAGCCAATGCTAGCTGCTGGTTGCAGGCCTTAATTCCTCTCTGCGTGGACCTCTCCTTGGGACTGCTTCAATGACCTCATGGCATGGGGGGCAGCCCCCAGGGCAAGCAATCCACATGACAATAGCAAAAATTGCTATGCCTTTTATGATCTGACCTCTAAAGTTATATACTCTCACTTCCACCCATTCCACTGGCCATGGGGGACAGCGTGGGAGGAGACTGGTATCAACCACAAACTGGCACTTGACTAGAGAATCTGCCAGCGCCTGAACAACAACAACAAGGGCATTTGCCATCTGCCTCTGCAGAGATTGAACTCTGCGCTGCTGCAGCTGACAACCTTCAACACCCCCTGAGGGGGACTCAGGGTAGTGAACGGGGCACTCTGTGCTCCAGGGAAACTGGTGGGACAGGTCTTTAGACAGTTAGATATTTTCTGGATTCATGATCCTAATGCTTGCATCTCTTCATAATTAGAAAAGCTCCTCGCGACTAGCAGAAAACCTTCAGTCAAGTTAAGTGCTTGATTGCACTGAACTCCCCGTTCACCAAAATCTTATATACTGACCTTGCCCCCACTACCTCTTTGGAGCAGCGTCTCAGAGCTCTCTGAGACGCTGTCTCCTCGGTTGCAGTCCTCATTTTGCCCTGAAATAAAATGTCACTTGCAACTCACACATTGTATATCTTTTTAGTAGACACTGGGAAGTAGTGGGCACCAGGAATGAGGCATGGATCATGGGGAACCACCATGGAGGTCAGTCACCACACTGCTGGTTATAGTCAGTTCACTATTGAAATAGCAGGCCTTTAAGGTAAGGCAAGCAAATATCCATACGTCTCATATTTTTACATATTACTTCAATATTTGTGTGTGTGTGTGCATGCTCAGTCGTGTCTGATTCTTTGTGACCCCATGGAGTGTAGCCCACCAAGTTCCTCCATCCATGGGATTTCCCAGGCAAGAACAATGGAGTGGGTTGCCATTTCCTTTTCCAGGGGATCTTCCCAACCCAGGGATAGAATCTGCGTTTCCTTGTCTTCCTGCACTGGCAGGCAGATTCCTTATTTAAAACACTTTAAAAGAAATAAAATTTTCTACTTTTCTATGGAGCCTGAAAAAAACACATGAATTTCTTCTTAGTAAAAGAATTAGATGTAAAGAATCACAAAATGGCTACTGTTGTCTCTTTCATTTTTGGTTTAATAATAGGTTGCTGGTTTTATTTTACTATCTACTTAGTTGGGGATGTGCAGTACTCAAGTTCTTTGAAGTGTAAAAGTGAGATTAAAGGCCAAGTTCAAACTGAACCGGGAGTTCAAACAGCATTTGAAGCAGGTCCCCAGACAGGATCTTGAGCCCGTGTGTCTTTTGAGACAATGATATATGCAGTTCTTCCACCAAAAATGACCTCACTTGTTACCAGTTGATTTTTCAGGGGTCTGGAAACCACAGTGTATTATTTTACCACCCAGGGTGAAATTAACAACAGACTGTAGCCATGTGTAACATGGCTACATGAGAAGATCCCTTGATCTTCTCAGGGATCAAGGCCAAGGAAGGTAAATATAGCTGTGTGGTTGTTGTTTTTTTTTTTTTTTTTTTTTTATGTTGCTGAAAACAAGAATTACCTGTCTGGATTTTTTAAATTCATAATCATTTTTTACAAGCTGATGTGAAGAATAGCTTCTCCTAATTATTTCAGATAAGACTCTTGCATTTCTAATATTGCTCATTCTATAAGAATAAACTGATCAATCTATAATAAATTAACCAAAACTACCTAGAAAAATGCTACTTTAAAAAAAATGAAAAGCAAAGAGTTGGAAAAGAGAAAATGGAGCCAAATCCAAGATGTTAATAAGAGTAGTAAGTAAAAGTAGTGAGATTTAACTAGAATGAGAACCCCAAAAATCTGCTATGGAGAAATGATTTTAGAAGATAAAACATAGACTTTTTTTTTCATCTGCTGCCCCTTTTGACATGCAAAAGATAGAGCATTCTTTTTAGAGAAACTATTTGCTTTCTAGCTCAAAGTTATAGAATGTCAACGCAACTTGTTATCTAAAACTTGACAGCTGATACACAGATTAGGTGTGGGGTGGGGGTCAGTCATGTCCAGCTCTTTGCAACCCCATGGACTGTAGCCCACCAGTCTCCTCTGTCCATGAAATTCTCCAGGCAAGAATACTGGAGTGAGTTGCCATTCCTTTTTCCAGGGATCGTCCCAACCCAGGAATCAAACCCGGGTCTCCCAAATTGTGGGCAGATTCTTTACCATCTGAGCCACAAAACCACACCTATTAGGGGAAGCCACACCAAATGTCAGATACCCAATTACAGAGAAGAGAGGAAAAACTTCAAACTCCACTTCAGAGCAGAAACTTACCCTCTGTGCCTTAAGTCACATTTACTGTTATACTAGAAGAAAAACTCATTAGCACGTTTTATGCTACCACGCATGAATCCCAGTGTAACAAAGGCATCCTAGAAAATTCTTTCTCTAGAAACTCAAAACAGCTGGTGCTACATGGTTGAGAATGCAGGCAGCTAGCTAACAGTTTGAGAGTATCAGCTGAGTAGACAAGATCAGAGAGAGCTGATAGAGGCAGCCAGAGAGCAGCGCTTTCTCAAGATCATTCTGGTTCAGCAGACGGACTGCTTTTTCACTCAGTTCAAAAAAGGAAGAGTTTCATTTTAGACTGAACCCCAGGAATGTAAGTCCAAGAGTCACCAATGAGAACTCTCTCTGGAAAAGAAAGCCGTTGCCTTCCTGATTTGATCTTTCTATAGTCCAGACATGAGAAAACCAACCTCTGCTTCTATGTTAAAGCATCGGCAAGGGTAGTCACAGCTCCAGCCAGCTCCATGTTACAAGGACCTTTCACAGGCACTCATGCCTCTGGTCTTTGGAGGTGTCAGCAGAGACTGATTTTCAGCATCTCCAAATGACACCTCTGTGAAGTAAAGCCTCTCTCTGGGGAGGCGCTATCACTTCAGTGTAATAGCCCATTAGCCTGGTGACACTTGACTTGCATTTCCAGGTTCTCCTAACCCCAAAGTGCACATGCAAGCTAATTCCCTCACATGGTAGACTGAGCAAAAGGCACAGGCCTGCACATTAGCCAGCAGCTTTTGCAAAGAACAAACATGTATAATGTTTCCCATCACAATGGCAAATGCCAAACTCCTATTTCTGCCTTTTCAAAAAAAGAAAAGGTGGGGGGGAAGGGGGACACCTTCTAAGGAAAACCTTCACTTACTTATTTTGCACGCATGAGAAAAGTCAATATATACACTCATGCCACAACTATTTCACACCAGATGTCCACAGCAATGGTTTTCCCAGCTTTCAGATCTGGAACTATCTCTTCTGACATAATTCTCTGGGTTCTTTTTCTTCTCAGCACAGCCCTTCTTTCGGCTGTTGTTGTTCATGAAAGAAATGGCACTTTCTTTCAGGATAGAGGTTATACTAGATAGCTGGAGAGTCAGAGAGAGAAAGAAGTAGGGAGTAGGGGGAGACAAAATACATATAATATATACCTCTATATAACATATTTACTTCCTATCTATCTGTTGCAGGGGGGATATTTTAAGGAACTGGCTCATGCAGTCATGGATATTGGCAAGTTCAAAATTCGTAGGGTAGGCCACCAGACTGGAGACTCAGGGGAGAGTCAGTATTGCAGTTCAGGTCCAGAGACAGCCTGATGGCATATTTCCTTCTTGCTGGAGGAGGCCAGTTTTTTGTGTTGTTCATGCCTTCAATTGATGAAATGATGCCCACCAACATTACGGAAGGCTTTACTCAAAGTCCACTGATTTAAATATAAATCTCAGCTAAAAACACCCTCAAGAAACATCCAGAATAATGCCTGACCACATATCCAGGCACCACTGACACATAAAATTAACCATCCCAAAGGGCAAACAAATTTTATAATTTGTTATAGATATGAACCATCAGTCTATTCAGCAATGATATGAGACAAGGCTAAGTCAAAAGTACTGAAAAGTTATATCTAAGTACAAATTTTGAAAAAGGCCCAAAAAGCATCTTAAATAATGTGGCGACAGACTAAAGGTGTTTTCTTTTTCATGGTATCAGCCGGGGAACTGCAAATTCATAGCATGCTGTGGCTAGAAAGGTCTTTAAAAATCAGCCTGCCTGGCACTGGGTATAGATGAAGAGACCAAGGCAAGGTGAAGAGTTCAAGAAAATCTGAGAATGGGGTGGTGCATGGCATAGGTGACACAAAAGAGCAAACAGCTAAGAAACCGGATAAAACTCACACTGGGATGCCTTATGTGGAATGTTTCTGAGATCAAAATCACTCTCCACTGCCTAAACATACAACTTCTGGGCAACACCAAGATAGAGAGAGAGAGACAGCTGAGCAGGGTGCTGGATGATTGGACCAAGCTGACCTGTTATCAAAAGCTGGCCTCTGTGTATCCAAAAGACAGGCCATCCAGGCATGGATAACTAAGAGTTCAATTACTGCCTTTATTTTGATAAGCTCCATGGGAAAATGAGGCTTTGGCCACCACTATGCCAACATCAGCAAAGACTGGCTAGTGGATCTGAGGTTTCTGTGCTTCCCAGAGGGACACTTAATAATCTGTCTCTCATGGGGTGGGGGTGGGGGTGAGATTCAGCAAATATTAGTGAGTTACTCTCCCTTCCTCCTTAGATAGATGTCAGCAATGGGTCCCTTTAATTCAGAGCATTTGCACAGGCCTTGAAAAAAAGTTATTAAGATTCAGCACCATTATGAAAGGGGCCTTTGCAGAATCTAATCTCTGGGAGACAGCAAACTGGCCCAGAAGTGGAGCTGTGACCTTCAGTCACCTGTTGGCCTTGCTGCAATCTGATGCCTAAGAAATGGGGATTCAGTGCATCTTTGATGCCCAGTCAAGGCTTTGAAGCTGTGTCAAGACCACAGGACAAAGGCAGCACTGTTTATGCAAATCTAGAAACAAAAGAAGCTAGACTCCAAAGCCATTAAAAGCAACATCAGAAATGCAATCCCCAGGGGTGATTAGAGGTCCTGCACCAGTGTGAAACAGAATGCCTGAAAGTGAGGCTGGGCAGCACACCAAAACATACACTGGGAAGGAATCCTGGGCAGCCACAGTCTGCCTGAATGTGCTTTGAGGCCTTGATGTCCGCAGTTCCTTGGCCAAGGGGCAGCCTCTGTGTGCCGCAGGAAGGAAGCCGGGCCGCCACTGTTCTCCACCTGGGGCACACAGGCCCGTCCCGAGAAGTTTCAGTTTGTGCTCTCAAGGCCAGCCCTCTTGCTGCCACGTCCCCTTGGCAGTTCGGTCATCATGTGGCACAGGCCTTCTGCAGGAGACAGCTCTTCAGGGGAACACCTTTGGGCACCGTATACAACAGGGTGAACGCTGGTGATAAAGAACCCTCCTGCCAATGTAGGAAACTGAAGAGGCAACAGGGCAATCCCTGGTTCAGGAAGACCCCCTGGAAGAGGACATGGCAACTCACCCCAGTATTCTTGCCTGGATAATCTCAGGGACAGAGGAGCTTGGTGGGCTATAGTCCATAGGATGGCAAAGAGTTGGACACAACTAAAGCAACTTTCATGCACACAACAGTGTGAAATAAAAATGAGCTTCTGAGAAAACTTAAGACTTTTTTTTAAGGCCACTCCCCAAAAGATCAAAAATTCAGCTGAGGGTCCAGGAAACATCAATCGTGCAGTGTTACATTTTGTGAAAATTCTTTAGATTTCATTACTTCCAAGAAGGGGCTTCCCAGGTGGCTCACCTGCCAATGCAGAAGATGAAAGAGACATAGGTTCGATCCCTGGGTCAGGAAGATCCCCTGGAGGAGGGCATGGCAACCCACTCCAATATTCTTGCCTGGAGAATCCCATGGACAGAGGAGCCTCTTGGGCTACAGTACATGGGGTCACAAAGAGTCAGACACGACTGAGTGACTAAGCACTTCCATGAAGGGGCTACTGATGTCAGATCAGGAAGGGACCCCAGAGAACATCTGTCTCATCCAGGGGTTCTCAAGTTTGGCCACACAGTCCCATTCTCTGGGAACTTTTCAAAATATGTCACTTGCCCTAATCCTAGCGCAAAGATTCAGACCTAAGTGATGCCTAGGTGGGGCCTAGGTATCAGTATATTTTAATCAAATGATTCTAATAAGCAGCCACATTTTAGAGCCACAGTTCTGGCACTTCTCTCTTTTGTTACAGAGCAGAAACTGAGGTCCAGAGAGAATAAGGGCTTGTTCAAAGTGACACAAGTGAATAGTACCTCCCTGTCCACTCACAGAATTGAAGTGAAAGTCGCTCAGTCGTGTCCGATTCCTTGTGACCCCGCAGACCATACAGTCGATGGAATTCTCCAGGCCAGAATACTGGAGAGGGTAGTTGTTCCCTTCTTCAGGGAATCTTCCCACTCAGGGATGGAGCCCAGGTCACCCACATTGCAGACGGATTCTTTACTAGCTGAGCCACCAGGGAAACCCACAAGACAACATAAATTAGAAAACGAGGACATCTGCACACTGGGGGAGGGGTGGGAATGAACGAGGCTGCTTTGGGCTGGAGGCCACGGTCCTGGAGTGGCCAGTGCACTTGGCCTCACCTTCCTTCCCAGGTGATCATGATCTCCTTGGCAGGAGGCACTGAGCTGTGGGATGCAGCTCACATTTCAGAGAAGGGGAAGGACTTGAAAAGAAAGTGGGATACATACACTTGAGGACATTTACAGTGTTACCTAAAGGACATGATAAAACAAGGGTGTAAACAGTATGAGATGTAGCAACTGAGTTGTGATCGTCCCCAGAGATGGCTGCCTGTGGGTGAGGTTGTAATAATGCTACTACACCAACCCTGAACATCCCATTGTGCAGCAGTGGCAAACTCAGAAAAATCTTTGGCATAGCGGACTCGAATAGCGTGAATTTCCGAAAAGTTCTATTTTGGTTTCATAACCAGTGCAGATGCCAGGTTAGGGACTTTTTAATGTCATAATATTAAGGCTGAACTTCAACTCAACTGGGCTTCCCTGGTGGCTCAGATGGTAAAGAAGTCGCCTGAAATGCAGGAGACCTGGGTTCAGTCTCTGGGTCGGGAAGATCACCTGGAGAAGGGCATGGCAACCTACTCCAGTATTCTTGCCTGGGAAATCCCACGGACAGAGGGACCTGGCGGGCTATAGTCCACAGTGTTGCAAAAGTCAGACACGACTGAGTGACTAACACTTTTCACTTTTCAACTAAGCTTATTTAATAGACTCTTTATTCTTTTCACACATGAGTTTTAATGGCATGCCAAAGAGAAAATCAAAGGTAAGAAAATTAAATACCAGCACAAAAGAAACAAGATAAGGGGATATGGGTCCTGAAGTGGGTCACATGACTACCACTCATTAGAAAGAAACACAGTGGTTTGATTTCCCTCTAGACTATTAAGAGATGTTCATCAGTAGACCTGACAGCTTTTCTTCTATAAACCTAAATACTTCACGAGCTCACGATGTGAGATAAGTGAAGTTGCTCAGTCGTGTCTGACTCTTTGCAACCCCATAGACTGTAGCCTACCAGGCTCCTCAGTCCATGGAATTTTCCAGGCAAGAATACTGGAGTGGGTTGCCATTTCCTTCTCCAGTATGATGTGAGATAACTGAGCAAATAAGAGGGTTGGAAGGAGTGTCATTTTACATCAAGTCCCAGTGCAAGGCACTTCATATAATGGGCAATCTGAGGCACTCCCTTAAATTAAAAAAAAAATTTTTTTTTTTTTTAAATAGCCACTATTGGAAGGAGGGAGGACATGTGCTTGACTCTGTAAGAAACACAAATGATGCTGCCTGGCAGAGCCTCTTCTTCGTAATCCTGTACATTACAATTTCTCTTAATAAGAAAACCCCTTGGCCTTCTTGATTGCTTAAGCATCTGGAACCTGGGGTTTAGAAAAGTCCAGCATGTGCCAACTTTCCAAGCTTTGAAAATCCAATGGCCTGTACTTTGGATGCATATACAGCCCTCAGTCCCTCCATGAGGGCCCCTTATTCTTCACAGGGCCTTCTAGGCACTCATCTCCTACAGTTCCCAGAGCCAGAAGTACATATAAATTACTTGTGCACATGTTTAAGATACAGATTCCAAGCCTGAGGCTGGGAAAGATTAAGGGCAAGAGGAGAAGGGGGTAACAGAGGATGAGATGGTTGGATGGTATCACTGACTCAATGGACATGAGTTTGAGCAAGCTCTGGGAGCTTGTGAAGGACAGGTGTGTTGAAGTTTATGGAACTGCAAAGAGTTGGACACAACTTGGTGACTGAACACAGAGTCTAACAAGATTGATGAAAAGCAGAGGGGAGACTTGTGATTTTCTAAAATACTTTAGCATCCTGGCTGCTCTGAGCCTTACAGGCCAATTCTACAAAATGTATCTGAAATGCAAGACACGGTCTGACTGTCTGAATGCACTTCCACCCCACCTGCTTCCAGCAGAGGGAACGCAGCCCTGGAAGAGCTGCATATAAGCTTACTGTCCCGCGGTGCAGCGATGACATGAAAAATCCTGATTCCACTTGGCAGCAACTTTCCACTATCTTGGCGGGTCTCAGCCATAATCACTGTGGTGTGTGGAGCTTGGACAAATTACGGGGCTGGCTGGAAGCCAAGAAACGAAAAAGCAGTCCAGCAGTCCAGCAAGGGACTCTGTGTTCGAAATGCCATGGCTCCAAATGTCCATGACCATATTTCTCACGGATAGCCCAGAAATTTAAGTTCCACTGTTGGAGCTTGTTGGAAATCTTGCCTTTCCCAAAACCTTGAAAAGTGGCAATTTCTCACTCAACATGACTTTTAGGGAGAATGTCAATCAACATACAACCACACATTCCTCTTTCTCACAGAATCATTTCTTGCCCTGTAAGAACAGGAAAGTTGGACATGGTCCACTGTCCTCCCCACCTCCAAAATGTATACAGTTGCTCTCAGAAAGCAAGGCAGCTGGAGAGTTAAGAGTTCTACTTCTTTGTTGTCTAAAATGGAGGCACTGTGGGCTACCGCCGTGGTTTTCCTGGGCTTGACAGCTATCTGAGTCTATCTGGGCTGCTCTAACTAAATACTACGGACTGGGCAGTGCATATACAGCAGAAATTTATTTCTCATAGTTCTGGAAGCTGGAAGTCCAGGAAGAGGATGGCAGCATGTTCGGGTTCTGGTGAAGGCCGTCTTCAGCGCTGTAGACTTCTTGCGGTGTCCTCACGCGGTGGGAGAGAGAAGGGAGCTCTCTGGAGGCCTTGTATGACAGCACTAATCCCATTCTTGCTTCACCCCCATAACTGAAGCACCCCCCAAAACTCCCCACCGCCTAACACAGTCATCTCTATGGGTTAAGGGTTTCAACATATGAACATCCATACAGATGTTCAACATATGAACATCCATGCAGATGTTCAGATCATGGCAGTGGCCAAAGTGGGGAAAACTCCGTTTAAGGAATTTCCTCTCTCTAGCCTGATATGTCCCTCAATAGACTTTGAAGTGATCCAACCTAGGAGGTAAGAAGAATGCTTCCAACATAGCCAATTTATCCCTTAAACTAAGTACTCAGGAGACTGCTTCATCAGGGCGGCCTGTCCCCCACCCCCGGCCACAGCCTGCTGTCATCTTCTTAGGGGTGTGCAGCCTAGGATCATTACTTATGCTATCATTTACTTTTTTTTTTTTTGAAATGTACATCTTCTAAGTGGTTTTGAAACATCAATCAAAAATACTGGAGCAAAGGACTTTGCATTATGTTTGCAGAGGAACAAAATCTCATCAGCTAAACCAGTTAAATCAGGGGGGAGGCATCAGCTTGCTAAACCTGACAAAAAACTAAAATAATTACAATTACTGCCTCAATTAAATGAGAAGGGTTACAAAATCATAAATTTAGCCTTGGCAGGACGTCATGAAGCCATTATGGGAAGTCTGAGTCTGACAGGATTTCTGTACAGTGCTCCTAGGGAGGAAAAGAAATGCCCTCCAGCCAAATCTAAGGTTTAATTCATGCAGGAGACTTGGCTAATGTCACCGACCACAAATGCTCTGTTTTCATGGCTCTGAATGGCAGCAAGTTCCAGGGAATTAATTACAGCCACTCCTATTTATATTCTGCATGGCTTTTCAATTACCACCTATAACGAGATGCTTTTTTACCTTTATGAACATTCACACACAGCATTCCAACCATGGGAATGGAGAGCCAAGGGAAAAGTAACGCAATCCTGATCATTTTACCACTAGGTCACTCGCTGGCAGCTTGCCAAGCCTTCTGGTTCTAGAAAGCGCCACTACTTGAGCCCTAGGGATCCTGAGAAGCCTGAGCAGAGAGCAGTGGTCACCACCCAATTGCCTACAGGGGTCAGGCAAGCCACATTCAAGAGTCAGACAGCAGGAGCCAATCACAAGTGCACACAGGGTGGGCCTGATGGGGACATGACTGCCTGGACAAAGTCCAGGGGACAGAGGCTAGCCAGTCCCACAGTTGTTGCTGTGTACAATTTTCAGGGGAATTCCCCAGTGGTCCAGTGGGGACTCTGCGATTCCACTGCAGGGGGCACAGGTTCAAACCCTGGTCAGGGAACTTGGATCCTGCATGCCATGTGGTGCAGCCAGAAAAATAAAAATATAAAAAACAAATTTAAAAATTAAATAAAAGAGAAACAGTCAGGAAAGAAAATGCTTGAAAAAATTGTCAGTCGCTCAAATGTGTCCAATTCTTGCAACCCAGTGGACTGTAGCCAGCCAGGCTCCTCTATCCATGGGATTCTCCAGGCAAGAATATGGGAGTGGGTTGCCATTTCCTCCTCCAGGGATTGAACCCGGGTCTCCCACATTTCAGGTAGATTCTTTACCATCTGAGCCACCTACGAGGGCTCTAACAGATTTAACTTAAAAAAAAAAATCAGCAATTTGATATGCTGAGAACATGAATGCAATTAAATGAACAAGTCACTCCTTTGAGAATAAAAATGTCAAGACATATACAGTATACACATTTTGTAATTCCTGATGAAATAACAGCCATGATTTAAACACTTACAGTGCAACCTCTTCATGGTAACTGGTAACCTCAGATGGCATCTGGGGAATAGAACTAACAACCGGGCTATGGGCTGATCATTTTCTCTCAAACATTAACTCGACTGTATATTGTTACATGCTTTGAAGAAATGTACAGAACTGAGCCTTATAATAGTTCTACTATACTCCCTAGATAAGCCTTATAATGGACCTACTATAGTGTGTCTTAGACTTGAAGACAGTGCCTCACAATCATAGGACCCATGAGGACATGTAAGTCCTGGAAAAAGGACTGAGGCACAACCAATAGCCTTTCTGATTACAAAGCTTTCATTGTTCATTCCTCTGACCACCGAGACAGTCAAGGGAGAGGGCCACAGGGAGCGTGCTTATGTACCTGGAGTCGCAAAGAAACTCAGCAGTAGAATCATAGGGAGAACCGAGTTGAAGACAGATACGTGAAACCAAACCCTGCTTAGAAAAATTGCATGCTCCTTTAAACCAGGAGCAATACTGACTATAAAACACTCAGCATTATAAAATGCTCAACTGAGCAACAAAGGGTTTAAAAATCTAGAAACCTGTTATTGCATCCCAACACTTATTCATTGTATAGTATACTGGGGGAGCATCCCTTAACTACCCTGTGCTTTGGTTTCTGCACCTGTGGAAGTCAATTAATAAAACAGATCCAGGACAATTTAGGCATCCATTTTTACTCTGCAAGCAATTTGTCTGAACTTGAGCAAAAGGATAGGTGACTTCAGTTTTTACCCAAAGGAAGCATGTAATTCTGAGGTCCAATCCTGTTTTGAAATTGTAGGATGGGAGGAGGATTGATAGTTTTCTCCAACTATTTGGAAGAAAGTTGAGTTTATGTGTCAATCAAATCCAAGACCACTAATTAAAAAGGCTGAAAAGCTGACCCTCTGTCTTACCAAAATAGTGCCATCACCATGCATATGAATAATGCTGTCTTATTCATTTGTCACGAAAAATCCTTGATAAATTTTTCTGTTGCTAAATAGCTGAGATCCTAGCAAGTGACCTGTATATTTATGTACGACCCATATATTTAGTCTCATTCTATTCCTATAAAATCTACCAACACAGAACAGAGTTTAGTAACTATAAAGTGCCTAAGCTAACTGATGAAATTAACAAGACAGCGGAAGGGAACCACCGAGTCCTTGTGTCATTCAAGCAGAAGGGGCCATTCTTCTTTGGAAGAAACACTGGCACTCTTATCTTTCTAAGTTGGGTCAACTGACAGAAGCAAAAACTAGAACTAATTGGTCCTTTCTTGATCTTAAACAGACCATCTGTACTCAGTCTGAGACATTAACTGCCTGAATCGCATCCTGGCTCCACCATGCACTAGCCTTGTGAGCCCGGACAAGTTTAAATTCTCTGTGCCTCAGTCTCCTCCTGTGTAAAGTGAAGACAGTGATGACAACTTCGTGCCTGGCTTGCTGTCAGGAGTATATCAGTTATCATACCAACGTGTTTAGAACAGCCCTTCCATAAATGTTAATTTCCATTATGCTGAGAATTTTTGTTGTAAGGAAGGAAATAAACAGAGCTTGAACATATTTTCCTCTTTAAAATTAAAGAAAAGAGAAAAGAAGAGAAATGTAGAGCAATGAGACCAAAAGGAAAAGACGTATAGGAAATAGCAACTATTATCTATTTAGTAGCATATGTGTAAAAAACATTGTACTACATTACCTCATTTGTTTGTTACAATAACTCTTTGCAAGCATGCTAAGTTGCTTCAATCAAGTCCTACTCTTTGTGGCCCTATGGACAGTAGCCAGCCAGGCTCCTCTGTCCATGGGATTCTCCAGGTAAGAATACTAGAGTGGGTAGGTATTCCCTTCTCCAGGGGATCTTCCCAACCCAGGGATCGAACACTTGTCGCCTGTGTCTCTGGCATTGGCAGGTGGGTTCTTTACCACTAGTCCCACCAGGGAAGCCCAATAACTCTTTGAGGAATGTATAATTATTAGTCATTTCCAGATGAGGCAGCTAGGCTTAGAGCTCCAATGATGTGCCCAAGATCATACAGGAGATTTGAGCCCTAGTCTATCTGACTCTAATTTTCATACTCTCCCCTCCAAACCAAACTACCAGGCTTGGGGGGAAAAGGGCAGGGGGAGGAGGCGAGGGTAAGGTGAGGAAAATAAACTAATGGATAGAAGTGGATTCAAGTACCATATATGTTTTCAGCCATGAGCTGAAACTTCCATCTAGGAGTAAAAAAAAACACTTAATGTCAAGACGGTAATGAAAAAAAATATGACATCATTCTCACTGCTGATGAAAACTAGCATTAGTAGTAGTTTGGAACATTTTATAAACCACACTTAATATTTGAATATCAAGTTCAACATTCAACAAAATGCTACTGGTTGGGCATTAAAATGTAGATATAAATCCAAGCTAATCCCCAAATACTGAACAGATAAAGCTCCATGCAAAACGTCAGGCTCAGTGCCCTGAACAAGTAGAAGTTTGTCACTGTCAGTGTTTATGTCAACAGCAACATCTCTTTTTTTAAAAGCCATATGATGGTTTCCAAGTTAGCATACACATTACTTTTCAAAACTCTACCAAATGAAATGCCCAAACTCTTCTGTAATTACACGATGGTTACTGCCTTGTGACTGCATACTGTGAATCCCAACTGTCTTCCCACAGGGAGCAGCAGACTCTCCAAAACACAAACGAATGTATCTTTTGGGTCCAATGTCTTTCCTTGGGCCCAGCTCCATTTTTCATCATCATATTACTGGGCACTGTCCCCCTTAATCATAGGTTTGGGAAGGGGGGGATGAGGTCAGCCTTCCCGCTACTGCTAAGGCCACTATTCATGGCTCCACTGAACTGAAGAGAACCCGCTCATGTGCACTACCGCAGGTCACAATGCCGACCAGTTCCCTTCATCTCAGCAGAGCAGTGATCTCCATTAGCCCAGCGCAGGTTTTAATTAGAACACAAGGATTATCTTAGTTATCACACAATTGTGATATCTGATGGAAAACAGTTTGGTGGGGTTTTGAGATCAGACAGGTAAATGGTGTGACAAGTTCTCCCTTTCACTGATACAAAGTATCTCTAAAATATAAACTTTTCTTAATTCAGTTGAATACAAATAAAGTTGATGCTGAGATAACTGCACTCATCCTCTGAAAAACTTTTCAGGTCAATTTGTTGGTTCTCAGTGCAGATCTGGTCCAGAACTTTAGCTGAGAGAAAAACACCACACTACTGGGAAATCTGAATATGATCATTGAACCAGGCTCTTAAGTACTCATACAGGAAAGAAATCTCATCAGATACTCCTCCCGCCATTGTTAAAGGTAAGCAGAAGAAGGAGAAGAGTGAATCTGCATAGAGTTACTAAAATAAGATGAATTCGAAGCTGGCAACCCAGTCTCTACACTCAACATGGTTGTGTTTTATAAAGTTCTGGCCATTTTTGATGCTGCCTATTTTTGACATCAGCATGTGTTGGCTCTGCAGAGTGGATACTAGTCAATTTGCCATCTCAGAGTGTTGAGTAGTGTGTGGGACTGGGACTGGAGTAAGTAATTGGTAGAAGCCCCTCAAAGCTGCAGCATCCTGAACTGAGTTACTGCCTCTCTGGAGGGTCATTACCCATCACCTTCCCAGTCAAATAATCTTCTAGTGCTAGCCATGAAGTCAGCAGCTCCAGGGTACAACGCAACGAGTTTGGAGATTTGCAAAATTTATACCTGCCACTCACTTTCTCTCCCCTGACAGGAGGCTCTGGTTAATGTCCCAGCGCCTTTTCCTTTTACTCACTGCTCCCTCTTTCTGGAACCCTCCTTCCTTCCCAGGTTTTTTGTGGATCCTACTTGATCTTCAAAACTGAATTCAAACTAAGTGTCAACTATCCTAAGAAAAAACAATCTTCCATGACACACAACTGCCCTAATCTGATTTAGAAGTCTTTTGTCACTCTCCCAATAGCTACAGAAGCCATTCAGATCACCTTACACTGCCTAGGATTAAAAAAAAAAAAAACAAACCATATTTATCT
Source organism: Odocoileus virginianus (assembly GCF_023699985.2). NCBI lineage: Eukaryota > Metazoa > Chordata > Mammalia > Artiodactyla > Cervidae > Odocoileus > Odocoileus virginianus. The sequence continues at coordinate 15,063,142 of NC_069684.1, read as the reverse complement.
GTGAGGAGCCACATCTTACTCAACCTTTTCCTGCTTGAATAGGGCATGGTGTCTGGTTCTCACAAAAGCAGGTGATTAGGAGCACATATTTACATGCTTGTACAACTTCTTTTGTACCTTGGTTTTCTCATCTGTAAAAAGGTATAATAATAAGACATGCCTGATGGGGTTATTGTGAAAATGAAACCAGAAAATGAATTGTAAAGTGCTCAGAAGAACTGTGAGCTCTTATTATTAAATATCTGTGAAATTAACAAGCCAATATAATCTTCACTAAGTTAGTTACTTTAGACACAATATCTTCTATGAAGTGGAGATAATCTCATTTTTCCATAGGATGGTAGCAAACGTCAAAGGAGATAACACAGCTGGTGACAGTACTTTGAAAGCTGTAAAGGACTATTTAAAAACTGGCATTTTATTATTTTTACTTAATAAATTATATAACATCCTAAGCCAGAACTCAAAGAAGAGTCTTCAGTGGCTGGCTAATGCAGGGGTTGCCCAAGGCCTTACCCAAGTTGTGGGTTTCTTCCTTAACTTTCCAACATTGACCATAAAGGTACAGTCCCATAAACCACGAACAAGGGTAAGGGAAAAGAGATCCCTAAAGTCTACGCAGAACTGGAATGCTCTCTATCTAAGGAGAACACCAACATCCATAGAATCTGGAACATCCAAGGAACTGAGGATGTACAATCACTGCTCAATGATTCTGATCATATCACACAATCTATGGAATTTAAGAGCCAGAAAAAAATTCTGAAATCACTTATTTTAATTCCCTCATTTTACTGATGAGGAAACTGATATCTGTGAAGCCCAAGCAACTGGCCCCAAATCAAGGTCAAGTTAGTGACAAATCAAGTCTCTTAATGTGTAGCTTATAGGTTTATATACATTTTGTTTATGTCATATTCCCTTTATCCTTTTGGAAGTGGTCTTTATAAACAAACTAGGGTTAAAATTCCCGTTTTAATCATTTATTAACTCTGTGAGTGAGTTACTAAACTGATTCAAATCTCAGTTTCTTTGTTTGTAAAATAAGGATCATAGTACCTCTTAAAAGTTTGCATGCCTGTGTGCTCACTCAGTCGTGTCTGACACCCTGTGATCCCAAAGACTGTAGCCCGCCAGCCTCCTCTGTTTGTGAAATTTTCCAGGCAAGAATACTAGAGTGGGTTGCCATTCTCACTCCAGGGGATCTTCCTAACCCAAGGATCAAACCTGCATCTCTTGCATCTCCTGCACTGGCAGGCGGATTCTTTACCACTGTGCCAAGTTTACTATATGATAAAAGGGGTACATTGGATAGCAAAACCTGTGCCTCATACTTCCGCACTCACTAATTTCCTAGTAACTATTGGGATGTTCTTCAAAATTAAACAACGCATAAAGACAGGCCATACTGTAAAACATCTCTTTTGAAGAAAGCATCTGAGAACTGACACTTGTGAAATTTTCTTTTGGTACTGAAATGGTTAAAAAAAATCCTCTGGTTTAAAACCTTGCTGCACCAACGTTCGCACTCTCCACATAACACGCCCTCCGTGGCGGCCGGCACGTATACTGGGGTGTATAGTGAGGCAGTGTATAGCACAGTGCGGTACTATATCTCACGTTTGCTTTCTCACCTCTGCCCTTGCCCACCAGCTACCCTTGGGCTGCCAGTTCCAGCTACTGCTTTATCCTTCCTTCTCCCTTTTTGATCCACCAAGGCTTTAAGGATATCTTGTCTGTGGACAGCTCTCTTTATCAACACAAGACAGAAACAGTTCCAAAGTGACCAAGGCTCTTATCTTTCTCCGGAGACCAAAGGCCTCTTGCCCATGTATCTGGTGGCTTATCTCCTTTGGTCAGCGTCCACCTCCTCCTCCACAGGCTCCTTAGCGGCTCACCTGGGCACCAAATTCTCACCCTCCGATACCTGCTTTTATACAAAGATGTGGGGACAGGGCCAAGTTCTAAAGTTGAGATGGGCAGCCACCCCCACTGATGCCCTGACCCTCCCCGCAGCAAGCACCGGGACCAGGCCCGGGTCGCTATTCTAAGAGCATCAAAACTTAGCTGTTTGCCTTCCTGAGGCTGCTCAGTTCCCAGGACGCAGTACCCCCAGGGCACCCGGCGATGTTTGCGTCTGCGACGGGATTGGGCCCAGGCAGGAAGGCAGGATGCGGGGACTGGACAGCTTGGAGCGCTCAGAGGAGACAGCATCCACGGTGGTGGCGTGGTTAGAACGCAGCGGGTTCCACCTAGCCTTAATCTCTGGTTCCTGACCGCTTCTCCCCTTTCCCCTCACACCCGGGGAGAACCCGGAGCCACTTTTCCCAGCCTCAGAGATAAGAGCCCGGCACCTGGAAGCCAGGGCGGCGAACTCCAGCCACTCCGGAGTCCCCCGGTTGCCAGCCGCAGTGACGGACCACGTCGCGTCCCAAGCAGTCGGCGGCGACGACGGGCACCTTTATTCCCTCACTCCCGGACAAGGAATGAGAGGTGGGGAAAGAAGCAATCTTCGCGAGTGCAAAGGCGGAGAAGCTAGCAGTTTTGCGGCGTCTCCCCAGCCCTATCTGGGAGAGGCACGAGGTCACCCCGATTCCTACTGTCCCGGGGGAAGTCCGGGCGGGCTGCTTCTCCCCAGTAGCACCCGTTGCGCACACAGACGCGCGCGTCCTTCCCGACCGCAACCGCTGATCCGGCCAGGACCCGGGCAGGCAGCGAGGGGTGTGCGCACCACGTCTCCCGCGCGTCGCGAGCGGTCCCCCGGCCCCCCAGCCCGGCGCGGCCGGCTCACCAGATGGCCATCCTGCTCTTGGGGTAGTCCAGGCGCTCCAGGCAGCCGAGGAAGTGAGGCAGCGTGTGCGCAGCGTTGCGCGCGAGGACGACCACCAGCACCGTGGGTCTCTGCAGGGGCGACTCGGGGAAAACCACCGCCTCCTCTTCGTCGTCCTCGGAGTCCGCCTCGGCGGCAAAGCGCGCCCGGCAGCCGCCGCGCAGCAGAGTCCAGGAGAGGAGCAGCAGCGCCCAGGCCAGGGGGGCGGCAGGGCGCGCGGCCATGTTCCGGGCCGAGGCGGGCGGCGGGACGACCCGGCGCGGATGCCCGAGGCCGGCGGCGAGAGGCGGAGGGGAGGCGGCTGGCGCGCGCGCACTGGCACGGCCTCGGCCGCCGGGACCCTCCCGCTGCAGACGCTGCCGCACCGCCCAGGCCCCGCTGCGGGCGCTCCGGAGTACCTGCGGCCGCCGGCGCTCGCCTGGACTCAGGCTCGCAGACAGTCGTGTCGGTGCGGCTGTTTGTCCAGAGTCCGGCGGAAAGTTCCTCTAGTTCAGGTTCAGCTTGTACTGAGGTCTGTGGCTTTCCCCAGGGCTGTGAGGTGTGGCCGTGTCTGCCAATGGGCGTGTGAATGCGTGTGTGTGTGTGTGTGTGTGTGTGTGCGCGTGTGTGTGCGCGCGCGCGCGCGAGCGAGCGTGTGTACATAACGGTACAACTCCAAGAAAATTTATTCTGCTTTTGCAAACCGCAGTCTAAAGTCCTTCACAGTGATGCAATGTACTCAGTTTTTCATAATGCACCTATTGACTAAATGGGTAGAGTTCTAAAATGGAAAGTCACCCAGTGATTCATTACTATGATAAACAGGTTTTGTGTGTGTTTTTTTTTAACTTCCACGAAGGCAGAATATTTCTATTTCCTCACCCTCAAGTGCTCTTTAAATTCATTTTTGACTGAGTAGTCTCCCCAGTAAGATCTAGTTGGAAGACCTGGAGAATTTTAGAGCCAGACCGAACCCTTCAAATTAAAGGAAAGCTCTTCATGGGTCTGACCTCTACCTGACAACTCAGGGTCCTGAACTTCTGAAAGGGTGTCAGGTTAAGGACCAGATTCACTTAAGATGGTTTTTTTTTTCCTTAATGACCCAAGCTGATAAATTGTGACAGACAGGGAAAATCTGTACATGCTGGAAGAGAAGGGAGGATAAGGAAGAAAGAAGGAAGGGTAGAAGAAGAATGCAATTAGCAGGTAAAGTGAAAATGCTAGGAAATATACCATCAAAGGATATTTAATTTTGAACACAATGGAGGAAAGCTAGTAAAGAAGTTCTTTACTGGATATCTTTTTGTGTGGAATTCTTTTTTGGAAGTTCTTTGCGTGTGGAAGTTGGAGCTAAATTTTTGTCTCACGTGTGTCACTTATTCTTTGTGTGACCTTGGAGACTTGACCTCTCTGGACATCAATTTCTTCCTATATAAACGCCTTTTAAGTTCTTGCCTTATTTTCTCATTCGACAACCGTTTATGAAATTACTAAATGTCTATCATTCGGGTGTTGAGTGTTTGAATCTTTCTTCTCCAGAGAAAGGGGCAGAAGTGTGAATCCTTCTTCTCCAGAAAAAGGGGCAGGTGTCCTGCCCTTTTTATCTGGCTGGGTCAGAGTTGGAGGAGGGAGTCTTGGCTGAATCAACAGGGCTAGTTTTTCCTGCACCAAAATACCTTTTGGGGGGCTTCCCAGGTGGCTCAGTAGTTAAGAATCCACCTGCCAATGCTTGCCAATTGCAGGAGGCATGGGTTCAATCCTGGGTCAAGAAGATCTCCTGGAGAAGGAAATGGCAACCCACTCCAGTATTCTTCCCTGGGAAATCCCATGGACAAAAGAGCTTGGTGGGCTATAATCCATGGGGTTGCAAAGGGTAGGACATGACTGAATACACACACACATTGTTTTTTTCACTACTTGGATATTTTTATTCCCTTGTCTTAGCCAGCCTAAAATCCTACAACATAAACGTTCATTCAAATTGACAAGTATGCCAATTTTAACACTAAAACACTTGAGACAAGAATATTAGGCAACAGCTTTGGTATTCCTACATTTGTGTGAATTAAATCAGAGTTCCTAATCTCAATACCTAAACTGAGGTACACTATAGGAAGCTTTGATGAAGGGAACAGAATGGGATCCTTATATGGAGCATGGCACCCTTTATGACAAAGCAAGTTCTGTGGATTTCTGATATGTGGGCTTGAGGACTCCAAGTCCAAGTGGGAAAAGGATATGGAGGGTAGCGTGAGAAAAAGAGCAGTGGCTGAAATGGGAAGGGATAAAATTAAACTGTGCCACTTTCAAAGTTTTTTCTAAGCTCTGGCCTGTATCCAAGAACTACATAATAGTTACCATAGAAAAATGATTTTCAATTCCAAACACATTTATACAAATTTAAAATACATTCTTTTATCTCATTTAAAAAGACTAGATATGTTTCTTAAATTGTCTTCACTTATTTGTTCCAACATTTTCTCAGTGCCTACTGTCCCAAGGCACGGGTGCTGGAAATCCATGGATAAGTAAGATATATTGAATGAATGAATAAATACCATAAACTGGTAGGATAAGGAAGGGAGTGAGGATGGTTAGGAAATGCCTCATTAAAGAAATGCCTTTGAACCGAGTATTGAAAAATGAGGGGCATATTTTAGGAAAATGATAGAGGGTTGAGAGAGGTTGGAATTTCAGGCTGATGGAATTATAAAAGCCAAATAATGAGAGAGAGCACAGAGCATGAGGAATGGCAATGAGAAGAGCATGACTGGCGGGCAGTGTAGGAAGTGGGAAGAGAGAAGTCTGGACTACCACATGACTTTTATATAATTACATATATAAGCTTTTACAGAAAAACTAAAAACTTGGTTAAAATGGAAAAAAATGAGGTAAATATCTGATGTATTGTTGGTTTACACAGTGCTTTCAAATGTCACCTAGAATATATGAATATATGATATTGAATGGTCACAACCATATGGCAGAGTTGCAGACTCCAGGTGATTAAAGTCTCAAAAGCAAAATTTTAGTTTAACTATACAGATTTTCAAACTCAGTAATTTTGAATTTATATGGTTAAATATCTTATTTTAAATGGATAAAAACTATGCTATTTTATAAACATATAAAAACATACTAAGGACATATAAAAGCATATAGTTCTTCCCAGGTGGTGCTAGTGGTAAAGAACCCACCTGCCTATGCAGGAGACATAAGAGACATGGGTTTGATCCCTGTGTCGGGAAGATCCTCTGGAGGAGGAAATGGATACTCCAGTATCCTTGCCTGGAGAACTCCATGGGCAGAGGAGCCTGGTGGGCTAAAGTCTGTGGGATCGCAAAGAGCTGGACATGACTGAGTGACTAACACACACACACACACACACACACACACACACACACACTTAATATCAAAGAAAAAAAACCAACCTGGTTAAAAACTGGGCAGAAGACCTGAATAGACATTTTTCAAAAAAAGACACACAAATGGCCAATAGGCGCATGAAAATGTGCTCAACATTGCTGGTTATCAGAGAAGTGCAAATTAAAATCACAAAGAGATATCATCATGAGATGGCTGGATGGCATCACTGGCTCGATGGACATGAGTTTGAGTAAACTCTGGGAGTTGGTGATGGACAGGGAGGCCTGGTGTGCTGCGATTCATGGGGTTGCAAAGAGTCGGACACGACTGAGCGACTGAACTGAACTGACCATCTCATACCTGTCAGCATGGCTATCAGAAAGTCTGCAAATTACAAATATTGGTGAGGATGTGGAGAAACGGGAACCCTAGTACATTTTTTGTGGATATGTAAATTGGTGTAGCCTTTGTGGAAAACAGTATGGAGGTTTCTCAAAAAACTAAGAACTACCATATGATGAAGCAATCTGACTCCAGGGTACATATCTGAAGAAAATGAAAACACTAATTCAAAAACATACATTTACTCCAATGTTCACAGCACCATTATTTACAATAGCCAAGATATGAAAGCAACATAAGCATGCATCCACAGATGAATGGATAAAGGAGATGTGGTATGTATATATATAATGGAATATTACTCAGCCATATAGAAGATAATAGTTTGCCATTTGCAACAACATGGATGGACCTGGAGAGTATTATGCTTAGTGAAATAAACCAGACAGAGAAAGACAAATATTGTATGTGATCACTTATATGTGGAATATAAATGAACATAACAAAATGGAAACAGACTCACAGATAAAGAAAACTAACTATAGATTACCAGTGGGGAGAGGAAAGCGGGGAGGGCAAGATAGGGATATGAGATTAAGAGGTTCAAACTATTATGTATGAAATAAATAAGATAAAAGTATATACTGTACAGAACAAGGAAAATATCCATTATTTTATAATAATTTTAAATGTAGCATAATGTATAAAAATATTGAATCACTATATTGTACATCTGAAACTAATATAAAATTGTAAATCAGCTATAATTTTAAGAGGGACAAAAAGAAGAAATTAGAATTTATGGTGCAATTAGTGATCCAGTTTCCCTTTATACCTACATGTGTATATGTGTACATACATACACATATACACATATTCACTGCCTCAACTCTGCATTACATCTGTAATGTCATCTCTGTCCATATGTGCATGACTTGCTACTTGATTCCATTGGTTTATTTATCTACCCTTGTAGAAATATCACATACTCTTAATTATAGACCTTTATAATAAGTTCTCTCAGTTTGTTCATCAGAAGGGTCTTAGTTATTTTTGGCCCTTTGGGCTGCCGTCTATGGGGTCGCACAGAGTCAGACACGACTGAAGTGACTTAGCAGCAGCAGCATGCTCACATTTCAGAATCAGTTTATCAAGCATTAGGCAAACCCCTATTGAGACTGTGATTGAAATAGCTAGAACTTACAGATCAGTATTGTAAAGTTGGCAATTTCCTCCAAACTGATCTATAAATGCTATTAAAGATCATTAGAGAAGACCTAAATTAATGGACAGACATACTTCTCTAATGAGCTTCAGTAACATTTATTATGTTCTCCATAAAGGGTTTGCTCATCTTTATTCTAGGTACCTTATTTTTGTTGTTGTTTTGTTCCAAATGTAAGTGGTATTTTTAAAAATTAAATATACTATAGCCTGATTCTTAAAATGGGGAATTTAGATTGCGTTTTTAAATTTATGAGAAATGGAGAGAGGATATTTTGATTATTCTAAATTCTTTTCTATATGTATGAGGTTCTTCAAACAAACTCATGCATATGAATAGTAAAATATCATAGCATCTTAAATATTTTACTAAAAGTATAAACATCTTACCTATTCTCTGGGAAACAGAGAATGGGAAATTACATGCTTTGTGTACAAAAAAAGGAACAACATACATATGAACATTCTTACAACCGATGAATTAAAGCTGATCCAGAATGCTAGCCTGCATTTTTCAGCTTGAGATCACTGTTGTATATAACATTGTGTAAAAATGTTTTCTTTTTAACACATTAAACATTCACATCACAATCAAAAGTTCGGTTTTCCTCTGGAGACTATCTGAATTAATGTCTCGGCCTGGACTTTATAGACTTTTTTGCAGGAATTAAATGGTCTGGCTCAGATATCAAGACGGGAAATCAGTAGAGCAAGTGCCAGATTACACAGAATTTGATATCACCCAGTATACTCAGGAAGAATTTTATTTGTTGTTACTTATCTAAGCTTTTTTCCTAAGCACTTTGGTTCTCTGATATATTAAACCATGGAAGCATTTATAAAAGGAGAAATTCTTCAGTCTATGAGAAGTTGAAACTCTAACCTGCTCTTGGGTGTATTTCACTCTGGATTACCACAGTAGTAGACATTGTTCAGTTCAGTTCAGTTCAGTTCAGACGCTCAGTTGTGTCCGACTCTTTGCGACCCCATGGACTGCAGCAAGCCAGGCTTCCCTGTCCATCACCAACTCCTGGAGCCTACTCAAACTCATGTCCATTGCATCGGTGATGCCATCCAACCATTTCATTCTGTTGTCCCGTTCTCCTACCAGGCTATTTAAGTATTCCCAGATCTTTTTCTTTCTTTCTTAGCTACTCCAAATCACCAAGATTTATTTATAAATAAGTTTCCATTGCTTAGTATGGAAGCCAAGGGACAATCTATTCTCATTCTTCAACTCTCTGTAATAGACAGTGACATTAAAAGTCAGAAACATTTAATATTCAGCTTAAATAGATCACATTTTTTCTAACAGAACTTCATTTATTTGCCAAAGGACAGCATTAACCTGTTGCTTTTTTTTTTTCCAGTTGATATATCTTTCTGTATACTTTTAGGATTCTCTAACCTCTCTGCCCCATACATCTTTTTTTTTCTTCCCCTTAAGTTTAAAATCTTCCCCTGAAGATGTCTGAACCTGTTCACATAATACCTAGTTCCATTGGATCTCCTTATTTATAAAATTTCCCCTTTCCTCATATGAGCAACAGAATGCTCCTAAATGCTTCTAAATACCATCACCTGAACTGATTGGGATCTTTAGAGGAGAGAGAGAGAGAAAAATCTACTTACATCTAATTACTTGAATTACTGTCAAGGAACCTACTAATTTCAGAGTTATTTGCTTCTTTAGGGCTTAGCAGCTGTTTGAAGAGGTAAAGGTTAATAAGTTCATTCAAATGTAATACATTCTAGGGCAATTTATGAATCTTCATGTGTGGTTTTATATCACAGGATACACTTCTCTCTATACATAATACATTTTTTAATGCATTCAAGCTTTTTATCTGGCTTTCAACAGTTTGACTTCAGCATGGACTTCACTGTGTCTATTTTACCTGGTATTCATTTAGTATTTTGTACCTGTAAATTTCTTTCATCAAACTTGGGGAATTATTAACTTCTTTATTTTTTTCTATTCCATTCTCTTTCTTTTCTCCTTCTAGTATTTCATTTACATATATGTTGGATTGTCTGATATCACGTAGCAGTTCTCTGAACTCTTGTTTATTTTTTTTTTTTAAATCATCTTCTCTTTGTTGTTCACTTTGGATGTTCACTTGGATGATTGCTGTACCTTCAATTCATTTAATTTTTCCTCTGTAATTTCCATTTGGCTGTTAAATTCACCCAGTGAATTTTGTATTTCTGAAATTTTTTTTAGTTTCAGAATTTCCATTTGATCCCTTTTTTCGTTTTCTCTAATGAGGTTTATTTGTTTGTTTGTCTCCTGAGAGTTTTATTCACTGAAAACATGTTGTGTTTTACTTCACTGAGGATAGTTAAAATAATTACTTTAAAGTTTTCATCTGTCAGTCTCAACATCTGATTCATCTCAGGGTCAGATTCCAGAAAATGTGATCCACTTTCTTGATTTTCATATGTCACTAGTTTTGAATTGTATCTTGGACTTTATGAATGGTGAATTGTGGATGTTCTGGATTGCATTATTTTGCTATGATGAGTATTATTTTCTTTGCATTAGCAGGTGATTCTCTTGACTAAATATAAACCATAAACTCTCTTTCTTGGGGGACAACTCTAGTCTCAGTCCAGATCTTTTGTTTTTAACTGAACTGCTGGGATTTTGTTCCAGGTGGTTCAGGATCTGTCAGAGATGAAAGCAGTGTTAGGGGGTCCTTTCTCTCTGGCTCCTACCCTTTGGGGATTTCTTGATCTCTTCAGCTTTCAAAGTTTCCTGGCTTCACTTTTTTGGTTCTCCAGATAAGAAAAGCTGAGAGTTTCCCCACATGTGCCCCTGCTGCTGAAGAAGCTGCCTCGTGGACTGTACTTTGTTGTTGTTGTTCGGTCACTAAGGCCTGCTGGACCCTTTGCGATGCCATGGACTGCAGCACACCAAGCTTCCCTGTCCTCCACTATTTCCCAGAGTTTGCTTAAACTCGTGTCCATTGTGTTGGTGATGCTATCTAACCATCTCATCCTCTGCCACCCTCTTCTCCTTTTGCCTTCAATCTTTCCCAGCACCAGGGGCTTTTCCAATGAGTCGCTCATCCACACTTAGCTCAAGCTAAACTCTAAGGAAAGGGAAACCTTCCTTGTTGTGCTTCATCACTCTCCAAGCAAGCTTGCTCTCCTGACTAGGCTCAGGAGGCTCTGTTCGCATTCCAAGGTATTCTGGAATACCTATTTTTGTATTACGTCCTTTTAGGTATTTGACCTAATATCTGTTTTCTATTTTTGTATTATGTCCGATTTTTATAGATTTTCTTTCTGGGGGTACCGTCTCAGTCTGTCATATTTGGAAGCAGAAGTTCTATCCCTGTCTGGTATTTTGACTCTTGAGAGAGTCATTTCTTGCCTTGGTTAACGCAATACCTCCTAGGCAGTCCTGCTTCCACCCTTGAGCCCTAAGATCTAGTCTCAGCACTTCAGGCAGAGGGACACAGGAAAAATAACAGGAACTTCTAGCGTCCCCCTGTTTCACTCACAGTAAATCCATAAAAGCTTAAAATGTCCTGCGCTGCCTGTCTGAAACTCCTCAGCCTTCTTGACTTCCACGTCACACGCTTATGCTGGTTTGCATCCTCCTTTTCTGACCACTCGTGTTTATGTTCAACAACTCGTGTTTACTCTTGCTCCTCCGATCCTAAAAGGTCGGTTCACCCTAAATATATGGTTCTTGAAACTCCGGTCTCCCTCCTTTCCACTTTCTTCTCTGGAGATCTCATCCACTTCCACTCTTTGAGCTGACACGTCAGGGCAAAGAGGCCTTAAGGATCCCCCATTTTCTCAACAGAGCTGTAAACGGCGCTGATGTAAGGAGAATTAAGAGCTCCTGGACCTTCTCCACGCTAGCACCTACCCAGATCCGAATAAGCTCACACGGAGACTGGAGTGCTTTCGTTCAGGTTCAAGTTGTGTTGGTCTGGAGGTGGGGCTGATCCTCTCAGCGCCTGAGTTCTCCCGCGCCGGCGCAACACACGACGCGGAGGCGGAACTGAGACGCGTGAGTCTCTGCTTCTGGCCGGGCGCGGAGAGCGGGCGCGGTGCACCACGGGCGCGCCGCACGGCCGGGCATGGAGGAGCGCGGCGAGTCCCAGCCGACCGCGGGCTGCGGCGATGTGCGCCGGGAAGACGGTCGCGGCGGCGGCAGCGCCCACCCGTGGGCCCCCGAGGACGCCTGGATGGGCACGCACCCTAAGGTCAGCAGGCGCGAGAGGAGCAGGGCGCCCTGTCCAGGCCTGCACCCAAGGCGGGACCCCCGGGTCGTGCTCCCGCTTGGGCCCTTGACTCCCCACCCGATGGGATCGCAGAGTTTCCGCGCGAACGTCACCGAAGGGGATTCTTTTTGCTCACTGATCGCTGCTGGAACATTGTTTTTGTTTCAATGAGTTAAACTATTGTTCTGACACCGCCCCCTTCCGCCTCGCCTCCCTCCGACCATTCTTAACTGGAGGGAACCTCGTTAGCTACATTGCCTCCGGAGCCAGATAACAGCCACACCATTAATCTGAGTTTTGCTGCTTAGGGTCGTTCTTGGGGATGGTCTCATTTAATCCTCATAGTAACCAAGCGGAACCGTTTGTGAGCCTTTAATAAACTGTAGTAGTCTACCGTGGTCAAGGTTTTAGGCCCAGTCCTCCTTTGTCTCTGTTGGCAAATTGCTGCCCTGTACCGGCTATGGCCCAAGCAATGAATGGATATGAGTTTTGCAAGAATCTCAGGGCCTACATACTTTGGTCTAGTAGCTTGAATAGAATTGCAGTCTTCTGCTGGAGAGCAGTATTTCATAGATAATGACCTAAAAAACATCCCAGAAAAGGAGAAATTTGAAGATCTTTTCATCTTCTCTTGCTTGATTTTATCCTTCTGCTCTGATCCCCTTACACCCTCTCATGGTGAGAAAACAAACGCTAACATGGAGATATTAATTCAGTGCCATCAAAGAACCAAAATATGGAGAGGGAGCATGGTGGTCAGGAGCATGAGTTCAGACTGCCTGAGTTGGAATCCTAGTTCTGTCATCAGCTTTGTGATTTTTTTTTTTTTTTTGATGTGGTGGAGGGTGGGGTGCAAAAAAAAAAGTTTTATCTCATTGTTCCTCAGTTTTCTCTTCTGTAAAATGGAAATGAGAATAGTATTAACCTTATCGGGTTGTTAGAGGGTTAAGACAGTTAATATTAGTAAAACACTTAACATACAGTAGCCACTACCTAAATATTTAAAGTAAAACACCAGTAATGTTTTAAAAGCTACTTCTAGATTTGATGTTACTGTTTAATTTTCATACTTGCAGGGTTTTTTTTTTTTTTTTCTTTAAAGTCAAACACTTCATAGGCTCGAACAATCAAATATTTTCTTTTGGTTTTTCTTCTTGAAGGATCTAATTGATCTTAAAAAAAAAAGAAAAGATATTAGTTGTTTGATTTTCAGTTCTGCATTTGCATTATTCAGTTTGAAAATTACTTAGGTCAATCCAATAACATAGGATCAGATTTATCATCCTCAAACACCACTTTGGTTATGTAATTCTCCTGTTTAGAGAATTTCCTGAAGGGTAAAATTCATACTTTTACATTGGCCATCAAGACCTCGCTACTTGGTCCCCAGTTGCCTTTTCAGTGTCATTTCCAAACTCATTTGAGGTTGAGGAGGGTCATTAATAGCACGCCTCTTTCCCTGCACCTGTACACACTTTGGTGGATGCTGAGATGCCTCACCTCTGCATTGACCCTGCTCCCCACCTGCCTAGTCATTGACAGAGCTGGAATACCTTAGGCTTCTCCTGCAGGGGCAGGCCCTGAATAATGCTCCCTCTGTGCTGACCAACAAGTCTGAAAGCTGCAGCAGCTCGCTTGATCCTTTGAAACTCAACAGTTAATGAACTCCCTGCACTTGAGCGAGCAGGGGTGGGGAGAGAGGCCAGGAGTGCTCTTCTAGCACACCTTCTCCACCGGCAAATGAGAACAGGGAAACAGAGGCTCCCACTAACCTGCCCCGACAAAAGTCCTATTAAGATGTCTCTACTCCCGGCAGATAGGCTTCTTTCTAGGCCTTTGAATCCATGGTGCTTATTTCCACTTTCGTGTGATTACTCACACTGTCACTCTTTCTCTGTTTATTCAATTCATACATGTCCTTCAGGACCCAGTTTGCATCCCACTTCTGCCAGGAAACAGTCACCAGCCAAGCCGCAGCTTGCAGCTCCTTTGACCTGTTGTGTCATGTTTTGTTTTTTTCCCATTCACTTGGTTTTTAGTCACTTACTGTAATGTATTATTATTTATCTGCAATTGCAAGTGTGTATGTGTTTACCCTAGCAATCCATAAGTTTTTTTAAGAGATAGGGATCAGGGCTTAATTGCCAAGAAACTCCCACTATACCTTTAGGAGAGTCTTATACATTATCTGTTGACTAGTTGTTAATTGAAAGAAAATGCTAAGAGATTCTTCCTTCTCTTTTTGACAATTACATTTTGCTTTTCAGTATTTAGAAATGATGGAATTAGATATAGGAGATGCCACCCAAGTTTATATAGCGTTCTTGGTTTACCTGGACCTCATGGAGAGTAAGTAACTTGTTTATTATTGTTTTGCTATTGGGGTTATTGGTGGGGGAATGAGGAGTTGTGTCGGGGTATAGTGTTTATGCATTTGCTGTTAATTTTGTCAGTGTTGTGATTTTTTTATTCATTAGCACTGGGAATTACGAGTAACAGAGAATACTAGAAAGATAAAGGGACATAGCATTATAAGTGATGTTTGCTCAGCTGAGTATTAGGTAGATTTTAGACCTTTTATCTTTTATTTTTGATAAATATTGTTGTCCATTCGATGATGCACTTTCAGGTAAAAGCTGGCATGAAGTAAACTGTGTGGGATTACCAGATCTCCAGCTCATCTGCCTTCTTGGTACTGAAATAGAAGGAGAAGGGTTACAGACTGTGGTACCTACGCCTATCAGTGCTTCCCTCAGCCATAACAGGTGGGCAGCTGATTTTGATCTTTGTTTAGCAGGTTAGTTCCTTTCCTGCATAAAGCACTAGGAATCCTTAAATTAGAGGTAGTAATATATTTTAAAGGCTTCCTGGTAGGTCAGGGGTTAAGTATCTGCCTGCAACACAGGAGGCACGGGTTCCATCCCTGGGTCAGGAAGATACTCTGGAGAAAGAAATGGCAACCCACTCCATTATTCTTGCCTGGAAAATCCCATGGACAGAGAATCCTGGTAGGCTACAGTCCATAGGGTCACAAAGAGTCGGACACTACTTAGCAACTAAACAACAGCAACAATATATTTTAAAAGGGATTTGGGGTATAGGAATCATGGCTTTATTCTTGGTTATTTGAGAACTAAGTTAAATATGAGTGTTGAATAAGTGTTTATTTACTGTAAAATGTTACTGTATTTTTCATGCTCATTGGGAGTGGTTTCATATTTTTAACTTTATAAAAAGGCATGTAATATTTTGAGGCTTGCTTTATATTGTTAAGGTTATATTATGGTGTCTTTTGGCCAGGAGGGTGGGCTGCTGTATAGCATTCCATTGTGTGATTATACCATAGTTTTCACATCTCTCCTGATGATGGAGTGTTGCTCGTGTTTGACTTTAGGGGATAGTTTCAAACTATTTTCCAAAGTGGTTGCCTCAGTTTACTTTCCCCTGCACAGTAAATAAGATCTTTGGAAGCTATATGGTCTCTGACATTTAGTATTCTCTGACTCTTAAATTTTTGCCAGTTGAATGGCTTATGTAACTATGGTCTTAATGTGTGGGTCACTGATACTGAACATTTATTTATATTTTTATTATTTCCTCGCTTGAAAAATGCATTTTTACATCCTTTACCTGTTGGATTATTTGCAGTTTCCTCACTGACCCCTAGGACTTCTTTATATATTCTTGATATTAATCCTTTTGGTTGTGTTTCCCAGATTTAAAAATCTGTCTTTCAGGTATCTTTTGATGAATAACAGCTTTTAATTGGAATATAATCATACTTACTAATTTTAATAATTAATATATTTATATCTAATATAAGAGCTATTTCCTAAGTAAAGATTTAAAAGAAAGTCACCTGTATCTTCACTAAGAGTTTTGAAGTTGCTTTTTTTAATGTGGGGGAAGGCTAGGGACCCTGTTTTCAGTCAGATGACCATTTTTCTCTGCCCCCAATTACTGAATATTCCCTCCTTTCCTTATTATCTCACGTACCATCTTTGTGCAGCTATGCTTTGATTTGTTTCGGGCCTCTCTTTATATTCTATTCGTCAATATATTTATTCTTATGGCAGTATCAGGTTTTCCTAATTGCTTGCTTCATAAGAAGACCTGGTATCCTGTTAAAAAGTCTCCTTTTCTGTTCTTCTTGAGAAGCTGTGACCGGTGGCTTCTGAGATGGCTTCTTGCAGTCCAGCCTTCTGATGGTCACACTTGTGTAACTCCCTTCCCTGGAGTGTGCGCTGGAATCAGTGACTTGCTTTTTTGTTGGGGGGTAGTTGTTGTGCACTGAGCAACTTGTGGGATCTTAGTTCCCCAACCAGCAATCAAACCCAGGTCCTCAGTGGTAGAAGCATAGAGTCCTAACCCTTGGAGCACCAGGGAATTCCCAGTGACTTACTGTTAATAAATAAAATTTGGCAAGAATGATGAGATGCTACTTCTAAGATCAGATTATAAAAGACATAAGGCTATTTGGGGTCTTTTGTGTTTCCATACAAATTTGAAAATTTTTTGTTCTAGTTCTGTGAAAAATTGTTGTTCAGTTGCTGAGTCTTATCCGATTCTTTGTGACCCCATGGACTACAGCTTGCCAGGCTCCCCTGTCCTTCACTGTCTCCCAGAGTTTGTTCAAACTCATTTCTATTGAGTTGGTGATGCTATCTAACCATCTCATATTCTGACGCCCCCTTCTCCTTTTGCTTTCAGTCTTGGCCAGCATCAGGGTCTTTTCCAATGTAAAAAATACTCTTGGCAATTTAATAGAGACTGCACTAAATCTATAAATTGCCTTGGATCATGTGGTCATTTTAACAGTATTGATTTTTCCTATCCAAGGGCATGGTATATTTTTCTTTCTGTCTGTGTCATTTTCAATTTCTTTCATCAGTGTCTTATTGTTCAACTGACAAGAGCATATGTATCTATATGTGTGTGTGTGTGTATATATACACACATATATACATGTGTGCTCAGTCTCTTCAGTCATGTCTGACTCTTTGCAACCCAAAGACTGTAGCCCACCAGGCTCCTCTGTCCATGGGATTCTCCAGGCAAGAATACTGGAGTGGGTTGCCATGCCCTCCTCCAGGGGATCCTCCTGACTCAGGGACTGAATGCAGCTTCTCCTGTGTCTCCTGCATTGCAGGCGGATTCTTTATCGCTGAGCCACCAGGAAAGCCTACACACACACACATTCGCGCGTGAGCGTGCACTGTGCACCTGAAACACTGTAAATCAATGATACTTTGAGAAAAAAAACCAGTGGCTTCTGTTGGGCACTCTCTCTCTGACTTGTTTGTTCTAAGGTAAGCCAGCTGCACTGAGAACTGTCCTAGAGAAAGGCTGAACGTAACTAGTAATGGAGCCAAGTTTCTGCGAGGTGGGAAGGGGAGGATTCAAGAAACTACTGGAAGAGAGTAATCTTGAGCTGGAAGAGGAGCACCTAAACCTCGGAGGCTGTGGGGCAGGTAGAAAGGACAGATAAAGACATAGGTATATTTTAGTGGGTGTACAAGTAGGGAAGAGGGCTTGGAGCTGTTGTTCAGCCACTAAGTCATGTCCGACTCTTTGTGACCCTATGAACTGCAACATGCCAGGCTTCTCTGTCCTTCAGTATCTCCCAGAGTTTGCTCAGATTCCTGTCCATTGAGTCAGTGATGCTATCTAACCATCTCATCCTTGGCTGCCCCCTTCTCCTTGGCCTTCAGTTTTTCCCAGCGTCAGGGTCTTTTCTAGTAAGTCAGCTCTTCGCATGAGGTGGCCAAAGTACTGGAGTTTCAGCTTCAGCATCAGTCCTTCCAATGAACACCCAGGACTTAACTCCTTCAGGATGGACTGGTTGGATCTCCTTGCAGTCCAAGGGACTCTCAAGGGTCTTCTGCAGCACCACAGTTCAAAGGGGAAGAAGGCGGAGCACCTTAAGTTCCAATATGAAGCACTTTGATGAATACCTGTTTGTTTCCTAATTCTCTATGAATGCATAAAGAATTAATGCATATTGATTTAGGAGAAAGACCATGGACTAAAGCCAAAAGACCTGGATTCTGGTCTTGGCACGGATACTTAACATTTTGTTTGATGATTGGAGACACACAATTCTTGAGTTTCACTTTGTCTTTTATTGAAGGTTACAGGTTATCAGTAGATAATATGTGAG